>NC_084643.1:28894359-30164359 GCF_019802595.1 Syngnathoides biaculeatus | reverse complement strand
GCTGTTAAAAAAAAAAAAACATTATCTCATGGATCATTAGTTAAATTTAAGTAAAACAGTACGACTACTAATCATAACACGACTAAAACAGTTTAACTGTGCTTTTGATTTAGACGTCTCTGTCTTATCAAGTAGACGATCTCATATGTTGATGTCTTACATACATTTAATGTGAAGGATTTACTTGAGTTACCAAAGAACACGTTAAAAATATGGAGGAGTCTTGATTTAATCTGATCTTAATAGTATACTTCATTAGGTCTTGATGGTTTCTATGGAAACAGCTGATGGTACAACATGGTCAATTGCTGGCAAACTCATGTGAATTGCAGTTAAACATCTGCTAACATCTTGACATCCTATCAAGTGTGCTTTAGTGCAGTCAGTGCTAAATGTCGTCCTGACCAAAATATTTCGACCCAAGTTATTGATCCCAGTGAGCGGCAGCACAAAAGGATGGTGTTTCACATTTATATACCTAATCTTTTTCTGTTAAGGAAATATTAACTCAAAAGTGTGTCCACTTCTCATATAAAGGATTTTTTTTGTTACAGCCAGAGGCTTTTAATATTATTGGATTCCCATTTGAAAACAAATTGACTTTTATGCTTGTCTCGCAAATGTTTCTATACGGTTGAGTTATGTCAATATGTACTTGGCCAGAATATTTCACAGCTATACCATTTTTTATTTTCATGCAAAATGAGGTATCTCTCGAGCTATCCTTTTAATATTAACAGTATTGGATTCCTGATTGAAAACAATTGACTTTTATGCTTGTCTCGCAAATGATTCTATACAGTTGAGTTTTTTTCCATACACACTGTACTTAGTCAGAACTTTTCAAAGCTATGCATTTTCAATTATCATGCAAAACACGGTATTTCTCGAGCTGCAAATTATCCATTTTGTCTCACTAATGACACGGAGACTCCCCTGCTAGTGTCTTTTGTCCGTGTGCAGACTGTGACAGTGTGCTTCTTCTGCAAAGGCAGTGTGGTACGAGGATAAAGGTAAAGCTTGGAGGACCCCTTTTGCTGCTTGAATTCATCTGAGTGACACTCTGGATAAAGGGAGGTATTTTTCTTTGGCACCGAATATATTTGATGCATAGTCTCTGGATTTATATTACACGATTCATCACTTACATCATTTCTTTTTTGGTATTACTTTTCCACGCCTTTAAGCCTTTGTGTGAACGCAATATCCCACTTGTAACTGTTAAATGTGTTTTACAAGCATCAGCAAAGTTAATTAATTGGACTTTGCATTCATTCAGTCATTTAATTTAGTTCCCCCTTGTGGCTTTTACTGTGGGATTTAGGAACATGAGCACACCGACCTTCCACAATTTGCATGCGAACGGGGGTGCGAAATCTCAGTCTTATTAAATAAAAATGGAGAATAACAGTTGGTGTTTGGCAGACATATGTGGGTGATGCGGCTTATCAATGCAGAGTAGTGTGAAATAGTAAGTGTGAAGAGCAACGATGAGCAGCACAGATGACATCATCATGGTATTTACTTCAATTCAACAACTTAATGTCTTGTTTCAGTTGAAAGTGATCAGATCTTCTAAAAACAAAAGGAGGGCCTGCTTCTCTGGACAAAACCAATAATGTTCTTTTTTTTCACCTATGTCACACAGGAAGAGATGTAGACAGATCTTGCACTACGAGACAGTATGTTAGCTTTTATTGTCAATCCATAATGTGTGTGGAACATACAGATGGTTAAAATCTCAAACGCATTAAAATAACAGCTTTATTTAGAGAATAGCGAAAGAGAAGCAGACGTGGGTGCCGCTGTTATAATATATACAGTGAGGAATACACTGTAGAAATGACAGACAAACGAAATGAGCATTTTGTTATTTCCCAAGTACTTAGGAGCCATGTGGATGACAAGCGTGTCACCCACACCGACTGACATCCTGTTGCGATGCCAGAGACATTTGCAGTCTTTGTAGATGTGGTTAGCCTTCGAGTTGCTCTCCACAGTGGATCTCGGAGCATGTGGCATATGTCATGGTGTTCTCCATGATGTTCACCACTGAGGAATACAGAATATTTTTCCATAGACGACTCAATAAAAAGATTACCTTCTACCCCATGAAGACAAGTCTGTAGTCTGCTTTTTGTTGTAACGTGAACATCAGTGAGACTGCGTAATATAGCAGGGATTGTGATGTCATTGTTACTCAACATAACCACACAGTAAAATGGTAAACACATGGGCACCTGCCAAACGTGTTTTGAAAATGTCATATTTCGAGTCATAAAATCGAGTATCCATGTAGATTGTGAAATAAACTTCTATGGATTATATGAAAACATTTTAATGTGGATTTCATTTGATTGGCACAGACTAACACAGTAAATCGGGAGAGTTGTAAATTACAGCCCGACATGGTTCTACTCTGCTATTACATTGATAAAGCATGGTTATCAAACGTCAAGGCCCAGCGTCTGGATCTAGCCTGACACATCATTTTATGTGGCCCACTAAAGTAAACAAAGTTTGCCTACTCTGTTTCCATGATTTTTTTGTTTTGTTTTTTTTTAAATTTAGGATAAAAATATGCACCAAAATAGCTATCTCCAAATTACTGTAACAGGTATTACAAGCCTTTGTTTTCACAAAATCACTTCTTACGACAAATCAGATTTTTTTTTTTTTGCATACTAAATTAATGTATCTACTTCTACATTAAAAGGAACTATAAATCATATAAGAATAAAATACAGGTGCAATCGTGCACAGTATACGGAGCAATGTAATGACGTGTTAATGTTTTTCAGTCCTCTGAAGGAAATCGTAACTGTGA
Source organism: Syngnathoides biaculeatus (assembly GCF_019802595.1). NCBI lineage: Eukaryota > Metazoa > Chordata > Actinopteri > Syngnathiformes > Syngnathidae > Syngnathoides > Syngnathoides biaculeatus. The sequence continues at coordinate 30,161,532 of NC_084643.1, read as the reverse complement.
TGTCTACCCGTGCAGAAAATTAAACTACAATAATGTACCTTTTTTGAGTCTGTCGTTGGCATCACTTTCTTTCCAGTAAGGCATCGTTCACTTAATCAGCGGTACTAGTTAACAAAGTGGCAGAACAACGTGCCCACAGCCTATTAGTAAATCATTAGTCTAACAATGCACCTTACACTTAATTAAAGTGAATTTAATTTACAAAGCAAAGGGAAGTGAAAAGGTGTCATGTGCAGATTGACAGCATGGATGCAGACAACCGGGAAAAGTGTGTGTGTGTGTGTGTGTGTGCGTGCGTGTGCTTGTGTGTATGTGTGTGCAGAAGTACCGAGTAATTGGCCTCTCTCTGGCATTGAAGGCACACCTTTCATCTCCAATTCCTTTAGTGAGGTGGTGAAATGAGTCACAATCTAAGAGTGGACTGCTGGACTGACATGTAATCCGCTTCGCATGTTTCAGTAGATTGGGCAAATACGATGGTTATTTGATTGCACTGATGCTGTGTCGAGGGTTTATTGACTCACAATCGTAGCAACAGTAACTTGGAAACTGCTCGAAGTTTCGTGAAGCGTTCGTATCTGCTGCAAATGTGGTGGGAGGTGTTGTAATAGTGGGAAAACACGCATTTGTGGTGTGAAGAAGAGTCGCTAATTACTGCCGTGGCATGGATGTTACAGTAGTTTTGTGTTTTCTCTGGGTGTACATGAAGATGGATCATTTTGACCATGTAGTAGTCATCTTGATAAACTTCCAAAAAAAAGCAAAGGAGAAAAATATACACAATTGGATACAGAGGTTATAAATGCTGAGAACTAACACAATTCTGTCAGTATATAAATTTCCATTAAGTAGATTTGTAATGTTATATCAAAATAAAAGTAGCATCAGACATGTTTTCCCTTGGTTATTCCTATGCCTCATTAAATCACATTTACCAACTGGGTTGTGGTCAGGCCATGGCTCTTATTTGTTTTGGGTCGGGATGGGTTTCCGGTATAGGCCATGTGCGTGGGTTGTTGGGCCCTATGATATAAAAAGAATCACATAGTCATAGTGTGTGTTACCAGAAGGACTTGGGTTTACACTGTCAAATCCATCCATCAATTCATTTTCCCAAAACCAATGTCCATTACCCAAGTGAACTGAAAAAGAAAATCTTTCACCAAATTCTCATGACTGAAATTGGGAATTGGCTTTTAAATACAAACACAAATTCCAATGAAGTTGGGATATTGTGCTATATCTAAAATAAAGGGAATACTACTTCACTTGCTCAACAGGGTGCAGTCTCCTTTGCTTTATTCTGCTTTTTAGTTGTAGTGACAAACCAAACAAAGTATTTTTTTCTGGCCCAGATGATTAGAAACTTTAGGTAATGATGGGAATTTTTAATGCAATGGTGCTTTAAGGATCAAAGGTCACGAGCATTCGTTGGTTTTCAGCCTCTTCCGCTTACATGCAGATTTCTTCAGATTTTGATGATATTAAGAACCGTAGGTGATGAAATCCCTAGATTCCTTCCAGTGATATGTTGACAAAACCCTTTTCTTAAACTGTTGGACTTTATGCTCAATGCAGTTGTTCACAAAGTGTTCAACCCCACCCTATCCTTCCTTGTGACCAACTAAGCCTTTTTGGGATGCTCCTTTTATATCCATGCATGACACTAACCTGTTTTTAATGAACCTGTTCACCTGTGGTATGTTCTAAACAGGTGTTTTATTTTTTAATACAAAATTGTTCAATTGTTTTTCACAGTCTTTTGTTGCCGTGGCCAGTTTATTTGTTACAGTGATCAAATTCAAAATCTTCTTCTTTTCCTTTTCGCTTGTCCAGTTAGGGGTCGCCAAAGCGTGTCATCTTTTTCCATCTAAGCCTTTCTCGTGCATCTCCCTCTCTCACACCCACTGTCCCCATGTCCTCCCTCACAACATCCATCAATCTTTTCTTTGGTCTTCCTCTCGCTCTTTTGCCTGGCAGCTCCATCTTCAGCACCCTTCTACCAACATACTCACTCTCTCGCCTCTGAACATGTCCAAACCTTCAAAGTCTGCTCTCTTGAACCTTATCTCCAAAACATCCAACTTTGGCTGTCCCTCTAATGAGTTCATGTCAAATCTTATCCAACCTGTTCACACCAACCTCAGCACCTTCATTTCTGCTACCTCCAATTGTGGTTCCTGTTGTCTCTTCAGTGCCACCGTCTTTAATTTGTACATCATGGCTGGCCTCACCACTGTTTTATAAACTTTCCCCTTCATCCTGGCGCATACTCTTTTGTCACATAGAACATCAAACAACTTCCGCCAACTGTTCCACACCGTTTGGACCCGTTTTGTCACTTCCTTACCACACTCTCTATTGCTCTGTATTGATGACCCGAAGTATTTGAAGTCGTCCACCCTCGCTATCTATTCTTCCTGGAGCTTCACTCCTCCTCCTCCGCCCCTCACATTCATGCACCTATATTCTGTTTTACTTCGGCTAATCTTCATTACTCTCCTTTCCAGTGCGTGCATCCATCTTTCTAATTGTAGGGGTCAAATTCAAAATTATAGATTATATGCAAAAAACAATAATGCTTATCAGTTTGAAGTTTAAATATGGTTGTAGTGGATTAAATTAAACCTAGGATGAAACGGAATTGTAAATCATTCTATTTTGTTTTTATTTACGTTTTAGACAACGTCATTCGAATTCGGTTTTGTACTTTTAGATCTTCATTTTGTGTTCATTTTCACATACTGTATTCTTTTTTGTGGGGAAGACATACATTGTATCATCCTAATTCTTCTCACACTATCAGAGTGGCTTTTCTCATGGATTTGCCAGATTTCCAGCCTGGGCTCTGATTAAAGCTTTGTAATTGGAGTTTCCTCTTCTCATGTATTCTCATTAAGGCGGAGGAGGAGAGGAACAGCAGTGGAGACACTTGAGTGAGGGAAATGTTTCAGTCATGCTTCAACTTCAGAGAGCTCCCATCTAGACAGTTCACATTCAATTTTTCAATGCAGAAATATGATCTCGCCCCTCCCTCCTTCTGTTGTCTGTCAAAAAAGTCGTCTTCATTGATTTTTGTGAGTGTGTGTGGGCAGTGGTTGCAAAATGCCAAAATCCATTCTGTCAAAAGTAAGGCGCCATTGTTCTCTTCTCATAAGCATTTTGTTGATAAAAATAAAATGTTCAGGACTCTAAAACAGCAAGTGCTGTACTTTTTCATAATCATTTATAGAAGAGTATTTTAGACCTTAACATGACCCAAAAATTACATCTTTTTCTCAAAATTTGAGCCGGTTAGGACGTAGTATGAACATTTGACTTACATTTCCTTGGTTTATTATTGATTATTTTTCATTATCATTTTTTTTTTAAATAGGATGGGCTGATCTCTAAATGTTTTGAACTGATGGTAACTGTAGCTGTGTGCTTTAAAGTTTGCAAGCTTGGTGTGCCAATATGCAACATTGCCATAAAAGCCATTACCAAATGAATGGGGTCCACAGAGTTTTAGGTACAGTGTAGTTTTATAAACGCAAACTGCAAAATGGTGATTATGCTATTCCCATGTTGCTATATTGTTTTGAAGGCTGTAGCATGCACTATTTCTCTTCATTGGTATCATCCACACACACCCACTGTATTTTTTTTCCTAGTGCCACCCAGAAGCATACTATGATAATCACTAAAGTTGGGATTACCCTTTACACTTAGATATATTCATCCATTACGATCAATCAATTCATTTCACACAAATTAAAGCTAACATTTGCGCTTTACAGGCAAACTAAGAGTTGTGACTTGACTACATGAGCTGTTTTGTAGGGTCAGTGTTGATCAATTTAGGTCCACTAAGTGGTAGAAATGCAATTTTTAGACTTTTGCCTGGTGTCAAACATTAAAAAGTGATGCTAACCCCCATCAGTCTGTAAAACAGAAGGCTATTGCTAAAAAAAAACAAAAGAAAGAGAGTGTGTACAAAAAAAACCCTTCACGCCATGATTGTATAGGAAGTATACTGTCCACCATCCTTTTTGTACTGACGGGATGAAGGCTTGGAGTTTGGGAAATCTGATTCCGTTATGGTTAACATTTTCTATCCTGTTCAATGGCAGATGTGACTTAAAGTTGATCTTGGTTCAAAACTGAATCGCCGATTATAGAATCGTGTTATGGAAAGGCTTACTTACTGTGCACACAGTGTATATTAGCTCACATCTCAAATTTGACTAATCCCAATAAGTCTCAAATTGCAGGAGCTGCTTGTCTTGCAGCCAACACTGGCATGCCTTTCCCTGGTAGAGTGTCACAGTTTGGCACCATTGGTCATCGTTGCAAAATGGTAGTGTTTTTGTACTCTGCCAGTCAACAATTCCTACCTGTTTAAGGCTCCGCTGAGGACTCACTCTTGGCCAAGTCATCTATATGTGCCGATGCAAGATACTTCAGCATTTTTCTGTGGATTGATCTCCTGTTGCCTACCCTGTTTCCCTCTGACCTTCCTGCCTCATGATTTTCCCAGAGTTAGTATTCTCCCCTTATCATCTGTGTGGCTGTGTAGATATCTTTAGCACATTTGCCTATCCCTGTTGCTGATGTTTTACAATAATGAGAACAAAGTGTGATTTCTCAGGGCCACTACCTTTGGATTGGACAGCATTATGTGAGCTTGCCGCAAATCCCCTCCCAGTCTTCAAAGGCTGTCTGGGATTCGAAGTTTACTGCTCCAAAACCCACATCCCCATCCTCAAGGACTCTTCATCAGGAGTTGGAAGTAAACCGCTTTGCCATTCATCTGTTTGTTGCTGGAATAATCACAATTGCTATTAAAGGTCAACTCCAACCAATCCTGTGGTGCAGTGTACTATACTGAGTTCGGGTCCTACACATTCCAGTGGCATATAGTGTATAAAATGGTTCAACCCGAACCACAGGCACCCAATTGCTTTAAAGACGACAATAGCCACTGCAGAATTGGAATGAAATGAATAACTGTTCATTCTTGTGCCTTCTAACACTAAGCCTGCATTGCTCTGTTGACCCAGATGATTAGTTCAGCAAGCACTAAAGCTAATCTAGCAGTTACAGATTTGTGTGTGTGTGTGTGTGTGTGTGTGTATGTATTGTGTGGTGTCTGTTATCTTCCTGCAGATCCCCAGTGCTACAGCAGGGACTTACTGTAGGTGCAGTCGTGTGTAAACCTCACTCCCTACCCAGGTCTGGATCAAATTCCGATGGCCCTTAAAACCGATCAATGTTGGATGGTTAGAGGAGGTTTTCTTGTCAACAAGGGGACTATAAGAATGACAAGTATCTTGTTCACCTATTAACAATGCTTTCTTGGGAAAATATATAGAGGTTGCCTATTGATCTCCCCCCCCCCCCCCAAAAAAAAAAAAAAAAAATCCTATTTGGATGCCTCTCCAGGTGGATAACCGGGGCTACCGCACCTAACACCCCCCTCACCCCTGCCCTCCTCCGGGCCCCTGTTGTACACAACTTATTTGGAGCTCAAGGTATTTAACAGATAGGCACTGCAGTGATCACATGTCTCCCAAGAACCCAATGTACTGTAGTGCTACTTATAAATTGACTTGACACTACCATGGTTTGTACCAATGGATTATCATGCTCTCCAATTTAAAAAAAAGAGTCCTCTGCCTTTATAAAAAATATCCCATTTTTAAAAATTACCATTGTAATTCACATCTTAGTTTCCATTTTTTTTTATGAAATGTAGTTGAGTTAATCTCATGAGCATCTTGAGTGTGGCCTTCACAAGTATCATTTTAAGGACCCTTCTTACGCTTCTCTTCTCCTTTCAGCTTGTCCCGCTAGGGGTTGTCACAGCGTGTCGTCTTTTTCCATCTAAGTTCCCTTCTTAATCTAAAAACTGCATATGCCATTCTTGTGTGTTTTGTTATGCAGACAAAACATTCTTTTTAGTCATTTCATCCTGTTGGATTACATTCTTGTCTTTTAGCAACTGTTCAATGAAGGGTGATTGTTGTAAAGCCCAACTGCATCATTAAATCGTTTCATTCCCCAGTCCTTCTATCAGAGATTTCCTTGCTGTCCTATCACTCATCTTTGGGATAACAAACTTGATCTTTTGATCGTGCGGTGGCTTCATTTTTCACCTTGCCAGACTTTCGATTGCTCTTTAGTGACAGTAAAGGTCAGTGTTAAATGGGGAAATTAATGCTTCTTCTCTTGATGCATATAAGTTGCCTCAACAGTATGTTACCAATGGATGCTCGGAGGTCATTGTTACTTTAGGCAATGTTTAAAGAACTTGCCTTTCTTGCTAACTGGTTTCACTACAGAAACTTTCTTAAATTAGAGAATCAGGTCTTCCATGTTCTTCTAGAGGCGTTTCAGGCTTCCTAAGAAGAAAAATCCAAACCTTAACAATATTAGGAAATAATAGTGCCATTTCAAACAATTTCAGAGCTATGCTTGACATCCATCAAAATTTCCAATACTTTTGAGAACCACGTTTCATACAATTGCAATAACAAAATCAATAAGCATCTACTTTGTATGCAAGTCTTCAATTAAGGGACTAATGAATTTAAAAGGCACCATTTGGGCTGTTTTGGTCCCAGCACATTCATTATCTTTAATTGCTGATATTGTTTTAAGTACAAATAAAGCAATCGTTCGCTTTCTGTGAAGCTTTCGCCGCTTCTAATATTTTAACTCATCCACATTATATAAAAAAGCAATTCCACCTGGCAACATGTAATTTATTTCACTTGTTTCGTTCAAATTTCATTCAGTCATATTCTTTGATGTCTCCCAAGGACTGCAGCGTTGCTTCACTTGACTCATTGACTGGACAGATTGAGTTCAAGGAACAGAATAACACTACCTGATGTTTTCAACCTTTGGCTTTTCAGGACTTGAATAGTGAGAAACCGCACATCGAAATGCCAATGTATTTGAATTCACTTATTTCATTGCCAGTTTATCAGTTCCTCAAATGCCAAAATGCCACCACACCTACCAGTTCTATTTCCAGAGAGGAGAAATTTACTCTTGCTGTTTTCTCGTTCACAGCTCGCTGTTATATTGTCTGAGGGCTTGAATTTAACTACAGGGTGAGATATTGCAGTTCTCCCATCTCTATTGCTGAATAATTTTGTTTTATAATCATGCAGTATCTTGCAGCTGTCTTCATTTCCAATAACTGCCTTTTGGAAAGAAGGTTCGGAATGAATGTATGCACGTAAAAAAGGATAATACTGCAATAGCTGAGCAAAGCAAAGCAAATTGATTTGTATAGCGCGTTTCATACACAAGGTAACTCCATATGCTTTACATGATTAAAAGCCTTCAAATACATAACATTTGACAGCTGAGACTTATAAAGCGTCTTTAAAGGGACCCAAGGACACTTGACGATGCCATCAAAATATAGAATGCCACCCCTATTTGATTTTCATAGTTAATTTATTTCAAAAGAATTCTCAAGAAACCTCACAAATGTATCAAACAAAATGTTCATGCAGTCTTCATCTTGCATCAAATCTGTAAGTACTTTGAATCTTGCCTTTGTTTTTTCTTTCCCTCTTCTTAGGATCATGAGTTAGAGTGGACATAATTTGAATTTTAGTGACTCCTTCTAGAGGCGGTAGCAAAATGTCCTGAAGCAACGCTTAATTTTTCTTAATGAGCAGGGCTGGCAGTTCCACAAACCATTACCCACTTTTGCATGGGAATGGGCAGCTGTGGCAACATTACAAATGACAGTGTTTTAGTTTGGCAAAAAAGGCAAAATCTGACAAGTTCAAACTTAAAATTGTGTCTAAGTTAAGTAAGTGATAGTGTCACTTCACCGATGGTGTCATTCTCACACAAACAGGGTGAAATAGTTAATGTCTCCATTGCCAACTCAAACAGCATCACCTGTGTTGAGACTTCCAGTATTCCATGTTTAGAATGAGTTCTGTGATCTATCCAGCGCTTACGTCGTGTCGTTAAATTGATTAACATACCAGCGTTCAACGATTGTTGGTTATTGCATTGCATTCTACCAAAGAGGAAACTTATTTTTTGTGCCCAATTCTTGTTTTTTTTTCTGACCAAGTTTATGGACTGTTTTCTGCATTTCTGTATTAATGCCGTCCTATGGGGGACACAAGCCAGTGCCTGTCACAAGCTTAGGTAAATGCGGAGTATTGCATAAGGAAGGGAAACTGGCTTAAAACTTTGCCAACAAACAACAACAAAACAAATATGATTCATCCAAAGAATTCCTTACCAGATCATCCATGGACTGGCCTAATAATTTCAGCTTGCAGGACGCCAGTGGAAATTCTGCGTACTTTCCTGTAGGTCGAGGACGAAGGACAGGAGGAAAGTGGGTTCTTGGGCAGAAAGAAAAGAGGAAAGCACAAAGGCAACAACTGTATCTGGGGACTTTGACAGTAAAATCTTGGGATTTGGTTGATCTAACGATGAGGAAGATTTGTGTGTCCAATAGAGCAGGTGAACTGTTTGTAAGGCTAGAAATTCTTTTACGATGATGCTGATGGAAAGAGAAATCGATTCCAGGTTATTTTCAAGGAAGAGTTATGTAGCTATGAGGGCAGTTGGTGTTCGAGAGGAAGATCCAGGAGATATGCTTTCGTGGAAAAGGATGATGCGCTGTGGCGACCCCGAATGGGACAAGCCGAAAGGAAAAGATCTGCATTTCTGGATTGTAGTCATTTTTTTTAACTTTTGAAAAAAATCTATCAGCCGTAGAGTATAGTAGCGGCTCTAACCTGCAACATTACTGAAACTATAATGAATGATGTTGTTAATGGTGTCATTATTCAAATATTTTCCATCCTCTTCTATTGTTTGCTGGATCGAAAACAAGATTATCTGGTCTGAAGCTCCTCTGACCCTGCCGATAATGCACCATTCTGGTGCAGCTAAATGTCACCGATGATGCTCAGGAAGGGGATGAAGAAAACATTTAGAAACAGGTTTGTTGAAAAGCCAAAACATTACTCCCATATTAAGTCACACAGAAATCAGATTTGACACAAAGACATTTGAAGAAAATGCTGTTAAAACAAAAGAATCCACATATTTGACAGATAAAGCGTGTTTGTGAGACGCCTATCGTGTGTGAGTATCCGAATGGTGTCGAACAATACACAGGCTCATAATCGTTGCCCCTCTCCAGATGGAGGACTATACTCAACTCAGCAGAGGTCTTCCTGCTACCTCAGGGCAAGGGAGGTAGGGGGTTGCTGTTCGTGTGTATTCAGAGAGGTATTGGACTGTCACATCCCAAGCATCCTCCTGAGAATGAGCGTCACTCAGAGGCAGCCAAATTAGATAACAGCTTTTTTCACCATCCTTCCATAACTGGACAACTTTGTTAGCACACACCTTTCATCACGTATTCCAGAAATCTGACCATATTACTGCTCTGTGTAAAATGTACTTTTTGATTGCTCAGGTCATCTACTGATATTATAGTTTTGCCTGTTAATGTTTACTCACCATATTGTACTGTTCTGTTCAGAGTATGTAAACACCATGAGTATGATTCAGTGTAAATACCGACCCTGTGAAGTGAATTATGAGATTTTTTTTCAAAGTCAAAGTCAAAGTTGCATTGATGACTTCTGAATGCATCCACCAAGTTATTCACTTCAGTAACTCTCTGTCTACTTGAGTGCATATTGTTTGATTCGGTGTGATTGATAAGTGGAAATGGACCTTGCTGTCACTCCTTTCATTGGACAGATAGAAGGTGTCAGTAGGTCAGCACATACCGTAGCGCTCGGCTTGAGTAAGGAGGTCGGTTGTCACGCAACATCGCTTCAGTGTTGCTCAACACCACTGTGCAATGTACAATATGTATACATTGCACAATGACCACATTTAACAAGAGCAAAGATATAAAAACTGTGTTGAGGTTTGGGTTTTGTCGTTCAAAATGGCATCATGCTAAATTTCCACATATTGATTCCACATATGTATACTTTACATTTGTATGCTTTCATAATCTGACTTATCCTCACAAAAGTGAAGTGGTTTAAGAAATAATAATAATTGTGCATGTCCCAAGTTGGGGTGCGTGTGTTTTAATATAATTTCAAGGCCAAGTTACTAAAATATGGGAGTAAATCTTTTTTACTGATCAGACAGCAGTCAATATTCCAATAGTTTCATATTACAGTTTGTATGCTTTTGCATGAGATAGCCTCAGATGGTTATTTTCCATTAGTAGGCTGCCATCTAGAGCCAGGAAGGAGGAAAAGCAGGTTGAGCCATTTTTTTAGATGCCTGTTTCAGGGTTGACATGAACGGACACACACACACACACTCACACGCAATCTAATTGGGAGAATGGAGTTTATCCTACCATTCTTCTTTTGTGGAGCAGCAAAAATACCCACACAAAACGAAATATCACACTCAAAAGGTGGGATGTCAAGGGTTGCCATATAGAAAGGCTACAGCACACACACGTATACATACACACTAAGGCTCCCCATTGAATAGCAATGGACATGATGGACAGCTCCTCTAAAGTCTTGGAGGTGGTGGGTGCTGAGGTGAAGATTCTTAATGTCAGTTGATGACTGTCAACGGGGTACAAATAGTGACAGTGAGGTGCTTGGTCAAAGATTAATTGGGATAGTTTTATGATACAGAAGAGCAAGTATAGTAATCTATTTATTAAAGTTTGTGTACTATTCATAGCTTGAAAAAAGCATTTCACCAAGTGTGTTAATTCACTTTTACATTAACAACACATTGAAATTAGTTATTACAACTAAGATCAAGTTCCTCCTTCCCAAATTCAAGATAAACTTTTCTATTTTTACAGGAAACATCATTTATTTTGCTCAGATACTCAGCTGACCTAATCCTGATATTAGCAGCAGCTGCTTACAATGTGCAATTAGGATATTTTTTTAGGGGTTCGCATCATGTGTTGTCATCAAAATGTGTGAGGAGTAAGTGAGATTATCCAAACACGCAGGCATCACACTCACTTGCATGCAAATCCAGGCATGCAAAATCATTTACAACCTGAGGTGTTATTATTTGTGTTACTCATGTGATTATCTTTTGTTTGGACAAGCATTTTAAATATATATCAGAGCTGGAAGATTAAGCAAAATGTATTCCATTTTGGCTTTTCACAGTCATAAAAACGTTAAAACCGAAAAACAAAAACCTGATTAATGTGCAGCAACACAGGTTATGTTTGCAAGTTCCTGCATTGTAAACACACCTGAACGCACCCTGTGTTGCTTGTACAGAGGTACCTCGACTTAGAAAATTAATTTGTTTCGGAAGTCGTTTCGTAATGTGAATTTTTCACAAGTACAAGTTCTATTTCCACGTAAATAGCCTAATCCGTTCCAAGTCACCCCCACCATAAAATAAGCATTCAAAGTACATAATGTCCATCCATCCATCCATCCATCCATCCATCCATCCATCCATCCATTTTCTTAGCTGCTTTTCCTCACAAGGGTCGCGGAAGTTCTAGAGCCTATCCCAGCTGTCAACGGGCAGGAGGTAGGGTACACCCTGAAATGGTTGCCAGTCAATCGCAGGGCACATCAAGACAGACAACAGCCGCACTCACAATCACACCTAGGGGCAATTTAGAGTGTCCAATTAATGTTGTATGTTTTTGGGATGTGCGAGGAAACCGAGTGCCCGGAGAAAACCCACGCAGGCATGGGGAGATCATGCAAACTCCACACAGGCGGGTCCGCGATTTAACCCGGGACCTCAGAACTGTGAGGCTAACGCTTTACAGCTGTGCCACGGTGCCAGCAGCACATAATGTAAAGAATAATAAAAATTATGCTCATTTACCTGTGGTGTTGGGTGACTATGCAAAGAGAAGGGTGACAAGCAAAACGCATGCACATAACTTCAATTCCACTTTCACTTCTTGGGGCCCATGGTGAAGAAAGATAAATGAGCGTGCAATACACCCAAATGAAAAATTCACAAAAAACCTCTACGCTAGCGTGTGATTCGGTGATGCAAGATTGTCGAAGGGAAATGAAAACAACCATAGGTAAAGATTGGTGTCTGTCCTAGCCAGTGGGATGCCAGAATAGTGCTACAGCGATAGCCAATGCGAGAGCAGCTCTAACGTGCCGTTTTCAAACCAAGATACAGGATGTTAAAATTGAGCAAATCCAGCACCTATTTTTGCCTTTCGTATCCAGAATTTTCCTCCGTAACTAGAGAAAATATTTTTCCATGGAGGCATTCCATAACCTGAATTTTTCGTTACTAGAGACGTTTGTAAGTAGAGGTACAACAGTACTTGTAGGAAATGTGATGCATGTTCTTCTGGCTTCCCTGAGTGTCCTTCAAACTGTTGATTGGCAACCCAGTTGGAATTTACTGTAAAAATAAATGCACAAGAAAAAGAACTACTCACATTGAACATTTACAAGCAAGACAAATATTGCTTTATAAATCCCCTGATTATGCTATCAATCAACGGAAAACCCCATTGATGGACTAGCTAACATTAGTAGCGGATCACAGGAGGAGTTTATCTTCAAATAGCAAATATTTACACACAAATGTTGTTGTAACACAAACAAACACACAGGCAAATGAGACAAGTTCAATAGTTGAATAGTTTTATTGTGAATTTCTGCTTCTACTCTTCTATTTTTATTTATTTATTTATTTTAGCTCATTGTAACATGCAGCTCCGTGCATGCATTGCACTAAACGGCCCCGAAGAGGCCAAGGCGGATGCAGCTTGAAGAGCAGCTAAAGTCATAGCTGTGTATTAAAAGACACAAATGCACCCCCCCCTACTCTCTGATTTGAAATCAGGCTCAAATTGACCTGTATTAGATCATTTGGCATTACCAACATTTTTGCCATTTGCCATTATTGAGGTAATAACATTTTTCTTTTTTATCAAGTATACTGTATAGGCAATCCGGAGTGCCACGTTTTTTTTTCCCCTCCATAGCTGTATTTATTTTAGTTTTTATTCCTCCTTTTAATATATTTTATTTATTATGAATTTATTTTCTGGTTGTTCTATGAAATTATATTGAAATAAATACAAAATTTCATAATCAATGAATGATCGCTACTCCTTTCAGAATTGTTGGTTTTAATATATTGGTGTGTGTGTGTGTGCGCGTGTGTGTGTGTGTGCATGTGTGTGTGTGTGTGTGTATACAGTATTTTCCGGACTATACGTCGCCCCGGCGTACCAGCCATAAAATCCATAGAAAAAACAAATGGAAGTCACACTGGAGTAAAGGTCACATTTTTGGGGGAAATTTATATGTTAAAATCCATCACCAAGAACAGACATGTCATTTAAATGACAAACAATTTAAAATAAAAATAGATTAGAGGCAACAACTGGCTGAAGTGTATACTTACGTTACATGACACAACTGAGAACGTGCCTGGTATCTTAGCAGAACATATTAACAGTTATTCCAATAACTATCGGATAAATAAGATACTAAGAGGGTTACTAAAACCATCTGTGTCACTCCAAATACCTGGTAACTAAAATCCAATGAACTCTTCATCCCCGGCGTCACTTCTAAATAAGTCCGCCAACCCCAGAGGTCGACGACGCGCCGCTTCCTCTTCTACGTCGCTTACATCAGACTTATCGTCAGTCGCAGTTACAACTAGCCAGTTTCAGCCTTTCTGAATCCAGACAGGATGGTTGTGGTTGTCACGGAAGCCCATACTTTGCCGAGCCATCCAATGACTTCCCGGAAAGTTGCATGGCGGATTCCCTCGGACGCTGTGCTCTTCTCGCAATGATGCAGAGACAGTTTGTCCTAGTGAGGTTGTCGTAGTCCACAGGCTTCGAGTTGAACGCTGATCGTGTCGGAACAACTACATTTTTATCGAAACGCTTTGACAAAGATCGCTCAAAAAAAAAAAAATATGAGCAGTACCAAAGTTTTCAACAAGAATGGACAACCTTTGTGGAGAGGGAGGGCTCTGCTGTGTGTCTACATTCACAGATGGGCAATATGCCAAAGCATTTGTCCTCGATGTTGCCAATAAACATTTTGCCAACTTCGCATAAAAACAAGATAATTAAATGAATAAAAGACATACCCCTGTCAGCAAGAACTGTTCACCATCACACCAGCATGATAGCAGATCAAAGTCCACAATAAACGGGCGGAAGTCTCAACGCTTGCATGATGTATGACAAGTCGCATTCATTGCAAGAAGTACTTTTGTCATCATTGCTTAGCAACATCATAACAATGTTATTTAAAATAATCTGCATCATATGATTTTCTCTTCAATGGCGTTTTAAAAAAAAAAAGAACGAGTGACTATATCCCCTGCCCCATGTAGGCCTACTGATGGGCCAAAAGCGAGTCAGATTTTCATGACCATGTGATGGAGCATGAGCGTTGGTACGAGAGTGGATTCTACTGCAGGAGCCCAAAGTGTGGCCAGAAAATCGGGAAAGGGGTTGGGGGAACCCATCATCCACCGTATTGTATGTGGTGCATGGACATATATCCAACTACATCCCCCCCCTCCACCACTGTGTCACCAACTTCACAATAACCTTTTTCGTGGTTATCAGAAGCTACTGCTAATCTGAGCATAGAGTAAAACTATGCAGCTCTGCTTACCTTTTTCCTTTGACATGATAGCAAGGCCCTGCCGCTACATAAGAGTGTTCCAGATAGTTGTAATGTGGCTGCCTGACTGGTGCTGTTGCTTGAAATTGGGACAAAAGAACACATTTTCAGAAATAGGCAAATAAAAGACTTGCCTGTTTGTTTTCACACCTGATGGATGGGCTGGCACTCCAGAGACCTATTTCTAAAAAAGCCATTAAAAAGTCCATCTTCCAAAACATGTGCCCATAAACATTCTGTCATTATCTGTGAAAGTCATAAATTGCACCGTTCTGTAAATTGACCCTGCTATTGTTCCCTTCTCACTTGACCTTTTCTAGCTTGGACGAAAAAGCTGGCCGTCCAATAAGTACTCCCTTGGAGTGTATAGTCGTGATTGTACCTTGAGTACCTAGTTACTGGCAACTGTTATCTTATTTTGAAAAGAAGGTAGAAGGTTAAATCTATCTGTGTAAAACAACAAACACGCTGGATCGCCTGATTAGACTCAGTGTACTAAATATAATCACAAGGGAAGCTGGGAAGCTGGCAAGGATACAAAGACAGAAAATTTCCATCTCCAGTTTTTAATATCTTGCGCAACCAATTTAAGGAGCATCTGCAGATTAGGAAGTAGGTCGCATTCCTTGTAGACAGAGTGGCTATATATATATTTCTTTTTTTCCATGTGCTTCCATTTTCAGGCACCATCAGAATTCCCACTGTAAGGCAGAGAGCTGCCACTGGTTCTCCCAGTTCCCTCTTGACCATCATCCAGTGCCGCGGTTCCTCCCTTCCAGTTTATCCTGCCTCTCTTCTGCCTCATCACTTCTTTCACATTTTCACCCTCTTTTTTCCCTCAGTTTTGAGTGAATTTCAGTCTGCTTAGCAAATTCTCCCATGCTGTGTTTCCTCCTCCTTTGTTTCTCTCTCATCTTGGAGACGGCGGCGGAAAGACAGCCTGAAATGTAACTCGTCGGCCGACACGCTACTCTGTTAATGCGCTCTATCTCTCGCTCTCTCTCCCTTCTGCGCTATTCTGCACTGCACTGCTTCTCTCTCTCTTTCTCACACTTCTCCTCCCCGTCTCTTCCTCTCTTTCCCTCTCTTTTATTTTCTACCTGCATCCCCCTCACTCCGCACGCTCTTATCTCGTGTTCTTCAGATCTGCTCCAGTTGGGGAAATACCGCTCACTCTTGTTTCTGTCTTGCATGGCCAGGCGTGGAAGTGGAAAGTAATGCTCCCTGTTCTCTAGCCTTGCCTCGGACTCTGTAGATCTGTGTTGGTCTGAGGAAGAGTAGTGGGCAGGGGAGGGAGGGTGGAAGGCGAACGAGTAGAGGGACCTGAGAACAGGGCACTTCACCTCCTCTGGGAAGTCAAAGCTTTAAAGTGGTGCCGCTGGCAGGAGTGGTTGATGGTTGTGCCTGGAGGGTCATGCCCTGGGACTTGTGTGCTTTGCGGCGCTTGGAGTTGGAGATATTCTCCCATTTTTGCCCCACCTTGATCCTGGTGCCGGGGGACGCTTCCAGGCACCGAGAAGAGTGGGCACCATGAACCAAGTGGATCCGCCGCGGCCAATCAACTGGACTATCAGGAAACTGTGCCACGCAGCCTTCCTGCCATCTGTACGCCTACTCAAGGTAAAAAAGAACACTAAGCTGGATCAAACTGCACGACTTGAATGAAAAAAGGTTTTAAATGAGTGAATGCCTCCAGGGGCATTGGGTCACATCTTTGGGAGTCTTCAAATGCACTTGGGAAATTGAATTAATGCTTCCAGGAATACACAAGTGTGGCAGAACAGCTGGTGGAATAACTGCCTACGGTGGGGGAGGACCAAAATGGAGAGTGTGGAGATGCGAGATGTTAGGGTGATTCAAAGTGAAATAATGAAAGGATGTATTTAGTGGATTTGAGACCGGGATAATACAAGTTAATGGGGAGTTGGGGGGGGGGGTGAGGGAGCGCAGTAAAATAGTGTGGATATGAGGTGCAGTTTTCAATTAGGGTTGAGGAGGAGATGTGTCAAAGGAAAGGTAGGTAGTAAAAGGTTGATGAGAACACCAAGAGGCGAATGAGAAGATATGTCTACACACGGATGAGCCCAGCTATTAAATGAATGACACCGAATGCAATGAGGAGCGTTAGAATGTATAATGGGTAAATATTGAAAGTGTAAAGCTCAAACTTTGAGTGTTTTAAAATTGATCCCACAGTGGAACCTGGATGGGAAGTATTGTTTTTTTATTTTATTGCAAAAAAATAGGTTAGTGTTGTCAACCACAGCCCATTATCAACACAGGACAAGTGTGTCAGCGTGATGTGTGTTCTGTGAGTGAACTATATTACTTGGTTTTAGACATGTGGCCAGCGTTTTTATTATTAATGCATGTATTTTGTGAGCCACTTCACCCTCTCCTGATCTGTGAGGTTCCAGGAGGAAGCTCCTTACTCTGATGTTGAAGCACACACGGCTGGTGTCGCATGAAACACATTTGCATATGTATAGCCTGCTGAAATGGATTTCATTGTAACACTTGATTGAATATGTGTGTACGTGTGTGTGTGTGTGTGTGTGTGTGTGTCTGTGAGCATGCCTGGATGTGTGCATACTACTGTGGCTTTACTCCTCAAGCTCACACAAGCTTTTTTTTTTTTAAATCCAGTGCATTCACAAAAATGAATGCAGTACAGTTTAGCGTCAAAGGTAGAAGGCATTTGATCGCAATTATATAGATTTTTAAAAAATCTGATAAAATGTCAATAAAATCCTAAAACTGCTGCTGTCTTGTATGCCGTCTGACACGGTTCATGTTTTGTTTTTTCTGTGGCTTTTTCGTGACACTTGCAACAGCTGTAGTGCCGTTTTGCATGAGGTCACATGAGACGTCATCGCACCCCAGTTCAGCGAGCATCAAAGTAATGTCTGCAAGTTTTTTGGTTTATTTTATTTTATTTTTGCAATTTGATTCCACAACAAGGGAGCAACTTCAACGATGGGTGTTGTTAGAAAGAGTAGGTTTTTGTTGCTGCTATAGTAGGTTGAGAGTCAATGAAACCCCTGTTGGGCGAGCCCAAGAGAGATAGACCTCCATCTGGTATTCAGAAACGATAACATTAAAAGGATGCAGTTGAGCTTTTTTTTTTTTTTTTTTTTTTTTTTACCAGGGATCACCAACCTTTTTGAAATCGAGAACTACTTCTTGGGCACCGATTAATGCAAAGGGCTACTAGTTTGATACACACTTCTGAAAATTTATTGAAAACAACTTTGCTCAAAATACATGGAATAATATATACGAGTACTACGATGGCACGGTGGAGCAGTTGTAAAGCGTTGGCCTCACAGTTCTGAGGACCAGTGTTCAAATCCTGGTCTCGCGTGTTTGGACGATGGTAGTGAGGATAAGACGAAGAGAAGATAGATTAAAAATGAATATGTTGTTCTTAATTCTTAATAATATTCCTTCCTGTGAAGATACTGAAGACATAAACATGTAACACTTTATTTCTATTTATCTCTCCCGGTATTTACATATTCAGAGGATCACATCTTCAACATTCCTAGAAAATCACTATGTCCTGCCGCTAGGCTATTTTTAGAACAGGCCCGCTGGCTACTCATGTGGTCCTTGGGGGCTACGAGGTGCCTGCAGGCACTATGTTTATGACGCGTGTCCTAAATTATTCCTCGTTTGTATTGGAATTCATAGAAAACTAATTTGCAGAATATCTCTGGTAGGACACAAGATTTCTTGTTCCTTACTTGTACTTTAAGTAAATTACTACTTCCCATGACACTTTTTGATTTGCTTTAGTGATTTCAACATGTAATCATTTCCATTTCGCAACTCGAAATTGTTCAAAATTACTGTATTCCCACACAAAATATTCCAATGTAGTGCCCAGTGGCTCTTTTTAAAATATGCAGCCGTAGGATTTAACACAGTGCTATCTTTAGTGTGTGGTTGCTCAGAGTGCTTGCTGAAATTAAAGTGAAATGAGCTGTAGAGTATTACACAAGATGATGAATGGGAGTTTGCAGCCAGTTTGCGTAAGGCACTGAGAAATGCCAAGCAATCATGAGATTGTACAACTGTGAAATGCAGACTACAGCAGAACTTGTAATTATTAAGAGTAGTAGGCCTCCCTGCATTCCTTAACTCTTTTTTTCCACAATACTTAAGCTGACTGTCACAGTATCTGCTGTTGTTCTTGGAGCAGCCAACCATGTATACGGTAGCTCAGTATACTGTAAGATTTGCTCATGCCAGAGCCATCTTTTCCACAGTAATAAATCTAAAAAACAGAAGCTTTTTATAGGGTTAGTAGGCAGCCCTTCCAGTTAACCAGCAGCGGAGGGAGGACAAAAAACAGGAGAAATTTAAGTTTCACTGAACTTGGGATGAACCAAAACCGACATCAGTATTGTTATCGGAGCTGACACTGTATGTCTGATATATGCACTCAAACCTGGACTCATAAAGATCCTCTGATACTGTGCCACCGATATCACTTTACTAGCCTGACATATTCCTTCATGGTGGGATTAAGGTTAACGTTTAAGGTAATTCCAGATAAAAACACTCTTAGCCAACTGCAAATTTGGTTCTGCAGAATGGCTGAGGACAGGATGCATGCAGCTCCCAAAGCCAACCGTCACCCTTCTCTCCTCTACCTTGGAGTACCTGCTTGGTACCTACACTATCTATATCAGGGTTCCTCAATGCGACTGGTCAATTGCGAGGCAGTCTTGGTCGATTGTGGGACGGCGTGCCCCCCCCCCCAAAAAAAATGTCAACCAATGTTCCCTCTAAACTGCGAGCGTGCGCAATTGTGCACCGCTGATGCAGTCTCTTCGCAGATATTCAGCGTTGTGCAAAGAAAAAAAAAATCCAACGCAAATTGAAAGTATAACATACAGCTATTCAGTTTGTGTCACTCGTACACTCATAATTACAAATGTTACAGAGTATTTACGCAGCCCATCAATGTGTTTTATAATGACAGTGCCCACTACCACTGCTTTAGTTAGCGACACAGTCTGGGCAACGTAGAGCAAAGACGAGTTAGACATGCTGCTTATTTTTACTTTTGATATTAATGGAGAAAGTTAAAAAAGAAATGCTGTTGTTTTAAGATGCACTGACTGTTGGAGTATGTCAATAATCAAAGAAAAAGTGGCTAAACTGGATGTGATTTTCTCTTTTCCGAGTGTGAAAGGTCTGGTCTGAAGCCAAAGTCGAAAGTGCAGGATGAGATGGTATGTCATTTTAAAATTACACCTTGGCACAGCCTGATCGAGGATGTAAGCACAGACAATACAGTGCACAAAAAGCTAATTCTGTATTTTAAATAGGAGGCAACATAACATTAACCTTAAAACGGTTTGGGAGCATAATCATCATTCCTTCCCCCCACCCCCATCATTGGTAGCTCGCAAGAGGCTGGCTGCTTGAAAAGTAGATCTTGGGGTAAAAAAGTCTGGGCACCCCCGATCTATATCATCAACATTAAGCCATGCAAATCTACACACAGACCTTTGAAACTCCAAATAGCTCAGTAAATCACTGATTTCTTTGACTGCTCTGGCATTACTTGGATAACTCTAGCGCTAATAGAGCATTATCTTGCCAGTTTTGCTTTTAAAACAAATATTTTGTGCATTTTGTAACATGCTACATTCAAGTGAAATGTGTAGCAAGACAGATTTGAGTCAGAACAAGCTGCTCTCTAAACTGTTCTAATTGAGTGAAACATGTTATATTCTACTTGCGCTTCCTTACTCTCAACTCAATGCGGTAATCACGTGTTAAAATGGACACCATAGTCCCTCATTTGTGTGACGAGGTATTGTATTTGAATATTCTGGACAGACGTCAAGCTGTCTGTTTGAAATGAATCTAACCAGCCTGCTTTCCGCATGTAAAGCACTTTCCTTGCATGTCAAGTTATTAGCTACCCTCTGCTGCACTCCATTTTATGTGCGTGTGAGTATGAATGCAGCAAATAAGCTGTCAGATCTTCCCTGTCCTCCTTAGCCAGAGTAAATGTACATTATTATTGAAGTTCCACTGACAAAGTTAATGTTGCAGCCAACATAAGCCCATGTGTCATCATCTGATTGCATGAAACTGCCCTGAGTGACAAATTGCAACTAAAAAAAACAAACCTTTACACTTTTAGTTATTATCAAAGGTTGGTAGAGTAGCCAAAGAGTTTGCTCAATTTAGAGTGTTGTTGCTTTAGAATAATTTGACTCATTTATAAGTAAAAAGGAAGCCACCAAATGTTTACTCGTGTAAGGCAGTAGTCGGTGAAAAAACATACTGAAGTTAAGAGTAACTTGTAACTTTTGATTTAAGTATAAAAATATAGCACAAACTTCAATTAAAAAAAAAAAGTCCACACATAAATGCCTCCATTTCAAATTTTAAATATCCAAAAACCATTTTTGCTGTCCATTCATTTTCTGAGCCGCCTATCCTCACAAGAGTCACGGGAAAGCTGGAGCCTATCCCAGCTTTCTCTGGGCAAGAGGCGGGGTACACCCTGAACTGGTTGCCAGCCAATCGCAGGGCACACAGAAACATACAACCATTTGCACAGGCGCGCGTGTACACACACACACACACCACACACACACACACACACCACACACACACACACACAAAACACTGCTGCACAGTTTATGCAGAGTAGATCTACGATAGAATAACTTTCCTAAAACGCTACAAGAGTTGGAAAATCAAGCTAAAATATGTAAAGACATCTATAAGGGTCACATCAACGTGACAGAAGGTATTTGACTAAACCAAAAAAAAGATTTAAGTTGCCAAATAGGGATAAAATAATATAAATGTTCCTTTGTCTGTCAAATTTGGTTTCTGTCCTCTTGAGCCTCTCAAATCTTCACAAGAATCCCCATCTTAAACTTGTAAAAGTGTCAGCCGTCAAGGCTGCAAACACCCGAGAAGCGAGGCGCAGGCTGACTGAGATGAGACTTAAAGTATATTTGATCAAAATGTCAGCCTCTGTCATATGCAATGAAGGAAATAAATGGAGGAGAAAAAAAAACATGAAGCGGGTACCAAGGCTGTCTGTCCAAAGCAACAAGTTACAAGATTCAAATAGCGACAACAACAAAAAAAAACCTTCTAGCTGGTAAACCTTCTAAAAGAACATGACACCCATAGAATGCATCAATGAAATAAAAGAACCACCCAAGCCCCTTTCGATGCCCCGGGTTCACCACCCCATTCCTGCTCCCCTTTGCACACCCTTGTTTTTGGACATCATTTACCGTTCCGCGTAAAGGAGGAAACTAAGGAATGATAGGGCGCTCACGACCAATCATATAGTGATCGTATGAATATGTGACATCTCAAGAGCGAAGAAGAATGGGATTTCATGCAATGTAAGATAGATTTACAGAGTAATTTTCTGCATGTGCAAAGTGGGTTGGTGACTCTTTCTTTAAGTATTCGCCACTGATTAACAGTTATAAGGGAAGCACATTTCTTTGTTGTAACAAATATTGAAGGCATTAGCATTCCACATCCGCTACAGACACAGAGGACTTAAGTGGTACAGCAAAAACCAGATGGTACAGTGTGATCACTCAAACTGGAGCTCTCAAGTTGGTTCATATTGTGTGAGCACTTCAATCGTTAACTTTGACTTCCCGTCTCAAGCAATTTACTCACAGAGTGTGAGTCAGAATTAAAATGTCCTCCATGGCCAGTTTAAGACTGCCGTCAATCTTGTGCAGGGACACGACCCGACCACAGGTCAATCGGAACCTGTTCCGCAGCATTTAATTACTTGCTAGATACTTAGTCAGGATCAAAGGTGGCTAGTGCAGCCGTAAATTGCACTCAACTAAGAGTACTGTTACTTAATAACATAATAATAATATATGACTCAGGTAAAAGTAAAAAGAAGTCCTCCCAGAAATTAGTTGAGTAAGAAAGTACTCAGTGCAGCACGGTGTGCGCAATTGGTTAGAGCGTTGGTCTCACAGTTCTGAGGACCGCGGTTCAATTCCCAGCCACACCTGTGTGGAGTTGGTATGTTCTCCCCGTGCCTGCGTGGGTTTTCTCTGAGTACGCCGGTTTCCTCCCACATCCCAAAAACATGCATTCATTGGAGTCTCTGAATTACCCCTAGGTGTGATTGTGAGAGCGACTGTTCGTCTCTATGTGCCCTGCGATTGCCTGGCAACCAGTTCAGGGGGTACGCCGCCGCCTGCCCGATGATAGCTGGTATAGGCTCTAGCACTCCTGCGACCCTTGTAAGGGTAAGCAGCAAAGACAATGGATGGATATTTACTAACTTCAGATTTTTTATTCAGAGATGGCTGGCAAATAAAATGACAATAACGACTGTAAATTAAATATGAAAATTCAGATATTGCTGAAAAACATCCCTTAATAAAAAAAATCTTTATAAAATAAAATATTTGTGAGATAACATAAAGGTGAGTTCAGATTAAAGAAATGCTCTTGTAGTATATTCTTTCTACTTTTAAACAGCACAATGCTGTAGTTCCAGCCAGATTACAAAAAGCAGTGGAAAAAAGAAGTTTCTCCACCACTGTTCAAATGCCGGGTTTTGTGTTATAAATTGATCAATAAATTTGGACCAAAATTAATCATTTTAAAACATTTTCCAACCTGAATGTGACCTAGAATTTGTAGAACTATGTTTTTGACAGCAGGGAGGTGAAAATAACTGAAATAAATGAATGTGACATTTGGACTTGACATGTAACTTGCTACCTTCCTGGCTTGGTCAACATTGCAGAAAAGATGTTCTTTTTCATCTAGTCTTACAGTAGACCAGGTTAGATTAACTCTAAATAAACACGCACTTCCCACCATTTCAATTAAAGTAGAAAAAAACAGCACATCCATTGGACCTTAGAATATCATTACAGTATTTTTTTTTGAGTAAAATGGATAACCCTAATCCCCGAACTTTATGGTAAGCATGCTGCTGATGTTACAAATTTCAAATGCGGTGTTCATTTAGAGAATAGCAACTGGTCTAAAATGCTACATTTCCCTCCATGTTTCAATAATGTATTAGCTCCAACATGGTTCAAGATGACAAGACACTACACTTGCTGCATGGCTAAAACTGGTAACACACAGGATTACTTTGATGGAATTTGTCCCATCTCATTTTGTGAACAAAAGCTTGTGCACACCCCAATCGTGTTTTAGTCGCCAAAGAGCCATGTTTAATTGCTCACCATCACATTATCCATCCATCCATCCATCCATCCATCCATCCATCCATCCATCCATCCATCCATTTTCTTAGCCGCTTTATCCTCACGAGGGTCGTGGGGAGTGCTGGAGCCTATCCCAGCTGTCAACGGGCAGGAGGCGGGGTACACCCCGAACTGGTTGCCAGCCAATCGCAGGGCACATCGAGACAAAGAGCCGCACTCACAATCACACCTAGGGGCAATTTAGAGACTCCAATTAATGTTGCATATTTTTGGGATGTGGGAGGAAACCGGAGTGCCCGGAGAAAATCCACGCAGGCACGGGGAGAGCATGCGAACTCCACACAGACTGGTGCGGGATTGAACCCAGGACCTAAGAACTGTGAGGCCAAAACCATTTTGTACTGTCATCATCGACAAATGCAACACTGACAAACAATTAATTCATTGACAATGTCAGACGTACCATTGCTGATGGACTATATCAAATCAAATTGAGTGCTAATATAATGTGAAAATACGAAAATACCACATGCAAACTTTTGATCTCAAGTGACAAGCAAATGGCAAATCAACAGTTGGTGCCTCTCTTGGCAGCGGCTGTTGCAAGAAGGCGACAATGTCCTTGTCAAACAAATGATTCACACATGCTCAACAATAGCTTTACAATATCCAAATCAAACTTCTTTATTCACATATAGCTGCTTGATACCGACACAGAGCCCCCTCAAGCCAATAGGAAACCAAAAAAAAAAAAAAGAAAGCAATCGAAAGTAATAATTGTGCTAAAAATCTCTTAACAGAAGTAAAAACACACAAAAAAACATTGACATTATGCCTATGTTAAGTGTTTAGAATGCTTACTTCAAATTCTTCTGTGCTCACACTCTTCATCTGTCAAGAGCCCTTGATGATAATAGTCTAGTCTGTATTTTAGGGGAAAAAAATGTGCCACAAAAAGCAAAGAAGAAATTCTGCTAATGATGCAGTCTGAAATGAGGAGCATTGACATGAAACATGACAAATTAAGGAAATTAAGAAACTTGAAAAAAATGTAAGGAATATTTTTCCTTAGTTTACAATTTTTTAAGGAGTGTTTTTAAGCAACGCTGTCAATTAATTTTATTTTAAACTTGCACTACATGCAAATGACTTTAAATGATTTTTTTTTTAAAGCCTCAACGGGGTGACCTTTGAAGCAACATTTGCCGTCGAGCTCACCAATCTGAATCTCCGCACTGGCGTAAGCGTTCACTTGATCACTGAGCCTAGAGAATCCTTGTTTCAAACACACATCCGCGGTTAAGATAATAGACTGTAAATGGTCAAAATTAATTATTAATCTGAGGTAAATCATGATTGATACATTTTTTTTTGTAATTAATCACCAGTTAACACTTGACTTTTGCCAGACCTAGTTTTGAGTCTTTGGACCTTCAGGGTTACCACTCTTCATCATTCCTTTGCAGTTGTACGTGTTCATCGTTTCTCTGCGCGCTTTCATTGTATTTTGTACGACATGCGTGTCTGTCCCTTTCTCTTCACGACCGTGAAGCATATATAACACTGTCTTATGCAAAATACACGAGGGATGGGATGCCGCTGCTAAAAAAATATATCTGTCTCAAGCTAAAAATAAATGTTACATAAAAAGATCCTCTGCTGCATATTATATCATCTAGTTGGAGCACGGCAAGTATGGGACGTATGTATGGAAGTCGACAAACACATGAGTATGAATATCACTACCCAATTTTTTGTATCCGTAGTAGTAGTAGTAGTTGTAGACATTACTTTGTAAATTTTTATCATAGTAATTGGCCCTTTGAGGCATTTTTTTACTATATTGAATTCAGAAGGTGGTAATCCTGAGGCAGCATACTGTACAACAAAAATGGGGTTCGTAAAAAGGGCCGAGGTGGGAATAGGTCACATACACTCTATGTGTAACTTACAAGTATTGTGAAGTTCAAGTAGTCTCCAAGTTTCAAGCACATCCCAAGTTACTGTGGCAGAAATCAAACAGGTAGAGTCCCCATTATTTTTTCAAGCAAGTCGAATCAAGTCATCACTTGGGTTAAGCAACTCATAGTTATTTACCAAAACAGTCTTCGTATTGTGGATCACTTTAGTTTCTTCTCAAATAAAACCAAACCTGACATGAAAGCGTAGTTAATGTTTGATCGGCAGAAGCCAAGCTAATATTGACCGATGACTCCAATGTCTGAATGTCCTTCAGAAACAAGAAAATAAGAAAAAAAATGCATGTCGCTGTTTTCATCTACTTCTATACAAATATTTTTAGATATTTTCTTTTTCATATTGATTCATGACGGCATACGTTGATTGGAATTTGATGTTTTTAAGTCACACACGGTGAAGTTCCAGAGTAAGAATACATTATGTTATGCCCAACTTCCTAGATGTTCTCAGATATTTCATGGTTTATACCGTATTTATGTTTGTAAGTACTTATGGATGGATTACCACAGATGAGTGATAGACGTCTGCATGCCACGATTTACAATTTTTTTTTCCGATGGGTGAAGCTCATTTTTCTCTGTAGCATCTTTTGGCATGGCATTGAATTCCTCCACACTGGACACTCCATAGAGACAAAACTTTGGATTGGAATCGGCTTACTGCACCCAACATCCGCTGTATATTCCCTTTGTTCTATTCTCATGTTCTTCTTCCCTTAACACCCTTGTTGACTCTGCTCCCTCTTTTGGATTAAGTGTTGCCAAAAAACTGACAAAGCAAAATACTCTCTGAGTCAGTCATTTGATTCAGGCTGAACTGAGCTCTAGTGGGGTACGCTGGTCCTGCGAGATTTGCTTAAGTCTTGTGCGATGTGCCGATTGCTTGCCTGACTTTCTGTCTGTTTTGCGACCATGGTTTACTTGCACAAAGTTCTTTTCTCTTCTGAATTGTGCGACCTCACCGGTGTTTGAATTCAGAACTTCCATTATAGCTGTAGCTGATGCAAAATTAGGGTTGTGGGCAGAGTACACCCTGAACTGGTCGCTAGACGGTCAGAGAACACATATAGACAAACAGAAGAAAATCACAAGACGAAATTCCTGCAAAAACTAAAAACAAAAACACAGTAGTGGACCAGATGTCCCAACAATTGTTCTGTTGCTTTCCATGGTAAAAAAATAAAACAGTTGTACAAAAATATAAAACATCATTTCAATGTGATGACATAACAGGATGTTGGTGTAAAAATTCAAAACAGGAAATTGCCATCTCCTGCTTAGTATTGGTTAGGGTGTGATGTCAGAGTAGCTCAAAGATAGACATCACTCACATTCCTTGCACTTTTCTCAGTGTGTTTGAGGTCAGCCTTTCCACTCACTCTTCCCGTCACACTTTCTGACACATCCCAAAGTGTGGAGAGCAGATAGGACTTGAGTGTCAGATAAAAGTGGAAGAAAGAGTGTCTTGTCATGGGCTTGCCTTTTGGCTTCCTCTCTCTTCACACTTCCCATTGGGTGGCGAGCACAAGGTTCACACACCGCCGCCTCACCGCTCACTCGTTTGCATCTCACTTAAACAGCAAAGAGCCTATTTAGAAGGATTTCAATGAAAACACCATGCTGCTAATGAGCTGCAGTGAAAATCTAAGATGCCAATTTGAAGCTTTTTTTTTTTTTTTACAAGTCAGACATTTCCTGTTTGGCACTCTCCCAGATGCACTGTAGAATCTGCGCTCTAAAACTGCTGTCTGTTTTAACATGAGACCGGCTGTGGCAAACAAGTGTCACACATATATCTGGATTTTTTTGTTCAGTTTTGGTTCGAAATGCATTTGTCCTGAATTAATTCAACCGACAGTGCAGGATGAATCTCCTCACCACTCAGCTGCTGAATCTTTTATGAGAATGAGACGTTGAAAGAAGCTGAAGTTTCTGAATAGATGCATAATTTGGCAAATCACCTCAAACTGTGGCTAGTTCTCACAAACCAGATTCCAAACAGAGACACGCACAGCGAGGTGTTATCTATATCCAGCCACCCACCATGTCCACCTTGTAGTGACTTCCTATCCCCGTGACTCCTGCAGTGGATGTATGAAGTTTAAACATCCACGTTACGACCACCCTGGTGATTGATGGCTGTTTAATAATGCATGAGGGCAGTAAATCGTCATGAAACACTCTTGGACCACTGATTTGCAGTGTTGGCCAGCATCTTTTTTCTAATATGCCTTTTTATTTTTTAGTCTTCCACCGCCATATTATATAATATAGTTTTTCCTTTGCTACATTTTCCATAACGGTGTGCCACAATGGTTTAAGTCATCCTTAGCAGTAACCAGCAGCCAACATAATCTAAACATTTTATGAAGAAAAAACAAATGACAGGCTGAAATGGTAAAATTATTTTTACCCATGCATTTACACTCTCTATTCATAATAATGTTTCAGCTAAAAGTCAAAAGTTAAATATAGCATAATTAAAATAGTAATTTTAACAATTTGATTTTGTTTCACTCACTCAATTGACTGAGAGGTGACTTGACTAAAGCTTCATGTGGTGTAGGCTGGCGGGGTGCGTCAGATGCTACACATCGGGAAAAACGCTTTTACACAATATTCAATATTCAAAGTGTTGCACTGAGGCGACTGGTCATTCATTTGAACAATGTTAAGTAGCCAATGCTACCGTTGGGCACAAGCACACGATTGTACCCATTCTTCATTGCTTTTTGACAGTTTTTTTTTTTGCAGCTAGAGGACTAGACATCCAAACTGGGAACCAAATTATTTATATTTGTACGATTCTGGGAGAACCACAATGTTAGCCCCGGTTCCAATCAGTTCTTGATTCTTTATGCCCAACCCTACCGCTTATATATCCATGTCTCTTTTTGACATTGTTTACAGCTGATTAATGTCTACTCAATTACTCAGTACATGCTCTCCGATATTTTTCCGTTGATTCTCTCTTGGTTATCCGTCGAAGCTGTTAAGGTAATGAAAAGGCCCGGTGATGGAAATGTCTTTCGCTACATACACTAAATCGAAAGAAGCTCTTGGGGGAGAGCCCAAGCCATGCTGCAAATGAGACGAGTGTGATCAATCAAGTTGCGGTTCGTGTTGATATGAAAGCCCAAACTCTTGGGCTATTTTGGCGGGGACTGCTGAACAGCCAGAACCAGCACCCTGGACAGCGGCAGTGCAGCATGTCGTATTGAGCCACAATAATAAAGATGAGGGGAAGAGTTAGTCAGTGTTGGCAATCAAATTAGGACTGCACATTCAGGACTGTTCAAGAAGTATGTTACAATAGAATTAGCAGAGCAGACTCATGGATTTTTAATATAATAACCATTCTGCTGTTTTCATGAAATAAAAAGTGAAGACATAATGGATGATAGAGATGAGAGAGTTTAGCCAATATTCCCTCAACTTTATGGTCTTTCAAATCCAATTCTGTTTCTTTAGCAATACAAGTGTAAATAGGAACTGGAATGGACCGGCGACTACAGTACTGTCTACAGTGCATTTATTTTGTAGTACAAAGAAGTGAGTGTTCTGAAAAAATAATCCAGTGGTACATTTAGTACCTTCCTTCAGGAATTAAATGTGAATCAAGAAAGGTGGCTGATCCCTATTTGGTGGCACATGCACAATGCTCATAGAAAAGATAAAAAAAGACATCCAATTCCTCATGTTGAATCTTCTTCTTCCCCCCAAAGTACATCTATTCATAACCAAATTTAGATTTGACATGATGTTGTCTGCGGAACGGTGGATCAGCTGCTAAACCATTAGCCTCACAGTTCTTAGGACCTGGGTTCGATCCCGGATCGCCTGTGTGGAGTTTGCATGTTCTCCCTGTGCCTGCGTGGGTTTTCTCCGGGCACTCCGGTTTCCTCCCACATCCCAAAAACATGCAACATTAATTAGACACTCAAAATTGCCCCTCAGTGTGATTGTGGGTGTGACTGTTGTTTGTCTCCATGTGCCCTGTGATTGGCTGGCAACCAGTTCAGGGTGTAGCCCGCCTGTTGCCTGTTGACAGCTGGGATAGGCTCCAGCACGCTCCGCGACCCTCGTGAGGATAAGCGGCAAAAAGAAAATGGATGGATGGATGGATGGATGATGTTGTCTTTCTTGTGTGGCAGCACAGTCAAACATGAATTGCCTACAGGTGTGAATATGACCATGAATGGTCGTAGAGTATATTTCCGTATTAGATACTGTTTTACCACCTCTTAACTGTGGTTCATAATAGATATCAAATAGATTATGCAAACCATGACTAGCTGCATATTAGTTGAGCTGATTAGTCTTTGTAAAAATTGAGAAGAATGTCTAGAATTACAAATATAAACACACGTACTAACGTACCGTGTTACATTGCCTTACTTGGGGATACAACCTATTGTACTCTACAGTCTCCACTTTGTTGTTTGTTTTTATTTTTTTAGCTGCACGTTACGAACTAAATACAAGAGATGTCGTTCTTTCTGTTATTACTGTTTGGTAGTTTGTCTCGTGTCCACTGATGTTTTCCTTGTGGTGTTTATTTTGGAGCTTCTCTGTGTTATTTTGGAGGCGATGTAACTGAGGGAAGTAAAATGTTGCAGTGTGATTTGGTTGCTCGGAATAGTCATTATTTTCACACTCCAGCGTACCATTGGCAAACGGTTATTGCAGTTGGGACTTTTGTTGAACTCCTCTAGGTTGTGTTTCACATCAGATTTTTCCAATCCTTATGGTAAATTACATTAAACAAAGCCGTTTTGCTTTTAGGCGGCATTGATCTGTTCCACAGAACGATGCCATGCAAAAGATGGCTATTGTGTCTGAGGGACAAACTGTGATCAGACAACCAAATTTAGAGTTCACCTTTTAAGAGTTCACAATCCTTTGACTGAAACTGGTAAACAGGAGAGCACTTTGGGTAAAAGCTGTAATGATGTTTAATAGAAATGAATTGCCTCTCCAGTACAAATAAGTAGACACTCATGTTAAAATGTAGCCTTTTTCTGTAAATGGAACTTTCAATCTCCAGTGCCTGCTTTATCTCGCTTTGTGTCCTTTTGCCATTTTTTACGATCACGGAGGTATGTACTTTTTAAATAAATCTATTAATCCAGCAGTAAAACTAAAGGACAGCGTTGTCACAGCGCATTGCGCCTTATAGAGTTGGTGTGGAATCTGGCTTTTGGAGTGTTTTGGAAAATTTCTGTTTGATATATGTCACATATTAGTTTGATATAACCTTTTTATGTGTTATTGGGCGACATGGTGGGTCAGCTGGAAAGTGTTGTTAGCCTCACAGTTCTGAGGTCCTGGGTTCAATCCCGGACCCGCCTGTGTTGAGTTTGCATGTTCTCCCTGTGCCTACATGGGTTTTCTCCGGACACTCCGGTGTCCTCCCACATCTCACTAATGTGCAACATTAATTGGACACTCTAAATTGCCCGTAGGTGTGATTGTGAGTGTGACTGTTTGTCTCTATGTGCCCTGCGATTGGCTGCCAACCAGTTCAGGGTGTACCCCGCCTCCTGCCCGTTGACAACTGGGATAGGCTCCAGTACTCCCCGCGACCCTCATGAGGATAAAGGGCTAACAGAATGGAGGGATGGATGTGTTATTATTCCATAGCTCTTAGCACAGTTGTTTTGTATGTCCTTGTAAATGTGCTCAGGACTGTTTGGTCTACTACGTGTTCTTCTGTTCTGTTCTCATCCTCTGTATGGACCAATTCCCATAAAGATAACTTTGAGTGCACCGTAGAGAAGGTAGTTGTGTGACGATGTTGTTAGAATTAGAGGAGTGTGTTTCTCTTTTTTTTCTTTTCATCTCTGTCTCTCACTTCTGTATAATGAAAGTGATTTTTTGCTTGCGCTTCAGTCAGGTGTGACAACTTGTAAGGACTCGTACCTTTTCTCCTCTTTGCAAGGATTTGTCCTTTTTCCTTGTAATAAAACTCACAAAGACAAGATTGCCTCCTTACTTATTCTATCAGGATTTATTTATTTATTGCCAGAACAGGAGAAAGTATAAAAGAATGCAAAAATTGTCATAAAAGTTAATGAGCTACCGAGTGTGTGTGACATCACTGTTAGAGGGTTCGCGGGTGTGTATGTGCGTGTGTACTGTATGTGCAAGGAATTGGATATTGGGATGTGGGAAATGATGGTGAAAAGCATGGCCACCAGTGCTATTTCTGTCCTCCAATCCATCTCTCCATCCTCGTCATGGTCTTGATTCTTATGTGCCCCGCCTCTCCTTCTCCCTGTCAGAGTCAATATATTTAGATTCTGGTCATGTCAAAGCACCAAGACCGCCCCATAAAGTGGAGAACAGGCCAGGTGTCATGAGAATATAGCAGGATTATGTACAAAATGTACTGAACGAAGTAGTTTGTTGTAAACCTAATTTGTGAAAAAAGTGTATAACAAAATTTTATGAAAAGTAGTTCTATCTGCCATGTTGTATCATTCTAGTGCTCACTGCTTGGAATTAAATTGGCGCATCAAATGCCCCTGAAGTCACCTGATTAGGTAAAAAAAATATTGTCACTGTCATAGATGACTTATAACGACACCTCCACGTAACGCTTAAGACTTTTGTTTCGCAAGGATTAACTGAGTTTTGCTTTTTCGTTGGTTTTTCATACATTTTTTCCCACTATTTTTTTTCCCCAAAGAAAGACCAGCCTCAACCAGGGATATTAAAAAAAATCTCATTTTTTTCACAAAATAAAACAGTTCTCTAGGGTGTTAAAAGCTCAATTAAATGCTTTGGTCAAATACCCAAAGAATGAAGATTTACTGGACACTTATCCTGCTCCTTTAAAAGCCTTACCCAAAAAAATGGAGTGATGGCAGTTTCTTCTTCATATTAAAAAGATGCAAATGTGTCACTGGGTCGGTGTACGGTTATGTGTTACCATGACAACATCAGGTGGGGTTTTTCTGCCAGGACAGATTATGATGTACTTGGGTAGGCACTCCTGAGATCCAGTTTTGTAGGAAAATTTATTCAAATTTTTCCATATGTCCCTTTCATGAGAATATGATAAGCAGAGGAATATTCCACAGAATTTACATTTTTCACTATTCACCTTGTCTGCGACTATTAAAAACGGGTTTCATAAGATTTATGTTTTGGTTAGCTGTACTTTTTACATTTGTGTGATGAATGAGAGTAATTTAATATTGAAATTGGTGAATATTATGAAATGCAGTTAATACAAGTTTTTATTATGTCAATAGTTTGACCCATATGGTCCTTTTGATTTATCCATCCATCCATTTTCTTTGCCGCTTATCCTCACGAGGGTCGTGGGTAGTGCTGGAGCCTTTCCCACCAGCCAATCGCAGGGAACATCGAGACAAACAGTCCAACTCACAATCACACCTAGGCGCAATTTAGAATGTCCAATGAATATATGTATGTATATATATATTGATTCAATTAACTTTCATATTCACATGTTTTATTCCCTGTCATTGACCAACGAAGAATTTGTCATAGCACTGCTCCATGTTAGCCTCCATTTGCTGTTCGTTTTAAGAATCCAAACTGCCATCTTTGAAAATATTTCCAATACCCTATAGAACATTGCAACTCAGAATTTTTAGCCTTTCCTTTAATTATTATATAATACTTGGCTATGTAGTCCATTTCTATAAATGTCTCTATTCATGCTGCATTGAACTAGACCGTTTACGCAGGAGGATCATTCTAGAGAAGTCATGCAGGTTTTTCTCCCCATCCCACTTTGCTCCTTTTCATCTTGTGCAGCCGAAAATTCAGTTATAGTATGGTAAGATGTAATTGTAGACTTTCTGCCCTCAGCTGAAGTAGTAGTAGATTTTTATCGCAGGGGGTTTTCCTTGCTGTGCACCTCTACACCTTGAATCATTATGAGAACAACTCGAGACTTGGGAAATGCTGCTTGCCTTTCATCCTGATGATTAAAGGCAGGAAAAAGGACAGGAGGATCACTAAAAAAAAAAAAAAGAGGAAAGTTGGAAATGTGGTGAAAAAAAATAAGCAAACACAAACATAGCAATAAAAGATAACTCAAGTTGAGTGAAATGAATGAGTGGCCAAAGAGGTACAGGAAATTGGACTCAGGAAGCTTGTGCAGAGCTGAATACATGCCCGGTGCTCTGTGGGACAGTTGGCAGGTGTTATGTGTCTCCAGCCCTGCCAGCAACCTTATGTAATGAAGCGACATGGCCGTCACACCGCAATAGCGAGTGGCGCGGTAGCGGTTTGTCTTCATTGTCATGGAGCAGGAGGTTCCTAATAAGCATCATGAGTCATGACTGAGTCTGAGCTCTGGCTTTCATCTTTGATGTGAAAATAGATCCAATTTTTGTCCAACTCGTAAGCCCTATAATACATTCAAACTGGACCATTTTCAAGCAAAAAAACAAAGAATTCATTTTGTGACTCACTCCAACAACACACAAACTGAGAATGGTGTACATATTTTACCACAAAAACCTGATTCAGTGGAACCTTGAAGGTTGAACGGCTAAATACGGAATACGTTATCATTGGAAATAAACACAATAAACCATGTTCTCAACCTTAGTAATTGACAAGGGATTATAAGGGAGAGGAAGCAAGGCAATTGCCCACACATGGATTCATTTTTAAAAGAAGTGAACCACTGTTAACATTATAACATTATTGTACAGTTTGTACCGTTCTCAACATAAACGTTGATCATGGGTAACAGAAAGGCCTCCGCTTTGAAGTCAAATCAGCTCACCAGAAGAAGTGACTGTTTATTGTCATACATTGCTATGGCTTTTGATAAGAGTTTAGCAAATCCAATTCCATTATCGATACACTGCTAATCAACCTCAGTCCTTCTCGATTCTCATTGGGTCAGGAAACAAGATGAATGCATTTGTTTTCTTCACCGCTTTAGTATCTTTTACCTTAGAGAAAAGATACAGCATATCCAGTATGCACTCGTAATATGCATCACGAGGTGAAAAAAATAAATTTTCAAAGTTTGTCCAGAGAAGAAAAAAGTGCAGTAGAGTTTTTGAGTCCCTTAAAACATGGGTACTCATACTCCAGTTCCACTCTTATTGGTTCAGAGAACATATCTTTGGGCTTTGGAGCCCAACTTATACAACTATTGTAAACACTGAGATGGAGTGCAATTGAAGAAAATCGAACTTTCATCACTCTTGCCAGGGTATCAGCTCTGTTTTAAGTCACCAGGTAAAGATTTGTTTCACTTAATAGGTTTCCCAAATATTTGACACTTTGGTTCTCCTCCTTGCTCTTCCGTCATTCTCACAATGACTTGAGCCCAATCACAACTGAGAACAAGCTGTTTAAAAACTCATTCACTGCCATTGACGGCTGTTGAATTCAAATAGCCGTGTTAACACAAAGGACCAACAGTGAATGTCCTCACTACCCACCGAGCCCCTGTCAGAGTGCTGGTTCTTGATTTTCTCACCTAAAACAGAAATGTATTTTAGTCGCTCCATCACATAATTGCGATTCAAATTTTTAATCGTGGCTTAACCAGTTGCTGACTCTCATGGTGCCAACCCCACTGCATACGACATGAGAGTTGAGCCAGATTCAACCACATTGCTTGGTGTCAGGGCAGCCTTAGAGGAATTGATAAGTGGAATTGTCAGGCACCAGCTAACAAATGATTCCTTGGAATCAAATTACTGAGCACTGGTCACTTAAACATAATAACTAAGGAAATCTCACCTTTTGGTGTAGCTACTGTACATTTCCTTCCTCCTTCTATTAATGATTTTGTCATGTTTGAATTAGCAGTTTGGATGGATATGTGTACCACTTTATTAGATCATAATCATAATCATTTTTATACTCCAGTCTGACAGAAACACACAAGGAATTTATCTGCGCTATTTTGAGATGCTCCAGTATGACGTAGATGATGACAACAGACACACAATCAGTTCAAATGTAAAGACCTTGTGATAACAGTCACAGAGCAATAAGGGTTGTTAGCAATCTGGTCATCATGGGACTTTTTTTTTTTTTTTTTTTTTTTTAGTTCAGATGTGGACATCATCTGGGCCCTTGACGTCTCCAGTCTGTTACCAGTGCGACAAAACCATTTTAAACTAAGTTCTAAATTGGTTCACTTTAAAGGAAGATCCATCAAATATGTAATCAAATGGTCCCTTCTGTTGAATTTGGATCCTTTATTGAATAATTTATTAAGCGTTGTGACTTTCCCCAGAATTGAGCTATCAATTATGCCTTCATATATTTTTTTTTTACTCTTAGTAAATGGTATTCCTTTGGTTTTGCTCTTCATTATTACACTAATGGAATCTAATTGTTTAGGGTTAGGGTAACCCTAACCCACCAAACCAAGAATAACATTTGAAAGCCATTCAGCTTTTCTTTTTATTTAAATGAGTGCAGATAACACTGAATGTGCAGGAACAACCTTTGTACAGTAGCCGGTGTAAAATATTACTCTCCATCCTTCCATTTTATCCTCACAAGAGACACTCGAAGCCTATCCCAGCCATTTTCCGGTAGGAAGCGGGGAAAACCCTGAACTGGTTGCCAGCCAATCACAGGGCACATATTAACAAACAACCCTTCACACTCACATTCACTCCTAGGGGTTATTTAGAGTCTTCAACTAACCTAACGTATGTTTTGGGGGCTGTGGGAGGAAGCCGGAGTGGCCGGAAAAAACTCACGCAGGCACAGGGAGAACATCCAGACTCCACAGGCGGGGCCAGAATTTGAACACCAGTTCTCAGAACTGTGAGGCAGATACCTTTACCAGTCATCCACCGTGCTGCCTAAAACATTACTAGACTGAGTAAATTGAATTTTATGCCAATGGGGTGTCAACCCCGAAATGTGCGATCTTGCTTGGTTGACCAGGGCAAGCAGTTTGTTGGTCCATTTCATCCTCATTGTCATTTTACCTGAGGCTGTGAGGCTTTGAGAGACCTCCGTATGCTATCAATTCAGCCATGGTTGTTTTGACAAGAACCCTTCAGAATAAGAGTTCTGGTCCTCAGCTGCCTGTGTGTTCTGGCATACGTGGAAACACGAGGCAGTTTGTGCATCTATATAAGAGGGTCAGGTGCTGAAGAGTGACTTGTGCCAAATGGAAGCAGACAAAGAAAGCCTGCAGTGAGGTTGCAAATGAGGGGAGCTATTTAGGGACACTCCACAGCTCGGAAATGCAGATGAATCATTATGTGGAACTTGTGTTAGCATGCATTGCACACATCTTGTAGGTCATGTGCATGTGGGAATTCACCATATTAGCAAACCGCATATTAGCAAATCTGCATGTTTGTGTGGAGGAATGTCCCCAGTGGAACTGAATAGACTGATAGAATGGGTGACCCAGGTGGGAATAGAGGCGAAGGGAAAGCAATTAATGTGGCAGTCAAATGGCAGCAGTGCAGTCGAGCATCAGATGGGGTCTGTCCCCAGTTTAATTACACTTAATGCACACTGTGACACCATGAGACGTGTCGCCCATGACACACCGATGCGAGTGACAAATGTGCTCGGGCTTGATATGCAACCTGATCCCTCGCTCTGCATGTGCTTTGTCACCTCTTAAGGTTGTTTTTGACACACACATTTCAAAGTGTAATGTTTTTTCAATGTTAAAAAAAAATAAAACTCTTTAAACACAATTTTAATGATGAATGAGGTGAGGTACTAAACCCTCATACATCTCATTCTCTACCACTGACTCATATGTCAAAAAAAATACACATCTGTAAAATTAAACATAAAACAAACATATAACACACTACATACTCCTTTGGTTTATAATGGTAGTGGAAAACATTCTGAGGAATGGTGCACAATCAATTAGTTTGCGCAGGAGTGCATGAGAATGTCTTTGAATTAGTCCGTGGCTAGATAGCTAGCTCGCGCAACGTATTAAGGCCGGGTGATTTATCAAAATTTAATCGGGATTTCGATTTTGAGTTCTAATAATCACACAACAGAAAGGCCTCTGCTTTGAAGAAAAAAGCAAGTGTTTAATGACTTTTGTAACACTCCTGTACGGAAATTTTGGGAACTCACTGTAGTTGTCGCAAGTCAGAATGCTCTCACTAACCTGAAGTAATTTTGGTGGTACTGGTAATTATAGTAAGTATTAGTATTGGAAAAAAAAAAAATAATAATAACAATCCATTTATTTTATAAAACACTTTGAAGGGTGCTCAAAGATGCTTTACTAATTGAAAAAAAACCATGAATATGAAACAGACAAAAATCTCTAAGAATGATATAACTGATCGTGGCTTCTTGCATTGCCTGGCAATTGATTCCTATGCCGTTACACAAAGAATTGAATTAATTTATTTTTGCCACTCACATGAAAATGTTACACATTGGGATCACCGTAAACCGAGTTTCCAGTGTACTCTATTTTTAAAGCGCTTTTAGAGGAAAAAGAACAAGTTCAGGTGTGGTTGAAACAAACTCCTTTCAAATTTACAGATTGTATCTTATCGGTCTTCAATCTGTTTGCTCGTTTTGGAGAGATCAAAACTTAGGCATAGGTCTACCCCATTTCTACACTTTATTTGGCTATATTTTCTTCGGACAATTACAAATTAACCACCCTTAATTTAAAAAGATTGGCATTATTGCATTTAGAACTGGAGAACCCGGTATTCCAAATAGGCTGGCAATATGAGCAACCCAGGTACTTTCAACTCCAGCCTAGACCCTCCTTCCACCCCTCGACTGCCAGTACCCCCCAGGTCATCCAGATGCTCCACATGATTGATGTGACGGGCAGGGAGGGGAGCCAAAGACAGGGACAAGGGGAAGAATTGTAATCAGCAATGTGATGAGGTAGTTCTGCTCTACCAAGAGGGGAAACCAAGAAAATCTATATCCAAAGTGAGACGGCGAAACACCGAGCACCTGAAGACTAAAGGCAATTCTGTTGCTCGGAGACAGAGACAACAGGTCAGGAAAGGGAGATTAGTGAAGAGGTTTGTTGAACAGCAGACAATATGAAAAGAAAAAGACACGACACCTTTGACAAGGCTTTGAGCTTTGAAATCAAGACATTTTTACACATTGTGTGCAACCTTATCCACACAATTGCTGACAAACTGTATGAAATCTGATTTGATACCTCGAATAAACTGTAGTCTGGAGATTCCACTCCATGGCACAACACCTGTGAGAGAGCCTGGGAGCTGAAGACATGTCAAGATGGAGAGTGAGAAGCAGCTCACCAATCAGGGTAAGAAGGACAGGGAAAAAAGACATGCATGAAGTTTCCCATGCCCGGTCTTTGGCCAGCTCATTTTTTTGCCTTATCAGGCTGGTCCAGACATGGGTGGGAAACGTACCCACAATGCACTGGAGCGCTTGTCTTCATCTGCTTATGCACATCCTCTAACCCCCTTTCCTGTCAGCTTGGTGGTCAGCTTTAGGCAGTGGTGAAGTCCACATTGCATCATTGTCTGTATTTTTAAACAAAGAGACAGCAGTGAATCATGCATATTGCAGTTCCTCAATTTTTGACCGTCCCTTTATTTTGTTACCTATGTCATCAAGATAATATTGCTAACAGCTTTCCTTGAATAGTAAATAAGATTAAAAAGTTTAATCTGAATACATATGGTAGCTACAAGCTTCACTCTAATATGCTTGATCTTATGTCTTGTGGTGCTACGACGCGACAAGTGACTGGTTATTACAGCCACCTCCCAGTTCTGAGAACCTTGCTTCAAATCTGGCCTCACTTGTGTGGAGTTTGCATGTTCTCCTGTGCCTATGCGGGTTTTCTTTGGGCACCCCGATTTCCTCCCATGTCCCAAAAACATGGATGCATGCTAGGTTAATTGAAGACTCAAACTAGCCCATAATGGCAAATGGTTCTCTTTTATACAATACTGTATGTGCCCTGCGATTGGCTGGCAGCCAATTCAGGGTGTACCCTGCCTCCCACCCAAAGATACCTGGGATAGGTGCCAGCATGCCTGGGACTCTAGTAAAGATAAGCGGTATGGAAAATGGATGGATTTAGTAAGTCATGTTTCAAATGTTCCACATTTTATTTGTATTTAATTCAGAGGTTATTGTGTACCATTGAAAGGAGGCCATTTCCCAGAGCTGGTACTTGTCCCGCAATCTGAGAATCACAGGTAGAAAGAACTCGATCTCCTTAGATGTGTAAGGTATACCTGTCCTATAAAAAAATGACCCCTTTATTTTTCTGATTATGAATTATTATTATTATTGTTATTGAACTGCGCAGACACTACTTTTCTCCAGGCACTGTGCACCGATATGTAATTTGGAGCCAATTGTCTGCCTTGATTTTCATTTGTAGAAGAGTCAGGACTAGGGTTTTTGTTTTCGTTGCTGATCACATCTGATGAACTTTGAGTGGCTCGTGCATGTTCACCAACTTCTCATTTAAGGTGTGACTGTCGCTGATACACATTGATAAGGTCCTTGATTAATCAGCAGAGACATTTCCACAGCTTAAGACCTGAAAGCATGCTGACAGTGACCATAGCCAACAGAACTTTGAGGCAAACTACTTGTTCACCGTAACACCTAGAAATGAATGATAATGACATCATTTGCGCTGATGCTCGAGGCAGATAATTATTGAAATTTTCCATTTTCTTTGCAATTTTTTGAATTTTGTGGAGGTCTACATTTGATAATTGTGTGTCACTGTTGCATTGTTTGGTGAACTGAGATTTACAATAGTAGATCCTGTGATATTAAGCTATAAATGCAACAAGACTGATTCATTGATTGAATTCAGAGTGCCGTGCCATTGTTAGTGTAGTGATTGTCATAGCTACTTTTGCTACCTTGCAGCCGACGATCAATTTCCACTCAATCCTCTATACGCAACCGCCCTGTGGTTCACTATCGACCAGTTCTGGTTGCAGGGTGCCTTTTGCCCATAGTCAGCTTTGACAGGCTCCAACCTCTGTTTTGACCCTGAAGAGAAAAGGAATAATGAGAGAATTCTGGGCCTTGGTAGAAGTGTGATTTCTACTGAGTCCTGCTGCTACCCAGCTCAGAATGAAAAATCTGAATCAGAATACATACAACCTGAAGTGAGAGAAGTTACATTGGAAGTATTGAGTAGGTGAGAATTTATTACAGTAGTTGCCTTGACAATGAAAAGACACAAAAAGAAGAGATGGGATGCACAGGAGGGTTTTATGCAGTCGGATGTTGGAAGTGAGTCGTGTGGTTGGTCAAAGTGAGTGGGCCCATGACGCTA
Source organism: Syngnathoides biaculeatus (assembly GCF_019802595.1). NCBI lineage: Eukaryota > Metazoa > Chordata > Actinopteri > Syngnathiformes > Syngnathidae > Syngnathoides > Syngnathoides biaculeatus. The sequence goes on along the minus strand of NC_084643.1, from coordinate 30,120,407 downwards.
TGGTGCTCAGTTTATATCCCGTTAATCCCCTTGAAAGCTCAGAATTAAAGTACCTAATAGTTCGAGTGCAAGTCATGTAATATGAAACCACGTTGTGAAATTAGCCTGCTTTTTGATGCAGACGAGAACATAACGGAAAGGGCATGAAAACATGGGAGTGATGAGAAAGTGTGTGTTTTTATGCATGATTGGAGGCTGTACTCATTCCTATTGTGTCTCATTATGTAGGAAATGATGCGGTCCTGTGTACATTTCCTTTGGCAAAGTGCTCACTTGACACCATTGATCTTGCTACTCACTTGCATGCTAATACTTTAAAACCCTTGACAGAATGGCTGATACAAATGTTTGCTTTAGCCGGAAAACGATTGAAAATTGTCTCATTTGAAAAGGTAACTGACTTTTGTAATACAAATAAAAGTGACCATCCAGTATGTTGTTCAATAAATATTTTGACAAATGATGGGATGTCGGTCACAAGTGTGAATGTCTCTAAGTCCAGTTTGAAATCTTTTTTTTTTAAAAAAAGCTTTTTAGAGCATTTCCTCTTCTAAAGATTTCTTGCACTGTATACTGTTTTAATTGCTTTTATTTTTCTCTTTGTTTCAAATGTTGATGGTGTTTTTTAACCTTTATTTTTATATGCTTAGTATATGTGTGATAAGCACATTGATTTAGCTTTTGTATGAAATGCACTACATAAACAAATTTGCTTTACCACAAAATATTACAACAGGAAACAATGATCATTTTCCTTGTGTGGGCTCACTACATTTTCAAAAACATCAAGCAGCCCAATCACGGCTTGTTTCTGAGAAAAAAAAACCAAAAAACTTCCAAGTTGTGGCAGTCCTATGTAAAGGCAGCACTGGATCATTGTAATTTCCCCTTATACTTGATAGATATTTTATGCCACAGAAGTACCCTTGACCCACTATCACCCACAACCCTTACAAGCACAAGCTCAAGCACTGCAAAAATAATAATAATAAAAAAAAAAAAATGGAACAATGCAATGATTCATTATGGACACCGGTCACCAAATGTGTCCAATAGATGGTTAAAAGGGTGACATACATCTGTGAAATATGTTCCATAATTCCTGGCCTACAGAGCGCACCTGGTCATGAGCCTCACCCAGTACATTTGTAAAGGAAATCCCATTTGGTTCATACATACGCTGTAGCTATGTAAAATCCGCAAGTGGCCGCATTGAAACGCGAGATATTTACAAAGAAAGACAGTACGCAGAGTTTAGCGTTAGCGCAGCAAGTTTAGCGCTAGCGCTGCTGCGCTAACGCTAGTGCCGCCACGCTAACAGGGCCGGTTAAAAAAAATGCACAGATTAGCCACATCACCGCATAAACCGCTGGGTTGAAAGTGTGTGAAAAAAGTCGCTGCTTGTAGGCCGGAAATTACGGTATATTTGATCTTGATTGCCTTATTTAGTAAAGAGAGGTGGAAAGAATTTCTGCAATTGAAACAAATGATTAAATCAATATCTCTGCGTAAATGAAAACGGCATTATCTTTGTGATGGTAGAATTTTAGATGCAATTTAGTCTGATGAATAAATGCATTATTTCTGTCTCTAATGCATGTATATCGTAATACTTTGTCCACTACATACGTACGTGATTGGTCCTCATTACTGGCCATGCCAGTGGTTAAATAAACTTTCTATCGACAAGCACGCGGCCCAACAGAACAGTCACGTGAACAGAAATGACACTGACATTGGTGGTGAAGGATGTACACGAGTGTGAAAAAAATGGGACAGAGGGTGGTTTGAAAACTGCATTCAGTGCATCCTTTTCAGACACAAAGTTGATGAAGTCATGAATTTACTGAGTGGAATTGCGTGAGCGTTATCACTAGTATCATGCTGAGCACTTTCCATATTATCTTGCGTTTCACCTGACCGCGTTTAATGTTCACATTTAATTAGTAGCCCATCAGAGCCGAACACCCTTCACATTGACGTGCAAAAATGCTTTCTCTCTCTCTCTCTCTCTCTCTCTCTCTCTCTCTCTCTCTCTCTCTCTATCTCTCTCTCTCTCTCTCTCTCTCTCTCTCTCTCTCTCTCTCTTCTCACACACACACACGCTTTACACGCTTAATGAATCATTGTACTGAAGGATTAATGAACTCTGTTTGCGTGCAATTAGAATTCCATCTTTGGTGTAGAGGCAGTTACAGGGAAGCCAGCACAGTCTGCGTCATTTAGTCACCTCATCTCATTGTCAAATTGGGCTCATTTTATTTTTTTCATGTCTTATGAGTCTAATTAACATGAATGCCATATTCATGGGTTTGTGAAATGAAGTGATAACAGATTCCCTTTTAGTCGGGAATCGGGATAATTGGGATTTGAGGAGAAAATGCAATTCTATTGTCACGGGAAAGTCTTTGTCGCTTGAATGATACAGTATTCTGGAGAAGTATTGGTGAATTCTCTCCCAAATTGTTATTTGCTGAGAAAAGAAATCCACTCAATGTCAAACAAGGATGGACAAGCACGAGGATGGTACTCGCACAATTGAAAGTCAATTTGGGAATATAGGAAGGTTATACTTAGCTTTCAGGACAGATTGTGGCTCTCTTGACATGTTACATTAGCGCCAGTGTAATGACAACTATTCTTGCCATCGCTGAGGGGATCATAACTTGAATTTATTTATTTATTTTTTGCAGCGACTTGAGCTCTGAGCTGAGCTGGTGATAGAATGACACGCACACTGTTGTTTGATTTTGGGGACACGCCAAAGACAAGAGAGGCACGACAGAATCTGTTTACTTCGTTTCAGATTGTTTCTGACTACCTTGCTTCTCGGGATCCTTCGACAGCTTTGCTCTAAAATATGCGACAAATCATTTTAATGAGACTTCTTGTCCCCCTCCCATTTCCTCATCTACCTGGGAGGCCGAGTTTTATGATGATTTACATGACAGGGTTGGCTGGGAGTGTGCGCAAAGGGAGAGAACACATTAATTTGTTCACTTCTTCACACACACAAAAAAGAGCCTGCACTTCGACTCTACACAGTGTTTGTCAACCTCCTTATGAAGCACAAGTGTCAAACTCACGGTCGGGGGGCCAGATCTGGCCCGCCACACGATTTTAGGTGGCCCGCGGAGGAAAATCATGTGTATCAACTTCCATAATTTTTTTGTTCGAATCTGTACCAAAATTTTAAATTGGCATATGATAAATGATAATGGTGAGATATTTCAAGCATTTTTGTGTTACCAAAAATCATCTGTTGGAGAAATTCCAAAACTAATATCATGAGTAAATATGATGAGGCGGTTAAAGATTTTTATTGTTTCACAGCCATAACGGCCCTCTGAGGGAAACTGCAAGTACAATGTGGCCCGTGACGAAAAGGAGTTTGACACCCCTGTTATAAAGGCTTTGTGAGATATGTACTAATAACATTCAAAGTTGCCAAACTACAAATACAGCGCAACCACCAGAGTGGACCACAAACCATCCTCAGACACAGGTCAACTGTTTCAGCATCCCCAATAGTAAATGCAACATTTATTAACTATGCAGGGCGGTCAACTATTTTTTATCTACTTTACTGAAAGAAAAGGTGGTGATTTTGGGGGGACTGGAATGGATTAATTGCATTTCCATTCATTTGAATGGGGAGCTATGATTTGAGATCCGCATACTTTGAGATAGGTGTATTTCAAGGCACCACCGTACCAGCGTTTCATTAACAAAATTGCGTTCGATCATAATTCTTTTTAAAAGGGCTCAAATCCATCGAATTGCCTGTGCCGTAGTTGTTATGTATTGTTATAGTTATAGTTTGTATACCACAGAACTTTCATAGGGAACAGCACAACATTTTTATTTTATTTTTTTTGGCCATTAACTGAACCCTGCTACAAGTCGCGCATCCCATGTAAGGGGATAACAGGCTGAGTCCCAAGGTAAAACATAACATTTCCTTCTGCCCACCAGCTTGCTCCAGCTGCTAATAACTATCGAGGATCCCATCTGAATGAACGCTGTCATAGAAACCTCACTCAAAGCTCGAGCTCACCTGCATAACCCGGTTCTAACTTCCTCCTCGTTAGAGACAGCAGAGGGGACTCAGGTGTAAAATGGACCGGATTGTGCTAACCGCGATTCGTTCCCACTCGTGTGAGCGCTCACGATATGAGGCAATGCTTTGCAACAAGTTGATAACTTGGATAACAGGATACCCATTATAAAATTCCAGGGTTATTTCCCTTGCCCTCACAGCAAATGCACTTAGAGTCGAACGAGGCGCTTTACATCTATTTGAAGCTGCTTTTGTATTCTTTAACAAATGTCTCGTGATTATTCTTTGTCATGATGCATGTGCTTTGTATCGTACAAAAATATGAATGTGTAAATAATTTTAATCACAGCCTCATTTTAAATCATTTTTTACAACAATGGTGAATCCAACTTTGAGCATTAGTAATAATTTGAGAGACTATTCTTCCAAACACGAACACTTTATCGACAGCTATATACTTCCTTTGCTTCGATTTTGTTTCAGGTATCATTCGGACAGACATGAGGACATTAGTATTTGACAGTTTAGGATTTGCAATCTATGTAATCATTACAACTACCAGGCTCCATGCAGAAACTGCATGGCTAAGCTATTAAATGCTGATGGCCTCAAGTCAGCTCAAATGATACCTGAAACAAGATCGAAAAAAAAAAAAAAAAGAACTTTTTAGAGACTTTTCAGGGGTGTGTTAAAGTTAAGATGTTGCCTTAACCCAAAAGCACACAACAGTACAGGGAATTCATATAGATGTACACGAGGCAGAGGCGGACTGCTTGACTCTTGTGTTTCTCAGATAACAGTTTGCAGAGATATACAGTTCTTCTTTTTATCCAGTCAATTGACCTAATTAAGGTAAGACAGAGAGAGGTATTCCCTTGAAGGAAGTTACACTTCATTAAGTCTCAAAGCAGAGTTCCTAGAAAGCTGTTTCACGACCACAAGGATTTTTTTAAATAGGGTTTGCATCGAGGCTGATGACAAGAATATTGATCCTACAATGGTGTGGTTTTATGATGATATTGAACGATTACCATATAAAATCTTAACACAGGTGTGACACTGAACTGTTTTTGTTTTCTTACACGGGCACTTTTATGTCAGATCAGTTCATTGGTAGCCCATCCTGTCCATCCCAATAACTTTTTTGTTCGTTTCTTACCTGAATTTCAGATTTATTTATACACTCCTGTTGAATTCTGTCCACAAAGGGTGGATACTATGTCCTGAAACGTTTTTTGGTTTTTTTTTTCCACTTTTTAAAAGCTTTTTAAGTGATATAGCATGATTTATGAAACTAAGAATTTTAAGTAAACCAGGAACACATCATTGTTGTACTTTTTGTTTAAAAAAAAGACAATAAACTCGTGAAAACCGGCTGAACTGGTTGCCTGTCAATCACAATTTCATGGGCATGTTTCCAAGTAATTGTGGGTTAAATTTCATTGTATCTATGGAACTGTCTATGGAACCAGCCCAACCATTGTATTTCTGGTTGTCGCTGTCTCGTTAGCTTTTCATTAGATTTCTCTAAACACTAGTTATATTATGCTACCAAAAGAAAATGAAAACATTAATATTTCAGCAAACACGTTGCACCACTGCTATGCATTACTGTGTGCCTTGTGTCAGTACACTAGCATTCTTTATTTTTGTCCATCCAGCCATTTTCTTTGCCGCTTATCCTCACAAGGGTCGTGGGGAGTGCTGGAGCCAATCCCAGCTCTCAACCAACAAGCGGCGGGGTACACCCCGAACTGGTTCCCAGCCAATCGCAGGGCACATAGAGACAGACAACAGTCACACTCGCAATCACACCTTGGGGCAATTTCGAGCTTCCAATTAATGTGGCATGTTTTTGGGATGCGGGAGGAAACCGGAGTGCCTGGAGAAAACCCACGCAGGCACAGGAAGAACATGCAAACTCCACACAGACGGTGCCGGGATCGAACCCGGGTCCTCAGAACTGTGAGGCCAATGCTTTCCAGCTGACCCACCATGCCACCCTTTATTTTTAATTTCGTTATTGTTTTTTATGGACATCCTGCATATGATGAAATGTAAAGTCAATGGATTGTTGCTATTTGTAGGGACAACAATAGCACGATGCATGTAGCCATCATGTTTTTTTTTTTTAAAAAAAAGGACATATTGTATGTCAACCAGCATTGTTATAGAATTAGTGCTAGTCAGCCAGGCAAATTCAACAAATGTCACCACAGCGCTAAACTATGCAAGAGGGTGGCTAATATCAGGAAAAAAAATTCTAGCAATGTCTCAAATGTCAGCCATAGTTTCCTCAGTGGGGGGAAAATGAAAACAGGCAAGTTTGAAATGAAAAAAAACCCACCCTGACATAGAGCGCCACAAAACTGAAAGGACAATTACAATGGTACATTATTGTTTTGTACCAAAGAGAGTTGTCTTGATATGAATCTTATTCTGTCCATGCTTACTCCAAAATCGTTGCATAAGCCCGTTCACATGGGCAGAGAACGCAGTAAAGTTCAGAAACAAAAACCCAACATATTTATTCCGTCCTCACAGAGTTCTCTAAGAAATCGGCAGAGGAATTCACACAAGAGAATAACTCCGAGTATGAAACTAAGAAGAAACTGAGACTGAATAACATAAAAAGACCAGCCATCCATCATGAGTCTCAATTGTTTCAGCGAAACACTGGATTAAACGTTTTAACCTTTTATTTAGCGTAATCATTGTCTTGTTATGAAAACAAATGCAAAGTGTCATTACAGCTGTCTGCCTTGCCTGGATTTTCCAATATCAGATGACATTTACAGTCATTTTTAACGGACAGAAGAGCAGATGAAAAGTCACACCAATCAATCTCCCAGTAATTAGAGCCAGAATCTCACAGTGCAAAAGCCATCCTTTCATTGGGGCCCATAAAATGCCTGAAAATTCACTTTTGTTTTTGCAAACGTGTATCTTGAAAATGTGACTCACAAAAGTCCCTCGGTTATGCACCCCCAAAGGTTAGGAAAAAGTAGCATGCAATTCCAGTTTTGCCAATCATCAAGAAATCCAGTGCATGTTTATCATAAATGAGCATAGCTGTGAAAATGTTTTAGAGAGCCGTGTCCAAAATTGAACAGGAAGCAAACTATTTTGTTTTGGAGCGGCGATTTTGGGTAGATTCCAGAGCTCGCAATGACAAATTCTTACCTGGGAATTCACCGCAAGGAGCCCAATTTAAAAATTGAAAAAAACCCAAAATTGTGAATATATATATATATTTTTGTGGCCGTAACATCTGCCGTGACATCTGAGTTTGATGTTTATTTTGAGAATTTGCGTGAAAAAAGGGGTGCCTGTTCCTAGATTATTAATTGCATTTTATACTGTATCGACAACAAAAAATATGGAAAAAACACAATTTTGCATGCATTTTTGTAAATTTTAAAGTTCGTAACTGTGTTGAATCTTTCGCTTATCTATCCATTGTTACATATAGACTACAAACCATGGAAAGTATCCATATCACCGGTAGATTAAGGGTAATGCAAGAGCCCCTAAAATTTTGGTGCGAAGCCTGGTTTTCTGTTTACGTCCACTTGCATTGGGGCTAAGTGTTGCAGTGATCCAACGTATACAGCAGATGGTGCTATGTGGTTGGCCGGAGGTTAAAACCTTGTTTCGTGTGGAAGTTGGCGTGATGTGCATTCCTGCCACCTACAGGACTAGATGGAACTGCATTGCCTGGCACGTCAGATGTATTGATTGGTGCAATGTTTAGGCAAAGAAGGGCTCTGTCACGGAAAAATGTTAATGCTTTTGCAATTAGGACCGGTTGTTTGTATAAAACACATTTGGGCACACCAACAAAGTGGATACATTAACTACTATATGTACTTCCTGGCATTTAATAGAAGAACATTTCTTTGTTCTTTCTGTCACTTTGTCTCTACGGCATTAATAGGTAAACAAAGATCCATTATTTCTTGTGAACGTTTTTTTTTTTTGAGCAATTACGTAACATTTTATAATTTCCCACCCTACACACCTGAAGAGCATTCACGACACTCTAATTTGCCCTGGCATACTGGTTGAGAATCACTGATGGAACTGAGTTCAGAGATGGCTGAAGGGTATCAGACAACTAGAAAAAACACAATTTAATTCAATAGTTGTGCTAGATGGCTAATTTGTATTTACACATGTTGGTGAGATTTGAATTTTTATTTGTGCATGAAATAACCCTGATGCTGTGGTAGATGAGGACATTTGCTCAGGACACAACAGGGAGGCGCTGACTTTGTTTGTATCCTAAAAAGAAAGCGTTTATAGATGTATTTATTTTTTTTTCGCACCACTTTTTGTTTCTTTTAGCAAGTGCATCTCCTCCAGTTATTCCCAACACCACTTATGCCTCTGATCACAACAGATGTGATTATGCATCATGCATTAAACAACAAAAGAAACCTGCAAAGATCGTGCCGTGAAAGCAGTACGATTGCAGTTTTCATAATGAACCACTCTTGACCAAGAAGAAGTGTGAGCCTTCCAAAATTGATGGCGGCGGAGGAGTTGTCATACTTGGCCGATAATGCTCGGTGGTACATAAGAGTCGATGTCATCTCCCCCCCCCCCCCCCCACAATCTGCTGGATGTCTCTTCTTTTTTAACTCCCTATTTCACATACTCTTAATCCCTATGGGCTTTAGTGCAGAGGGTACATAAGAGGCAATTTCACAGCACTTGGCCTTGGCTCCTCACACACACACACGCACACACACGGATATGCACGTATGGATATTACAAGGCTGATTCAGACCAAATGGCTTTGTCGAACAGGTGATCTGCCTCCCTTCTCTATATATTACCTTTTTTTTTTTTTATATTCCTACACCCGAAGTGGACCCGCTTCTCGGCCTCTGACCCTGTGCCTATGACCATCCCCAATCCCTCACCACCTCCTGCATCACAGGCAGAATGGCCACGCCAGTGTCGATTAGCTTCTGCTCGGCCAGATGCTCAGCTCGGCTTAACTGAGGCCTGTGGGAAAGGGAGCTGCTTATTCTGTCCCTGGGAGATGGGTCCGCCACGACGGCAGCTAAAACAAGCAAATGTCTCATTTACAAGTGTGGATCCAATGCAGCTGCTCATCAGCATGCATAAACACCAAAGAGCCATTGACTGTATGTTTACGTGCAATTCACATTTGTATGCTATGTTGCATCATAACGGGACGCACCCCATTTATGCATAATCACAGAATTGTTATCTTCAATGTTCACAGTGTAATGTTTTCACATATGAGTATCAGCATGCTGTTCATGTAACTAAGGTAACCAAAATTTTATAAACAGCTGACATTGTGATGCAGTCAGCTCTCCAAGATAAAACCAGCATAATAAGCAAATTGTTAGATTAACGTTTCTTCGGTGGTGTCAATCAAAGAAGAACTTCAGTCACAATTGTTTAGTACAGCTATGGTTAATATAGATTTTTTTACGCCCCCTGTCCACGCACATTAACCCCAACCCCTACAGTGAATTCAAATATTCTGCATTGCCATATTTATTCACGTGAACATATAACTTAATCAGAAACGCAACAGCTTTTGTTAAAGACAGGTTTTATGCAGAAGTGGGAATTTTACGTTTAAAGACAGCACATTTTTGTCTTACTAAAAAAACACAAATCTGTTGCCTTCTGGGTTAGAATTACATTTATAAAAGAATTGTGTAATATTTAACTCTTTTGTGAAAACTATTTACATGTAACTATTAAACCAGACCGCCATAAATAGTTTTATTTATTCATAAACATGTCTGTGATCTCCTTTATTATGACCTTCATCAGTCATACAAGTGTTGATCTCCATCATGTTCTCTTTCATCCTTTTTTGGACACTACCTACTTGTGTTTGTCCTGCATGGAACCATCCATCCATCCATTTTCTTACCCGCTTATCCTCACGAGGGTCGCGGGGAGTGCTGGAGTCTATCCCACCTGTCAATGGGCAGGAGGCGGGGTACACCCTGAACTGGTTGCCACCAATCGCAGGGCACATAGAGACAAACAACAGTCACAATCACACCTAGAGGCAATTTAAAGTCTCCAATAACGGCATGCTTTTAGGATGTGGGAGGAAACAGGAGAACGTGGAGAAAACCCACGCAGGCACGGGGAGAAAATACAAACTCTACACAGGCGGGTCCGAGATCGAACCTGGGACGTCAGAACTGTGAGGTCAATGCTTTTCAGGTGATCCACTGTGCCGCCATGCATAGAACTAATCTACTTTAAAATGTTTTTGTCCAAGCTGAGTGTCATCTCACATCAGACTTATTTTCTTTAGTTTATCTTTATTCTCCACCATAAACTGCATCTTTACAGATGCAATGTCTTCCGGCATATATGGCGGTGTTGGGTAAAAGTAAGAATAATGAAATGAAAGTAATTATTGCCACCCCGTGGAACAAGCTCATGAGGGGGAAAAAAATGAGGCATCTATTTAAGATGCAACAATTATTGTTGACGACATGTCAGCTACTTGACACACGACATCTATTAGTTGGAGCACAGTTTTTGATGCCTTTTAAAAAAAAACATCTATTTTACCACAACTATCTCCAGTTACTGCACAGATAATAAATACAACTCCCTTTTCAGTGTTCTTTGTGTTTCTGATTTGCATTCTTGAAGACTCTAAATTGTCCACGGATGTCAATATGATTGTGAATAGTTTTGACTAAATGTAACCTAAGATTGGCTGGCGACCAGCCCAATGTGTACCTTGACCAAAGTCAGCTGAAATACTGCAAGGTCCGGCTCACGATAACCCTAATGACGACAAGTGCATTAAAAAAAAAATGGATGCATGGTAAATCCTCTACAAATGGAGTTCAGTGGAGTTAGCGAGTCTAATAACCACAAGAGGATTTTTGATGGGTTACATTTTTGTTCCAGTACACAAAGAAGCAGGCTTATAGTCTGCGTCGAAACATACAAGTATCTGCGTGCCACTGCTAGTGCACGCTAACTAAACCTTCCCGATTTGTGCACAGGTCTGTGAATGCCTCTTTGCTTGCACAAGCACAAGTTCCCTTTGCCATGGTTAAATGCAATGACCTCATCCTTAATGCCGGCCGTGAATACAGGTCACGGAACATGGTCAGGATTTAAATATGAGTCATAGTCATAGTTGCCGTTTTCCTAAAACATTGACATGCCTGAGCTGGATATCTCTTGAAGGTCACTGCGTATGATCTCGCTAACTGATACGGATGCACGAGAAGTCTGCAGTTGTGTCCGGAATAATACTGCTGTAGTGTGTTTATAAAAGAAAGGAAAACTCAAAATAGCTTTACATTGTCATAGTTTTTTTTTTTTCCTCAAAATTAAGAAAATTGAATACTGTACTTGGCTGTGAGTAAATTAAATAGCAGTTTGCATTTTCCTTTAAGATTTACTGTATCCTGCAGACTCAAATGTTTGATTTTGTTTTCCTGTGATTTGCTGAAGTAATATTTATTACATTTTCCGATAACTGCTTCACTACTTTGTTGCATGGAATCAAACAACTTCTCATAGCTGTGAACTGCTACACCAGCCATGATGTTTGTTCGTGATGTTTTGAATTGAAATCGAATGTGCATTGTTTGTAATATATTTATGGAAATTAAAGTACTTTTAAAATTTGACACTTCACTCACTTTTTAAACACACTGGTGTTTTTCAGAACACAATTCCATACTGCATGCTTCTTACAAGTGTTATCTTATTGTGAAGCCAAGGAAATAGAGAAGAATTGGGATAAAGCATTGAGAGGGACATGACAGCATCTTAGTGTGATGGAGACGGTTGGTGGAATGGCCTCGATGTAAGAATTATAAGCTTGAGAGAGGTTCATATCAGTTCTTTTCTCTAAGTGTCGGTTTGAGAGCAAGGGGAAAAAAATAACCACTGTTCTCCTTCCTGCTCGGTTTGCACTTTTCTGCATTTTAGCCAATAAGCTTGAAGGAAGGGCAAATCTGGAAAGGCACAACACATAACGACGACCGGTTGGAGAAGAGGAAACTGTTGAATAGACATGAAAAGAGTTAAAGCTATTTAGAACTAAAAGAGTTCCTCTAAATTATCAAGCTTGACAAGATAGAATGGTAAGAAAATAATAAACAAAACCGTGCATAAAACAAGTTCCCTGCAGGTGATAATGACGGTTGCGCAACTATAAAACAGAAGGGTCATACCCAATAAAGTGTGCCATAAGCTCGCTAAGTGCGTCATTTGTTTAATTTAGACCATTATTCTTTGCGTAGAAGCAAAAGCAAGCAATTTATTTTCAAACATAACTACAAGACATTTCATTTTACAATTTGCAGAAATGTATTGCAGTCAAGCTTGCATTCAATAATTCTGTTCAGTTCCACTCTGGTCCATAATCTTCCTATTTACTATCCAATGCAAGAGCTGCATCTAAAACTTAGCATCATTCTCTACAAAGCCTACTTTTACACTCATAGCACACACCTATGTTAACATGCACCTTTAACATGTTTGAGACGGACTTTGATGAATTTGATGACACTGATCCAGTTGGGCTGTTTGGAGCTCGGGACGGGGAGGAGACTAATCAGTTTGGCAGCGGTTAAAGGCCGGCTCAGTGTGCACCTTCGGCACCGTGAACACACACACGAATACTCTCGTAATAACTTTGAGCAGGAATCATTCATCAAAATACGACCTGCTGTCTGGTTTATAAGGGGAAGCCCACAAGGATGCAGCCTGGCACATAATTCAGGTGAGTCGTTAAAACGGCATCTAAAATGTGCTTACTCGGAAAAAGGTTGACTTCGCTTTTTTTGTTGATGATTGTTTATTCAGACCATTATTTCCATTACGCACCTGCAGAATTTTCAGTAACATTGCATTGCAGATTTCTGTCCAAATGGTTTATTTTGAGGACTGTACTATTTTGCTAATGACAGATAAGCTTTATAGTTCTTTTTCGTATACCGTCAAGCATTTGTTCGGATTCTGCCTTGTCTAGATAGATAGATAGATAGATAGATAGATAGATAGATAGATAGATAGATAGATAGATAGATAGATAGATAGATAGATAGATAGATAGATAGATAGAATTCATTGGTGATCAGTAGCCACGACAGTGCAGAAAAGAGTTGAGGGATAATAGAATTTCCCTTCCAAGCAAGGTTGAATTGAAAAGTCACATGGCATGGTGAAAGGAGAATTTACTTAGCCTGTCAGTGACAGCAGCCCATCATTGAATCTGTTCCTATCGCTGAAGATGGTGTTGTACAGAGGACACTGCGGCTTGTCCACGATGGACAGAAGCTGGCTTGGCATCCTCTTTTTTTTTTTTTTTTTTGATATACAGATATCAAGCTGTCCAGTTCTGTGCCTGTGACAGAGCCAGCCTTCCTCCTCAATTCACCCAGTGTTGAAGCATCCCTTTCTCGACGCTGCCCCCGCAGCACACAAGTGCACACATGAGGCCACTCTCCACACCAGAATAGTCAAACATCTGCAGCATCTTTTTTTGCAGATGTTAAAGGAAACCAGTCTTCTGGAGTGCAGGTGGCACTGTCCTTTTCTGCACATGTGGCTGGACTGGAATGAATTTCTGACACGCGTGAAATGTTGAGTTTTTCTGCAATCTCAACAGAAGCGCTGCTCTTCTTTTATTCTTAATGTTGTTTGAGTTTGACTTTGAGCTTCTCAATGCCTCCTCCAAAGTGGTCTAGTTTACTTTCATCATATTGTAAAAACAACCGGGGTGCTTGGTGGTGTTGTGGCCTGCTTAGCCAACTGTGGTCACATGGTCGTCACTAACCCCTCTCAGCCCCCCACGAGCGATAGGCCGCAGCAGGTCCAAGTTTGGAGTTAGGGTAAGTGTGCTGACTTAGGTTTGGTCTTGTCCAGTTTGTGCCGGGTTTGTGGTGGGTTTAGCGGTGCTTTGGTGTGACAGGGTCAGTCAGACGGATGTGGGGTGTGTTGTTGTAGCGGTGGCGGCGCCGGTCACAGGTTTGTACAAGCAAGTCTCAGCGCTGTTGGCTGGGAGATGAGCCAGCTCCTCTCTCCCAGAATGAAAAGCACGCAGGAGCTTTTTTGTTGCTCCTCATTTGGGCGTTTGCTTCCTCCTGCCTGTCCCATGTGGACAGTTAATCCTCATCTCAACACAATTATAGTTATAAAGTACAGTCCACTTCTGTAAACAGCTCTGTTAGTCATGAAAGTCTTGAGCGTGAACAAATGCATAAGGAAATATTGTACATTTGCATAATCAGACATGAAACATTTTTAATGGGAAGTCGCAGTATATACTGTATTTGCAACTTTACTTTCCATTATAGTGTCTTTTTGTATTCTCGTATAGAGACTGAGAATATTTACAGTATCTGGTCATTGTTTCCGTGGTTGCCAACGACCTCGGCAAACACTGAGTTTACGAGTTCCGAGGATTACAACTTGACCTGACTTTTAATGTGAGACAGTACGTTAACACTTGCATACACCAAATCAGTCACAACGCCATAACTATGACTTACCTTTGTCTCATATTTTACATCACAAAAGCCCATCATTTGATTTGGGTTATGTAGACTTTTTCTATCAGATGTTTTCCCATCTTAATATGCACACAAATGTATTGGAAAATGCCCTCTTTATGAAAAAGTACAGTTCAACTGCATGGCTCTCTGCAGCCACAACATTTTACATTTTTAATTGGCAAATTTCTGTTCACGTGTTGAAATGGTTTTGTTCCAAAGTATTCTTTTCCCATCTCATATGTTATTCATGTACTCAGTTTGCAAACACCTATGATCACTTCAACCTTCCATCCCTTGGCCAATAATAAAGTCACATCGATTTTCGACTTTTAACTTCCTCATTTATATCTAAAGTCACAATTCCCACTCGAGACCTTTTAATGACTGATAAAAAGTCAGAACTCAAAAACTTAGCTCAGTGTGTTTTTCTTTTCGTGTGTGTTATGATGGCTCCCTTAGATGCTTCACAGCATCTTCTTTCCTCACGTGGATCCTTCTTGGAATTTGTTTATCGAGAATTAATACATGTATTTTGGGATTATGTAAACAGATAGATATCAGATCTAATCTCGTGCCGCAGGTGTTCAATGTAGAGCCGCTGTGCATGTGTTCAGCAGGATAATTGTGTGATTGTATGATAACCATGTGCGTTACTGTCACTCAGACCTACAGACTTATATGTGCACAATTTTACTCTGACTGAATAATGCCGGCAACTTATTTGTATGTTGTCAGCACACACCATCCAAATTAAGGCTGCTTGCATAAATATGATATTCCGATATAAAAGCTGTGTCTAATGCTTTTGAAGTTTACATTGTCAGAGGTGTATTCCAAAAACAATATGATTATTGTTGTAGTCCTCTCATTTAACTAATTGAGAAAACCCAAATGTTACACACAGCTCTTATTATGATCAAGTACACTAATACACCGCTGCAATTTTCTTTCACGTGGTATGATGGCTCCCTTGCATGCATAAAATATCAGTCAGCAGACACACACACACACACACACACACACACACACACACACACACACAAATAGCTGGCTGCACATCACTTACGGTAGCAATACAACATGGACTGACATCATTTACTGCCTCAGTGCATTGAACATCGGCTCTTTTTTGGACTCATCTCTAAATTACAAACAACATATTTGTCAGTGTTTAAATTTTGTGTGAGGGACTCAATTTAATGTGGACTTTTTTTTCCCCCATCCCTGTTTCTAAATCATGTCTAGAGATGGGTTTCTGGAGAACAATACGCGTTTAGCCAAATTCCTTGTCGCAGAGGACAACATGCATTTGTATGTACTGAATGCTTTGAATGACGCCCTTCTGTGCTGTGGGCAATTGATCACAAAAAGTGATCTTTACAACTGTATATAATGAAATCTCATTTTCAGGTGAAGTCGAATTTCAAGTTTTTGACACCAACTGGTCTATTAACATTAATGTTCTGTATTTATGTTCACAGGCACAGAAATCATGGATAGAGAGAGCTTTCAGCAAAAGAGAATGTGTTCATATCATTGTGAGTGTCAAAGACCCCCATAGGTAAGGAACACTCTAAAAAACACATTTTTACTTAAAATCATGCAACAACTTTACGTGAGAACATTGTTTTTACTATCTCAGAATGTTTCATATTTAATGTCCAATTTTAAAAAGAGCGTAGTAAAAATGGGAAAAGTGGATGCAGCATGTGTACCAGTAATCTTAATAACATCCTAAATATTGTTTTTCTAAACTACAACATTTGAAATGATGACCGTTTGAGTATGGTGATCGTCACAAATTGCAAAGACCAATTTAAAATGTAACCCTAACATGGATTATGAAGCTTCCATGTCCTACAATATGAATTTGTTGCTGGATGCTCCAGCTGCAATTTCTCCTCCTCTCTCTCTCTCTCTCTCTCCTCTCTCTCTCTCTCTCTCTCTCTCTCACACACACACACACCACACACACACACACACAAAATGATACAGTCAGAGTGAAACGCTAACACTGATGAAAACTGAAGGAGAGAAAAGCTGCCCCCCTAGCTGTGTTCCCCACAGTTTTACACAACGCCAGCTCTGTTCTATGAAATTGTCCCAAATGAGATAAACATAACTCTCACCTGTGTGCTAGCCTGTATTTATGAGTGAATGCAAAACCTCTGCGATTGGCAGATACATCCTTTTGCGTCATTGTGCAACTGAGATGTAGAAGCCACAAAAGCACATTCCTCTTATAAAAAAATAGAAACAGCTTTTGAATTGCGCAACAAAGACTGGATCCGGCTCGCCGAATACTCACAGGGCTCCTTTGACAACCTTCATTCACAAGTGAAGCAAAGGCTGGATGTGCTTACATGAGTCAAGCTATCATCTCCATAAGATACGTGCATTCTTTAAATGGACCTTGAAGAGCTGGACACCTTCCAAGGCCTCACTACTACCCCTCTTCCGACTACAATGAAGCAGTAGTACACACAATATATGACAGATGTCCATGCACTGGCCAAGGAAAAATGAAATGTATTGATGGGGCCACTGCCCAGGATGCAGCCATGTTAGCCTGACCAACACTGTTGAAGAATAACAAGGTCCTGAAGGCACTGCTGTTTTCTGTTGGAAAGAAGTTGTCAGATGAATGATCGTTGTGTAAAGATAGAGGTGATCACTCAGTCTGAAACAATAGATAGTTGGCTCGATGTACTCCGTTATCATCACCAACCACCGGGCAGGAGCAGGGTAGTGATAAGGTCCACAAATCTCTCCTCTCTTGGCTCTCACCAGCACAAACTCTGGACGAATCAGTGAGCTCAGTCATGCCTCCCTCTACTTTCTGACCCTGCATCACTGTCCCAGATTTACATTTGACAGAGTTGGGCCTTCTGCTGGACACTTGACAGGAGCAACAAGGCCAGGTCCAACACTAGACATAGACTGACTGACTCCAGGCATCGGACAAATACAAAGTCTTTGTCTACTTTCCGCCCAATTGTGAATGTTGTTTCAGCACTTGTGAGTATTGTATCAACCCTCATATTGGAACATGATTACAGGCTTTAAAGGTTTCCACCAAGCAGCAATGTTGAATTCTATTCTTTAATTTTAGATCACATCTGTCCTTGTGTCAAGGGAATAAAAGTCCAAAAGTCACAATATCCTTACATTTTTCTATTTAAGTTCTGTTGTCGGGAAATCAGCATTTGACAGGTCAAGCTTTGCTTTCTTTGTTAGCGTGTCATTCTCCCTTTCCATTCCTTGTCAATTTACAATGTGAACGCATTAAAAATCGGCCATTTGGCAAGACGTTTTTTTCCCAAATGCAGTTCAGTGCCAATTGAGAAACTGTATCGGTACTGACTTTGGCTTGTTGATCTTTAGAATCTTCCGGATGAAGCCTTTGAAATATCTGAAATCAATACCAATAAAGCCTCATCACTCCTGGAATTGCGCTTTTTTTAGATGGAGGGTTTCAGTCCAACCCTCCAGATTAACTTTGCCTAACTTTGCTTGAACGCCTGCTGTAGGAGTTTGGGGTGTTCATCATTGGTTGTAGTAGTGGTTTTCTTGTGTGTGGAGTTTGCATGTCCTCCCCGTGCCTGCGTGGGTTTTCTCCGGGCAGTCCGGTTTCCTCCAACATCCCAAAAGCATGCATTCATTGGAGACTCTAAATTGCCCCTAGGTGTGATTGTGAGTGTGGCTGTTTGTCTCGATGTGCCCTGCGATTGGCTGGCAACCAGTTCAGGGTGTACCCTCCCTTCTGGCCGTTGACAGCCGGGATAGGCTCCAGCACTCCCGCAACCCTCGTGAGGATAATCGGCTCAGACAATGGCTGGATGGATAATTTACATGGTTTAACTTCGATAAAAGATTTTCACAATTTAAAAAACGATAACGTAAAAATAATTGTAGACGAGGTCAGGCATGGTCAAAATCAAACTTTACAAGTTGAGGATTTAAAAAAAAAAAGTGAAGTGGCCTGCTGGGTGTGGAGGGGCAGTGATGACTTGTGAGAGGTCAGGATGGAGGCTTCAATGCTTTGCGGAGCCAAAATGTCTGACACGCTTGTCTGTTCACATCAGCAACATCCTTCAAATGTTCTGACTTCAAAAGGACTGAGAGGACCTGGCCTGAGGACACGACTTACAGTAACAGGTCCCCGTTTCCCACTGAAAGTTGTACGGTGGTGCAGATGCATGAGAAGAACCTCTGACAATAGAGCTCAGTCTAACTGCACTAATTGTTGCAATTTTTCCAAATGTCTCTTTAAATAAGGATGAGATGATAAACGCTGAAGTTAACCACTTCGTTGAGCTTTTCATCACTGACTGCTGTATTCGTTCCTCACAACAAACATTAGAAAATGCTTTGTAAAGCTTAACGCCACATTTGTTTCCAATTCTAGGGGAGCTAAACTTATTTACTACCTGTCTCACTTCATCAACAAAAAATGATGAATAATAATAAGATAATTATTTTCCAAAATAATCCGAATACTCTGAATGAGGGAATTGTATTTCATAACTGTTTTATGTATTCCTCA
The DNA here is from genome assembly GCF_019802595.1 of Syngnathoides biaculeatus. Taxonomy (NCBI): domain Eukaryota; kingdom Metazoa; phylum Chordata; class Actinopteri; order Syngnathiformes; family Syngnathidae; genus Syngnathoides; species Syngnathoides biaculeatus. The sequence continues at coordinate 30,101,260 of NC_084643.1, read as the reverse complement.
CATTATGCCAAACTGGCTGCTGTGATGCAATTCATATGATTGTAACAGCTGTAATCACTCTGATGAGATAGCTGAAAAACCACAATTTGAATTTCACTACTACCTGTCTTGATACAAATAAGCAAGGAGTCGTAGACTTTGTCAGGATGAAGGATTATCACGGAATGATATCGAAGCAATTTCTCTCAAGATCACATCACTTTCAAGGAAATAAAAACAAAATACTTGTGGTTCAGGAGTCAAAGCCAAGACAGACAATAGAAATATGAAGATTCGACAGAATTGAATTCCAAGCCACTTGCACGTACTTCATCCTGCGAGATTGGAAAACAAATATGAAAGCAACATCTGAATAAATACTCCATTTGTAATGCAATACCGCCTTCCATATACTATAACTTTCACTTTAATGGCTCCTGCAGGGCGCCAAGAGGGGCTGGGAGACTTCAGAGTAGCAGATCGGAATAAACAGAGCTGATAAAAGGGGCCAAGGGTCTGACAGAACCTTATAAATCCTGATAGATGCCCTTATGAGGAGATACAAATCGTTTGACAGCTTGTCATTCATTTTTACAAATCGACACAGTATGTCTCCTCCATTTATAAATACGACACCCTATCCATCCTCTTGTTTATAATACTGGTTTGCTATTTTGTCGAGTTTTGTGAAAAAGAGAGACAGAGATTGCAGTACATCCCCCTCTCATCTAGGTGCTGCTGCGGCCGCCTGATAGGGCAGCATGTGGGCCTTCCCCCCGGCATCTCATCCAGTCACAATGACAAGGCGGAACGACCGGCCAAAAATGACAGTCTGTCGGAGAAGTGGTCCATCGGCAAACACACTCAGCTCAGCCCCACCGATGCGTTCGGCACTATTGAGTTCCAGGGAGGAGGACACTCCAACAAAGCCATGGTGAACACATATATCATGCACCTACACATACAGAGCTTTTATACTATAAGATTGTACTTTATAAAAACATACAATAATTATATAGATAAATAGAATGTAAAGAAATGTTTAAAAAACTTTTTGCTTCACTTTAATGGACATTGTGCTGCTCTTTCTGGTGTGCACGCCTTGGTGGCAGCATCATACAGACTAACAAATATACAATACGTGAAGCACTTCAATTCAACAGAAATAGTTTTCCTTCACAAACAATAAAGAATATTTTCTTGTGATTATTGTTACATTACCTGTCTGCATGTGTTGCTCCACCATCTGTGTTCAAATAGCCTTTGCTCTTTGTTCACCCATTTAAGTATTCATAATGCAGATTTTAATGCAATGTTATGTGGTTCTTTTAAATATGAAGCTTAAAATTGTCTTTGTTTGTCGCTTTGTTCGACAGTAAACATTAACTGGGAGTGGTAATAAGCAACTAGAATTTTCTTTTTGGAAGAATTTTTGTCAATCTGCAAAAATGATGCTTGCTGGGCAGTGAGATGAGTTGAGCTCACTGCCACCATGCAGTGCGTGTGTCTCATGGCTTGAAGGTCAAAACAAAATCTAGCAAACGGCAGCTCAATAGCTAGTAAAAGTACTAAGTTCGCCCACTCATACCCCAGGGGACCACTGTTTTTTATTTTAACAAGTCATTTCGGACACCTTGCAGTTTTTTCAAAAGTGCCCCAATACTCTTGTCAAATATAGGCTAGATGAATGATACCTAGTCCAAATGGTACAGAAAACATACTGAAGAGGTTTGGCTGGGTGAATCACGAGACACTTCGTCTGGTACCCCTGATGAGATTCAATACGAGACACTAAAAAATTCTCCTTTGTTTTACAAGAACTTTATCCTTGTTTTGCCGACTGTCGCATTACATTCATGCAAACACTTCATTAAGAATAAACAGAAGGGGCATGTATCCAAATGAGACAGTAAGAGAGGAACTAGCTTTGAAAAAAAATAATTTCTTATATGTTGGATCCCCATTCATCATCAGAATCACTCAAGACAGCATAATCAATTAAGTCTGTAATTGGAAGGTTATTAAGTGCAATGGCTTTGTCTTAAATGACGTTTGCAACTGATTCTTAGTAACTGTCAGTGATAATTGTAGCCTCCAGGCAGTTCACGTGCATGATTACAGGTGAATCGGAGCTAATTTATTTTCGGGCTTGAATTATTCATGCCGTGCATGTTAATTTGTGAGTCTGAGGATGAATTAGATGGATAAACAGATGTTTTTATAATGCATCTGGCCTCCAATTATAGGAAACATCTGTCTCACACGTTAGTAGCTTAAAATTAACAAGCAACATTAACCAGGGCAGAGGCCCGTATTGCCATGACCGCTGACACGTGTCCTACTGCCTGCAGTATGTGCGAGTGTCTTATGACACCAAGCCGGACCTGCTGCTGCACCTGATGACCAAAGAGTGGCAGCTGGAGCTACCCAAACTACTCATCTCGGTCCACGGGGGGCTGCAGAATTTTGAATTGCAACCCAAACTCAAGCAGGTCTTCGGCAAAGGGCTCATCAAGGCTGCAATGACCACCGGAGCCTGGATCTTCACTGGAGGGGTCAATACAGGTGATACAGTACAGTACAGTACAGTAGAAAACTAAATGTATCGGGCCCAAATACAGGGGAGATGTGAGTTGATTCTCGATATCATGACATTATTTCCCCCCCGTCTGGCCCCTCGCTCACATAAACAATAGGAGTCATTCGACATGTGGGTGATGCACTAAAAGACCACGCCTCCAAGTCCAGGGGCAAGATCTGCACCATTGGAATTGCTCCGTGGGGCATTGTGGAAAATCAGGAGGATCTCGTTGGCAAAGATGTAAGTGATACAGTTCAAGTTTCCATCCATAGCGGATGACTTTGAAGGCTTAAAAACCTGTTAAATTCCCAGTCATTATAATGTGGAGATGAAAGTTATCGTGGGACAGTGACAATATGTTAAATGGCATTTCTCCATGTTGAATGTGAATCAAGTCTGATCGGATTCATTACAACCTATGATGCTGCAGACACAGACATATATCTACCATAAACAGAGTAGAAACCAGGTTTAGATAGGGAATGGCCTAGGTTGCTTCACTTTGAGACAACAGAACCACATGTACTTTCACCTCAACACCCATTTCAAAAAAATAATCGGGATATTGAAAAAATACAAATGGAATAGCACCAAATTAAATTGCTGTGTTATTACAATTGAAAATTATGCAAATTAAAAAAAAAAACAACTGAGAAATTAACCAGTGATGTGTTTGCAATGAAGTCTTGGTGTAATTGGTGAACTTCCAAGCATTTCCATAACTTGGTTAAATCTTTGCCTTGCATAGTTTTCATTTTGTTGTAATGTTTGTCAACAATATGCAAACTGTCACCAAAATGTGATAGGAGCATGCTATTTAGAGGAGCTGTCATAATTTTCTTACATTATGTCATACATTATGTTTAAAAGTGGAGTACCTGAAATATACTGTTCCATCTAACCAAACAACGTAGGTAACAACTAAACCACATTTGGTGTAAGTAAAAGTTAAAAGAAAAAAAATGAATCAACAAATTCATACAAATGTTTGGAGACAAACACTTTTTTCCCTATCGTTAGGTGCACGTTCTTTTTTTTTTTTTTTTTTTTTTGAAACATACATACACATTTTTGCAGGTGGTGCGTCCGTACCAGACCATGTCCAACCCGATGAGCAAGCTGACAGTTTTGAACAGTCTCCACTCACACTTCATCCTAGCCGACAATGGCACCACGGGGAAGTACGGCGCCGAGGTCAAACTGCGGCGACAGTTAGAGAAACACATCTCCTTACAGAAGATCAACACGCGTGAGTAACATTTCCATGCGAGTATGAACAACCCACTCAGCCCGGGTCATTGGCAAAGGAAGTGCGATAGCATGATGACTTCATTATCACTCTTGTATTAACAACATGGAGGGTTAATTGGGTTTGCGCGTTATTGTCTAACTGCAGCCTGACGGATCAGTTACCCGCTTTACACTGCACATGCAATGTTTGGCAGGATATTTTTAGTGAACCCCACGATGAAATGGTGCCTTCCTTCAGGACAGCTTTGTTTCTTCAAAGCATCCTGACAGCTTAGTTAACTCCACGTCACGTTGGTCATTCTCTTGATTTTTTTTTTTTTTATGATAACCTTTATCCAGATTAAACAACTGAGAACTGATTCTCATTTAATTAGTTACTTATGATTGTATTATTTAGGTTTTGTTTATATGTCTTTTGTGTAGAGTTGTTGTAAATGGGATTTTACAGTTTGTTGTAAAACGTATTCATTTGTACTTGCTTTTATTTTGCCTAGTTTAATCTGCGATCTGCATCCAGGTCAGCATGTCAAAAGGGAATGTTCTCAATTGCCTTCCCTGGAAAAGTAAGGCTTATATTAAAAATAAATATATATTGGGTGGGGAGTTTCCATTCCCGCTATGCAGTACGTACTTGGATTCAAGTTGCTCTATTCTGGGGTAGCATAGTTTCTACTACCTGGTTAGCCAAAGTTCCCAACTAATATCATACAGTATGGGTGACACCGAGGTCTCCGCTTTGTGACAGCAACCCGTTTTCTTGCTGCCCTCAGTCTCATTTTGGATAAATTTTCTCTCCTCCTCCCACTGAGAAGTTAAAAGAGGAGACACTCACTCTCCTCCATTGTTGTTGTTTCTCAACGTCACGGTTTGCGAGAGATAATCTGCAGTAGAAAACGGGCTGTCTAAAAACAGCACATTTCAATGAATGTGATCTAATTCTTACTTGGAATAGAAAATAACTGGATAATTGAATGTGAAAACATAATTAGATTAAAATCTTGAGAGAAAATTTGACATAATAAATGGCTGGATATTCTTTGATGCATAATTAATGTCACTCTATAATTAAAGGTCAGTTACCTCAGGTTTTTCTTTTTTTCCAGCATAAGGCAGCTGTCAGATATGTGATTACACTTTACATTATTAACAAGTGAGAAGAAATTGATATTCACCACAATTTTGTGTTTTGGCAGGCACAATTAATATGGTATTATCACACATTATTTGTCATCCGTTTTGTGGTTATCCTTATATCCAATTGTAATGTTTGCTTCCAACTTACATCATGCTCAGACAAGACAGCAGTAACCTATTTGTATTTTGTGTGTACACTCTTTTAATGTGTATTGTGTGGATATGTGCGCGTATTTGCTTGTGTGCGCTGCCATGATTTGCTATTGAGCCCCTGTCACATTACATTTCTCAGTTTTCAATGTCCATTTAATACTTTAGCTGGAACCAAAATGGGTCTTCACAAATACAAAATGCATTTCTCTTGTTTTCCACGCATGTTCTCTAGCGCAGACACAAAGCCAAGGCCACGTTCACCCCCCCGATTCCCACATTTCTGAACAGCCTCTCAGCATATTGTTTACAATGTGTCAGCGACACAGACTTGAATCAGGGGAAGCGGTGAGCGCAGGCATGATTTATTTGCTGTGGCATCTTTTTGTTGTCAACACACACGCAAACACATTTTATAAATGTCTGAAGGGTTTAGCTGATATGAATGCCTTCATTTTCAAGCCACATAGACAATTGTTAAAAGCGCAGCATTACCTTGACCTCAATTTTGTTCGCACCATATTTGGTTAATGTCTGCGTCATCTCTTAAAGTATCTGTCTGGTTCAAGAATGTAAAACAAATGCTATGGAGGTTATTTGCACATACGTACTGTCTCTCTGCTCACTCTACGGTCCTGTGACCTGTGGACTTCCCTTTGTCATCCTATGCCTGGAATCATACAAAAGGGGCTGGGAAGGCAAAGGGACGCCCAGTAGTCACACAATCACCTTACAATCCAGGTTTTGGCAATGTAAAGTGTCCGACGGGATTCGGAAATTTACCTGATCAAACCCAATTTTTATCTGATCCAAGCAGAAGTCTAATGGGATCTGCCAGCAAGTCAGGAGAAAGCATCCTCGTGGTACCTGACCTCTTTATCTAGTGTGTACAGTAAAATATGCATTTTATTCACTATTTTAAATACATTCTTTTCAGTTTGGCTTAATACCCCCTTTCTGAAATGATGCTTTTTGAGGTTGTGGTCCAATCTCACGCAAATAAACCTCTTGATACTATATGATATAATGTACGGCTTTTGAGGTACAGTGTTGCCTTGAAATACAAGTGACCCAACTCAAGAGTTGTTTTTGATCGAGGAAGAAAAAGGATTTAGATCAAGAAACAAAAGTGGTTGAAATCACATTCATTGATCCATTTTCTGAGCCGCTTATCCTCACTAGGGTCACGGGTGTGCTGGAGCCCATTACTATCTTGGGGTGAGAGTAGGGGTACACCCTGAACTGGTCTCCAGCCAATCACAGGCCACATCTAAACAAACAGCCTTTCACAAAATACCATACAAGGGTTCACGAATAACATCGATATAACCCCTTTAACAACTGATATTTGAACACTAACAATGCCTCAGCACATTTAGACAGACAATATAACGATACTCATACGCATATTTTCCTAATCCGCTGCGAAAAATTGCTATCACTGCAGTTTACAAAGCCATTTATAGTCGTTGTGAAAGTCTTCATTTGTGTCTTTGTGACTATATGACAGGCGGCCAAGTCATTTACATTAATCAGGATGAACAAACTGTTTAATATTTTTACATTTTAGATAAGTGTTATTACTGTAGGTTTTATAAAGTAAATATCACAAAATGCTATGTGAAAAAAATGTTCGTTTTATTGGGTTTTGTGTGTGCGTGTGTGTGTGTGGAGGCTTTAATAGATTAATGGCACGTCCATTCATTTCAGTGGTGAAAGAGGATTTAAGCTATGAGATGTTTTCAGTTACGATCGTTGTCATGGAGCAAATTAAACTCCTATATCAAGGCACCACTGTTTATTATCCTCCAAAATGTTGTTGTTCAAATTGTATTAGAGGTACGACTGTATTTATGTTTTGCTTCTTCCTTCCTCATCTTCGGGTTAATACACTTAGGTAGGTGTGTGTGTGTGTGTGTGTGTTTATTTGATTACCTGCCCACAGACGCAAGCATATGAGATATCAATTTTCTTCACAGCACGGCTCCTGCAGCATCCCGCATTTACTGCAGTTCTATTCAAGAAATTGAGAAATTTTAGATGGGAGAATTTAGCTGTATCATATTCTTACACGCAGTTTTTGTGGATCAAATATAATCACATGTTGTGAAAGTGAGGTTGATAGCAACGATTTATACTGCTCCAAGATTTATGTGCTTCTAATCCTGCTTGATACAGCACTCTAAATGACTGCTATTGACCAAGCACTTGACATACACACTGTAGAATTTACATGATTGGCTTGAATTGGTTATTTTAAATTCATTCTTTTTAGAATCTAATACATTGTAAATTGGCAGTTTATGCCACAGGTTTGGTGTGTTTACCTTAACTGTGATTAAAAAAAAAAAGTTTAATTTTCTAAATCTGACAATTTAGCTGACTTTGATACTGTATCCTCTACAATCAAAAGTGGACAAAAGATTCTCAGCGACAGCAGTGACAGGTTTAAACTGAAAACAAACGTGTAATGGCAGCCAGTCGACAAAGATAGCAACAACTACATTTACCGATATTTGCGCGACTAAAGTTGTGCCCTGTCCAATGACATGCTCCGGCTTGATCGAACTTTGACACACATACAAATGTACAAGTGTTGTGCTTGTGTGCACTGATTCAGGTGAGGCAGCCAACACTGATTGAAATTTTCAAAAAGTATCCATCAAAATGCAAAGAACAGTAAACCTGTTCCATAGAAAAGGGATACAAATCCTCCTTTCTGCTTGATATTACAAGTCAAGCATACGATTCTGTACTTGGAGAGGAAAACTATTACCAATCACTACATTTCGTTTGCCAATATTTCCTGATTCATCTGGGAGCTGCAATGATTCAATACGAAAACCTACGAATGAAATTTTGAAAATAAATTAAAAATATGATACAATTATGTAAAATCATATACATCTTTGTGGTTTATGACACAGCTCTCTAAAGAGTTTCATGAACTTGTGATTAACTGTGGGGCAAACTGTGGTGCGTTTTGAAGCCTCAGGACTTAGCAGCCCGTTTCACTCATGGTCAGTCATGGATACCATGATAGACCTTGAGAGAACTTAACAATACCTGAATATGGAGACGAAAAAAACGGGCCTAAGTTTTGGGCAGCCCCTAGGAACACAATATAAACGTAGCCTAAAGAGGACAAATTGTATGGAAAATCAATGGATCAAAGATAACCATAGTATCTAAATGTGATATTTATGACATCATCCAGCACTGCTCAATGGCCACAAGAACAATTGGTGGTATGGATCAGTCAAGAGTGACTTGTGTTTTAGTCCCAGAAGGAAGTCAGAGAGCAGTGGAAGGGAGTAAAGAAAGTGATTAGAAGAGAAGCATCTGACAGTTGAGCTGAAAGGGCAAAACATGAATGGCAAGTGAAAAGGAAGCATGGAACTGATGAGAAGCCATTCATTGAGATGACACTTATAGAGCTCATGCACGTGACATCACAGTTTGCACGGCGCCATATTGCCGGTCAAACCTAGCTGCTCTGCACTGCGGGAGCCGTTGAACCGGAGCAGATTTTTCAAATTGCCCGAGACCTGTTGTGTTGTTGGTTGTCACAACAGATGAGACAGACATTCACAGAGATCATTCTATAGGATACCAGCTGAAAAGACCAAAAAATATCGATAGATTTCAGCAATTAAACACGATGGATGGTGCCCAACAAAAATACACAAACACTTGTGTAGCGATCGCTTTATTTCAGGTAGGACTTATTCTTCTCCATCTCAAATTACCAAGAAGTGTTTATAATGTCAAGTTGGCTCATTTGAGAACAATGCATATTTAAAAAAGAAAATAAACCGTAAGTCGCAGCAGATGTTAATGTGTGGCCGCAATTGCTTCCACGTACATTCCGTGGCGACGACTCCGTCCTCTTTTTTTTTAAATCATAGTTAATGAATGAGAGTTTGTGTAAAAGCAGGGGTCATTGATTTAAATATCGGTATTTGTATTGAATACTATCTGAAAGAATCAATGGATTTTGGCAAAGGTTAACGTGTGGCCGAATACGCTTCCGCATTCACGAGCCTTCTCCCCGTCACTATGTTGGATTTATTCCTGATTCAGAACAGATCCAGCAACAAAGTATTTGTATGTGTCCAGACTTTAATGCGCTTCCAAATTTTTCCGTGTAAATCCTGACGACTTACGCACCAGATACATGTGTAGATCCAGTTGTCCAAGGCAAGCGCAAGCGAATTAACAGTCCATTATTTTTTTCGGCAAAATTATTAAATACAGGTCCTCTATGCCAAGTGTCTCTCATTTTTCCACGTTTCTTCGTTTATTATGACCTTCTAAATGTTTTATGGCATCAGACAAAACTCTGGATGTTGCGCTATAAGACGTATTTTCGTTTCGTCCCAACAAAATTAACTTGCAACAATGCTTTGTTTGACCGGTAATATGGTGAGTCATGTGATTTTAATGACGTAAATGCATGAGCTCTATAACTTGAGGAGTCACCAGTAACAAAAAAAAAAAAAAAAAAAAAAAAAAACACAGCAAGAGGCGTCTGATGAAAGGTCAGCCTCATCCAGTAAAAGAACATTTGACCAAGTCAAACAAAGTCGACCAGAACGATGGCGACACCTTGAGTGCTTTATATATCCGAGTATATCTGTGTGTTTTAACTCTGGGCAACCTTCTGTGACCCTCGTTCACAGGCAGTTTCATTAATCACATTGTACGTTTAAAAAAAAAAAAAGATGAAGTAGGCGAGGTAATTGAATCTCGAAAGGCATCAGCCCTTGCTGTGCAGATTAGCTGTGACATCTTGACCTCCTCCGTCGACCGACCCATACGCAGAAGATTAAAACTAAGCTTTGGTACAGGGAAAGTCAAGAGCCTTGTATTTTTTGGGAGGGGGTTAACCACTGTAAATGTTTGGACAATTTCCATGTGAAGTAAGAAAAAAAGGTCTGATATACCACAGAGGAGAGTGTTTCTATTCCATTCACACTCACATTCACACCTATGAACAATTTAGAATCTTCAATCAATCCAAGATTTTTGGGGGGCAGAATTTGTAATATCAGAACTGTGTGGCATACGCGCAAACCACTCGTCCGTCATGCTGTCTTTTTCATTTCCTGTCAGCACTGTGGCCACATTCCCAAATACTTTTGTCTATATAGTGTAGCTCAGCTTGAAGTGCAAAGCAAAGCAAAGCAAAGCAAATTTATTTGTATAGCACATTTCATACTGAAGGTAACTCAATGTGCTTTAGATGATTAAAAGCATTTGAAAACAAAGAGATAAAACATTTAAAAAAGGATAAATACAAAATATTAAAAAAGACAATAAAACCGCATACAGTGCAAGTAATATGACCAATATGTGGATATATTCTAAAAAGCATGAGAAAAAAAAAAAAAGTTTTCAACCTGGATTTAAAAACATTCACACTTGGGTCTGACCTCACCTCTGTTGGCAACTTTTTCCATTTGTGTGCAGCATAATAGCTAAATGCTGCTTCACCATGTTTGCTTTGGACTCTGCGCTCCACTATTTGACCCAAGTCAGTCAATCTCAGAGCTCGACTTGGTTTGTATTCCGTCAGCATTTCTTTCATGTATTCAGGACCTAAATCATTTAGTGATTTATAGACAAGTAGCCGAACTTTAAAATCTATTCTAAATCTGACTGGAAACCACTGCAAGGACTTTAGGATTGGAGTTATATGCTCTGACCACTTTGTTTTGGTCAGAACGCGAGCTGCAGCATTCTGAATGAGCTGCAGCTGTTTAATGCTCTTTTTTTGGGAGTCCAATCAGAAGACCATTACAGTAGTCAAGTCTACTTGAGATAAAAGCATGGATGAGCTTTTCCTGGTCTACTTGACACATACAAGACTTGATTCTAGATATGTTTTTCAGATGGTAGAAGGAACTTTTTGTGATTGATTTGATATGATTGTTGATAGTCAGGTTGGAATCAATTAGAACACCAAGGTTTCGGACTTGGTCTTTGGTTTTTAAAGATAGCGAGTCCAGGTGTTTACTAACAGCAATTCTCTTTTCTTTAGGGTAGAAGGGTTGAAAAGCATCAATTGTAGCTTTGGTATCCACTTGAAACATTGCAAATGTGTGCAACATTATTCCAAGATGAAGAGTTTTGGGTTTTTTTTTTAACCAAGGAGTGGATTTAAGCAGTTTTTAAAACTACCCTTGTTTCGTGTGGCCTCAGGTGACCTCAAGCACATGTGATAAATGTAAGGTGCCTTGTGGAAACAGAGTCTGAAGTGCGTATGATGGCGTCCGAGCCTCGCTTTAGGTACATGTGCAGTTGGAGGACATGCATGGATGGTGAAATGCAATATAGTGTCGAAAGAATGTAAGTGCGTGGTCAACAGTGTGGACTGTGGTTCGCAAGACATTTTCCAAGACAAGTGAAAAGGTCAGAATACTCCATTCACTGTATGCCAACGTAATAAAAGGTTAGGACAAACATTAAACATTTTCTTGATCACAGATTTAACTTCGCAAAAGTGAATTATTATCTGTTTTCTAATTTAAAAAAATACTACTCATTACCTCTACACACCTCACAAGTGTTACAAACCCTTCAGGGGCTGATAAAATGAAACGCTGAGAGATGCACACTTACTTTGTAATAGTACAATAGCTGTCTGGGATGAGTCAAACCAAAATAATATTCATAACTTGCTCAAGCAGTGTTTGTTCACACAGGTTTTCGGTCATGTACTTTTACAGTTGTTGTTGATCATTTAGATTATGCTGTTAACCATACGGCCCGTGGGCCAATTCCGGCCCGCAAGGAGGTTCGATCAGGCCCGCAGGATAGTTTAAATGTGGAAAAAATGCATAAAAGACACGGAATAAACATTTTTCATGAGATGCAATTTGTGGATTATCCGCACACTGTTTTGATCAGAGAAGAAGACAACATCTTGCACTTGTAGAGGCCAAAAGATGCCAAATATCAGGAACAAAAACAAGTGCAGACTAGACTAACGCCTTGGAAACGCCTCCTTAGATACTGTTTGTATTGAAAAATGGCAGTTCTGTCTAGATGAATCCTTACTGTGGTGATTAAAAAAAATTGTCAGCAACTTCACTATAAAAAAAAGTCTGGTGGAATTCTACTGTTCATGCAACTCTGTGAATTTTCAGTATGTATGTGTACTTGTGTTTCATTTATGAAGTTCACACATTTGCAGAACATGTGATTACTTTCTTCTTTACACATTTAATAGCGCTCTCCTTAGTTTGTAAGGTGTAGGCAGGGACTAAGTTTAGATTTTATATGCACATGTGTAAATGGTTTAAAAATTACTTTCTTTATAAATCTCATTTGATCTAAATGTATTTTTCAATACCAATTACAGTACTTGTTAGTTTTTTCCCTTTATCCAATCAATGGGGTCTTTTGAATGCATATATGTGAATGATAAAAATAAATTGCACATTTGTCAAAAGAAATCTGAGGTGTTTCATGACATGTTTTGTAAAAGGAATGTTGATTCAATTCCAACATTTTCCTGTTTTTGTGCTTGGTTACACCAAAACAAAGGAAAGATGGGATATTTTGGTGATTTATAGCAGAGTATGGTATTATTTTAATGGTACGCCCCACTTGACATCTACCGAGACCGTATGTGGCCCACAATGTGAAATGAGTTTGACACCCCTGATTTAGATGCAAATCGTGAAAGCGAATCAATCGAAGCAACACAGCGGAGACTAATGGAAAAAAAAGTTGTTCACAAACGTTGACATTTCCACTACATACATGGCCACAACGTTAAGTCGGCATTTGAAAAACAGCACGCCTTTGTTTGTTACCTTTATCCAGCCATCCATTTTCAACACCTCTTACCGTGGTGAGGGTCACGGGACGCTGCAGCCTAGCCAAGATGACTTGGGCAAAAAGTGGACAGTCACAGAGGACTTGTGATCTCTATTTGAAACATTAACATCTGAATCTCTTAACGTTTTTTTATTTTATTTTAAATGATCACCTAAATTAATGTCTTTACTGGCATTTTTAAAGACAGTCTCGACAGAGGTTTTGTCATTAATAATTAACACCGAGTAGCAACCTTTGTGTTGAATATCCAGTTTCCGACGAACGAAAGTACTATAGATACGGTCAAATGTTACATGGTCAGCCAGCCAAATGTTAACCATAACAGCTAGTCCCCATCATAAAACCTTAAAATACAATAGAAAACTACAAGCACTGCACAATAAATCATTCACGAGAATTGTTCCACCAATATTTCAAGCCACCAAAGTCCGTGGTCCTTGCTTGTCAATGGCGACGATCAACCTTTATTTCAAGCCAGCTTTCCTGTGAAATTGTTTTAATAGTTATAATATTTAATAGTTAAAATGAGGAGTGTTGAGGATGTTGTCAAGATCTACTGTAGAATCTTCCAATGTTAAAAATAATAAGCAAAGCGACATAATTAGGCAATCATCATAAGGGTTTGTGGTTCGTCAAGGTCAGGATAATTTCATGAGTCTGTGGTTTGTTTTGTGTTTGCATGGGCAAAACTCTTTTACACCCTATTGAACCCGCCACAGCTGCACTTTCCCCAGCTCATTTGCCTCATGGTGGCCTTTACTTTAACAATAATTTGCTTTTGATACTGCAACATTCCCTCCGCAGTCATCAACACAAAACCCAAATGCGCAAACGGCAACATGGAAGAGATCATCTTGCTTATGCTCCGCTCTCTCTCTCTTTCCCACTTCATTTTTGCCCTGCTGGTCTTGTGACGTCTCACGGCACAATGACGCTCAACTCTTTGAAGCAGATGAGGTCCCTAAAATATTCTCCTTATGTAACTGTCCTGCTTGCAAGGCTACACGAGGCTGTGTGAAGCAAAACGTCATGGTGGTGGTTATGCGGCCGTGAGAGAGACTGTGTGAATTATGCAGAGCTGGGAAGAGAGTGTGGGGCGGGGAGGATCCAGCAATACACAGCTTTTGAATTAGAAGAGCCTAAATGGCAAGAAGAAATGTCAAATTAAACAGGACAAGATAGGGTGGTGGCAAAGAAGCATGAAGGGTGACAGGATTAGGGAACGGATTTCACTGAGACCACTAAAAAGGCTAAGAACAAAGTGTATGAGGGCGTGCGGACACTAAGCAATCATGGGCTTTGCGTCCTTCAAAGGATATCCTGTGCTAGAACAAAAACTCAAATTGAACACTGAAGAAAAAATGGACACAAGAATGATTTACCTTTCACAACTTTTTGTTAAGTAGTAACACACACGTACGTGACAAACTTAAATTGTGAGACCATGAGGTCCCAGGCTGATCTACTGTCTATGCTAAATGTCCCTCCCAAGCTATGTTCCGCCCGATTACATACACCTACTGTACATTTTAGTACAGCTAACTTCAACTAGCTTTCTCATCCACACCTTTTTTTCATCTTAAAAATCTTAGCAGGCATCTCCGGCAATCACCGCTAGTCCGGGTTGCCTGTCCCGCCTCCTGCGCTGTCTCACATCCATCCCATTTCATCCATAATGACCTGCAACATGATCACCGTGGCTGCTGAGAAAATAGTATTAAACATGCATTCCTGGTGACTTGCACAGGATGAAATCAGCCAGAGATGCATAGTCTGAACAGTAGCTGCTTATAGCCATCTTCAAGCACACCTCCCAATGGTCATCAGTCATAGTCGAACAGTATTTGGCCTTAATAATCTTCATGTGGGAAAAGGCTGGCTCAACATAAACAAGTGGAGTTGAATCATGTGGTGAAGGTGGTTGTACGTCTCCTGGTCTCTGGGTACTTTTCCCTAGATGAGTAAGTTCCAAAACTGCCCATAAGCTTTGGACTTTACCTCCATGTCGTCTTATAGTGTCAAAATCTCATGCTCCACCCCAGAAGATTGACTGGCAGGTCATGATCGACCAGTTGATAGCAATCGATCTAATGGGCACCTCTAATTTAGTCTTCCTTGGACCTTGGATGTACCAGTTTTGGTGATTTCAGAGTGTGAAGTAATATAGGAGCTAAAACCGATCCGAGCTGAATCTGTGGTGAGGTCCCCCCTAGACTGGTTACCAGACACTCACAGCTCCCTATTGTAAAAAACACAATTGCCTCCATCGACTTATCAGTCATGTACAAAACTTGTCTGTCTCATCTACCCCAAACAGCATTGAGACTAACTAAATTCTACTTTTAAGTCAAAGTGGGAGGAAAAGCCGCAAAAGCGCAAGAAACGACAAACAGATGCCCAATACGTATAGTTTAATGCTTTGCAGATTTTCCATAGAATTCCAAATTGTCCGACTTGCAGTCCAATTCCTTATTTGTTTTTTCTCCTCCTTGTTTTTTTTTTTTTGTGTGCAGGTATTGGTCAGGGGGTGCCAGTGGTGGCTCTCATTGTGGAAGGAGGCCCTAATGTGATCTCCATCGTGCTGGAGTACCTCAGGGACACCCCGCCGGTCCCTGTGGTGGTGTGTGACGGCAGCGGCAGAGCCTCAGACATCTTGGCATTTGGTCACAAATACTCTGAGGAGGGAGGGTATGCGCTTATATGATAACGTTTGCATCCCCTGTGGATGCACTATTTTATGACTCAAGCAGAAGTATATCTGGTACAAGGCATAAATACATTCGACTCACCAGTCATTTCTATGTAGGCTATATTTTCCAATAGTGGTGCTTTGACTTATGAGTATAATGTGTTCCGTGACCAAGCTTATAACTCTATCTCAAATCATATTTCACCATTGAAAGACCCCCCAGAGCACCAACATTTTTTTAATGAAAAAATATCCCACTGTATTGTTCATCCTCTAATGCATGTACAGTAGTAACGGATTTAAATGGTAAGTAAATAAAAAAAAAATGTGCATCATGATTTGGTGGTTTAATACCCATTAACAATGTGCTGCTCCATCTTGTATGTGCATTTTGGCCACCTGGAGCAGTATAAAATATTTGAAAAAAAAAACCTCGGTGAGCTGCAGTAATAATAATCATTTTTCATAGAGTACAATGAACAGATGAAAGTATTGTTGTTTTGGCTTTCTTTATGGTCGAAACCAGACATTTGAATATAAAAAGTTGTCCTTTTTTTCCTTACTGGCTAACTTGAAATCAGACTGAACTTTTCCTGTTTTGGGTCAGTTAGGGTTACCAAAATAATTTCTATTTACTGCGATTGGCTGGCGACCAGTTCAGGGTGTACCCCGCCTCTCGCCTGAAGATAGTCGCGATAGGCTCCATTACTCCCGTAACCATTGTGAGGCTAAAGTAGTCCAGAAAATGGATGGATTTCTATTTGCTAAATGTCAAACTAATTGGGATTTTTTTTAGAAAAAAAACATTTTAATTACTGGTGGATCAGTTGGTGAAGCTTTGGCCTCACAGTTCGGAGGACCCGGGTTAGATTCCGGCCCTGCCTATGTGGAGTTTGCATGTTCTCCCCGTTCCTGCGTGGGTTTTCTCCGGGCACTCTGGTTTCCTCCCACATCCCAAAAACATGCAACATTAATTGGACACTCTAAATTGCCCCTCGTGTGATTCTCAGTGTGACTGTTGTCTGTCTGTCTCTATGTGCCCTGCGATTGGCTGGCAACCAGTTCAGGATGTACCCTGCCTCCTGCCCGTTGACAGCTGGGATAGGCTCCAGCACTCCCTGCGACCCTCGTGAGGATAAGCGGCAAAGAAAATGAATGGATGGATGGAAGTTTTTATTACTTTCTTCAAAGTCAGAACTTTACATACAGTAAGAAAGAAAACTATCTCTTTAAATATTTTCCGAAAACTCAGATGATGACTTAATTTCTTTCGTAGCTTCTAATTAGAAACATAAAACTGATTCGTGGCTGAAAAAGGCTTGGGGACCACTGATGTAACTCCCTTAATGAACTAAAATTTGCGCTCGCAACTAAAGGCAGAGAGTCGTCCGAAGTACGGACGTGCAGGCGCTGGAACTGACTATAGGTAAATGTAAGAAAGCCAAATATTTGAAAAAACTTGAAAAACGATGTACCACAATCATGCACTCATTTTCTGATTGTTGTTTTTTTTCCTGAATCTCATTAGATGGTGTATACTTGATACTCCATTTGGCATTCCACAGAGTATCATGACAATAGTCTAAATGAATTCATTTAAGGACAATGGGTTATTGGAATAAACACAATTGCAGGAAATTCGAACTGCAACGAGAAAATATTGTACGTATTACATTGATCAACCCATATGTTTCTCCTGAGACGCGCCATGCATAATTGTTTCGATAGTTTCTCACTGCGTGTCCGGTTAAAGTTGAAACTCGTTTCGCCAAGGACTCTCAGGCATAGCAGTGTTGATAGTCCCAGTCAACCTTGGTTTCACTTATAGACAACAAATCTAATTTAACCCCCCCCCACACACACACACGCACACGGTTTCTCTCTCCCTTCTGTCTTCATCTCCTCTTCTTTTTTCCCTGGTCCTCTTTGCTTCTTTTGTCCAGCATAATTAATGAGTCTCTGAGAGACCAGTTGCTGGTGACCATCCAGAAAACCTTCACCTACAGCCGCACTCAGGCGCAACATCTCTTCATCATCCTCATGGAGTGCATGAAAAAGAAGGAGCTGGTGAGTGTCTTGATCAGACACACACAAACACGCGGGTGCTTGTTATTTACACATATGTGCATCCACATATGGAGGATACAAATATAAAGGACATCCACACAACACACTGCGACATTTAAGTGTTCCAACTGAGTAAAGAATCCCTAAAATGGAAGGAAGGAGAAGGACATTTGTTTAACTATACTGTACACTCAAGGTCCAGCAGCATACTGCCTTTAGAAAAATAACATTGCTGAAAAATACAATCTGTAATTCTCTTTGTTCTATTATTACTTTGACAGTAAACTTCAACTGCAAGTGGGATTAAACATCTTGAAATTTAGATTTTGCGGAAATGTTCAATATTTATCAAACTGCTACTTATTGTGGAGTCGAGTTGAGTTCACTGTCACCTTGCTTTGTATCTCAGATGCCTTGTAGCTTGAAAAAACATTTCATCGATTGTTAACTTTATTGACATGTAAATATTCTAGTTAACATGTTTTATATCCTAAGGAGACTTTTGTGGACAACCTGTACATTTGTGGCATAAATATTTTAAAACGATGATTCGATGAGGATGTGGCAGCCCGTTTTCCCAGGGCACTCCGGTTTCCTCCCACACACCAAAAACATGTGTAATCGGTTCATTAAAGACTCTAATTTCCCGTAGGTGTGAATTTGAGTGAGAGTTTGTTTCTATGTGTCCTGCGAATGGCTGGCGACCAGTTCTTTTTGGGAAGTTCTCTTTTCACTATATTGTTCAATTCAGGTAGGTTTTTGGCAGTGTGAGTCAAATCAGAACATCTTAACATCAGTATGGCTTTCGCAAAGGATTCTTCTGTGTATATTTCCTTCCTGGTAATAATGTTTGATATTAAATGAACTGCACAGTGAGAGTTTGTGCAAAGTTCAAGGCAACTCACACATCCTGTCGAGTGCACCTGTCATACATATTCATCTCTCTCAGAAAGCAGCCTCAGTCCCTTCAGAGCCCTTTTCAGTCTCATAAAATGAAACTCTTAATACAGTAATGCTGCCATGCGTATTCAGTGTGTGTGCAAAGAATGTCAGTGCAACAGCAAGGGAAATTAAGCTGTCTCACCACAGTCATCATAGGTACATGGAAGACAGCTTTAGCACTACTGCAGTACATGAAAGTGATCAAGTTTTACAATCAAACACATGTTAAAGCGGCCCTACACAATCCTGAAAAATGTCATGTAAAATTAACACACCGCAGAGAAGAGTATTGTTAACAAGCCTGCCGAATTTGAATGAATTTTAAAAAAAATGTGAAGTTTTTTTAAATCAGACTTTTAAACTTGACTTTCAGCAATCAGACACTGTGAGCGTGTTGAATGGATGTGCCAAAAGAACTCAAACATAAAGATTGACTGATAGCTTATAAAATATAAAATCACATGTAGAAGCACAACTTCAAAATGGAGTGCTTAATGTGGGTGATCATCACAAAAATAGCACACAAGGCAACTTACCCTCGCTGTTGGTGACATGATGTCACGGCCCACGCAGGTACGGGGAGAACATGCAAACTCCACACAGGCGGTGTGGTCTGTGAGGCCAACGTTTAACCAGCTGACCCACCGTGCTGCCCCAGAAAATTCAAACATACTAAAACTGTAGCTCAACAATTCAGGACTATTGCATATGTTTTTAGTACTTATACACAAACATATTTAGTGTTGTTCGAAACAAAACGTAGAGTTCAGTTTACTGCCACTTTAATATCTAAGTGCTACAAAGAGTACTCATTGACCACTTCGAGTTCTCCTTATTCTGGAGACCTTGAATCAATGAGCACGAGCCACAGTTTGCCTTTCCAACTGGAATTAGTTGCACATGGAAGCACCTAATCTTTATCTTTCTCTTAATTACTAAAGTATTTGTTCTATCCATCCGTCCATCTAAGCCACTTATCCTCACAAGAGTGGCTGGAGCCTATCCTAGCTGTCAACGGGCAGGAGGCGGTTTACACCCCGAACCGGTTGCCAGCCAATCGCAGGGCACATTAAAACAAACCACCATTCACACTCATATTCACACCTAAGGGCAATTTAGAGTGTTCAATTAATGTTAATTGGACACTCTAATTTGTCCCTAGGTGTGATTGTGAGTGCGGCTGTTTGTCTCCATGTGCCCTGCGATTGGCTGGCAACCGGTTCGGGGTGTACCCCGCCTCCTGCCCGAAGATATCTGGGACGGGCTCCGGCAATCCTACAACCCTTGTGAGGATAAGTAGCTCAGAAAATGGATGGATGCATGGACTATTTTTCATTTGATTGTTTGTTTGGCCCAGTGTTGTAGTCATCACACACAAAATATTGATGGTGTGTGTTTCTGCTGATGTATTCAATCACACACTGCTTTTCCTTATTTGGCTTGCATAAAAAGTCAAACATGTCTCATTGGACATATGCCGCAATCATTCTTGCACATGCAGAGAGTCTGAAAAAGCCTAAAAGGATTATGGTTGTCTGAGAGCCAGAGAGCAGTTGGTACTTTGCTGTGTGGCACTTTTCTGCCTCCTTAATTTAGGTGCTTGTGCCCAAGTAGACCTGGCATACACGCGGCACACAGAAAGTGGTAAATTCCCACAAGGCGTGTAAACCAAAAGTACTGTGGATTCAAACGGCATTTTAAACCATTTTCTGACAGCAATGTGACCTACAACCTAACCTGCACAACTTTTTGGATAGAGGAAGTAAAAAGAAACAGTTGACATAATGTGGTTAAACAAGTGCGCCCACGCTCTCAGAACTGGGATGCGGCTGTGTTCAAAGCTGACCATTCACATTCATTCATCCATCCATTATTCATACCACTTATCCTCACTAGGGTCGCAAGGGGTCAGCTGCGGCGCGGTACACCTTGAACTGGCCGCCAGCCAATTGCACACTCACATGTACACCTATGGACAATTTGAAACCATGATCTCAGAGCTAAGAGGCAAATGTGCTAGCCGGTCGTCTACCATGCCCTGATTTTCCATTTTATTGCCAATTTATTTTTTTCATTTATTCACGAGATGTTATTTAATGATGTTTTCATGTAATTTATTCATCGATCCATTTCCTAAGGTGCTTATACTCACAAAGGTTGCGGGAGTAATTTATTCAGTAACTGTTTACAGTTGCAGCAATCACATTGAAACTCATGAATGAAATAAGGTTAAACTATTCTGATGGGCCTTTCCCAACGTTCTTATTTTTGCTTTTTGCTCATATCTGAATTCCGCCACTTGAGAGCAAAAAAAATATGAACTCTACACTTGAACCATATCATGTGAATCAAACCAAACTGAGGGTAGCAGAGCATGTGGATCAAATCATCAAACCTGCGTGAAATGACAGGCCATGGTCATAAAAGTTGCTTTAAAAGCACGCACACTGGCTGTGAACCCAAGCGTAAGACAAAAATGTTTGTGAGAGGTATGTGGCGCAGTCATTTTTCTGCAACTGTATTGTGAATATTTGTGTGCCTGCGTGCATGTTGAAAAGGAAGAGAAGTAGGGAGCCGTATAAAGTGTTTCCAACGGTTTCCTGTTTGTCGTTAGATAAACAGTTTGCACTTTGTGTGTTGCTCCAGTATCTTTTTGTCGTAACACGCAAGGCTGTTTGTGTTCCACATTTGAATTACATTTTGTTTCATTTCAATGGTTTAAGAAAGTTTCAGGTGACAAACCGGTCAAGGAACATACACAAGGTTCCACTGTACTTTATTTCGAGCCTCAAATCCTGATACCGGGTCACAATTTTTATTGCTGCATGTCAATAGTTTGCGTGGCGAAGAGTTGCCAGCTGTCATTTTTTTTTTTTTCCACTTCAGTTGTCCTCTGCCAAGTTGCTTTTTTTACGACAGGCATTACAGTTCGAGTGGGAATCTCGTGATCTTTTTATTCAGTATCATCCATCCATCAGTCCATTTTTTTTTTTGGGAGCGGTTGTCCTTTTTAGGGTTACGGATGAGCTGGAGGGCGGCACAGTGGACCAGCTGGTAAAGCGTTGGCCTCACAGTTCTGAGGACCGGGTTCAATCTCAGGCCCGCCTGTGTGGAGTTTGCATGTTCTGCCCTGCCTGCGTGGGTTTCCTCCGGGCACTCCGGTTTCCTCCCACATCCCAAATACATGCAACATTAATTAGACACTCTAAATTGCCCCTAGGTGTGATTGTGAGTGCGGTTGTTTGCCTCGATGTGCACTGCGATTGGGTGGACACCAGTTCAGGGTGTACCCCACCTCTTGCCCCTTGACAGCTGGGATAGGTTCCAGCGCTCCCCGTGACCCTCGCGAGGATAAGCGGTGAATAAAATGGATAGATGGGATGGATGGGCTGGAGTCCATCACGCTTCAGCTGATTGATCCAACCCTCTCTAATGAAATATGTAAGACGTTAAGAATGAGCTGAACGTAGTTTGCATGGGAGTGTACGATATAGTGGACTAAAGTTTGATGGTACATGCGAAAAGCATCGCCATTTCTTATTTTCTTTACAAAATGCTGCAAAAATTTTATGTTGCTATTAAACTAACACACACCGAAAAGATCTAAATGTGCCTTTTTCATGTTGAGCTTAAGTCTTAAAAGTCTTAAATGTTATTAATTATGCATGAGGTAGGCCTTCTCCCTCCTTCCTTAAAATCTGATGTTCTGCATGTGGGGATGCTCAATGAGCACCCTGATATTTCCCGGCATGAATAATTGAGTGAAGAATAGCCCTTATATGTTTAATTCAAATGAAATATTCACGAGGAACAACTGTGTTTCTTCAGCTTCTTGACAAGAAAAACTAAGAATGAGTATGAGCGCAAAATGGTCACTTAGGAGTAGACGGTATGAAGGAACCGGGGGGATTTTAAAAATGATAAAAGTGAGAAAAGTGAGCGTTTGGGAGAAAGTAACCAGAGAGTCAGTTTATCATCAGATGGGTAGTTTATCTGTTCAAATATGTATGAGAGAAACGTAGTTCCCATTACCCTCTGTTTTGGTTGTTCGACTGTAAATGTCTCTTTTCTGCACATAAAACATATTCAAACCTTTCATATACACACTGAATACTACATTTGTGACAACCCCAACAATATGGTGGCCTGGTTTTGGAACCAAAATATGCACTGCTGCATATGTACAGTATGTGCGTATGCGACATTCAGCACACTTTTAAGTGAAATGATGCATATTTTCTAATCAGCTTTGCTCAGTGCAGTGTGAACAGCCGTTTTTATTTTCCTAATCCCCAAAGCATGTAGTTTAGCATCTGTGAAGATGAGGGAATCCTCCACTCAGAGGAAGATTGCGTTGCCTTTGCACTTCTCACAGCCGTCTTTGCTTCCGGTGCCCCACACAGGCTTCCTCATTTTCGTCTCCCCAATCCCCGCCACCTCTGAACGCTGCCTCATAATCGCTGTTTTTTCAGCTCTAATCCTTTGTTCTTGTCTGCTTGAAGCTGAAGACAAGTCATTTTTAGTACTGTATTATTATTATTACCAATCATTATAAAAAAATTGTACTGAAAGCTCAAAGTTTGAACACAATTCCGTGACATTGGTCAAATTGAAACTCTATTCATAATTCTATTCATTATTATTTTCAATTGTAACTGTCAATCCCTAGAATAGTATGGGCATTAACTGTAACAGTAACTTTATGGGTCATTTTTTTAAGTAACAGACTTAACACTGAAAACAAGTTCACTATAATTAATTACCTATATTGCCAGCCGTTTTAGGGTATTTTGACTCATCTTTAATGACCCAGAGAATCTAGTTAGATCAGCAGCGGAACATGAGTTGGTTTCACACAAAACAACATTTTTTGACACTAAAGCGAAGAAAGGGGCCATTTTTTCCCCCATACTTTGAAGGTTTCTCTCTGGATACTATAATATACATACTCTATGTACTTAATACATAGTTCTGTCTTCTATTCAGAAGCTTTACTGAGTTTAGCAATACAATACCGCCATCTACAGGGATCTCAGGGGTCACCTTGAGGATGCGATTGGAGAAGGCAAGCGAGAGGAAGGAAACTGTGAAGAATGTGGGGGGGGGTAACATGAAGGAGCAGAGTGCTCATGGGAAAATTCAAAATTAGAAATAAGTATTCAACACGTAAATATTTTTCCTCATTAAATATGTTTACAAAATTTCCAATTGACGTGAAAATTTCACTTGATGTTGGGACCAACTCAAGTCATACATACATACAAAGAATGTAGAAAAATAAGGTCGTGCGTGGTGAGCGGCCATGGAGGCAGAGTGCATTTTTCTTGGCTTTCCATGCCTTTTTGCACCTCCCTTTCTTCATGTTTTTGTCACGTCCCATCGGAACGAGAGTAGGACCCAAATGCAGGACTCGGACGATCCAAGGTAGTTCAAGGAGAAACGTTTATTATATGTCGACGTCGAGGTTCGAGCAGGCAGTCCGGTGCAGCCGCGGTAGTTGGGACGTCGGGCGAAGAGAGCAAGTGAGCGGGCAGGCAGGAGTCGGTACACGGGAACGATCACCGCAGGCAGAAATAACGAAGGAGTCAGGCTTACAAGGTTGGTCAGAGAACGGGCGAAGGTCGGTACACACAGGTTCGATCAGGGATACCGGAGCACACGAACGGGACACGAAGATCAACGAACTGGCGCCGGCCAGTTGTCATCGGGGTCATATAAATCCACAGCATAATCAGGCTGCATGAGACGCAGGTGTGCACCTCCCAATCAGCGCACCCGCACGGACACCCGCACAGCTCGTGCTGGAGCGGCAGGATCATGACAGTTTTCAGTACTTTTCCCCCCAAATCAATTCTCATTTTCACACAAAATGTAAATTGTGTGCTTATCGCGCGACACAAATGGAAGAGCAACTATTCATGTTAAATGTTTTGTTTTGTTTGAAAATTTGTCCTAAATGTTAAACATCGCTGTCTGTAATAAGATCAGTCGAAATATTTCAGCGATGCACAAGCTGAAATATTTTGTTACTGGCCCAATCCTGTTTAGTATTTGCCTCTCTCTTCAGTTCCTCCAATTATCACCCTGTCTTCTCACCTTGCCTCTGTGTACTTTAAACTATAATATCAGAAAAGCATGCACTCTACTTTTGCAAACATTTTCTTGAGTGCACCTACATGACTGTAAATATCACATGTGTGTGTTTTGCTCATGACATCGGAGTTTCTGTAAATAGATAACCAATATAGACGTTTCCATTTCCCCAAAACCACCCGCCTGTGGAGGAAATTCTAACACTCGTAAACACAGCATGGGCAGCCGTGGCCCAATGGTTAAGATTATTGGCTGTCACCGTAGGGGGGCTGTGTTCAAGATCCTGATTGGACCATCCCGGGGATTCACGGCTGTGGTGCAAACTAGTTCACTGCGTCCCATTCGTATCCTCGAAACGTCATCTGCGGGCACCGTGTGAGTGACCCCTAAACTCTACTGGAACAAATTGGCTGTTGTCCTTTGATTGAGTTTGAATCCACCGAGGCACGACGCTGTAATCGAGTGCTATAAATCGAGGGTGTTCACGATAAGGAGAAAAAATAAATATTTTGGACACACAGTAGTGTATGTCTACATTCAGGCAATTACACACAAGTAATCTGCCCCCCTCCAACCTCATGAAGACCTCTAATCAATACCTTCACATCCCATTGGATTTTCATTCCACCTGTAGAAAGACCTTTTGATTACACAGTTGCGTGTGTTTGACACACTCGCAAACACACTGAACCGCTTCCCTTATCGGTGATTATGCTGGTCCTCGCTTTTCATTTCTCACAGGGATGAGTCCGCACGTCATCAGCATGTGGCGCGCAAATGATTAATAGGCCGAGATAACGGATTCCATAAATCACCAATGAGGGTGTGATTACTTTTTAAACAATCATGTTTGTTGTGAAAACACCCATCATTGGAGAAGGGGGTTGGAAAAAAGACGCTTCGCCTCCATCATTGCTGCAGAATCGGAAGCGGCGGAAGCTGACGGATTCCCAACGCTCGATGAAATGAAGCCATTTAGAGGAGAGAGATGGGAGGAGGTGGGAGGAGATGGATTCTTGGATTGCAAGATTGGAGGAGTAACGCGTCAGGCATTCGGAACACGCGTTCACCTGTTTTGGGCTTCTTCAAGGTGCCCTCCATGCATGAACACTAACATGTATTGTACGTGTACCTATGCCCACGTTTAACATGTATGCCAAAATGTCTTTGTCGAATACAGTGCTGCCAATTTAATTTGTTCTGTGACCACACTCATAAGACAAAACATTGTCTCTCTAATGTTCTTTTCCCTCTGCAATGAATGTAAATCCCAGTAATTCATTCCAACTATCCCACAAAATTATTAGTGTATTTTCATGATGGAAAATAGCACTTAATAATGTACTAAATACAACAAATAACAAAACAATTAAATAGGATAAAATTAGAGAAGCATTAAAGTGTTTTTGTCACAATGCATGGCTGTTCTACTGCTCTTTCTGGTGTTATGTTTATGTATTAGTATTACCAGTATGGCACCGATATCACTTGCTCTTCGCAAATTATAAAATCTGACTGATATTGTCTGTCTACAAGTGGTGCTGCACCATTTCTCTTCATTCCATTGCTTAATGGCAGTGTAACATAGATATAAATTACGTTTAGGATGAAGTTTGTTCTTTATTTGTGCTTGTTAGTTAAACCAAAAAATCATCTCAACAGCTCATATCTCAAGGCACCATTTTATTACCATGAAGGCATGTAAACACGCCTCAACAATTGTGAAGGAATCAAAAACAATCAATTAACCAATCAATTCTCTTTTAATATGTTTAAAAAATAAAGTGTATGGGAGCATCTGTGCCGATGTCCTATGTCCCCAATGATCTGCTGCCTCCTCTTGGTGCAGATTGCTCCTTCAGATGGTTTTTCCCACCTGGTTTCTCTGTGTCCAGCTATGGGGTTTTTTTGCCCAGTGTTTGTGTGTGTGTGTGTGTGTGTGTGTGTGTGTGTGTGTGTGTGTGTGTGTGTGTGTGTGCGTGTGTGTGTGTGTATGAATGTATGTATCTTTATGGAGAGGATAGATTTTAACTGTGTGTAACATTTTGAGATGCGTATCATTGTATGAGACGTGCTTCATAAATGCTGTTTCATTTGATTTGATAAATGAGCGAACAAAAATGTAAACGGTTCCATTTGTACCAACATTCTTTCTCTCTGTCTCTCCCAGATAACAGTCTTTCGAATGGGGTCCGAGGGTCATCAGGACATTGACCTCGCCATCCTCACTGCACTACTAAAAGGTAATGAGAACTAAGGCTTGTTGGTGTGTGTATGCTAAAGTATGACACTAAGTGGCATCTTGTTGGCCTCCAGGGAAGTTGTTATCTCGTATGTAGCTTCTTTGTATCAAAAGGGGCTTGGTACTATTGTAAAAATTGTTGTTTTCACCTGGTGCACGTACAAGGCAGACAAACACACTTTCATTTGTATGTATTTTGCTACACTTGTTTTCTCTAGAGGCTCACTTTGTTTCTGTTTTAGCGGATGGTCTAATACTATGATATATTATGTTCAAAGCCAGTTACCAGAAATTAAGTCCTCCATATTGGTTATAGGTCTGCTTAGCAAATAAACACCACCGTAGGCTGGTTTACATGCATGTGTGATTGCGGGGGAGATAGGATTTGATCACACGCACACCTACACAGACACAAGCACTGACTAGTGAACCATAACAAAGGACTTGTAATATACAGCAAGCCTCTTTCGGTCCTCTCAAACACAGTTTTCCATCAGCCCACTCTTAAATCCTATCATATGTTGTCCATTTTTATGCAACGCACATTAAAGTGAATGTGTGGGCATTGTGGCTTTCATTGTTTCTTCAGTAGTGGCATATTGTTTCAAGAAATCTTGTTTCACTTTATGCAATAAATAAATAAATTAATGAATGAATTAATTAGGAGCTAGCTTTTCATCAAGTGCAGGAAAATCAATGATTAAGTGCGAAACTCGGGTTCCGCCCCCAACATAATGTTTAATGTCTGTTGTTGTGGTTTACACCCTGATTCATTTAACCTGCAACAAATATTGCACGTTATAATCTAATGAAAAATTGCTTCTAGGACGCTTACTGCCCTCAGTGTTTTTCCTCCCCATACGACATACAAATGTTAACAGAATTCATCTGTTGCAGGGTGAAATCAAGTACAGGCAGTTTTCAAGCAACATTTTAACATGAGTTGTCAATGCCATTCTGCTTTTAGATTAAACAGATCTGAACTGTTTTAGCGATTTACTTTCCCACAATCCATATGACTAGAAGCTTGCTCCTCAGAACTGAGTCGAGAAGAGTTGGACGGGACAAACCATTTTAGAGGCAAAGGCAATGCAGTATTTTTGTTGTTAAAAAGTACCTTTCAACCAGGTACTGTATGGTTTTTACACTTCGCTTGCTTGTTTTTTTTTTTCTTTTTTAAAGGACGCACAGTTAAAAAAAAGAAAACATGGTAACATTTGTCAACTTTTTAAGGTGCTTGGATTCACTTTTGGGGTGTTTCAAAACCCCAAAAATTGGACTAGACATACCTATGCGTGATGGTCTCCAGACTGTAGTCAGTTTCCAAATGGTACGAACTTCAGAATGGTTAATAAGTAATCAACTGATTATTACATCTGCCTAACAGTTTTGAGGACCGGGATTTAAATCCCTGCCCCGCCTGGATGGAGTTTGCATGTTCTCCCCCGTGCTTGTATGGGCATTGTCCAGGTATTCCGTTTTCCTCCCACATCCCAAAAACGTGCGCAGTAGGTTGATCGGAGACACTAAATTGCCCGTAGGGGTGAATGTGAATGCCATTGGTTGTTTATATGTGATAAGCATATGGCTGGTGAGCAGGTGTACCCCAGCTGGTCCGACGAGAGCTGGGATAGGCTCCAGCACATGCGTGACCCTCGTGAGAATAAGCGGTACAGAAAATGGATGGATGGATGGATGGATGGATGGATGGATGGAATTTGAACCACTGCTGTTTCTTCTTCATCCTTTTTCTTCCTCAATTGTTTCCCAAGAACCAAATTTCCCACACCCCTCCCTTACATACAAGCACACAAAAAATCTATACTTTCGATTGGTGGCTCAGGATCTCAAATTGATCATGGCTGCGCTGATGCTGCCATAGGATGCTAAAGGTGTTGAACTTCTGCAGCATTCTCCCACACACAATTCCGCTCATGAAGGTGAAGTTTGGAGGATGTCGGAAGAGAAACATTTTACATAATTTATCTGCAGCATTGTTGAAATGCACAATATTCTGCCTCGTACATCGCTTGCTGATTTGTGGCTTTATTGCCTCGCCTGTGAACAAACATATTCCGTTCTCGCATCAGTGTTTCTTTGATTTCCATTATCTTCCCCCACCCCATTTCTTCATGTGCTAGTATTTTGAACCGAAATCAAAGTAGGAAGAAGGGATTTTATTAAAGCCTGCAGAGGAAGAGCGAAGCGATATGTGCTTGGTAACCTGCTCAAAAGTCATTTTACATGCACATTTCTCTCTGCAGCACAGTGAATAGCAGACGTGTGAAGGCTTTTAGTGTAAGGTGAAATCCTGCCACTGTCACATCCTGCCCAGGAGCATTTGAAAACACTGGATTAGATCCCTCACTGACGCGACCAAGCTACTGCCTGAAGCACAACAAACATAAATACAGCGCGACGTGGGAACACAAGCATTCAAGAGGTTGTGAGATTCAGTGAAGCACTGGAACAAAGCAGCCTTTGGAATAATGGATGGTCTGCTGTCGAAAGGAGTCAATATCCTATGGATTTGGTCCATAAAGAACATTTGCTGGAATTTTAGCATAACCCCCCCCAGGAAAGCACTAACACGTGCTTTGAATGAAGCAAGACCACCCTGCATATTAATGCACACAAATCTCCAGTAAAGTACTTATTAGCAGGCTCTTCCTCTGATGAGCAAGGCTGCGTGTGAAATCACAGCATGAGGCTGCAGTAATGCGTGTACAGGCCTTAACGTCATAGCACTTTGTTCAGTCATTATTCTGCCAGGCTCATTGCATATTCTGTTCTTCATGCCCGATTATTACTACAGTTTAATACACAATCGGGTAATTTCTTAAATTAGGCAATTCAAAAAGCTACAGTTATGTACAAAGTACAAATACTGTACTTTGTTATTGCCTTAGTAGACCGTTCACTTACCCGTACTTTAGTATTTATATTTATGGCAACTTTCACTTGTACTTCACTACATTCCCAGAAGAAAATGTATATTTTTTACTTTTGTGCATTTCTCCTAACCATCTTCATTTTTTTGGTATTACATAATATAATTGGCTCCATAATGTGTGAAACCCAGGACCTAAAAAATCAAAATGATCAAAAGTAACCAAGAAGTCACTGACATCAGTACAAAACCCCCGCCTCTAAACCAAGAAAATAATACCATAATACAATCGGTTATGTCAAGGACAGAGTATGGCAGCGTCATTGCTATAACCCTGAAAGACTAATATGCATCTGATTTATGTTTTCCCTCAGGTGCCAACGCTTCAGCTCCTGACCAGCTGAGTTTGGCTCTTGCATGGAACAGAGTTGATATCGCCCGCAGTCAGATCTTCATCTATGGACAGCAGTGGCCTGTAAGAAACTAAATGTTTCCAAGAAGCTTTGCCTTTGCTGCTCTACCTCAAACTATACCATGTGATAGCGTAGCTAAAAAGCTTCGTCTGACTGAAACCTTTTAACTGAAATAAAGAAATTCACATTGGCATAAACTGCCATGTAAAGCTGATAAACTCCATCATGTCCATTTGGAAAAGCATCTGAAAGAAACTGATTAAAAAATACGAATACGAATACCAAGTGACTTGACGTTGTGAAGTTAGCTTCTGCCATTGAGTCGTGGAGGTTTGAAACACACTCGCCTCGAATTATTTAAATTTGCTTTCCTGCCTAATGCTATTTGGATGCAGTAGTGGAAACTGGTAAGTAGTTGTGTTAATAGCAGCTGCGTTAATGTTAATATGCATCTCCTCACCTTGGTACTGCTCAGGTCGGTTCCCTGGAGCAAGCCATGTTGGACGCTTTAGTTCTGGACCGGGTGGACTTTGTCAAGCTTCTGATTGAAAACGGAGTCAGTATGCACCGTTTTCTCACGTTGTCCAGGCTGGAGGAGCTCTACAACACGGTAAGAATAACATGAAGGTTTTTGTGGACTGTATCCCGTTACAGCCATCTTGATCCCAATGTATAATGTTTCATTCTTTTTAATTGCAGAGACACGGCCCGTCCAACACACTTTACCATCTTGTCAGGGATGTCAAAAAGGTATGAGCATTACTACCGTCATTTTAGACACAACCTATGGGAATGTTGGCTGGACTGTGTTTGTATTAAAGACCACATGAGGCTTCTTTTGATTTGCATTGTACTGTTCGTTTCGCTAGTCCTAGTTTTAACCGCAAATAGAGGCTCTTTCAGCCGGAGCTGCAGGCTGCAGTAGCTGCGTAGAGCTGTGCATGACTCTCATCCCTCTGTCGACTTCCATTTATTCCTTCACTATTTTCTCTGTTCTTTCTCGAAGGCACACAGCACCATTGCAAACAAACACCACACGAATTAAACCGTCTTTTATTCGCAGACTTTGAATTTGGGAAAACAGCTGTGGAACTGCTGTGAGGCTGAGAAGGAATAACTTCAGTGTTTGTTTTTTTATTTGTACTGTGTGTATTTTATGTGTGTGCACCTGCGTGTGTGTTAGGAAGTGAAAATGCACTTACGGCCACATTTGTGGATTGCTGTTGCATCACAATCATGTTAATTTCATCGTCAAGATGATGAAATTGTATTCAACTTGTTGCAAGATAAACTGACACAAGTCGCGTACTTTTTATGGCATAAACTACTTGATTGGAAAAGAACAAAAACTGCAATCTGAGCTTTACATTCTGCCCGTGTCCTCTTCCCAATTGAGAGTGAGCCCTCAATTGGGAGTTGGTGGAGGGGTCACCATCAGCAGCCTTCCTATCAACATGGCTTCATTAACTCGAGTGTTCCTGATTGCAATAGCAACTCATCCTCTGCTGAAAATACTGGCTGTTGCAATCACACCCTTTCCCCCTTTAACTCTATTTTCGAGCACAACTCTTCTCCAAAGTTGCCACAGTGTCTATGACAAACCTCCCACATCCCAACCTACACACTCACATAAAAAACTGCATTGCAAGACATCCATTTTAGAGATGTCAAGTACCCAATCTAACAATGTATTGATCATGTCGTATTGACAAAGATAACTAGAATAGTAGAGGAAAGACCTCTGCTAAGGCGAGGCTGCCAGGAGAATTATGTACATTTACAGTATAAATGGATCAACGGTGTTCCACTACAATGAGCCCCCACCTATTCCCAGTTCGCTATTCAAAAATAGTGTATGCTTCAGTGAGGGGTCAAAAAGAACCTCTAGACTAGGGGGTGACAATGCTACCAATGTTATGTTATTAATGTGATATATTATGAGAGTTTCTTTCGGCTTGTCCCTTTCGGGGTCGCCACAGCGTGTCATCTCAGATGAACGCGCATATATGCTTGGCACAATTTTTACTCCGGATGCCCTTCCTGACGCAACCCTTCTCAGGGAGTGGAGGCCCCAGTGGGATACGAACCCGCAACCCGTGGTTTACCAAACCAGTGCTCTAACCACTGAGCTACGGGGCCTCTATGTGATATATTATACTGTATATAAATATATATGTATATTTAAAATACAGAATTAGCTTTTTCTGCACTGTATTGTCTGTGCTTTTATCCTGGATCAGGCTGTGCCAAGGTGGAATTTTAAAATGACACACCATCTCATCCTGCACTTTCTACTTTGGCTTGAGACCAGACCTTTCCCACTCGGAAAAGAGAACATCTCGTCCAGTTTAACCAATTTTTTCGATTATTCACATACTCCGACAGTCATTGCATCTTTAAGCAACAACATTTCTTTTTTAACTTTCTCCATTAATATCGAAAGTAAACATAAGCAGCATGTTTAGCTCTTTTTTTGCTCTATGTTGCCCAAACGGTGTTGCTAACTAAAGTAGCGCTGTCATTATAAAACACATTGATGGGCTGCGTAAGTACCGCAACATTTGTAATTATGAGTGTATGTTTTTAAGAGCAGGAATGGGGGTGGGTGTAAGGTAAACTAGGAAAAAGAAAGTGTGGCGGAGCAGCGGTCGTTGTTAGAGAAAGTTCCGTGTGCTGCCTAAAAGAAACCAGTGGCTTCTTCTTTTCATTTATTACAGTACTTATGTGAATTGTGTCATTGAATGTAACAACCTGTCATCCAT
This sequence comes from Syngnathoides biaculeatus, assembly GCF_019802595.1. Taxonomy (NCBI): domain Eukaryota; kingdom Metazoa; phylum Chordata; class Actinopteri; order Syngnathiformes; family Syngnathidae; genus Syngnathoides; species Syngnathoides biaculeatus. The sequence goes on along the minus strand of NC_084643.1, from coordinate 30,068,219 downwards.
CACTCATTGAATCACATTGCAAAATGCCATAAACTTAATAGCTCTATGTTATACTTTCAATTTCCATTGTTTTTTTTTTTGCACGCAACACAGAATATCTGTGAAGAGACTGCATCAGCGGTGCACAATTGCGCACGTGCACAGTTTAGCGGGAACATTGGCTGATGTGTTTTTTTTTTTTTCTTGGCACAACATCCCGCGATCGACCAAGACTGCCTTGCGATCGACCGATCGCGATCGAGGCATTGCGGACCCCTGCTCTAGACTGTGAGGCGGAGACGCTAACCACTCATACAGCGTGACACAAATTGGATTCTGGCTCAGTAAATTGTGCATTTGGACCTAATGTTGTGTCCACTGATTTTAGTGTGATAGATCAGCTTTTTTGTGGAGTATCACTGAGTGTTGGTGTCATTGAAAATGTCAATTAGATTTTAGCCCCATTCCCAGAATAGCTTTTTGTGTTTGCTGTTCTTGCTCACCTCTGCAGACACTGCCTTTTGTTGATATTTTGATCCCGAGGCAGGTGTTCTTCTGCTAACTGTGGCTGAAGGTTGCTCTCAGATGTAATGTGCTCCAGTCGTTACATGGTTTGAAAGCGGAGTCAGAAACACACAGATGGGCTTTGTAGGCTGCAGCTCCTCGAGTGGAAATGGACTTCCCTGAAGAATAAATGAACAATGATGGTTCATGCTGAGTGATACTGTGCTCCGTCCTCAGCAGGGAAAGTCTTGTGGTTTTGATTGAGTTGGTGTTCTCATCTAATGTAATACAGCAAAAATTGTTCTTGTATGTTTTCTCAAGATATTTTTTTTCAATATACTATTCTTAGGTGTCGTAATCGAATTTCTGTGACGTCCTTTTGCCAAATAACCCAAGTATCAAGAATTTTTGGTTCTATCTCATCCAATCATAAATCATGTAGGGTGTGGCCCGTGTTGAACTGATTAGTCGAAAAATCCACATTGGCACTCAGCCTCAACATTAAAAATTTGAAGATTCCTAATCCCTATCCCTAATCTCATGTTCCCATTGGACAATTTAGAATGGAGTTTCAACTCTTCCCACTAATGCCGTCACTGGACTACCAACGGTCTCGGGAGCAGTGAAATGTCTGGCCAATGAGGCGGCAATGTCTTCATACGTCTTTGCGGGTCCCAATGTACAAAAATAAACTGGTGGTGGATGAGAAAGCTATTAGCCTGGATAGATTCGAGTATTTTGATCATCACTAGTCTTAAAATATTCATACCGGGGGGACATCGGGATTGACGGTGAGGAATGAGGCCAGTGGCATAAAATGAAGTTCCACCTTCATCACCAAAATGTTGTCCAATAATCATGCGTGGGAAACAACTGAATAATGAGAACTTTATTCATATCACAACACACATCAACCAACATTGTCACTTCTCTGCTTTAAGACGCCACAAGCGTGGAGAAATGTTTTCCCAAAAATGAAAGATTTGCAACGAATGCAAGATTCTCCTTTCGTATGTTAGAAGCGCAAGTGAATTTTAACAGTGGAAAATAGAAATGCCTCATCTTTGGAGCCTGACTACAATGTCCTGCCTTACAACTCACTAAGATGTGAAACACAAGATGAGACCATCTGGGTTTGTGAAAGAGAGAAACACATGCAGGACTCTGGATGGATGGATGGATGGATGGATGGATGGATGGATGGGGTGATGAATTCCAACACCTCCATTCAATGTAATGTGATGTATTTTTCGTTTGTTTGTATACTGGTCCGTGGCACAAAAAACGTTGGAGAATGACGTGTTCAATTCAACTTTCATCACAATTTAATCGACTATAAAAACTATAAAAACTCTTCAGTCATTCAACCCCTACTATGCATCTGGTGGTGTACTCGATATGACTCGTGAGATTTATGATTGTCTGTCATGACTTTTTCCAGAATAGATTGGAAAGAAAGAAAAAAAACATACACCTTCACACCACTAAGATAATCTCGTTTTTGCTGACATGATCAGAATGGATGGAAAATGTTTCAATTCTGCTCGATTATCAGTATGTGTGTGCCCCGCTTAAGTAAAACGAGATCGTATGAGGTTAAGTGTTCCATGATGATGATGACTGACTGCGGGATCCAGGTTCAGATGCAGTTATCATCTTTGTAGGGGTACTGATCGTACGTCCTTGTACTTGTAGTTACCGACAACTTATACTTTGTGACTTTCTCTATCTCCCCTCTCTCCCAGGCTAACTCTTTCTTCCTTTCTTTGTACCTTCTCATTAAGTGCTGTAAAGCAAATCATCCAGTTTTTGTATCTTTCACAACTACCCTTAAACATGCTATTTAAAATCATTTTTCACTGTTACATATTCATGGCTTGGGAATTTTGTTTGAGGCCAGACGTATAAATCTTGTCTGTCTCTCAGCCCTCGAGAGACAAACACAAGTTTAAATATGCAATCATCTTGCAATGTAAAGCACCAACTTGTTGAGAAAACAATTTTGCGCAAAGGGCTGGAAGAGAGATCTTGTCCGTCTTGTTGTGTGTTTTTCATTTCCCCTGCTGGTGCTTATCGTGCGTTCTACTCACTGACACTGTGTTCTTTCCAAGCGAGAATATCCAGGGTTCAGTTGGATCTACTTCAAGGTGAATCCATTAATCACGTTTTCTTTCATAGCCAAACTCAGTTTGATGTGGATTTTTTTGTTGTTGTTGCAGTGAGTGTGCCTTTTTAAAAGAGTTGCCAAGAAATTATTGCCCGTTAATACCGTTTGATCTTCTAGGGAAACCTGCCCCCAGACTACCGCATCAGCCTCATCGACATCGGATTGGTCATTGAATACCTAATGGGTGGGGCTTATCGTTGTAACTACACCAGGAAGAGATTCAGGACTCTGTACCACAACCTTTTTGGACCCAAAAGGGTGAGGGAATTGTTTCTTCAATCGTCATTGTTAATTACTATTTGACGGACCTAAACCATATGAGCGAATTAACCCTGATAAGTACATTGCAGATAAAGTGGATAGATTATGTATTAATAAGAACACTAATATGTCAAGGAGTGACTAGAGTATGCACCCTGGGGTAAATTTGCATGTACACTGAAATGTTGTAACTCAATGTGCTTTACATAATGAAAGGGATTTGAAAACAGAGATAAAACATTTAAAATGGGATAAAAACAATAAAAATTACAAACACAATATTTTACAAAGACAATTACAACTGCATACAGTGCAAGTAATATGATCAAAAAGTGGATATATTCTAAAAATCATGAGAAAAAAAGTTTTCAACCTGGATTTAAAAACATTCACACTTGGGGCTGTTTAATATGATGCTTTCAGTGCATGGAAGGGCATTTTGATAAAGCAATTAATTAATAATCAAGCTCTAGATAGAAACAACATCCTAGAATAAGTAATAGATGTTATTGCTAATTTTAATAGAACCTGAAAGTTTTCCAGTCTGGTGCACTGATACTAAAGGCCTGAAGAAACTCTGTGATCTGTGCTTGCCAAGGGGAGCAACAGATGCTACTGAGTGAACCATCCACACTATTTTGAAGATGTTTTGATGCAAGGTTAATTAAGGTCAAACAAACACATAATGATTTTTTTTTTTTTTTTTTTTTAGATTGAGCCTGTTTCAACTGTATGTGTGTCATTGAACTGACATTGATCATCATTATAAGCGCTACTGATACAACCGGTGCCATTCATCTTAATGACCCATCAGAATCCACTTAACAAAACAATCATTGCTGGTCCTACGCACCTTAGCTTTTGCTTTTTCTCTTTCCCACCCCTTGAACACCTGCATAATAAGATATGCATTTATGTTTAATCCCCTCATTTGGCTTAATACCCTACACCCGGGTATTATGAAAAAAGTCATATCCTGTACGTATTACTGTGTCTGAAAGGCCATCACTCTGCTTGATGGTGCACATTGTACGTTTGTGCGTTGTCATATGGCTGGGTATTGATTTGCACGTCTACTATGAATCATAAAAGCAGCTTGATGGAGGAAGATGGGGATCATGCAAAGACATAATGATGGGGAGGCAGTTCTGATTTTGCTTCTTTTTTTTTTGCCACACACCCACACCCATGTAAGCAAGCACATAAATACATGTTGACAAAGAACAAAGGCTTTAAATAGATGCAGCAATCCCACCCCCCTCAAGGAAACCAAGGCTATTTTTACCAACTGGGATGATAGCTCATGAATGCATAATGCAAACGTGGCCTTGTTTTTACTACAGATACATAGTATTGTAATAAATCCACCGATATACTCTGCTTTAACACAACCAGAGACGTTGCAGCAGTACACGTACAAGTATACGGTCTTTTCACCAACCACACACATTGCTCCGTGAAATACATCCCAAAAGGTGTTGTTCAGTCTGCTCATGTTCTTGTTGCTTTTTTAGCCTAAAGCCTTGAAACTGCTGGGGATGGAGGTGAGTGTTCTCATCATGGTCATTCCTTCACTACCTGTGCTCCTCTTCCTCCTCCTCTGAAGTGTTCTTCTTCCAAATATGTGCTGGTCTGTGTTTCATCTCACAGTCAGTCACTGTCTTCCTTTTTGTTTCATCACTGTTTCGTGGCTCCAAACAGTCAATACAGGATTCCCAATACGATACATGTCTGAGGAGCCACTTCTCACAAGTTTTTAGTAGGATTACATACAAAAAGTAATACACTAAAATAACGGGGGGAAAAAAGACTCAAAATGTCCCTTACTGCTTTAAAATGATGGGAAAATATTGTACTAAATTTAGCTCGAAAGTAAACTTTTAACCATACAGTATTGATACCAAAAATCGCAGAAGCCCGAAACCTGAGATTTGAGATTTCTGAATTTTGAGATTATAGAGCCAAGGCAGACACACACAAAAACTAAGCTTTTTTTTGTCATAAAAACATTAAATTTTGGTTTCAAGTCAATCAGTTAGATATATTTATGGAAATAAGGACTGGCAATGGCAATACATGCTAAACCAACAGACAGAACCAACAGAAAATCTAAACTAGTTTCATCGCATTTGAAAATCAAATTCAATTTGCAGAGTTCTGTATTATGAAATTCATCAATAATTGCACAGAAAATGTGTTTTCTTGCTTATCCACTGATGAAGCCTGGGAAAATATTTACATCGCTTTTTCGCGAAAAACCGTCGACCTATAAATGTGAAGCAGAGAGTGAACAGTGAACAACAACCGTAAACAAAACTTTGTTCAAGTGAATTAAGATCATCAGAAAATAAGAAAAAAAAACTTTACAAACAAACTTTAACAGCGTCAAAGTAAATCTTTCTAACTTACCTGTGGAATGTTTTCTCACAGCCACGAAACTGGCATGTAAGACAGTTAATTGCTGTCGCTGCACAGGTCATCATGGTTGTGTTGGGAGTATCAAGATGGCGGATGGCCACTTCAGTTTTGGTGGCCAATGAGCCATCTAGTCGTTTTTTTTAATTATTTTTTTAGATCAGTGCTTGCACCGTGCGCATTATGTTATGTCTGGGTTTTTTCGGGGGGCGTTCGAATTCACAACAAAGCTCAGCGTGGGTCAGCTGATCTGGCCGCGTGCAATATGTTATTTCCTTTTTTTTTTCCGGCGGCGTTCGAGTACCGATTTTCGTTCGGAAACGGTAGCAAAAAAATCTCGAAATTTTTGTTCGAAAACCGATTTTTGCGAAAACAGAGATGTTCGAAAACCGAGATACCACTGTAGTATGTATAGTAGCATGTATAATAGCTACCATGAAGTGAAACATGTCAGAGGCTAATAGTTCTAACATAAAAAAGCAGGACATGGGACAGTATATAAAGTACGTAAATACACTAGTATGATCATTAAGATTTAGTTCTTTAAAAACTACCCTGTGCATTTTGGTTTATGATGCTAACCCAGGAACTTCCATCATACCAGAATAGAATAATAGAACATATCAGTTAGAATGGAAAGAGTATTACATTTTTGCACAGTTTTCTACTAAATTCTTGTGAGAAGAAGTTGGTCTGAGCCTCACGTTTCCACTGAACTGGATGAGCAATGACTGACAAAACATGTGGTTCTGTATGAAGTAGCTGCAGTTTTCTGTGGGTAAAATGCATGACTTTTTGCCGATTTGTCTCCGTCTTGTCAGTGTGTTTTCTGCCTTTCTTCACACGTGCCAGGCAACATCTCCTTGTTAGGAATCAAGTCTGAACAGAAAATATAAAATGAGTATATATTACAGGCGGACTTCAACAAATCTCTGTCAGATACTGTAACTCAGCAATCTTCTGCAGTAATACCTGGTTTCCCTGGTTTCTTACAATATCTACGGCATGAAAGCTAGCCAGTATTTATTTCTAATTGACTAACTTGCTCAAATGACATAGTTTGAAATCGATACCTAGATAATGACCTTCTGCCATGTTTGGAAGAATCTTTTTCAGATTCTAGAAAGAGAGATGAGATTTAAATTGAGTGTTTTTATTAAACACATTCCCTAATGTTCTCCTTAAACCGATGATTGCTCCTCTTTGACACATCATGGAGAGATAAGCAACATTAAAAAAATGTACAGACAAATATGGACGAACATTCTCATGTCTTTTTCACTCATATGTAGACTTTAACTCACTGTGTGTAGAATCGATAGGGTTCAGGGCCACCACATCTGCTGTTCAGATTTATGGTAATGAGCCTCATCCATAATCATTGCTTGCAGGAAGAATCTACATAGCTGTCTATCTTTTCCTCCCCCCCCTGTCACATGTCACGGCTCCCCACCAGGACGACATGCCGATCCGTAGAGGCCGCCAGAAAACGACACGCAAGCGAGAAGAGGAGGTGGATATCGATTTGGACGACCCCGAAATCAACCACTTCCCTTTCCCCTTCCACGAGCTGATGGTGTGGGCCGTCCTGATGAAGCGGCAGAAGATGGCGCTCTTCTTTTGGCAGCACGGCGAAGAGGCCATGGCCAAAGCCTTGGTGGCGTGCAAACTCTGTAAGGCCATGGCGCACGAGGCGTCCGAGAACGACATGGTGGACGACATCTCGCAGGAGCTGAACCACAACTCCAGGTGGGCGACAGGCGCACGCCCATAAAGACGCTGACGTACCGTCTTCCCAGGAAAATGACCCGATTCCGATACCCCGAGTCCCCGAGGGATACAAGTGACATACATAGAAAAATCTAATGACATGCATCATCATTATTTAAGGAAATGCATGGGAAATGATGGTAATCACCTAGAGGGGAGCACTTGGCTTACAAAAATAACTATTAATTTAGGGCAGTTATTTTCAGTGTTCTCTTTGATGTTTATGCTTACTTTTTCTTTGCTGTCTGGCTATTGAAATACAAGTAGTAGAAATAATATCCATTCACCTGGCATTAATCTGCCCTGCTTCAAATGTATAAAATAAACCTAAATAACGTTAGATTCTGTGTTATAAGCCGACTCTCCACTTTATTGCAATGTTGTTTTGTTGTTGCCTTCGGTCTCCTCTCGAATTAAAAAATTATCTCCTGATGCCAGAGAAGTAAATAAAGGAGGAGCCCATTCTGCTCCATTCTTATTTGTTTATTGAATCTCACTGATGTATTCATTGTGGCCAAATTAATCCAAGAAGAACTGAGCCGAGCTGAAGAGTGGCATTTACTATAGTGTATGACCTCTGACATCCATTGCAAAACCTGAAAAGGGGAATTTGGGGTTTCAAAAAAAAAAAAGAAACCATTCTGAAAGACTTAGTTTGTTTTTATTATTTGTTGTGGCGTAGAGCTACATTGCAAAATACCTAGAGATGTTTTATCATTTGCCAAACTCAAGGAACTAAATATGGTAACATCCTCATGAAAACGTCCCTCAGCATGATGTCGTGTGTGTCTTCTCAAGCCATTTGTTGCGCCTCGGCTGACTTTTTTCATTCCTATCTCGTGGGTGGTTGTGTTAGTATGCAAATCTAATTTAAAATATGGACCAGATGGTCAGTGATGCCTGGACCATTTTCATGTAATCTTTACATCTTGGGACAAGGCACAATACTCCCTCTGTTCATGTCTTTATTTGTGTGTTTATGTCCTTCATGCTATTTCCTAGAGAGTTTGGCCAGTTGGCAGTGGAACTTCTGGACCAGTCCTATAAACAGGACGAGCAGATGGCCATGAAACTCCTGACGTACGAGCTGAAGAACTGGAGTAACGCCACCTGTCTGCAGCTGGCGGTAGCTGCCAAGCATCGGGATTTCATCGCACACACCTGCAGTCAGATGTTGCTGACAGACATGTGGATGGGACGCCTGCGCATGCGCAAGAACTCGGGATTAAAGGTAAAGCAAATAGAATGTATCATTTGCCCCTTCATGATTGTTTTTATCTGCATATTTCCATCCATCCGTTTTCTACCCAAGTTATGCCCTGGACTGGATTTTGTCTCGTTTTTTAATAAGCAAACCCGTACTCTTCAAGAGTGTACTTGATAAAATATTTTGGTAATCACATAATGAAATAGAATTTTAAAGAACTAAACAGGTTGTGGCGGCACGGTTGACAAGTGGTTCTCACGTGTGCTGCACAGTTCTGAGGATGTAGGTTCAAATCCAGCCTCGCCTGTGTAACTTTTCCATGTTCTCCCTGTACCGGTGTGGGTTTTCTTCTGTACTCTGATTTCCTTCCACATCCCAGATATATGCACGCTTGGTTAATTAAAGACTCTAAATTGTCTGCACTGTATGTATGAATGTAAGTGTGAATGGTCGTTTGTTTATATGTGCCCTGCGATTGGCTAGCGACCAGTTCAGGGTGTACACCACCTCTTGCCCGACGATAACTGGAATAGGCTCGAGTACGCCCGCTACTCTAGTGAGGATAAGCAGAACTGTAGATGAATGGGTTAACTCTCATTAACTCAAGGTTCTTTACAATTAATGTTTCCATCAACAAATGTTAACTGTATTCCCCCATCAAATCAAATCATATCAAATAATTGTATAGCTCACATATTGAACCATATCTTATCGCTCTACCTTGAAAGATCCATCCATCCGTTTTCTTGGACACCTATCCTCACAAGGGTCGCAAAGAGTGCTGGAGCTTTTCCCAGCTGTCAATGGGCAGGAGGCGGGTTACACCTTGAAGTGGTTGCCAGCCAATCGCAGGGCACATTGAGACAAACAGCCACACTCACAATCACATCCATTCCATGTCCATGTCATGTTGCATGTTTTTGAGATATGGGAGGAAACCGGAGAATAACCACGCAGGCATGGGGAGAAGATGGAAACTCTGCACATGTGGGTCCGGGATTGAACCTGGGACCTCAGAACTGTGAGGCCAATGCTTTACCAGCTGAGCCACCGTGCCGCTGCCCTGAAAGTTATAGTTGTTGTTTTTTTTTTAATTTTGCATCATACTAACCATCAGTCTATCATAGATGAGCTCTTGTTGATAAACAGCTTTTGGTTTGCGTAGTCAACTTTTACGTTGCATTTACAGATGTAGCACCCAACTCTATTTACGGGGATTGGTTCTCTGAAGCTATCCTTCATAAACTGATGTCGGTTTTTCATGCAGTGCCGCCTGATGGATCGAAGGTCACGGGCGTACAATGTTGGTTTTCGGCCTTGCCCCTTACATGCAGTGATTTCTCCAGATTCTCTGAACCTCTAATGGTATTATAGACTGCAGATGATGAAATCTGTAAATTCCTTGCAATTGTACATTGATGAACATTGCCGTTAAACTGACTATTTTTCTCACACATGTATTCACAAAGACCCTACTCCCTCATTGCTTGTGAATGAACAATTCAGGTAGGCTCCTTTTATACTCAATCACGGAAGCCACACGTTCCCAATTAGTCTGTTTACCTATGGGATGTTCCAAAAAGGTGCCTGAAGAGCATTCCTCAACTTTCACAATCTTTTTTTGCCACCTGTCCCAATTTTTTTAGAATGTGTTGCAGCCATGAAATTCTAATTGGGTGATTATTTGCTAAAAACAATAGTTAATCATTTTGAACATGAAATATTGTATTCAATCAAATATAGATTGAACTTAATTGAAAATCAACACAACGTCCCAACTTCATCAGAATTGGGTTTGTGTAATGGAAAAGCTCAAGCCTCTTTCATTTCATTGCAAAATACATGTTTCCCACATATAGCCGTTGAGTGTCTGGATAAACATTTTCAGGCAGCCATGGTAAAGTGGAGATGAATTCTAAATGTAGTTGTAGTTTATTTGACTTCATAACATAACTGTACTTTCTAGTTACGGCATTTGAGATGTCATCATTTACAGGCAATATCTGTGAATAAGTGGTGGTGCAAATTAAGCTGATCTCTTAAGAGAATAAGGAGTATAATCAGGCCCAAGCAGTGAACATTTTGCCCTAACTTTGTTAGTTTAAGCACACCCATCCTCCTCTGAAGCCAAAGGGAAGAGAATCACTGACCTTAATTACTAGAAAACCTTCAAACGGTGTCCCACATATTTTGCATTGAGCTTTCTCTTAAGCGTTTGGGGGCATGGACACTTTTTCTCTCTAAGCCGCAGTTTTTTTTTTCCCATTGCCTACTCAATAATTCTATGAATTTACCTCTTTTAGGGAATATGAAACAGAGCTCTTTCTCTATTATTCTGTCTGCCTGATGGGGAAAAAAAAGATACTTGGGGGTGCAGATTTTTTTTTGACAAAATTTCATGTCCTGTGGTAACAAGATGAAGGCAGATCCGGGAGGGTTGGATTCAGTTTAATAAGAGGTTGGCTTCTGGGCTGCTCGTGGTGCAGTTAGCGGGAGATGGACATTCGGGGGTGTCACACTACCCTCTCGGGTAGCCTCTCGGAGGAGGGAGCACATTGGCACAATCCAAATATTCCTTGACCTTTGAGCGTACTTCTGAGGCTCATCGAGCAGAAAGACAGCAAGCACACCACAAGTTGAATAAACAAGATGGCGTGCCCTCAGGGTGTCATGACATACTGCAAATAACGCTTTCCAAATATTGTCGAAATGACGAGGGTGCATATCTCTGAAAGGCTATCACTGCGATGTATGTGAGCATCCATTCCTGACATTGAAACTCATCAGGTGGGAGTCACTGCAGGGTATGAGTTTGCTATCTCTCACTTGACAATATCGATTTCAACACACGTTAAAGTCTGACAAATGTCTGACATATTTTGATTCTCCTGAGTGATGACAACAGTAGCACACCAGAATGTGTATTTTTTGTTGTTTATGATCAACATTTGCGCAACCACTTTGTGTGCCAACATTGAGCCTGCAGTAGTACTACAACAAAATGAATTATTTTCCTCGCTGTGGCTGGCCTCTGATGTCAGAGTCTCTCAATATTGCAGCATGTGGATATATGGACTACATACTCAGAAGCAACCCGAACCATTTTCATCATCTTAACCAATTTCAAAATGACTGACAGGGCACCCAGACTACCAGAAAATACAAAGAAGAAGAAGTGGACGTTTTGCTAACTGCTATCTTATCTAGTAACTGCGTGGCATTACTTTCAGAAAACAAAAAAGCTAACAAGGAATGTGGATGTAAACAGTGCAAAATGACAAATATGGTGAAACAAAACACCAATACAAACAAAAGTGAAACTGACATTACAGGACTCAAGAACTGTATGTTGACAATAATCCCGCATACATACACTGACAGACAAAAGGGAACTAAATGTCAGCAAACTGACTTGACAACAAGGCACACCTGGACAAGACACGAGTGGCTGGAGGGAGAAGAGTTGTAGACACAAGGAATAGAGCTAATGAAAACAGGTGGAAAGGAAATCCCGAGTTGACAAGACATCAACAAGGCACGCAAACACACGAGCTAACATGAAACAAAACTGAATGTAAGATCAACTCAACAAAAACACAGATCATGACAGTTGTAATCAATTGAAATGTGTTTAATCTGTTCCAATGCCCCCAAAACACCACAAATTTGTCTTTTTTTTTTATACAGGATGAATAGCGCTTTAATATCTAAAAAGATAATAATACTGTAATAATACTGTAATACCTGTGTTCATTAAAATAATCCAGTAGCGTATTGTATGGGGAGCCACAAAACCTGATTTCCATTGCAGGGTGTTGGTAGAGCAGTGTGAGTCGCCAACTATCATTTTTTCTGCAATGGTCCACTTCAGTCGCGTCTGGCCACATTGCTCGGAGTGCGGCGGGCCTAATGATGTTTATGTAATCTATCATTCGGTGGGTGTTGCGTCTTCACGCTACTGCTACTTGCTGCTGGCTACATATTGCCATTAAGGTACAAAATGGACAAGCTCGTTCTTATGCTTACAAATGACCCTTTGAAGATGAGTGTAAATCAGAGTGAGTGCTCTGTGCATTAAAATGCCCTAATATTCACTCTGAAACCAATTATAGGAGCTGCTTCTGGCAACTTTAATTCCTCTTCTGTCCCATTTTACCATTAAGTGCAAAGTGTTCTCGGCACTCTGTTTGGCTACTTCTGCAGGTCTGGGTGACTTCAACAAAGCTCCCTTGCTGCCACGCTTGGACTTTTTGCAAATTACTTAACAGTGATGGCCTCAGCCCAGTTTATGACCATTGAAATCACATCACTTCACATTCACTGATGATTAACGTCTGTCTTTATCTGAACTTCCATATAATAATATCTGTATCACTGCTCACAAAGGGGGTCTTCTAAAACACATCTGTAACCAAAAGCACCTCCCTCCACTTGTACCCTTCTCTCCCCTTACAGGTGATCCTGGGTCTCCTCCTGCCGCCGTCTATCCTGAGCCTGGAGTTCAAGAACAAGGACGAGATGTCGTACATGCCTCAGGACCAGGAGGCCTACTTGCAGGAGAAGGAGGAAGAAGAGCCCGAGAAGCCTGTCAAGGAGAAGGAGGAGGAAGACATGGAGTTCACAGTAAGATCTTACTGTGAGGCGCAGTACAACTCCGTGGTGAGAGAACCCACCTCAGCCCTGCATCTCAGAACCTGTGCACATATTTACACATGAAGTAGTCATGTCCACAACGAGTGCAGTTTCATTCTGCCTGCAATGAGAATTCTTTGTACTCACACACTCACAAGGACAAATCTCAAAACGCACACAACATTACCCGTTTCTCGTTGTCGAATCCAAGACATCGGTCGTGGAGTTGTAGCGTCTCTTGTGGGTTTTCCTCGTGAATGTTTCTCCTTCTATCGATTCCCTCCTCTGCCTTTCCCCGTCACCCCGTTGGTCCCTCTTGTTATCGCTTCCAATACTCCCCACGTGCTCTTTCCTTCCCTCTCTCCGAGATGAGGTACAGTACAATGCTAGCCGACAGCTGCCTCTCCCGCTTTCCTTCTGGTGACGGCTTGCTGCAGCGGACCACTCCGCATGTGGGCCGCCGAGCATGGGCAGGCCCGGGGATTTGCATTTATGTAACTGTGCGTGCCTGCTGCTGCACATTTTAAATCATCCAGAGTCTACGCGAGGACTTTCTCATAGCCACAGAGTCGCTCCATCGGCGTTTATAGACTTGGATGCCAGACAGCACTTGGGACTTTTTCCAGTTCAATCTAATCAGTTCAGGAGATATATCAGGATCCAGTTTGTGCACAGAAATCAAGAGTGGAAATTGATTTGTAATTCACAACCTGGATCTTATATTGTCCATTTAACTGATTGCATTGAAGTCGAGCACCTCTCAGCACCACTTTAACTATTTCCCATCTGCATTGAGGACAGCCAGCAAGCCGACATAAATAAATGGACAATTGCACATGTGACCCAAGAAGAAAAAATGGTTTGGGTTATGTCCATACACAGTCAGGTATATGAATCAATAAAAATGTACTTTCCACACTAATTTCAATCTCTCTATTAGTGAAAACACATTTACAGGATGCCAAATGCACATCAAAACAGCAGGGAGCAATATAAACACAAACCAATTTGAACCAATCAGAAAGCAGAAGAATGAAATTCCCAGAGAGTCAGTATTTCGGTGAAGGAAAAGGGCAGTCAAGTAGTTAGTCTTGTCAAAACTTAAAAACAGGAATAAAAAAAATACAAGTAAAAATGTGATGCAGAGTATGTGTAGTTTATATTTAGTAAGTAGGAGGGGGAGAGAAAAATATTTAGTTTAAAAACCAAAATGCCTGTGTTTATGTGGACATGACCTACAAGACACCTGCTCTTATAGGGCACATTTGCAGTTTTGTCCCGGCTTCTCACTGTAGAAATGCACCGCCAGATACTTAAGAATAAATAAAGATTACTTGTATGATCAAATAGTAGGGCTGTATAACACCAATATCTCCATTCGAAAGGTAATAATGCTCATTTTTTTATTTTTTTTTTAATATGCAGCGGAACCTTGGTTTTTGAACTGATTGTTCTCAATCGTCGGACTAAAACCAAATCAAACCAAATCAATATTGCCCTTAAAAAATAATCTAAATCCAATTAATCCATTCAAGGCACCCCAAACAATGAACAACAACAACAAAATACTAAGAACTACATCTTAACATAAGGAAAACACAAGTCACGTTACCGCAGAATACTGTGGGAGTCTACGAACCTATTTGCCGGGTTTGGGTCATGTCATAGGCAGGATTTGGGGGGTAGTTCTGACGTTAATTTCGGTCACCAGCAGAGGGTGGGATTGCCCCAAGCGGCGGCCCTTTGTGATTGACAGAGATGGATGAATTGTTATTCCATGTACACAATATTGACCAGGATACTGTTTTTGATTAGTGGTGGCACATAACAGGTATTCTTAAAAAAACGTAGGTTAACTTGCCCTTTAAACAATCTTTATTGAAGACTCTTGATGGCATATGAAAGACGAAGAGAAGGAGGAAGAGCGATTATTGTTTGGAAGGGTAATTCACCAATAGCCCTCAAAGACATCCCTCAACTCAGTTGTGCGTGCGATGTTTTGTGTAGGCCCTCGATTCCAGGAAATACGTAGCTAAGTCACGAGGGCCGGCGAATAAGTTTTGAACAGACCATCTTCATCTTCATGAAAACTGAGCAGATGCAGGAAAACTGGGACAAAATCTACGGTGAAAGAAAACAATTGAAAATTGAATTGTGAAAACCTGGGTTCCACTGATGATCTAACATAGCAGAAATAGCTAAAATAACAGTTTGCAGTTCTTCTCCACTGCAAACTACAGCTCGAATTATAAAGCCATTGCTGAAGTGACTGAGCATTATTATCTTTGTATTGTAGTCTTTCACACCGCAGCACATAGGGTTGTGTAGGTGTACCTAATGAAGTGTCCTGTGAGTGTCCAATACATATCCAGTAGATTGAATGAAATTGAAACTCCCTCAGCGGCCTGGTGTTGCGTTCACATAAAAACCATGACCCATGATAAGAATGTGACTCGTGAATCCTCTCTCATGGATTTAGGAATTGTGTCCCAGATGGAAACCAGATTTCTATGTCTTCCTCGTCTGTCTTCTATTTCTGTCCTCTTCGTGTGTCCCTGTTGTCTGAGACACAATCCATGAGTGTGTGTCTGTGTGTTGTTGTGCATCACCAGCCCTCACTCACCCCAACACTCACCTCAAATACACATTTCACATTTTGGAATGATGACATTGCCTGTGCTTGCTTCCTTGGATATGACATGTTGATAAATGATGACATTGTGTTCTCTTGTCTAGAAAGTAACCATTTATCCCGTGTGTGTTTATTCTCTCCTCTCTCGTATCCAACACTCCCATCCACCCGCTTTCCTTCGACATGCTTGTCTCCCTTTTTCCCCCCTCCTCTTTTTGACACATCGCATTCTCCTCCCACTTCCTCCATCTCTTTATACTTCCCTCCTCGTGGGATTTGCGTCCCCCCTCAGGCCATGCTGGGGAAGGTAGCCACGGAGACATCCAGGAAAAAGGACGTTGAGGAAGTTCAGAACCGCCACCGCCTCATCCCCATGGGACGCAAGATTTACGAGTTTTACAACGCTCCCATCGTCAAGTTCTGGTTCCATACGGTCAGTTTGAGGTCCACAAGCACAATGCAATGTGCTCCTTTCCTGTGTGGGGGTCTCTGATACTCCAGCAGCTTTGATTTCTGGTTGCATTTCCCTCCTTAGTGGCGCCAAGATTATTCTTGCTCTGTCATTTCTCAGCTTCCTTGGGATTGGAAAGTTTAGTGAGGACTGTCAGCAACAACATTAGGTACACCTGCACATTCTGATGAGCTCTAGCAAGTAGTATCAAAAAAGGAACTTTTGAAAGATAGCAATACAGTAGAAGCATTAAAGTTGATTGCCCTTGCAGTCATACAGTAGCAAATGCAAACTCTAAATTTGCAGCAAACTTTGGTGAGTGTCAGCATGTTTTGCTTTTATTGACTCTTCTGCAAACAAATAAATCAACCCCCCCCCAAAAAAAAATATGATTTGAAATGCGTGTTTGTGGGACTTTGTGACCGTGTGTTTATTTGATTCTTTTTTATATCACTTGTGTTGTTTTTTTTTAAGAGACATCACTGTTTGCTTATGCTTCTTCTTTCATCCTATTTCCCACCTCTGGCTATTTACTTTCCTCCCTCTTCTTTTGTGAATGTTATTCATGTTCTTGTGGTGTCTTCTCTGGCTTACCGTGACTGCTGTATGGTCCGTAGCCCTGTGATGGCAGTTTTGTCACACAACCAAGTATCCGTTTCCACGGATTGTTTTACCAATATACTTTACCATTGTTTTGTGTTGACAGAAGACAAATTGGAATAATACTGAATAATTCCGTAAAGTCTGACAGGAAGATGGATTTTGTGCTCATCTTTTTCCGACCGCACAAAGCCTAACCTATGATTTGAATATGATTTCTTCCGTTCTGCATGGTGGCGAACCACAGTCCACATTACAAGCACCATAGAAATCAAATCACTCACTTGACGACGGACGTTAATAGCGCAGCCGCAGGAGACGCATAATGGACGTTTTCAGGCCGATCGTGCAGGTATCGCAATCAGGTGTCACGACATCAAATCTCTATTCTGAGCAATAGTGTCACTTATTCAGTGAGGAGTCGTTAAAATGAGCAAGTGTCACAGCAGCCAGCACCAGTTAATGGTTGATGGAGTGGGCCAATCACCCACTCATCAAACTCGACTTAGGTGGCTATCTTTCGCTATGTTAGCAATACAACTGCTAGTCTGTTCGCACTTCATCAATACAAGAATCACTCAGTCCATCAAAGAAGTAGCGCCTGAATACAGGCCAAAGATGTAAAATTTTGACCAATCTCTCTTGCCGTGTTTGTCACTTACGTTGCTATCTTGCTATATACAGCGTGCATACACACCACCTGTTTGGGTGTTAGCATTTTACCCATTTTCATTAGAAACAGTATAAGAAAAGATGTTAAATCTTTTAACAGTCTGTTTGGCACTTTCGTACATAACATGAGTATTTTGCTACATGTTGGCATACCAACTGCTAGAATGTTAGCATCTGAGTCAATATACAAGATGTTTGTGATGTCTGCAGTGAAAACTTAACCGTAATGGAGCGATGACATTCTTACTTTCCTATTCTCCCTCCACTTATTGAAAGGATACACAAACAATTTTGAAAAAGAAACAAAAATAACAAAAGATAAATACAAAAAAAAGGGGGCTAGTTAATTTACAGAAGAACAATTTAAAAAAAAACATAATTTTTTTTTAAAAGGTGAATTTGATTTTTGCAGTAGTTACAGGTTAGTTAAAAAAATGTATTCAACTTGCAAAGATGTACGCATTGAACTATTCAAGTGTTGCAGGTTGAAGCAGTGTGACAGTGTAAACATTCAAGTGAGCAGGATTACAAGAAGATCTGGTTCACAGATTGTGATGTAATTTGTTCAGGTGTCTCATGTCGTGTCGGTAGAAGCTCTTTTTTTAGTCTTGTTGTTCTGGCTGCACACCTGCGATGCTCCTGTGGTGTCTGCCAGCTTGAAAAGTGCAGTTGACGTGTGCTGTCTCTGCTAATGTTCTGTGGCCTTTTTGCGGCGCAGCGTTTACAGGTTTACTGTACGTAGTGTTGTGTTGTGAAAGCTACCCCGCAGAAGTGTTGTGCAGTTTTAATGGCACTCAGGAGTGCCTTCCTTTCCTGTACTGTGATGGCATGTGCCAGGATGCTTTCCACTTTAAACATCATTGGAAATGATAAACATGAATATAGGGCAAGATGTAAAATCATTCTCAATTTATCTTGGGGTTATCTTGTTTCTTACTTTTCTATCTTGCTAAGGTGTATTCTTGTACGCTACTGTTTGCATATTTCAGCAGAGTCTCTTAGCAAGTTAGCATTGTCTCCATTGTCTTTTAAAATAGTCCCTGAATACAGGGCAAGTTGTAACACCCTTATCACGTGCCCTAACACTTTCTCTGCTCATATTGCTTACCACCTTGTCAGCTGCTAGCAAATTAGCGTTGTATAAATTTTTAGTATTTTCTTTCTGCTTCAGATGGCCTACGTGGGCTACCTAATGTTGTTCAACTACATTGTCCTGGTCAAGATGGACCTGTGGCCTTCCCTTCAAGAGTGGATTGTCATCGCTTACATCTTCACAAATGGCATTGAGAAGATGAGAGAGGTACTCCTCGCATGCACATTCATGTAACACATAAAGCAAAGCAAAGCAAATTTATTTGTATAGCGCATTTCATACACGAGGTAACTCAATGTGCTTTACGTGATTAAAGGCATTTGAAAACAAAGAAATAAAACATTTAAAATGGGATAAAAACAATAAAAATGACAAGATATTTTTTTAAAAAGACAGTTAAAACCGTATACAGTGCAAGTATATATTCGAAAAAGCATGAGAAGTGGATATATTCGAAAAAGCATGAGAAAAAAGCTAAGTTTTCAACCTGCATTTAAAAACATTCACTCTTGGGACTGACCTCACTCTGTTGGCAACTTATTCCATTTGTGTGCAGCATAATAGTTAAGTACAGCTTCATTATGTTTGCTTTGGACTCTGCGAACCACTATTTGACCTGAGTCAGTCGATCTCAGAGCTCAACTGGGTTTGTATTCCGTAAGCATTTCTTATGTATTCAGGACCTAAATCATCTCACATGCAGAATCCCAGTATGTTGGGAAAAAAAAAATGCGCTTCCGCACACTGAACTGATGACACAGTGATGCTTAATTCGGGAAGGTGTGTGAGCGGAAACTGAAGCCTAACATTATGTCCATGTAATGAAACAGTGAATGATAAAGAAAAGGCAAGAGAACAGAAATGGAGGCTATTTAGGACTTGGGGCAAAATAAACCAAGTGAATAAAGAGGAAAATTGAACAGTGTAAACAAATCTAACTACAATGTGTTGGGTTTTGGCTTGTTTATGTTCTTAGTGTATGAAAACCGTTCACCATGTTGTCACCTACCTTTGTTAAACAATGCCTCGAAATATGTGAACTCACACTGCCCTCTATTGGCAGTCATTTTGCCATGCATTATAATTACGCTTGTCGTTTCTAGATGTATTAACATTACTCATGTTACTGTGGTGATAGTGTTAGACTGAGCATTATCTTTCTTATCTTTCTCCATTTTAGTCTCACGTGAATGTATTTACCTGCAATTCTTTTCTCACGCATTTTAGGATCCTCCTGCGATCTCCCTTCCCAGATCTAATTCCTCTCCAACCCTCTTCTAGATCCTTATGTCAGAGCCAGGGAAGTTGTTACAGAAGGTCAAGGTGTGGCTTCAGGAGTATTGGAACATCACAGACCTCATGGCCATCCTCATATTTTCTGTCGGCATGGTTCTGCGTCTCCAGGATCCCCCGCTCATGAGCTATGGACGGGTCATCTATTGCGTCAACATCATCTACTGGTACATCCGGCTGCTCGACATCTTTGGTGTCAACAAGTACCTGGGTCCCTATGTGATGATGATTGGCAAGATGGTGAGATGTAGCTGGAGCGTGATCTCCTTCCGTGTTACGTGACATAAGGGTGGCCGATTTGCAGAATTACAAAACGTGTCATTTGTGTGGGGGGCCTGAGGCCACCCTAACTGAACATCTAAGCTCGATGTGGAACTTGTGACACACTTTTCAAAACAAAACCCTCCAGGCCAGGGTGTTTGAAGTTTTGTTTTTTTTTTTTTTCTGTGGTCCTTTACATTAGCTCTCTTTGATAACACAATCAGCAATTAGAGAGGGGGCGGAACAACTTTTTCGTGGAATTGGCGTACACTCTATGATGTTGTGGCTGCATTGAAATCAAAGCATTTCAGAGGAAAAACAAGCAACAAAGCACACGAGCTCCTGAATTCATTTCAGCCATAATTAACCTGGCAAGCCAGATGGTTTGTGGGAAAGAGAGGGAAACTTTTGAAAAAGCCGCACACACGCAAAACTTGTAAGGTCATTTAGAAGACATTGTGGGCTCTAATCAGATCGCGTACAAGGGTAAACCACACAGTGCTCACTTTGAAAAGCATGGTATCGCTTTTTCAAGCCACTTGGCAGGAGTGTCAAAACAAACATCCTTCATAGCCAGAAAACAAAGATCTGAGCAGTATACAGTATTATAAACCCAAAATAAAATGCATGCATGACACTTCCAAGGCAGTGGAGAGCAAAGCTTTTTTGCATATGCATTTTGCGCTTTAACATTCTTATCTATGCAATATCCAAGTGTAAAAAGTGAAACTTTGGATCATAAAAAATTTTAAATGGTCTGACGCGGTGTCAAATGTGTTTACATAATGATCGAGCCCTTCAGCAAATCGCGCAAATCTGTGCATAAATTGCGCTGAAATTGTAATTGGAACTGAACTGTAATTGCACATAGATGCCACAAAATGGCAGCAATTTGTAAACAAAACACTTCAATGTACTTCCGTGACACCAAGATGACAAATGACACATTACACATGATTACGCAGGCTGGACTCCCCAACCTCCAATTTTTATTTAGTTATTTTTTTTTAAATCGTGTACCATTTGCAACGGTGAATCGTAGGTCGGGGCCATCACATAACTGAGGACATGTTGTCCAGTTAGAGTGTGCTGTAGAATTACGTCATCTTTGACAATGAGCTGAGATATATCCACAAGTTTTGAGTTTTATGTGACTATTGAGGCATTATTTTACCACTGGATTTTGATCTGATTCCTAATTGTACACCATGAGAGCATTGAGTTTTGGTGGTTCCCCTGGTTGTTGTAAACTGCTGGAAAAGGAGATTCCGCGTGACCATTATCCGTCCTATTATCACAACTAACGTATCCCACGGGGGTAACGGCTGCACTTCTGTACCTTTTCCGGGGCCAAATGATTACAGGATTACCACGCCATAAAAGTCAAGTGTACAAAAGCTGTAGTACTCACGAGGGTACTTGCCTTGTGGCATGCTGTTTATTGTACAGTCTTCTCGTTAACATTTGTATGAGTTTAGTTAGGAGAGGGAGAGAGGAGTGAAAGAAGTGCTATTGTCCAAGTAGTCCATCCATCCATCCAGCCATTTTCTATTACATTATTAAGGTCAGGGGTGAGCTTTGCCTAAGATGGCAGATTTTTGGTGAGAGGCGTGAGAGGAATGTTTGCCAGTCAATTGTAGGGCACGTACAGACAAGCGAGTATTCACAGCCATGGACAATTTAATGAAGAAACATTTCGCAAAGTTAGGAAAGAAAACCCATGCAAACACAGGAAGAACTTGCAAACGGCACACAGACGGGCCAAGATTTGAACGTGTAACATCAGAACTGTCCAGGCGTTAACCATGAGTCCGCTATGCCGCCATACAGGATGCATCCATCCATTTTCTTTTGCCACTTATCGTCACGAGGGTCGCGGGAAGCGCTGGAGCCTATCCCAGCTGTCCATGGGCAGGAGACGGGGTACACCCTGAACTGGCTGCCAGCCAATCGCCGGGCACATGGAGACAGACAATAGTCACACTCACAATCACAACTCGGGGCAATTTAGAGTGTCCAATTAATGTTGCATGTTTTTGGGATGTGGGAGGAAATCGGAGTACCCGGAGAAAACCCACGCAGGCACGGGGAGAACACGCAAACTCCACACAGGCGGGGCCGGGATCGAACCCGGGTCCTCCGAACTGTGAAGCCAAAGCTTTATCAGCTGATCACCGTGCCGCCTCATAAAGGATCATGGGTGTTAATTCTGATGAGTCAATGTATGTTTTGGGTTCAACAAAGGCTTGAAGGTGATTGACTGCCTGGTTAATTGAGTACCGTACTAATGGTCATAAAGGAAGCACAGTTACTTGATGGCTGATTGAATATTTACGCAAGGTTTAAGCCTTAAGTAAGTTAATTTCAACTTTGACTGATCAACCGAGGCTCCGAGCGAAGTGGGAAACGCGAAGTCCAAACGAAGGCAGCCATTAATCAAACTATTTCTTCAGACGTGCGGTTGACGTCGCATGATTCACTGCGCGCCCTTCTGTAAAAATCCTCCTTTCTTTCTTTTTATATCTTTCTTTCTTTCTTCCCTTCTCTTTTTGAACCACCTTCTCCCTTTGACATCCCTCCTCTTCGGCCCTTCCACCAGATGATCGACATGATGTACTTTGTGATCATCATGTTAGTGGTGCTCATGAGCTTTGGGGTGGCGCGGCAGGCCATCCTCAACCCCAACGAAGATCCGTCCTGGATGCTGGCACGGAACATCTTCTTCATGCCGTACTGGATGATCTACGGCGAGGTGTTTGCTGACCAAATTGACCGTAAGTTCACAACCAAGAACTAGCCAGCACGCAAGCACTAGATGTTTTTCTAGTTTTTCTTTCTCAGGGCAGAATTTGGAACTCGGATCCTACAAGTAGAAAAGATACTGGTTGACTGTACATGATGGAAAACAATCGAATGCTGTTTTTGTGCCACAAACTGTGCAGTTACACATCAGTCTTTCATTTTGGTCTGAGTTAGTCTTAGTCTTTGATTGTTATGTCACCGTAGAGAAATATAAACGACACCCTGTTGTATCGACTGTGATCGGCCTGTTCAAGACTGCATTTGTGTGCTGTTCCTTTTGTGAATATGTTTGATTGTCCGTTGTGGGAGGAGTGGCCCAAAGAGAAGAGATCTGAAATAATGTTTTCATTCTGTCTTTCAGATATTCATAGTAGGAAGTTACAGCACAGGCTGAATGAAAAACTCTGGCTGGTCGAAAATTACTTACGATCTCTCGGAACCTGGCGTAGTAGTGGTGCATCCCACATTGCCCAGTGCTCTCAAAATTCCAGTAAATCTACTCAACATAGATTTAATAATGACATCGACCTTAATTCCCCGCCCTGCTTCATCATGCTCACTTTACCTCCACGCCGTGCCCATTTCGACCGCTAGAGGTCAGACGTGTGCATGCTACGCCACACACTTGGTTGAAGTTGCCCTGTTTGGTGTCTTGGGTCAGCTACTGCACAATAATGCGGGCTATCCCAAAAAGTGTCACATCATTTGGAACAACAACATGTCCTAGGAAATCTGTTTCGATTGAATGTTAAAAATTTAAAGATTAACAATGTCAATTTAAGCACCATATTCAAATAGATGTACATTTCACACCAATTTCACAGACAATTTGATTTTGCATGAATGTTATCTGCATAAAAGAACATAGACAAGAGCGGTAGCTAGTGTACTATGATTTTTTAACCTTGAACAAAACATAAAATAAAGTTTGTCCACATTTATCCATTTGAGATCATATTAGTGAGAAAGTGTTACATTATTAAACAATGAAATGATGTCAACACTTTTGGGATGCCCTGTATTATGACAGGTGCTGGATTAGGATTAGCTGATGTAAACATTTTTAACATTTGGCCTACTTGTAGTTTGACCGAAGGCCACCTCCTGTCTGCAACTTTACCCGTCGCTGGCTGCCTTATAGCCATTACATGGCAGCAACACTTTTAAATAAGGTGTTTTCCTGTCTGTCATGGTTGTTTTTTGTTTTGTTTTTTTGGTACTTTTGTTTCTTTCTTTTTATTTCATTTAAACAGCAAGTGGATCTATCAAAGTTGAAACTTCCTGATAGTCCCTTGATGTTTCTTGCCACCGGTTTGAAGCCACATTAAAAGGTTTGACTGGAAGGAGCGCCATTGGCATGTCGAACTTATCAGTTGCACGAGCCGCACATCACACACTCCCTCGCTGCTGACTCAGCTTCTTGCTCGAGGCACGCAGCAGAAGCCAGACTACATAAAATCAGATGCATAAATAAGCAATTCAGTGCATCGTGATCAGCCACCCGTCATCATGTGTCAACGTTTTTTTCACGTGGTTCAGTTGTCAGAGTTCTTGATTTGGAGCGTGCAAAATTTTCAAAGTAGAAAATTACTTCAGTTCTCTGTCTTTGGGCTGCGTTGTGTGAACAATTGAACGTCAAACAATGACGAGCATGACCAGAATGAATCTTTGAAAGCAAACAAAGCCAAGACCCGAGGCTGACTGTTCCGCTGGTAATCCACAGCAACTGAACCATCGCAGATGGAAAAAACACTGAATGTATCTTCAATACATTCCAAAGCAGCCATTGACTGGCGTTATGGCTATGATACCCCAGATGTGACAATATATTTGAAACATGGACAATGTGATAAATATATTGTAAACGCTGTGCTTTGAAACATGATGAACGTGTTTTTGTTCCCTCCATACTCATTAAGATAAGCAAAAAATAAACTTCACCTTTGTTTGCTGAGGAAATATGCATTTTGTGTTTTTTCAGTTTTTTCTAATGTTCTGCTTGCTTTTGTCACCTCTAACTTTACAATCATGTTTTGCTTACTTAGCTTATTTATTTCTATGTCCTATGCATTTTTATGTCATATCTTGGCTTTCTGTAAAAAATGTATCTTTTTTTTTTTTTTTTTTGTGCAGCTCCCTGTGGGCAGAACATCACCACTGAGGATGGAGTGGTGGTCGCTTTGCCTCCATGTAAAACGGGCGCCTGGATTGTGCCGGCCATCATGGCCTGCTATCTGCTGGTGGCCAACATACTGCTGGTCAACCTCCTCATCGCTGTGTTCAAGTACGTAACATATCTTGTCCATGTTACAAGTAGATCTGTTTATGACAACAGCCTCTAAATTCAAATGTATTTTGGATGCACGCCCTACAATTTACTGGTGACCAGTCCATTTTACACTGTGTCTTCATTGAAGTCAGCTAGGATTGGCTCCAGTTGCCTTAATTGTCTGAACAGAATAGAAAATGGATAGATTGATATAACTGTAAACAGTATGTTCCTCTGATGTTTATAGAGCTCATGCACCTACGTCATAAAATCATGTGACTTTTGTTTACGTTGCCATATTGCCGGTCCAACAAAGCTCAATGTGTCAGGTCCCATCGGAACGAGAGTAGGACCCAAATGCAGGACTCGGAAGATCCAAGGTAGTTCAAGGAGACACGTTTATTACATGCCGAGGTCGGGGATCGAGCAGGCAGTCCGGTGCAGCAGCGGTAGTTGGGACGTCGGGCGAAGAGAGCAGATGAGCGGACAGGCAGGAGTCAGTACACAGGGGAACAATCAACGCAGGCAGAAGTATCAAAGGAGTCAGGCTTACAAGGTTGGTTGGAGAACATGCGAAGGTCGGTACACACAGGTTCGATCAGGGATACCGGAGCACACGAACGGGACATGAAGATCAACGAACTGGCGCCGGCCAGTTGTCATCGCGGTCATATAAATCCACAGCATAATCAGGCTGCATGAGGCGCAGGTGTGCACCTTCCAATCAGCGCACCTGCGCGGACACCCGCACAGCTCGTGCTGGAGCGGCAGGATCATGACGCATTGCTAAGTCGGTTGGAGACGAAACGAAAATGTCTTATAGCACAACGCCCCGAGCCATGTCTGATACCGTGAGACAATTAGAAGGTGAAAATAAATGTAGGTACTTAGAAAAATTATATAAACTCGGCATAGAGGACCCGTATTTAATGCCAAAGTCGATGTTTGCCAATAAGAAATTGGACTGTAAGTTCGCTTCACTTGTCTTGGACAATTGGATCTACACATTTATCTGGTGAGTAAGTCGTCGAGATTTATACGGAAAAGTTTGAAAGCGTAGAAAAGTCTGGACGCATACAAATACTTAGTTGCTGGATCTGTTCTCGGTCAGGAATAAATAAATGGGCTTGACGGCTCGTGAACGCGGAAGCGTGTTCGGCCACACATTAACCTTTGCCTGAATCCATCGATCTTTTCATCCAGTATTCAATACAAATATCAATATTTTAATAAATGACCCCTGGTTTTAACTATGATTATGATTTTTTTTTTATTAACTATGATTGAAAAAAAAAAGAGGACGGAGTCGTCTCCACGGAATGTACACGGAAGCGATTGCGGCCACATGTTAAGCTCTCTGCTGCAACAGATGGTTTATTTTCTTTTTTTAAATATGCATTGTTCTCAAATGAGCCAACTTGGCGTTAAAAATCTTGGTATTTTGAAATTGAAAAAAATAATTCCTACCTGAAATGAAGCGATTGCTACAAAGGGTTGTGTGTTTTTTGGTTAGGCACCATCCATCACATTTAATTGCCGAAATCCCTAGATGTTTTCTGATCTTTTCAGCTAGTATTCCATCGAATTACCTCTTTGAATATGACAACCAACAGCACAATAGGTCTCGGGTATTGTTAATATTCTCCTCCGGTTCAATTTCTCCCACAATGTCGAGCAGCTCTGTTTGACCGGCAATATGGCGCCGTGAAAATGGTGACGTCATGTGCACGAGCTCTATACTTTAAGATAAAAATCATGCTGTTATGCATATATCACATGCTGTGGTTGTTCGGATATTCCCCCCCCACACACACACACAAAGGAAAAAATATATATTTATATTTTATGTGAGTGTACTTCTTGCTGAACATAACAGCTGTTATCAAAATGTCTCATGTTAATTGGTAAGGGGCGAGGTGCCAATTAGCTTTGCTTCTGCCTCGTCCTTTTGGGAAATTTATCGGTTGTCATTGTCAGATGCTCCTCGCTGTTTCTCAATTTTTTCAAAATGAAAATAAGGTATGCTTAAAAATTTTAAGTCTGTACAGGTACATTTTAATCACTTTCCTAAGTGTCCTCTGATTCAAGGTTTTGTTAATGCCGACTGTAGCCCTCCAGATAGAAGTTCAGTGTTTGTCAAGAACAAATCCTATTTTGAGACTGCATAAATTAAGTACGCGTTGATCCAGTTTGAGGTTCATAAAGATTCTCAAGCCTGCACTGAACTGTACTCAGAGACACAAAAAAAAAAAAAAAAAAGCATCTATTACCTATATTTGGAATATCACCTGATCAAACCTAGAAAACAATTTCTCACACTTGTGTGGTGCAATAACTGGCATAACTACAGGTTGATGATATGATGCTTTGAACCCCAAATTACTCAAGCCTTTTTTTAATGACTGGTGTCTTCGGATTTAAGTTAGTTGTGTAATTCATTCATTAATCGAAATATATGCAAAAAAATAAAGCCAAAACATTGGGTAGTGTTATTTTTGGTTAGATATCCTATCTAAAACAAAAAGTGTAGATGTCCTGCCATAAGACCACCACTCACCTGAATCTGAAGGAAGTCCTTTAACTGGTTGTGCCAAACACGGAAATTGCTGCCATAATGATCTAATCATCATCATCCTGCTATGATTGTGTTATTACAGCAATACATTCTTCGAGGTAAAGTCCATCTCCAACCAGGTTTGGAAGTTCCAGCGCTACCAGCTCATCATGACCTTCCACGAGCGTCCAGTCCTTCCTCCTCCCCTCATCATCTTTAGCCACATCACCATGGTGCTCAAGCACCTGTGTTGTCGCTGGCGCAAGCACGACGATGACGAGAGGGACTACGGACTGAGTAAGTGGGAACGAAGCACTGATGTTTCAATTAGAAAGAAAAACGTTTTAAATGAGGTAGGAGGGTGGGGTCAGTACCTTGCCCAATGGTACCTCGAGCATATTAAGGAAGTAGACTAGCCCTGTTGTCACAACTAGTTCCTCTTCTCCATTCTTTTATTCCTCACAGATGAGCTACTGTCACCCCAATAAAAAGAAAATAAGAGGGGGGGGGTACTTTTGGTATCATGTACACTACTCTTGTAGGAATTTTGATCTGGTACGCCCTGAGCTTTTCTGGAAAGTAATCCAGTTCTCAAATCACAGGGCAAACCTTTCTTAAGAGTCAACATGTACGTAATTATGACATTAAAGGTCTTACCTTGTTGACATCAGCCACTGAAAACTTGACTTAATATTTCGTTGATATGCGACTGGTGTAACATCTTCAAACTATTTTGTCTTTCACAGAGCTTTTCATCACAGAAGACGAGTTAAAGAAGGTGCACGACTTTGAAGAGCAGTGTATCGAAGAATATTTCAGAGAGAAGGATGACCGATTCCACTCATCTAATGACGAAAGGATCAGAGTCACTTCTGAAAGGTTTGTGTATTCTATGACCCTGGTCGTATTTGTTATCATATACTCCTATATTTGTTGTAGGTTCAGTGTAATAATCCGCTAATTGATCATTACCGTTAGCCTATCATTGACTGGAAGACTGATCACTTTGCTGCAACTAACAGAGGCGCTTTTGATTTAGTCTCAACTACCGTAATATCCGGCCTACAGAGCGCGCTGGATTATAAGACTCACCCAGTACATTTGTAAAGGAAGTACCATTTGGTACACACATAAGCCGCACCTGTGTAAAAGCCGCAAGTCCCCACACTGAAACCCACATTGAAACACAAGATATTTACAAAGAAATAGGGTACACAGAAAGAGTTTTCAAAGTTTTAATAGCTTAGCTTAACATAGCAACAACACGGTAGCACAAACAGGACTGGTTAAAAAAAATAAACATACCGGTAAAAATCACAGCAGTAACACAGCAGCAGCATGCTAGCACAGCGCTAACCCTAGCGCAGCACTAACAGGACCAGTTAAAAGAAAACGTACTGGTAAAAGTCACTTCCTCAGCACATATATTCCACTGGTCTCACTCTTACCTTTTCCGCTCGAGTTCCCCCTTAGCCATTAGAAAAAAATGCGTCACTGCATAAGCCGCAGGGTTGAAAGCATGTGAAAAAAGTCGCGGCTTATAGGACGGAAATTATCCAAACTTTACAGTAGGACAAAGTGATTATTTGATTTTAGCGATTAGCAAGTTTATGCGGTCATCTGAGATGACATGCTGCGGCGACTCCTAATGGGACAAGCCGAAAGGAAAAGAAGCAAGTTTTTATTTGTCAGTTCTTTGTTTTGTTTTTTTAGCAGCTTCCGTAGTTCAAAGTGTATCCCCATTGATTTGCACTACACACAACTTTTAGACCCCTTCAGTGGCCATCCATCCATCCATTTTCTTAGCCGCTTATCCACACAAGGGTTCCAGGGGTACTGTAGCTGTCATCGGGATAGGGCATACTAGTGCGCATTGACAGTGTTTTTTCCGGAGCACCAAATAGGAAATACTGCAGTTCTTTCCTGTCCTCTTTCATAGGAGGTAGGTATACAACACGCTGCGGTGGTCTGTGTGTAGTTTGAAGTGTTATAATTTACTGTAACATGGGGGCCGAACTTAATAGCATGTCCAAGCAGGTTCCACTGCTGGTCACTGTTAATATTCCACTTGATTCACTTTAGATAACATGACACCAATATCGCAGAAGACCCTCGCACAGACGTACAACGCAATGGCCCTAATTTTGAGGCTATAACACACAGGCCTAGTTTGCAGTAGATAGAAAAAAATGATATCCACTACTTGAAGTTCAGCTACGTCTGCACTGCTTCCATCTTTGTCAATAAAACAAGAGAATAATAAGAACAATCTTCTTCTTCTTTGCCTTTCACCTTGTTCCGTTAGGGGTCGCCACAGCGTGTCATCTCAATAATGCTAACAATTAATTGAAGAATTAATAGTTCATTTTCCCCATGATCAATCAAGAAAATGTATTAAATTCTCCCACACTTCCATCTTACTGATATATATTTTCATAATTACTGCTGTTAGGGTGGAGAACATGGCGATGCGTCTTGAGGAAGTGAACGAGAGGGAGCACTTCATGAAGGCCTCGTTGCAGACGGTTGACATCCGCCTAGCGCAAATGGAGGAGCTGATCGGACGAATTGCGGTGGCCATGGAGCGCGTAACGGGTGTCGAACGCGGAGAAGTCAACAAAGTTCGATCTCGGACGTCGTCTGACTGTACCGACTCGGCGTACATTCTCCGCCAAGGGGAGTGTCCAGACGCGGCTTACATTCTTCGCCAAAGCAGCTTCAATAGCACCGAAGGGAATGCATACCGCCTGCAGGAGGCGCTCGAGTGCACCGCCGAGGGCTCCATGTCCCCACCGTCTCCCACCGGCATGGCATCACGTACGAGAAGCCATTCGTTTTATGTCAGAGCCGGACGTGGCGGGGAACGGGCGAGTGGCACTGAACGGGCGGACAGCTTCTTCAAAGAGCGTTCGCTTAGTCTCCATCGAGCCAACAGCTCGCAATCTGTGTCGTCTTCTGCCGCCACCAAAGAGTCTAAGCCCCTCCCCCTGGCGACGCTGTCAGTCTCCCAGCAGCACCGTCCATCGTCATGCATCGATATCTATGTCTCCACTTCTGAGGAGGTGGCACCCGCAGAGGTTTTTCTGAATCCGCTGCGCGTGGTCCCGCCCCTCCAGAGAGAAGCGTCTGTACAGTCTGACATCGTCGAGGCGGTGCTGCCGGGAGGCCGGGACTTCAGCAGCGCCACCACCAGCGGTTTGGGCGACAGGCACTCGGAGGCCGGCGCGGGCAGCGGCGGGACAGGCGCAACCATGTTTGACGACAGCGCGGCGGCTGATTTGTCCTTGTGTTCGGCCCACCTGTTACCTGATACCGCCATTCCCCCTTGGGACGCAGACCCGTCGCCTCCCCCCTCGGCTGGACCGCTGGAGCGCTCGAAGAGCAGCCGCCTCCTTTCCACAGTGGGCACGTCATTCCTGGAAGAGCCTCCTTTGGTCAAGTCCCATAGCCTCATGCTCACGGCAAGGAGCTGTTATGGCGGAGTGGTTGCGGGCGTCCAGGTAAAAGCTGCGGAGTACACCAGCATCACTGACTGCATCGACACACGCTGTGTCTCCTCACCTTACACCCCCGTAGAACGCTCGCACTCCCCCGGAGGTTCCACCTCGTTCCCTTTCGATAAGCCCTCGGACATCGGGTCCTCTCATCCAGAGAGAGAGGCCGAGCTCAGTCAAACCGAGTCTGATCCGGAGGACCCCGAGGACCTGAATCCAGTCCCTGACACCCCTCGGCTGGGGACCCTAAGCGGACCCGGCGGGGCCCCTCTCTGCGTCCCCTTCTCCAGGCTGGAGCGAGCAAACAGCTGTTCTTCAGACGACTCCCATCCTTCGCTCACGCTGGCCCCTCCGCACAGGAAGAGCCTGTCGGTGAGTGAGAGGATGGAGAGGGGACCGGGTCTGGGCGCAGACAGGGGGCCTGGGCCCGGGGGTCGGGGTCTGGCAGGAACCAGAAACCCTTTCCTCAGGAGCAAGTCCGGGGCACGGCCTGACGCAGCCAACACGGACAGCCTGTCCATGAGAAAGCTGGCCGCTCCCTCAGCATTCCGCAGCTTCGATAGACAGAACTACACGTGACAAGACACACATCGCACACTCACGCATTCTGGAAGGGAAGGGGAAGTAGGGGAAGCACGGAGTCGGGACAATCTTGCCCTTAGATTTCCACCTGAACCAGATCTTTAGTGCAGTCAGTATCAGCACCTGGAGTGTGTGAGCGGGTCCTTCTGTACACCTGTTAAAAAACAAAGAGCTATGAATTTAGGTTAGGTTTACCTCTTCCACTCATGTAGCTAATTGACCTTTCAGTGGAAGCTGTGTTTGTGCCGTACGTCTTCCACACGCCACCTTTGCATCATCTTTACGTGTCACGGAAGAAAGAAACTAGAGCTCCAAAGGTAAGACAAAGATAAGGACGTAATAATTTTAAAACCTGAATATATATGGTATTTTCTCTTAGCATCGTGTTCCTTTTATAACGCAGCACTATGTCGCTGTCATGGCAACCAAAATGGGACAACTTTATGACATGATTTGTGTCAAGTCACACCTGTCAGCAATCTGCGTGTGCGGTGATTCAAGCAGTAAACGCAAGGACAGATGGCCACGTGATAAGAGCAAAAAAAAAAAACTTGTGTGTAAGGCGGTGTGGGGGGAAAAAAGGCGGGGGGGGGGGCGACATGACACTCTGTCTTCATTTGATCACACTGGCCGCCTCTTCACCTGCAAGCATAATGACTTCGGCCCAAAGAGATTTGTTGTTTTTTTCACAACTTGCGCCTCCTCCCTCCGTCCTCTGTCATTGTTTGACCTTTGCTTTCATTTAACTGGACATATTTTTCAAGTTTGCAATTATCACTGGACTGAGTCTAGGTCAAATGACATCACCTTATATTAATTACACAACGACATTCCCATAAACTGTTGTTCAGTCCTTGTTCTTGAGTTTGAATTGGACTTTATTATTGTGTCCACCCGATTTACATTAGTTTTCCAAAATACTTTGAATGGAAAAGTTTCATTTCCAGTTTTCATTCAAAAATTGTAGATTTCGAGTGCACAATTTAAAGAATTTCAAGTATGTATTTGTTTATTTTTATGTAATGTAGTTTAGGCTTCCGCCTCATAAAACCCACAAAATCAGGAATTCCAAAAACCACAATAATGATATTCTTCTCCACGATATTCTTTTTTTTGAATAGGTTCTGTACATCTACACTGCGTACAAGACCACCTCTAGCTTTGTTTTTAACATCATAAGACAAGGATATCACACACACACACACACACACACACACACACACACAAAACTACTGCATGAACCAAGAAAGAATCTACTACAGGGGTCCTGCTGTTCCTTAAAGAGTCTTATATTTTGAGATTTAGGACCTTAGTTATTCTTAAAAATGACAATCCTCAAATTATTTTTTTTCCTCATAAAAAATGCTCTCCAGCCTGTTGTAGAGTTTGGAAATAATGTTTTATTTGTGAAATGTAATACCGTAATGTCCCACAGCAATGTTTTGGAGATTTATCTTCATCACTGTCAAACCTAATGCGGATAAGACATAGAAGTAGGACAGATGGATTTTGTCAGCTATAAATAAAGGTGGCTTTAGGTAGTTTGCATTAATAATAAATACATGCCATAGCTGCCAGTTGCATTCATTGTAAAATGTCCAGTACTTATTTAGTAATTCAAAATCATGATCGCAAGCTTTTTCAAATATTAATTCATTTATCTTATACAGAACTCCGCTTATCCTCACCAGGGTCGCGGGGTTGGTGGAGCCTATCCCAGCCGTTTTTTGGCAGTAGGCGGGGTACACACTGAGATGATCGCCAGCCAATCGCAGGGCACATAGAAACAACCAACCATTCCCACTCTTTAGTGACATTACAGCTAACTGCTAGTAAATGATTGGAAAAAAGAAATAAATCTGCAAAAGTGATTCGCGTGCACTTACGTGAAAGTGCCTTCCAACCACCACCACATAGATTGAGCTTTGATGTGGGATCAGAGGGACGTGACACAATTTCGGGGAGAATCTTGAAAGGTTTGCTCGAAGTACAGTACAGTACAAACTTCTGCCAAGGTTTGCATGCATGTGGCTCATACCTCTGGTTGACTTAGGTGATACCGCAAAGACCCGACTCATCAGTTTTTAGTTCTGGACAACTGCAAAAGTATAGAAAGTCCCATAAGCAGATTCTCTTTTTTTTTATGTAAAGGGCTCTTTTAAAGACGTTAATTCTACGTGGATCAGTACATAACTATAAATATTCAGTTCATATTCAGGCCAATAAATCCCTTACACTGTCTTTAGAATCATTCATCCAGTTTATAGTTCATTGTATATCATTATTTAATGTTTCATTTGAGTCATTAGCAATAACATGCCTCTTTGATTTCCAAATGTAATATTTATAACCTTGATCTATCTATCTATCTATCTATCTATATATATATATATAATATATATATATATATATATATAATTTTGTAAATGACACTAAATGCTGATGTGTTTATGAAACAAAAAGGTCTCATAGACATTGGAATCCTTCAAAGTATTTCAAATAGTTTTTTTCGTATGATGAAGTATGTAATGATACGGCAACTCCCGGTTGCATGGCTACCAAACTTTCAGGGGCCTTCAGGGCACGGATGCAGTATGTTGGAGTTCAGTCACATATTTTGTAATTTTTTCCCGCCGCATCATAAAAATGGAAATATCCATGACTAATGTAAGCATGCGGCCTCAACGCAGACATCTGCTTTCGTACAAAATGAAGGCTTTTTTTTGGAAGGAGCTGCCTATAGTTGTTACCAAAAAATAAAAATAAAAAAGATTATTATACGTACAGATCTGAGATAATCTCACAAAAACCAATATGGACTCTGTTTACTGATCGTGATTCATTTGAGTCTCACACATCAAAATCTCTACATTGACTCTGTAGCAAATCTGCAACATACCCATCAAGCTGCAGACGCTCATAAAATAACATTCATGCCACTCTAGTCTATTTAAGATATGAGCTTTAAATATGAATTACAAACCCAATTCCAACAAAGTTGGAACATTGTGTTAACCCTTAATAATGAACACAAAAAAAAAGAATACAATGATTTGCAAATCATGTTCAATGGAGAATCTGGAACAGTTCTGCCGTGTCACAGCGGAGTTTTTGAGCTCCCTCTGTGAGTTCTTCGTATTTTAATTGAAGCTTTATTGAGGATCAGAGTCGATCAGTCAAACAGAAGTAAGTTTTCACAGCAATGAGAGAGAAAACAAAAGACAAAGCGCAAATTGTAAACCAAATGAAAAAAGTCAATTATTTCACATCTAAAAAGAAAACTTAAATATGGATGCCCAGCTTTTTTTAGAATGGGTTGCAGCCATAAAATTCCAAGTTATTTGCTAAAAATAAAGACGTTTATCAGTTAGAACATTAAATATCTTGATTTTCCAATTATTTTATTCTGTTTTTATTTGTTAAACACAACATCCCAAATTAACTGGAAACGGATTTATATATCGTGTGTACAGTGGAACCTTTAAAGTTGAATAGGATCTGGGATCTTGCACTTCTTTGGATTGGGGTCTCAAATAGTCACCAGATTCAACATTAATACCTTGTTAAGCTTTTATTTTGAAGTTGGCATCAGCGCCTCGACCAGAAGTTTCCGGCATGAGTAATGCCCGCCGGCTGACCTCGAATCCTTTACTGGATGCTGTCCTTACCATCAAATGCGGTTCCCACCATCATCAACACAACACCATTACAAAATAATGTTTAATCTCTAATGTAATATATCCCCCCCCCAAAAAAAAAATTCTATTTATATATTCATATATATAATATATATATATGTTCAACTACATAAATGGTAGAATAAGGTACGAGCTTGCTGGTGTTAGCGGCTGCCTGGGTGCCTGGTGGGCTGGAAACAACCTACAAACTGCTTTCCCAGGCAGATTTAGAGATAAAAATGAATCTGGACACTTACCTTTGATGATGATAGCCTAGCACAGTTGAATTTCCTTCCAATCCATTTTTGAAAAAATTAGGGAATGCGTTTGTTAGTTGCTACTTTAGTAGCAATGTCATGATGTCCCTTTCGTCGGAAACATGTGGCGTCTGTTGAATTCAAATACAGAAAACATGGAAGACTACCAGTGAATAAGTTTTATGCAATGATGTATCGCGGGACCTTATGTACTGTTTTAGGTTTAATACTTAATGGGTTTAAGTAAACTGTAGATAGAGAAGATAGATATTTACAGTATGACCGTGAGCCTTTGCTTACCCTTTAAGAAACAGTTCAACGGTGTAAAACTTAGTTACTGTAATTCCCGGCCTACAGAGCACACCTGGTTACAAGCCTCACCGAGTACATTTGTAAAGGAAATACCACTTGGTACATACATACGCCGCAGCTGTGTAAAAGCTGCAAGTGCCCACATTTAAATCCATATTAAGACACAAGATATTTACAAAGAAAGACGGTACACCGAAAGAGTTTAACGCTAGCACGACGCTAGCGCCGCGCTAACGCTAGTTCTGACGCTAACAGGGCCGGTTAAAATAAAACTTCCTGGTAAATATCACTGAGACACGTCAGTAACACAGCAGCAACACGCTAACACAGTGCTAACAGGGCCGGTAAAAGTCACTTCCTTGGCGCGTATATTCCACCGGTCTCATTCTTACCTTTTCCTCTCGAGTGCCCCCTTGCAGCCGTTAGAAAAAATGCACAAATTCCATCATCACCACATAAATCGCAGGGTTGAAAGCTTGTGAAAAAAGTCGTGGATTGTAGGCCAAAAATTACAGTATATCATTGGCTTACATCTTAAATGTATGAGGTTGAATGTGTTTAAAGCCGAGAATCCTGTACAGACTAACTCTGATATCAAATATTGTAAAAGTAAATGTTTCAAAAAGCCAAAGAAATAGCGAAACCGTATCATGGGTTCCTTGGAGGTTCCACTGTATAAGGTTCATACGGGAAAAGCGTGACCCAAAGTCAGTGCTCAGGGACAACAAAACCTCATTGATGGAAGATTGGAAACGTTGGGAACGATGGGAATAGCTAAGATATACTGTAGAATAGAGAAGATACAGCAGATAGTAGTGTGTAGGAGTCAAAACATCATATCACAATTTTAACTGTCTTTGGAAAAAACATCAAAAGGAATGTCTTCCCTTGATGAAATCACACAAGTTTCCATCCTCATGCCTAAAACAACAGTTGGAGCACAATTGGCTGCCGTTGGTCCATCGCTTGCAATTTTTTTGCCTCTTTTGTTTTTGTTTTTTTGTTCTTTCCTGACCTGCCGTGTTGCACAGCTGAGGCCTCACTTGAGGCGGGCGAGTATGGCTACGCTCAACTTTGAAAACAGATGTCCGGGTGGAGGCTTACATTGACTTGAACCCTTATAGCAACATGATGCTATAAATGTGGAATGCCTGTTGTGTGATAGCCTCAATTTAATGAGGGGGTGTGTGCACACTAATGTGTGTGCGTGTGTGTGTGCGCGCATTCACCTCAAAGCATCCACACGTGCTCTGTGTACAATATTTTCAAAAGTAATTCCCTAAAGCATTACCCTATGGTATCCCAAGTATAAGAAGATAATCAACACATTTAATTCCTCCTTGTGATGCGCAAGTTAAAGAGAAGCCCCCCCGCAATAACTTCCAATCCCCCCCCCCCATCTCACTTTAGATAATCAAGTCCTTGAGATGCATGCCCTTCTTCCACTCAGAGTGTGCACAGATAGCCCGTGAGGACACACAGAGAAAGAGCTTATTCTACGAAGTCAAAGTAGTGAGTATTTGGATGCAAATACAAAACTGTATTGTTAAATGTGAATAGGATCATGTCTGGCATGCATTGTTAAATAAACAAATAGATTGCCAAACGGACAGTCATGTCCTCTGTTTTTGTTTGTATGCAAAAAAAAAAAGAGGGGGGGACTGGTGGAATGTCGCTTTTGAATTTAAATGAATCGCATCAATCACAAGTCATCAGTTACACGTGCACATGAGATCCAATTCAAGAGCTGGATCAAAAAATATGCCTCCATTGATTGATTGATGGATATTGGTCATAGTGGTGTAGAATCATATAATAGCGGTTTCTAAGACAGGTGTTCGAAAACTCACTGCAGTTTTTTTTATTATTATCAGATGTTTCAATATACAGGAGGAATATATTGTCATGGGTTGTCAGAAACTCTTTGCGTAACCAAACAGCACATTTTCTCCAGTTGGTATTGGACTTTGTAATCGCATCATTTACTTTTTTCAATAATTAATTCAACTGAGTGATTAGAACGGTACGAGCACAGACCCCAATGACAACAGTGCCTGGCAAAATTTAAGAAAGTATTACAGCGCCGGCACGGTGCCTCAGATGGAAAGTGTTGGCCTCGCAGTTCTGAGGTCCCGGGTTCAATCCCGGACCCGCCTATGTGGAGTTTGCCTGTTCTCCTCGTACCTGCGTGGGCACTCCGATTTCCTCCCACATCCCAAAAATATGCATTCATTGACGATATCTAAATTTCCCCTAGGTGTGATTGGGAGTGTGGCTGTTTGTGTCGATGTGCCCTGTGATTGGCTGACAACCAGTTCAGGGTGTACCCCGCCTCCTGTCCGTTGACAGCTGGAATAGGCTCCAGCACTCCCCACAACCCTTGTGAGGATAAGCGTCTAAGAAAATGGAAGAAGAAAAAAATTGTATTCAGCGATCTGTTTTTAACAAAACAAGCTTTCAAGTGTTGTCATCCATTACTGTCTAAAAGACATGCAGACTTTTAAATTTGTTAATATCTAGTTAATCAACTGAGCTATGATTTGATTTGATAAATACCATCAATACATTTTTAAAAATTGGAAATCTGTTTCAATTCAATTTATGCAATTATAATTGTTTCACCGATCATGACAAATCCAGCGAAAAAAACTCCTTTTTTTCAACTTTTCTATCTTATTAATTAATTAAGTCCATTAACCAATATTCTCATGAAATAAAACAGTAAATGTGAAGATAAAATTGAGAAATGCATTTTAATTCACGGATTCTAGGAGGAAACTGGGCCAGATTAAAGAACAAAGCAACCCCTACATGGCCCCATGGCCCATACATTGCAGGAGAATGTAACCACACCGCCAGCTGTGTGCGTGTGCATGTGTGTGTCTGTGTGTATTAGAGACGTAGTGGCCCTTTCGAGGGGAACACAATGTACAGACGCATGTTCGCACACACCACATACGTTCCCATTGGTTGCCGCAGACTGACAGCCAACTGGTAACCTGATGACAACACACGTCTTCTTAACCCACATTTGTGCCGCGCACAGCTCGGAGCGTTCCCCCCCCCCCCCCCCAGCCGCCACCTCAAAAAGAATATAAGGAAAGAGAGAAAGGGGGGGGGGCGCCTCATCCCAGGAAATGTTTACAGCCTTGGAGTCGAAGGCTAATCATGAAAACCCAAGTTCCAAAGTGTGTTTCCTAGAAGTGTGGGGCCACGAGGAAAGTGGGCTGGGCTTTGGTTCAGCGCGGAGGCCGTCCTGCCGGGACAGGACAGCACTCTAGCTTACTGCTGTGGTGTATTTAGTCATTTTCAAACTGATTCTTTTATATTCTCAGCCTTCATCCCCCCGACTCCTCTTTATACAAATATTTACTCTAATTATGACTGAGTTAGCATAGGTTAGGTGTGGATCCAACTCCAAGACTCTCACCCCTGCTGTTGCCCCGATTCGCTGTCACGGCCAGTTGCCCAGATCTGGCCAGAAATATTCCGTTGGAAAGGAAAGACGTCCTTATAGTGTGACATAATCCACATTCAACCATTTGGTATCAGAGAAGCCCGACAATGCCAAAAGAAAAAGCCTAGCACATTTGATTTTTGGATATCTTCTATTTAGTTTGACATGACGCCGAAAACTTGACCTGGAACAAAAGAATTAGGTTTTGCAGCGACGCCTCGTCTCCCTTGGTCGCCTGGGTCCAAATAGTATGGATTAACAGATTGCTGGAATAATGTTTACATACGAACATGCGAGCTACATGTTAGTGGTATTAAAATTACATGAACAGAACCTAAACCTCTAAAGAAGAATGAAGTGCCCAAAATTTCCTCTCTCGCATGACCAGGGAACTTTCTATATTTATTTTTTTCAACACAAAACATTGAAGTAATGAAAACTAGCACCGCTTCCTTAAAGGTTGTTGTTGTTGTTGGCGCTATGGTAACAACAGTTTCCAGTAGCGTTGGCCCTTTTTCTAGTTATACTGTACATCCCCCAACAGCTTGATTCGACAAAATTCATCCAATGTCTGTAAAAGATGAGATACGCTGATCTAGTATCATCTGTTGTCTGTGTTCTGACCCACACATGGTAGCATTTCATGGCGCTAGTCTGGCGTCGGGCATCGTGAGAGACCAATTATGATTTGTGATCTGAACCACGCGTTCTTGATACAGGAGGAATCTTGTAAATTAGGCACAAGCGCTTCAAGTTAGCCGCATGCTACTAAAGCAGTAAGAACGTCCCATTCGGTGTGATGTGAACGCATCCCTCAGCCTAAAAAATCTGCGCACACACACTTGAACGTTGTACAACCCCCTTCAGCTCCATGGGGATTTTCTCCCAACGTTACCCCCACCAAAAACCCTCCCACTTGCGCTTGAGTCTTATGTTACAAGTGGCCCAATTGTGAAGTGTCTCAATACTAAAGTGTTGATTTGATGATATGATATCAAATACAAGCACTCTGTCGAAGCGTCTTGCTTTTATAAAAACAATGTTCAATTTTGATTTGACGCGTTCAATTGGTATTAATACAACAATCAGTGTAATACTGTATTGTTGTTTGCAGTGGCGTACAACTGCTTGCTGTAAACGGGCCTCAGTACACGAAACTGGATTTGTACACGGCTGCAATCTAAAATGACAATAATAAACACTTTAAAGGCCCTGTAAAGTGAATTCAGAGATTGCTTTCTAAACCATCATAAATGCAATCATTGATGAACACATTAAAGGGCCACTGTCATGAAATGCATGATTTTTAGTATGTTATTAATGAAAAAAACGGCAGCCGACGTTGACCCATGCGTTTTTTCACCACAAAACATGATTTTGACGTATCCAACTTTTTATAACTTTCACCATGAAAATCCTCTCGAGGGATTTGTTTTCGCGAAGAAGCAGGCAGTGACGTACGAGGCAGGACTGCCCTCAAATGGACTCGTTTGTTTCTATTAGTTTTACCTGCGGGAAGGTAGCTCGTTGTTCCGTCGTGTTAGCCAAAATGCCGGCTCGGTGCATTGGTGGACATTGCTCGAACACTCGGGAGGATGGATTTACCCTTCATAAGTTTCCAAGAAACCCGGTTTGCCATGAAAAATGGATTGCACAGGTGCAAACGATGAGAGCTTTGTGGGTTCCAAATGACCGGTAGGTGTGTATACAGCTACTAAAAAAACAATAGTTGTGGGGGAGGACGTAATCCTTTCAGAGCGTAA
Source organism: Syngnathoides biaculeatus (assembly GCF_019802595.1). Classification (NCBI taxonomy): domain Eukaryota; kingdom Metazoa; phylum Chordata; class Actinopteri; order Syngnathiformes; family Syngnathidae; genus Syngnathoides; species Syngnathoides biaculeatus. The sequence continues at coordinate 30,027,115 of NC_084643.1, read as the reverse complement.
CAAAAGATCCGGGTCCGTAAGTCAGAGATCCGAAATGTGTCGATGTGCCCGTCGACGCCGTGTTCGCCGATCACGGCTTCGGTCGAGCTTCCGTGTCCCATAGTAGGTGGGCGGACGGGCCAGGCTGGCTCATACATAGTGTCTGGGAGTCTGTTGTTAGTTTGAAGTGATCAACATATCATCTAAATATGGCTCGAAACGATAGGCTAATATTGCCCCGGTCACTTCACTCGGTTGTGAGATGTTCTCTACTTCGAAAAGAGCTTCCGTGTCTGAAGTTGAAGCATGTTCGTCTCCCACAGTAGGTGGCACAGTGTGTCTTTCATGGCGAATGTCCCAGTGTGAAGTCACGGCCAGAAGATGCAGCCAATATGGCGACCACTTGGATGTAGAATGAGACTTCCGCAACTTTGTGCATAGATGACACGCTCTCCGCTCATGTTTATTTTTTCGTATAGACATTGAAGTGAATAATGTTATATGTATTTTTTATTACAATATCTATTTTAGAATGTTTATAGGCATGACACTTGGGCTTTAGGCGTATGTTTTTCTAAATGAATCTCAAAGCCAGTGCGAGTCTGGGCGCCGGGCACGTTTCCAACGTTCAGAGAGCGATGCACGTAAATATTAATGTCACGTCAATGGTCGTTGTTGACATCCTGGTACGTACTCACTTCTTGTATGAGCCACATTCAAGTTTTATGTTGTGGTTATGAGTTAAAAGTAGTGCAGTTTCAGTCTCAAGCCACGTCATGTTGGACCTGCAGGGTGCTAATTTGGGATGAGCCTCTGCTTGCGCAAGACCTGCCCCCACAGCGACGATACTACGGGTCACAACAGCTGACTTTGATTACATTTTTGAAAAAGCAACACAAAGCTATTTCCCGTTACACCTTTACAGGTCACACGTTGTACCGCAGGACGCCATCGTAGCTGCTCACCATACGAGCCCACCGGCCGACAGGTTTCCCAAACAAGCCCCAGGTTCTGGAGCCTGTGACGGTGCATTCGAGTGCAATCCTCATAAAAAAAACCGTGAAACGGAGCAAGTCACAATATTGTGAATAGAGTATGATGGCCCATCAACGTCTGAGGTCCATTCCGATTGGTGGGTTTCGATCACAGGATGTCGTCAATCTGTGTCAACTGTGAAGCCCTCAGGGACTCTTTTGAGAGACTCAAGGGCTAAACAAACAAACTTGATTTGATGTCACACGTACTTCCGGCTAAGCAAACTCTTCGATCTCGTTTGACCAAGGCGGAGTGATTCAGATAAGAAGCAAAATAGCTCAAATGGAAATCCTAACCTGTTGTACTTTGACTGTGTGAAGTTCCAGTTGAAAATAAAATGTTTAGTGAGATGAATTGCTTGATGTTGGCCATTAAACATTCTGAAAATTCAGTAGCGCATATCATTTATATTATGAACACTTGCGACAGAATTGTTAAGTATCTGAATCTCCAGTTTGAGATACTTTAATTTGGACGAGTCCTTAATTCCAGTATATTTTTGTTTTATTCAAGGCACTTGAAATCATCTTTTAACTCGGGAAAATGAAGTTGCAGATAGGTTACTGAAACCAAGACTAGTCAGAATCAAAATGTAGGCATCACAAACTGAAGTTACCATCCATCATCGATTTTCTTAACCGCTTATCCTCACAAGGTATGCGGGGAGTGCTGTAGCCTATCCCAGCTGTCAACGGGCAGGAGGCGGGGTACACTGAACTGGTTGCCAGCTAATCGCAGAGCACGTGGAGACAAACAGCCGCACTCACAATCACACCAATTTTAGAGTGTCCAATTAATGTTGTATGTTTTTGGGATGTGTGAGGAAACCGGAGTGCCCAGAGGAAACCCACGCAGGCACTGGAAGAACATGCAAACTCCACACAGGGAGGGCTGGGATTGAACCCGGGTCCTCTGAACTGTGAGGCCAACACTTTCCAGCTGAGCCACCATGCAGCCCCACTGTATATATCATACCGTATCATCATTCGCAGATTTCTAGAAATGACTTGTACGGATCTGTCATAACAAACAACTCATTGATGGTAAAAGGGACATCATTTGCCTAAAGTGGAATTAGGTTGGAGACAAGTCGCTGAGATTTGATTTGGAAAAAGTGAGTTACAGAAATCCTAGACTAGTTACAAAATGTCTTGAATTAAAATCCCAGCTACTTAAAAAAAAAAATCACCGCAAGCGAGTGAGACATTGGTGATATCTTCATGCTTCATGGTCATATTTAGGTTTTAAATGATAAATCCACTTGCCGTTGACACTACTGTTGATAAACTACTAAACTGTTTGTTGCATTGGTTTTCCATTGTATTTAGTCAATACGAAATTTAAAAATGTTCTGATGTATTTTCCTACAACTCTGGATAAACTGTGTGAAATTGCTCATCTGCGTTGATTTCAAATATTCCAAGTCCTTGTCCTGGTCCATGAAGTCAGCATCGTTCAAGCCTCGCCCCTGTTCCGCCCACGTTGCCCTGTGATTGGCTGTGCCGGCCCGGTCATCACTTCCGGGAATCGACAATTCTCTCAAACCTCGTGTCACGTTTCCCGTGGGCCAATGGGCGTCCGGTTCGGCGATGACGCGGTGGGATTCCGCGAAATTGTTTCTCGGGAGTGCGAGGACACAACAGCAGCAGCGGCGGCAGCGAAGCAGGAAAAACCAGGACGCGTGTGGAGGAACAATGAAAAGCACGCGTTAAATTTGATGTTTTGGAAGCTGGCGGAAGGAGGATTGCCAAAACTGTCCCGAAAGTGTTAACTGGCTCGGCTGGTTTTGTCTTGGTCAGAACGTCCCACTCTTTACGGGACAAGTCACATTGACGCCGACACGTGTGTGGTGGATGATCGTGCACGAAACCTCGCTCTGATCCTCTTCACCGGGAGGGGATTGCTCTTTTTATTAACATTATTTTTGTAACACTTCCACCAGTCACTCCTCCAGCGGTCATCATGTCCGAGGTCTCTGCGGATTTCGTCCCCGCGCGACCTGCACCCGCGGTCCGGACGGATGACTCATTCAAAGAGAACCAAGAGCACCGAACTTTGCTGATGGTGGCGAGAATTCTGTTGGACTTGAACAAATGTCGGCCCGGCGTCGAGGAGAAGCCGGTGGGGGGCGAGAGACGGGCGGACGAGCCGCACGAGTCCGCCGAAAAGAGGCACTGCTGCCCCTTTAGCGGCTGTGGGAAGATGTACGGAAAGTCCTCCCACCTTAAAGCCCACCTAAGGGTGCACACCGGTAAGTCAAATATAATCAATCTTTTTTTTTTTTTTTTACGGAACCGCCCTTTCATCATAACTTTGATTGTGACGTCACTGCAAATATGTATAATGGCGTCACTGCGTCACGATATAAAGGCTTGTGGGTGCGTGTCGTGATACTCGAGAGTGGATCCTCAACAGAAACACACACACAGAAAAAAAATCCATAGCTAATAATAGGAATCGTCGTGCCTGGCTAGCGGAAAGAGGAGGAGAGTCAGAAAACCCCAAGTTGCAAGCACGACGCCAGCTGTGGGTGTGTGCAGGGGCGTTTCTCAACCTTCTGCGGGCTCTGGGCAAGAAACGCCACGGAAGCCGCCGAGGTCTATAATGGGCGTCAATTTTCTGTGGATGTTCAATGTTCCCTGCAAATAGCCAGGTTAGGTCCAAATCGCAGTTACCGATGTCAACTGTCCAGTTGTGGGTACCTCTGGCTCACCAGCAAAATTTTTGGAACTGAGTCCCGGCCATCTTTGAATGAGAACTCCTCTCCATGTGAAAGCCAACAGTGACGTCACAGGGACGAAATGACGTTGCAGATGTCTTAAAATGCGAATTGCAGAGGGGCAGAATGTACCTTTGGAAATGTTCTTTTTGACGACGCAAAAATGAATCACAGACGCCTCGATTAATCTAGCTGTTAATTTAAAAAAGACTTGCCATAGATTTCCGACACGCTGTTTTTGCAACGTCATTGATTTGTCTTTGCTGCGGTGCCAATGTCGGCCGTGTGTCAGGAGCCCCCAAGGGCTGTTGTATTCACATTGCTAAATCGATCCTCGTGTAATCTTCCACCATCCACACTTGTAGACTGAAGTGTGGCGTGGCCTAAACAAGAAAAATAAAGCTTTCGACGCGAAAGTAGCAGCGGGCCACTGCGACATGGACGTCCCCACGCACGTGCTCAAAGACCGGAGCTTACACGCCCGCCCCCCTCCCCTCGTGCCCAGCCTTTACTTCCTAATACGTCACCGCCCCCGCCCCCACACGCCGCTTGTAAACAAGGAAAAACACGTGGTGAGTAGAACACACGTGGGGGAGGAGACCTCGTGGTTTTCTTTTTTTTCAATGCTCATCGCTGTTATCATGACTCATTTGTTCTAAATCAACGTGTTCAGATTTTGTTCCTAGAAAAGACGCGCGCACACACGCGCCTCCCCAAAATGTTGTTTATCCACTGAGACACAGCAAACTGTTTGTACTTTGCCTGCCCGTGAATTGCTTCATCTTTTGTTTTCGTTATTGCACTTTCAAAAACCAATAAACAAGAGAACAAAAACTACTCAGTCATCGGATTCAGTCTGATTTTCTGTCTTGTATATAACATAGCACCACATCCATTTTTAGAACAGGCCTGCGCGTTCTGCATTTTCACCTGATCTAATGCCGGCATCCCGTTTGTTCCTCAGGCGAGCGTCCTTTCGAGTGCACCTGGCCGGCCTGCGGCAAGAAGTTCTCGCGGTCGGACGAGCTGACCCGCCACTACCGCACGCACACAGGCGAGAAGCGCTTCACCTGCCCCCTTTGCGACAAGTGCTTCATGAGGAGCGACCACCTGACCAAGCACGCCCGTCGCCACGCCGGCTTCCATCCCAGCATGCTCCAGGGCGCCAGCGCCGCCAAGAGACGCCGCTGCTCCGTCTCCGCGTCATCGTCCGAGTCCGGAGACCAAAGCCCTCAGGGGATGTAAATGGGGTGGAAGACACACACACACAGACGCGCCTACTCCTGTGTGCCCGCCCTCCTACCTGGGTTGTGGAGGTTTTCTCAGCGTCGAGCTTAAATTCTTGACCAACGCAACACATGTTTTTTTTTCTCAAAATTGTTCATCAGGGTGAATCATTTCTGAATGTCAGTGTGTGTGTGTGTGTGTTTTTAAAGGTTCCATATTTTCACCATTTAAAACGTCTCTAACATGTACTGAGTATCAAAGAAACAATTTCATCAAACCCCGAGTGCCCAGAAAAGGTCTTTCTCATAACTACTTGTGTTTGACCTAGTTTTGTACCCGCTTTGTCCATGTTGGGCTCGGACCGCCTTTCTTCTTCCTGGTTGCCTCTGCGTTGGTGACTCTGCCTCTCGGCAGAAAGACGTGTGAACGTTTCGCATTCGTATTTCACATTTACTGAAGCACCTTCGAGCCATGATGACATCCCAAATACTAGAAAAAGTTGCTTTGGTAAAATATGGGACTTTTAAATAATTCATATAACATCAGGCAGCATGATTAAATAGTGGTTATTCTAGTCTGCCTAGTAGTTCTGAGGTTTTGGGTTCGAATCTTGTGTGAGGGTTTGCATGTTCTCCCTGTTTGTGTGGGTTTCGGTATGCCGGCTCAGCTCGCCCATTCCGAAAACGTGCGTTTTATCTTTATCGGAGACGAGATTGTCCATAAATCAGCAGGGGTAACACTAGAAATCGGATGGCTAATATACTATCCTGATATGCAGAGTTGTCAGACTGAAAGGGAATGAGCGATATAAATATGCATATGTACAGTACAGTCGAGAGGAAAGCTCTATTTAGCTTTTAGTTATTTGAGAGAATTGAGATAATTATCCAGCCAATGACAAAGTGACTTCATGTGATGAAACGCGCAAGTGTAAAAATGCATTCAAAAAATAATTTCACTTGACTTTGACAAGACATGCAAGCGGGTCTTCTCACTTGAGGCCTGTGCCTTCTGGAGGTTGTTTTCCGCCTCCTCGCCGCCGTCAAAATGAATTATTACCATATTCTAATCATCCCGCGGATATTCAGCAATGTAGGGGATAGAAGGCGACTTGTCGCAGACCAACAGTGCCAGCCAGCCAGAAGCTGTCTATGTCGACACACTTCTTGACTTATTTGTCCATACTTAGTAGAGTATTTCGTCAGGGATGTTTCAATGAACCTTTTGCACCTCCTGGTGGTGATGTTGAAGCACAGCAGGTCACCTTTTCTACCTGGCTGGGACTTTTTGATCCTTTCATTCGTTTACTTCCATCTTGTTGCGCGTTCGTTCAGTACACTGTGTTTTTCATGCTCATGGGTTGATGTAATTAATGAGGTCGAAAGGTGGTTATACTCCACTACACGAGCCACAAATATTATTTGTATTTTTTTTTTAACTCTTGCACTGGCTAAGAGTGGAAATGTTTTGTTTCTCTTTTTTCTTCCGTAATTGTGGTATCTGATTCAATGTTGGTGCCTTTCAGGTTGAAGCCCTTATGATTCTACTGCAATGAGGGTCACTGAAGACCCCATATTAATGCTTTAGACATCATGTAATAAGGTTTAAACATTTTAACATTAAACATTCTCTTTCTAATTCTGTACTTTTCTTCAGTCTGACATTCTGCATTCAACATACATACCCTGCTTTAGGTATTACAACTCAATTACCGTAATTTCCAGCCTATAAGCCGCGACTTTTTTTTCACACGCTTTTGGTGATATGGTTAATTTGTGCATTTTTTTCTAAGGGCCACAAGGGGGCACTCGAACAGGAAAGGTAAGAGAGTGAGACTGGTGGAATATGTGTTGAGGAAGTGACTTTTACGGTCCTGCCCTGTTAGCGCCTTTTTTTAACTGGCCCTGTTAGCGCGGCGGCGCTAGTGTTAAACTCTGTGTACCGTCTTTCTTTGTAAATATCTGTGTTTCAATGTCAGGTTCCATGTGGGCACTTGCAGCTTTTACACGGCTGCGGCCTATGTATGTACCAAATAGTATTTCCTTTACAAATGTACTGGGTGAGGCTTATAACCAGGTGCGCTTTGTAGGTGGGGAATTACGGTAAGAAAAATTACTGAGAAAACAACGTATGCTCAAGAGAAAAGACTTGAAACAACTCAATATTAAAGTAACCCCCCTCCCTTTCTTTTTAAAAGCCATACAGGTAGGTTAGATTCCTCCAAAGGTGCACTGGCTTTGGAGAACCCAACAGAACTGTCAAATGACCTAACGAAAGCCAAAGGCAAGCTAATGTTCCATTAGGGGTTTATTTGGTGTTTTTCATACACCACATGTAACAATAACAATGTTAAATACCATAATGCACGTGTTTATGATACAAAAATCATTACCGGTAATGAAAAAACAATTACTGGAACACTCATCTTTTCAGGTTAAAAAGAAAAACCCATCAAGTTACAGCATGTGAATGAAAATAAGGTAACTCATGGCAAGGTGGCAAAAATTAAAAACATCGCGTTAACTTGTTTGTACTTAAGGCAACTCTAACTGCAAATAATCAGTCAATTTAAGGGAGCTGTGTCAATAACTGAAGCTCCACAGTTACCCAGCAACTATTTACATTGGCATGGCAGTTATGTACATTACATGCATGCGTGTGTGTCTGATGCTGGGTACTATAAAATGTACCAAGTTTTAAGGGTGGAAATGACACGAAAAACTTCATCCTTTGGCGTTATGCCCTGCAAGTGTATACTGTACAGGAATCTCCCTTCTTAAAACACTTTTTCCCAAAACTACGGGGAAACGGTACCTGTGCTGTGCAAGAAAAAGGCCCGTAAAGGTCAAAGCAAATGTGCAAATAGAAATAATAATACAACATTGTCAAGGGGGGGGAAGGAAATGTGCAAGTGTTCCTTTTGAACTTCCCTTGTCAGGGATCCTCATGCATTTTGCTCTTCAGTCACGTTCCTTACATTCAACCCAGCAGCCAATCACGAGGCGACAGACCAGACAGAAGGTGAACGAATGGGAAGGGTTGGAGGGGGATGTGTGCGGCCTGGCCTGTGCTACATCGCAACCTTGTACAAGAAGTACAGTGTTTACAGTACTTGGAGTACTCATTACGTACTGCTGCCTTTTGCATTGCACATGACAAACGTGTTCAACTCATGACAATGTGGCCCATAAAATATAAACTACAATAATAATTATTGAATTATTATTAGAATTGTAAATGCTTTTTTTTTAGGTAAGCAGAGTAGCTGAGTCAGCAACATCATCATCATCGTTTTACATAATTTCGAGGCGAAGTGCATGTCCTACCATAGGAGGCAAACACCTGCTTTCATATAGCATACATGTTACAAAAAGGTACGGAAGTTTCATTTCTTGGGTGAAATTTCAGGACAATCCTCAACAACCGAGCACATCTTATTGACCTTTAGACTTTTGAAAGCACATGTCCAACTATTCAGTGACTGACTATACGATATTGATAATTGCTTACATCCCTTGGACTAAAAAGCAAAGTGTGGAGAGTCTCTGTTGTCAAATTCCACAAGAGCTTCTAGAACAAAACAGAACATTTTAGAGTATGACGCATGATTCGGCTGGCCCACGGCCAAGCTGTAACCAATACAGTATATATTATGTTTTACAATAATCCTTTAACTATGTTCTTAATATATTCATATGCACTTGTGGCTGAAATGTGAAGCATGCAGCCAGTAGCTGCTCAGAGCCCTCTCACGCTCAAATAGCCACGCCTCCTCTCCTTTATTTCTTGCCCGTTTCATCTCTTTGTACTATGATAATATTGCTACATTGGTCAAGTGTCTCCGCTTCCTCCTTGACCATCAACCCGTGGGGTGTGTGGTTCCATTAAAAAAAATATATATATTGACGTAGTAAACTGTACGTGGCTCTTCAAAACGTTGTACGCCGCCGCAGTTTGTGCGTACACTTTTTCAAGTGTGATTTTTTTTTGCCGTTGCAGCAAGGTGGTTGTTGGTGTGAGGGTCAATTTGCTCGGAATGGCAAAATTCACAGCAGGTGTTGGAAAAAAAAAATCAACACCTTTCTGTGACTCTTCCAGTCTTCTTTTATTTTCAGCGTAACCTGCCGACGACAGTTTTGATTTTAGTTGCCACTTCCCTCGAAGAAGTCTCGCATTGGTCAGTTACTGTTGATCAATTGGAGATATTCATGAAATTTCACCCAAAATCCTGAACTTTTTGTGACTAGATAATATTGACTATTTCCACCTTTTTCCTTCTCACAGTTTTAAGCAAAACCTTTAATAAATTAATGGAATGGTCATTCCTATTTTAGCACATTTCACTCGGTACTATATTTTCTACCCGGCACCTCACCGACGACACTCGACAGCGACGTAGACTCAGGAGATGGACGCGGGGTGGGGTTACGCTGTGACGAAGGCGGCGGGGTTACTGGATTTGACAGGTGGCGGAAGGGGTCGCCTGGCAGCAAATGCAGGTCGGGTTGACTGACTTGGGCGGGATCAGATCCAGGTCCTCGTCATCCGGGATCTCATCCAAGCGGTAACCGTCCTTCAGCAGCTGGATGTTGAGATCTTGGTTGATTTGCTACAAGAGACAAAAGTAGTGTTCGTGTCCTGGAGTTTGCAAATGTGTTTCGATGGACGCTAAGAAATGAATAGTGTGCATATCAGGTGTGAGTGATATTTGCCACTTTTATTGAAATGAGTGGCTTGATTTTCGGATCGCTTCAAAATATTACCCTGAACGATTGATTATCCTTTGGTGTGTTTTTTCCCTCACCTCCCCGATCTTGTCAAGAAATGATCGGGACCTACAACTGTTAAACCAGTCCAATACTGAGTGACACTCACACGTCTTTGATTATGACGTGAAGCACAACGCTAACCAATTGGTTCGCGACTTGGAGCTCCAGTCACCAATTGAAGAGCAACCGCTTGTGTCAAGTGTTTGCATAAAATATCTTAAAGCCTTTCACCACAATTGACCCCTCCGTGGATGTTGCGCAATCCGCGTCACTGACCAATCAGAGGCCAGAGATCTGGATAATCTCAGACTCAAATCTCAGACAACGCTGGCTGGATTGGCCAGTATAGCTTCTGTTGGCGTTTTATCGCGTATTTGGGTTCTTTAACAATAGATATGGTTAAGAGGTGTAGTCACGGACTTTGTAATAGTGACGACAGGTATTCTGAAAGGCTAGTTGGTGGGTTCAATTCGTACCCTTTCCAAAACCGAAGACCCAGTACGAAAAATGTCTTCGATGGATCAAACTTTGTGTAAGACCGCATCATCAACTGAATCCATCTAAAATCAACCGGAACACAAGACCGAGTACGAAAAATGTCTTTGATGGATAAAACTTTGAGGAAGACCGCATGATCAACTGAATCCATCAACCGGAACAGATATGGTTGCACGAAGGTAAGTCCTATATTTGATTTTCAATACATGTCTCATATAAATGAATTAGCAGTTCTTCGCTTGCATAATATAGCTACGTGTGAATGATTGTCACACTTGATCTGTGTTGAGCGATATTTTGCGATGATCTAACTGCACAAACGTGTTTCTGTTCGGCGCTCCCGAGTGAAGCTAAACCGGACTTCGTTTGTTTGCATGAAGGTATGCCGTATATTTGATTTTCAATACATGTCTTATATAAATGAATTAGCAGTTCTTCGCTTGCATAACATAGCTACGTGTGAATGATTGACACACTTGATCTGTGTTGACCGATATTTTGCGATGATCTGACTGCACAAACGTGTCCCATTGTTCGCGGCTAATTAGCTAAGCTAAACCGGACTAGCAGTCTTAAAAGCCTTCGACGTGCACCGAGACACCAAGACTGAAGGAAGGATGTTTGAGGACACTATAAAGTAGTGATTGTCGTACTCGGTCGGGACTTGCGTAGGTTCGGCACTAATTCAAGAATAATTATTGAGGGGAGCGCGTGACGTTACACAAAGGAAACGAGAGAAACAACTCGTAAATCAAGCCTCGCCTTCTTTTCCTTCATACGGTGGTTCACAAACGGCTATACAGATACAAATACAGATTCTGCACACAAGTGTGATATGTAACACGAAAATAGGAAACTGTCAATGCCGAATTCGTCTTTGGGTTATAATATATTATATTATGTGGCTTCTCGGTCTTCCTCTGACTCTGGAAAGATCTCGCGCTAATACCAATGGTTTCTCCGTCGATATGCATGTAAATACCATTGAAATACCCCTCGCTGAAATCCTTGAAGCCCTGCTGTCTGCATTTCAACGATATTTCACTGTTAGCTAAGAATGCGAGTGAGAAATCAGCCGGTAAATCGGGCAGTTTCGCTCTATTCCTTTCTTGCTGCGCCGATATTTTTCCCAATTGTTTGTCTGACGTCAGCGCACGTGGCGTGACGTCACTTCAGGAGGCGTGGTCAAGTGCCCTGTACGGAGGGGTCAATTACAAATTAGAAGGAGAATGAGTTTTCAGTCACAATATTATTACCAGATAAGGTCACACCCTAGTTTCTTTTATTTTGTCTATGACTACTACTCTACTACTCAATGGCTGTCTGGATGCCATGTAGGAGAATTCTGCCTCTGACAGGTCAGTCTTGGTACTACACCAAAAACCTGGCTTGGGAGAGGAGACTCGTAATTGTTGAGATGCCATCATACTACCGTTAGAGTGCAACTGCGCTCATTTTTATGTTATGTTTCTAAAATAAAATATATTTGAAGACAAGTGCTGAAAATGTGCAAATAATGAAATTAATATAGTACTGTACTGTCCTGTTATGCGTAAAAACGCTTTTTTCAACTTCAATATTTCCCTGATTTTGTGGGGGGTACAAAAAAAAAAAAAATAGCCACGTGACATCATGGGGCAGGTCCATGTAGCCCACTAGATAAACACCAAGCAGCCTTATTCATATAGTGGCCACATGGCAGAACTGCACTTGCTTGTTCATAAATAAACATCACTCATTTCTACCAGTGTAGCATGCAACTGGCCATTAAACTCTGGCAACTACTTGAAAAAAAATGCATCTTCCATGAAGCGTAACCTTTTTTGTGTTAGTAGGGAAATGCATCATGCCGTTTGGCACCCATGCAAGTTGTGTTGCGAAAAGGATGAGAGCCGCCGGCCCGCGGCTCATTGGGAGCGGCTAGCGAGGCCGCTGGAGGTCCAGCGCGACGTTCGCCTCCTTGAAATTCATGACAGAAGCGCGTCGTCCACACAAGAAGGGAAAATTGTCCCGGAGGCGCAGTTTGTGGTCATTATCAGGCTTCTGCGCTGCCTTTCTGCAACCAATGAAAGCGTGCAATATCTCTGTCGCCATAAGAGAACCATAAGAGAAGGAGGTGGGGGGGTATTATTTGATTGACAGGAGAGGCGGGACTTTCAACGACACGCCCACAGTGTCTGCAAGCTTAAAGAATGTCTCAATTCTTGACTTGACCTTTCCGTGTGATGTGTCAAATTTACATTTTCTTTTCCTGTTTGGCTGCGCTTTGTTTTTTTTTTTTTCAAATCATGGCAAAGAATTATGTTCTCACCATTTCTCCTTTGAATTTGGTTTCAATCAATCACTCATTCAGGTGGGTCATTGAGAGCCACTGGCTCAGTTTACAGCAAAACAAATAGCAGTAAGCGTGCACATTTTTCACTACTTCTTCATCAACTTGTAGCTAAAAACAAATGAAGTACCCTTTTGAAATTAGTGAAACACTTATTCTAAGAAATACAAGTATATCCCTGTTTAACTTCTTAGCCGTTTCACAGACTCTGGGTAATTTCCGGTGGCATGAAGACATAAACCGTGATGTAGTCGAGTTTTCAGAAAGGAACTCACCTCAGCAGAGGAGTATCCCGACGACGAGTATCTTGACATGTCGAAGTCATCGTCACTGAATATGAGAGCACTCATGTTGATAGTGGCCTCAATTTGCAAAACGAATGGATGCGAGACCTGTTTGAGGATGGCGCTCACCTGTCGGTGTCTATCGCAACCAAGGGCTTCTCATCGGGACTCTGGTCTAATGAGGAATAGCCTTTATTGGGCACTACCAACCTGTCGGCAAGCAACCGAGAGAACAGCGAGTTGGTAGAACAGGATATGAAAGCAACAGAACAGGGCCAATATTAGACAAAATAAACTACCGAACGATTGGAGAAGGCAGATGGAGCAGGCAGCGTCTTGGAAACGCTCGATCAATGAAACACTTCCTCCTAAGAGCTCGTGCGACAAGCCGAGATAATGGACGTGAGATAGCATCTCCACTTAAGCGCAAGGAAACGCGTCTCATACTGAAATATGAGGACAGACGAGCACAAGCAAGCAGCTTGGTTTCTCCTGCCAGTTTGAAGCAGCTGCCGGATGTAAAAAAAAAACACCCAGGGTGGTAATTATAAAGCATCACTTAAATCACAGGTGTCAAACTCAAGGCCCATGGGCCGGATCTGGCCCGCCAGATGATTTATGTGGCCTGCAAAGGCAAATCATATATGTCAACCTCATTGATTCTTGTTCAAATCTGGACCGAAATTTCAAATTGTCATATCATAAATGATAATGTTGAGATATCGCATTCATTTTTGTGTTACCTAACATCAACAACAGTTGAAAAACCCATTAGCCTTGATTTTTTATTCCAAACCTAGTTCATAAATTTAATGTCTAAATATGATGACTCGATTATAGATGTTATTATCATAATGGCCCTCTGAGTGAAACGGGAAGGAACCCCAAATGTGGCCAGTGACAAAAATGAGTTTGACGCCCGTGACTTAAATGATGTCACAGGACAGAATTCTTGCGCCCTGCCTGCAATCAGCTGTGAACAAGAACATATTTTGTTAATTTATTTGTGCCGCCGTCCTGTTTCCATTACAGTAGAATCGTGCGACCCGAAAGCGCAGTCGTTGTATATCCAAGTAAAGCATTTTCAACTTTCCCCTTCAGTTTTTTTCCATTAACAATATGAATTAATATTATTTATTATTTTCAACATCCATGGCACGTTTCGTTGACCCAACCCCAACCAATTTCATATTACTGAGAGGACTCGCTTTACCGCCATCCCTTCAAGGTTGCCACGTACAACAGATTTATTTCCATAGCAGGATAAAAATACAGTACCACCTACAGCCATTTTTAAGACACGTTTTTAATACAATTACCCGCTGTTAGTTGTGAAAAAAATACAATTAATAAATAATAGGAATAAGCGATGCTATGTACGCAAAGTGAGCCGCAAGTTACCTTGTTCTGTTGGTCACAGCGTTCATCTTTCAGTACCCTGCACTACTAGTAATGCAGGAAGTCCTCGGTTTACATTCAACGCTCATCTTTGTGCCAGATCCCCCCAAGTTTTCGTGAATTTCAACTCAAAGAAGAAGTTAGAGTAATCATTTGTGTGTCGTTTGTGCTGTGTTCACCTTGTTCTGGCCATCACGTTGTTCTTCTTGGGCTGATTGTTGACTGGACTGACCACACCGGTGCCATTCTTCAATGAGCCCTTCCTGGCCAGCTCTCTCTGTTTCTCTGCACAACACACAAACACGACGTCAGCTTCAATGGAACGCGAACAAGTACTGAAGGTCGGCGTACTTGGCTTGCACGTCGCACACACTCTTGCCATCTTCCGCCATCAAGCATTCTCACTCTTTTCACTGACTTGAAATGTTTCTCATCCGCCCTTGTGTAACTACTCAGAAGCTGAACGAGATTAGCATAATTAATACGAGCGCTCATCAGGCCGTATGATGATGAGAAAGGGGAATTGGGTTTCAGTCTTCTTGCCACTTTGAGGTAAATCTGCATTTTAGCTTCGTCTGCATCGTCGCAAACTGTCATTGTCACTATCAGAGCAACCTTACCAGCGTGCGTTAGACCAGTAATGAAGCCTTGTGATCTTTTCCACTGTCCTTAGCTGTCTACTTAAATAATTATGGCCAGTAGTGTGCTCATTTACATCTTCTCTTTTGTTGGTGTCTGTTGCTATGATACGCGTCAAGACTTCCTGTTCAGCTGACTTGTCCCTTGGGTATACAGTAATTGCACAGTTAATTAAACTAATTATTAATACAGTGTCGAGTAACAATATAGAGTTGTCCCAAACAAATCATGTGATCAAAAATTGGGGTGGATCAGGTGATTTTAACCACATTAGGATCAGGATTTATTTCAAAGGTCTCAAAGCAACAAAATGAGGCTAGAGTACAAAAGATTGTGGCCAATGGCAGATCAATAGCTTTGTTTTATTTTACATAATATAACTTGAGTTTTTTTAGCATCGCTCTCTGAAAGTTGGAAACGTGACCGGCGCCCAGACTGGTACAGGCTTTGAGATTCATTTAGAAATAAATATGCCCAAAGCCCAAGTGTCATGCCTATAAACATTCTAAAATAGAGATTGTAATGAAAAATACATATAACATGATTCACTTCAATGCCTATACGAAAAAATAAAGCGGAGAGCGTGTCATCTATGCGCAAAGTTGCGGAAGTCTCATTCTACATCCAAGTGGTCGCCATATTGGCTGCATCTTCTGGCCGTGACTTCACACTGGGACATTCGCCATTGAAAACACGCTGTGCCACCTACTATGGGAGACAAATACACCTCTTCTGACACGGAAGCTGTTTTTGAAGAAAAGAACATCTCACAACCGAGTGAAGGGACCGGGGCAATATTACCCCATTGTTTCGAGCCATATTTAGATGATATGCGGATCATGGCCAAACCGCATGCGGCCAAACCACGTCCCTGCCCGATCTACCTCCGTAGCGGAGATGAGCCAAACGTTTTGACCTCTGTAATTGCAAACAAAGGCTACTGTACCAAATATTAACATTGGTTTTCTCAGGTATTCAAATACTTATTTGCAGCTGTATCACACACAAAATCATTACAAAATCATACATTGTGATTTCTGGATTTTTCTTCGTCGATGATCTCTCTCACAATGGACATGCACCTACGATGAAAATTTCAGACCCCTCCATGAATTCTAAATAGGAGAACTTGCAAAATAGTGGGGTGTTCAAATACTTATTTTCTTCATTGTACGTATCACTTGTTCACATACATCTCCTGTTTTGGTTTTCCTACTCTAACTCTGAACTCTTTCAGATGAACTTTTGAGTTGTTTTTTTTTAAATAGCTCTATTTCAAAGGTCATTTGAATCATCAAGCTTGTGGCATAAAGAACGTTGAATGATAGTTCTGCCATTCTGATTTGACAGATTACAATTATGTGTGACTGACGCCATAATTCTTACTTCATAGTGGCAATGCTGCTCTCTGGAGTAGCATTTGGTTACGGCTTTGACTTACCTGTGAGTGACGAGTGTGAAAAGAAATGAAAAAAAGATTGACAGCTCCGTCCTGGACTCTATCCAAGGTGCTGCACAGACTCCTGACTGAAAGACTGTGTTCATACATATTTATAGCACCTCAACATCATGAACTACATTGGGCCGATGGGAGAACACAAACAGCACGTGTCGCAAAAACGGTTTTAAAGAGTCACTTTCAACTGTCACCTATTTTCATCTGCAGGGGGGACGGCTTGTAGTTGATCGTGACGGGTTCCCCCTCTCGAGTGTCCGAGTCGGCTTCCGAGGCCGTGGAGGAAGCTGGGTCCTGGCCACGTATGGACAAAGACATGCATCCTTTACATAACAAGAAGCACGTGCGGATAAATTGTCACTGTATTTGTACAATGCAAAGAAAACAAAGCTTCGTGCCAGAAGCTTCACGGCAAAATGAGATGAGGGTTAGAACGAGACATTCAACAATTTATTATTTTGTTCGCTTGCAGTGGTTAGAAATGCATTGCAACATACTGAAAATTGTTTCTAATTTTGTGGGTTCCTCATTTCACTCCATTCGAGGGTTCAAAATATTAAAAACATCTCTCTGCAGGATGCAGTGAAAAATGACCACTCCAATAATGCATAACTATTAATAGGATATAATTATCTTCGACTTTCACCATTATGTAGGAGCACCTTATAAAATATACCGTACTAAAGAGCGTCACTGATAGCATCGCGGCACCACGGTTTTCTGTCTCGATTTGTGCCCTTTGATTGACTGCCAACCAGTTCAGGACGTAGCCCGCCTTCATTTTTAGCTGAGATTGGCTCCAGCAACCAGTCAACCACAACAGGATTTAAACACTATTTGAAATGGAGGGATGTGGATGAATGTACTACCGTAAATGTCATTGCAGGAGTCAACGCACGAGTACATTTGGACATAGGAAATGAGGGAATGTTGGATGTGGGAGCTTGATGTATAGTTGAGGATTTTTCCAAGATGCTGGATGTAAGTGGAGTGCAAATTGCACGTTAACAATGTAAACAAAAGATTTAGAATTTATTACAAATTAAAAGGTGACGAAAGGTTTTGGGATAATGTGGAGTGAGTCAGCCATTATTTTGAAAAGACCACCGACAGGTAAAAGCCTAGCGTAGCCCAAGGCCTTTCCCGATCAAAAGTTCAAAGTAATTTTATGCTTGGGAGAATTATTAGATTACAAAATTGGATGCCAACTCATTCATTTTTGGCACGATTGACTTACTGCTTAATTCAAAACAAGTCAGTAAAGTGTTGGTCAGATTTTCTTATCCAGCTTTCAATGGGGACTGAGGAAATTCAGAAGTACTCATATGGTGAGGTTGAAATCAGAGGACTTGTTATTTAAATGATAAAAACATCTCTGTAAACGTTTTACCTTTGCATGAAATAAGCTTGCTGGCAAGAAAAATGTTTATCAGAATAATGTATTCATTGGACATTTAATAATTTGGCTACTGATGCTTTACTGTCACTGTGTTTTAAATCAAGCATATTATGACAAATTTGTCATTTTGTTCTTTTTGGCCACAGTAGAGAGGAGGAGTTGAATGTGAAGTTAAATTTGCTGATGAAAATTGCTTTTTTCGTGACTAATTTGTCACCCACCCAGCCGTGGTTGGTGACATGAAAATGGAACAAATGACACCAAATGAAAGAATAATTGACTTAAGGGCCCATTACATTTTCAGCAGGGTTGAGTTATACATTCATCCATTTATAAAAAAAAATACTTTTAAATAACTTGTCGTCATTAAAATAGGATTGTGGGTGAGATTTCACCTGACTTAGTGTAGGAGGCAGAGTACACCAGACTGGTTGGCAGCCAATTGCAGGCTAAATACAGCCAAAAAAGCGAAGAAAAAAAAAAAACATCCCCACTCACTTTTGGACAATTTAGTTTTCAATGAACCCAAGAGGCGTGTTTTTCATATGGGGAGGAACCTGGAGTACCCAGAAAAACCCCAAAGAAACATGGGGAGAACATGCAAACTCCACACATGAAGAACTGTGAGGCAGATGTGCTAACCACTAGTCCATTGTGACGTCACGTCATACAATATTGCTCTGTCTCAACATATGAGTGTGTGATAGTATTCAAATGTATATTTATGACTTTTATGCACTTGTTTGTTTTCTGTTTCTCATTTGATCTGTTTCATGGACAATTAAACGGAATAGTAAACGTTTTTAATATTATACATGCCATAAAATGACTGAGCCGAAGTCTTACGTATAAGACAAGAATCACAACGACTCATACATCAGGCTCATTTACATTTTTGTTTTGTTAAAACTCAAGGCCGGAGCAACTTGCTGGGCGGATGCTGGCGATGTTGCGACTGGTGCGTGGCTATGGTGACGATGTGGCCGTGACGGACGAGACTCGCTACACAGACCGTTGGACCACCCCCGCGGATAATTCATCCACAACAGCTCATTACCTTCACACTGTGGCCAAATAGCTTGTTTGGTTGGGCGCATCGGAACATGAAGGAGTGTCGAGGATGGTCATAGCGAGGCCACGCGCCTTGGCAATCGGGTGGTAAATGGGAGTTTTTCGGGAAGTGTTGTCGGAACAAAAGACAAATGGGAAAACACCGTCGGATGTTGACGTACCAGCGGCTGCATCTCGGCCTGCATGTCCGCCTCCTGCACGGCATTGGGCACTTGGAATCTGTCCATCTCCTCCATCATGTCGCCTGCTTTTCACCGAGCGACGCAGCCCGCCACGGGAACGCGTTGGGAATGTGCCGCTGCCTGGTGGGGCTCCAATCAGGCGAGGACGAACAAGCAGACGAAAAAGAAACAGAAGAAAAAGAGGAGGAAGAAGAAGAAGAACGAGCCCTGCGCTCCCGCGGAGGCGAGCTTCATCCCAGCTGGCGCTGACGTCACGGCGCTGCCGGTGGGGTGACCAGGACCAGTAGGCACCGCCCACTTCCGGCTAACCAGCCAATCTGAGGGCCGGGGACCCTGCGGAGGCCCTGGAACATCACATTTGAGACCACAAAGTAATCATTTTTTTTTTTGAAGAAATGATTGATGTTGATGATAGGGAGCTTATTGATATTGATGATTGGTATTTTGATGTTATGTCCCATCAGGGTTTTATGGGTTGTTTGCACATCATTTGCATTTATTTACTGCATCTCCGCACACTTAAGATTGGCTCCAGCACTGCCGCAAACCTCTTAAGGATAAGCGCCTCAGAAAATGGATGGATGGATATTTTTACATTATAATCATGATGAGAATGATGATGATTACATCCTGAATGTAATATTGTTTTGTTGAGTCAAAATAATTGAAAAGACAGTTAAAGGTGAATTTGATGTTGGCGCTTGTAGTTCCACTGCTTTAATTATCCACTTCAGGCATAAAATATGATTCATCCCTTCCGGAATTCCAATTGTTCAGTAATAAGTTTCACTCATATATGAGCTTATTTGATTCCACTTGCGCGGCGTGTCCTATTTATGCTGCTTTTTTGTGCTCATCTTTGCCTGCAGGGGGCAGCCTGCTGCGTGCATTCAGATAATGTCTCTTTTTAATGAAAAGCCACAAAAAAGAAAGATGCGACAAACATGGCGTACATTGTTGTGGATATGTTGAATTTCTGTTTAAATATACTTTATACGATGACATTAATGATATTTGTTAGCCCCTCTTTAGCGGTTAGCTAAATGGAGCTAATGATAATGTTAGCGGTGAACTAGTTTAATTTTGCAAGCCTCTGCTTTGTGTTTTTTTCACTACATGACGTATAATACTTGATTTTGTGTTTTATACGCATCTTTGTGCAGTGACGGAGCTCTGCACACCAAATTCTAATCAAAGCTGCTGGCTTGGGCTCAGCTCATTGGCACAACCACAATCGGGCTGTGATTGATTGGTGATCAGTCAAGTTGTACCCACCATAAATCAGCTGGCATAGATTCCAGCAATACCAGAAAGAGGGGAAAAACGGATGGATGGATGGAAAAGTCCCAGACCAGTTTTAGCTGCGCTTTGTGCTGACCACTAGAAGGCAGCAGCATCTTGTTCTGTGCAACTCAACGGTTCTGGGAGTGTCAACTGTTATTGCATTTGACACTTTGTAGTGCACACTTAAAGCCACCAAACGGCAGTGTAGTTGTACAATTTTTTACAATTTTATAAAGTTTTTTTAAATATTTTTTTTTCAATTTGATCTAAGCAAAGCTGGAAAGTGTACATACTCACATTATGTATTCAAGTACAAGTAAAAAAAAAATAAAACAATGTAAAAACAGAAGCAATGATTCAACTTTTTCCCCTAATTATTGTCACTGTTAAAAAATAAGTACAGACTCAAATGTCTGAAATTAAAATATTATTGTAACATCACACAAAATAGTTTCCATATTGGGGAAAAAAGTACTGGATGTGCTTTCTGCTACCCCCCACCTTTGCTAAATGACGTAAGAAATGTGGGCTTAGTTAATGATAATGCCTGAAAAAAATACACCTCCATGTGTTTTTGAAGATTCGAATGAGACATTTTGCATGCAAAGGTGCTTTTTAAGAAAGTACAAAAAATTATTCCAGGAGGTGACAGGCCCTGCATGGGGAACATCTTGCTTCTCTGATTCTGTTCTTTGTGTTCCCCGCTTGACGGTCCTCCCCTGGTGTTGATGCCCAATTTTGTTTTCGTTTGTTTTGTTTTTGTTTTACATTTTAAAAGTCTGAAATATGGCAATCACTCAGTCAAGATCTCAACTTAAGTTAACTCTGTACATGAGACAGAATCAAAACGCCAGCATTTGTGGAACAAGGGCATAGTGAGAGTTTTGAAATTCTTAAATGTCTGCATTCATTTGACAAAAGCATATTGAAGACATATTAATAAGGCAATTGTAAACTGTAAAGAAAAATGCAAAATACTAGTACAGGTACGCCTCTTTGAAAGACAAAGTTTCAGCCATCTGTCGAACGACAAAACAGATTTGAATAACTTCTCCGTGTGAGCTGCCGTTCAAATTATTTTAATGGCTGTCTTTGTGGGATCAGTGCCGGCAACACTATAGGGGCCCCGCTTTTAAGATATGATTAAATGTGATTAGAATTCTGTTATTAATTATTCATAGACAGGAAACGTAACAGAGCACAAACAGCCAGACTCTGCCCGTGTGTGTGTCAGCATGAACATTGAACAACTGCTTTTCCAAACACCAGCCTTAGGGTGTGCGTGTATGCAAAAAAACAGATTAACTTCAGCTTTCTTTTGTGACTGTTTGACGAGCTACTGTGGGTTACGCAACCCCTCGAGTGGTCCAGATGGAGCTGCAGATTACTGGCCCGATGTCCTATGTTTATTAGTAATCTCTACGTGTTATTTCTCCCCATCCTTACGTAACGCCTCTGCTGAGTTCACTGACTCTCTTTCATCTCGGCTCACGTCGGACGCCCCTCGGAAATTGTCCCCGCGTAGGCTGCCCGGCTCTTGAAATGCAAGGAAGCGGCAACTAACGGCAAGTGGCTAATCTCAAAAAGACACAAACACCATCAAGACTCCATCACTCTCTCCCAAAGTGGAGGGATTAAAGTGCACCGGAGGATCGGAAAAGATGAATGCTCATTTCTAATTTTATTCCACTGGTGCAGCACCGGAGTGAATCATAGACTCCTTTTCTTGCTGTGAGGAATCAATAAGCATTTGTCAAAATCAGTGCAGGGGCTCACACACTGCAACCAGTCAGAATGTTGCTGACCTTCAAAGCCGCGAATGCCACTTTGAAGCGGATCAGTGAGTCCGCGCTAGTCCCTTTGCAAGCGTCTGGCGCTGGTCCAGTGACAACGCAGTGCAGGAGGCCAAAGAGAGGGCAAGGTGTCAGCGGGATGGGGGAAAAAAAATCTGCTGCAGATATGCTGAAAGTTGGAAAAAATCATTCCACAAACAGCCATGTTCTCCAGTGGTGCTCAAGTTTGAATGTCACTGTCAGAGAGGTATTCCTTTAACCCTGATGTACACATTTGACAGCAATAAAAATCTTTCAACGTGGGATTTGATGACGTTTCCTGAAGTAAATCAAATTACCCAAAGAAAGATAAGCCTTAGGTTTCCTTCCTTCAGTGCTCTTACACATAATGCAAAGTGTCAAAGAAGGAATTTCCGTGGTATTGTGTGTATCTGTTTTTGTGTGTTGGTGGCGTTGCGTTTGTTTGTTGACCTTGATTTCATTGCGTATGTGTGTCAAAATAAGTCTGATCGATTGATTGAAAGCAATCCAAGATATACACACGCGATGACCCGTAAGACGGAGACATTCACCGGGGACGCATAGGTTCAATGGTGGGGCAGGAGATTAAAGGGTTAGAGGAAGTTGCTGGCTTCAAAGGGAGTGGTTGGCCGTAAACAGCCAGTTTGGATGTGGGGAGTAAAGTGGCATGTCTGGCTTATGCATCTCAACAAACAAATGAAAATGTTCTTGGGGCTCCAATTTTAGATACATTGAAGTTGTTCTAGGTCACATTTGACCCATGTCTACTAAAACAGATTTACCACTGTTGGCTAGATCAAGAAAAAATGATATCAATAATGAGAATTTTACAACCATGACAGTGTACATCCTGCAAATGTGAATTTTTTTCTTTTCTGGGACAGTGGTAACAGTATTCAACTGGGAGCCTGAAACCCGAGAACCGCCCGTGTTTCCACCACATCTGCACTATTTTCCACAGACACATGCACCTGGTGGTCTTTACAAGGTCATTGGGGGAAGCTTGAATAAATGTGAAAAAAATACTGATAGATATTTGGTTGTGTAAATCATAAACAAAATACACAGCAATACCAAGATCTGCAGTTCATAATTGGAAACACTGTTTCTAATGTTTTGACCCTTGCCTATATGGTCTAGTGGTTGAGAGAACAGCCTGGATTGGACTGTCAGTTCAGGAATTATTAAGAACATCCCTCTTGGAGATCAAAAGTGACGGGCGGGGGAATCCGAAATGAAAATGTGGGCAAACCTAACAGCGGTCGTGACGTTTTCACAAACAGTCGAGTGGCAGTTTAACTATCAGCAGGATGTGTGTCACGCTCAAGTTCAAAATGTTCCATGCTGATTCAACGCAGGAAGTAAATAAAGACACATACATGACAGTTGGTCTTTGGAGTTTACAGTATCAAATTCAAATTTACACCACTGAAACCTTTAGAGTCATTTTTAACAAGAAAATCACAGAAACTATGGAGTACGGTATAAAAACTGCTGGCCAAAGCAGTTTTTAGTGTGGGTTTTCTGTCCGTCTAGAATCTGGACGTTGCTGCCCTGAAAGCAATTCTTGTTGCTTCCCTCCTTCTTTTTCAGATGCAAATGAACTGCAGAATCCGATCCCGATTCTGCACTGGGTTTGTGTGGGGGTTGCTTGGTTTCTAAAACAATTGAGAAGTCAGCACTGTTGATTATGCATTGCAGTGCAGTGAGGAGTGCAGTGACCACCACAATGGATGGATTAAAAATAATAATGATAATAAAACAACTGTCAAGTTTTGCAGTTTACTGCTGTCTGTCTCCATTTGCCCTGCGATTGGCTGGCTAACAGTTGTGGGTGTACCCTGCCTCCTGCATGATGACAGCTGGGATTCGCTCAAGCACTCCCGCGACCCTCGTGAGGATATGCGGCTCAGAAAATAGATGGATGGCAACTGACAGCATCACATTTCCATTGCTTTTATTGACAAAAATCTTGGAACCCACAAAACAATAATTATGGCCTGCTTTATTTCTTTTGGAACACCTTTAACCTGCTACTTTGAAAGAAAGGGGAAAACATTTTTACTGCCATGTTTGTGGAACACCATTGGGCATTTTTATGGGATGCATCACAGTGAAATTAGTCCAGTTATAAACATAATAAACTGCTGAACTTTACATACACTCTCCAAGTGAATTCTCATGAAAACATTATAGTTTAGTTAGTGTCGGTTATAAATGAATATGACAGGCTTGTCCTCATTAATGCACAATAAAACAACTTATTGCTTCGCTCAGCCTGCTATTGCCAGTACATTGAATAAATGCCAGCAATGGAAAAAAAGGCACATTAAGGGGAAGTATTACTTCTTCCTAAAAGTCATGAGTTGAACTACTCTCTATTAAAAAATGTTTTCACTCTTGTGGGAATTTTTTTTTTGCAGCCATTTTATCGCCCCCCCCCCAAAAAAAAAACAAACAAACAAACAAACATCTGTTGTGTTTCTCTGTCTACATCATTAGTGGTAGGTACACGTTCCCCCTCTTCTCCAACACTGCCAGATTTGGTTTGCTCACTCCAGCTCTCAGTATCACCCTCAAAATGAGAAGAGGGTATCATGCTCCGCCCCCGTGGACCAGAGCAAACAGACCGACAGATGGACGGTCCCAGAGACGCAGAGCAGAGATAAGAGGATTGGGCCTCAGCTTGTTGTTGCTCTTGGTCTTGCTTCAAGTCTTGCACACAAAGCTTCTGCACAGAGATGACGGCCTCGAGACATTTGCGCTAAAGAGCGACTCCTTTTTGGCGCCGTGGTTCACTTTTGTTACGGTCAGGCTACTATAAGATACTTGTGCTCAGGCTTCTGCTTCGTCTTCTCTGGTTCACAAGTGAAGAAGGGCCCCGGTTTGGATGGCACCTGGCAGGCCTTGTAGAGGATGATGAAGAGGATGAGGATGAGGACGCCCACTGCCGTGTTGCAAACAATGGCCGCGATGGCCCACACCGACAGCCCCATCCTCAGTTCGTGCTCCAGAGAAGAGCTCAGTGGACGCTTCCACAAAATTCACTTCCTGTGCCACGTCACTGAGAGCCTGAAAGAAGAACACAATGCCTTTCATTTCCAGGCCTGTGCACACACACACACACACACACACACACACACACACACACACACACACACACACACACAATGTGTCTGGCCTGGATTAGCCTGTCACGTGGACCGTCCAAGTCCACAAGAAAGATGATCTCGGTAAAGACTACTTTGTCTCAGCCAAGTTTGTCACAAGCCCAACATTCTCTTATCCTAACAGACGCTCAACTTGAATCCATTTGCGTTGTGCGCGTTAGAAGCGACACAACCACGTCTTTTGTGTGGGCTGCAGTGCATAAAAGTGATTTACTACGGCGTGGAGACTTTTTCTCAGGACGTGTTTTCTCGTTGGGAAACGACGGGAGTTTCTGTTGCTTGGCTTTCTTATTTTCAAAAGTTCCCCATTTCCACGCAGCTGCAGAGATGTCTCAAGAGTGAAGACAGTGGTTCACGTAGCTCGGCACAACCACACGATTCTTGTTGTCCCGGTCTGACCCAATAGTGGATTTTTCATATTGTACATTCTGAATATTTGGTTTGAGAATGTCAGTATAAATGTAAAAAAAAACCCAAAATTTTTTAGCCATTACCTTTTCAAATCGTCATTTAAAAAAAAATGTATTCATCCATCAAACATGTATTTCCTATTCAGGGTCACGGGTGAGATGGAGCCTATCCCAGCTGACTGGTTGCCTGACAACCGTAGGATGTATACAGTAGAGACGGCAACCATTCGCATGTACATGAATTTACATTTTTACTGTTTTGGAAACTCAACCCATGCTACCTGCACAGAAGTCTTACTAATGAAGCCTTATATGCTACGCATATAAATTGTAGATGATCTTGTAAATATTTGATATGCTCCTACATTAATGATATATTTGTGACAGGCAAGTTCATTTTATGTATACATGAGCTAAGTTTAAACATTAAATACTAGATGCAATTATAAGATTTAAGGATGTACAATATTGTCTTCTAATTGAACTTTAAGTGGATGCGCATTTTTTTAATATGTATTTTTAATATGTAAGATCAATGTGCCTGTTGAATGTCATATGAGCTGTAATAATGAATGTTTAATTCATGCTTGCGGTCTCCAGTATCTATATAGAAATGAAATGTAATCCATAATATGACGCTCAGGGCCGAAAGAAGTGACTGAAGGTGAGCAGAAATGAACAAATCCTAAAGATATAAACACAAAACTATAAAAAACAAAACAAAAAAAAAACACTTAACACGACTGCAACGTTCAGAAGTTTCGGCTGCAAAGTTTTCAAGGACAGCGCGAGAACGTTATCGGGTTACACAGGTGAGTGTCTGATGACAGAAAGAGAGAAAAAGAGAGAGGATGTGTGTATGTCTGTTCTTTCAGATAAAGAACGCACACGTACACACACGCTTGTACACACCTAATGCATTTCTAATGAGGCCTCGTTACGGATTCCTCTCACCAAAGGAAGAATCACGCCGCAGTCCAAATCCACCCATCCATCCATTTCCTTTTGCGTTTGTGCTCATTAGCTGACGCTGAGCGGGCGAGAATGTGCCAGCCAATCGCGAGGCACATTAACACCTGGAAGGTTTTTAAAGGCTTCAACGAACCTAGCATGTGTTTGCCTTGGAATGTGCAAAATGTTTAAGAAAACCTCACACAGCAGTCTCTGGATCAAAATTTGAACCTGGGGCCTCTCATCTCTGGAGTCACTGATGGTGTAGTGGTACACACGCCTGCCTTTGGTGGGCAGCGTGGGATTGATCCCTGCTCAGTGATGGTGTCGATATCTCCCCTGCGACTGACTGGCGACCAGTTCAGGGTGTAGTCTGCCTTTTGCCCGAAGGTAGCTGGGATAGGCTCCAGCTTTCTGCAACCCTTGTGAGCCTAAGCGGCTTGGATAATGACATGACCTCTCATCTCTGAGAAATAAGACCTAGCCAGTAGCGCACTGTGTTGCCCATGAACAAATCTTTATTTTTATTTATTTAAGATAAAGTAGACTAAATGGGACAAGCCACTGGTCAGTGAGACGTTGGAACTTTAACTTTGTACCTGGTGAGGTCATCAGTCTGTCATCAGTTTGATGGCATCAAGCAGATAACACAGTGACTCCTCCTCGGCACGCTCACCCTGTCCCAGCACCCGAGGCCACAATTTTTCTAGACATTCATATTGTCTATGTTGACGATGTGAAGGCTATGTGTGCAGTTTGTATGAGACCAGGCAGTCCTTCAGGTACTGTTATGAGTGGCCCTGCGAGTCTCAAATGTGGAACACAAAGGCCAGTTACTTTTCTCAACCTTGAGGAATTAATAAAGGTAGTAATGGGGATAGGCTCCAGCACACCCGTGACCCTCGTGAGGATAAGCAGTATAGAAGATGCAAGGACAGGTACTGACGTAAACAATACAATTACTATTACCACAATATTAGGTCCACCTACACAATTTAAAGGGAGAACTGTAATACGAGAGCTGTTGTGTTTTGTGCCTCACCAGCTCACTTTTATATGATGTCATTGTTGGGTCTTAAGGTTGCCGTGGCAATGTTTTCGTCATCGGCTGACCCTAATACAGGGTCAGAAACACTTTTCTACCTTTGAAGCAGGTACTCATGCAAGAAAACTCTGCTGAGTAAATAAGTCACCCACTGATGATGAAGCGTCAAGAGTAAAATTTACTATGTGCATTTAATGCTCAAGGGCACATCAACATCCTCACAGCGGCTTAGGATCAAAGCTGCACCATTCAAGTTGGGAGATGGCTCTACCAGCGGAACCACTTCGTCGCATTACCCCCCCCCCCCCCACACACACACACACACACTCTCGGGCTGTCACTACATGGAGCCACAAGAAAGTAGGCACATTTACAGGACAAAAAAATATACTGTGTATCATAAATTTCAACTGTCATCAGCATTACTGAGTCATATCGAAAGATTGAATTTCACGATGAGATGGAAATAGATTAAATGGCTTTGTAACGATTGTCTCAGTACTATTCGTACATCTGTGAGAAATTTCCATTGCATGCTTTGGCCATTACAAATAAGATTACATCCAAATAAAGCTCCCGAGGTTCCAAACATATTATTTTCCTGACAGTGTCACAGTTGGCCGTGTGACAACCCCTAATATCACATCGAAACCAATCCCTACAAGAAATGAGAAAATTATACTGATGTTTATTTTGTTAAATGTACTGCAAATCTTTATATGTAAAATACCTACTGTAATTGGTAACTTTGACAAAAGTGGAAACGGACGTCACGCAAATTAATACAAGGAAACAGAACCACAAATTCTCCCACTCAATCAGTGAAAGCAAAATATCCATCCATGCATCCATCCATTTTCTTTTGCCACTTATCCTCACTAGTGTTGTAGCCTATCCCAGCTGTCAATGGGCAGGAGGCGGGGTACACCCTGAACTGGTTGCCAGCCAATCACAGGGCACGTTGAGACAAACAGCCACGCTCACAATCACACCTAGGGGCAATTTAGAGTGTCCAAGTAATGTTGCATGTTTTTGGGATGCGGGAGAAAACCACAGTGGCCGGAAAAAGCCCACGTACGCACGGGGAGGACATGCAAACTCCACACAGGCAGGGCCGGGATCGAATCTGGGTCCTCAGAACTGTGAGGCTAGCGCTTTACCATCTGATCCACCAAGGTAAAAGATAGTTATCGAAAAAAAACCCACAGAACTATACTGATTTATTGACTATGTTGAATCTTCTTGACTTACCAAAGTGGAAAAAAGTCTTGTGTCTACTTCCCAATTATTTCAATGAGTGCCTTCATAAATGGCGTCAAGCCCAAAAGTCAGTAGTGTAAAAACAGAGCATGTAACACGTGTGCATGCACCCCCGAGGCCGCCGTCAATAGACAGATAACAACAGTCCGTCTGTTACGCAATGAGCCTCCAACGAGCCTTCGGTCCCAAAACTGACAACACACAGCCGAGGTGAGATCTCATTTCGTGCATGTTTGTGTTCCCCTGATATGAAGCAACTTTTGTGGTTCTTCCCACATTATCCAATAATTGCATGGAAATGAATGCAAACATGAGCCCCCTTTTGTACAAACGCGCATCGCGTGCAACACACGCCGCTCTGGCAGCAAGCATGCTAATCAGGTGCACTTTTGCATAATGCACAGTGAGTCAACTTCATCTCATGTGACAAAGTACCTGCAAGCGTGCATGTCGGATGCCAAAGTTAGACTTGCTTTCATCAACTATTACTTTTGGAGTTACACGTTTGGAAGGGAGAACAGTGCAAGTAGACAGTCAAATAACACAAAGTGTTAACGTGAATTTGTTGTTATGGAAATACAGTGGCAGTTCAACTCTCCGTCTCCCCAGGAGTACGATGTATGTAATAAACATTTTCTGTCATGCGATGTTGAGCAAAATTTGGTGGTCGCCGTTGGATTTGATGTTTGAGCAGAGCTTGATTAACACTGACTATGTATTGTCTTGGGGTGTGTTGTGTTGTCGACATGTCTGCATTTCAAACAAGCACCCGCGAAAGCACGTTTTTGTTTTTTGTGTACACTAAAGATCTTTAACAATACAATAGCCAAAATAAGTCATAGTTTAAAGGTTTTCGCTTGTATTAAAATCAATGACGGTGGACAACTGTACAACCCGACTCATAATGCATTGCAAATTTAAAAAGTTACAAACATTTTCAGTAAATCCAAACTCCAGAATCGAAGATTATTTTTTTTCCAGAAAACTTACTTTTTTTTTTGCCCAGAAATCCTTTTCCACTCACCTATTTAATTTTTTTTTTTTTTACTTTGTTATCCTCCTCTTCTGCAAAGCATGGACACACATTGTCAGCCGCGGTCCACCAGTCGACTTCTACAGGAGGGTGGGAAAGTCTCAGGGGGTGGAAGTAGGTCACCAAAGTGAACCGGGGCCCCTGTCGGTGTGTGCTTGATGGGCCAGCACGCCGGCGGTCAGCCCTGGAGGTGTCCCAGTCGCTTCGCAGTCAATGTTGACAGGCTGCAGGGCAGCGGGATGCGATAGTGCTGTTGTGGGGTTGTGGATCAGTGCATGGTCCCTCCCCCACCACACACACACACACACACACACACACCCTCCCTTTCCCTGCCACTCTTTCAGTTCCCCACTGAGCTGTGAATAGAAAGACACTTCTTGGAACATCCAATGAAGTGCTTTACTCCTCACAGCTTGGTGAAAGTCCACAGAGGTGAACTGCAAGACGCCAATCTGGCTACAATCTTATTTAATCTTTTTATTTTATTTTTTTACACATAAAGAGTTGCTGCATCGATTCAAGCGATCAATTTAAAACAGTCTAATTTGTTGTTGTGCAATGTTTAGACCTATTTTATCAACGTAAAAGGGATTTTGGGTGATGAGTTTCATGTAAACGCGTTCAGTGCTATTGACGTTGATACTCATCAAATACAATCATACCGTTTACTGCCACCAACGTATGTACAGTATATATTTGTTAAGTACGTTTTTCAACACGTGTGGGTGGAATAGAATCTACCCCAGCTTCTTTGTGAAATTGAAGTTTGTAGGCAACTGCAATGACTAAAAAAATGGCTGTATACAGTAGTTTTACATCGCTTTGGATATAACTGTCATTTTTAAATAGACAATAAAGATTAGGTGATGAATCGCGACATGTCACATTTATTATGAGGGAGGGAAATACAACAGTCCCCAAATGAGTGGTACAATTTGATGTTTGAGCATCCCTCAACTTTTAAAATTACAGTACAACATATTAAAAATCAGAAAATGGATTGTGTTCAATTTTGTAAGTTCCATTGTAATTATACTCGATTTTGTGGCTTTTTCTAAAATTTTAGTTCATTTTTTGGGAAAAAACTTGTGACTTGACAGTTTGACAACACTGCAAACTACAACCACAATAAACAAGGTATAAAACGTAATACGGTAGTTATTTTACAAAGATTACTTCCTCTGATTTGAGTCCCACTCAGACATGTCCCCTCCCCCTTTTGACTGGTTACTATGCACCACAACAGCATGGTTCCCTGTCCTAATTTCTGTCTTTGTGTGTGTGTGTGTGTGTGTGTGTGTGTTCCAGCTCAAAATGGGGTACCATGACCTCTCTTCTTTCAAGGCCACTACACTCTTCTTCTCCACTCACTTGACACAGAACATTCAGTATAAGGAAACTAATTCGAAGCTGCTGCCCTAAGGATTCGCAATTAATACATTTCTTACTTTGAAGACAGTTATGATGTCATAATTCAAATATACATATTACCAAAATTTAGTCGGGACAAGATAGCAAGAGCCAAGCAAGTGAATGAAGCAAGACTAATGATTTAATATTGGTACTAGTATCAGATAAAACGTTTCGTTCCTTAGCTGTACTGTACATACATGCATTTTCTATAGCGCTTGTTCACATTCGGGTAATGGGTGAGCTGGGGCCTTTGCCACTTGAATTTAGGCAAGAGGGGGGGGGGGTACACCCTGAACTGGTTGCCAGCGAATCACAGGGCACATCGAGACAAACAGCCGCACACACAATCACACCTAGGGGCAATTTAGGGTGTCCAATTAATGTTCCGTGTTTTTGTGATGTGGGAGGAAACCGGGGCGGCACAGTGGATCAGCGAGAAATCATTGGCCTCACAGTTCTGTGGTCCCGGGTTCAATCCCCATACCCACCTGTGTGGCATTTGCATGTTCTCCTCATGCCTGCGTGGTTTTTCTCCAGGCACTCAGTTTCTTTCCTCCCACATCCCAAAAACATGTAACATTAATTGGACACTCTACATTGCCCCTAGATGTGATTGTGAGTGCGACTGTTTGTCTCGATGTGCCCTGCGATTGGCTCGCAACCAGTTCAGGGTGTATCCCGCTTCCTGCCCATTGACCGCTGGGATAGCCTCCAGCACTCTCCGTGACCCATGTGAGGATAAGCGGCTAAGAAAATGGATGGATGGATGGATGGATGGATGGGAGGAAACCAATGTGCCCAGAGGAAACCCACGCAGGCACGGATAGAACATGCAAACGCCACACAGGAAGGGCTGGGATTGAACCCGGGACCTCAGAACTGTGAGGCCAACACTTTTCAAACTGCCATGCCGCCCTGGCTTTCTCCCACATCACAAAAAACATGCAACATTAATTGGAGACTCTACGACAATTAACAGCTCAGAAGATGGATGGATATATTTTATGGTTTAGTTTCAGTCCTATTGTTGTGAACAAATCTTGTGCACCAGTTTAGGATTAGGCCGGTGTTGGTAATTTTGTAGGGGAACACATTTGTGGCACATCTGTGGGTGGGCAAGCTGTGGCAGTCTGGGAGTGTTTAGAGTTGCCTTTGTTTCCCACCAATCAAAGCATATCCTCTCATTCCCTTTAAATGTTGTGCAACTGACAGTCTTGATAGAGACATTTCTATGTAGAAGAAGACGATGCGTAATGCAACGCTGGTCACTTTTGTCCGCAAAGATCACTCCTCTACCTGCACTCCAATCAAATTCAACAACATCACATTAGACCGGCGGTCTACCTTGTGTTAGTATTTAGAATTTGTCTGAGCAGGTGTAAGTTTAGAACACCTTTCTGCCACCAAATTGCCATTATGCCTTATCTCCAAGGGCACACCCTCAGTGTGCCAGAAGGACCAGTTTGGAGCATATTGGGCTTCCAAATTGGAAAACGCTCAGTGAGCCTCATGCTTGCACAAAAATCAGGATCCACCAGCATTTGTGGCTTGCTGCAGAAGTGCCATTCACGAAAAATACAGCCCTTTATGTCAAGCACAAAAGAAAAAAACAAAACAAAACAATATCCATTTACGGTATTTCCTAAAACACTTGTCTTCATTTTAGTCATGGGTGAGCTGGCGCCAGCTGGGGGTGAACGGCGGGATGCACTCTGGAACGGTTGCCAGCCCATTGCGGTTTAGCTATACCAACTTACATGTTGTTCTTCACCATAGAAAAAAAAAATATCCATCAACTTTCTATCATGCCTGCCTTCATTAGGTTTCTAGGTCAACTACACTCTGAGCGGACATTCCAAAATCCAGATCTCCTTATTGTGAGCCAGACGTGCTTACCACTATCGTACCGTGTTGTCCACCGCTAAGTTGCATTTGGAAGCATATTAATTTGTAATTGATAAACAATCATGGTACTTTTGCCCAATTTTTCTTGCATTGCGACTTGAGAGAAGTGAAATGATAAACACTTCTCTCTCTCTCTCACTCTCTCTTACACACACCCATAATTAATTGTCATATCTTGCTCTTTCCACCTCTCGTCGTCAATTCCCCTGCCAAAATGTCTCTCAAATGTGACCAACGCAATGTGCGGGGCAAAAGAGTTTTTCATTTTCTCGTCAATATTATTATTTCAGGCCATGACTCTAACACACAGCGCGCTCATTGCAGTGAGAAGTGTTAATCTCAGTTTTGCCATTGTCACCCTCTTCATTATCTGTTATCACGAGAATATTAGGGCGGATTCCCTAGCTGAGCATTATGGTTTTCATAAAAGACAGTCCATGAAAGGATATTAGCGTCATATTTTATACTGAGGGTCCATTTCATAATGGAGCTGATGGCATTCAGTGACGTTTTTGTAGCCCGCCTGGTTTTTGGCAGCTATTTTCAGCCTGCCACATCTGTTTGTTGGCTTTCTCTCATCTGTTCGCGCTACCTCATCGTGCACGTTGAGACATCAGGCCCACTTTTGCAACATGAGCGTGTGAGGACACCTGCTGGATTATTGTTGACATTGTTCCTTGCTAGTCATTATTCACGGCCGTATTTCACATCTTTTGTTGGGCCAGGGCACATATTTTGCATTGGAAAAATCTAAAAAGTGGCCCCAAGAGTCTACACAGTCCTGCTCAGATGCCAGGTTTTTGTGATTTAAAAATGACACCCGGATAAATTATTTGAAAACGCTTCCACACAGGAGATTGCTGCCATGTATACTATACAGTCAGCACTTGCCAGAAATTCCTCTACATTGTCGCTGTATGCCAGTACAAAATATGTCTCGGTAGCTTCACCAAACAATGTTTTTGCTTTGTATCGCTGCAGCAAAAATGAAGAGATAAAGCACTTCAGCTACGTCGCTGCTCGAGTGA
The DNA here is from genome assembly GCF_019802595.1 of Syngnathoides biaculeatus. Taxonomy (NCBI): domain Eukaryota; kingdom Metazoa; phylum Chordata; class Actinopteri; order Syngnathiformes; family Syngnathidae; genus Syngnathoides; species Syngnathoides biaculeatus. The sequence continues at coordinate 29,992,814 of NC_084643.1, read as the reverse complement.
CGTAGAAACAAATTGGTTTGCAGCACTTGTGGCTGCAGTTCAGTGCCCGAGTGGCACTAGCAATAGAGGTGGCGCTGTCCAATATTTATTTTACTATAAGTGCATCAGTGCACATGACTGAATTCAGTCACATGGCGCTATCTGCGCTAGTAGTGCAGTTAGTAATGCTGCACAAGTACTAGTGTGCAAAGTTATTTTTTGAGGGGGTCTGAAACAGAGTGATGGCATCTCCATACATGCAATCCAGAATCAATTATCTGATCTATTTTTTTTTTTTTTTTTTTTTTACTCAGTGTACCTTCTCCCATTTATTGGAAGAGCATTTATTTGTTCTGCCTGTCACTACATGTCGCTTGCATAGATAGATAAACAATGGTACATTAGTTGTAGGAATTTCGAACAGTTAGATGGTTGGGATTGACTGAATTATGGAACAGTGGTTCACACACTCGACTTGTGTGTGACGGCAGTGTGAGCTCATTCACACTCAATGACAATATGAAAGTAAGTGTGTATTGTTGTCAATCTCTAAATGCCCCCTGTGATTAATTACTGACCAGTTCAGGGTGTATTCCATCTTTTGCTCAAATTACAGCTCCCCGTGACTCTAAACAGGATAAGCAGTATAGAAAAATTATGGCTCGCTGGCATTTACCTCATGTGTCATGTTTTGAATTTGACATCATCACACAAGACGACTGTAGAGAGTCGGGTAGTTTTATTGACACGTCATTGTCTTTAGTTGTTCATCATAACCTTCCAAAAAAGAAAAGAAATGATCCACAATTAGATTAAAAATAGCAAACCTAATGTGAACTCAAATAGATTTTGCGCGCCCGTACCTGATCAATCCAGTCATTGAAGGCCGACACGCGGGTGAAGACGGTGGGCTTTTTCTGGTAGTTGCAGCCCAGGCCGGAGACGAAGCTGGCGATGCCATGTACCTCCCAGGTTCCCTCCATGTTCTTACAGTTCAGAGGGCCGCCCGAGTCCCCCTGAGAAGCGGGACGTTATGTTTTATTCTATTGGCGGGTTACAGGCACACTGACAAGGTATGAGACCTTGGAATGGAAATGAGTTTTTTGGCAAAAAAAAAAAAAAAAATGAAAATCACTGACTAGAAAAGACAAATCTCTCCGAAAATGAACAACGAACCGAGAAAAAAGGATACAGTCAAAACTTTTAAGTCCTTCAAAGTGGGCAGTTGGCAATTACATTATCATTTGTGGGAAATTATGCTTCTAAAGTAAAAAAATGGAGCTGCCATCACACTTGAAATCTGTATAGCACTTGAGACCTTGGTTGAGCGAGTCTCCAATGATTGACTTACTTTTTCTATGGCTTTTTGCACCTTTCAATGCAACCGAGAGACAGACTAATTTTTACAAGGGTTGCTAAGAAATGAGGCACATGGCAAAAGAAGAATACTGAACACAAGGAGCCTAAACATAGAACCCAGCTGTGTCCAAATACCATTGCCAAACTACATGCATTTGGAATATGAACTAAGTTTGAATTTTAAAATGGATATGGGGGTTAAGAATGTTAAAATGGTATGGGTACTGGAAACATATGATTAAGTTTTTTTTTCAATTTTTAGATTGCATCAATGTTTCACGATAACATTTCTCAGGCTATTTCGAATTCCATGATTTCCTTCAGGAAAATGTGTTTCAAAGATTCGCATTTGCGAATAGATTGAGGCTCAACTGAATATTTATTTATAATAGGATAACATATTGCAAAGCAAAAATATCCAGAACCAGCCTGGAACAGTGTGGGAGATGATATTGATGACGATAATGATGATATGTAAGTGCCAACATCTAAATCTACTAACCGTAAATGCTTTGGATGCTAGGCCAAAACAAAAAGATTATTTTTTTGTATTATTTCCTACTAAAATCCCAGGTGGAGATAAATATTTCATTTGAATATTCAACAATTGATGAAGCATCGAAGAATTATCGGCCTGTTGTCACATCCAGTACGTCGACCACTTACATTACATCCGGCCACGATTCCATCGCCACCGGCACACACCATGGTGGTCCTGACAGCGATGCCCCACCAGTCAGGCTGGGAGCAAGTGGGGTGGTCAGCCACCGGCATCAAAGCCTGCTGCAGCTTATCAGCAATGGGGCCTCCGGCTAGAACACACACCGTGCACCGTGTGAATGACCACATGCGCCGCCCACCACAGGCAATCCTAAACCTTCAATTTAGGAGTATTAACTCTGGAAAATGATTTTGCCATGACCTGATGCATGCTATTCTTTTTATTGCAACTGTGGAGGATACCCCCAGGTTACTCGTAAATCCAAACGTCGTCCAAAAGACATCAGGACAGCCTGTGGCTGCTCAGCTATCAAATGAAATCAAACAAAATGAACCACTTACTGTACAGTCTACCCCATCCAGTGATGAAGCAGGGGTAGAGGTTGGTCAGCAGGGTGTCAGCGGGGGGGATGCACGCCAGCTGAACCTGGTCGCTCAGTGTCACCGGCTCGGACAGTTTGATCATGGCGATGTCGTTTCTCCGTGAGTCATACAACATGACAGTTTTATTCAGTATAAGAGTTTTTTTTGGAAAAGGAACCAACCTTAACATGAAAGCAACTTTTATTTCCATACAAGCGTTTACAACAGATGAAATTGAATTCCTTCTCAAAAAGTGAAGATAAAGGAATATGAGGTTGTTCAAAACAAAAGCTTTGCCTCATTCATCTTTACAAAAACATTAAAACAATAGATTGAAAATGTTTGAAGATTTTTGTTTTCCCGAGACTCATTAAACTAATATTTTTGCAGTACAGTGGGTTTAATGTGTTCTGTGATTTTGGTCATAATTAAAAAAAAAAAAATCTCAAATAAACATTCCCTATTGAATTTTTTACTATGGGGTTTTAATAAAGAAAATGGAACAGTATCATATTGTAGCTTTCAAAAACAAAATTCCAACAAAATTAAGTCACATGTAAGAAATAAAACGTTTTGTTCATCATGATTCATTTATTACAGCTTTTTATGGTGTGTATGACTTAGCCACCGAGGGGCAGTATTTTTCCAGCCACACAGCTACAAACGAAGAGTTTGACAGCTACTGGAAGTGACTTAGTAAAGTGCAGTAGTTATATTACCTGTTTTTGCAGAGGAAAAAGAATATATGCCCGTGAGTATTGTTATTTTGTCTCCCTACATGTGTTGCTTCACAATCTGTTCTTAAATATCTGTTACTTAAAGCGTTATACAGCTCAACCACACATGCTTTTTTTTTCAGACAGTCAATGGCATTTCACAAAATTTTTAAAAAATAATCTGGGACATGCATCCAAGGACAGTAGAGCTGGAAAAAATATATCAAAAAAGATTTTGAATAATGGTGTCTGCTCAGTTGTATAACGTGCGTTTGACTGGAAAAGTGTTATGAAATACTGAAAAGCAGAAACCTAACAAGTACTGTGGTCCACCGCTGTTGCTTCTGTGAAAGCACGTTTACATGAATATACATGAACCTACAAACAGTGCTGCTTTCGGGTCTTAAATTTGAGCCTTTTAGCCCTACCAGCCCAATCAGTGCGTTGTCAAATGCAAAAAGAAGCCCAGCAATGAAAAAATAAACTCAATCAACTGGCTACTCCAGAGCCCACCATCTCTATTTTAAATAAGAGCGTGTCTTACCCGAAAGCCACGAAGATGGGGTTCCATTTCTCATGCACGATGATCTTCTCAGGCAGGATGGCCTTGGAGCCGGCCTCGTCCTCCACCAGGTTGTGTTTGCCCACAAACACCCTGTAGGAGAGCTTCTTGCTGCAGGCGGGCACAAACATGCACATGCCGTTTGAGCATATCATTTCAATTTCATTTGATTTGATTTATTTACTGTTGTAAGTGTCCCAAAATTATAATTAGCTGAAAATGTAAGCCTTTTTTATTGACTTTTATGCATACATTTTGAATATGACACCACAGTGTTACACTCAAAAGAATGGGAAGCTTTCCCAAATCCCACGAAAGGCCCTTTGGGTTCCTTTCTGGAGAGCACCTCAGCCACAAATGCAGATGCCAACCGGCTAGAATCAAACCTGAGGTCTTTTAGTCACGGGCTGCATTCATGCCAGCTGTCTATGTGGTTGCGCGTATGAATTTTTGTATGTTAACACTCCTACTTGATGCAATGAGCGGCAGTCATGACCCAGTTGTCAGCAATCAGGGATCCCCCACAAGTGTGCCTCCACTCTCCAGCCCTCTCGTACTGAAGCGAAATCTGCACGTCGAACAAACACACACACACTCACAAGAAGGCGCTGGCACTGGATGGCAGCTCATTTCTGAGGCAAACCTCTAATTACGACACTTTCGGTAGCTCTCAAGTCTGTCAGCTAAGAAGCGCGTGCCAGGCGTGGGAGGCATGCCAGCAGATTGGAAAAGCCAGGCAGATGTGTGATGTGGACGTGTTAGCTTTACCTGCCAGGGCCAGCTGTGAGGCTTGGCATCTTCGCCGTTGACCACGCGGGAAGTCTGCGGCTCGACAGGTGGGGTGCCGCACCCCAGGGCTGAGGGAAGAGGGCACCTGATGAGCAGCGCGTGGAACAAACGGGTTTTGGTCTAATCTGGCCCGTTTTTTGGTATTCTATTGGGTTAGGGTGAGGGTCTGACTGGCCAGAGGATCTGCCTCACAGTTCTCAGGACTGGGCTTCGAATCCCGACCACGTCTGGGTGGAGTTTGCATGTCCTCCCACACTCAAATTCACACCTATGGACAACTTTGAGTTTTCAATCAAGCTAACAAAGAAAATGTCCAAAAATACCAAAGCACAGGGAACACGATGCAAAGAAAGGGATGCAGCTTGCAGTTAAACCTAAACCTCAGAACTGTGAGGCAAATATTACAACCCCTAGATCACTGTGCTGTCCTCAAAAATTGAGAAAGGCAGAGAAAGAGAGAGAGAGAGAGAGAGAGAGAGAGAGAAGGAACAAACATCATGGGCCATCTGCTGGATTGGGAACCTGTGCATTGCCCTGTCCATAATGCAGAGTCATTGCTCTACCTGAGGCAGTAGCATATACGCCAACACACACACACACATGCACGCACGCACGCACACACACACACACACACACACACACACACACACTGGAGTGAAGAAGGCCAGATGTTCTTACCAGCAGCAATGAGAACTGAGGCCAACACAATGGGGATCATGTTGATTGATGCGTCTCTAAAGAGGCCGTTCAACACTCGCTCACTTTTAAACGTTCTTCCGCAGGCGACCCCCCCTTTGGGAACACAGTTACGCACACTATTGGTGTGTGTAGCGGCCCTCCGAGGATAAAGTGAGCCAATGGCAATGCGGCCCGCACAGGTGGGTCCTCTGGAACATTTCTCATGACCTTCATTTGGTGCAGCGTGTCTTCTCTAACCACTACTAACTTTACTACATGTGCTAAATACGTTTAACTGTGTGACTGCAAATGTTTTTTTTTTTTATATATAATGGAGTCAATTTCAAACTATCATATTCTGAAATGGAACCATCGTTTTTTGTTTGTTTTTAAATTCCCTTTCAATGCTAATTCCGTGTAACCTGGAATGAAATGCTTGCATAAGAGCATGAGAAGCCAACATCTGGATGAATGGTGCGCGTTGTGAAAATCCAACCAAGAAGGCATTAGAACAATAAATAACCAGATGGTGTCATTGCGGCAGCTAATACTGACAGTTTGGCATCGTAAAACAAACTACTCTCTGTAGAAATTGGGCATATTTTATGAGCATATCCATGCTAAAAAATCTTTACCTTCACCAGAGATGCAGGATTTGTTTGCATGAGGATATAGTGGAGACTTCCCGCAAACTCGATGTTCTCAGAGTGAAACGCAGCTCATTTTTAAAATATGACACTAAATATATAATAGGCTACTTTGTTTTATGCAACTTTTCACAATTTTCAGTGACACTGCTATGGAAATCATTCTTGGTCTCGGTGGCATCGTACAGTTTAACCTGGAGACTTATGGTATTCCCTTTGGACCTCTGCTTTTTTGACACTTGAGGAGGAGGTAAAGAGCTCCTCTCCCATCGGCCTCTGCGCCGCCTGGCCCCTTCCCCACCGACCCCACCATTCCAACACACCTGGTCCTCCGGCAGAGCCACGGCCGGCCTTGCCTTGCCTGGCCAGGATTGAACCCAGGTCCTCAGAACTGAAAGTCCAACACTTTACAGCTGCACCCCCTTGGAATGTGTTTCCAACCCTGTGACTGACTAGTCCAGCTCACTTGTGACTGAAGTAGGACAAGTAATACCGAAATGAAATTATTATTAGTAGTAGTAGTTTTATTATTATTTTCTCCACAGGCGTGTAGTTTAAAGTAAACTTTTTTTCTCCCTTGTCGAAAAGAAAAGAGTGAATTGTTCCTTGAAAACTGTTCCAGAAGAAAGTCTGACAGTTTCCAGTTTTATTTGTGATTGGACTCAGGTGACCCTCTTTTTTTTTTCTGGCCACGTAGCGACAGAAGGCACATGACAAGAGAATAAGTCGAGACAGTCGGCATCCCTCTGTGAGCTCCTCTGCAGCCCTGATATGCAATTAATTGAAAGCTAATTAAAATTCTTCATCATATTTGTAAAACATTGTTTTGCTTATCACTGCTCGGTGTCCACAATACTGCCCCCCCACCTCCGCTCCCTTTGCCGTGTAATGATTAAACCTCGTGTATTCATTAAAATGTTGTCGGGGAGATGCACTGAGGTGATAACACAAGTCTACTTGCAGCACGGAGCTCGTGATGGATCTACTGAGCTTCGGCCATCGGGAGGACCCCGCTGGGCTTTGGTAGCAGCTTCGTCTCAGCCTGTTTTACCTGTCAGGAAGTACTGATGAACTCTCTGTGACTCTCATCTTTTGGAGACGCTTTTTATCTCTTTATGGCAGTAAACATCGTCTTTCGATGATAGTTCCTCATATGGAGCAACGGGAATGAGATCATCCGGAAATACCTCGAGAAACACGACATCGGCACACTTGGGCATTCGAGCAGGATGGAAACTCATCGGCCCCTTTACAATCAAATGGTTTTTTTTTCTTCAAGAAAATTTTTCGTACCACTAATCAAAACGTGGAATTTTCATTGCTATTGTATTTGTGGGGAAAAAAAATAAACATAGCTATACAAACATATCCTTGCCTACCAGAGGTGGGAAGTAAGGAAGTTCTTGAAGTTTGTGATTGTACTTGTCATCTTATCTCATTATCCAAGCCGCTTATCCTCACAAGGGTTGGGGGAAAGATGGAACCAATCCCAGCTAGTTTCAGGTAAAAGGTGGACTACAACTTGAACTGGTCAGTCAGAGGGCAGATATCGATCCCAATCAACCTGCACCAAAGACAGGTATGTGTACCACTACAGCATCAGTGACTACTTGTGATTGTACTTAAGTTGAGTTTTCAGGTATCAGATTGGTTGTTTGTTTATATGTGCCCTGTCATTGGCTGGTGACTGGTTCAGGATAGGCCCTGCTCTCTCTCATATAGCTGGGATGGGCTACAGCATGCACGCGACCCTAGTGAGGATAGGCGATCCGGAAAATGGATGGTAAGTCAATGTTGCCCCCAGAGAATGAATGCAAATCATCATCTGGAGGGATACAAAAATCTCATATTGTACATTTATAATTTTGTAATTCTGGCCTTAGTACTTTTACTTCAACATCAGCAGTTTTTTTTTTGTTTTTTTTAGACAAGTATCAGTACATTTACTTACTACTGAATACTGGAAGGCGCCACATTGGAGCATCTGTAAAGCATTGACTTCACAGTTCTGAGGACCCGGGTTAAATCCTCCCTGTGTGGAGTTTGTTATCTGAGCTCATCTATGTTCGCTTTTTTTTTTTTTTTTTTAAAGTCGTGGTATTGTTAATATTCAGTGTATTTCGTCTGCGGTGTCGAACAACTGTGAGGGGTTCCTGATATTTTCCCCTCAGGTTTAGTAAGCATTCACAAAAGTGCCACATGACTAAAATGGACAAAAAGAAGCTTCCCTGTCGCCAACTCTGAATTTGCTCAAATCTTCGCTTTTTGTTCTTTCATTGTAGCTCAACATTTTCTGGCATTTCATCGCTTGAAAGTGCACCCAGCAAGGAACAAGTCGTTTAATTAAATCTTCAGAAGCGCCTCGTGCTCCAACTGGTCTTCCTGCAGGTCTTGTTCCTACTTGCCAGGTTTCCAGTTCTCTCATATCAAGAGCGAGAAACACGGCTTCATGCGGGCTGTCTGCTCCGACGGCGCACGGGGGATGTGCAGCTACATTTATTTTGAATGAACCTCGCTGATTTTTGTCTTGCTTTATTCTATCGAGAAGCCCTCAAAAATATTTTCTGTCTGCCGTGTTTCATAATAGTTCATGGAATAAAGTTTAACAAGGCCGATGTTTTTATAGCAAAAGTGATTGCAAACGTTAAATTTTACAAGATGAGACTGTAACGTCCCATCGGAACGAGAGTAGGACCCAAATGCAGGACTCGGAAGATGCAAGGTAGTTCAAGGAGACACGTTTATTATATGCAGAGGAAGGGGATCGACCAGGCAGTCCGGTGCAGCAGCGGTAGTTGGGGCGTCGGGCGAAGAGAGCAGATGAGCGGACAGGCAGGAGTCGGTACACAGGGGAACAATCAACGCAGGCAGAAGTAACGAAGGAGTCAGGCTTACAAGGTTGGTCGGAGAACATGCGAAGGTCGGTACACACAGGTTCGATCAGGGATACCGGAGCACACTAACGGGACACGAAGATCAACGAACTGGCGCCGGCCAGTTGTCATCACGGTCATATAAATCCACAGCATAATCAGGCTGCATGAGACGCAGGTGTGCACCTTCCAATCAGCGCACCTGCACGGACACCCGCACAGCTCGTGCTGGAGCGGCAGGATCATGACAGAGACAGCACTTATAAATTAGATTGAAGCAACAGAAACATGGCGACATGGTATAGATAACGGAAAGGTCATTAAACTTGGGTCTATGATCCACCTTTTGGAAATCATCTGTAAATGCACTGCGATTACTGACTCCTCTACTTTTTTCCCTTCTGTATACATTATAGTATTGTTGTCTTCTGTTTTGCACTTTTTCACTCATTTCATTTTATGGTTTGGGTGGGAAGGTGTGAATGGGTTTAGGGTATTACATTGTGAACTCGTAAAGTTAATTCGTTCAACGTAAGTCAGAATGCACGGCATACAAAGCTAAAGAAACATGCACCAGTACAGTATTGTGACGTGAGAGCTGCAGGCAAGACGTGTCTCCACACAAAAATACTGGATGTCATGCACAACTCACAACATGATCGACAACCATCCTGAAACCGAGGTCGTGTATTACACAAAGTTGTTTTTTTTTTTTTTTGGTCCCCTCTGGAAAGACAGAACTTGGAGCTATGAAGTGTCAGGTGCAACCTAACATTTCTGTCCATAGCGAAATCTTCAATAAGTTACACAAAAGGAACATTACACAAAAGGAACAGTCGGAAGAGTCGTGAGACATTTTTACGAGCAGTTGTTTGATAGCGTGACTGATGTACCTTAGTTTATGTCGAGTGACCACCTCTTGAACTCGGCACACATCCAAAAGTCCAAAGGCTCTCCTTTTTAGAGCGTTTGAAATACAAGTGGAACGTTGAGTCTCGTTCGGTGTGAAGCAACCGGCCAAGCATGTCCGAGACGGCGGAGCCGCAGCCGTGTAAGTAGACACTGTTGTATATCAGCAAGGTGGAGTTGGCCATTTGTGAATTAAAGACCCGAGCAGGGGGTTGCTATTTTTCTCGAGGCAGATTTGATTCATTTTGACAAATAGTGTCAAGGTATTTGCTTGGCATTTGAGAGCAATTGAAATAACAATATCACTGGTCAAAGGGTATCTGCTGACTTTTATTAGCACGCACACAAAACATCAAATATTAGGAAAAGTATTTGGTTTAAGGTGGGCCGGATAACAACGTGAATATTTTCTACAGGGTGAAATCTTGTATTCCACCGTTAAAGGAGAAACATGAATGTTTATCAAATTATATTTGTGATGTTCAAACACTGTTTTTATCCAAAATGATCAAATCTGCTTAATGCTGCCTATCAGTGCCACATTAGGCCTAAACCCTGCCCCAGCCCTCCAAAAAAAGCCAAATACAAAACAAAACAAACATGCAGAGTAGGCGGTACAATAGTACACAGAGTCCACTTTATTGTGAATGTGCTGGGTACTTGAAACCCATCAGTGTATTGCACTTAGCATCTAATTAGAAGTATTTTGTAGAAATGTTGGGAATTACCAGTTGGTATACCTTAAAGTAGCATTTTGTAACGTTTCTTAAGCCAGGCTGCATATAATTTCATATTTGAAAAATCTACCAAACAAAAATGTTGCAAATACACTCAAAAGACAGAAGGAGAAAATGTAAACTCCACACTGGCAGACCGGGATTTGGACCATCTGAAACTGAGCATGAATTTGAGTGTGGTTAGTTCTGAATGAACACAATCATATCCACAATATTAAGAGGTTGTGTACACTTGTGCAACCACATTATTTCAGTTGTTCATTTTTACTTCCCCACTTGAATTTTTTTGTTTTTTCAATTGAGTTGTACAGCTTATTGGTCTCAATCGTGGTGAAAAAGTTTTTATATGATTTTATTTGTGTTATTGTTCTCACAAAAACGTGACGGTTGAAGAAAGGCTGTCCAGACTTCTCTACACATTGAAAGATATATTGGTAGTAGTAACAAATTTACATTTTTCTGAACAATAGTTGCAATTGAATCACTTCCTGTGGGACACCTGATAGGCAAAGTGGTTAGGAGTCACAACTTTAAAGTTTTATAAGTGTACATACAAGTAGACATATGCAGTACTACATCGGCATATTTACAGAAGATTAGGTGGCAAAGTATCGTCACCTTACGTGCAGTTTACAATACATTTGTAACAGTTCCAAAGGATAAGCACTGAATATACAAAATATGCACAGTATGATAGACTGGAAAATGCATAGTACATGTTACAATATTTCCAATTATTTGGGTAATTTAACACCGTTCATCTTGTTCATATACTGTTCGTCTTAATGGAACGTACTGTACTGTTGATATAGTTACAAAGAGAAAAATGTTGTGTGAATTTTGATCAGGCAACAACTTATAGTATAATAAGGCTATTTTCCAAGTGCATGTTGCAGTAATTGCAATTAAACCTCACGTTGTGGAAATTGCAAGTCTTTTCGATCCTACAGCACTTACCTCTTCATTGCATTCTCTTATTTTAATTGTCTGCGTTAATGGCATTGCGGCAACAAACTTCATTTGTATCCTTCAGTTGATTGTTTGGCGTCTTAAGAAAGGTGAAAAGCCAAGCTCGGCACACGTCACACTATTGAACCACAACAATTATTTGCTTTTTGCTTATCGCATCAATCCGAACTGGTGTTGCCTTATTGCAGGTGGTGATAGATAGCAGGCGATGGCGAGGAATTGCTTATTGGATCGCAAATAAGACAGAGATGGAGCGGGTGTCATTCAGCGTGTACCAACCCAGGGAGCCGTGCCACGGTGGCGGAAGACCTTATATAATCGCATAAAGTACACAGTAGATAATGATTTTATCATATATGCAACTTTTTTATTGGACAGTTCAATTAGAGGCATTTTCAGTTGAACACACAGTCACTGGTGAATTTTATTAGCATTACTATGTATTATGTAATTCTTGTTAGTCTTTATTAAACAACAACAGGAACCTTCTATAATTATATTTTTATATATATAAAACTGAATGCATTATTATTATTAGTTGTAGTAGTAGTATTTTATCTACACTGGTGCCTCTACTTACGAAATTATTCCGTTCCGGAAGTTGTTTTGTAACGTGAAAAGTTCGTAAAAGTAAATAGCCTAATCTGATCCAACAAAACTTATCTGTATTTCTGATTTTCAAGGTGCTTGTGGTGGATGAAATAGCCAATGACGATTATCTCATTACAAAGTAACGCGTTACCAGAATCACGGCTCGCGCCCCTAATGAAAACCAGTATGGAAAATGGACAGATGGATACTATTACTATTATAGTTAATAGAGTTTGCGTTATATGTTATTGTTAATATATATTGGGCTTCAACAAGCAAAAGAGGGCTGTCAGTATTATATTTTTCTGTACCAATAAATTAACTGATGGTGAATATGATTATCGATCAGATGATTCTAATTACTATTTCCCTCCAGTGTCCAGCAGGCAGAGATGCCCCCAGGGCAAAGGTTTGGAGAGTGTGGCCCCCCTGGTGAGGTCTGTGGAGGAGACCCCGGAGCCCATTCCCACCACCATCAAGGGAACTATCCCATCATGGATAAATGGGAGCTTCCTGAGGAACGGGCCCGGGAAGTTTGAATTTGGTCAAGACAGGTAAAGTACTCAACACCACAGTATACACACGACAGAAGTTATCATGTTTAAAGGTCCCATAGTTTGACTATTTAGACTTCTAAATAGTGACTATCGATTATGGAGGTGGGTTAATAGTGTCAATTTCATTTAATAAAAGAGCACCTTGGTTTTGTCATACGAGTGACCAGAAAAGGTCTCTCCGAGAGATAATCCTGATGAACTCCATTTTCTTTTCTACCTGATTTGGTTGCAGCATCACAGAGGAGAGTGGCACTGGGGTGATAAAACCGTCAAGGTTTATCTCCTATATGCACACATCCCATTTGCGAAAAGAATCTCCGAAGCAAGGATAATACTTTGTCTTGCTTTATAGCAAATCCATGATAAATATATTTACAATAATTCTCACAAAAAAGGTATGTCTCCCAGACGCAGCCCGGTGGGGGCTTGAATGTCAGCGTCCACGGTCTGGTCAGTACCCACGGCAGTGTGACCAGGCCTCTAGTGAATGGATGGCATGACGAACTGGGTCATAGTGAGTAATGGAGTTGTCCTTGCCAGCTACATGCTGGATGTCTGTTGTGAACTTGGAGTTGGCGGCCAGCTGACAAGGCTGTCGACCAGACCACGACTCAGAGATCTTGGTCATGGAAAATGTGAGCGGGTTGTGGTCCACAAAGCCACTGAATTGGCGGCCCACAATGAAGGTCTGAATTGTTGGACGGTGAGGAAGATGCCGAGGAGCAAAAGTGCTGTATTTCCTCTCATACCCATGGAGGTGTCAGTTGAAGAAGCCTACTGGCCCCGCCCACCCAGTGCTTCTTGCTTCGCCGGGGGCAAGTCCACTGGATCCTTGGTTACTTTGCCGCACAGGGCCACATACAAGAGGCGCATGAGATGAGCTATGTGAGGAATTAATGTTATATAGATAATGGTGACCATGCCCAAGATCGTCTGCAGGATTTGACAGTGGAGGGTTGTGGGAAATTGGCCGTAGTGAAAATGGGGACGGTTCCCTGTGGTGTGATGTGATCCCGATGAAGGCGATGGACAACAGGCCGAAGTGCCACATACCCGGGCTGACCGTGAGGCCGCGGTCGCAGAAATGCTTGAGCGGCAATCTGAGGGTGTCATCCACGTCAGCGCCACCCCCTTGTGGCTAAGAAGTATCTGCAGAATTTGAAAGTGTCCAAAGTGTGTGCTGTACGCTGTTAGGAGCACATTCTATGGGTATACTTGGTACCTGATGTATTCACGCACCAAGTCCACCTTGGGAAAGATTATGGTCCCTGCTAAGTGGGTGGAGAAGTTTTGTATGTGCAGAGCAGGATACTGGTTGGTAGTCATGGCATTGTTCAGGGAGCATAAAATGTCACAGGAGCGACCAACCACACTTCAACCTTGATTACCACATTCATGGTGGGGGGGAAACCCATTTCGTGTTCAGGTGACACAGGATGCAAAGGCAAAATTCCACACAGTGACAACACAATCGGCGGTTGTAGATAGGTTGGCGATGATCCATGAAACAGTTGTTATGAATTCCACTGGTTTTGATACGATGTTCAAGACCTCGTTTGTTGAAATCATTGTGAGCCATTAAGTCCAACACAGTAGCTGTCCTGTGTCAATTACTGTCATTAACAAATCTAATATGGCTGCTGTTAGATTTGTGTTTGGATAAGTGGGACAGCCAACACCCTTCTGTCTTCCACCGCAAAAGTTTGGGTGAGCGGATTTTTGGTTGAGGTGATAGTTTGATGTGTTTTTGGGTGTGGTTACAGCTCACAAGTAACAGTTTGTTGTCTCAATCAGCCAATGTTAGACACAGCTGTCAGTATTATGCAATGCAGTTCTGTAACAGTGTCAATCAAAACATCGAGCTACTATATCCTACTTATCTTCACCTTTCCCTCTTAAGGTGTGCTTTTGAATCATTGATAATGTTATGGTTCACTTGCCTGACAACTGACACGACCAATGGTGTGAATGTGTCTGTTCAAAGTCTGCTGGGATAGGTTTCAACTCCTCACAACTGGATATTCAGTTTTAGAAAATTCAGAAATGCAATTTCACTAAAAATGAAGGATCGCGTGCTTATACGACTGAAGGAATAGTATCGTACTGCACTTCATCATATAAGCAGCCTAAATATTTCGACTTGGCCAAGTTATCATTGAAAATGTCGGCATTAAAACTCGTTAGCTTGTGCCGCTGGTGTGTGTTTAGTGTTTTGCCGTCAATTGCATTCGCGAAACAGAAAATATTTACTCAATAGCAAAATTGCAGGCTGCTCAACCCTTCAAGTGAAATCATGTGAAGAAAATGTGGTGGAAGAGTTGAGTTCACAGCTCATGAATCTGTCACACCCGAAGGCACTTTTCATGACGGGGTCTGGGATTTGTCTTTCAACCATACACGAGGGAGGATTTTTCTCACAGGGATGCCATCAAACCACTGGTCTCTCTCTGCCCTCCTCAGATACACCCACTGGTTTGACGGCATGGCCATGATGCACAGATTTCACATCAGCGAAGGCAAAGTCACATACAGGAGTCGCTTTCTGAGAAGCGACTCGTACGTGTCCAACTCGGAGAAGAACCGCATCGTGGTGTCAGAGTTCGGAACGCTGGCCATGCCTGATCCCTGCAAGAACATCTTCGCACGATTCTTCTCACGCTTTCAGATCCCAAGTAGGTGAAATTGAAAGGCTATACGTATACACACGCAATTGGAAAATCCAAATGTGTTCCTGGCATCGCTGAGTATATACTGTATACAACTGGAGCATAAGCACAAAAGCAGATGTGCCACATGGCTGGAGGCAAAATGGAAAACAAATAAAAAAACATTTTTTTAACGAATTATGTGCATTGAATTTGCAGCCGTAACAAAGGCGACAGGTGCATCATAATGACTTTTATTACAATAATAGCAGAAAAATCCAATATTTGAATGTGATGGTATGAATGTGTTTCTCAAAGGGAACAAAACAACTTTCTTCTTATTTTTCTGGTAAATTAAATGGCAATTTCTGAGGATGAGGATTGTGAAGTTAGCTCAACAACACTGATAAGCAATAACTGAAATATAATTCAACAATGTCATTGTAATGATAGTGAGACTCTTTTGACGTGGTGCATTTTTAGACTATATGCAGGTAGAAAAAAAATATGTTACCTGCGATAGGCTCCATCTGTCCCACGACCCTTGTGAGGATAAGTGGCATGGAAAATGAATAGATGGATGGATATGTGAACAAGATTGTGATTTTCTGAGAAAAACACCAACTACGAGGAGAAATAATGTGTAATTTTCACCATTCAGTCATTTAAATAATTTCTTGTGTAGTACATTAAACAAAGCACCTGATCAGCAAACTTTAACCAAGTCATGTATTGCATTACAACTTAAAAAACTTAAAAAAACTCATTTCTGTTAGATACTCTAGCATCATTTATTTTGTTCCAAATCGAGGGAAATTGTAAGGAATCTCCAATGTTGATGGCATTGTAAAACTGTGTTCAAAAACCAGCAAAGCGTTTAAAAAAAGTTATCAAAAATAAAAATACATACAAAAGCTTTTATCTTCAAAGTACTTTAACCACCTGCAATTGTTTGTTTTGAAAGTTTATCCTCTGATCTTCAGCTGGAAAAATTCATGCTCTATAGGGTTTAATATCTAATGATTTTTCACCCCGCGCCCTTAAATTGCTTGATAATGAAGGATCTCCCCATCACTATGGTTCCACTTTTCTTTTCCAAACACTATCCTTTTAATTCATTTCATGATCTTAATACATTTGATCCAGAACTTTTATTGTCATTGCATGCTTTTGTTTGTGAGGTCTTCTGTAAAAAGTTGATTACAGTAACTTCATTCCTTCCCTCTGCAGGTTGCTGCTGTTATCAATAAACAGTTGCTCCAGGATATTTATTTAGCGGTCTCAAAATGCCCTTGAGGTACACATTTGACACCTGTTACTTATTACACAAATGGTTTATTTCTCCTTCAGGATAATCCAATTAGCTGTGTTGCAAACGTATCTGCTATAGCTTTGAATCATTTTGCATCTTCTCTCAGTTGTTTTTCTCCTGTAGCTTGCCCTCTGGTTTTCATGTTGGTTATTGCTCAAACTGTAAAGGTTAAATAACGTAGAACATACCATATGCAAATGTACATAACTGGAAATCATATCTGTTTTCCTTATGCAGATCTTTCATCTCATGTTCATCTTTTTATGTCAAATCCAAATATTCTAAGGCAAGGAATTGGGCTCATTGTTTATATTCTACTAAAAGTGTATTTGTTTGGGTGGAAATACAAGCTAGAACAAGGATTTGGATTTTTACTCGCTTTTCAAAACACTGTGATTATTCCGAACGCGGCTGTATGTAACAATCATTTTTTTTTCTGGTGTGAGCAGAGGCCACAGACAACGCAAGCGTGCATTTTGTCAAGTACAAGGGAGACTATTTCGTGAGCACAGAAACCAAGTACATGAGGAGAATTGATCCTCAAACTCTGGACACGAAGGAAAAGGTAGTCAAACAACATGGACTCTCCGTCGTGGCCTTCTGAAGGTCACATTAAACTAATATGAGAGGAAAATAAAACAACTTGATGCCTGATGCCAATCTCAGGTGGACTGGACGCAGTACATTGCGATCAACGCAGCCACAGCTCACCCACACTATGACCGCCAAGGGGCCACGTACAACATGGGCAACTCTCACGGCAAAGGAGGTAACATCACCGCTGACACCCCCCCCCCCCCCCACCAGACAGCTCACACAAGATCGTAATAGTCAAGCACCACGAACACTGAGCGAGGCAGCTGAATGCGACTAAAGTGGACCTTCATGGAAAAAAATTATAGTTAGCAACACTTCACTGCACACTGATTGTGCATCTCACAACTACACATGTGCCGCTCGTACTCGATGTACACAGTGACCCTGTATTATGTTTTCAGGCTCCACATTCAGAATATTGCACTGCATTTTGAATTGAACCACAAAAACCAAATTGTTGCCAAATTGCCAAGGAAGAAGTGGACTGCCGCGAAGAGAGGAAACCATTAAGAATAAAGGAGAGAGTGGGGATATTTTAAGAGGCTGTTGGAAACTGTGTTTTTTTTCACCATACTACATTTCTAAATTTAATACTACAGAATACCTGAAGAAAGTACTTTGATACCTGTACTGGAACAACATGTAAAAGACCTAAAGCATCAGTAAGTGCAGTGGAATAATAGCTGACGTCCCATAATGTACAGTATATATATATTTATGGGGGGCTGATCACCAATTAGTGAGTTTAAAAAAATGACAACTGATTATCGATCCGTCAGGCCATGAGTCTCTTTAAATGACCTTTTCTGACCATTTATGCTAGTGAAGGATAGTGAGAGACAGAACAAATTCATGATCTTCTATTAGATGACAGATAAACATACAGAAATTAATGAACTGTATCTACTTTTTGTGACATTTTTGTTTGTTGGTGTGCAGTGAGATTCTTCAATTGTAGAGTATGTCCTTGGTTCACTGCGCTGGTCAGATGTTTTGAACAGAGCGGCAGCGTGTTCACACACAACCACTAGCGCTAGCAATAACTTGCTACACTTGGTAACATTTTGTTGGCTGCTTATGAGTCGTATCATATTGAAACTGAGTGAACATTCCTTAAGCAAGCCTTACACAAATGTCGTGTCCTGAGAGAAAATGATATAAATACTACAGTATAAAAATAAAGTAGCTTTTGAATTCAGATATTATGTTAATGAAGGCGACATGGAGGAAATGTTTTTTGTGGAGCTGATCACTGACGTCATTGATCGGGTCAGGGAATCAGCCGATCAGGATGGGTTGCCAATTATCGTCTGATTCTAATGACAGGAATAAAATCGACGTAAAGTCCAATATATACATACACACACAAATACGCACAAACTCCACATAAGATTGCCTTAGATGAAATTCAAACACCTCAGAATTGTCCAAAGTTCTCACCACTAATCCTCCATGCAGCCCCCCCCCCCCGATAAAAACAACCACCCATCCATTATCGGAGCCTATCGGAGCAATCTTCGGGCAGGAGGGCGATACACCCTGAACTCGTTGCAGGGCACGTAGAACCAAACAATCCTTCGCAGACACATTGACACCTACAAGCATTTGAGAGTCTTCAATTAATGCGTTATTATTTGCGAAAGACTTCTCTTGTTTTGAATCTTTCAAATTAAGTGGCGGGTAAGCACGTTTTAACATTTTTGAGTTTCCTCTGTTTATTACCTGCAATTTGACGTTGTAAATTCCCTGCCTACCCTATTTCCAAGAACATCATGATTACTCCTACAGTGTCCTACTTACACTGCGCTTGTGATCCTCCTCAGGTTTCTTCTACAACATCATCCGCGTGCCCCCACCTGAGGAGACGGGGGCAAGGGAGGACTGCGCAGACCTATATGGAGCCAAAGTGATCTGCTCCATCCCAGCGAGTGAACCCAGAAAACCCTCCTACTATCACAGCTTCGGTGAGATGCAGTGCGTAGCCAAAGGGATCAGTGGAATGAATGGATTCTATGGGAAGAGCTTTGGGACTTGCCTGCTTTGACAGGCTTGAGCCTACCCTTGACTGACTGCTTTTTTTTTTCCATACCCTTATTAATTACTCATTTAAATTCTAGTCTCACCTAACTTCCCTTTGTCAATCAGCGTGCCTTTGTATTGTGTGCAGCTCTCAGCAGCTGTTGCTGTTTGACTGTCTCTATTTGGCCCAATAACATATCTTTATCCTGCACTGCGGGTCTGCAGAATTCACAAAATGCACTAAAAACCACAAGGAATTTTTTTTTTGCAAAGCGAAAAATAAGCAAGTCGGGAAGAGCATCAGCAACGGTTGCGTGTTTGATATGTAACGTGACTTGATTGCTATTTTTCTTCGCTTCATACTCAATTTGTGTTTGGTTCTTTACATAAGCAATGCAATTTTCTGCAACCCTCCATGCTGTTCATGGACAGTACAGAGAATTTTTTTGGCCATCTGAGAAGAAGCTTTGCAAAGTGCGCCCACTTGCATCCCTCGATAGATTAGCGGGCCGACCAGAGGATCTGTTTCTTCCCACATTCGCTGCAAGCACATATTTAGTCTCCAAATTCCCTTGATTGTGTCACAAAACATTGCTTTGTATTGTTTTGCCAAAGAAGACTGGGTGCGGCTAAAGGAAATTCCCGATTTGTCTTCCTGTAAAACAATGCAGAAACACTATGGTCAGTGTCTTTTTTTTTTTTTATTTCTCTTTTACCAGTGGAGAGTTTACACTCAGACACGATTTGTTCTGAAATATTATACTAAAGTACACTGTATATTACGGAAGCGTATTTTCTGCCACCCTCAAAAAAAAAACCAATATAACTATAACATAAAATGATTCACATTATGACATGAAACATATGACGTTATAACATGATAGGAACTTTTTTTGTTTTTTTGGTGTGGTAGCAATATGCTTCCGTATAACCTAAATACAGCATCCTAAAAAAAAAAGAAAACAAATTCTGTGGTTGTTTTAAATAGATATGTAGTGTGTAATTCTCTTTGTTTAATGTTTAGTTTGACAGTAAACTTTAACTGGGAGTGGCAATATACAGCTTAAATCCTCGTTTGTAGAATTGCTCTCTCTCTCTGCCAAATTGCTGTATGTTATTAAGTGATTTGAGTTGAGTTTGGATCTCAAATTTTTGCCTCCAAGTCCAAAAAACAGCTTATACCCTAAAAAAATAATCATAAACTGGGTTACTCATAATTCAAGGCTCCAACGTAATCTTTTGGATCGTCACAAAAACGCAAAGTAAGAGTGAAACAAACTTGTGGAATTCATCTTTTCATGCTCTTTGATGAGGTCGAACAAGGTACTCAGCGGTCTCGTGTGATGTCATTCATGAATTCTCTCCAATTCTGCATGGATTTCATCTTCAGACATTCTACTGTATCTAAATGCAAATACTTCTGTATTTATGCCCCCCTGTAGTCATGTCGGAGAACTACATAGTGTTTGTGGAGCAGCCCATCAAGTTGGACCTGCTCAAGTTTATGCTGTACCGCATTCAAGGAAAGAGTTTTCACAAGGTCATGACCTGGGAGCCTCATTATGACACCATCTTCCACCTGGTCAACCGACACACTGGCAAAGTGAGTGAAAGGTCACGCTCACTGCCTCCATATTGGGCATAAAGAAATACAATATGCACTGAAATGCTATTAGCACACATGGTCAGAAACCTACGAGAAATGAATAAGGAAGAAGTCTTTCTGTATGATTTTGGAGTGGGCCGCTAGGGATTGGTTTTTTTTTTTTTTTTTTTGCCCTTTAACACCTAAGCCTCAAAATGTCTGCCTGGACTTTTTTAGCTTATTTTGAGTAATAAATGCTTAGAAAATGTACCGTGAATAAACACTTCTGCCCCCTTTCCCAGAAAATTTTCAATATGTACAGGGTTAGGTTAGATTATCCCTGATGTGGTGTTGCTGATGATGACAAAAATTAAAGGTTGTTTGGTGTGGTTAAAGTGATGAGTGATCAATCGGCTTGTGTGGCGGATAAGAGGTGTTTGTTTAAAGCTACAGTTAGGGGGGTTATAAATAAGGTTAAAGGTTAGCGATTTATGTTTACAATTTGGGGTTGTGTATTAATGTTTAGGATTTAGGGTACATTTTGTTATTACACTAGAGTTAAGAGTAAACAAAATCAATTACAAGCCAACATAACTCTGCACAAGCTTACAGTAAAATGAATAATTTGAAGATTGATTATTAATTCTACACTACATACAATTTTACACTAATTGATATTTCAGTGAAAAGATGTAGCAATATCTTGTAGTTAGATGGGAAAAATATCCACATCATAAGGCTTAATTTCACTACGGGTGTGGTGGTGAGTGATCGATGTGATATGTGACACCTATAAACAGGAGAGCGAAGTCAAGTACCGCGCAGCTGCCATGTTCGCATTGCATCAGATCAACGCCTATGAGGACGACGGCCTCCTGGTTATGGACATGTGCTGCGGGGATGACGGCGAGGTCATAGGAGACTTTACCCTGGAGAACCTCCGAAGAGAACCGGGTGAGGAGATGGACAAGGTCAGTTTGGGTTTGTGGAACATCTTTATCTTGCCATTAATGAACATATAATTGTTCATAGTGTGTATATTAAGAGCACTTCAACTCACTGGGTACACAATATTGAAATGTACAGAAATATAAATGTGAGCGTAGTTTGGAGGAATGTACAACTGCATTGCATCAAAGAGGTGTTCCTGATATGTCTGGTAATTGTGCGGCAATGTCATTTATCCTGACCAATGAGAAAAGAAAGATCCATCCATGCAAACGCCACACAGGCGAGGCCATATATTAAATATGAAATTTGATCACAATATACTACTAATCCTACTAACAACATATATTGTGGTTCCAAAGCACATTAGTTGGAATCTACTCACAAGCTTTCATCATTTTTGTGCTTTCTCCTGTCAGTTCTACAACTCATTGTGCAGAAACCTGCCAAGGAGATACGTCCTGCCGTTGAATGTGGACCAACAAACTCCCCTGGACCAGAACCTGGTGACCTTGCCTAACTACAAAGCCACGGCTAAGATGACCAAACTCGGAGAGGTACAGTATCGTAAAACACCTTGCCTGTGTAATGATGCTATTAACTCTGTTGTACGTCACTTTGCAGTGAAAGGGTGGAGTCCATAATTATCATCAATAGTGGCCATTCCTACACCGTGGGAGTAAATATACACCTTGATGAGGATAACCGCTTAAACAGGACGGTTTTTGTGATAATTGTGTGATACTCAACTGTCAAAAAAGTTGATCTCAGTGGACTGAGGCTTAGGTGCAAATACACACCCAAGATCATTCATTACTTATCCATTCCACTTATCCTCACAAGGGTCATGGGCATGCTAGAGCCTATCCCATCCATCTTTGGGTGACAGACAACCATTCGCACTCACATTCACACACTGAGTGGGAAGTGAAGCCATGCTGCTTGCATCAAAGTCACCAGAATGTACCACGGCACCATGAGCACATTTGAATTAAAATAAATTCGACTATTGTGAGATTGAAGCCAAATGAAAAAGTCATACCTTTTATGAGAAAATATTCACATGACGTCCGCAGCTTAACGTGTTCTTTCACTAACCGCGCACGTCTTTGTCAGTTAAAACAGTATGTTAGCACATTTAGCACACCCTCACTAAACAACAAGATACACCCAACAACTGTTAAAAGCAGCCATAGAGCAAAACGTAAATAGCAAGTCGACCATTTTGGGGGTTTTTGGGTCATACCATAAATGTCTCACACAAAATAGAAATCCCTGAGAAGGGTTGCGTCAGGAATGGCATCCGGCGTAAAAATTGTGCCAAACATATATGTGCGTTCATCTGAGATGACACGCTCTGGCGACCCCGAAAGGGACAAGCCGGAAGAAACTTACTTTATAATAAGGGAAAATTTGACTTTGTTCAGGTTTACATGACCCATGAGGAACTTCATGACGCTGAGCTGCTGCAGTATGGTGGCCTCGAGTTCCCTCAGATCAACTACGAGCGCTACAACGGCCGACCTTACCGCTATTTCTACTCATGCGGTTTTGGGCACGTCTTCGGTGACTCACTGCTCAAGATGGACGTGCACACCAAGGAGCTTAAGGTACAAACTCTAAATCATAACGGAACCTCTTGAAAAAATATACGACAATATGTTGACTATATTTGTGATGTCAAATCACACAAGTACTGACCTCAGTTTTGTAAGTCCTGACTTCCTGGCTGCCACTGGTAGCTTCTTGCGCTAATGCCTACCTAGCTAGCTGTCGACTGGTTAGCTGCCATTTGCCATTTTTAACCTGCCTCACACTGGAGCTATCAAATGAGAAATGAAATGAGTTTTTTCCGCGTTTCGTGCTTGTTGTTTGCACATCAGTTTTCTGATGTTTTATATATTTTGAGATGAAAAATTCAGCATGTGCGTGGAATTTGGGCTACATCCTGAGGGTAGAAATATAGTTGTACAAAAAAACCATATTTTGTTCACGCTTTCAAGATTGCTGCACCCCACTCAATTTTCAGCGGCAATATATTGGAGCATAATTTGGTTGACATGTGGCCAGACATCATCTCATCTGATTTTGTAAATGAAACTGAAGACACAGGCAAAATGATGTTACTCATCAAGTTATTCATTTAATCTCGGCATCTCTTGGAATGCCTCCATTTCGAAAATAAGAAGGTGGCATGTCATAAAAACAGGTACAGTTGCATACCGACCAAGTCGTCCTCTAACATATACCCACTGAAAGCTTCGATGGGGCTGATTGTATGTTGGATGTGGAAAATGTAGCCTACCCCACCTCTCACCCAAAGACACAATTTGAGCTTTGGAACAAATTATTCAAAATGTAATTTAACTCAATGGGAAATTTTGGCCTGAAATTCAACCAAATTGGAGCAGGACCAGCATGACAGAACGGACTGTTGTTGCACTTTGAGGTACCACTGTATTGCTTATTGCTACGAGAAAAGCTGTACTGGGAAGCAGTAGACCGGGCATTTACAGTACTTTTGATTTTGGCGTGGCGCACATTTTCATGCCACATTT
This sequence comes from Syngnathoides biaculeatus, assembly GCF_019802595.1. Classification (NCBI taxonomy): domain Eukaryota; kingdom Metazoa; phylum Chordata; class Actinopteri; order Syngnathiformes; family Syngnathidae; genus Syngnathoides; species Syngnathoides biaculeatus. The sequence continues at coordinate 29,968,701 of NC_084643.1, read as the reverse complement.
CCTGTTCAGGCGTGGCGGTATCCCGGCTTGTTCCCGTCTGAGCCTGTCTTTATTGCTTCGCCTGAAGCAACCGAGGAAGATGATGGAGTTGTGTTGTCAGTCATTATAACACCCCGAGAAGTAAGTACACCTATGCAGAAACAATGTAAACTGATTCCCCCCCCCCACAAGCCTCACTGTTTAATACTGAGTCTCACTATCACTATCAAACTATGCATGGCATCAAAATGTCTACAGTGGTACTTTGACTCACAAGTTTAATTTGTTCCATGACCTCATTCATAACTCAAAACACTTGTATGTCAAATTATCTTTCCCAACTGAAATGAATGCATACGCTATCGTTCCATGTATTATTTTATTGTCCGTCTGCATGTGTTACTACCATTTGTGTTCAAATATCCGTTGTGACAGTCGTGCTATTTGTTAACCCGTCGATGGCTTTTTGCATTGTGTTAGCATTAAGCTAGTGGACTTTCCAGAAGCAAAAAATATCTATTTGTTTTAAATACACAATGTGTAATTCTCTTTATTTCACGCTTAGTTTGATTGTAAACTACAAGTAGAAGTGTCAATAAATAGACTGAATCCTCTTTTTTGAAAAATTGCTTACTGGCTGCCAAATCGCAGCTGAGTTCTCTGCTACCATCTAGTATTTGTATCGCAAAATTTTGCTCACAACAAGTAAAAAGACAAAAAGCATTCAAACGACAGGTGGTACAGTATCTCACAAAACACAAGTTGGGTAACTCATAAGTCAAGGTACCGTTGTACTTTCAAACTTTCATTAATAAATACTGTTAGGCAAACACTAATGCTTTGCAATCTTTTTTTTTTTTCCAGGACAAAAGTACGTTCCTGCTTGTTCTGGATGCTAAGACCTTCACTGAACTGGGCAGAGCAGAAGTCCCTGTCAATATCCCATACGGGACCCATGGTGTCTTCAATCACATGACCTAGAGGTACCACTGCGGCACTGAAGAACTGTTGAAGTGAACAAGAGATGAAATAAGTGTTGGAATTCTGTTGATGGATCCCACAAATTAGAATCGGTTCAGTCAATATACAGAATTAGGGTACACGTTGAAGACTGTTGCCACAACAAATACAACAGTAGAGACGCGAAACATGCCCTAAAGTGTGTTCAACTATGATCCAAATGGAAGGATTTGAATGACAAATCTTTTTGAAAACCACATACACAAAATGCCAGCAGAAGACAATAAAGTTAAATCTATTCCCCTTTTTTTCCCCTGTTTAATTCTGAAGTGTTTTCGCATCATCGCGCCACTTGAAACGTTACACTCCCGTCGCGAGACGTGCATGCACTTAGGAGACATCAAAATGCATTTGCGCAAATTCAATTTCTGTCAAAGTAACGTGATAGAAATAGACAACACGGAGAAATGGGTGGAAAACAAATGTATCCGGACTGGTCGATAGCCTCCTGAGAGTCTGTCAGAGGTCGCGTCACAAATTAGGTGCTGTTGAAATGAGCAAAACAACGTTGACATTCACTTAAACGCTGACATGTCGGCGCTGATGAAGGAACAAGAGCACTTTGATGTCACAATCGTAATAATAACAACAACCATAGGAGGGAATGTCCAAGGCGAGTTATAGCCTGGACCGAATATGAAGTAGCCTGTAGCTGTGCCTGTCATTCCAACTTCCTCACCAAAGACTACATCGGCTATTTCCCCCTCATATTGATTTCAGCGGACTAGTTTTACCTAATTTCAGGCTCTGCACCTCACACAGCCAACAAAGACTCTCTGTAAATGTTATATGACTCACTCATCTTTAGCCTTCTGAGAAATTTGGCTTTGTTTCATTATTCCCAATATCCCCCCCACACCCCCCACTCTTCACCGTTGTTGTGCGTCACAATGGAGCCATTCACCCTGGCCCACAACGGAAATGTCATCTGCGATTCTCTTTGAACCCGTACGTAGCGAACAGTTTTCCTTTTTCATTGCGCATTTGAAGAAAATTTGGTCATCAGAATTTTGTTGCTCTTTTTGGATTTCCAGCCACACTAAAAATGTTCTCACACCTCAGAATAAACAATGGTAGGTTCTTGTCATTTCATCCCATCCTCTTTAAACCAGTGAGTAGCCTGACTCAGAAAAAAGGTAGAAAGACAGCATTCTATGATCAGACGATTTGACAACTACTGATTTATATCTTAATCAAACGCAAATGGTAGTACCAAGTCCGTTCAATCATAACACATTTTTTTATAGCGCGTGTCTTCATTAAGGTCATGTGTAACTAGAGTCTATCCCAATTGTCTTTGGCTCCACCCAGGAGAACAATTATCATTCACACATGTGAAGAATTTCATCTTTTGTTTTTCCAGCGTGGGATGATGCGAGTGTATCTAGAAAAACGGTCACCAACATTTTGGAGCGTAAAAACTACTTCTCGGGTATGATAAATTCAAAGAGTTGCCACTTCTGATACCGTATTTATCATTTCTTTTAAATGACCTTCGATTCTATTAATATTTTGATCTGAAGACACTGATCATGTTCATGTTTTCTTTTAACAAGGTAGGACTATCAACATGCAACACTATTTCCATCCATACATCTAATTTCTTTTGTCGCTTATCCTCACGAGGGTCGCGGAGCGTGCTGGAGCCTATCCCGGCTGTCAACGGGCAGGAGGCGGGGTACACGCTGAACTGGTTGCCAGCCAATCGCAGGGCACATAAAGACAAACAGTCACGCTCACAATCACACCTAGGGGCAATTTAGAGTGTTCAATTAATGTTGCATGTTTTTGGGATGTGGGAGGAAACCGGAGTGCCGGAGAAAACCCACGCAGGCACGGGGAGAACATGCAAACGCCACACAGGCGGGTCCAGGATCGATCCCGAGTCCTCAGAACTCGAAGGCCAAAGCTTTACCAGCTGAGCCAGCGTGCCGCCCAACACTATTTCAATAAATTTTATTATATTCTATTTCGCTCCAAGTGTGAACATCACAGGTGTCAAACTCGAGGCATAGGGGCAAGATCTGGCCCACCACATCATTTTGTCTGGTCCGTGAAAGCAAATCATGTGTATCTATCGTCTTAGAGTATGTTCCTCCCCTTGAAGAAGGAAGTAGCCTGCCAACTAACAAACAAACACAACTACAATAGTCCACTATTTTGATTTGCCATCTACTAAATGTCATTCTACTATCACAAACACAAATATAAAGACCTCACTTTTGTTTTTGCTTCCAGATTATCAACTATAGCATCTCAAAATGCTGCTTAGACACACTTATTATTGTAAGTGTGCTTTAGGCTGCCTGCAATAAAAGACCACACTAACTGTGCAGTTTTGCTAGATTGCACTTTACTGTATTATATTCACTAAAATATCTGAGTAAAAACATTACATCAGTTTCATGATAACATGTAGGCATATGCCAGCATCTATTTACGGAGTTGTTCAGGTGAGCGCCGATCCAATTTAGGATTGTTTTGCCTCGATCTGCACTCCACTGAGCGCCATTGGCTGTCCACACACAGCCAGCCAGGCAGGTGTTTCATCTTCATATGCTTTTAACTCATAGCACAGGAAGGTCTGAGCAGCAGCATATTATTCCAATTAATGTTAGGCCAGATCTAATACACTTCAAATTACCAACAGTTCTGTACTCTGCTACTGTCCGGGGCTGTGTCTCCTCAGCATGCCCAATGAGTCTCCCAAGATACGCATTAATTAGCTCATAATTCCTAATCTAATCAGTCAGCCTTAACCGCTCTGTGAGAGTCTTCCTCGCAGTGTGTATGTAGGTGTGATTCTGTGCGTACCTGCATGCTAAATGTTCAGTTTATTAGTACACTGCAGTGTGTATGACAGGCACATCTCGGTGACCTTTGCCCTCGGTTAACCTCAAGCTTAATTTTGTTTTAGCAAAGCAAAACCTTATCAAGGGAGTCACACACACATTTCATTTTAACAAGAAGAACCAAAGGTCAATTTTAGGTGTTGTTGATAAGTCTGACAGAGTTTTTCCGGGAGAATGACGCACAAACTTTTGGCCCTTTGTGCAAGGCGCAACGGATAAACCCGCACGGAGTTGCTCCATTTGCATGCAAGCCCCGTCTCTCCTGATTTGACGCTGACACTCATATCATCTGACCCACAAGAGGCCTTAACTGTTGTCTCTGTCATTATTTCCCTGCAAATGCATCATGATACGTTCCATATTCAGCATATTAGTCACACTTGTCAGAGGCATCATAAGCAGGCATCTCCCCTCCGCGCTGACGCCGATGTGCTCTTTGTTCACATACGACACATGACACACGCACACACATCATACTTATCGTCACCGTCGCCGGCACCAACTGACATGCTGATTAGATGCAACTGTGCTTATTCTTACAATAGGATGGATTGATTCACCCCCACCCACCCTTCCACACTATGATATATTAGTACGGAGGCATGCATGGAGATGAATTTGTGAGCACCTTCTCTGCGCTGTCCGTGTAAAGAGACGCAAGCGTATGCGTTGTAGAGCCATACATTTATCAGCCGCAGTATTGGCGGTACAGTATCATGAAAGTGAAACACAAAACATTCTGCCCTTGCAGAGAACCCTCAATGTTAATTTGGACTTTTATAGACACACACCTCCTGGATTTGCTTGAATGTTGCCATCAAAATCTGCGCAATACTCCCTGAGAGAGGAGGTCAGTGTGCAGAGACAAAACACAAAAAACATGTTGCATTGTTGGTTTGTATTAAAAATTTTAATTAAAGGGAATTAAACAAGGGGTAAGACTAAAATCTGGAAAGGGTGATTGCCCACTTTTCAAATAGTTTTCCAAAAGTAACAAAAATATTAGAAACTGTCAGTACAATGCAGCTTGGTTTTAAATTACTTCTAGAACAATGTCTGTATTTGTATGCATTTCAATTCAATTCTAATCTCTCTCAGTCACATGCGTCAATGAAATAATGATTTTGTTGTGTGTTTGTGTGTGTGTGTGTGTGTCTTTTTTTTCTATTGTTCAAAGCAAAGCAGCTATTCTGCTCAAATGTGCTGCAGATGAGCTTTTACAAGGCCTTGGGCAAAATATTAAGATCGGCTCCCAGTATGATGCGGTACACTCAAAACTAACACAATAATAACCATATGGTGAAATGAAGCCCTCGTTAAAAGGGAGCATTGTTATCTTGAGAGACAACGTTTTGTAAACAGCTTTTGTATGTAACTCATTAGGTTGTGGCCAGTGAGTGTAAAAGATCGATGTAAAACCCTTAAAATGCAAAATTGTGAAAATAATACGTGCAGCATGGTGACTAGTGGTGAGCATGTCTGGCACACAGTTTTGAGGTTCCTGTGCGCGCGTGGGTTTTCTTCAGGTACAGTTAACCATACCCCAGCGTCCGCCCAAATTCCAAAAAAGATTGTAAGACATTTTCATTTTATCTCCCAGTGTGAATGTATTTATATGGTCTGCAATGTGTACCCCGCCTCTCCCCTGAAGTTAGTTGGTAAAGGCTTTGGCTCACCCTTGACCCAAAAGAGGACATGTGCGCTATAGAAAATGAATAGATGGATGGAAATATCTTTACACTCCTTTGATTTTGCTGGGTAATCAAAATGCCCCACCCCCGTTGCCTAGGGAACAGCTCATCTGTGAAAATTGATGCTTCTTGCGGAAATTAAAGAAAACACATTGTAGTTTAGTGTCGGTGGAAGCTGCTTGAACAACGCCATTTTGTGGTGGAATAAAGGTCCTATTCATAAAGCGGAGTAGATGATGTGAGCTGCCGCTACAGTGCCAACGCAGGCCAGATGGGGAGATATACGGTACCCGTAATGACGGACCCTGAACTCTTGGGGGAAGATGACATGAAGCTCAGACCAATGCAAGCGGAATGAAGAATTCCCCATTTGGAAGGCGGCGTGGGCTGACAGTCAAGCGTCATTATGTGAGTCAGTCGACCGGCACTTTGTCACTGTCGCTGTCTTTAAATGGAGACTTTTGTTTTCAGGAATCGTCAAGATTGATGACATTCTCGCCAATGTTTGAGCGATGATGTACAACAAAGTCATTTTGTTTAATGTGAAACCACTTTGAAAAATGGCACATTCCGCGGCCTTGTCCGTTCTCTGAGAACAAATACAGTATAATACCATGCATTGTGCCATAACTTTAATCTCCCTTTCAGTCAAAGGCAACACAGACGTCATATCCAGGATATTGCCGAAATGAATGATGTCATTTGGTGAGGCCAACTTGGAATCCACAGTAACAAATCTCCTACGATTCGCTTTGATTTCTTTCTGTCAGTCCAAAATAAATGTACTGCGGAGGAAGTCTGAAGTCAACTACAATCTTAGTGGACACAGCAATACGCTTCAGTGACACTGTCAGAGGGGTATTCATTTAACAATAAGTTTATTATTGTGTTGTAGCACCGCACTGCATCATACTGACAGTGCTTTCTAATACACTATTTTGACCCAGTCATGGGGCTACATAATGTACAGCAGGGGTGCTCAATGCGTCGATCGCGATGACCGGTCGATTGCAAGGCAATCTTGGTCAAACGCGGGACGGCTTCCCCCCCGCCCCAAAAAAAAGACGTCAGTCAATATTCCCTCTAAACTTTGTGCATGCGCAATTGTGCACCGCTGATGCAGTCTCATCGCAGATATTCTGCGTTGCTCGCAAAAGAAACTAATAATCCAATGCAAATTGAAAGTGTAACATACAGCTATTCAGTTTGTGGCATTTTGCAATGTGATTTAATGAGTGAGGGATGACTGGTTTCTACATCCAATGGCACAATTCACATACATATTGTAGAAAATGTAAAGAAGCCACTGGTTTCTTTTAGGCAGCATACAGAACTTTCTCTCACGACGACCGCTGTACCCCCCCCCTCCCCCGCTCTTAAAGACGTACACTCATAATTACAAATGTTACAGTAATTCAGTACAGCCCATCAATGTGTTTTATAATGAAAGCTTCCACCACCGCTGCTTTAGTTAACAACAGTCTGGGCAACATTATACAACATACAACTGCCGTAGTATGTCGGAGAAAAAATCGAAGAAAAAGGTGTTAAACTGGATGAGATTTTCTCTTTTCTGAGTGTGGAAACGTCTGGTCTCAAGCCGAAATAGAAGGTGCAGGATGAGATGGTGTGTCATTTTAAAATTCCAGCTTGGCACAGCCTGATCCAGGATGAAAGCACAGACAATACAGTGCACAAAAAGCTAATTCTGTATTATAATATAGGAGGAAACAATCTCAAAACAGTTTGGGAGCATCATCATCTCTGCTGCCCCCCGTCCTCAGTACCTTGCGAGAGGCTGGCTGCTTGAAAAGTAGATCTTGGGGTAAAAAAGTCTTAGCACCCCTGTTCTATACCATTGTCCTATTGGGGTCAAGAATGATCTTGAGATACCCCTGTTGACTTTCGGAGGGATGAGGGGCTGGTCACCTGTAAATTGTATGGCTATCATTAGAAATGAAGGTAATAGAGGACCAAGCTCTACAACAAATAACAAAAAAAAAAAAAAAAAAAAAAATGGTGTAATTGATGCATGACCCGTCTAAAAATGTTTATATTCCCCAATATTAATAGATACAGGGGCTTGACGTGTCTGCAAGCTGTAATTTGGGAGTCAGCAGAATAATTTGCAATAAAATGTCATGTATTTTTTTTTAATTCAAATCTCATGACGGGTGCACCAATAAAACATACTAAACCGATTACTTCGCTCTGCCTTAGCTCTGAACCAATTAAAAGTTCTAATATGATTGTGACGTATCATGTAAATCTGTCATCCTTTCATCACTTTACGCATGAATTGAAATAAAAATAAACTCACTGAAATTGCCTGACCTGAGAGTTTTGGTCATTCTACAGGTTTCAATGACTGATATTTGTTGCAATTCGACTGGGAGATTTATTGAATATTCAGAAATGCCAGACCTCCAAGTTAACATGAATACCGTATATAACTTCTAAAGACATCAGTGGCAGTAAATAAGGTAAATAACACTTTGTACATACAGTAACAGAGCAGAGACCGTACTAGAGAGAGAAAGAGAGAGAGAGAGAGAGTGAGAGAGAGAGAGAGAGAGAGAGAGCTTCAGATGTACCTAATAAAGTGCCCCCAATATGTTTAAACAACACTCGGCTAAGTGAGCTCGCGTGTTGTGATGATGTCATCTCCTCTAGGAGCATTCTTCCTCGCCTCCTGCAGGCAAAAGGCAAAATAAGTCTCTCTTACATTCCACCCGTCCTCCAATGAGGTCAGCCCCTCTCGCAGCGCCCTCTAGCACCCTCCCTCCCCTCCCCCCCTTCAATAAAACGCGCGCGATGCCTCCACACGCGCGCAGTCAGTGCTGCGTTCACTGCAAGGCGGACACTTCCTTGCCATGAGCCAGTTTAGCGCTGACTTTTTACTTCCTTCGAGATATTAATTGCGCCGGCGACACGCACGCACTCCCCACGAGGGAGCAAAAGAGTGTTGGGGGGGGGGTTTAGAATGCTGAGCGACGGAGAAGTCGCACTAGTTGGTCGCTGTGAGCCTGCACAGACCTTGACAAGCTGCGTTCATGGATTGACTCCATGACTGCCATTTGACTTTTTATCCCCCATTCACTTTCGTTTTTTTTTTTTATTTTTTTTTTTTATTTTTATTTTTTTAGGTTAATTGATCAAAATTTAAGGACAGTGGATTATTATGGCATCGACGGGCCGCTAATTTGGAGTTGAACGAGGATACTGTTTTCACCCCCTTTCAAATCACGGATTAACCTCTGGAATAATTAAAAGAGAAACTATTTGGAAACCACATCCTCGCTCCAACATGAGGTCCCTCAGCGCGTGGATTTGCGTATGCAGCTTTCTTCTGCTCTTTGGTGAGAGCTGAAATGAAAAAAAAAAAGTCTTAATAGTATCGTCGTTGCTTTTCAATGTCGATGTGAGAGTACACTTGCAACGTTTAAAAGGCGATGTGACGTCTCCAAAATACTTTTGAATCATGCACATTAGGATGATTACACTGTCATGCATGTATGATAACGTTTTGATGGCACCACATTTGCATGTGTTGGCAATTGTTTCTTAACGCTGCCATTTTCTCATTTGAGGAGGACTGATAGGAATTTAACTTTTGGTGTCACCAACACAAACGTCTCAAAATGAAAGGCAGCACAAAAATTCACGCTTCAACTTCATGTCCCCGTCATACTTGGTGTTCTCTCATTCAGTGGCAGCTGGCTTTTCAAGATGACCACAAGGGGTCGCTCTTGTCCTTCCACCTTTCCCCACTCCACATCTGCGGGATTGGGTCCTGATCTTGAGCCTTGTGACATGCGGACACCCCTGACAGGGTGCCCCTGTGACCCCATATTGTTCCATGAACAAACAAGACAGTACAACATGAGCTTGACAAACAGCTGGCCTTTTACTGTCACGTGTGATTGATTCATCAGAGATTTGACCAAATGTTGACTGGTGCGGAGTAGTTGGCAGCATAAAATAATGTAACAAACGAGTAACATTTCCATGCTCTTGCATAACATTGTGACAAATGGGGCTGCGTCGCACAAGGCCTCCAGCGGACCATGAAATATTTTTTTTACGGTCTCGCTTGTGCGCGCGTTGACGTCTTGTCGCGGGCCATCAACCCTATTTATGGTTGCCATGTTCAACCTGTTGCCGCCATAAAGCAGGAATAAAAGCTCTGAAGTTGAACACCGCAAAACACTCAACGCTATTTGTCTCCTCTTAGACGAGACCTTGAGTTCCTGGAACGGCGCTTCGGCTTTGTCCGCGCTCTTGGCTGACGGGCAGCCCGGGTCCGAAGTCTCCGGGACCCCGTCGGAATGGGTGGACTGCATCCAGGCGAGCGACATGTGCAACCAGAACCCTCAATGCAGCTCTCGGTACCGCGTGATGCGCCAGTGCCTCGTGGGCAAGGAGAAGGAAGCCATGCTGGACAACAACAGGGAGTGCCAAGCGGCCCTGGAGGTGCTGCTGGTCAGTCCGTTGTATGACTGTCGCTGCAAGAGGGGCATGAAGAAGGAGCTGCAGTGTCTTCAGAACTACTGGACCATCCACATGGGACTCACCGAAGGTAGGAGGCACAAGGTTTTGGCTCGAAATGCGGCAGCTGTTTTCCTGCAGACTAAAGCGATGGTTCCCAACTGAAGTGAGCCAAGGCGCATATTTGACTAGAAGAAATCTCAACCCACACCACCAAGAAAAATGTCACCAAAAAATATGTATTCGGAAATAATGGTCTCATCTCAATTCGCTCATAAATTGGTTCTCTTTGTGTGGAATCGAGGCCTGCGCAGTTGAACGCAAAGCTATGATTCTGATGTATAAACGACAACAGGTGGCTATGCAGCTTCATTGTACCTAACGGAGGAACTGTTAATTGTTTGGCCATTCACTATATGTTGGTGCCATCGATAGAGAAACAAACATAAATTGTCTTGAGAAGTGTAACTCAATTTCTCCATACATTTGAACCAGGGTCTATTCATCACTTACTTACTACACAATCAACAACGTTTTTGGATTGCTTTTACTGTAATTCATCCCCGCCCCCAACACACACACACACACACACACACACACACACACACACACACACACACACACACACACACACACACACACAAATTGTACCTAAATAGATTTCTTTAAAAAATTAACTAACCCTTGTACGAGGCAGCACGGTGAATGACTAGTTAGAGTGTTGGCCTCACAGTTCTGAGGTCCAGGGCTCAAATACCAGCCCCGCCTGTGTGGAGTTTGCATGTTCTCCCCGTGCCTGGGTTGGTTTTCTCCGGACACTCTGGTTTCCTCCCACATCGCTAAAACATGCATTAATTGGAGACTCTAAATTGCCCCTAGGTGTAAATCTGAGTGTGAATATGTGTGCAGTGATTATAGTGAAGATAGCTGGGTTAAGCTCCAGCCCACCCGCGACCCTCGTGAGGATAAGTGGCTCAGAAAACAGATGGATGGTACTTAAAAGTTCAATCAAACTGAACTCTACTTAGGAAGTGTTTCAGTCCACTAGTAGTACGCAAACCACAACTTGAGACCCTCTGCTCTAAGTCCTATAAATCCTTGAAAGGGTTGGAAGATGGGCACCACTTCACCTTTAGTTGACGCTCTCTACCCCGGTGTCCTCTTAAGGAGATGCTTCAAGCTCCCGGATGAAAAATACACGCTTTTCCTGCTCGCTCCATCCTCTCCAAGGTAATGGAGCTATAATGGGATTACATTAGGAGGACCTGTTATGGTAGACTTATTGTTTTTCACCTAAAGTGTTCCATATTACCATGTAATTAGGTTATACTTGTGTAGCCCAATAGCTCTTATGTGTCCACTTACACGGCACATAAAATAGCACTCTTGTTGTAACCCTGAACTCTTTGGGATTTTACACTGAAGCACATTTAGAGAGTGGAAAAAGTCCCTTCGTTTACGCTGTGGCCCCACCTCCATCCATCCTTTGGCGCGTCAGCCGCCTTGTGCTCCGTATTAAGAGAAATACTACAGCTGGAGTCAGTGTGTCCTATAGATGAGGCTGAAAAAAAAAGTTTGACCGAAGGATGACTTGGCTCTGTGGTGGCAGAACACAAAGTCGCAGTGGCAGCGTTGCCCCGTAAAGCCCGCCACGCACTCAGCTGTTGTGACACGCGGGGTCACGGTGGGAATGTCTTTGAGGATTGCGGACTTTAGCGTCGTGATCCGTGACGCGATTCCCCAACTCGGCTGCTCACAGCTCCAGCTTCACTTCATCACACTGATGGCAGCAGAGAGTCCCGGTCGTGAGGTCAAGGCAAATCGAATGACACGGATGCTCCTCGGGCCTCGTGTCTCTCTCGGTGCTTGACGATGTTTTCCTCGCTCCCCGTTTGAGTTCTCCCAGTGACGTTTTATCTTGTATTCATTCCAATGCGTCCCATAAAATTGCCCGACTGTCTCCGTGTGTTCTTCACAAGAGGATGTGTTTCATACCCAGGTCTGCTGGCCTGTTTTTGGGCCTGTCGCCCTTGGATATGAAGCCCGCTTTAGCACAAACTAAGCACAGTTTTAATCTAATCATCATCCATTGTGCCCTCGAGTGTGCTTTTATTAACATTCTACAACACCCTTCTCTGGACACTTGACTCGAAATACACCATCACAAAATCACTCAACTGGAATGTGTACTTTAATGTAATTCATACGAATAGAAAAATCTAAAAACAGGAATATTGTAAAAGGCTTTTTTTTTGGGCTGGATTTTTGCACATTTGTTGAAACAGTTATTTTGAGCACAACTCTAACATTCGTCTTACGATGACAACTTGGGGCAAGAATCTAAAAGCGTTCATGTAGGGAAGGGGTGCTCAATGCGTCGATCGCGAGGCAGTCTTGGTCGATCGCGGGACGGCGTGCCGAAAAAAAAAAAAAAGTCAGCCAATGGTCCCTCCAAACTGCGCGCGTGCACAATTGTGCACCGATGATGCAGTCTCTTCACAGATATTATGCGTTGTGCGCAAAAAAAATAATCCAATGCAAAATGAAAGTATAGCATAGAGCTATTCAGTTTGTTGCATTTTGCAATGTGATTCAATGAATGAGGGATGGCTGGTTGTTACAGCCAATGGCATATACATACTGTAAAAAATGGAAAGAAGAAGCCACTGGTTTCTTTTTGGCAGCGCATAGAACTTTCTCTAACAACGACCGCTGCTCCGCCATACTCTCTTTTCCAAGTTTACGTTACACCCGCCCGCCTCCCCTCTTAAAGACGTGCACTCATAATTATAAATGTGACAGTACTTACGCAGCCCATCAATGTGTTTTTTAATGGACGAGATTTTCTCTTTTCTGAGTGGGAAAGGTCTGTTCTGACGCCAAAGCAGAAAATGTGGGTTGAGATGGTGTGTCATTTTAATATTCCACCTTGGCACAGCCTGATCCATGATGAAAACACACAAAAAGCTAATTCTGTATTTTAAATATAGGATATATAACATAACATTAACCTTAAAACAGTTTGGGAGCATCATCATTATCATCACCTCTCAGCAGTATTGGTAACTACAGGGAGTCCTCAGGTTAAGACGGTCTCGACCTAAGACATTTCGACTTTACAAAGCCTATCCCCCGTCTGCCATTTTGTCTGGCTAATGCTTGTCCGTGTTTGTGCGCCGGGAGTATCTTCGCATTTTTCGCCCTCCGTTTTAGACATTATCGCCCCAAAGAAGAAAGCCGTATCTTTTAGCAATGCTTCCTAGCCAAAAGAAAATCCATTACCATGGAAACGAAGCTCAAGAACATAAAATGATTGGAGAAAGGAGAGACACCAACACCACCAAGGCTTCAATCGGTCGACCGTGGTGACAATTATTAAAGACAAAGCCCGTGTCTTAGCGCTTGTGAAGGGTTCCATTCCTATGTCGGATACAATGATCACAAAACAAGGTTCTTTGATGGAGAGGATTGGGGACCAGGTTCCTTCGCAATAGCTAAGCACATCCTCCCTTTCTTCTTCTCCATCCACCTCTCAGCAGTACTGCTCAGTACATCATCTTGTTTATTTCAATGTATTTGTTTTTTTTTATACAAAGTATTTTGATGTAAATTCTGACTTTAATAGTGGAATCCGATTTAAATCTAAATTAAGTTAAGTCACTACTGTAGGAACGGATCTCAGTCGTAAACCGAGGACTCCCTGTACAGCATCTTATTTTTTTCCATTTCAATGTATTTGTTTTTTTTTTTGTACAAAATATTTTGACGTAAATTATGACTTTAATGGTGAAATCTGACTTACAACGAAATTCGAGTTACATTACCAGCATAAGAACGGAACTCGGACACCCTGTACGATATTTCATTTTTAACCAGCATGATGTTGACTTCACCTCCGCACACAATAATGTCCAGAAATAATTGCTGTAATTGCATACAAAGTTTTCAATGAATTTTCTATTTCATTAAATGCTCTCCAAAAGTGGGTATGAGAACGATGTAGCAGTTCTCTGTGAGTACTCTTCCCAGATTCTGAAAACATGCACGGTAGGTTCATTGAATGGTGTAAGCGAACGCTTCTCTCTCTCTACATGCAGACCAGGGTGTACCTCGCCTCTTCCCTAAAAGTCAGCATTGATAGCCTCCAACTCATCTGTGACACTGAATAGGGAAAGTGGCAGAAAATAGATGACGAGGACATACTGTAGCTTTGGTGTCGCAAATGAAAGTCTTTAGAAGAGGAGGTGTATGGAATTTCAATCACATATCAAAGATGCATGCCCTCTTTAAACAAAAAAGATACTTGGAACGGAGCGGTTTGATTGGCAAGGGGCATTAAAAAGAGGGTATATCTTTAACAGCATAGCTAATTTGTTCTTATAGCAGAAAAGATTACATTTCAAATGAAGCAATAAACTCAACTTTATTCTCTAGAATTAAGTGACTTTACCATCTGAAGGTCCACAAAACATAAAAGCGTCGACATTGGAAACGACCTTGATGAAGTCTACGTCCTCAAACGCTCCAATTTTCTGCAGCTCCTCCTTATTTGAAATGACCTTATACGATAACCTGAAGACTCAACCAGCGGGTGACAATAGAAAGCGGCATCATCAGAGCGCCTTTTCAATTCCCTACTACAAACAAATCTTGCTTTTACATCTTTTCAATGCCTTGCCTTTAAAGTCAAGGTTTGACACTTGCAGTCGCCATAAATTGACTTACATAAGTTGAGTCGGCTGTACTGTGGGAGACGTTTTTGTAAAAACATTCAATGTCAGATCCTTGTTGAGTTACCATATATATACACAGTACACTTTATGAGGTAAAGGCCAGATGATCACCCGGCACATGCACCAAGAGATTGTGCGGCGTTATTTTGTTCAACGCACAATAGGGGAGAGGTGTCCTAGGGCATCCCGTGGCTGACACCCAATGACAATGCCTCTGCTCACCCTGAACATCCAACAGTTTCAGGCAAAGGGGAAAAGATGTAGTTTGGATTTGAAATACACTTGGAACCATACACGATATACAGTATGCCAGTCCTAGAACTCTTCTGACACACCTTGCAGGACATCCATCCATTCATTTTCTGTATCACTTTCCTCGTTAGGGGCATGGGTGAGCTGGAGCCGATCCCAGCTGACTTTAGGGAAGTTGCGGCTTACAACCTGGACTGGTCACCCACCAATCGCATAGCCCATGTGTCAGGAACCTTTTCGACTAAGAGAGCCAAAAAGGCCAAATATTTAAAAATGTAATTTCAAAAGAGCCATACAGTATTTTAAAAACTAAGTACAAGTGTATATACGCATTTCTGCAAGACCAACACTTTTAGAGTACAATAAGGCTCTGAATTATCTTAAATAACGTTGTTACACTGTTGTTCACCAATGATGACGAAAGTACTTCTTACCGTTAATGCGACAGCTAGTGGTGCACGGTTTTGCTGATGGCTTTGGAGTTCATACATCGTCAGACTAAGCTTCACGAAAAGTGTTGAGGCTTCCATCTGTTCATCGTGAACGGAATTCAATTTGATCTGCCATCATGCCGGTCCGATGGTGAATAGTTCTTGCCGACAAAGGCACGTCTTTTATTCGTTTGATTATCTTTTTGCGAAGTTGGGAAAATGTTTCTTGCCGAGGTCGAGTGGGAATTCTTTGGCATACTCCCCATCTGTGAATTTAAACACGCTGCAGAACCCTCCCTCTCCACAAAGGCTGTCCATTCTGGTTGAAAATTTCAGTACTCCTCATTTTTTTTTTTTTAAGCGACCTTTGTCAAAAGCGTTTCCCTATTTAGTTGTTCCGACACGATCAGCGTTAGACTCTTCTCCACCTCTGGACATGGACAACAACGCAAAAATGACGGAAACCCCACTGGGACAAACCTTCTCTGCACGACAGAAATCACATGTACAGTATGTCGTTATGAGGTCTCCGTGAGCCATATGCAACCACCAAAAGAGCCAGGTATAGCTCGCAAGTCATAGGTTCCCGACCCCTGGCATAGCTTATAGACAAGTCCTTACATGAACACCGAAGGACAATTTAGTCTTCACTGAACCTGCCGAGCATGTTTTTTTTTTTTTTTTTTTAAGTGGGAGGAAACCATAGGTTAGTACCCCCCGAAAATCCAACCAAGCACAGAGCTAAAATGCAAGCTCAACACAGGAAGGCTCGATGGAAATCTCCAACCTCAGAACTGAGAGGTAGATTGTCAAGTACACAATGCTGCCAGAAAACATACTGAAAATGATTCCAATTTTAAATTGCTGTTACTGACAGTAAAGTGTTTCGCCAGACTGATGTTTTACTGCATGCATTCAGTTCCCACCCAGTGAATGTGAATGTCACTATGAATGGTTTGGCTCTACCGTCCGAGTCGAGTCTTCTTTTCATTCATCAAACTGGGATCGACTTCTCCACCCGACCACGAGCGGGATACATGGCATAGGAATTTAATGGATGGCAGTCATAATTGATATTCTTAATTATTGACTTAATATACTGTACATTTGTAGTAGATTTCTTTGGCATCGCTAAGTGTCATCACATGGTTCTACAGCCTTATATGGTGAAACATGTGATGTCCATTTCAGCTTGTTGAACTTATCAAATATAGTTTCTTGGCCTATAAATGAATACAAAAAGAGCGCACTGCTGCCAATTATCAGCATCACTTTGCAAAAAAGTACTTGCTCTCGTGTCAGAAACATTGTGAATTTCATTGTTTGGATGTGAGATATCTTCCACGCTTCGCCTATAAACTGTGATTTGTGTAATATACTGCTAGCCGGAAAAAAAAAAAAAAAGTTGAGCTGCTCTTATGAAAACAGATCATCAGGCTCGCAAGAAGCCCTAAGGTTGCAAGACGCCCTTGTAAAGTTCATTGGTAACAGCACACAATGTCAAGGCACTCAAAAAAGATAATAAAATTGTAGAGTCAATACATGTCAAAGGTTCTTGCAAATAAAACATTTTGTTGTTGCGAACAACAACGAAATACAATTTCTGTATTTCTTGCCAAAAACGAACAGCCTGAACCTTTTGTTCACGTTGAGCAGTAGTGACTATTTGTATATCTAAAAAGTTGTCAAAAATCAGCTGTGCCGGGAAAAATGTGAAAGTCACACCGATGTCCACGCAACATCAGTGAAAATAGGGTTACGTTTTGACTTTTCTGATGCACTGAATTGTCTTCCCTGTTGGAAGTACACTGAAGCCCCACTATAATGAAAAATTCAGATTTGTGCACCTTCACTGCGGTACACTGTTGTGCAGCAATATGCAGGGCAGAGCTGAGATCCACCGGAATAGATGGAGGAAGGAGATGAGGACACCCCTTTGTGTATCACTTTTTGCTGTTGAAATATTTGTTGTTCCCACAAGGCAGAAATAATAGAAGGCGGAGCATTATGTAGGCGCTGTTTGTTCATGATGACAATTCCAGCTCTTTTTAGAGAACCGACTCGTTTGGATCAGCTCACTAATAAGAGCCGCCTCGTTTGTCTCTCGAAAGAGCGCTTCAGATTTTTTTTTTTTTACAGAAATTCATTTATTGCACCAGAATAATGTAAAATTATGCAGACTTGTAAAAACACACAGTATAGAATATCCTTTTACTTATTCACGCTACTAGGCGCTACAGTAAAACAAAATTCAAAAACAAACTTAACCACTTGGAGTTGTACTAATGACTATTTTAAGCTTTTAATTTCATTCAGTTAAGCAAATTTAAAGCGTTCCAGTTTTGGAGAAGCTTCTCTCAGAAGGGATTGACATTGCTGCAATGTGTAACAGCTGAATTAGCCACACCAGAATCCTTCACCAACAGCAGGTTCAAATATTTGTCTTTTCTTCTTCTCGTCGCACGAGTGAGTGCCTAAGCAGGTTTTGCAGCCAGCCCGATAAAGTTTTTTTTTTTTCCACGCAGACTTAACACCGCCCTTATACTGTCAATGAAGTTTAAACGTGTCCAGATTTTACTCTTTTTCTTGCTATTACTAATTTTCGTAACTATACCTTTTCAGCATGTTTGTGTTTTCTCTTTCGGGCCGTTGCTCTGTTTTTCACTTCCTTCCTCCGTTGCTGTGTTCTCCCACCTCTTTTCCTCTCTGCTTGGCGCAGACAGAGAGAAAGAAAAAATGAGACGCCACCACACATATTGACAAATCACGTGTGGCCTCTTTCATTTTTTTGGTAAAACGATGAAAGCAGCTCCCGATCACAAGTTGGCTGTCATGGTTCGCTTCAAAGATGTGGATCTTAGAGCAGTTTCGTTTGCGAGCGACATCAATCCTGTTTGCATGTGCTGTTCCACCTTTTGAGCCAAAGTAGCACTTGTTTGAAGGTTTTACAATTAAGCTACTGTAAATGCTAATTTCTGTTAGGTCGTTTATGGCGTTTTCCATGATTTGGCATTAAACCAGCTGACTTGTGTTTGAAAAAATTACATGGTTTGCTTGAATATTTTAATGTTTCAATAAATGTATATTGCTTGATTCTCTTCCATTTTTTCGTCAGTTTTTATCCTATTTGAACAGTCCGAGCATGACAGCTAGTGCAAAGGGACATTTTAAAACTTGTGTTTTTTAATACATTCAAATGTTTTCAAAGCATGTTGGTGAGATAAAACACTGAAAAAATATTTTTGATTGTAGATTTTGATGAGTGGGACAGGAACATATTCCTTGCATTAAATGAGGCTTCACTGTATATTCATTACTGTAAGTCTGATCCGAGTGCTTTAGAACAGCTCTACCTCCACAGTTTCCTGCCAGATAACAAGGGTCCAAATGTGAGTATTTAAGCCATCTGCAGTGGTACTGTTAACAGGAAATGGCAGATGAATGTTTCACTGCGACACTCATCAACAAATAATGAGTGGTTCCTGCAGTGGCTATACAACACAAATGATTATTCAAAAATGATGCATGGTCTCGAACACCTATAGGGAGTCAGCCATGGGTCTCTTTCATTCGCGCCCTAGGTCTGAAGTAGCCTTGCAGCACGGCAGCGGAACAGAACATTCAAACGATCACTCGCACACCTTGAATATACATTATTTCCTCGACTCAGCCGTGAAAGAGCTTTCATGAGGACCTTTCAGAGAGCTTGAATTAGCTGAGCCAGCTTCCTCTGCAGCGAGAGAACCAACACCGCCGCCACCCACATCCACCAACCCCAATCATCCACACGGCAATTTATCTGGAAATAGTTCAAAAGCAAATTAGCATCTATGTTCCAGTGGAAGAACTTGACAAACACGCTGTGCTAAAAACTAGGGATGATACATTTTCCTGGCTCAACCAACGATTAAATTAACCGATTTGTTTCTATTTCTCAAAACTACCGGTATTTTCATTAGATATTGCTTCTGCATGCTCCGAATTCCTGTTTGCATGTCCCATTTTGAACCACTTTTTTTCCCCACAGTGGGGATCTCCATGAATATAGCTCGATTTACCATAACTTATGTCATGTTACTTCAAATGCAATTACTCCACCATCAATTGCACATCCACAGAAATCTTAATCAATGTCATACGTCAGTTCAGTTGAAGGATAGGACAAACATGCATGTTTTTGGAATGTGGAAAAAAGCCGTATTACAGACCAAGCATGAGGAAAACATGCCAACCACACAGAGTCAGAGATGGGAGTCAAAGCCAGAACAGCAGATAAGTGAGGCAGACATACGCACGAAAACCGGTATACTATGTTGCCCTCTTTGAAAAACTGAAGAGCAAATTTTAACAAAATCTGTTTTCCCTTCTGTCTCTGTTACAAAAATAATCCAGAAAGTGATTAAATGTCCCAAATCCTTTTGTCCTTGGGTCATATCATATCATAGCGTCAATCCAAATTTCTTAGAAATCCTTCTAATACTTTTTGGGGTATGTCCATGTTATAGAATAAAACAAAATTTAATCAGCTGGTCCATGAGTTATACTGACGCTATACTCAACATATCATCCACTGTATTTTCTGCTGGATCTCCTCTTCAGGGTTACGAGGAAGCTGGAGTACAGTGCAGATGTGTGAAAGGCAGAGTCTGCACTGTACTGGCACTCATCCAAACCTATTGACATTTTTTTCAAGATATTCCAGTCACCAACAATCCAATTTCTAGGTACCATCGTGACCTCGAACATATGTATCCATCTGTTTTCTGTACATTTATATTTTCATTAATAAACATGTTTCAATATAGAATACAGAAGTACCGATGACGAGTGAAACCTCATTTATCACTGAACATTCGTTCCAGACCCATCCCAACCACGATGGTAAAAAGCCACAATATTGAGAGACTTCAAAAATTGGACTGTTTTGGTTATCTCAGAAGATGAACTGATGAAGTTTGCACACATGGGAGGCAAAATGTTTTTCAAGAATTTCAGAAGAGTCCATTTGTGATGGATCAAATAACTGTAATAATGCAATGACATGGGTAATGCTCCACAGGCATTGTTGTTCATTGTTCGATCCCTCCCACACATTTAAAACATCTAAAATGGAACATATTTAGAAAAAAACTTTCAAAGTAAAACTAGTCCCTTGTACTGGATTTCACTGTTGAGAAATGGTAGCGAATTGTCTTACAAAATTTTGAGGAAACAGAAGACATATCTCCCTTGCAGTTCTCCAAATGGGAGGGAAAGCAGGCTTCTGTCAAACTGTTCATTTGTTACTGGAAAAATATGAAACAAGCAAACAAATGAAAACCCACAATCTTAATATTAATCTATTACGTAAAAACGCCATAGACAGACAAATGAGGATACATGCCTTTGTTGCTCCTTGAACACACATGGAGCAGCGTAACATGCAAACAAAGGATACAACATTACCCATTTACGAATGTGTTCAGAACATTTTGCAACATAGAATAAATACTATTTTCTATTTGGAAACATGTGCGTTGATAAAAACATAAGTGAACATTGACTTTCATGACACCCTGTACTCAAAACTGAATGCTGACTTTTTGTCTTGCTGGCCATTTGGTTTGTTTTCAGTATTTTCTTAAATGTCAACAGTTCAAGGTCACACTCCGCCTAGGCCATTACATCACATTAATATCACAAGTTGCTTATGATGTGTGATATCATGTTAATCTCACACGCTGGCGCTGCCACTGCCGCCAGCTTATGAGGATCCTATGAGGCAGCGGCTCTGATAGACTTGGAGAAAGAAGAAATAATGAGGGAGGAGAACAGAAAAGAAAAAGAAAGCGTGAGGAGGAGGTGGGGGATGAGGAAGTGGAGGGGGTGGGGGGGTTTACAAAGGTACATAGTATTCCTGGGTGAACCCATCATTACTATGAGCAATGGTAGCAGTCACTGGCCATTACCTTGGCCATCCACTGTCATAAGCAGAACATTTTTTCAGGCGGCCCCTCGTGTCAGGCAGATCAGGGGGAGAAGCAGCCTCCTCTTGCATGCTGAATACCCCCCCCCCAATTCCTCGCTCCCTCCTCTGTGGCCGACACAGTTAGCCACTTCATCATCATAAGAAAGAACCTGCCGATAGCTTTTGGGAGACGATCAATAAATTCTTTCATTGCCTTTCCTCCTCATCAATCCGCCTTTTCCGCGCTCGTCTCCAAATGTGAGGATCCGTTGGCCCTTCTAAGCTTCTGTGTTAATGGCTCGAGGCCATCCTGCACGGTGCACGTGGTCATGATGGGAGCATTAAGACGTCGTCCTTGCAAGCGCCACTAAATGAATGTGCGTCAACTTCCAGACCCGCAGGCTGTCATCACAGCACGGCTTGGAATGCGTGTACGTGTCTGTGTTGGTGGCAGGCTGCAGCCACTCGCTCAGCGTCGTTAATTGTAATTGCCGCTTGTTGTCAGCGGTGGCCTCCCCTCACTGCATGGAGGGGTTAAATTATTTTGTAAATACATTTTCAGACAGACTCATTATTTGGCTGGTTTTCCTTGGGGGTAGGGTAAGCGACGCAGCTATAAAGAAGGGCTAATCATGTTTTATATGAAATATTGACAGGTTTGATGGCGACATTTCAGCTGTTTTAGTTTTATAACAGCCTAAATTCGCCTTTGGTTTTGATATAAACTATAAACCGGGAGACTGATATGATGAGGCTGCAGAGCTGCTTTTAATGATCCGGGTGACCTGCGGCAACACAATAAAAGGATTTCTCCATTTTTTTCATTTTTTTTTTTTTTTTTTATCACCAAGAGTTCTCAGAAGGAAACCAGTTTTCAATCAGCAAGAGGCAGGCATATATAAAAATGGTGATTTCAGCTAAGTGAGTGTGTAACTATTGGTATTACCAACGTACATCGCCCTAGGAAATGTGAGGAGGAAAACACTTCTCTTTTCAGGTTGCCCGCCTGCACGCCACGTCGCCGCATTCAAATATGTGACTTGAAATATTATCACGGGCTAATCCAATATTCTATTTGTCTGGTCTGAAATTGAGTTTAAAATGTCAATATGACTTCAAAAGCGGCGCTGTAAAGTGAATTTATGCTCCCGGATGCATTCGTGTGAGCGGAATTCGTGGAAAGACGCACGTGCGGCGCCGGTTGACTCCATGTTTGCACCTCATGCTAATGTAATGAATTTGACATATTGCAGCGTTGGCTTCACAGAAAGCAATTTGACTCGCTTGATCTCTGACAGCTCATTCTGCAAGCTTTTTGGAGCTCTGACTGTGAAACTTTTGTCACTTTTTTTGTTTTTCCTTGAAGTGCGCGCCACAAGCCGCCGCTCTTTGTGTGTCACACGGGCCGGCTTCCATTATGCTATAGTTTAACACTGGTGTCATTTTTACGATTGGGCAATGTTGTGACTTTTCCCCAACATTAGCCTGCAGAAAAACAGGGAATGTGAAATCAATCAAACAGGAGTACAATAAGGGAGCTGTGAATGACAGTTATTAAAATTGACTTTGCTTGCAGCCATTAGAAGGTTGCCAAGAATGCCACGGAAAATCAAAAGGACAATCTCCATCACCTCGGGAGTTGAGCTTCATTGATAATGCATGTGCGAGGATGACTGATGCCGCGGCTCCGCGCAGGCCTGATGGTCTGTCATGCTCTGCGCTGGCAGAGAAAATGAAAGCAAATGGAGGCTTAATTACAGCAATAAATCGTTGCCCCGTAGCTAAAAACATCATATCACAAAACAACTGGGAAGACTTTTATTTTTTTTCTATTGCTTGATGATGATGATGATGATGATGCATGATTGGCTGAGGGGTCAAAGAGCAGTGACATTTGCGCACAAATCTTTCATTTCAGCACACACGCTAAGGATGGTTAATGCGACTTGGTAGAATTCATTCAGTGCTTGTACTAAACATGCTTTTTGACTCCATTTCTGAAGGAATCTGTTGGGCATAATTTGATCAAATCACGTTTACCCTTTGATAAAAATTCACTCAGATTACTACAAATGTGAATGCACTATAATTAGCGGAAAGTTGACATATTTATATTTGATCAAACCACATTTACCCTTTGATAAGAATTCCCTCAGATTATTACAAATATGAATGCACGATGATTAGTAGGAAATTGACATATTTTTGGATGACTTGAAAAATCTTCTTTTTTTTTAAATGGGATAAATAATTTACCTAGGGACTTGTAAATTGGAGCAAAAGACAGCATTTATGTTGTGACATCTCAAAGTTTCTCCAAATTATATATATATATATATATATATATATATATATATATATATATATATATATATATATATATATATATATATATATATATATATATATATATATATATATATATATATAATATATATATATATATATATATATATATATAATATATATATATATATATATATATATATATATATATATATATATTCTCCTAAAGAAAATAATGGAAAAGAGAAGTAATTGGTGCTTGAGTCAAATTTTATTCATTGTAAGGTAAGGCAAGTTTTTTTGCGGGACACAAATCGAAAACAATGCAACCCAAACAGCGTAACAGCTACATAAAATTACAAGAAGGCAAATGAAATGAGGCACCTTCTATAAAACCTAAATATAATCATCCATTCGTCCATTCTCCGTACCACTTATCCTCCCTAACACGGGCAGTATTGCCACAGTTTCCTTGAAAAGTTGTGAAATTGTGCTTTTCTTTGCACTTTTATGGTGCTGCACCATCACTGCACATTGTGTAAGAAACAATCACTTCACAATCGCTTCCTTCCATTTGTTGAAAAGAAAAAGCGGTCTTGGTTAAATGCTTCTGCACAACCCATTGCACTTTGTCACTACAAATTCGGATTTAGTGAGATACATTAATGATGCAAAATTTACCATTAATGGTGTGAGGTGGTGAAACTAGTCTGTAACAAAAGTAACATATTACATTCCTCATAACTCAAAATAGTGTTTTTTTTTTTTTGGGGGGGGGGGGTAGCATGCTCCTTTGTTACATTGTACTGTGTGACAAATAAGCATTCATACTCACAACGGAAAGTAAAGGCAAGGAGTCACGCTAAAATACTTCCGTTGTCATATGTATTGCTCAATAAAACAATTATTAATAATTTAATAAGTTAATAATAATAAGTTAATTAATAATTAACTATTTTTAGACCATTATTTTATTATTACATTTAGTCAAGTAACCTTTGGAATATATTGTACTTTTCAGAGTAGTTTACACAGCATACCTTTTACTTGTACTTTTGTCAAGAAGAGACGTTACTTCAACTGTCAGTGAGCCTCATTGCAGTCGCAACTTTTATTGATAGTGCGATTTATTTGGTTGATTGGCAGGACTTCGGCCTCCGGCAATGTCACATGACTCAGTTTCACCAATCCAATGTAACCACTGGCAGCATTTGACCAATGAAAATATTGGAGAGTAACTCAATTTGCAAAATCCTGTTTTATCATTTTGTCCGTGTGATGGTCACATTTGGAAAACTTTATGTTTCCAAAATTACTCCCCGGTTACTCTGTAATTGAGCTGATATTTTTCTTAGCTGTATAATTATTCAAGTAATTATTTGTCAGACTACATGTAACTTTTAAGTCAGATTGTAAAGTAACAGTATTCTTACTTGAGTACAATTTATGGCTACTCTACCCACCACTGGCGATGACCTTCAAACTGCAACATGAGTGAGTGTTTGCAGATGATATAGTGTACGTTTTTTTGTTTCAGATTGTTAGGCGCATTCCAATCTCTTGTGGATGCAATATAAGAAGCATATTGTAGTGTGCATTGGTTATCATTTACGTGTTCATGGAATGCACAATACCTGTGTGCACTGCTGCAAAGATAGACTTGGAATGTTGGTAAAGGTAGTGAGTGCCAAATTTGAACATCGTGAAAAAATTTCAGGCGCACAACTTAAGAATGCAAGTGTAACTAAACAAGCTGTGGGGTGTCATGATGTCTCCAGCAAGCAGGCAGGCAGGCGGGCGAGGCAGCCAACACACGCTTCCAAACACACTCAGATATATAATTTGATCAGCATGTACAAACAAAAAGGCGAAAACAAGAAAAGTGCATACACTCCAAACTTTGAGGATTAGAGGATTACATTTTCGCTTCCATTTCTTCCTCTCTCTAGACACGCACGTAAGCACACAAACACACTTAGCCTTCACACACTGCTCAGCTGCCAATGGCTCCATGAGAGCTTCTCTATCTTATGATTGTCAATATTGATGGAAAGGGGGCAGAGAACTTCACATAAAGCAATGACTTTAAAGACGTTCACATCCCAAGGATTTGTTTTGTTTCCCCTCCGGACACACAATTGAAAATTCTCTTTTATAGCACGGACAGTCAACGGGTTTTCATTTGCTTTTCTTCAGTTCTCAATGATTGTATTCAACTTTAACTATTCATATTCGTATTCAACTTTAACTATTCATATTCTTGTAAATTATCAACACGTGGCTGATCCCGTCAATGCCTTCATTTCTTCTGCCTGATTTGGTGATTAGGTATTCCCACAGGAGAAATACAAAAGTAAAATGCTGGAGAAAAACAAAAACATATTCTGTATCTACTGATTGTTTCTGATTATTTCATGCTGTAAAAAGAACAGGAAGCTGGTAATTTACCTTGAAGCAAACATTTCACTATGACGAAACTCTCATGGTGGCACCGTCTGGAGAATTAAAAAGAAGGAGGATCCTGGACTGATTGGGAACAAAATATGTTAGCAACAGTATGTGGATGACATGAAGATTGTCAAAGTTTTTAATCTATCAAAACTGGACTTTTCTGGTTGTCTGAGAAGACCTTTTGCCTGTCGTCTGAGCAGGCTTCATCAATTCATACAACAAGACTTAGTTTTGGAGCGACTCACCTGAGGTGAGTCAGTCATTAGCTAGTCAGGCTAGTCTCTTTTGACCAAAACCTTTGTTTGATGAAAGGTTTTGGCCTGAAAAGATCCATGGAATGCTGTCCTCGATTTGCCACAGAGAGCCAATGGGGATTTGCCAGAAATAATACATGAC
Organism: Syngnathoides biaculeatus; assembly: GCF_019802595.1. Classification (NCBI taxonomy): domain Eukaryota; kingdom Metazoa; phylum Chordata; class Actinopteri; order Syngnathiformes; family Syngnathidae; genus Syngnathoides; species Syngnathoides biaculeatus. The sequence continues at coordinate 29,942,175 of NC_084643.1, read as the reverse complement.
TTTAACCCCAAACAGGTGTGGAGGTGCAAGATCATTGCTGATTCATTGGCCCCTTCATTTCTGTTCGTAGCTTTCATAGTTTTAATGCAAAACTATTGCTCCATGGTGGGTGACATGTTCTCAGTCACACCAAATGGTTGTGCATGTTAAATGTGGGATTAGGGACAAACACAGATGCACAAAGAGGGTTTATCGCAGTCCTAATTAGATTCTTTGAATTCATCTTTTTTGTTCTTTTCTAAACAGCGTAAGCAAAGGAAAATGTGTTATGTCGCACACCTACATCAAACCGCAAGTTCCCTAAAAAAATGGGGAGGTACATGACATTGAACAGTGAAAACTCCATTTGTAATTATCACAATATAACCTTTCAGTCAGACATTATAAATCTTAACAGCTGCGGGAATTCCAGGAGAACTGTCCCTTCATGAAGTCCAATGATTTATTTATGCAGGATTATAAGAGGCTTGGATGACGTGATTCGCTCTGTCCTTTCAGGTGGAGATGTGGATGACTCGTCCCCGTACGAACCTGTAGCACCCGGCCGACACCAGGATGCATTCCGTTTGGCTTCCATCTCCTCAGGTAACTGGCCTTGGACATGAACTTCACCCTGAATAGGAATATTTAACCTATGTTTAGATCATCAAGTAGAGCTGACCCCCGCTATTCACGGGGGAATGTGAAAATCCACAGATAATTGATGCCATTTATAATTGAACTGAAAAACATAACCTCCCCGCCCCCCTGAAAAAAGACAAACCAAAAAAAAAAAATCCAGCACAGTGAGTACAGTTCGGTTGTCCAGTATTTAATTTGAAAATAAAATTAGTTTGCATTTAATCTTTTAGGACTGTTGGTTTTCAAACCTTTATGTAGATACAATTATTTAACTTTCGTGAAATACATGTCAATAGAATTATTTAAGTAAAGTCCCCCCTCCCAATATTTATAGCATTAATGTCAAAACTGTGCATACAGTAATGTTCCTGTCATTTACAATAATACTGCCTCTAATTTCTATTGAGAAAAACTGACTCGTGGCAACCGGCGCTGCGCCACTGGTGTCAAAGCTAAAAAGTTCCTCCGCACTAATTCATCCAAAGCAAGGTTTTATGGACCTTGCTTTGTGAAATCGGCACAGTCATGCTCCACTAAGAAGGCTATTCCTCAAACTGTTCTTACAAAATTTAAAGCCTGTTATAATACATAATCTATTGTGAGAATAAAGAGCTAATGGGTCCAGCCCAACATTTGATTGTTTACTTTTGTAGATGCAGATTCCTTTTGGATAGAGTCTGTGAAGTCAGCATTTTGTTTAGTGCTTATGCTGCTGGTGTGTCTTGTGGCATATGAGGTTTGCAGGCACATGATGTAAAACTACAGAGTGAGCCCACATTGTATTGATTTTGCTTCCAGTTTGATTTCCTCTTTACTAATTAAACAGCTTGGGCTCAGCAGGCACCATAGAGCTAATGATTTAATTTACCGGTTATTACCATCACGGAGCCACTAATCAATATAGATCTTACTTTCAAACAAAGCTTGTTCAAAGACTGTAAAGACTGTTCTGTAGGTTGAGCGATGTCGGCTCACTGCAGGCCTACGAGCTACAGATGCACATCCAGTGGTTCTCTTTCATCCTACCCTGTCAAGACATTACCAGAGGATGTTCTTTTACTTTTCTACCTCTTTTTTTTGCCAAAAGCAATCTAGAAACACTAAAGACAGCATATTTTTCCCTTGCTTGTTTTTCGCTTTGTAGGGATGTACCACAAAGGCACGCTTTTTGCATAATCCCCTTAGCTTGGAATCAGCGGTGCATCACTCGGTGTCGCATTAAATGTTTGTATGACAAAATTAGGAAAAAAAAGATAATTGGAACAGCGATAGAAGTGTAAGCATTGATTATTTTGGAATTAGGGGAAATGAAGTGAACCTACTGCGTTGTTTATCCTTAAACTTGTACAAGTTACCGTGTAACCCAAATTTTGTGGGAAGATATGTTACAGTGTCTAATCAGTAGTGTATAGGATGGGGGGAAAAAATATTTTTCTCAAAACATATACCTATAAATACCTACATTTTCTATTCATTTTAATGTGTTCTCTCATCCAACCCAACCCCTGAATTTCACCCATCTATCCATTTTCAGAATCGGAATCATGTTTATTTGCCAAGTATGTCAGAAGCTTACAAAGAATTTGTCCCCGGTAGTTGGAACTGCTCGAGTACGACGTATACGTGACGACAACAGACAAGACAGTCAATCGAGACATAAAGACCTTGCGGTAACAGTCACGGAGCAATAAAGCCTGCTAGTAATCTGACAATGATGGAATTTTTTTTTCCCTCGACAATTGTGCAAAGGATGCAGAATTCTTCAACATTTACAATAGTCCAGTATAATGACCAATGTGCATGTATGCAGTTTAAAGTAACTAGTCATACAATAATCTGAGACAATGTCGATTTTGCAAGTGTTGCAGATATTCTTTGGTCAATTGTGGGTTTGTGGCGGGCCGTGCTCCCTTTGGAGCCACAGGAAATACATCTTCTGCTGGGCCTTTTTGAGGATGGAGATGATGTTGATCTCCCACTTCTGGTGCTGAGGAACTTGAAGGTCTCAATAGTTGACACAGTACAGATGGACATCTTGAGGGATCAGCTGTGGTGAAGGATGCCTCCTGAAGTCCACAATCATCTCTATATTAGTGCGTTCAACTCCAGGTTCTGTTAGCCATACCAAAGCTTCACTCTCTGCACTTCCTGTTGATACGCAGACTCGTCACAGTCTTAAATGAAGCCAATGACTGTGGTGTCATCTGCGAACTTTAGGAGTCTGACAGCCAGATTCTCTGATGTGCAGTCACTTGTGTAGGGAGAGAGAAGAGCAGCGGTGAGAGGACACAATCTTGGGGTGCACCAGTGCTGATGCTGCGTGTGGATGAGGTAGTGTCCCCCAGCCTCATCTGCTGTGTCCTGCCCATCAGGAATTCGTAAATCCACTGACAGATGGGAGGAGAGACACTAAGATGGAGAAGCTTGGAGAACAGGAGTTTGGGGATGATGGTGTGGAACGCAGACCTAAAATCCACGAACAGGATCCTTGCATAGGTCCCTACACTTTCTGTACCACTTATCCTCACTAGGGTCACAGGCTTGCTGGAGCCTATCTCATCTGTTTTTGGGCAAGAAGGAGGGTTCTCCTTGAAGTGCTCACCAGCCAGACCCAGGGCACATATAAACAAACAACTATTTGCACCCACATTCAAACCCACAGACAACTTAAGAGTCTTTCATCAACCTACCAATCACATGTTTTTGCGATGTGGGAAGAAACCAGAGTGCCTGGAGATTCATGATCATGATGGTGGTACTTTTAAGTATTTTTTGAGGTGGCGCTTCAAGTAAAAAGTGTGAGAACCATTTTTCTCGAGGATTAAATCCACAAGTTTTGATTGGTCTGTGCCACCACATATTTAAGTGCTGAAGTAGCAAAGATGAAAAGTGTGATGATCAAATGACAGAATCAGAACTGATTGGAATTCAGGAAACTGGCAGTACAATGTGACTAAAAAGAAGGAGAAAAATGAACACTACCCTTCAAAAGTGTCTTAAAAACGTCTCTGACATACTTCCATAGAACATAGAGGATTAAAAAAAAAAATTACAAAGTCAATATCCACGTCATGTCAATGTCATTCAAACTACTCAGTAAGATGTGATGTCATCTTCCCTGATAATTGATCCTGAATGCAAGAGTTGCAATATGTCAATTCGTGGCAAAAAGTGTAATAAGTGTTCGCCAACGTCTCGTCTCACCACTTCAGTTTAAAACAAAGCATATGCTACAGTGTACTTTGTTGATTAAGATGTAACAGGGGAGTCATTAATCCATCCATTTTCATTCAGCTGTTTTCGTTCATTCTCCCCAAGGTGAAATATCGGATTTTCTCTCAGGAATCTGTTCCGCTGCCAGCTTACCTCATTATTTATCATTTTTGAGCTTGCAGAGTAATTGATTGTGGGCCTGAATGAAAAACAGCTACGTAATAATCCGCATTAGTTTTCTGATATGATTCTTCAGGATCATGCTGATAAATATTTGTATGTGAAAGCCAAAGAATACATGTATCGTGTCAGATGTTTTTATTGGTATCCCAATCTGATACCCTGGACTAGTAGCCAGCCAATCCAAGGGCCGTTTTGGTTACCTTATGTCGCTATAGTTAGAAACAGTATGATACTGTGCTGTTGTACAACAACAATAATAATAATAATAATAATAATAATAAAGGGTAGGGAAATAAGAGAACACATTACAAATGAACAAAAAAAATGTTTATCCGATTTTGCTATTTATAGGTATATTTTTGAGTTGAAAATAAATAAATAAATAAAAATTAAAATTTGCAACTCTCCTACAAACTCCCGATAACACACTGTAACTCCATAATTCCAAATACACATGTTGTAATTTCAAGCATTTATGGTCAGAAAATGAAAACAGTCAAAATCGATATGGAAAGGGTATTGTAAGGTTTTTTGTTTTGGCGTCTTGTTTCCAAAGCTGCAATCTATAAGTAGTTCTGTGTCAATCAAAAGTGAGTGCTATTTTCTTTGCAAAGGCCGCGAATTTACCTCATGTTGAGGCAACTCAGTGTGCAGTATATGCTGCAAGAATTTCGAAAGCAAAGTTTTAAAGGCTATGCCGCAGGAGTGACTTAAATCTGTTCTACTTTGACCCGTCCTTCTCTTCTATTGTCGCCACTTATTTCCGCATGCACTCAGACAATGAGGCAATGAGTCACTTCGAGCTGCGGGGTCTGTCTCCCTAACAAGAACACTAGTCGCCCTCAATGACTTCATCTGCATTAGCTGCAACATGCCCACAGATGACTTCATCACAAGCCCTAGAATGATTGCATCTGACCCTTTGCTGGATGTTTGAACTGACAAATGCATCCTTGTTGAGACTTTGCCTGTGTTCCACATCATTCCTTATCCACTACATTATATAGTACCCTGGGAGGATTTCCTAAACTTTACCGAGCCAAGGCACCCATTTGGCATTACAAAAAATCTCATGGCACAGCACCAAACAAATAAGAAAAAAAGTAAAAAAGTAGGAATACTGAAATAATGATGATCTCATGTGAAAGTTATTGTGTTGTATGAATGGCAACAGGCTGATACACGTTTATTGTACCTTTTGCGCTATAATAGAAGGGCATTTAATTGTTCTGCCTGGTATTATTTGTCAAAGGCATAAACAGATTAAGTTCACATTTGAAATTAATACATTTCATACAAATTAAGTAAACTTAGATCATTTGCTCTGGCACCGCTGATGATCTCACAACACCCTGGTTGTCAATCACTGCTTTAAAGTATGTTTTCCATTCTGTGCTGCTGCTCACTTTTTGTTGTCCCTGAGTGTATCGTACAAACATTTTGAAAAGCAGTGAACAACTGATGGTCACTTGAAATGCAATAAATCCCATGATGCATTCTGCTGATACAGAAAAAAGGATTTTCCATTCCTCGGCTATTGTTTGAATTTCAGCACGAGACAAATTGCAAAAAGTGTGGCATGAAAATGTCTTTACTTTATAAGTGGAGCTCCACATCACAACAGGGCTGAAATTATTTTTTTTGTATTCAATTCATTCTGCACTTAAGATGAAACGATGCGTTATTTTCATTGATTCATTTTGACAATAATTTTGGAAAGTCTACCAGCTAATGTTAAGCCAGTAAATTGCAGTTATACAACAGCAATAATGTAATTAATGGTGCACATGGATGGTGTTTGAAAACTACTAGTACTTTTCATTTGACTGATGAGTGAACTATAGACACTGTATTACAACATATACAGTACAATTGAAATCTTTACATAATGATCAGGATGCAGGTAATAAGTTAATGATTCCAAACGCAGTTCTTGTTCAAAGGCATCATTGCTGCAAGGGTGGGTCATATTATCGACAGTGCATCATTATCTCTCACAGTAATGTAGCAATACATCATCAAATGGACAATGTACCGGGAATCCTTCCTATATATGACGGTTGGAGACCAAGCCCTGCAAATAACGGAAAATTCAGAGTAATGGAATTACTAGCTGGAATAGGCTCAAGCACGCCCACGACCCTGGTGAGGATAATCAGTATAGATAATGGATGGTATATAATTGCCTAGAGCACACATCAAACTCAAGGCTCGGGAGCGAGAGCCAGCCTGCCACATTATTTTATGTGGCCCGCGAATGCAAATCATGTGCATCAACTTTTCAATGATTCTTGCTAAATTCTGGACCAAAATTTCAAATTGTCATGCATGACAAATAAGGTTAAATTATATAACATATTATGTTCCTAATCACCACCATTTTATTTCTTTTTAACAGTAACAGAACTTACTTACTAGGAACGGAACAACTTGATGACTTCTTCACCACGCAGTAGTTTGAATGATAAACAAACCCTAAATATGTGTGTACTGTACCCACTGCTATTCTGGAGTGGGTTGCCAAGTTGTTGCACTTTTATTTGATATCAATATACACAACGTTAACCCACCAGTGGGAGCTCACTATCTCAGTAACATCTTCTAAGTATGAGGCAGTTAAGACAATGCAGGTAAATAATAAGGGACATGTCCCCCCCCCAAAAAAAAAAACATAAAAAAAATGGATGAGTGTACTTTGGACACCCCTTATTTAAACCAAGCAAAATTTTATGAACATGCCGACAAAAGCAATCATAATTGAGAATTGTTTGGAAACTGAATCCATTTGATGAACAATTATTCAAATTCAAAGTTCCCAATCGTGTGTTGACGTGTATGTGTTTCCTTTGCACACCATAAAAATACCTTTTACTGCTTTCTTTCGAGATGGGCATTTTCTGTACCTTATGTTGAAGCGAGTTTTGACCAGACTATCAGCTTCCACCACTGCCCGTCATGATCCGGGCCCTTCTTTGCATCATTTAAAGAGGTTGACTCCTGCTTTCTCTGGTGTTAACCCCACAGGGAGTTTTGCCTGCCTGCCGGAGCTTTAGTGGAATCCTCAGTCAAACTAATGTCTATCAGCTGATGTACAAATGCTAGCTACTCCTCTAATAACATGGCATATTTGAAAGGGTAGGATGTTTGGACGTAATTCTAGGGCATTACTGAATGTGGTTGGAGTTTTTTTTAGCGAACAGTTATTAGTTTATTGAAAACGTGGCAAATAAGTGAAGGGTGAGGTGCGAATCGGTGGGGGTTCGCTTACAAGTTTGACTTTTGAATGCGCTGTGATTCTCTTCCATGTTCTGTCAAAACTGCATGGTTAAATAAGCAAAAATACAGATTTGATTGCAGTTTTTAATAATAGAGAAGAAAACCCTCAAGACTATCAAAACAACCGCTCACTGTTTCAATAAACCGATGTGGATAACCTTGAATTCTGAACATATTGAGGTCTCATGCACATAAGTCCAAATCAGGTGAGTGAGTTTGCTATTCAACTTTGAATGACGATGAAATAAAGATAAAACATGAAGGCAAGGCTTTCATAACATGATCTTTTTGCAAATATCGTTTTAGTTGTGTATCATTAATAGCTGAGAGAAACAAAAAATAGACATGCGGTGCCTGCTGTGTACTTCTAGTCTGCTTGAACTGATTTCAAAACATTGAATGTACCACATACAGAGATAACTGTCAATTAGTCGATTGTGTTGTTCTTTCACTTTTCTAAAACTTTAATTGGAAAAATCTGGCAAAATGACATATAGATATTTTTTTTTACGACAATAATTGCTGTATCTGGATATTATCTTTTGGCCAAATATTGTGATGTTGTACTGTGTCCCTGCTATTACATTGATAATATACAGCTCAGAAAATATTTAAGTCAAAGAAAAATAAAATCAAAATCAAGGATGGTCTTTTAGATGTAGCTGCACGTCAACAGCTAAAAGAATAGCAGGTTACAGAAAATGCTCCTATTGTTGTCATTACTTCCTTTGAATCACGACAAAATGTCCTATTTGTTGGCCCTTTGCTCCTTCTGCCATTACCATGCTCACAATTAAAATTTAAATAAGAAACCAGCCCTTTCCTCTTCATATTTTTCCCGTGTAATTGATGACACTTAATTAGTGTCTGCAACAAGACTGCGGGTGGTTTGCGCTATGTCATGCACGCATTAAAGCGCAGATTAATTGACAAGTTAAACACATTTTGAATTGGGTTTGCACAGAACAGAGTTTGAGGCATTGCAATCAGTTGGAACTAAGTCATTATATGTTAATTAATCAGTGCCTGATCAATTGAACCAAAAGCTTGATCTGAAACAATCGCATCCCCTTCTACTCTATTTGATAGTTCACAAAATACATTTAATTGCTAATTATGCCAAGTTGCTAAGTTGCCGACTGGCATCTCGGCTTCACAAAATATTAACTAATTAATGCAAAATTATATTAAGTGCCACTATTTTTAGTTTTTCTGGACCTAAATGAATGCATGTTCCTTTTTAGAGCACTCTTTGATTTGATGATACCGGACACGAGTGTGCACTATTTTGCATGTGCACGACGTGTAGCACAGCCACTGCACTGAGTGCCTAATTATTATTTTGATTATAAGTACTTGCATAAGGCCAAGGTTAAAAAAAGAAGCTATGACACAAGACATTGTACACTCTGCATGTATCTCAAACGGGTAAGTGATCATGTACACAAGGCCTATTCATTCATAAAATAGTAGACGTTTATGGAAAAAGTGCTATGATTAGTACAGAACAGATTGTTTCACAAATCATTGAGCATAGAATTTCCAGGTTGTTTCATGTTCGGGAAATACTGTACAGTGGGACTATACATTATTTTGGGGTGCGTCACTCTGAGGCTTTGAGCATGCATACGTAGCCCATGCAGTTGCAGTCAAGCCTCAAGTTTAAATGTACTTGAGGGTTGTTTTCATTTTATGATTTCAGACAAATACCCTGCAATTGCCTGGCAAGTCGATCAGGGTGTACCTCAACTCCTGCCCACAGTTCGGTGGGATGGGCTCCAGCACAGCCGCGACCCTCGTGAGGATAAGCGGTGTAGAAAATTGATGCATGGATGAGTTCAGATAAAATGTTCAGGAAAGACACTTGTGCAGTTATTTTCTTTAGTGTGCGGCCTAATCAGGGTCACTGGGGAGCTGCGGTCTGCCCGAGCTGACTTTGGGCGAGAGGCTGAGAACACCCAAAAATAGATGCCAGCCAATCACAGGGTGCATATACAGCACACAAGTGACCATTCACATTTACCCTCACGACCCTCTTTGGAACCAGAGGGGGTCATGACCAATATTCCATTGCAGGCAAACAATGCACCTGTAAAATAGCAACTCGTTGTTCGAGAGATGCCATCAAGCGAAGTACTAACTGCATCCTCTAGCTTGTGCCTCATTCTTTCTCCTTGCATACCAGTATATATGAGACCTTGATTACGATGCTTACTATGTTGAATTATACTCCACTCTAGTATTCAAACTATCTGGCCAATCCTACTTGTGCACTATTATCACTGTCACTCTATCCACTATTGGTTGGACGAGAAACGAATAAACATTTGAGGAATGAAATTCTGTGAAAATGCGGACAAAGGTGTGGTAGCAGTTGGCATAAGAGTCAAAATCAATAATCTTAGATAGTATTATCCATGCTCTCTCATCTCAGTTCTTTTTTTAAAGTGCCACCTTGGTACCACCCATGAGACATAAAGCCAGAGGGATCAATCTGACAGCTCTTTCATCAACAGTTTTATAAGCGATTTGTGCAATGCCTTGAAAACTGCTGCCCTTCTAAACACTAAAAGCATGGCGTAGAATTTTACACTGAAAAGTAAAATATGCACTAAAAGCTTAATGTGTCTCTATTCAGCAACCAGCGCTGGAGCAAGTGTGTGCAAGTGATTGAGAGAAAAAGATGTGACAACTTAATCACCCCATCATCATTTCACAGGCGGTACTATCTAGCAATTGATGACCACTCATATGACGGGTGCCAGGGATGTTGTAACAAATTAAGGGGTGTGTGAAACGTCTTTGACAGAAGCCCACTGCACAAGAGCATCAATGTTCATTATTTCCTGTGGTGGACAACCAATCAACAGTCTTTATTTCCAATTTCCTATGGTAGTCGCCGCCATTAAAGTGTTTTCTGTGACGGAGATTGTATCTACAATATTGTGTCAGGGAGGAATACGAATTTGACCAAACACCGACATTCGTTTTTTTTCACAAGTTTTTCTGATGAGAACTATTGCAGTCAGCATTGTAATGGGGAAAAAAAAGATAACGTTTGCTCTCCACATAAAATTCAAGCACCACACTTGTTTGTTCTTCCTTGTTCTTCTTCTATGGTGATCACTGACTGTTGTCAAACCAACTGAACGATGCATTAGCCCCACCATGTGATATCCTCCTTGCAGTACAAGGAAAATTGGAAGGGGACAGACATTGGGAAGTTTGCTACAGCCATCCAGTAGAATCTATCTGCCCAGTACTTCTATCCATGCATCGCTTATCGTCATTAGAGGCGCGGGTATACTGGAGCCTATCCCAGTTTACTGCATGCGAGAGGCGTCGTACTCCCTGAAGTGGTTGACAGCTAATTGCAGGGTTTATATGGACATTCACACCTACAGGTATTTTAGTCTTCAGTCAACCTACCATGCATGTTTTTGGACTGTGGAAGGAAACCGGAGTATCCGGAGAAAACCCACGCAGGCACCGGCAGAACATTGAAACTCGACGCACTTCTTCTTTTCCTTTCTGCTTGTCCCGTTAAGGGTCGCCACAGCGTGTCATCTTTTTCCATCTAAGCCTATCTCGTGTGTCTTCCTCACTAACTCTCACAGTCCTCATGTCCTCCCTCACAACATCCATCAACCTTCTCTTTGGTCTTCCTCTCGCTCTTTTGCCTGGGAGCTCCATCCTCAGCACCCTTCTACCAATATACTCACTCTCTCGCCTCTGGACATGTCCAAACCATCGAAGTCTGCTCTCTCAAACCTTGTCTCCAAAACATCCAACTTTGGCTGTCTCTCAAATGAGCTCATTTATAATCCTATCCAACCTGCGAGAACCTCAACATCTTTATTTCTGTTACCTCAAGTTCTGCTTCCTGTTGTTTCTTCAGTGCCACCATCTCTAATCCGTACATGATGGCCAGCCTCACCACTGTTTTATAGACTTTGCCCTTCATTCTAGCGGAGACTCTTCTGTCTCAACACACGTAGGCTGTATTTTGTACTTGGGACCCCAGAACTGTGAGGCAGTGGTGCTAACCAGTTGACCACCATGCCAACCTGTCCAGTACAGTATGAGCATATTACTGAATATCAAATAGATACACATAGATTTCATCGTAAATATGGCTGAAACCTTAAAGATCATGTCTATACAGGTACAGTTTTACGTTTAGTTTTGTTACAGTGGAGAAGTTATTTTTACTCTCATCACAAATAAGAATGTAAAAACATTCCCTGAAACATTGCCTCCACAGTGCTTCATAATGATAATGTGCTGCATTGTTTACTTTAGGAACAAATGTTCTGTAAATAAACTAACAGATTGTTCACACTTTGGGGGTTTGACTGAATTAATACAAAGCAGAAAAAAATAATGGTTTTGTAAGCGTGTCAATCAAAACCAACCATTAGCTTTGGCAAACATTTTTGACATCACTTTCAAATCTCTGATGAAAAGTGTGTACATTTTTGTATTGATCGTGGTTATCACATAAAGCCGGAAAAAGATGTGTCTTGGCTTTCAACTCTTTTCCGTGCAAAATTCATTATTCACCATTCCAAACCGCTCTCACAGACAGTCGGCAAATCAAAATCGAAGCCATAAAAGAGAAGACAGACTCATACAAATACTTCTCATATTTTCCTCGTTTCCTCGATGCCATGTAATCTACATCTAGACAAAGTCAAACAAAAGATGAAGTGCAGGAGTGCAGTAGGAAGGTACATTTGTCTTATTTACACACACTCATACGTACACACACACACGCACGTGGTGTTGGCAGACAGCGTCTCGGCCTACTGAGTTTAGTTACCTCTGAAAATGAATCATCTACGCTTTCTAGTGCAGCTCCGCTGGTTCATTGATGCATTTATATCATTTTGTGATTTCGCCATAAAGGCTGCAAATAACATCACAGCTGCCTGGATAGGTTTGGTTGGTTAGTTTGCACCCTGGTGGAGTTGTACTGAACATGTGAGCCATAAATGTATTTTGGTGTAGTATAATTGAAATACCAGACATCCTTCAATGGAGAAAAAAAATGGTTCCATGACCCTCTCAGCTCTGCTAAATTGGGACTCTCAAGCATTAAAGGTTGATGTGGAGAGATAAATTTGACTACTCGGCTAATTGCCACCTCCGCTACTGGAGTGGAACATTATTGCTTGACTATGACTGATTGATACATCATTTTGATGAAACATCATCACTGATAGCTTCAGGTGGTTGGAAATATCACAATATCACACGCCATTCAAGTGGAAAAAGAAAAAAACTGTCCCGGGTGAAGGGTGCTGAAAACTGTTAGCTTTCCCTGCGACAAAGCATCTTTTATTCCCATCAATCTTAAATTCTGTCACATTTTATCAAATAACTAGCACCTTGGAGAGTATGTGTATTGATATTAATTTGCATGCAAAAAAAAGTCATGATAAGGCTAGTATTAAATACCTATATGATAATCTATAAATACAGAAAAAAAACTAGGTTCTGGAATCTTCATTTTGCATTTGTACCATTGAGGTAAAATTCTGTTGAAGTTGATTTGATTTGCTTTGCTTTTTTTGTAGTCAGATGCCTGGAGTGTTAATTTACTAGTGGGGGTGTCTTTTCTCATTCATGTGAATAGTTGCAATATTTATAGTTGCAAACAAGTTATGATTGCCACGTGTTCCTGTATTAATTTTGACATGATGCTCCAAACTGACTTGGATTATGTCCTCAACTAGCAAACATACTTAGCATGTTAGTTTGGCAAAGATCTATACAATATATTCATCGTGGAACCTCCCAATTTGGATTTCAGCCAAACTCGATGTGAGGATGATTATTAAAATAAATAAATAAATCGTTACACAGAGACGCAAACACAAAAATTACAATTTGATGCACGAGCAGGCACTCCAGAGATGCAAAAACATATACAAGCAATTAAAATCAGCTTTTCGTTTGTCCCCTTTAAATCAATGCATGACTTTGACGTTGCAGCAGAACCTCATCAAAAGCCCAACTGAAAGGGAAATTACGTCCAGAATATTGAGTTAAGTCGTTAAGTCAACATTAAGAGTAATTGTTAATACGCTGCACAAGAAATGTGTTGTGGTCTTTTGACCCTGAGCTGATGAACTTATTAGGAGTGGAGGGGAGCTTAGAATGATGACTAGTGAGGTCGCACCAGGAATTAAGTCGAACATCTTTGCGTGTGAGTCGCTCACTCTCGCCACTAAGTTTCTCATCCCAGCTCAGCGTGCCGCCGATCCAATTAAATACCCAGAGAGCTCGCCGCAGCCGGCGTGGTGGGGGAGCATAATGGCTGTTTGCGGCATGCCGTTGAAATGTCTGACATTTTCACATTGTCCTCCTTACAATTACCATTACTTAGGCAAACACTAAGGTCTTTTCAGACGTGCGGCAATGGTGGCTTTCTCGTCATTAGAGCTCTCAGGGTATCTCGTTTGGCCGTGTGTGATTGGCTTTTCACTCTTTAAAGCTTTATTTTTCCGTGTGGATTGTGGACTCGCTTCCACCTTTAGCACCGGCTTTTGCTTTTTGAAGCTAGACCTGTTATTTTTAATATTCAGTTTGAAGTGTTGACTGGTCCCTCTATTTTGTTTTTGTTGTTTCCTCCTTACAGCTTGACAAGGCAGTAGAATATGTTGTGGCAGTGTTGCGCACACGCATCCAGAGTCTAATGGGATGAAAAGGAAAGGAACTTATCGTGGCAGTTCACACAACAAAGGTGGACTGTCACAAGGCAGTCGATGATATACATTGTGTTGCTGTTCTACAGACTGTGGCGGTCCTAATCTGAATGGGGCCCTTCTACCACTACCTCTATGAGACAAAAAATAGTAAATGCTGCTCACTGTGCTGAAGTCTCACAAGATTTGCTTGCATGTCAAATAACTGATGGTCTTCTGAGCCACGTTCTTACTAAACATGTTTGGTTGAATCCTGTACTGCAAAACTTTTGGGGGGGGGCAGGCTTGATTATGGAGGTTCTGCTATTACAATGGACTGTGGTTGTGTAAAGCAATACAAAGTGTACACAAATGTAAAGTAATTAAAAAGTAGAAGTACAGGCAAGTGAGCACATTAAAGATATTTTTTTCTTATATTTCCAGTCACTCATATTTGACAGGCACGATCACACTCGCGCGCCATCGCACTCGCAAATCTGCGCAGTCGAGCACGGAAAATCACGCGCGGAAAATTTGTTACGAGTAGAAAAAATAGATATTGAAAGACATTGCTCATTTTGTGTAGTCTTGACATTAATTTATGTGTTTCTTTCATAAACGTTGGTTACAAAACCAGCCTGCTCCTAAACTATCACTATTCACCCGGAAACAGGAAACGCAAGTTAACTGTACTGAGCATGTTCGGAAGTAATGCCAAAAGCGCATGTTCCGAGCTGCTTCACTTACTGCGAGTGCATTTACGTCAAAAGTCATCAACATAATGAGCCATGTCAAAGGAAATTCAGTTACACCAGGGGTGCTCAATGCATCGATCTCTAGGCAGTTTTGGTTGATAGTGTGACGGAGATTTTTTTTTTTTTTTGGGTACCATTCAGATTAGGACCGCCACACTCTATAGAATCCCAACACAATGTAGTAACGACTATCCTCCACCTCGTCACTTGATTCAGGTGTGGCCAATACGTCGAGCACACGCACATAGAGGTGCATTCTCGCAAGCCAGCCTCCTATCTACGGCAGTCGCGGCGATGCGAGAGGCTGCCTACTTGACAAGTAGATCTTGGGGGAAAAAAATCTGGGCACCCCTGACATTGAACATTACATTGAAAAAATTTCTGGGATATAACACAGGTAATGTTTCAGTATCTAACTATAATAAGTATAAAATTTTGATATACTTTGACTTGAAATTAGTTCTAATGTTAGACTAGTCTGTCCATATCTCTAAATGCGAACGATCATTTTCCCTGTGATACCGCATTATCTTGAGGTTGAAAACTTTTCCCCTCTCCTTGCTTTAGAAAGATATAGATCATCTACTGCTAGCTTTCATCAATGGATTGACAATAGCTAGCGCCGTAAATTACATGAGATTTTAACAATACATCACGATGAAATAAAATTATTATATGAATATTTAGTTTTGAAATTGAATGTTTATTGACCTCTTTAAAAATCTCTGTCTCAGTCTGTGCAGTGTCAATACATTAGGATTAAGGTATTGGGTAACAACTACATACTCGGGTAAAAGTAGGTTATTTTAAAATGTTGAGATTCCATCCCAAATCACACCCACAACTTCATATCAGCGGGCATGACTGACCACACCCGAATGTCAGTGACTGTATTTCCATTTCTACATTTTAGCAATTAACTTGTGATGAAAATCAAAAGGAAACCGAAGCATTTTGGCAGATGTGAATGTTAGCAGACCGCAGATGCTCACAAATAGCTTGAGTTTTTTTTCCAAGTGTGCTTACAATGAATTCAAGTTCCATCTGATTGCCCAGATCTTAGCCATGACCCTCCGGCACTGTGCACACGTTAACATTTCAAACTCCAAATTGTTCTCATCAAATGATCCTGACGCAGATGGCTTTACTTCACGGCAATCATTTCCTGTTCTTTACTGAAGTTCAGCTGGCCGACGCTCTTGAAATCTTCCTCTGAGGATGCCCGTTTGAATGATTTCCCACCCGAGGCGAGATGATGTTGTAGACCCTCTTTGTGCCTAATGTAGACCCCCACCGCTACGGTGAGCGCAGTGTTAATGAGTGATGAGGGTTAGGGTTTGACACAAAGATGCTTGACATGCTCCTCAGGGTCCGGACTAAAGACTTCCCTAACAAGCTCTTGCACACTCACCCAGGGCCATATTAAATCCAAACTTTGGCACCTTTCCTAATTACTGAGAACATACGCATAGCCAAGAGCCCCTTGCTTAACCTGCGATGAACTCCCCGCAACTCCTTTTACAACACCGCAACCCTTGAGTAAAGGATGATATATGAAATGCACAATTGAAATGAGGCTGAGGGAAAGCAATTACTGTACTTGGAAAAGAACGTTCTCTTTGGGGAAAAAAGGAGGAATGAAAAAAAATCAAATTCTAGATACAGTGTAGATTTTGTGCACCTCCTCTTGAGTACAGCTCACTGTTATCTTGTTTTATTTGCAGCTGCCCTGCTTTCCTGTCCCTGTAGTGGTCTCCAGTTGCATTCTAAGTGTTCTGCACGTCTCAGGGCTTCTTTGCCGGTCTCCTTTTCTTTACCCGTGTGTGCCGCATGTGTACTAAAAGGCAAATGAGGGTTATTTCCACTACGCTGGCATGATGCCCATTAAAAGCCTACTTAGAGTCAAATGGCTGGATTACCCCATAGAACGATCAACAGTAAATAAATAATTGTTAGTTTTGTGATTCCCCCATGCATGCGGTGCCGTGTAATTTATGTTTAAGCCACTGAGTTACAAACACTGTTGATCACAGTAAACATGAATTGTCTTTTGACTATTATCATGAAATAAATTGTGATTTTAAAACAAAGTCTCTTTCAGTAATGCTTTGCACACAGCAAAATTAACAGAAGTAGAGACGTGAGAGCTGTCTGGGCAGCTCTGCATATATTACAGACCACAAGGCCCGCCCGCTGTACATCAAGCCGTGCAGCTGGACACGAAGTGGACCATTGCGGAAAAGAAAAAAAAAAACAGACAAGACGTACTGTATTATTTTTTATTGAACCACAAACACATGGTGCGATTGTCATGAACGAAGTGGGTTAGCCATGATAAGGAAACAGTCAAGAATAAGGAGAGAATGCAATTGTTTTTGAGGCTGTCGACAGGAATCAAACACCACATTCATGAGTGCACCCATGCATCTCTTCGCGCTTTGTTTTTCCAGATGAACATACAGATGAAATGATGAATATTGGTCAGTAAAACACAATATATTTCCCATGTACAACACAATAATGGTTCTCGGCTTTTGGCAAAAATTAGAAAAAAAACCCATAAAAAAATAGCAAACATTTCCTTACAGGATTATGAAATATGTAAAATTTCAGATGTAAACAAAATGCACATTACGATATTATACAATGGTTTTGAATGAATGTTCTTTATGTACCGGCTGGTTATCAGTTGTGAACTAGCACAGAAGAACATTGATCATGGTTATGATAGTTTGGGATTTTCTATTATAATTTGTATTTCGCTTTGACTTGGCACATGGGAAGAATTTGAAAATTCCTCCTCTTCAGTTCTCTTCCACTAAGCATTCCATATAAACATCTTCATCACTGCTGTCTATCTACTTGAGATCCCACTCACAGTGTGTATGATTGTCTGTATAGGAAGCCATTTTATTTACTGGGGTTGTCTGGATGTGACGTCACAGGACAGCAGCAGCTTCTACAGAGCCTCGGTTTGAAACAGCCATCGGAGGCATTCGGATTTTAAAACTTTGGTGCTAATTTATTCCTTAGCTGTTGTGTTGAGAATTTTTTAAATATGTTTTTATGAAAAATTAGCTACGTTTGTGTGATACATACATAAAATATAGGTCCTCTGGATTAGATCTTTAATTTGGAAAAATAATCTAGTTCCTATTAGTGTTCCTATTATTTCTATAATTCCTATTATTATTATATTTTATTAATAGTTCCTATTATTCCTATTCCTATAGTGCCTTAGGTGTGACAGAAGAATTTAAGGTGGAGGTGGGATTGCATCAGGGATCAGCTCTGAGCCCCTTCCTGTTTGCAGTGGTAATGGATAGGCTGACAGATGAGGTTAGACTGCAATCCCCTTGGACCATGATGTTCGCAGATGATATTGTGATATGCAGTGAAAGCAGGGAGCATGCAGAGGAACAATTAGAAAGATGGAGACATGCACTGGAAAGGAGACAAATGAAGATTAGCTTGAGTAAAACGGAATATATTTGCGTGAATGAGAGGGGTGAAGGGGGAAGAGTGAGGCTACAGGGAGAAGAGATAGCGAGGGTGGAGGACTTCAAATGTTTAGGGTCAACAATCCAGAACAATGGTGAGTGTGGTAAGGAAGTGAAGAAACGGGTCCAAGTAGGTTGGAACAGCTGGCAAAAGGTGTCTGGTGTGTTATGTGACAGAAGAGTCTCTGCTAGGATGAAGGGCAAAGTTTACACAACAGTGGTGAGGCCGGCCATGATGTACGTATTAGAGACGGTGGCACTGAAGAAAACACAGGAAGCAAAACTGGAGGTAGCAGAAATGAAGATGTTGAGGTTCTCGCTCGGAGTGAGCAGGTTGGATAGGATTAGAAATGAGCTCATCAGAGGGACAGCCAAAGTTGGATGTTTTGGAGACAAGATTCGAGAGAGCAGACTTCGATGGTTTGGACATGTTCAGAGGCGAGAGAGTGAGTAAATTGGTGGAAGGGTGCTGAGGATGGAGCTGCCAGGCAAAAGAGTGAGAGGAAGACCAAAGAGAAGGTTTATGGATGTGGTGATCCCTCACCACATCCATAAAGATATGAGGGCAGTTGGGGTTAGAGAGGAAGATGCAGAAGATAGGGTAAGATGGCAAAAGATGACACGCTGTGGCGACCCCTAACGGGACAAGCCGAAAGGAAAAGAAGAAGAAGAAGAATCTAGTTCCTTTTAGCTATGTTCTCCATCCCTTGTTCCTATGTAAATAAAGTTCTCAAGTGGGCATTCAGATTTGTGAGTGTTAGACGGACATATAGATGGAAAATAAGGTTGCTTTTACCTGCTAGATCTCCAGGGAAAAGGCATCCAGTCTGTTTTTGTTGTTGTTGAGTCCATAATAATTGTCACAAAGCTTTTTAAGTTTTCCAAGTAGGCAAGTAGTGTGAAAATGTCTTGTTGCAGTTGTTCAATCACATGCTGTGTCAGTGAGACAAACTCCTTATCTGCCTTTCCTTGCTGAACACAGAGGCATTTTGAGACTCGGCAGTTGTCCGTTCGTCTGAGTTTTCCCCAAAAGATGAATAACTCATTTGCACATTCTGTAAAGGTGTTAGCTAGTTGGTAGTTGTCTTATCCTTTTTTGTTAGCAACGCGGAGCAACAAAAACAGCTTGAATGTAAAAATTAGCATCACGGCAGAACCTGCGCTTGGTCTGGTTGTTACTTTCGCGAACGACTCTTTAACAACAATGAATCTTTTTAGTGAACGAACTGAAACGAATCAGTTTTATGTAATGATTCTTTCTTTTTGCTTGACCGCCACCCACGGGCGTTAGACGAGTGGGTCGCCTGGGAGCGGAAACGGAACTGTTGAAGCATTCTGTCACTGACCATTGAGCGGCCAGCGTCAGGCAACGCCGTGCAGGCACAGAAAATATTTTAGTGAACTGAGTGATTCATTCAGTGAACTGTTGTACTGTGGTCGGGAAGTGAGGGGTTATTTGGTCAGGGAGAGGTTTAAGTGAAATGAGTGATTCGTTCACTGAACTGGTGTACTGAGGAATTCGAGAGTGATTCCTGCATTTGTCATCCACTAAGAGGTGATGAGTGATTCGTTTGCCACAGTAACAACTTACTAATCAGTGAGAGTAATCAGCAGTGATTCACAACAAGTCCTGACGTTGTCGCTGAGATTGCATTCACTAGCAACTGTTTCTTCAACCTAAAACCTAATTTTGAGTCAGTCAAGCACGTGAAAGCAAGAAAATATATTTAAAATATATGTAAATTAATACTAAATGCATGTATGTAGACATATCATTCCCTGTCTAATGTGACTATTAAGCCTTTTTTAAATTTAATAATAATAATGGTGTAGGGCGGCACAGTGGATCAGCTGGTAAATGCGTTGGCCTCACAGTTCTGAGGTCCCGGATTCAATCCCGCACCAGCCTGTGTGGAGTATGCATGTTCTGCCCGTGCCTGCGTAGGTTTTCTCCAGGCACTCCGGTTTCCTCCCATATCACAAAAACATTCAACAATAATTGGACACTCTAAATCGCCCTAAGTGTGATTGTGAGTGCGACTATTGTGTGTCTCCGTGTGACCTGCGATTGCCCGTTGATAGGCTCCAGCCCTCCCCATGACCCTCATGAGGATAAGCGGTAAAGAAAATGTATGGATAAAAAATAATAATAATAACAACACATTAAACATATTGCATTTGTCAACAATCAAATACACTTTCCACTAACCTGTTTGCCAGATGCTGGTGTCAGCGATGCGGTGCAGCGGAATTCAGAAAAGTCATGCCAGCTGCCGAGAGCCTAGCTCGACGTAAGTGGAAGGATGGTTGGAAGCTGAGTTTGCTGACAGCAATTTTTTTTCAATCTCCCCACCTTTCCTAAACTAAAATACGTGAAAACAACAACATATATAGTGCTTCGATGAATGTGTTGAGAGAATATGAACCTCAGGGTTGGATCATTATCGGAATGAGGAAATAATTTTATAGAAGAGAACTGAACGATTCATTAAACGAATCTTTTGAAAAAAATCTTTTTGGGGAACTGGCGTTATTATGACTCCCACAGAGTTTCTAGACGTGACATGCCCCCACTATCACATGATTGGCTCCTCCTACAGAAGAAGTAAAGCGTGTTTTACAGGGGTACAAGAGCCAAAGAGCCAATCACAGTGCACCGGCGCAGTATTATTGGACCACAACACATCTTGCCTAGAAACTTGTGAAAATCCTAATAATTTGTCAGTCTGGCGAGCAGTCCATACGCCACTTCTAGGCAACACAAAGTAAATGGATTACAATTCACAAATGACCGCTTGACCTTCCTTCCATGTCCATTCTGTATCTATGTATTTATTTGAAAAAAGCACATTTAAAATTAACATTGAAAACTCACCTGAAATCAAGTCACAAAGACAAAAAGAAAAGTCATTTTTGCTTTAATTATGGTTTTTTAAATGTAAAATGTTGGTTAAGACTGCCCTTTTTCCTCTCGTTGGTTGCCTCCATGTAGAAGGCCCACTTGGGAACGCACACATCTTTGGATGGATATTTCATGAGCAAATAATAACTTCCCATTTGTCCATCCTCACAAAGGTCACAGGAGTGCTGGAGCCTATTCCAGCTATCTACAGGCAGGAGGCGGGGTACATACGAGCCAAACACAAAACAATGATATTGGTAAACAAATCCATTTACAATACATTGTAGTTTTCACGGGCAGTGACAAAATTCTAATTTGATGGTGGTTAAACCATATTTTCCTGTATGACATAATGATACAATAAATTATTGTGTCCCACCCCACATATAGATATACTACGTTGAAATAAAAATGCGTTGCACATGTCGCCTCCTCCCCAATGACACCCAGGATAGGCTCCAGCACTCTCGTGACCCCCGTGAGGATGAGCAGCTCAGAAAATGGAAAATGGCTATATACTGTTGTTCATGTTTGTTTTGTGACAAATTAAGGAACCAGACTTTTGTAGCGGGTTAATGAGAGCATTTATTAACCATTCAGTCTGCCAAGGTGCTGTTGATTTATTCTGGCAGTGTCGCACACTTTCTGAGTAATGTTTGGTACAGGCGCCAGCAAGGTAAGTTAATAGGTATGCGTGGAGTGTAACGATGAGAGCTGTTGATTGCTCCGCTGATGGGCCGGGTTAATTATTAGGAGCAGGAGTCGCACATCTTTCCTGAATTAGTGTGGATTAATTGAACGCGCTCCTTGGCAAGTGTGTGTCTGTGTGTGTGCTTAAGTGGCAATCCTCTCATCACATCCCTCTATCTGTCATGACCAAGAGCCATCTGCCGGCTGAAAGCTTTTTTCCATTTTATATGTCTTTTATCATTACCTTATCAACCGCCTCCCTCTTGCGTTGTATCAAAACAAACCTTCTTTGAAATGCACTCGGAAAATCAATTAGTAACACAATACTGCACTTTTCCCCTCCCATATGCAATCTTGCTTCCTTCCCTTTTCCCTCCTGCCGTTAGAAGTGCATCCTGAGCGTGTGTCTGTGCGTGTGTGTCGAATTGCCGCACTGCCAGGAAGTGAGCTTTGTCTTACAGTATGTTCACCCCAGGACATCTTTTGGGGGGAGCACAAAATTCAATCTCAACTCCGCAGTGAGTGGTAGGCGCGAAAGAAAAACAAGTTGAAGCCGCTTCAACTCGGAATAATCTTTCGAGTTCATCCGTCTCCTCCCGGACCCCCAGTGGCCAACATTACAGCGTGCAGATGGTCAGGGGAGATTTAGGAGCCGCAATTCATCAATGTAACTGGACAAGTGCTCTGGAAAGCTCTCATCCAGCTGGACCGCCATTCCCTTTGGGCACACCTCAGTCAGGCTTCTGCCCTCCCTCGGCCTCCTCAGGCTTTCCTCAGACTTTTTGGGAGCTCACATCCTTGCCAGAAAAAAAAAAAAGTTAATTTGTTTACAGGACAGCAATAGCAATGAAGTTATGGGAAAGAGTAGTGGAGGCTAGACTCAGGATGGAAGTAAGTATCTGCGAGCAACAGTATGGTTTCATGCCAAGAAAGAGTACCACAGATGCATTATTTGCCTTGAGGGTGCTTGTGAAAAAGTACAGAGAAGGTCAGAAGGAGATACATTGTATCTTTGTAGACCAAGAGAAAGCCTATGACAGAGTACCAAGAGAGGAACTGTGGCGGAGAAATATGTTAGAATAGTACAGGACATGTGTGAGGGCAGCAGAACAATGGTGAGGTGTGCCGTTGGTGTGTCATAAAAATTTAAGGTGGAGGTGGGACTGCATCAGGGATCCACCCTGAGTCCCTACCTGTTTGCGGTAGTAATGGATATGCTGACAGATGAGGTTAGACTGGATTCCCCTTGGACCATGATCGCAGATGATATTGTGATCTGTATTGAAGGCAGGGAGCAGATGGAGGAACAATTAGAAAGATGAAGGCACGCACTGGAAATGAGAGGAATGAAGATTAGCCAAATTAAAACTGAATATATGTGCGTGAATGTGAGGGGCGGAGGGGGAAGAGTGAAGTTCCATAGAAAAGAGATAGCAAGGGTGGACGACTTCAAATACTTGGGGTCAACAATACAGAGCAATGGAGAATGTGGTAAAGAAGTGAAGAAACGGGACCAAGCAGGGTGGAACAGTTGGCGGAAGGTGACTGGTGTTCTATGTGATAGAGGAATATCCGCCAGGATGAAGGGCAAAGTTTAGTGGTGAGGCCGGCCATGATGAATGGATAAGAGGCGGTGGCTCTGAAAAACCAACAGAAAGCAGAACTGGAGGTAGCAGAAATGAAGATGTTGAGGTTCTTGCTCAGACTGAGCAGGTTGGATAGGATTAGAAATCAGCTCATTAGTTGGACAGCCAAAGTTGGATGTTTAGGAGACAAGGTTAGTGATAGCAAACTTAGATGGTTTGGACATGTTCAGAGGCGAGAGAGTGAGTATATTGGTAGGACGGTGCTGTGGATGGAGCTGCCAGGCAAACGAGCGAGAGAAAGACCAAAGAAAAGGTTGATGGATGTTGTGAGGGCGGACATGAGGACAGTGGGTGTTTGAGAGGAGGATGAACGAGATAGGCTTAGATGGAAAAAGATGACACGGTGTGGCGACCCCTGACAGGACAAGCCGAAAGACAAGAAGAAGAAGAACAAAAGGGAATTGGAGGAAATTCCTTGACCAGAGACACTGGGAATCATTTATTGAGATCACGCTCAATGCTAATTACCAACCTTAACCCAAAAGGAGCTGGACAATTGTAAAAATGAAAATAAAATACAGTCAATGACACGCGTGCACACCAGTCAATTGATGCTGGCAAACAGCGCCGGAAAATCTGCGAATCCTGGTGCTCTTATTAGGAAACAACATCTAAGGCAACAGTCGTACTACTGTTTTGTTTTTATCAAACCACAAACAACAATGCACGATTGTGTAGGACACATCATATTATGTGGCCTGCAAAAAGAAAATCAGGTGCATCTACTTCAGGTTTCTTGCTAAAAATATGTTGTAAAATTGCAAATTGCCTTCACTTTTAATAACCATGATTCTCGCTCGGAGTGACCAGGTTGGATAGGATTAGAAATGAGCTCATTAGAGGGACAGCCAAAACTGGATGTTTTGGAGACAAGATTCGAGAGAGCAGACTTCGATGGTTTGGACATGTTCAGAGGCGAGAGAGTGAGTATATTGGGAGAAGGATGCTGAGGATGGAGCTCCCAGGCAAAAGAGCGAGAGGAAGACCAAAGAGAAGGTTTATGGATGTGGTGAGGGAAGACATGAGGGCAGTTGGGGTTAGAGAGGAAGATGCAGGAGATAGGCTAAGATGGCAAAAGATGACACGCTGTGGCGACCCCTAACGGGACAAGCCGAAAGGAAAAAAAGAAGAAGAAGAAGAAGAAGATTGCAAGCATTTATTTATTACCGAACAATATTTTGAAAATAATTTAACATCTTCAACCAATTGTTTTCCTTGACTTTGTATTTCAAAACCTATGACCCAACAAATTGTCAGTGCATACAGTAAGGAATAATATGATATGACGATTATTATTTATAGGGTTTCACTGTCATAATGGCCCTCCAAAGGAACTCATAACTACAGTGTGGGCCATGACTGCAATGTATTTGACACCCCTAGACTCTAGGAAGAAGTGGATTGCTGCTGCATCTACCGTATATCATAGTAGGAAATGGGTGAGAAGTAAAGAAAACCTTGGATGAGTGAGAAGCTCTTGACAATGATCGCTACATCATTCACTGACTGCACTCTACATTTCTCTTTAGTCACAGGTAGATGTGAAATCATAATTAAGTGTTTCATGTCTTAGGGTTATCCTTATCAGTGTCCTCTGTGAGCTGGAGCCAATTCCGGCCGACATGGGGCAAGACGTGAGGATGAACTCTGGACTGGACGCAAGTCAATCGCAGGACACACATAAAGAAGATTGTCCTTACTAACGTACACACTTATCGACAATTTAGAGTATTCAATGAACCCCCCCAAAACATTTAAAAACATGTATTTGGAATATGGTAGAAAGCTGGAGTACCTAGAGAAAACATACACAAGTTTCGGAAGAACATGCAAACAGGAAGTAGGTAGTCTCGATTCGAATCCCCAAACTCAGAACTGCGTGGCAGCTTTGGTAACCACGATGCACCTTGCTGCCAACAATGTACTCCAAGAAGAAACTATTTTCCAACATCAACAGGGTAAACAAACAAAAAAAAAAAAAATCAATAGGATGTCAGAATAGAAAGCTTGAGACTTCTATGGGGCCACGCAGGGATGCCATGTGGTCATGTGACTTCCTGGTTCTTTTTGATTTGTCAAAAAAAAAAAAAAAAAAAAAAAGGTAAAGTTCAGGTAGTGTTTTTCTTACCAAAAGAATTCACGTAAAAGTAAAAACTATGCTCCATTAAAACTGACAAATACAATTTGTCTCATTACTACTATCCTCTGCCCATTATAGTACTAAAGTTAGTTGGGCCTAAACTTTTACCTGTGAGTATGAGCTGGACCCAAGACAAGGAATAAAATCCTACTTGGTCCTGGGATTTAGATCTGACTGAAACTACAATTATCGTATCCTATCATAGTTTATAGCCCACAGCTGGCTCGAGTTTTGTCATTGAGAAGGTTCATTTGTTTTTTTTTTTTTTTGTATAATCCCACTAACCTCCCCAAAATAACCTAAACAAGTACAGATATTACCTCCTCCAGAGGTAAGGATTTATAATTTATCCTCTTCCCCCGAGGCCATATGACGATACAGGGTTTACAGTTGTTCGCTCATCGAAGGATGTCTGATATTTGCAATTGTCACGCTATATTAACAGGAAAGATGAATGTACTGAGTATTTTTTTAACCAGATGTGCAAAGGTACTTACACACTGTACGCATGTGGAATTACAGATAGTGTTGTAAAGAAAAAAGACAAGAAGGTGAAGGTAGAAGTACTGAAAAAAAAGTGACAAGTAGTCACTTGGGGTATTGTTTTTTTTCCAACATATAGAATGCCGGTCAAAAGTGGTCAAATACAAGTACAGTTATCTGAAAAATGTACATGTACACATAAAATGTACGGTAACAAAGTATCTGTACTTCATTCCTTTCCACCACTGTTTTGAACAGTGAGTCAGCATAAACAGTAACATCTCTTAACTCCTGTCATTATTTTTTCTCTGTACTACCTTCTCCATTTAACCTTGATATATCCAAGTTAAAGTTAATTAATGGAAAGAAAGATATACTACACATTCTTCAGTCTGTGATGAAATACTTGGAATCCCATTGTGCAATTTCTCAAGAGCAGGG
Organism: Syngnathoides biaculeatus; assembly: GCF_019802595.1. Lineage (NCBI taxonomy): Eukaryota > Metazoa > Chordata > Actinopteri > Syngnathiformes > Syngnathidae > Syngnathoides > Syngnathoides biaculeatus. The sequence continues at coordinate 29,915,636 of NC_084643.1, read as the reverse complement.
TGGGGGTTAGTTTTTATCTAACCGTAATCTGAAAACACAAAATAATTAATTTCCAGGGTGTTCTTATTTCCTTTCCCACTTGGAATGTGGCGCGTTCTGCGTAACCCCATTTGCGGGATTGATATTGTGCGATACGCCACTTGGAAACAATGTTGCTCCTGTGGCATACCCCCTCCCAAAAACAAATGGTCTTCTTCCTGCCGGAGGCTGTCTGATAGACACAGTTTGAGATTGGTTCTGTTGAATAAGGGATGAATCTCTCTGGGTGTCACCATGGCGCCATGACCTCTGAAATATCATTATCTACAGGGGAGGGAGGTTAAATTCTGTAATATTGCTTGAATACAAGTGAATGGGGTACAAAAGTGTATCATTTTTTTTCCCCCCTGCCCTGTGGTAGGATGCAGCACGCCTAATGCAATCGTCCGTTATTCACAAATATCAGGGTTAATTACAGTCTTGCGACCCATCATCACACTTGAAAAATAGGAGGGAGTTTAATCGTTTACCACTCAAAGACATCCAGCAAAGTAGGGATATTACAATATGGGCTTTTGAGGCCTGTATTCTCGTACTGTGATATTTATCTTTCTTTTTATTTTTTATTCCGAATGGAAAGCGGTGCGTTAACATGGAATAAATTACCATTGAAGCTCCAAGTAGCAATGAATGGGCCCTCACAGGTTCTTTTTTTCATGGCCAAACAATTAAAATGATGATCAAACTTTGACAAAGTGCTCCACACACATTAGATAACGTAGGTCTAAAAGCTTCACAATATAAGATCACCTGTCTGTCTAGAATACCTGCTTCCGATTGGGACTCAGGTGTTTGTCAAAGTACAAGCTCAAAAATTTGTCCAAAATGGCTGCTTCATCTCAAAAGAAATGAGACTCGTCCACCCAATTTACTGTTGCTCATCCAAACTGGTCTGTGGGAAATTTTGTTCTTCTCACCGGAAGGCTTTCCTGATGGAGTTTTCTTTGTGACATGTATATATTTTCGCTAGGATAAACAAGGTTATAAAAATTACTGAGTTTGCCAGTCAATTGAACCCTCAAAAGGCTATTAATAACAATCATAAAAAAAAGATTCCTCCTCAATACATCAATTCATGTGACATGTCTCGTGTTATATTACACTGCTCAAACATCCACCCATCCATTTTCTGGACCGCTTATCCTCACTCGGGTCACTAGTGGCACTGGCGTGCTGGAGGCAATCCCTTAGGGCGAGAGCCGCGGTACACCCTGAACTGGTTGCCAGACAATCGCAGGGCACACACAGACGAACAACTTTTGGCACTCATATTCACACCAACAGATAATTTAGAATTCAATTAACTTATCGTGCGTGTTTTGGGAAATGGAGGAAACCCGAGTACCAGGAGAAAAGCCACGCAGAAAATGTGCAAACTGCAGACCACTGGGACAAGGATTTGAATCCTGGTCATCAAAACAATGAGGCAGACCAGTTGTCCACCGTATCAGCCAGTTTAAATATGTGCTTGAATAAATATGAGCTTCGTAATGAATTGAGGAATATTTGATGTTGCTCATCACTGATAGCTATTTCATGGTGCAATGATTTTTATACCTATATGTTTTAAAAACGAAGATCTAATTTGTGTTTGGTGTAATGTTTATAATGTTGCAAAATTAATTTATATTTCACTCAGGGTCTTCTACAGCTGGAATCAATATTTCACTTGCTGCGGATGTTCTGCACTTGTCTCTCTAGTGACAACCCGAGACCATTTCAAATGTTGAAATGAACTTCCTGTTGACCAGAGCAACAAAGATCAGTTCTTTGTTGATCATGCTATGCTGCCGAGCCTCCTGCGATCTATGTCGTATTGTTGATTTTGACCTTGTGTCAACGGACATCTCCTGGTTATTCATGAGCCAAGCGGGAACCAACGCATGGGGAGAACATGGAAACACAGTCAGGACTGTGAGCAAAATGTGCTAAACAAAACTCTACCTTGGTCCTTTGGCAATCTCTTTTGAAACAATTCTCCCAGTCCTTGTGACGTTCTATGTACTTCAGTCTCCTCCAAAAGTCGAAAACATATTTGAGCTTTGCTGAAGAATTTCTATGTGATTCCCTGTTTTAGAATCAAAATTCAAATACAGATGATGGGTGGACAAAGTGAGTAGTATTGCGTTTCAAATTGTTGAATTTCATGCAACTGACGTGGGATCAGCTCACAGACAAATTCATCACACAGTCCTATTGGGATGACACGGTGTGGAACCCCCCCCCCCTGCTTTTTGTGACAGTTTTATTTGGTGGTGTACTATGACATTTTTTTCTAATGCCAAACTGGACAGGTCAGGAAACACTTCCCTCTATGGCATCAGATATCTGTGTTTAAAACAGACCATGTGACCTTTCATAAACTTTTATAAAACTAACAAAAGTTTTTCACTTTGATTAGGGATGCTCACAGTGGCCCCAAAGGGTTTCCACTGCGCAGACGCCGAGAGAACCTGCAACCCCTGCCTGGATGCGGCCAAAGCCTGCAACCTCAACGGCACCTGCAAGAGGCACCGCTCCGCCTATATCGCCACCTGCAGCAAGGAGGACCCCAATAAGGGGGAAACCTGCAGCAAGAAGCGCTGCCACAAAGCACTCCGCCTCTTCCTGGACCGCGTGCCCACCGAGTTCAGCCACCGCCTGCTCTTCTGCCCCTGCCAGACCGAGGGCTGCGCCGAGCGCCGCCGCCAGACCATTGTGCCAGATTGCTCCTATAAAGAAAAAGAAAAACCCAACTGCCTGGAGCTGAGGACGGTCTGCCGCCAGGACTCTCTGTGCAGGTGCGTGTGGAGGGAGGGCCTGGGAGGGGCTCAGAGAACAAGTTGCACAAGTGCCAATGGAAAATGAGCTCTCAAAAAGTTGGCTGCCTGAAGCAGTAGCCTTCTATGCGTTGTCGGTACTCTGGGCGAGTCTGGTGTTAGCATCCTCTAATCGATGGATGCTTTTGTGGTCCACCACTGCAGTCGTGAGCCTTTTGGACCTTTCTGGAAGATTGTTTCTTTTTGATTTTGGCAATACAAAAGTGAATCTATAAAAACTTTGACTTTGAGAATTAAAAACATCTTGGACTCTTCTACTACAGCTATATTACTATATTTTTGTCTGGTTTGGGCTAATCCTGCAGACAGCTTGGTGGTCAACTTCTCCCTCACAGTTCAAATCCATGTGTTATCTCTGGGTATTCTGGTTTCCCCTCACATTCAAAAATCATACATGGAAGGTTAATTGAAGACACTAAATTGTCCTTAGGTGTGAATGGTTGTTTATATGTATCCTGCGATTGGCTGGGGACCAGTTGAGGGTGTAGTACGCCTCTTGCCCAGAATCAGCTGGGATAAACTCCAGCAGACCCGCGACCCTAGTGAGGATCAGTAATTTGGAAAATGGATGGATGGATAATTATGCATTTAATACCTAGAGCCATCCGTACAGCTTCAAAACCCAGCCCCCAAAGCTATGCCGCTAGCGAGAGCCCCCATGATGATAGAAAATCATGCATCATCCATCCGTAAGGGTTGCCTAATAGATCTTTTTTTATTTTCAGCTTAATCTGATTTCAAAACATGCACAATTCAAACTCATGAATGAAAAAGTGGCTGACCTTTGTCTATTTGACAATCAGCGGGCAAACTTTCATGAGCAGGACAGGAAGCAAATTTTGCAACTTGAAGCATGATTGCATTAATCTCTTCTTAAGGATTTTTATTTTTACAATTTTCTTCTTCTTAATATGAGCAAAATAAATTTCTTTTGTATCTCTGAATTGCCAGAGGAGCAGCAATGAGGTCCATGAGGTGCTGAACATTTACATTACGTCTGTGTGTGATTGCTTGAGTGTGTGAGTGCTTGAGTGCATGCGTGTGTGTGTGAACACCTGTGGTCGAGATGTGGTTGTAACGGTCCACAAAATAAGTTATTTCACTTCACACCAAAATGCTAAGCACTCTGTACACATTCACAGCTATGGGTCAATTTAGTGTTCAATGCACCGACAATACATATTTTTGGGATCTTCGGGGAAACCAGAGTACCTGAAAATAAAAAAAGCATGCAGTCACGGGAAGAACATGCAAACTCCAGACAGGCAAGGCTGCATTTGAAGCCCCAGTCCTCAGAATTGTGTAACAGATATGCTAACCAGTTGCCCATAGTGTTGGCCTAAGTTACAAATTTTGTTGCCATTCATGCAAATAATGGTCATTTCTTTTTTATAATCCAATTCTACCCACAAAAAGAGATGAAGCGCACTTGACGATGATTTTCATTTAATATTGATGGCAACAAGCAAAAAGGGACGAGCATAGAGTCAATCCTCAACAGCAATTAACTTCCTCCCATGACATTTGGAGTTTTTATGTTTTTCTGCTGTGACTCTGGCAGGAAACTAATTGAAGTCTTAAGAATACGCTAGTTCTTCAGCACAGGATGAAGTTGTGTGGCTAAGTTGTTGAGACAAAGCTCAATTAAGCAGAAAAAAAACATTAGTGGCTCACTTTGACTCCATGGCGACAGTTGGATCCAGACAGCCGCGTTCAATTCACACCTAGCCAGCCGTGACATGTCTGCTTGTGTTGGAGCCTCTGAGAACAGGCAAAACACACTCAATATGCTGTTCGCCCAATCAACTGTAAGAATCTTTCCAGAACTCTGTGTGTGTGTGTGTGTGTGTGTGTGGTGTGTGTGTGTGTGTGTGTGTCCAGCCAGTTCATTAGCCTAATAGCACCAAAATTGTGGGACATTTGAATAATTTGAAGCATTTAAAATCTCATTTGAGAGCTTAATGAAGTTTGACCGACTGCTAGACCCTTGAACATCCACCACTAAAAATAAAATCCACCATGTGAGAAGCATCAGAAAAAAAAAAAGGCTAATTTCCCATTTTACCACTGACAGATGATGAGGGAGTTGATACAACCATTAGTGCCACGTCTCGGCAGCATTTACATGTTGAATACAGCAAGTTGGAGCAAACAACGGCAGCCTTTTTCTAAACTATATATCAACTTTCAAACAAGATGTTGTCACAAGAATGTTTTTTTCGCTTTTTCAGTAAGACACGAACAACAGGACAAGTACACTACACAAAAATGTGTGCTAACCAAATTTCAAAAGCGGGGTTATTTTTTATGACTATCATACGAAATATGATTAAGGGGAAAATCAACTTACTCTTCTGCATATTTTGTATATATTTTTATATAAATATGCAGCCATTCTGAAAGATATCCGAGTGAAGGAAACAAACAGACAGTGCTGCACCTGCTAAAATAGGGTTGCGGCATCCAGTGTCTTGCTCAAAGGCACCTCAACAGCAGCCAGTAAGCAGAGTAGCCTTTCTCCTCAACAACTGGTGGCCCTGTTTTTCCCAAAGCAGGACTTGAACTATGACCCAGAAATTATAAATCCCAGGTCCTCACAGATGAGCTACAGCCGCATTAAAGTGCTTATATCTTTTAAAATGGCCATCTACCACAAATGACCACATTTCCCGTCGTTAAAAAAAAAAAAAAAAAGGTTAGCTACTCACACAGGTACATGAGGTGATTGCCCCTCAAACAGGAACCAACTCAGTGCAACAGAGACACAGCATCCTTGAGGACCCCATATAATACTATTTCATTTTTTTATTGAACCATACAAACAATATGGTGTAATTGTCAAAGAAGTAGCAGAATGTACTTGCCACTTCAGCTGTATTTGTAGTAATACAAAGAGAGGAACGAAATGAGAAATGAATGAATTATGTGTAGGACACCAGGGACGACCTACGAAATGAATGCCTCATGCAACAGAAGTCCAGTAATGATAAGGAGCCAGATGGGGTGTCGTGGAAAAACGCATTCATCTCTATGGCATATACCACAGACAAATTGAAGAAGTGGCTGACATTAAAGGGCTACTGTCATGAAATGGATACTTTTTTGTATGTTATTAATGAAAAAAAATGGCAGCCAATACGGGCCCATGCGTTTTTTCACCACAAAACATGATTTTGACGTATACAGCTTTTTGTAACTCCCGCCATGAAAATCCTCTCGAGGGATTTGTTTTCGAGAAGAAGCAGGAAGTGACATAAAGGACAGAGGCTTTACAATATCTATTTTAGAATGTTTATAGGGATGACACTTGGGCTTTAATAAAACATACCAGTGGCTTAAAAAGGTCAGACTGGAAAACAGCATAGAAGAACTAATCGTAGCAGCAGGAGAACAGGCCCTAAACTCAAGATTAATAGAGGGCAGGGTCTTCCACATCAGACAGGACCCCAGGACTGTGCAAAGTACCCCAAGAGACAGTGCATCTCATCACAGCAGGGTTTAAGATGCTGGTGGGCAAGGCATACATGGGTGGCATAGCCAAGTCACAGCGATGTCCAGAAATTGGTACCAAATGTGGATTGGAGCTCCGAGAATGAAGATGTTCGACACCACCAAATGTGGTTGACAGCAACAAGGCCAAGATCCTGTGGGACTTCCACATTCAGACAAACACACTGGTGATTACCAATCAGTCTATATAGTGGGAATGGATAAATCAGAACACAGCGGTCATAATAGATGAAGCCATTCCAAGTGGCAGCAACATCCGGAAAAAGAAACAAGAACCTAGAGACACTGAAGGAAGAACTAGAAAAAAATGTGGCTTGTGGGAATAACATCTGACACATCTGTTTCGAAGCACACAACACTAATAATAGCTAAGCAAGAGGGCCCAAAATAGCCGCATTTTGCTTCACACCTGGAAACATTTGTTGTTGTGGAGGCTCATGTGATATGCCATGGCATTTTGTTAATGGCTGTTACACCTGTTATGTTGTGACTCTATTCACTTGCGAGACAAATTTCAAATAAGAGGAAAATGAGGGGCTAAGCACCCTAAACAACTGTCAGAACTCCACAAACCATGCGACAATTCGGTGGTGGGGTACAGACCTTTTGGTCGGTGAGTGATGGGCCTTATTCGAGTCTTTATCATTTTTAAGAAAACTATGTTCAAAAGCCACTTTATGACCATTGAATTCATACAAAATAGCTAAAGCCCCTTCTCCAATTTATGATTGTCCTGATAATTGCTTGTGTGCGGGCATTGTGTAATCTGTTTTCAGACCGAGATTATTTCTTTGACCTGATGCCACTCAGGTGGCAGGGGTTCACCTGCGTATTGAGAGAGATGTAATAGAACATAAAAGCTATTATCTGTGGCCATGCAAGGTCAACAGCTCGATGAGCACGTAACTACACTTAATTGTATGGTACACACACTATCTGGAACGCATGCTGAAAAACTTACCTTTCCATACACATTCGGCAAAATGACCGACATGCAATGATGTTCTCCATGTGATACTCGGCATTATCAGAAGACAGTTAGTGTATTCGTCCCTGAAAATATCAACAGAACTGATTTCACTTAATCGGATCATTTATTGACGCTGCTGCATTTGCCCTAATCTGTGCGACACCCTCAATATGCTCTACAAGGAAATCGAATTTCAACTCATTTGTCTTGCTAATGAAGACAGCGTCAAGGCATTAGGACTTTATTTTGTGGCTCCATGTGAAGAAACCCTGCAGAGAAACCTTCTCAAAATAAGAGCTAACATTCCCTAAACTTTTTTTTTTTTTTTTTTAAGTTAACTCTCAGCAATACACCAGAAAAATGCCAGGGGATTTTTTTTTTATTTTTTTATTTTTTTGCTTTTCCCTCTGGGATATGTGTTGATTAAAGCAAGGGATGATCATTCAACGACAGGCCTGTCTCCCCCCGGGGACATCCACCTCCAAACAGGATACACAGCTCGCCCGCCCGCCCGCCTGAGTCCTTTTCATTGAAAATGCAGGGGTGGCTTTAGAGAGGTGTGGGAATGTAGTGATAATAAGAATGAAAAAGGTCTTAGGAGATCAATCAAACGCTGACTGAAGCAAAGATGAAGAAATAACAGGAGGACGACGAACAAGGAAAAAGGAACTTATAACTACCATGCTGAGGAGAATACGAATATAATATTTCTGGTAACATTTTAACAGTTATACAAGTGTAAACATTATTTAACTGTTGTATATATATATATATATATATATATATATACTCTTTATCCTCAGAGTCACGGGTAAGCTGAAGCCTATGAAAGCCGACTTTGATAGACTGGTTGCCAGTCAAATACATGGAGCATATCAAACAACTATTCACAGTATTCACACTCTTCACCTATGGAGATCTGAGAGCAGGGTGTCAGACTCATTTTTGTCGAGGGCCACATTGTATTCACCGTTTTCTTCTGAGAGCCGTTATGACTGTGAACGTATAAAAAATCTTTAATCACGTCATATGAACACATGAAATTTATGAACTAGTTTTGGAATCAGAAATCAAGGGGAATGTTTTTTTTTAACTTTTGTTGATGATTGGTAAAAAAAAAAAAACAGGCTTGCAATATCTCAACGTTATCATTTATGATATGACAATTTGAGATTTTTTATTTTAGGACTCATGGAAGTTGTCACTCGTGATTTGCCTTCGCGGGCCACATAAAATCACGTGGTGGGCCGGATCTAGCCCCTGGGCCTTGAGTTTGATACCTATGTCTTAGCATCTGGAATGTGAGCAGAAACAGAAGTACCTTAAGAAAACCCACCCAAGCACAGGGAGAACATGCAAACTGACACACAGGAAGGCCGAAAATGACATTTGAACATTGAATTCTCGATTGTGAGCCAGATGTACAATCCACCCACATAAATATGACTTCACGAAGCGGCGATGCTCATTTATTTACCCCGGCAGACTTCATGGGTCTCCTGTTTTAACGCGGTTATCCGTCATAAATGTAAAAAAGAAGTTAATCACAGAAACAAGGCATTAATAAGACTGAACACATATTACTACATGTTGTTAATCTTTCAGACGCTCACTGAGTTTTGTCAAAGTTTCTTGTTTTGCTACGCATAATAACCTATTGTTTTTGGGCAACACTAGAGACCCATTTTTACATTTTGATTGGTTTCCAAAATAACAAAAACACAAAGTTGAACTGCACTAATATGAACTTGCACAAGTCAAAAGTCATGTAAAAATGCCTATCAGCATCAGCAGTTCCAACTTTGTAGTCTGACAATTTCTTGTGAAAGTCATTTCACATTTATATTATTTTCACATGGAGCCCAGAGTCCCGGAAAACAAAATCTAGACATTTGAGTGAAGTTCAAACACAGAATATTGGCTGGGGTTGTGGTGGCATTGTGCACAAAGATTTAATTCACTACCTGGTCTCTGCGGAGGCAATTGTTGATATTCAGCGGAGATCTAGGGACTGGACGACGAACACGCGTTAAATGGAGCAGCACTCATTTCTTCCAGTCGGCCGTACCTCTGCAGCAGTTTGTTACGATGTTATTTTGTTCCGTAATCCAGCACAAACAAACAAAACATCCCTCTCCTGGGTTGCTTTTTCAACCTTCAAATGAATGCACTCCTTTGAGGACGGCCGAGTCCAACAGTGACAGCAGGCACTATTTGGATGTCCTATTGTGTCATGTGGAGAGCTGCGTGCATGCGTAACACGCATGTTTACACGCATGCTTCCAACCAAAGAAGCACCCAATCTATTCCTATGTCACCGTGAATCCGAGGAGCATTGAGTCCAACAGTATATGTGAAGTACATTGATTGGCTGTAGGATCAATGTCTTCTGTCTTTGATTGATATCACACCCCCCAGCCCCACGCTAGTTTGTGGGCACTTGCGCATTGAATGCTTTGCCTATTGGTGTTCAGAGTGGACTCCTGAGTGACAATCGATCACCCAACAGGTAAACAGAAGCGTGGACACACATATCTGCTTTGTGATAAACAACAGGAGACAGAGTGACCGGGCCAAAAAGAAATTCCATAAACTCTCAGTGGATCCTCCTACCTATTAAATTATCCTCTCACCGACCCCTTTCCAAAACATGTAAGATTCATCTTTGTCGCTGAGGCTTGACACCAGATTGTTGCCTATTAAGGGCAGTTTGGGGCATTATTCACAATTAGCTCTCACACTTACAATTCAAATGCTTTCATACCCACAAACTACAGAAAAAGCTCTCATAAATACTATTCAAGCACTCTAACAAACACTGCTCAGACCCTGTCATAAACATGAGTTTTGTTCTCATAAACACTCCTCAAATGCTCTCAGACACTGGTCAAACACTCATGAGCACTACACAAACCATCTCAGATAACACTAGTGAAATACACTCATACACGCCAGTTTTGCTCTCATAAAGACTACTTCCATCCATCCATTTTCCTAGCTGCTTATCCTCACAAGGGTCGCGGGGAGTGAGTGGGAGCCTATCACAGCTGTCAACGGGCAGGAGGCAGGGTACACCCTGAACTGGTTGCCAGACAGGTAAAGACTACTTGCACACTCTCATATACACTACTCAAATACTCATAGACATGAGTTTTGGCCTGAGAAGGGTGACAAAAAAAACATTGGAGGAGCAGTTTGAGATGAAGAGACTTTTTTTATTTTAACAAATTATGCAATGTGGAAAAAATCTGGATTACAATAAACAAAAACAAACAAATTTTCTTCATGCAGAAAAATATTTACGGTGGTCAAATACATATTGAATTACACATTTAGGATTTAAAATTAAATTTGCCTCGCTTCTTTGCTTTTTTGATTTGGCCTCCATTTTGAGCCAGGCCCATCTCCACCTGCACTTGATGCCTGTTTTAAGGTGTGCCACACAAAAAGCATCCTTCTCTTTAAGCACTCATTCTGGAAAAGCGTCATTGCCTCTTTCACTTCATTTTTCACTATTACCAACTTCAAAGGCTAATCCCAAATGCATCCTCCAAGAAAATAAAGTATTTAGTTGAACTTTCTGAATTCGAAATTAGCTCTGTGTCATGACATCGCTGACATCGCTCTGTCGCTTTTAATACCTTAGGGAAGGAGGTTGAGCTGGTGTGTGAGATCAAGAAGTTCCAACTAGATATAGTTAGGCTCGGCTTGGGCTCTGGTACCAGTCCTCGTGTGAGGGGTTGGACTCTCTTCCACTCTCAAATTTCACACAGTGAGAGGCGCTGAGCACATGTGAGTATACTTATTGCCCCCCCAGCTCGGCGCCTGTACGTTGGGGTTCACCTCGGTGGACGAGAGTGTAACCTGCCTCCGCCTTCGGGTAGGGCAATGGGTGAGTACCCATCTTTTTTGGAGTCCTTAGAGGGAGTGCTGGAGAGCACTTCCTCTAAGGACTCCATTGTTCTGCTGAGGGACTTTTTATTTGAATGAAGTAGCTGGGGAAGGGGAAGTCTGAACGTCCCTGCTAAAGCTACTGCTCCCTGCGACCCAACCCAGTTAAGAAGTAAAAGATGGATGGACTCATGAGTATGTCATCTTTTATTTTAAAATGGCTCCCACACGATCCATCGATCCGTTTACAATACAGTTTAGCTTCATCAGGATCGCAGGTGTGCTGCAGCCTGTCAGAGATGATTTTGGGGGAGAGCCGGAGGACTCAATGTCAATCAATCAAAGAACACGCAGGTAAATTAAAAGCTAAATAAATTAAAATAAAAAGTACTGTGTTTGATGTACATAGGGCTCATTCTTTGTTTAGTTATCAAAGGAAATATTTTCAAAGGGAAAGAAAAGACAATTTCTCTCCCTTGACTTTCTCAAGTGAAGTGTGTATACTAGAAGAGGAAATCTCAGATTTTGAAAATGAATCATGTGTCAACCCGTGACCTTTGCCTCGCGTAGTTTTTCGGCGATGCTGTGCAGTGATCGGGCCTTTTGCTTTTGGGTGTGTGAGACATGCTGGCTACACATGAGAGTTGCAAACAAGATGAGAGGCAGGCAAGAGAAAATGAACACAGAGACTGGTCTCAGGAGTTAGAGCTAAAGAAAATGAATTTAATTTCAATACAGCGTCAGTGTGTGAGTGTAGGTGTGTGTGTGTATGCGCACACTCACTGACCGTTTTAACTCGACTATAAAAGGAGATACGTATGGAAGTATACTCCAGGCATCACTGATAGGATAATTCATCATTTTGTGTGTTTTTATTGCAGTGTGATGCATGTTTGTAGTTTGGAACAGGCCTTACAAGTTAACCCTCCATTCTTCTTATCCTTGATTTGCATGCATTTCAGAACTTTTCAATCTGTGTTTTAACAGGATTATTTGTAAAGATGTACTGTAGCCTTCAACAGCAGAATCCTTAGATTTGGAGAACATAAACAAGGATCACAACAATATAATGTTAAAAAAAAAACACACGATCGAAAGTGAAATCAACATATGAGATAGTCACCTCAGACAGATTTCAAGATAATTTTGGCATGTCCATTAATCAGTGATAAGAGCCGATAATTAGCTGGGAGAATGGGGTCTTAGCCCGGTTTTAGTACTAGTTTGATTGCCACTGTGTTCATTTTCTTGTTAGTTTGACCTATATCATTTATTTCTTTGACTGTTTTGAAAAGAAGTAGCTGGAATTGAGTAGGAATCTTTCATAAATTCGACCAAAAACATCCATCTGTGCCAGGTGCTCTTCCTAATTGTACATTGTTAATGCAATTACAAATATTTAATGAAAAAATATATATATAATGTACTTCTGTGATTGTTAACAGTGCAACTATCCTTAGTTTCTGTGCTTAATTGAGCAATGTTTCCATTACTAAGAAAAGTACGTTATTGTCTTTTGGTCTGGGTTGTTTGAAGACGTACATGAGTGCTTACAATGATTTTTAAAAACTTTAATTTATAGTGGTGACTCTGTTCAGTTGAATCTTAAATGGCTGTCATTACAGTAATGATTTTCTTTGTGTTAAAGTTGGTTCACAAGAAATGTGCGCAATTTATTATTGCTCTCATAGTTGGTGTCTTATAGCTTCCGAATACATTCTGTTCTTTTTGTCTAATTGATGTTTTGACTTTTGGAGTTAGTTTCTGAGCACATCAGTCGGATTAATTCCATTCTCATCTGTGAAATATTCAAAATTTCCCTCAATTTCATTTCCTAATTTCAGTTCTTGTTTTTTCTTATTCAAAGACTATGATACGATTCAACTTCTCATTACAGATTTCCCCGTTTACGAACCAGAGATGAGGATATGGTTGGGGAGTGTCTAAATTTTAAGAAGTCATCCCATTTTTTTTTCCCCCCTCACAAATGAATCAAAGTCAATCAAATGTTTTTGTGGGTAATTTTATGAGCCATTTAATCATTTGAAAGGGAAAAAAAGTCGATTTTTAAAAGAGCGCACTGTACAATACTAATGAAAAAAAATCTGTATGACTTTTTTCGTCTCCCTATGGTTCCACTGTAGTTCCTAATTTGTTGTATGAAAAATGAATCACTAATTCGGCCGAGACCTACTAAAAGTATAGCTTTATTGTGTGGCTAATGGTTATTTAATTACTGGTGATAAGAGCTCTGTAGCGCACTATTAATTCACTCTCACTTTTTCCAGCACATTTGTTTGCATGGAGGAGGTCTGCTTGCAATATTTTGACAATATTTAAGCAGTCAAGACAACCTTGAATAATCTGCTCACCTTGTTCGTACCTGTGTGTGTGGGAGGGGGTGGGGATGGGGTCATATGAATTGATCAGCATTGATTGTAATGAGGCTGGAGCAGCTGGTAAAGCGTTGGCCTCACAGTTCGGGGGTCCTGGGTTCAATCCCAGACCCACCTGTGAGGAGTTGGCACATTCTCCCCGTGCCTGCGTGGGTTTTCTCAGGGCACTCCGGTTTCCTCCCACATCCCAAAAACATGCAACAATAATTGGACTCTCTAAATTGGCCCTGGGTGTGATTGTGAGTGCGGCTGTTTGTCTCCATGTGCCCTGCGATTGGCTGGCAACCAGTTCAGGGTGTACGCTGGGTAGGCTCCAGCACTCCCAGGACCCTTTTGAGGTTAAGTGGCTAAGAAGATGGATGGATGGATGATTCTCATGACAACACTGATTTGGGGGTTCAAAGTCATTTTGCAGCTGCTGGTGTAGAATCAACTGCAAGTCAATGTGGGCACCTAGTAAGGAGAATTGTGGTCAATCTTTTCAAACTAAACCATAAAACCAAACAAAATGGGCAAGAAAAATGTGACAGCTAAGCTTCTTTGTGTTTTCACTCAATACCATCTGTCCACATGGCTCTTTTCAGATCGACTGGGAATCCCAATGAGTGCGGTGTTGCCAAATATAGCAGGTGCTAGCACGGTCAATGGAAAATAAATCTACAAGCCACAACATGAGAAATACCTGGACAAACTACATCCAACAAGAACTTGTTGAAAATAATAATAATAATAATAATAATGATGAGATATAATTCTTAATGTTTATTATTGTGGTCAATTCACATGTACCCGAACACGATGGGTACATTGGAAATACAGTTACTACTTGGATTTCTCCAAAGAGAATACTAAAGGTTCTTTGTCCACGAGGCGGATACACACACACAAACCTACAAATACACACACACACACACACCACACACACACACACACCACACACACACACACACAGTTGCCTTCGTGGACCCCTACATAATCAGCAGGGTTGCTAGTTTTTGTGTGTCTATGTCTTAGTTAAGAGTCTTTAAAGAAGTGTACTGACATGGGTGTACTTGTTTATATTTTGGTGAATATTTGGCATGTGAAGTCTGGCCCAAATAGCTCATTATGTGGCTTCAACTACACGTTTTTAAAGTGAGTACAGAAACTATTCAGACCATGTGAAATGCAGTATTGCAGCCATTTGCTAAAATCTTTGAAGTTCATTTATTTGCTCATTAATGTATACAGAGCATCCCATATTGACAAAAAAAAAAAACACAATTGTGGACTTTTTTGCAGATTAAAGAAAAACGGAAATATAACACAGCCATACTAAATGAGACCCTTTGCTGAGAATTTAGTAGAAGCACACTTTTGAGCAAATACAGCCATGTGTCTTTTTTCAGAATAATTTTTTTTCGTAACATTGGCCGGCTCAGTGCCTTGGCACGATTCTGTCTCTGAGCTCTTCAGGCAGTTCCTTTGAGCTCATGACTCTCATTCCCTCTGACATGCACTGTGAACTGCAAGGTCCCTTAGAGACAGGTCTGTCGCTTTCCTAATCAAGTCCATCAGTATAATCCAAAACAGTTGGACTCCACTTGAAGGTGTAGAACCATCTTAAAGATGATCAGAAGAAGTAGATGACGCCTGAGTTGAATATATGAGGGTGACAGCAAAAGGTCTGTATACTTAGAGCTGTGAGATATTTCAGTTTTTCTTTATTTAATCAATCTACAAAAATGTCAACTTTTTTTCCGTCAATATGAGGTGCTGTGTGTACATTGAGGGAAAACACAAGGTCACACAGGAAAAAATGAGGAGGCAGACTGAATGAAAATAAAGTTAAAAGTGAAAATGAGTTGGATGAAAGTACTTTTCTTCTAGGTTTAAGGACCTTTAATCAATATACAGAATAACTTGTGCACCCCACACAAGGTCGGAGTGCTTTTGTTTTCCTTTTCTATAGTAATTGTTGACATAATGATTCATGCATCAAAACGGGCGCAAGGTTCCACGATGAATGTTGTCCTCTGTTTGGCGGCGATGTTAATCAAAACGACAAAGGAACACATGGAAGGCTGCGAATTTTGCTTTTGCGCATTCAGATTCCTTAATGGCATGTTAGAAAATGGGCACACTTGCAGCTGAGGAGAGCGAGGGGAAGAGGATAGGCTGAGGGATGGAAAACAGATCCGAATGCAACAGAAAGCACCTTCTTTGTTTTTTCATTTGCCTCCTCCAAGCGCTATTATGCGATCCGATTAAGTGGCCGCCATTGTCATAGCTGTTGTTATGCCTTGTGTCGTTGATGGCAAGATAAAGCTGACAGCCTCAATATGCTGAAGACGAGTGATAAGGGAGAAGAGTAGCAATTTCTCATTTGAACAGAAATTATCATCCTTTAAAGGATTTGTGGCATCTGATAGCTATTGTGTCTCTGTCTCAGCCGAGAGGAAATAGTTTCTTAGACTGACATTCATCTGATTCGACTCACATTGTTTGTCATGGCCATCAAGTGATCAGAATACGAATCCGTAAAAAGCCATTAGTTTTCTCTTACTGCCAGGCTGCGCGGACATGCACTCGGCGTCGGGGAGAATGACTGTGTTTAAAGTGTCAGGTTGGCTGTAAGAAGTCTACCTCTGTAGGGGCTCCCCTGCCACTTCCCTGGGGGGCTGAGTGGCTGAAATGACCCAAAAAAAAAAAAAAAAAAAAAAAAAACGCTGTTGAACTAGACAGCATGTAATTTCAGCAGAGAGTGGTGTTCGGTCGCCCTATAATGGAAATCCTGTTGAAATGCGCTACATCCCGGGATTGGAACAGCATTGTGTGAACACTCAGCACACCTCTATAAACGTAAAATTACTGTCTTTAAGCCATCATTGTCTTAAAGCATTCCGCTTCCAAAATGAACGCGCTCTCTGTAATCTTTGTCTTACCTTGCATAAACACACCATTGGCAACTTAAAATAAAAACTTGGTCCATAAGAAGCATAAAAAAAAATTTGTTCTGTATGTGCGTCATAGATGTACTTTGTGGTCTTCGGACTTATATATTTATTTATTTATTTATTACATAAATTAAACGAGCCGTCCAAAGAAACAGCAGTGGTGTTTTATGTGGAAAAATATGGTTCGTATCAAGTACAGCGGAAAGGATTCTTATGTGCTTTTGTTTCTCAAGCAGGCCTTGAAGCTTTTCAAAACACCCCCTGTTCATTTAAACCTACAAAACTGCATTATGAATATCCTCCAACAGTGTTTATTTGCATATAAAATTGGGAGTTAAGAAGCAGAAGGTTTGTAAATGTACACATGGCTAGAGAGTGTTGTAAGCACAAATGCATCCAGAAATCTGTTGATGCAGATGAGAATTTCAGTATTGCAAACAAATGTTTAATCTGTGTGGGTATGATTATTTTTTAGTGGTGAGCGAAAAAGTTGAAAGTGTATGTATGTCTTGGTTAAAGGGGAAGTCCACTCATTGAAAATAATGTATCAGATAGGTCATGTCATCGGTACTGTAACTTAAAAATAACCGGCCATAACTGTGTAGGAACGTAACCGATCCACAGGTTGAACACATGACACGTCACATCCGCGCACGTAGGTCATGTGACTCGCCAAAATGTCAGCGATCGGGAACATTCCAAATTGCCGATACAAATATCCTCAACACAACCTTAAATGAGATCAGATGCAAATGTTTATTTTGAAGTTACGCAGTTGGTGTCACGTTTGTTTGTTTTTCTCCTTCAATCCCGACACACCACTTGCCGGTGAAAGGCCGGTAGAAGGACAGCGTTTCACCTCACCACCCCTGTAATCCTTCCATAAGCAAATCCCGTTTGTGTCCACTCTCTTTGCTCACACAGAATTAAGATGCAGCAAAATAGTGCGCACACTTGTGTTCAATTCACCACACTTTAAATAGCCCGCCTTATTTCTCCCCGAATCCTCCTTACCGACTTCCATGAATGACAATGTTCCCTCCGCTGATAGCAACAGGCTCACCGTCAGCACAAGAACGGCCATTATTCATCGCAGCAAGCCCACTCGCTTCGGAAACATATGGAGAAGCCACAGGGTAATGCATTCGTGATCGAGTAGCACAGTTTCACTGCGTGAAGGTGATACAGCTGCTATGCATATTTAAAAAAGGTGACGGAACTTATGGGAGGATGCAGCATTCCGGCGCATTGTTTATATCCTAATTCATCTGTCAGTCTCACACTCACAACAGTACAAGATAATCCCACACTGTGGTTGGGATGTTGAGACACATCATTTAGTTTGTTCATATCCTTTATTCCCTTTCGCTAATGAACTCATCACATTTGTTAAAAGGGAGCATATCTGCAGGGGGTACGCACAGTATCCGTTTGTGAGGTGATTATTTTTACATCCGTTTTGAGGCATTAAGATGATTGAGATCCCCAAAGAAGACCATCATCATGGTAAGATTTTCCCTTTTGTTGAGGTGTAGGCCTTGTAAAAGACATCAACAAAGAGGATATTGTCCCCTCAACGTGCATGAGGCTCGATTTGTCTACACTGGCTGCACCACAAAACAAATGAGTAACACACGAAAAGTCATCCGTAAGTGAAGCATAAAGCGTTCGGCTCGGATAGCGTTGCTAGTTAAAAAAAAGCTCAGTCAAGACAGCGGGCTTTTGGAACAATAAAAGTCATTTGTATTTGGGTGATCGTCGTCAACACCGGGATCTCACGACAATTTACATGAATAAATACAAGTCGAAGACAATCAGGATGTTGGTTATTCTCCAATTGGTCATATTTCAAAACAGGAAATATTCTAGCCATCCGTTTTCTACGGTGCTTATTAGGGTTAGGGAGCCTCTCGCATCTGACTGAGCGAGAGGCGAGCTTCTGCCTGGACCGTTTGCCAGGGCACATACCACAACCAGTCGCACTCGCGTTCACATCTATAGACGTAAGAGGCATGTTTTTAAGATGGATTGAGTGGAGAAAATCCACATAGGCAGGGGCAGAACATGCTAACTCCACACAAGATTGAGCTGAGTTCGGAACACAGAACCTCAGAACTACTAGGCAGGCAAGCTCACTGATAGGCACCATGCTGCCCCATAGAGAAATCTTGCCATCATTGGCACCCTTCTATGGTGGTATCAGGTTGGGTGAGGGCGTGGGGGCAGTCAAATAATGGAAAAACTTGGGAGTCAACATTTTTGATACTGACTAATATTAAATCTCGTGATATTTGAAGAAATCTCTCGGGATTGTCTACTGTCACGCACACAGACCGTTCCAAGTTGCGTTGCAACTGAATATATTATTGATCCCTGAAAGAAATTCGAAACTGGACTCTCCCCAGGTACTCATAGCCTGTGTGAGCTTGATTTACATTCGTAAGACCATCGGCGAAGCTCTCCAAAACAGTGTGCACTGTTGCAATACATTTTGCCCAAATGGTGTATTAGCCCTGCAAAATGGGGCTGCAAAAATCATATTCCAGCACAATTAATGTGACATCATAGGGGTTCGTTGAAATAATATATGAAAAGTCTGATGAATCTTAAATAAGTTTGACTGCATGATACAGCTGTTATGGTGTGACACCTGTTCCTAATATTTTGGAATTTGTCATGAAACTCATTGAGGCAACTAAATCACTCGCCACATCTCGTTATTGATGCGGTGCATTTCTACACCACTGCAAACAGAAACCACAACAGTCAACATATTGTTGAATTAATACCTCTTTGATTGTCTTGATTATTTCCTTTTTATCTTTGTAATTGAAATTGTATACACCTCTGTGGCTATCATTTGGGGCCGGTCTGTGGTGTATTTAATGTGTAGAGTATAATACAATGTTGGGCTATAAATTTGGTTCAGTCCATTCATTTGATATGAATATCTTTCAAAGTCAAACTAGACTATGTGTTATATATATGGCAGCTTTAAATCCACCACAGATTTTATTTTTTTTATACTAGGCTCCACAAAGTGACAAATATGGCTGTAATGACAAAAGGATGGAGGTAGAGCGTTTAACGCAACGCTTTGTGATTCATATAGTGGGCAGCAGTGTGATGTGAACAACACAGATGGAGTAACTTTGCACACGCTCCTCCCAATAAACCTACTTAAGTGGATTAGCGATGCCCCCCTGGGGGCCTCGGCAGACTTAAAACTCTTATCGCAAACACACCGAAAAAACAAACGAAAACAACAACAACAAAAAAAAAAAAAAGGAAAAACCACTGCTTTTATCAGTACCCAACGTCGGCGCCCAAAGTTAATTTTGGGAAACCGCTGAGATCTGAGGGATAATCGCGGAAGAATGGGTCAAAAGAAGCATGACGCTCTCATCCTACATTAATTAATTACTGCTGGGGTTTGTTGTGCATGTTGTCAAGATAGGGACTAGAAAAATGGGGAAAAAAAGTAATGCTGCTTGTGAGTCAATAGGGAGACCTGCTTGTTATTCAGTCCACCTGTTTGATTGCTCCCACAACAGATGTGCATGTCTGATGTCCCCTTTTGATGCTGGACACTGAATGCAACTGACCAAAATAAGACATTGCATTAAAAAAATATACATATGCAGAGAACCATTGCATGCATGATACCAAAACTATTTCCCACAAAACAATGTATAATGTACTTAATGTTTCCATACATCCATCGACATACAATATTTGGCAATAAAATATGTTGAAAAACTTTGAGTACACTAGTTCTGATTTTATATAGTCTATCATATCTAATAAAATGGTGCACCAGCCAGGGCACCTCCCAGGATTTGATAGCATTGGCGTAAGTGCTAACTCAGATGTTCGTACAAACCATCCATCCATCCATTTTCTTTGCCTCTTATCCTCACGAGGGTCGCGAGGAATGCTGGACCTTATCCCAGCTGTCAACGGGCAGAGGCAGGGTACACGCTGAACTGTTTGTTGGCCAATCGCAGGCCACATAGAGACAAACAGCCACACTCACAATCATACCTCGGGGCAATTTAGTGTCCAATTAATATTGGATGTTTTTGGGATGTGAGAGGAAACCAAAGTGCCTGGAGAAAACTCACGCAGGCACGGGAGAACATGGAAACTCCACACAAGTGGGTCTGGGATCGAACAGAACTCAGAACTGTGAGGCCAACGCTGATCCAACGTGCCGCCTCGTACAAACATGTTGTGCTCATTTGGCAAAAAAATACAACATTTATATTTAAAGATGATGTTTTGTTCTTACCTCATGAACCGACATCAACTATTGCTGACTGCCCTACAGTGGAAATTGTGTAATCCAATCTTGACAGCAAAATATTTCCATTGAAAAGTACTAACAAAAACATTTTGGAATTGAATCATAGCATTTCTTTCTCTTTTTTTTTGGTGTGGGATGTACACACTGCATGTTTTCAGCATTTTTCTTTAAACTTAAACGCATTTAGAATTTGCAGGGTTAACTTCACTCCAAATTAATTTTTGCGTTTTCATTGGCTTTTTATGTTTTAATGGATGTCAAAAGGCTATCAGTGATGATAACCATGTAATGGGAATGAACTTTACATAAAATAAGAAATATTGAAAAAAGTGTGAAGAACTCTGGATCAGACACCTTCTATTTCCATTTGTGAGATTGGAGGTTCCGCTGTACTCTACAGCTCCTCAATGTCGTCTTCTCTGTCTTTTGTAAAGAAAATGCATTGACGTATATTTTGCGATGTTTTGTCAGCACTTTCTTCATGCCTATTCGCTTCATATTGTTGTTGTTTTGTTTGTTTTTTTCGGCGCAGGTCCAGGCTGGCTGATTTCATGACAAACTGCCGCAGCATCCCACCCACAGTGAGCACCTGTCCCAACCAAGACAATCACCAAGCCTGCCTGGCCTCCTACACGAGACTCATCGGTCAGTATCATCGTGACGGCGCCGGAGAATGTTTGAAAGAGAGACAAAGAAACAAAGCCACCTGCTGGGAGCTCTCGTGATATTTTTCAGAATGTCAGCAGCACTGTGAGATTAGAGGAGGTGGTTCATGGTCTAGAGAAGACGAAGCAGCGCTGCAGCACTCTAGTCTTAGTTTGTTTATTTGTTTATTTATTTAATCCCATGTAGCGGACTGAGGAGCGAGACTGTCAGCTTTTCCCTGACTGCTACAATATCTCCCCCAGCGGCCTGGCCATCAGTTTACTACTAGAAGTAATTAGGGAGGTACAGAGAGAGTGTTTACTTAATTAAAAGACTTGATGACCATCTGTTTGCTCATATTTAATGTTGCTCCGACAACGCGCACCGGCTAATGCGTGCGTATTTCGATAACAGCGCCCTGGTACGGCGACGTCTGGACGCGTTGGGAGATTATACGCGGTGCAAAATTGGAATTTCTTTTTCAGCGCGCAAGTTGCATGGGAGCATAGATTGCACACAGAGAGGAGATAAGTCACGCCGCTCACACAAAGTGGATGACATGGCTGACTCCAGCTGACAGACCTTACAAAAGTGAAGTGTTTTGCTGCAGCACTGTTCTCGTCCAACAGCGCGCGGCACTTCCTAAAGCACCTGCTTTGCAAAAATATCCATAAGCATAATGGCCTCTTTACATCAAAAATGAAGTATTATGAGCTCTCGCCTCCCATAAAAACTAAAACAGTCCAATGTCATTCCCGCGTCGCCGTGTTTTCTACAAACTATTTGCAATAAATGTTGTCCATTATTGTCCATTAGTGACCCATAGATGTTCCCCCTAACGTCTGGATGCGTTTGTGCATATCCTCGCAGGGACGGACATGACTCCAAACTATGTGGACAGCAGCTTCAGCCACTGGACCATCTCACCCTGGTGCACCTGCAAGGGCAGCGGAAACCAGGAAGAGGAGTGTGCCAACTTCCTGCGGAGCTTCACCGACAACACTTGCCTGAGTGAGCTGCGTTACGCCCTTCCACACCCAATCCCACTTAGGCAGAACAGAAAAGAATGAAGACACCGACTCAGAGGCTTCATTATATAAAATAGGGATTGATTTAGCAATAAATGTGATACGGGGATCTAATGGCCCGACATCCGTTAACCGATTGCACAAGATTAGCTATTTCCAGTGTTGGGCACGTTACTTTTAAAACGTAATTAGTTGTCGTTACTAGTTACTTCTTCCAAAAAGTTATCGAGTTACTCCACTGTAAAAGTAATTAGTTATCAGCAAAAGTAACTAGTGCGTTACACCCCCCCCCCAAACACACACACACACACACACACACACACACACAGCCAGATGGATAGAGCAGGACATCAAAAATCAGGTACCTGCACAGAGGTTTGAATTTATTGCAACTCATGTTTCGATTGTAGTGAAAATGTTAATGGATTTGTTAAATCCAGCTCTGAACATGCATGGATTCCTTTTTCCAAACATGCACCCACCCAACGAAGTAATCTTAACATTTTAGCCCTGAAACCAGTGGTTGTATCGGAGGAGAAGCGGCTTCTCAAACTTGATGTCAGAGAATCTGTTCCTCTTTGGTGTGAAGACCAGTTTCCCCTACACTTGACATGCACATTTTACCTTACACCTCAACCAGGTTAAAGTAGTGACTGAATCTCCATTTGGCAAATGCCGTCTTCCCACCGGAGTCTGCATGAGTCCTCCTAATTTGCCATCTCTCGCCATGCGCTGTAATCACCCCCCCACCTAATTTCTCTGATTGCCTGAAGATGCAATCTTACTATACCTTAGCCAATCATCAATGCCTGTGTCTATGTGCGCGAAGTCGGATGACAGCTTTTGTTTTTTATTGAGCGGCTTCAGTAACGTGCAGTAACGGGTGTTGATAATGGCAACGGTGTTACACTGACAGTCGGGGTAATTAGTTAGATTACCAGTTACTGAAAAAAGTAACATTAGTAACACTGTTTATTTAAACTCCGTTATTCCCATCACTGGCCATTTCCTTGCACAGCAGCGACGGAATATGTCGCCACAGTCCGTTACCACCATCTCTTTTAATTTATAGCCAAAATTTGGTGAATGCAAATATTGACTGTAATTATGACTAAAACACTCTGTTACATACGGAGGTGGGTAGCGATGTAACCCTAACTTTACATTACTACATTTACTGAAGTAATATTTTTTTTATAAATTGCATTTGTCAGAGTACTTTTAATGACACAAAGTTATTACTTAAGCATTTATGTAAAGAAGAATCGTTACTTTTGCTCCATGGCAATAATCTACAAACCTTTTGCTAACCCTTCATTTATCGATGATTGCCTGCGTGATCTGTTTTGAGGCTTTCAGCTTTTGACTTCCGTATCGGGTACCATTGCTCCAATCCCCTTTGATTGCCACAGTGATATTTGACTCAAATTAACCAAACGACATAAGTACTATGTCACATGTCTGCACACAAAGTTGTCCTTTGGGCTTGGCGGGGCAATCAGATTGAGTCGTGACATATACACGTATATTCCGGGCGGGCCAGAGTCTGAGTACACCCGAGACTTGTCTCTAGTTAATTACAGGGCGCATATGAACAAACAATCATTTGCACCTACGGACAATTCAGAATCTCCAGGCAAACACTGTAAAACCTGGAGAAATCCTGAGCAAATATGGAAAGAATGTGCAAACTGTACATGGGGATTTTCCAGTGGAGATTCAGAAACTGTGACGCAAATACGTGAACTACTCAGCCACAATGCCGCCATATGTCAGTCATCGTAAAAGGAGAACTCAAGGAGGCGCTTATTGGGCCGCTGCATTTATTGATTCGAGTAGAATACGCATGTAATGAAGCTAGTGCACGGTGTCCATCATTGACGCCTATTTGAGAAAATACAGTACGTTGAAAGGGCTAAGTGAAAATAGAAGGAAGGATTAATGTAACTTCAACGCGTAATAAAATTTGTCAGCTCTACACTTTGATTCAACTTCAGACATCTCTCCGCCAGCCGATTAAAGTTGGAATTAGTGAATTAAGTTTGTCAGAAATAAGTCCTTTCTTTTCATTGCTCATCCTTCCTTCAGGCCACATCTGCCCAGACCTTAACACAAAAGAAACCATTTGCATGTCATTTTCACCGGCAGTCTCGGGCTTATCGCTTACGGGAGAAAAGCGTCATAAAAATCGGTCTTGAAATTAAATAATACATATCTTCTGTTCATCTCATTCTCAAGACTACGGCGACTGCAGCTCAACAAGGTGGTTCGCTTAAACGTGCTCACTCCTCTTTCACTCAGCATCTGAAAATGCTTCCTTGATATGGCGGCACGCTCGGCGCTACACGCCACCTTTAACGCGTTCCGCCGTGCGGATAAATGCTTTCAGACCATTTCAATAGATTGCAGGGGTTCCCTTTCCGCTGAATCTGCGGGATGAGGGATGAGGCTCCAAGATGAGGAGGCGCCTTGAAAAATAACTCCCAAAATCCAGCGTCTCCCCCTCTGCAGTCAAGGAGAACGGGCGATAAACTTGGACACACCGGGGAGCAGAGGGGGCACGATGCTGGGTTTGCGATAGCAACCTCACTCTAAGAATGGAGTCGAAAAGTACCGTGTATAAATATTCTACATACATCCCTGCAGGTAAGCTAAATGGAGGTGGGGGGCTACTGGAGTTATCCGCAATCCAAATGTATTATAATTGTATGTCATTTTAACCACTTAAAAGTGTTGTATAATTGACGGTATTATGTACGATACCTGCAGGCTATTCGTGAAAACTGAATAAGGAAAAACACTTGGCTGAAGGAATTGCAGATTCTAGCAAAGGTGGGAACTGTTAATCGGAATGGCTTCAACCCAAGCAATTAGTATTTTATGTGAACATTACTCCTATTTTGTGGTCAGCCATTACCGTTTATTCTGAATGAAATACAGTACATTTGAGAAATTGATTTTCGAAGGTGCTCCACCTCACATTATCCATCCAGTGCATAGTATTACTTCTTTGCCCTCAATTACTTTTGTAATTACACTGTACATAGTTTTTTTTTTGGTTTTTTTTTTGCAGAACAACAATACATTCATAACACTTCTGATCTCACCTCAGTTTACCAAACCAAGATCATAAAATTGCGACAATGACTTGAACTACTTTATAATTATAAATTAAAACTTCAAATCCTCGGATTTTTTGGGGTCAAATTGGAGGACATTCTTAATTTCCTTAGTTCTCTGTTCAATCAAACAATTTATCATTTTGTTCTGAGCAAAACTACAAGTTCCTGGACTTCAACTTTTGGAAAATTTGGCAATATTTTTGCCCATTTTCAGACATGTTTGGAGCCAAACACAAACCCAGTCATATCCAACGAGTACCCCCGGTTTGCCCAATTTGAAATCCAAAGACCCAGCAAAACTTTAAATCCAAACACTGATCAACATTTGAGGCTAGGCTCCATAATTTTCCAAACAATGATCCATAAAAAACAAGGAAAGCCGAGAACGCCTTTGTTCATTACAACCCAATAACTACAGTAGGAAGCAAGCTAATATAGCGTAGGTCTTACACAAAGGCTCCAGTTTGACTTTGTGATATATAGTGCAAGGCTGATTCTTGATTTGGAAGATCTGGACTGGACTGGACTAGACTGGACTGAACCAGACCATCAAGTCTCACTGACATCTCCTTGTCTATGGACTGTTATGCTGCATTTTTAAGCAGTGATACTCAAATTAAATACATCAACATTTTTTTTTTTTTTTTTTTTTTTTTTTTTACTGACTGTCTACAAAACGAGGTAAAATTTTGGACAATTTGTTAGTTTCACCTTCACAATCTAATTAAAAAAAAAAAAATCTGCCTGTACCAAAATAATAATGCTTTTGTTTATTGCCTTGTCAGGGAGTTACTATATAGTTTAAGTCTATTCTATTTACATAAACAGGACGCAATAAAACACACTTACTCATGCGAGATATTAATTTTAAATGTATGTGGTTGTAGCTGGTAGTGGTGTAAAACACTGCAGCACACTGAGGAATAAATATTTCAGTTACCATATAGCACCAGAAGAGGACAAAATATTAAAAAAATCTCCATAATATCAGCACTGTAATAAACATCAAATGCATAACTCTATTGCTATCTGATAAACATAAATGAGTGTTGTAATCATCGTAAAACCAGATTTTTTAAATCTTTTTTTTTTTTTAGGGGATGCCTAAATGTTAAGTATGCAGCTGTGCAAAATTGCGTAGGTGTCAACCAAGTCCTCTTATTGTTTGTGTCCGGTAGGATTAGATGTGTGGCAATAAAAATACCATTCCACCTTTTGTTCTGCGCTGTTTTGAATTTGATCAGTAGTGTAAAATCTATTCAAACTCATCTCTGCACGCTGACCTTATCACGGAGGTGGTTGCCACGCAATTCTATGCCTTCGCTCCTCCCGGGTTGAGCAAAGAGACACAAGCGTCGTGTTTTAAACGCCTGAGAAATGAAAAGGTGCGGCGCCGCCGCCACTACTTTGCCACGTGTCTGAAAAGCTGACTGAACTGGGGTTTATCACATTTTTGCAGAGGCTCGCACGCGCGCTTAGACGCAACAAATGCACTGACGGGGAAAAAGTAGCTCAAATGTATTCAGACTAATGCTGTCCTGTTCGAGCCAACTGATTGGCTTATTTCAAAGAGATCCAATTTCTTGGTGCGCAAATTGATCGCGACACAAATTGGGATTCATCATCTGAAAGTGCGGCCGTGTCGCTGCAGTTGTGTCCGTTTGTTGTAGAACGAGCAGCATTAAAGCTTCGTTATCGAGC
This sequence comes from Syngnathoides biaculeatus, assembly GCF_019802595.1. NCBI lineage: Eukaryota > Metazoa > Chordata > Actinopteri > Syngnathiformes > Syngnathidae > Syngnathoides > Syngnathoides biaculeatus. The sequence continues at coordinate 29,888,273 of NC_084643.1, read as the reverse complement.
GGAGGACACGAACCGCCGATTTGATGAGCGTGTCTATTGAATCCCAGAGGATTTTCTTGCAGGACGTTAAATTGACTACACTTACTGTACGGGAGGAGGGAATTTTTTTGGTTATTGAACACGGGCCAGTGCCGCTATTCTGCGAGAAAGAAAATCCTGAGCGGCCTCCCCGGTGACAGATTTTAAGACGCAATATCTGGGATTGTTTTTGATTAGTTTGGCATACGACTCTTAATCCCGCTGACGAATCAAAACGTTTTGGCTCGCCGTACTCCTTTTTGCTCCCTAGTCACACGCCTCCGTCGTCACAACGCTTGCCAAAGATTGGGCGGGCGACCAAGCGGTTGGCTCGTGCACCGACACCAGTCACAAACCATGCATCCGTTTCTCTTACAGGGAACGCCATTCAGGCCTTTGGGTACGGTCTAGACTACATGGCCAGCAAGAACGCGTCCGTCCCCGACCCCTCGGTCACGGCGAAGACCGGGTCCGATCGCTTGGCGGCAACTACCGAGCCTCCCTTTGTGACCATTGTGAAGGTAAAAACACTTCTTCTGAAAGCATCACATTCAAATGCAAGCTGTATTGTGCAGTTTATCTTGTCGCAGATGGGTGAACTAAAGATTCGTCTCCGTGCGAATCTGTGGGTACATCCCAGTAGTCTTTGCATACATTTGTCGAAATAGGCCTATTACTTGAAGAACCACAAAATCACCCCTCAACTCGGCAAGCATGAAAGGGGGATTTTGCGGTGGTAAAGACGAGCGAGCCGCGCCGTCCAAATTCACATCAAATTCAATCTTCATGCCTCTTAAAGCAATTGGCACGTCAGATCCGACATTTTGCGATAAAACAGTTTGTGCTACACCCAAGCTGATGACATTTGCTGAAATAATATATTTCTCCCGCACAGAATGGAACGGTGAAAGAAAATGGAAGGTGGGGGATTTAATCTGGATTAGTGGTTCTAAAACACTGGCCCAGGGCCTCTTTCTCGTCTGAATAGCATCTCCTCAGAACACGGCAGTCAAGTCGACTGGAACTGGGTTCAACGTCTGGTGCGGAAAAAGCGCACAAATGTTTGTCTTTTAATAGAACGGTGCATCAGTTTGCCTTCAAATAAAGTGTGACAGAAATGACAGAAGCATAGTGCCAAAAAACTCCCCCTCTGTCTCTCTGGTAGAGGCAAGAAATATTTCACGCTGTGCTTTCGGCTAGGCGACATTTTTCTTTTTTTTTCCTCCCTAGCAGCCGTCTACTTTAAGACTAATGATGTGCTCTCACCTTTGCAGGAGATCTGCTTACAAATCTCGGCTAAATGAGACTTAGCCATGCTACAATAATGTTGTGCTGCTGCCGATTGTGATGTTAATGTTATTTTTGTGCCAGATCGGTGCGGCACGCAGTGGAAAGTTTATGAATGCAATTTCGCACGCTGGATGAATGGCCATTAATATCTATTTTGAGTCTTTCCAAGGGCCTTCGCAGTCATTGCACGCACACGAGTCATGCAGCATTGTATCCGCCTCCCCCGCTACACCCCCATTTAGTTGTGAAGGAATTTTAACCTGAACTACCGTTGTAATGAGAACAAATAATAATGAGCTCCATTGGTGAAAAATGTGTGCGGATGGCTGGATGTGGGGTTGATGAGGATATGGGGTGGGGTGGGGGGGTTTCCCCCCCCCCTCCTGAGGATTTGTGTGTACATGACAGTATTGATGCACCGATCTGTGCCTGTCAAACAGCAGTGCGGCATTTAATTTATTGTAAAAATGGTAATTAGGAAACAATAAGACGTGTGATTACTCAAGCAAAAAGTCATTAATTAGTGAGTGAGCTACGGGGACATTTTTGGGCGGCCCTGCATTCTACGGCCGGCAATTAAAACTTGTCAAACTCGGATGACAGATAAATTTTGTGAACATCGTCTGACTTCTGTTGGCAGACGATCGTAACGGACGTCCAAGTGAGCAAATAACATGCAGGACAGGGGGCATCCTAGGGGACGGCACACTGACGCACGCATGCATGTACTGTAAGCTCGGTTGGATCGATGTGCGTTGCTGTGTAAAAGTCTGACGTCATCATTAGCTCTGTTGTTGTGATGAACCAACCCAGTACGACTAGAACGGCATTCACAGAACTCCGCCGATGCTAGCTGACATGTTTGGTAGTCATCAAATGATGAACCTCTTGAGCTTGGGGGGATTGAAAAAGGGACCCCGAAGAGCCAAGTCGGGAGATTGCTCCAGCACGGCGACGTTCTTCCCGTACAGGAAGTGTCGGCCATTGTGAGCAGGCACGTGATCATGATGACGGAGCCCCGAGTGGGGAATCGCTACAGGATCTCTTTGTCCAGCCCGCGTCACAGGACAAAACTGGGATTTGAAACTTTGGGTTTCAAATCTATTTTTTCCCCCCACAGCACGACAAGACTTTCATTCCTATGGTGGCAATCCAATGGAAAATTTGACCCGAAGTCGTAAAATTCTGTAGCCTCACTACCACGTTCGCAAAGTCACACAAGAGAATTGTATGAGAAATACATGTATCGAAAACAGTTCTGAGTCCATATTTGCTATTTAGGATCTTCTGACATTGGCAGAAAAAAGAACAGATAAGGAAAAACAAAACAATGCGTTACTGTGCATTTTGAGAAGACGTATTTGAGAAATATTATGAATAAATAGTCATTCATATTCATATTATTATTTTTCCCCCCATGAACATTTCCAAGCATGTAAAAATAATCGTGAATACGAGAGTACAGTACATACTTGTTGAAACAGGCGTTACTTCAAAGATTGTAAATTAATTGCATGATTTTAGCTGCCTCTTTTATGACTTTCAACTTTCTGTTAAACAGAAAAATACTGATGGAAATATTTGTATTACTTATCCAACCGTCGGCTGTGTTCACTGAATAAACGACTCCACAACAAACACATTTGCAACCTGCAATCTACAGAAAAAATATGTCAAACATGCAATTTCCTTGTGGGAAAAAAAGACGGCTTTTCATTCTTATTTTTGTGGCATTTGATGAATGAAAAGCAATTCAGAAGATCTGAATCATCACGTCTCCACGGAGCCTTACTTGACATTCTGACCCGTACCAAATCAATTCTGTTTACACATGTCATAAACATACAGGCAATTTCACTTTTCAAAACATGGGCCAGACACAAAACGGGAATGCTTTCAGGGGCCGGTCTCGAAAAGTAAGCTGGACTACTCAACGCCAGCCGATTAATTTTAGGTTGTCTTTAGTAATAAGAAATTGGAGGGATTGGTAAGATGCAACAAAACTTTTTGCCATGGAAAATTACTTACCAATATACTATTACGAGACCATGAATTCCCCCAAACTGTGGTATGTGGCAGATACGATGTCCAAAATAAATGAATAATCAAACAAGTACGACTGTGTTCTTTTGCCACGTGACCACTTATTCTTCTATGCACATGCATGGGCAGTACATGTGAGGAGCAAGACAAGTGATAATATGGGGAACAGTCAGTGAGGAGTGAATACAGAACGAGTGTGTGACTAAGCCCGCTCAGGTCAGTCAGACTGAGCACTTACAGCTCATTTAGATGCATAATTATTCCACACGTCACTTCCACTTCTGACTGTGGGCTTTATCGCATGCTCAGTGAGTAAACATGTGGGTGGAAAGCTCGGTCCTGTGAGCTTTGGAGGTCTCAAGGGGAGATATTAAAAGTAGTAATGTGTTTCATGCGCTCATATTACTCCTTTTATTTTGGGAGGAAGGAAGGAACTAGTTAACTAGCAGACAAATTTGGTTTTTGTTTCCTTTATTTGATAAATAATGGAAGTTAGTCAAGCTGTCCCCTCACCAAGACAGGTGGAAATAGAGAAAAGGCCCTATATAAAATGAATGGTTGGATAAAACAATTTGAGGTTCATCACGGTTTTCTCATTTAGACAAGGCGGAGGGAATTACGAACAGTTCTAAATAGTCTTTGAGGGGAGCCACAGTGGTGGGAAAATTTAAATGGTGACAGCCAATTTGGAATGCGAACACGGTCACATTCCAAGTTATAAGTGCAAGCACATTATTTCAGTTATTTGTACTTTGCATCTCCAGGAGACGAGCGGTAGAGGTTGTAGATCATTTCAATGGTGGAAAAAGGTCTCTCTTTTTTATCATCCCAAAAAAATTGGGGATGTTTCGACTTTATATCCACTGTAGCACTGTCATGTGATGATTTTCAATCGATCACAGACAGATATTACTGGGGCAACTCGAGGCTGCTCAATAAACAGTAGCGCATTGCTAACGTCAACGTCAAAGTCAAAGGCGTCTGTCGATGCGTTTATCAACCTGCTCATTGACAAGAAGGACCCACCTTTGTCAACACTTACAACACTTGAGGGCTCGCGGAAAGTTGGCAAGCTGCGGCCGTGCGCATGTTGGCTCGCGCGCTCGAGTAAACAAGTGCGTGTGGACGTTGTCTGTTCTGTCACAGTGTCTAAATGTGTGGGTGTGTTTACGCCATCTCAAAGGTCTTTGTGTATGTCTGTCTATTGGCTGCAGCCACAGATCTGGACTCATGTCAACAGGCTGCTGCCACACATCACTGCGCCTGCTAATTAATTGGCTTTTAGTTGCAGATGTGCCTGGTGCATTGTCAAAGCTGCCCATGGCTACCCCCCACCTCACCCCACACCCACCTCACCCTCTTCATTTTTGGCAGCCTTTAGTTAAACATTTGTTTGAACGGGCAGGCTTTTTTATCTTTTCTAGGAATTAAAAATGTTTGTCACCTGTAATGAGAATTCAACACAATTTTCTCATTATTTATATTCTCCTTATAGCACATTCCATGCGAGATGAGTTTTGGGGAGATAACATCTTCTTACACCCCCCCCCCCCAACCCCGGGAAGATGGCATGAAGTGCAATTTCTGTAAAGGTTACATTGAAGGAGATGACATGAAGGGATGGTGGAGTACAAAATGTTTCATGTTCTTTATGATGGTGTTTCTGTATTGCGGCACCACACTGGAAATAATGCCTCGTACAAATTGAGCGTGACTATTTTAACTTGGAGGCAAACTGTTACGGTTTTGTGCTGCAAGAAGCCCAGAAAATTGAAAATGTGCCACAAATACCAACAACTGTTTGGGAGGGTAGCAAAAAAACAACGCAGACTATTGTGGTGTGTAGCATTAAGAGCGCAACTCTGGAGGCCACATATTTTAATATATTAACTGATGCCGTCCCAGTGCTCTTTGCTATAATGCGACCAGTGTGGCACATTTCTCTCATTTTGCACAATATGCAAAAGTATTGTGTTTTATTTTGCGATGAGTTGCGCTGCAACTGTATCATTCCAACCTCGTCCCGTGGTAATTTACGCCTAATAAAATATTGAAGCAAATCCCCGGCCAGCTGATAGCTTTGCTAGTTTGGCTTGGGTGTGTGTTTTTCTTGTAAATAAACTCTGTAATGATAGCGTTCAAAAAAAAAAAAAAAAAATAGGTTGGCTTGACCTGAAAGAGTCGACACACAAAGCGGCGCGGGCTACAAATATGCACACATCAACACATTTGCTCCAGCAAAGTTTTCAAGTTCGTGCCAAAGCGAGTCTCCGATGCATTGAAGATTTCTCCGTTCTGACTCATCATTTCCGTTCTTGTGCTCGGACGGCAGCCCGGTGTCACCTCCGCCGCGAATCAAATGCCACAACACGAGACCGAGCGTGTGAGTCACATCTAACCTTTCCACGTCTAACTCTCTCTCCGTGTGTGTACCTCCATACGCTCAGTATCCCGAACCGAGAGACGGCGGGCCCGGCAAACCCCAGGGCCTGCCAGAGGATCACTGCGCCTGTGTGCGTGCCAACGTCTGGGCTCTGCTTCCCGGCCTGGCTCTGGCTCTGCTCCGGGCTCAACACGCCTTATAGAAGTGCCAGGAGGGGGAAAAGAGGTCACTCTCCCACAAGCTGATCCCAAAAGCAGAAGGTGTTATTTCTCTGACTGATATTAAGAAGACTGAATCGCTGGACGTTTGACATGGAAAAAAAAATGATGAAGTTGAAATGTTTGACTTTCATTGACTTTCATTTGGTGTCATCCCAACACGGACCGCATGGATGGAACACATGGCTTTGGAAAAAAAAAAAGAAAAAAAAGGACCCACCATGCTATGAGGGCCTCCCGCTCACAAAGACTTTTCAGCACAGGAGGAAGACATGATGAGCAAAGACTGAAAGAAAAAAAAACATCAATGAAAATGTTTCGAAAGCAACATTTCTGCTCTCATTCTCGTTTTTAATGTCTTTGGATTGGTTCTTGGCTTGAGGCGGTCCACAGGTGACGATTACAGCGCGTCTATTGTAAACTCTAATCTGTAAAACCTACTCGGTGTTCTAAGTGTTGGTAAAGTAAGTATCTGTGACCAGAAAAAAAAATAATAATTAAAAAAATAATAATGTGAAGGCTCTTTTGTTCTGGGTGGCCCAGTGTGCAGTTTTATGGGAGATGGTCAAATGTTGTTTATGGTTCTTTACTCGTTTGAGATGTTGCTGTTGACCAAGCATGGCTGCACGGCCATGCATTCACTTGCACATATGAATATTTGTCTGTATGTATTTAATGAAAAAGAAAAAAACACCTTGTTTTCTTTCAGCCAAAATGATATTTGCAGTCCCGTCAAACTATGATGACTGTGTATTGACTTTGAAGTGGATTTGTTAACTTACGGAAAGCCTTCATTATCTGCGTTTAAATGTGTCTATATAAGGAATGATGACAAAGAATGTATACAGGAATGAGATTAAATGAACTTTTGTCTGCTGAGAAAGCGATGACCTCATGTGTAATGCGTTCTTCAAGACAATCAAACAAATTGTGTGTCTGGCTTTGTGATAGAAAAAGTCCGCACACCCCTGTTCAAAGGCCAAATTTTGGTGATACCACCATTTGTGATTGATAACCTGTACGAGTCAATTGTTTTTGTCAACTTTTTGGAGAGGCGAGGTAAAGATATATAATAAAATGTGGTTGAACTCCCTCTGAAAACAAGAAAGTGGCTGCATTCAAAATGAATTCCCATTCACATTGAAGATCGTTAAGAACACGTGAGCCACCATTTAGGATGTTTTCGTGAGCCTTTCCTCAAATTAGTTTGCTTTCGTGCAGAAGTCTGACTTTTTGTACACGGCCTGCTATTTCAAACTTCCATCTTGTCAAAGGCTCTACTTTCAGATGAAGACAAAAAGAAAGGATGCCACCTCCATGCTTTACTGTCGGTTTCACGTTCTTTGGTGATGAGCAATGTTGTGTTTTCCCCTTTTTCTGACTTATGGACAAAAAGTTAAACTTTTGCTTTCATTTGACCAAAACAAAATATCTCAAACATGTGGGAAAATATTAATAGAGGGTGTGCACTCTATACACTGGCGCAACCACATTTTACGTGTTTATTTTTACGTCACCTCTCAAAAAGATTCATGAAACTGCAATTGTGTTGTAGAGCTTATAGGTCACGTTAAATATGGGAAAAGTTTTGACATGTTTATGGTTTTCTATATTACAAAAAGCTGGCATTTAAAGAGGGTGTGTGGACTTCTTATATCCACTGTGTACACATGAGAAAATGTCGCATCATCAATGTGACGAGAGCAGTTTGTGAGGCATGCTAGGACCATTGCAGGACGGAAATAATCTTAAAACTGCGAAAGGTATCTATTTTTTTGTGTTTGTGCAGAATTTTATTGATCAGAACAGTAAGGTATTTTGCAAAAAGTAAGGCTATTTTTTTTTCCCGCTCAAAGTTTGATGGACTGTTATCTGTATGCTAAATTTGCCAAGTGTAGTCGCTGCTGAGCTTAGCTGTGTATAAAGATTGGAAACAACAAAATGGCTTGTCTGGTTTTTTTCCTCCCGTTAAGCGCTTAATATGTCTCTGCCATTGTTATTTTGATCCGCATGCGATGGCCACGTTCCACACTTTCACTATCTCGTCCAACCCCAAAGCTAAGCAGAGCTTCATGTTGTCGCATGCTCATATTTGTATGAAAAGCACATCTAGATCATAAACATAGAGCAATGGAATGAATAGGATGCAAGTAAAGAGAGGATGTATTCTTACTCGTACTTACAGTTTTTCATTGGATTGTTTTATATTCGTGGCCTTGAAGCGTTTATAATCCAGTTATTGCCTGTAGTTATGCCATAACTTATACAATTATTTAGTGTAGGACCCGCTATGCAACAGTATGTGTATTTTTTTTTTCCCGACCGGCAGATCACTGCGCCTCAGTGAGCTCATTGTGCAAACTCAATAATGGGCTGCACACAAAAGTCCGACATTTCGCCATAGTTGCAAATCTGTTATGGTTAAGGGCCCACAATTTTTTCTTTTTTTAACACGAGTTGTCATCATAGCTCCAGTACCACCAAAGGTAACTAACTATACATGATTAAATGATTATAAAGGGACTATTTGCACTACGAAATCTTAACCCTAATAAATGCATGTATGAATCGGCACATGCCAGCAGAAATTCCCGCTAACTGCACGGCCGTTCAAAGTGCAGGGTTACAACACGTTGGAGGAAACAACTGCTCTTTAAAGCGAGGTAATGACTCCGTTTCCCCAGGAGTCCTGTTGTGACCACTCTCATCTCACGACACCAACTAATGATGCCGCTTGGTCGTCAGACAGCCGCACTTTCTCACGGCGCTCGCATCTGCTGGCAGTGCACATCCTTCGCAGGGCGCTTTCAACATAATCTTTTTTTTATGTCCACTTAAGAAGAATTTGGCTTTTGATGTCAACGTACAGCGCAAATGGGGTTGGGAGGGAAGTTACATGGGCCACACAAACACCAGGCTCCTGTGTTTGATTCCAGTTTGAATACTGTGGCCAACTTTTAAATGGCCATATATTATATAAACATTAGGGCTCGAATGCACTCGCACAGTGGCTCCGAGCGTCTCACATCAGAGTTAAATTGGTGTTAATTAACAGCCTGCTGCATCTCATGCAGAAGCGAAAGGCTTTCTTGTACACGAGTATCAGATGCATGGCAGTGTTTTTGATGACTTTTCTGTTCAGGAATTCATAAATAATGTGCTTTTAAGGGTTTATGATGATTATTTATATTTTGGCTTTTGATATTCCAATATTGCAGTCGGCAAAATAATTGCTTTTCCGGCTGTGCTTTGCCGCGCATTTCGACGCACCAATTCTTATTGTTCACAAAGAGAACATTGGATTTAGGGCTGGCGCACACTGAGATTTGGGCACAGTAATACAGAGAGGAATTCTCATAAAGTATGCATTGGTCGAGAAGTATTCACACAAATGTATCACAAGAAACACGGTCACAGCTATGTTGCTTTGTACAAAATGCAGTTGAACCTAACATGTAAATATTGGGAAACAGATCTTCCACTGGAGCGCTGTGAGTAAATCTCTCGTGAAACCAAACATTCTGCAAAATGTAAACTGCCTCATAAATTGTCCCGCAGCTGAATACCTCCGCCGGAACAGTAACAAATGAGGACGCTCCTTTTGGTCGCCTGGATTCCATCAGAGTGAACACAAGCAGCTAAAAACCAATGCATCATTTTTTCCTCCAAACAAAGCGTGCAGGCGGACTTAGTCAAATGCGCATTCTCTGTGGTGCTAAAAGATGTAAGTGTGACTGGAATACAATTATTGGCTGTGGCTCCTTTTACTTGTACACACAATGGTCAGTTCCAGTGGGGAAATGGAAAGATTTGCTAATCTGGTGAGTTTCCTGCTTCGGGTCGCTGGAAGTTCAAACTGCACCCATTAGAGGTCTTATTGCAACATTACAAAAATAAATTAATAAATTCAAACAAACCACAATTCTGTTATTTTTTTTTAAACATTGCATTTTTTTTGTATGGTCCTGTGAGCAGACTAACAAAAAGCTCTTTACAGAGCAAAATATTTATTCAGTCTTTAGAACTTTCTTCTCCACAAAATTGCTAGCATTTTTAAATATGTATAAATAGATGTTATATATGGCAATAATCAAATAATTCAATAATTTATTATTTTTCATTGACTAATCAATTACTGGCAGCATGGTGGTTCAGCTGGAAAACGTTGGCCTCACAGTTCTGAGGTCCCGGGTTCAATCTTGGACCCGCCCAAAAACATGCAACAGTAATTGGAGAGTTTAAATTGCCCCTAGGTGTGAATATGAGTGTGGCTGTTTGTCTCTTTGTGCCCTGCGATTGTCTGGCAACCAGTTCAGGGTGTACACTGCCTCCTGCCCGTTGACAGCTGGGATTGGCTCCAGCACTCCCCGCGACCCTTGTGAGGATAAACGGCTAAGAAGATGGATTGATGGTCAATTACTAACTACTACCGGAAATTATTTTTTTCCTGTTTGTCATGACTAACGTGCCTTACTCTAGTGACAAGTCTGACTAGTCTATGAGCGCACCTTGCTTTATGCCAAATAGAGCATAAATCGTAATTTTGATCTTTCTCAAGGAAAATAAATATTTGGCTCACCTAAACAGGCAATTAAACTAGCTGCTGAATTAAGGGCCCGAGCCTGAGGAAAACAAATTAATCAAATATCCACAGCGGGGCTCTCCTCGGCACTGGGATGGAGGTGAAAAAAGACCGCGGATCAGCAGTTCCTTAACACAGCTCAAGAGAGTTCAGATGCAGGAAGAGTTGCACAACAAGCAGCAAAATTTAGACACATTTCCAACATTTTAAGGCTGTGCAGGAGAAGGCTTGAAAAGAGGAATAAAGTGCTTTTAAAGCAGGGAAGATGTGCTCATTGGCGGCTGGGTGCGCTTGTTAGATGTACAGCCAAACTGATGGGTTTGTGTGTCTTCACGATTTAAGCTCCCCCAATAGAAATGCGTGGGACATGCGTGTGCGCTTGTGTGGAAGAGACGCACAAACTTTAAAGCACAAACTTGTGGGCGCTCCTTTTGTGGCCGTGTCCTTGCCTCGCTTCCCGTGTTCAAACTCCAAGCCGGTGTTTTTGCTCGTCTCCCAGCGTGTAAACTCTTATGAGGGGACAACTGTGCATGTGGATATGATTGAGAAGGAAATCTTCAAACGGGAAATTTGCAAACAAAGCAAATTCAGTCGCAGGTTTTTTTTGTTTGTTTTTTTTTTTTAAACATTTTAATGCAGTTAAAGGACCCCACACGGAGTCAAACTTGTTTCTCCCGTGTTGAGACTGCAGCAGAGGAGTCAGGTAGCAAAAGGAATTGGGGGAAGGGGGGCAATCATATGGGGCCTGAAATAATAATAATAATAAGCATGGGCGGCACAGTGGATCAGCTGGAGAGCGTTGGCCTCATAGTTCTGAGGACCTGGGTTCAATCTCAGCCCTCCCTGTGTGGAGTTTGCGTGTTTCCCCGTGCCTGCATGGGTTTTCTCTGGGTACTCCGATTTCCCCCCACATCACGTACACGTGCAACATTAATCAGACACTCTAAATTGTCCCTAGGTGTAATTGTGAATTTGACTGTTTGTCTCTATGTGCCCTGCGATTGGCTGGCAACCAGTCCAGGGTGTACCCTGCCTCCTGCCTATTGACAGCTGGGATTGGCTCAGGCACTCCCACGACCCCTGTGAGGATAAACGTCAAAGAAAATGGATGGATGGAAAACAAACGTCAAGTATGTAGCTTCACTAGTGATTAATGACCCGGTGAAACGATCTTGCTTATCAACATTCTGCACATACTGGTGAGAGATGGTTGGATTATTATGGTTGGAGACATGGATTATTATCATCATGATTATTATTATTTCATTAGTTCTCCTCGTGTCTAAATGCCACAGCAAGTGTATGCACGCGGATGTAGTCGAAGTCGAAAAAAGTGCCAAATAGTGTTGTCTGAGAAACATTTGATGGATGTGTTAGCGTAAAAGTTTGTAGCGCATCAGAGCTTTTGTTTTTGAGATTTGAGGAAATGACGTAGGCACTGGCAACGAGACGCTAATGTGGAAAGTTCTCGAGGCGTCGTGCTGTTGGGCAAGTGCAGTACGCTGACAGCTGGAAAACATCCTTGCTAAAATATTCAGTGACGGACACGCTTCAAAATGTTCACAGCTGACACAGCTGAATGTTTGATACCGACATAGATCGATTCGGTTTGATACGCACTGTGGAAATGTGTCTTCATAAATATGTAAACCATGGTTCTTTTTTCAACCACTTTGACATGAGCCTGTGATGACAGAAGACAACTCAATCGTTACTGCCATTAATTCCTACTTTTACATGACTATTTCCAACACAGTAGTGAACATAAAGAACACACCAGGTGGGACTTACAGACCAACAGGGAGGAATTTTGGAGCGCTTTGGTGCCTCACACACAAACCAGGTCTGAAGCAATCCAGTGAACTAGGCCATAACAAAAGTTGTTAATGTGACATACTGATTAAAACTAGGTTTTTAAATGCTTGGATACGAATAGTTGGGTCTCTGGAGAGCCATTTCACCCAGCAAGTGTGAAATTAAGTTTAAAAAAGCTATACCGAATTTGCGGGGTGGGGGGGGGGGGTGTTGGGGTTATGTAAACTAGCCAATTTCTGATCCCACATTTTGACTAGTTTGCATTATCACGAGCCCCACACAGTTTCTCTGCCCACGACATGAACCGCTCAGCTTGGTGAAGATCCAGCGCCACTTTCAAGCCACCGCCGAACTCCACTGTGTGAAACAATACCATGCAGAGGTACTATCATGCAGAAACACCCACATACCCAACAGGTGCCCTATTAAATGTGCTAATTTCAGCAAGACAAGAAAGTACAATTCTTGATCTTGTCACAAACGTTTCAAACAATGGGAAGTCTTTTTAACGGTGAAAAAAACTAAATAAATTGCAGGTAACGCAGACTAATGTTCCTTTTTTCCTGCCCCGCGGTCCCTTTCGGAAGTTTCCGTGGTGGTGGGTGGAGCTTCCCTGTGGCGCTGGCTGGCAATTTTTGCCATCCGTTATTTAAATTGTGTCACAGCGGAAGGAATGATTATTGCTTCTGATTTCTTATCACCATTGTTATTACAGTTTTCTTGCGACCATACACACCGATTGCCTGGTTTAGTGAAGTGAAGACTGCTGGGATTCTCTGTTCTGTATTTTTCTACCTTGTGCAGATTACCTTCAGTTCTTGGTTTTGGTATTTTGGTTTTCCTGTATTTCACAATCTCTACTTCTGCTAAGTGTAAATTATGTTCCTTCAGCAATGGCTCTATCCACCTCCTTTAGTTATTGTAATCTGTTGTAATAGTTGTGTCTGCAATGATGTTTTGTCATTTTTCATTTGTTTATGCTGTTGTTTTGGTATTTCATATTTGTGTGCTCCTGGGTTTGAATAAAGTTTAGCAGTAGCCAACCCCTACACAGACGAAATGTCATTGACAGTTCACATTGAAATCAGCATAATTGATGCTACTTGATAATTCAGCCTAGTGAGTCCAAATCAGTGTGCAGTGGCACAATGATCCCAAAGAAAAATCTGTAGCTGTGCCGCAGGAAATGATCCAAATTCACCTAATTTACCCCAAAATTATTCTTTTTAAAGTGACATACTGTATAAATGTGTTCATCTATGCCAGCAGCATTTAATGACAAGCAAAACAGTTAAATGCTCTTCGACAAGATGGCAGACGCTACAATAGACATGTTGCCTTCCAATAGAGAGATCCTGATTTCACACAATGATAGATATTCGTGAGATGAGATTTTTTTTTCCAATCTTTGTACTGTTTTTTCATTACTAGGTTTTGTGTTTTCTGCCATGGGACTTTGAAATGAAATTGAAATCAGCGCCTTGGAAAAACTGATATCACCAGCCAAATTTAATCTGTACACATCAATTACACTTGGTTTAACATTACTGTCAGTCATTTCCTCCCAACTTGATCATTATTATAGGATGCGAGCACTAGGCTCTTTAAAACCTGAGATGCACAAACTGAACGTGGACAGTGTGCTCTAAAGCGTTCGAAGGCTATCGATGAAGACTTGTTAAAATTGTGGCATTATCAACTTATTTCCTCAGGTTGTTTAGCGTCACACTCAAAAATATCACTGAGTGGACTTCAGAGCGATTGCAAAGCAATTAATGGCAGTTTGTGGAAACTCAAAGCAAATCTTGTGGTAATTCTATCTGAAAAGATCAGGAATATTGTTATAACTAAATTGTAATTAGCACAACAGTGGATGTGGCTTTAGAAGTCTCATGTACAGGTAGACCACTAATCGTCACCAGCAAGTTGTGTGCTGTTTTTATAGAAATTTTGCCGTCCGTGAAAATCAGCACCTTACTTTTGTCGGTGTTCAGCATAAACATCCGTTGGTTTTAACATCTGTCACACACATTCACTAACCTGTACTTTTAAAAAAAAAAAAAAAAAAAAAAAAAAGGGGAGCCCAGAAGGAAATTAACTTAACCTTTTAAAAAGTGCAAATGTCTTTTATTGGCTTTTCGGGATAATTACTTCAATTAAAAGTGAAAAAGAACCTGGCAATCCTTTTGAAAATAAAACACTTTTGGCCAAAGCAGCAAAAAACAATGGTTGCTGGTGGCAGGAAGAGAAAAATGCAGTTTGATATCTTGCATTCATGCAGAGCAAGCAGTGTCAGCACATCCCCCGAGACGATAAACATTAGATGAATGCAAATAATACATTCATTTTGCATTTTTTTTGGTTCCATATTTCTATTGATAAACCTACTTTATTGGTGAAATATCTCCTCGCCGCACGAATGATTCAGTTGTCCTTGTCAGTCGCGAGCAACATTTTCATCAAAATGTGATGAATGGTCTCTGGTTGGAGGTCATTTGTGACATAACAGAAAAATACCATGATATAATTAAAAAAAATTGTGTGTGTGTGTGGGGGGGGGGGGGCGAGACACTTGGATTGTGGCTTGAATCTCTGACATTGCCAAGCTTGGTGTTCTTGAAGCCTTTGAATTATTCAGAACATAAAAGTTTTTAGTAACATTACGTTGGAGAGAAAAGCAATAATCCTTCAGATGTCTGAATCGGTTCAATGCACCTATATATGAAATAGTTCACAAGAGTTTAACATTTGTATTATTCTGTTTGAATTTCAAAACAGAGATGCCGAGTGGTTTGCAGCTCCTGTCAAGAAGTCTCCCTTCCCCGTGCCCAGGGAAGTTGCTTTGACCTTCACACGAATGATGATAATTGAGGACGACTTAAAACAGTGTGAGGCAAAGCAAGCGTGTTTATCAAAAGTGAGGTTCAGTAACCATCATCACATTCAGAAGAATTGCGCGTGATCTTGTGGAAGACAAATCAGTATGTCAAGTAAAGCAACAACAACAACACAGATGCTAGTACTACAATTAGACAAAGACGAGAAAGACACGATTCTCCTTGGCACACTTCACTGAGGCAAACAGAGTCATTTAGTTGCCTGGTGCGCTGAGATTCTGTGGGCCCCCCCAAACATCTCATAAGTGAGAAAGTGTTCCTCTCATTATTTTAGTTTTCCATGCTTAAAAACAAAATGAGTCATCGATTTTGATCGTTTCGACTGTTCTTTCCTATTATTTCAACTATTCCATCTTCTTACTGCTATATAGAGACTTGATTCAGGAAGACGGTACTTCAAACATCAGTCTGACAGTAATCATTTGATCAACAGGTTAATGGTTAATTTGAGGCTGCTAATTCAATGGCCAGTACTCCACTAAATTTGGCTCATACATTTCTGAATCTGACTCATGTCAGCGCTTCACCAGCTATGAACGTACTGGTCTTACAGGAAATGAATACATCCTCTTCCTTTAAATAATGTCCCTCCTTCACTAACTCAGATTACTGCAACCCCGACATGCTGTTACATCAATAGAAAGTAAATTGGAGAGCAACAATAACAGATAGAAACACTGTAATTGGAAATGGAAGAAGGGGAAAAAAACTGGACACCGTGTGTATTTTAAGCAACACTTTAGGTTGTGGGGCGAGCAGATAGGACAGCAGACCACTTGAGATGTAATTCCTAGCTCCACTGAGGCAAGGCTGGACATTTCAATTGTCAGGAAAAACGTAAAGGTGCAAAAAATAAAAGAAGCATGAATAAAGGGGGAACGCCGGGGAACAAGGGGGCAACAGAAGAGAGTGCTGGACTCGCGCTCCCGCAACTGTGAAACAATCCCAAATGGATTCGGCCGTGGCGGCCCAGACTTTGACTGAGCCGTGGTCACTCGCTGCCCCTCACATGCAGGGGTGGTTATTGATGGAGCCATCATATCCAGCCTGAACATGTGTAATGAAATTCTACTCTTCTGATTGGATTTGCCAATAGGATCTCCGTCTCTCGCACAGCCGCAGTCTGGCTTTCATTGCGCAGCGGCCAAGGACGTCCAACAGAGAGTATGCGCGCACACTCCACAGCACTCCATAGGCGTGTGCGCATTATGCCATACTGTACTTTTCTCACCACTACTTTTCTTGCCTGTGTTGTCATCTGCTCTCGCCGAATGGGATGTCTGTTTTCACTCCGTCACCAAGGCTACCATCTTGATTGGGAGGTAAATTTTCTCAAAAAGCCATGCACAAACACTGGCTCCCAACGAAAAAGGTTACAAGTCGATGACCAGCGTTGTTGCTAACTACCGGAAGCATGGCACTTCATTTGAGGGGCATGGGAAAAAAAATGACCTGTGTGTTAATAAAACAGAATCGAGACCGTGTATAATCAAACACAAATATATGCATTATTTATTGTAAATATAGGACGGGACCTGAATATTTCATTGGGCTCGGGTTCATAACAGACTTCGTGGCCACGGGAGGAGTTTGAATTCAAATTTCCAAAAGAGGAAAAAGGAAAGGCGAGAGAGGGAGAATGCAGAGACGGAGTATAAAATTCACATGACAGCTTCAGTTATCTTGAATGCTAATGCGGACTGTGTGCTGGCTGGAATGACACTTGGGTTTTTTTTTTTGTTTTTTTTCCATTGATAAATAGAGCAGAACTCCGTGATAATACTACACATACATAAAGTTTGCACGGACCTTATTACAAGATGCTCCAAAAAGGCCTGATGAAGACTGACTGTTTGGACTAATTATTCTCAGGCCTGGTGGCCCAGCACATTGGCATGTTTATGATGTATACATAGCGAAAAAAAAATCATTATTCCTGCCGCCTGTTGTGATTTCAAATAACGTGGTTGTTTTGTTTTGGTGGGTGCGTTGTGTGTGGCAGAGCTCTTCCAAACTGGGCAAAGTTGGAAGATTTGAATTTAGAAAGAGGGACCCATCAGGACGTCTGCTTTAAATAAAACAGAGCAACACGAAAGTGACTTTGCCACTCTAAATCTGCTTTTCAAAGTAGTATTTACGATTCAAAAGAGACGTGTCATTTTTTCCATGGCACTGGTCAACATGCAATTTTTTTGTTTTTGTACAGTGGACCCTCACATATTTGCTTTTAGGCAGTCGCAAATGGGAGATTTTATCAAGACCCGATCCTGCATTATACATGGAAAAACTTTCCTATTTGCTATTTTCGATAATGTTGCAAGAGAAAAAACTGAGAAAAAAATATTTTTGTGGCTCCTCCTAGCCAACGGTTAACTGACCCAATCATAAATCTAACATCGTATTGTTGTATGGTACATCATATAGACACGGATGGTGTCACGGTTAACCTGACTGACCACTCTGTGACACTTGGCCAGGCACTGTAGGTACGTAAATAAGAATGAGTAACAGCTTGTCTGCTCATGTACATTATTCTTCGCTTAAGATCCCTTGTTTGGGCAGGTGCTGAAGTCTATAAGCACATGTTTTCAATACATATGTCAGTGTAAAACTACCGACGCTGTCAGCACAAGAGCATAAAACGCGGTGCAGACTCGTAGAATGCATGACAACGAATCAGGGAAGAATCTGTGAGGTCAACTCCAGTCACTATATATCTTGAAAAATCAATTACTGGAATACAAAGAAGATTCAAAGGAAAGTAAGTCCACAGTATACGTGGGAAGGTATTGGTGAAAAACAAATGTGCATGGAAATTCCAAAATTCAATTCATGCTGAGTTTCTTTAAGGATCACAATTCAGTCGCTGGCGAGCGAGTGGTTCCACTCACTGTGGTTGGCACAGGACGTGCAAAACAGCTTCCATCACCCCAGCCAATTAGAAAATTACACCCGCATATGAAATACTGCTTAATGCACTACTGTATCAATTACTCTAAAACTATTTTTTTGCTGTACAAGCACATCTACTGCAACATTGTGGGTGCTGTTTTTTTTATGAATTATTTGTATGTCCAACAGTCCCCTCAGAACAGGCCTGAGTTGACAAGAAAGCAAATAAAACATTGATAGAAATGCATCAAGGTGATGGACATTATTACTTTGATCAGAATTAATGGCTCCTATGTTATGATCTCAAAAAGCAGATGCAGTGTTTCACAGTGAAACCTATACAGACTGGAATTTTGTAGGACTTTGTAGGAGGACCTTTTGTATTATGCTGTATTTAGTAGATGACATTTGGAGAGAGGAAAAGCAAAACAGAAAATAGATTTTAAAGGTAGTGCCCTGTGATCAACTGGAAATCTGTCCAGGGGTGTCTGTCTTTCGCTTGGGATGCGCTTCAGCTCCCCGCAACCCTAAAGAGGATAAGCTGTCTAAAAAGCGAGTGGATGGATACCCTAACCTAACTCATGTCAACTTGAAATTCTGGAAAAATACAGCCAGACATGTAAAGTCAAATTCAATTCTTTCCGGGATCCTTCTCAACCTCTCGATTGTTTGGATTTGGTAAAGCACGTTTTCCCATCATAAATAATGGGCATTTTTTGATGAAAGAGTAAAGCGGAGGAGATTAAGGTCATTAGGTTATTCTATGCTACTTGTCCACATTGGGAAAACTGGAGCCTGAACAGTTGTCATTTTGCAATTCCGAGTAGTTACACCAGAGAAAAACAAGTCAACTATTGAAACAGCAAAGTACTCTATCTGACCTTTATCATAAATCTGGTGTACCACGTATATTATCTCTACCTTTTCTCTTTTGGAATAAGTCTCAAAATATGGCAGAGAAAAAAATAGTGGGATATATTAATTTGTGAGAGTTAAGAGTCTCTGCCTCACAATTTAGTTCTGGATTGAACATGGTTGTGTCTGGAGTTTGTTCTCTCTGTTGCGTGTTTCTTTGTCAGTCTAAGCATACTGTTACACTTACTTGATGATTTCTTTCTAAACAAAGTGTTTGTCAGTAGACAGTTGTTGCAGTGCAGTTGCAATGATGAGCATTTGAAAAGTCGAAATCAATGAAGAACCATGTGAATCATCATAGTTGATTAGTGAAGTCACGACAAGAATGAAAATGTATTTATGACGGAATAACATAAAATCAAAGACTGTGACTGGCCGGCAACCCATCCAACCTTTTGCCCCAAGTCAGTCGAGAAAGCCTTCCAGCTCACCCATGTCCCTAATGAGGAGAAATGCTAAATTAGCAGATGAATGAATAAATACAATGTCTTATCCTACAATAACTTTCTTTTATGGATTTACAGAGGCGAACAAACAGTACTTCATACTTCAGTGAAATTCGAGGGAGCAACTCTCTCAGTGTCCATTTGTGTGTACTACACATTTGATGTGTGTGTGTGTGTGTGTGTGTGTGTGTGTGTGTGTGTGTGTGTGTGTGTGTGTGTGTGTTTAGGTCTCAGCTCAGGGCTGTTGGACTATCTCGAGCTTGTGTACATTGTACAGGCACTGAGGCATGGAAGGAGAAGGAGGGGGAACGGGATGAAGGGAGGGAGGATGGGGGGGATTTGAGAGATGAGGGACGTAACATTGAGAGGGATGAAGGGAAAAAGAAAAGAAAAACAACAGGAGCAAACCCTGCTCTCACATCACCCCCACCCGGAGTGGAGTTCCAGGTTTGTATTTGCAATGAGCTTGTTAGCAGGAGAACTACACTGTGTACCACCAACAAGGGCCAACCCCACAGGAACCCACAGAACCCCACCCCCCCGGCATTTGTGAACTGAACAAATCCAATGTTGGGTCCAAGCATCTCTCTCTTTCAAGTACTCCTGGAGATGGGGTTGAAAATGAGAGAGAGAGAGAGAGAGAGAGAGAGAGGAGAGAGAGAGAGAGAGAGAGAAGAGAGAGAGAGAGAGAGAGAGAGAGAGGAGAGAGAGAGAGAGAGGAGAGAGAGAGAGAGAGAGAGAGAGAGCAAAAGGCTATGCAAGATGAGGGAGAAATGCAGGACAGGTGGAGGAGGAGATGTGGATAGAGAAACATAATGAGAATTGGGAAAGCTGAGAAAAAGGAAAATGAAAGCGGAGAGGGTGGGGGAGATGTCTTCACAGAAGTGATTAGACGGCTTTATACGCCCGTGTGTGTTTATTCGAACACAAGGAGGATAGACAAAGCGTGTAGAGAATAGACCACAAGGAAATAGACGAGTGAAAAATAACATATAGTCTGTACCTTTCTTTGTTTTTTTTTTTTTACCAAATAAGTCTGCAGTGCTTCCCCTTTTTTTCATTGCGGTTTCTTGCACTGTAATTTACACTCATTGGGCACAACATTAGGTGCACTTGCACAATCTCATCAGAATCATGAGAAGGCCTCTCAGTCTTTTCGGAAGGCAGACAAAATACATCATTTAACTTTTGTGAGCCAATTTGAGTTCTCAGTGTGACGCCCAGATTGTGGCGCAAAGCACAATCATGTAAATAAATGTATTATTCGTTTAACACCTCTCTGAGTGTCTCAAGCAAAGTATTAAGACAGACATTTTTAATAGTTTTTTTTATACTGAGTGTAAGATCATGATACTTAAACTACGCTTTGCGGTTTGTCACTCAAGTTTTTAAGATGTAATCAAATCTATAATGATAAATTATTCCATGAATGAATATACAAAAAAAAAAAATGGAAGTGTGGACATGAATAAAAACAACTTCAATGAATTGCTCACTACAAAAGACATACAGGATTTGTGCAAACTGCTGCAAAGTCAGTGAAGTGAAATGTGGTCAGGTTATAATCGACTCAACCAACCCACTACTGATCCCACCACACAATAAAAGAGCATTGCGCACAGACTCTCCACGTGAATCAACCTGGAACTGAATATTGAACATATCTACAATTAAAATCTGAATTAACATCCTCTTTGTCCTCAGTGGCAGCAGTCAGGATAAGTCAAAGATGTATGGGCCCGTGCAGTAGTTTATGAATGTTAATTGTCCAAAAAATAATATTTAAGATTCTGCCTCGATTTTAGGAATGATTTTGCCTTCTGGCAAGACAGCTCAGTTCTGGTGCGATTATTATAAGTACTTCACTTGTTATTTTAGTATTTAGAAGTGGAATCAAATGAAAAGATGAGTTCTATAACTATAATAAAAAAAAAAATCTCTTCCCTTTTGTAACATTGACTCAAAACGTTGTGTAAAACATGCAGATGGGGTTGACTTGTAATTCCATTCCCAACATCTTACTCATTATTTGCTCATGACTCTTCTTAAAAGTTATTTTTAATGTTTTCCTTTGTTTAGTGAAGCAACCTTGAGTATTTAACAAAGGCATGCCTTATAAATTATTATTCTTGGTATTACTCTTAGGCCATATACTAGAAAATGTCCCAAAAACGGTTTCGTTCATTACAGCGACAATCTCATTTTTATTTATCTTTTTTCTACAGGAGACCCTTGGTTTATGACAGAGTTCAGTTCCGATGGCTGGAACATAATCCAAATTTCGGTTGCGAACGACAGGGTGCGTTGGGCTTCCTGCACTGCTTAGTCCATGTTTAGGAAGATTAATGGGGAATGACTTGAGATGTTTACAAGAAAAAATGTTGCTAGACCGACTCGTTCCACAATCCACATGATGCCTTAACATTTAGCGTGACCAATTAATTCATGATAAATTATCATCGTAACTCATCAAAATTTCAACAACAATTTCGCTCAATTTATGTGACCAGCCCGTGAAAGATTACATCAGATTGCGTCGTCGTGTGCATTAGTACCTTGCATGTGTGCGTGACATTTGTTATGCATTCAATAGCGGCTTGTAAATACACATAATGCATTTGCTAGATCGTTAATGTTCCTTCTTGCAAAAATTTCAAATCCAGATCTCCTACAACAGCATTTCTCAACCTTTGTTGAGCCAAGACACCCATTTTACAAAGGAATATCTCATGGCATTCATTCATTCTTTCTTTTTCCGAGCCGCTTATCCTCAGAGGGGTCGCGGTGGTGCTGGCGCCCATCCCAGCTATCATCGGGCAGGAGGCGGGGTACACCTAGACAGATGAGATTGTAAAATACAGTATGTACCTTGGCTCTATAAAGTTGTAAACCACTGCTCTAGTCAGTTCGTGTATTCTAATCACAGGTCAAACCAACATTACATGACAGAAATAATGGGTGCTAACTTACTGTAGTTAAATTCCATCCATCCATCCATCCATCCATTTTCTATCCTCACAAGGATTGCGAGGAGTGCTGGAGCCTATTCTAGCTGTCCACAGGCAGGAGGCGGGGAAACACCCTGAACTGGTTGCCAGCCGATTGCAGGACACATCGAGACAAACAGCTGCCCTCACAATCACACCTAGGGGCAATTTTGAGTGTCCAATTAATGTTGCATGTTTTCGGGATGTGGGAGGAAACCGGAGTGCCCGGAGAAAACCCACGCAGGCACAGGGAGAACATGCAAACTCCACACAGGCGGGTCCGGGATTGAACCTGGGACCTCAGAACTGAGAGGCCAACACTTTACCAGCAGAACCACTGTGCCACCCTGTAGTTAAATTATTATTGTAATTAAATTACTTTAGACAGATCAAAACTTTAGGGCAAAGGTGTCAAACTCATTTTTGTCACGGTCCATATTGTACTTATGGCTTCCCTCAGAGGGCCGTTATGACTGTGGAACCATAATCATATTTACATACAAAATTTATGAACTAGTTTTGGAATCATAAGTCAAGGGTAATGGGTTTTTTCAACTATTGTTGTTTAGCAACACAAACGTGCTTGTGATGTGTCAACGTTATCATTTATGACGTGACAATTTGAAATTTGAATACAGATTTGAACAAAAATCATGGAAAGCTGATAGACAATTTGCCTCCGTGGGCCACATAAAATCATGCAGCGGGCCAGGTCTGGCCCTCGGGCCTTGAGTTTGACACCTGTGCTTTAGAGCATGATTCGAAAGAACGCCTGCATGTTCGTTCACAACCGTTAGCGCTAGCACTAGCTTGCGAGGCTACAAGATTTTCAGACAGCTGGCGTCTCCAAGTGTGAATAGAGTTGCTCTAAAGCTATTTTCAAAAGTTAAGAATGGTTAATAATTGCTAAAAAAATAACCAAGCACAAGGGGATTGATCATTAAGTCTAGATTGGTGGGAAAAGAAATGAAAGTGACCGTATGTGAACATATGAGGTTTCCACCCAAAAGCAACGATGGGATCCTTCAAAAAAGGCTGAAAGGGGAAGTTTGCTTCACATTAAAGTAAATGCACGTGGTATGTCACCTAGTGATGCATTTATCATAAATGACTGCTCGTACCTTCTCTGATGTCTATCGCAGCATAATGATGAGTGTGTGTTATCAAAAAGACATCAGCGGAAATATCCGTGAGATGGAAAGGAAACATGAGAGTGAAAGAGGGAACATGTCATAGAAAATAAGAGCGAGGTGATTAATTGATGAGGTCAAGTATGTTTAGAGAAAAGAAAATGGCTGCTCATTGTTGATTGCAGCTAATGGAGGAAGGTAATAAGTCAGTAATGGACAAAGATGATGCTGCCAATTGGTTCTCCGGGAGGCCAAATGCTTCCTATCAACAGGACAGGTTTTTTTTTTTTTTACACGTGGGGGTTTGCTTTTAAGCTCTGACCAAAGGGTTGGATTAAGGCTCCATCTCGTAAAGTTCAAGCGTTTCAAAGATTGTACTATAAAGAGCAAACAATCCAAGAGCATAGCCTTCAAACACCCAAATCCTGGTTGGATTCCAGATCTAAATTATTAGTCTTAAAGGCTAAACAGCCTCTGGATATAGACAGAATGCACACAAGGAAAACATTAAAGAAGACCCATAGGGTGCAGCAGTGGTACCAGCGCATGCACAGTACTTGAAGGATACATTCAGAAATTCTGTATGTTTCTTCTGGCTATCTTGCTTTTCATCTTTATACAACTGGGACACACCGTTGATAGAATACGGGAAGTACAAAAATGTGGGAGAGTAGGGTGACTGCTTGGGTAAGAAAATCCCCCCAAAAATCCCAAAGTAGTGGATTGAAATGACAGCGACATGCACTCCGTGACAGAGCTGTAAATTCAAAATAATATTCCTTCTTACTAACTGTCTTTTCTCATTTTTCATTCCATATTCTATTGCTTCATGTGTGTACAGCTGAAGGCCTCTTCCAGAGTAGAAGTTTGAAGTTATATTCTTATTTCAGGTAAAATATTAGGTTAAATGGATAATTTCCTGTGATCCTCACGCTGCTAAGAATGGACGAATGAATAGCTATTTTTGTTGCCATCGTTGTATTTGTCCAAATAAATGTACCTTTAGTTTTATTAAACGTCAGTCAGGGATGTAGGCCAGGTAATAATATTCAACTGCGCTTTGGACATTTTAAAATGTTTTTTTCTTTTTCCTCTGTGACACACAATGTATGAAAATACTTTACTTTTTTTTTTATCTGAAAGGGCTGGACCATGTTGTCAGATGTCTTCCAGTCTTTGGATTTTTCACCGCACAGACCGACTCGTTCCACAATCCAAACGATGGCTTAACATTTAGCGTGACCAATTAATTCATGATAAATTATCATCGTAACTTATCAAAATTTCAACAACAATTTCGCTCAATTTATGTGACCAGCCCGTGAAAGATTACATCAGATTGCGTCGTCGTGTGCTTGTGTGCGTGACATTTGTTATGCATTCAATAGCGGCTTGTAAATACACATAACGATGAGTTTAAAAGCGATTGAAACTTTTTTTGGGGGGTGGAGGGCAGAGTTAAACATTTTAGCATTGAAAGGCAAAACGTGGATATTTCTTTGTTGGTTCAGAGACAAAGGAGTGTTTCCGACATCTAGGGGAAAAGGGGCTGATGGCAGACCATCCATAGGAGCACCCAATACCCCCTACCCCCCCCCCCACACACACACACACCTAGCTGGTCAAACAGCTACAGTAATAATAAGGGTGTACATAATTTAGAGTGGAAGTCCAATTTGAAATGAAAATTTTCTTCACAGAGAGTGCCAATTTGTATTTCACTCGGTAGACGTTAAATAAAGTACAAGTCGTCATACAACAACAACAATAAGGTAAATGAAAGGGGGGAAAAACATGAAACAATATCCCAAAATCATAAAGTGATGATTCTCGCTAGCCTCAGAGCGCCCGCAGTGATCAGGAAGGATGTTGCGGGGGTTTGGAGCATAAAAGCTGAAGGAACCGAGAGCTAGGGGAACAAGCACAGAGGCAGACTTGCAAAAGAGGCTCCATGAGTTGTGCACTTCTTCAATTTTCTTGCACTTCCAGCCTGCAGCACTCAGATGTAAACGACTGATGCCGGTCTATGAGCATTAGCTTGGACCAGACCGGCGAGCAGGCTCACTTATCTCTGAATCACCTGGGTTCTGTTGAGCTAAACAAGCAGCAAAAAAAAACTATCAGCACTGTCATCTGCTTATTCCTGAACTAGGAAGAAATTATGTGATTTTATTGAACTTTCATCTGTTTATGGGATAATCTCATTAGGGTGTAATGCATTTTACAAGATCTGCCTCCTTCATCACTTGTCCGCCAGGGTCAATAACTACTGAGGCTGCGAAAGAGGAATCAGAGTGCCTGTCTGTGTTTTGAGTCTCCGTCAAATCTATAATAATGTTCTTTTCGGTCTGATGTGATTTAGCTGATTTTGGGTTTGCCCCACAGTGCATGGCCATCATCGCTTTAAAACTAAGAATATAATCCCATTCTTCCTCAGGTGGTGGCTGGGGTAATTTATGTATTTAACTGTATTTATTTGAGAATGCAACAAATACATCAGCATGGTCTCACAGCCATTCAGCAAAGTACAAGCTTTTCTGCTCTTTATTCTTCAGACCTACAGTGAAGAAAATGAGTATTTGAACACC
The DNA here is from genome assembly GCF_019802595.1 of Syngnathoides biaculeatus. NCBI lineage: Eukaryota > Metazoa > Chordata > Actinopteri > Syngnathiformes > Syngnathidae > Syngnathoides > Syngnathoides biaculeatus. Next base: position 29,862,069 of record NC_084643.1, on the reverse strand, counting down.
CTGCTATATTGAACTTGTTCTCCCACTTAGAAATCATGGAGGGGTCTGAAATGTTCATCGTAGGTGCATGTCCACTGTGAGAGAGATAATCGTCAAAGAAAAATCCAGAAATCACAATGTATGATTTTTTTTATTACTTATTTGTGTGATACGACTGCAAATAAGTATTTAAATGTCCACCAGACAGAATTCTGACCCTCTTTAAAAGTCCACCTTCACTGTAGGGTACAGTATTATTATTATTAAGTATTTTATTATAATCAGATGCACCTGTATGAGGCTGTTAGCTGCAGAAAGACACCTGTCCACCCCATACAATCAGTAAGACTCAAACTGGTAACAGGGCCAAGACCAAATAGCTGTCCAAAGACAGAGACAAAATTCTACAACTCCACATGGAAAGAGTTACGGAGAAATTGCCAAGTAGCTTGGTGAACAAAGGTCAACTGTTGGAGCAATCACTAGATATTAATCATTATCTAATCATTAGATAATAAAATGGAAGAAGCTAAACATGACGGTCAATCTGAACACAGGACTGCACGACAGGACTTGGTCAATGACGTGAAAAGACCTGGGACCACCGTTTCGAACGTGATCGTTGGTAATACACCAAGACGTCATGGTTTGAAATTGTGCATGGAAGGGAAGGTTCCCCTGCTTAAACTAGCACATGTCAAGGCCTGTCTTAAGTCTGCCAATGACCATTTGATGATACAAAGGAGTCATGGGAGAATGTTTTGTGGTCAGATGAGACCAAAATTTAATTTTTTGGTCATAATTCCACTAACCATGTTTGGAGAAAGACGAATGATGAGTTCCATCCCAAGAACACCAACCCTACTGTGAAGTATGGGGGTGGTAGCATCATGCTTAGGGGGTGTTTTTCTGCACATGGGACAGGACGACTGCAATGTATTAAGGAGAGGATGACTGCGGCCATGTTTTGTGAGATTTTGGGGAACAACCTCTTTCCCTCAGTCAGAGCATTGAAGATGGGTCGTCGTTGGGTCTTTCAACATGACACTGACCCGAAGCACACAGCCAGGAAAACCAAGGAGTGGCTCTATAAGAAGCATATCAAGGTTCTGGCGTGGCCTAGCCAGTCTCCAGACCCAAACCCAATAGAAAATCCCTCCTGCAGTGCGTGCAAACCTGGTGAACAACTACAGGAAATGTTTGACCTTGGTAATTGCAAACAAAGACTACCAATTATTAACATTGGTTTTCTGAGGTGTTCAAATACTTATTTGCAGCTGTATCACACAAATAAATGGTTAAAAAAAAAAATCATCCATTGTGATTTCTCGAATTTTCTTTTTAAATTATCTCTCTCACAGTGGATATGCACCTACGATGAAAATTTCAGACCCTTCTATGATTTCTAACTTGCAATATAGCTGGGTGTTCAAATACTTATTTTCTTCACTGTACTTATCAATAAGTGATATATGGATGAATTTTGGGCTTGTTGTATGGCTGTGAGACCATGCAGATCTGTATTTGGTTTGTTTTATTCATCATAACTTATTCCAACTAAATCTTCATTGCTTGGTTAGTCTTAATAATAAACCATTCAATTTTGAACTTGCTGTATGGCTGGTGGATTATTCTGATTCATCCATCCATTTTATAGCCACTTATCCTCACAAGGGTCTTGGGAGTGCTGGAGCCTAACTCAGCTGTCAACGGGGAGGAGGGGGGGGATACACCCTGAACTGGTTGCTAGCCAATTGCAGGGCACATGGAAACAAACAAGCATTTCCACTCACAATCCCACTTAAGGTCAATTTCGAGACTCCAATTAAGGCATTTTTTTGGGATGTGGGATGAAACCCAGGTGCCCGGCGAAATACTCTGATTCATATTTTCTTTATTTCACTCATGGTAATTCTTTCAACCCGGTGTTCATTGGTTTGTCTTAAGAATAAAGAAAATAATGATGTGTATTCAAGTTAGCACTTTCTGTATGGCTGTGATTTATACTTTGCTTTAATAATGGTAATTCTTTTCAACGCGGTTCTCATGGCTTACTTTCTCTGTAGAATGAAGCTTTGCTGTCTTAATGAAGACCTGCGTCTTGAAAAAAAATGTTGCTTCATGTATATATACAAATGTCAAGAAACAGGACTGAAATGTACGGCACATTTTCTTGTTTTTATGATGTCACACTATTCACGGCACTCTCGCATCTATAGGTATCTTGCCATACTGCTAGTATCTGGTCTGGCTATTGTTCGGATACCGGTAATTAGAGCCGTCCGTGGAAAAGTAGACATCAATTTGAAGTGAAGCATTTAAGTGGACAATGCACCTGCTAATTATCTGAGGCATTCTATTGGAGCGGTAGCCACAATTTGAACAAATACGTATAATCATTTACGTATATGCAAAATGACCATTTTTAACATCTGGTTCATGGTTCACCAGAGAGAAGAAAATTTAGACTTTACTGGGTTGAACAGGTGCCAATAGCGTATCTGTTGGAACCTTTAGCCAATAAATTATCCTTCACACAGAGAAATGGGAGTCCCACATTGATCCTCACACAAGAGGATCAGGTAACATTGACACGACATTACATCTGCAATATTACCTTTCAACACGTGATAAAATGATCAACAGCTAAATATGATTTCAATCATGTTCAGTAGCTTCCCAATTCATCCCAAAAGTGCCTCGATCAAAAGTGTATCTGCTGATAAGTCGACAAGCCTTGCAGTGTTTGAGTTGGCTCGAGTTGTGCTTTTTCCCCAACAAGGGGAGAGCAATTTAAAACAACCGAGGTATGTACCTTCAAAGAAACAGACCAAGAGACATAAAGTCATTACTGTTATCAACTGGACGGTGAGTGAGACAAGTCGAATTCCTGCACTCTTCCATTTTGTCAGATTCACACCCAAAGTGTGTCTGTATCCACTCTTGTTTTCTTCCTTGTGCAACAATCAAATACACAATTATTTGCTCCCCCCAGCCAGCCAGCCAGCCAGCTCATTTTAGTAATGACATCTACAATGAGTAATTAATATAGAAATGTGCTAGAGATTAAAAAAAAAAAATTATACATGGGAGGTGTTTTTAATTGCTTTTCTGAGAGTTGGTCTCAATCACACCTGGACATTTGATGGTTTAGAACAAACAAAACAAAAAGCGACTATGATGAAGTGAGTTTGACAAAAGCAATATTTTCAACACAGTTTGAAATACGCCCCACCCCCCACCCCCCAGGGTTACACAGATAATGACAGCCTCGCAAGTGAGCAAGGAAATTAACAGGGACCAGTCTACAATGAGAGCACAAAAGAGCCAGCGCCCCCAGTGTTAGTGCTCGGCTAATTCTTACCATGGGGAGGGAGAGAGAAGGCTGTTGTTAATACTTTCCTCTTGCTTATGAAGAAAACCATAATTTCATTCCATGAGCGATATCATCTATATGCGCAAGAAGAAGACACTTTATGGGAAAAACGCATAGAGAGACGTGGGGCCCAGAGGCTGCTGATGGGAATGTCAACAGTGCCCCCTTGTGAAGCCCCAATGTAACTCATCTGCATTGTGCTTGTTGAGGGTTTGCAATTTTATAATTGTATGAAGCCCATTGGACTTGTTCACGCTGTCAAAATGCTCCACGTGGACAAGTGGGGAGAGGAAGGAAAATGGGGGTTATGTGAAGAGAGCGAGGTTATCTTGTAGAAGTAGCTCATAAGTGTGTTCGGTGAAGGAATTAGAAGATGGGTAAAATAGCAGCCTGATTAAAGTGCAATCACCAGCCGTTGCTGGATTTTTTTTTTTTCAAAGTGCATTAGTGCAGCAGAGGCTGAGTTTTAATTAGCTTAGCGGGTATGAACACATTTGTTTAGCCTGTTGCCATGGCGCTCACACAGCCTTAATTATATCATAGTCATTTTTCACCAACCCGATCCCTTGGGAATGTAATAACTTCCCGAACCTCATCATTATTCAAAAAGGGACCACTTGTTGAAGCATCTCTATCCTGAAGCTAGTATTGCAAAGTACAAATAGTACACTAGTCATCTTGAGCGGAAACTAATAAGATCATCTTTGCCTGACTGTTACCCTCCAAGGCAGTGAGGAGATCTTTGCGTTGTATTCCATCCACGCGACTTGACTAGCGCTCACTTTATAGCTCGGTTACACTCCATATAATCCCCATTAACAGATGCTTGAAACTCCTCAAAGGAGTTAACTGTTGTTAGCCTCTGATGAGCCAAGCACATGTTGAGATGAATGGCTTTATTTGTCAAATTTACATCACATGCACGCACGCACGCACGCACGCGGAGACAGACAACACCTGGAGGACAAGACGGTGAGATCAGGGTGACTTTGGCGCTTTTCAGTCTGCGCCCTTCCAAACACTCGCACATCAAAAAGTGAAATCATCCGCTCACCACTTCCCCTATTAACTGCGAGGCTTTAATAGGATTATGAGGAAAATCCAGTCTGAAAGGTAAAACGCGGGTGAAACAGTAGCTGGGAGCTGCAATCAAAGACCTCTTCGAGGGGTCAAGATGCGCATTGATGATCACATCTGGGCATGAACCAAAGGCAGCCCTAATCCTCTTAGAACACCGACGACAACGCTTGGATGTTGACGAATGCAAGCTTCATCAAAGTGCGACTTAGAAGAGTCACGCGTGTTGAATCAGTACTACGAGCCAAATGTTTGTGTTCCTATCAGTCTCAGGGTGTCATCAGTGTCTTGATACTCGTCACGAGATGTCGACAGACAGACGACTCCATTGTCCTCATGCGATCTGACAGGCGGTTACTGTGCGCCCTGACTACTTGCTGCCAGGCTTATTTATATGCGCTGGGTGAGAAGCAACTTAGCGAGAGCAAATTGGCTTTGCACAGAGAGAGACAGCCATCGCCGCTTTGAAGTTGGAGCATCTGGGTGCCTGTCAGAGGTGGGGAGAGTAGCGCAAAACGCTACTCAAGCGAGAGTACTACTACTTCAGAATGAAGCAAAAGTACAAAGTAGTCATGCAAGTATTGATTTGTGGAAGAGGAATTAGATATGTAGTAAAAAGAAAAAATACTCAGTAACTGGCAACTTGTAATTTTTTTTTTTTAATATAGTGAATAGTACCTCAAATATTGACCTCACTAAGAATAAATTAGCAAGTATTCAGTGAAATAAAGTACTGAGCAACTGTTCAGTATCTTGATTTTGTAACTAAAGCATGAAAATCAAATATACAAAAATAGAAATATGTGCACTTTCAGGATTTTTCTTTTTTTTTTTACATTACGGAATGGTGGATGACTGGTTAGCGCACAGGTCTGAGGACCTAGGTTCAAACCCTGGCCGTGCCTGTGTGGAGTTTGCTAGTTCTCCTCGCACCTGTGTGGATTTTCTCTGGGCTCTCTAGTTTCCGCCCACATCCTAAAAACAGAAACGAATCTATACAATTTACATATATTAAATTTCAACTGGTGGATTTACCCACCTTTATCAGCAATGCAGACTTCCGTTTCATTACTCTCAAACAATGTGTTCTGCCAAGTTATATATTTATCTCAGCACTGTGCATACATTGTGCAAAGTTTTTTTTCCTGCTTCTTTTGAATGTGCACAACAACCCTTTTTACAGAGAAGAACAGACAGCCCCTAATGCTGTAACTTTGAAAATTTTGCTTCCGTATGGGGCCACGCAGACTGTCAAGCAGAAGCAGTTGGAAGGCTGTTAAGGTGGAGGCACATCAAGCCGTCGACTGACTATTGTGTCTAGTTGGGCCCAAACACCTGGCTTCATTTTCACTCACACTACCACAGACTCAGGATGCTTGGTAAAAAATAAATAAACAAATAAATAAACTTATGTTTTTGCAGCTTCGGTTTCTCTTCTTGTGAACTGATACCTTACCCAGCAGCCAGTCAGAGTGACCAACCGTCCGAGAGTGAAATTAATCACAAACTGCCCAACGAGGGCCCGGCGAGGGCCAACTGGTACCAGGGGTAGGTCACACGGATGCAAGCTTGTCGGCTTCATGAGTCTTGTATTTACAATAAATGGCCATTAAGTGCTCCTTACAACCTCGTTCTTGTCGAAATATGATGCTGATCACAGAAAAAGTTACATTCTGTCGTGTGTCTGGAAAAACAAATACCCTAAGATGTGGTTCTCAAAATGTTTGCACCAAAAACCACAAAAAAATACTTAGCTCTCCAAGTACCAAATGAAATTTAAATAGAACTTAACTATTCTTAGCTACCACACATACCACTACAGGTTGCCCGTACGACACCAGTGGTACTTGTACCACATTTTAAGAAGCACTGTGCTAGAACTTTAAATTAGCATTTGCTAGCCATTCAACCCTGGCAGAGGTCCCCTCCATACTGCAATGATTCCCAACAAATGTGCAGAGGCTCAAGTGCGCCATGACACTGCATCAGGTGTGCCGTGTGAAATCATCAAATATCACAATGTGGTTGAAAATTTATTTATTTATTACAAATAATGAACCTACAGTATGTTTATCTATGCCTGCCACGCATACAGTGACTGGCAGAACAATTAAATGCTCTTCAATTAGATTCATTCATTTTCCAAACCGCAGAAAATACATAATTGACGCACGAGTCCACTTTTTGAAGCTTTCAGGTTTGGCGGCTTGTCTTGAGAGTTTTCGAATCTAAAACATGAACCTTGACTCGCTGGGCTGCAATGGAATCCCCCACACCCACTCATTTCGCGGCAGCCTAACAGAAGGCACCACTCCCTGACTCATGTCGCTTCGCTGCGACACCAGTGGATGAGGCAGCCATATATATCATAGGCCAATTGTGTCCTCTGAGGCCGTGACAGACAAAAGCCAACACAATCAATGAAGTCTCAGCTCAAGCCCGACCTATGTGCACTGAAACCGTTGGCTGTGCCACTTCCTTGACCTTTTCTCCTTCTAAACGACTCCCCTTCACATCTATGTACTGTCTCTTTTCCATCAACTCATCCATTCAGTATTCACTCGCTGACTTGACTCCAACTTAGAAAAAGGACCACTTCAGACGCAGAGAAACAACGGGGGTGCAAGGATTACTGAACGCCATTGAGCTTGTTAGCGCAGCGCACCTATAGCACAATAAATGTCAACTTTTGCTTTTCATGGCAGCTGAGCGGCTCCAGCAACGGAACGTTGAACTTTGCCTAAATATTGTATACTGGAGGGCCTTCCAACAGGGGTAAAAATCCTATTAGAGAGATGGAGGAAGCATCGGGGAGTTGCTGGAAGTAATTAAACTGGGGCGTCAAAGTCGTTGCGACCTGTTTACGACTCTAAAGAGCAGCCTTTTCGTGTGGCACACAGGATCCCCTTTCACTTATTACTGACGATTAACAGTGTGGAGTTCTCCCGCAAAGGCCATGGATTTTTTGGGGGGAGAAACAGTGTCATGAAAACATTTCCTGAGGAAATATATCTGTACAGATAATCATCACATGTGAGTTGATATCTTGATTTTAGTATAAGAGGAGAAAAGGCCAACTTGGTGCTGCTATTTAAAATTGCTTTTATTTTAAGATCAGCTCATATTTGATTACAGCTGCCTATGTGAGTACGTATATTGATTTGGGTCAGTTTCTTGGGCCAGCTGGGTCAACAGCATTATGCCACATTATGCACGATCCTTTCTTTTGGAGAGGTATTGATCTTCCCCCAAATATTTGGTTCTGTGTGAGTGCGTCCGGTCGTTTGTGTGTGTGTGTGGAAGTTGTGAAAGGAGGAAGACAAGCTTCGACCAAGAATAACAGGCATGTTCCAGATGAGTGACTTTGACATAAAAATCTATGAGTTTGTGCAGTCCATTCCCAGTCTTGCGGAGACTTTTGTGGACAGAGCACTTTCAAATAATAACAAATAATAAAAAAACACACTTAACCTTTCCAGAGAAACATCTTCTAATTGCTTTTTCCTGATGACAGTCTTTCTATTATGAGTCATGCTTTCAAAGTGAGAAAGAAATAACAATGCATTCAAAGCACGTACACTTTAACACAACATGCAATTACATATAACCCATATTTAAATACCCACCCGCTAGTTCTGAAGATTGCTTGAGCGAATACACACGTTCAATACATGCTGTCATGACAACATACAGTGAAGAAAATAAGTATTTGAACACCCTGCTATATTGCAAGTTCTCCCTCATAGAAATCATGGCGGGGTCTGAAATTTTAATCGAAAGTGCATGTCCGCTGTGAGAGAGACAGTCTAAAAAGAAAAATACAGAAATCACAATGTATGATTTTTTAACGATTTATTTGTGTCATACAGCTGCAAATAAGTATTTGAACCCCTGTCTATCAGCTACAATTCTGACCCTCAAAGACCTGTTAGTTCCCCTTTAAAAGTCCACCTCCACTCCATGTATTATCCTGAATCAGATGCACCTGTGGGAGGTCGTTAGCTGCATAAAGACCCCTCTCCCACCGCACCCCCCATACAATCAGTAAGATTCAAACTTGAAACATGCCCAAAACCAAAGAGCTGTCCAAAGACACCAGAGGCAAAATTGTACAACTCCACACGGCTGGAAAGGGCTACGGAGTAATGGCCAAGCAGCTTGCTGAAAAAAGGTCCACTGTTGGAGCAATCATTAGAAAATGGAAGAAGCTAAACAAGACGGGCAATCTCTATCGGAGTAGAGCCCCTTGAAAGATATTACCTCGTGGGGTCTCAATGATCCTTAGAAAGGTGAGGAATCTGCCCAGGACTACACAACAGGACTTGGTCAATGACCTGAAAAGAGCTGGGACCACTGTTTCCAAGGTGACTGTTGGTAATACACTAAGATGTCGTGGTTTGAAATCATGCATAGCACGGAAGGTTCCCCTACTTAAAGCAGCACATGTCAAGGCCCGTCTTAAGTTTGCCAATGACCATTTGGATGATACAGAGGAGTCATGGGAGAAAGTTTTGTTGTCAGATGAGACTAAAATGGAATTTTTTGGTCATAATTTCACTAACCGTGTTTGGAGGAAGATGACTGATGAGTTCCATCCCAACCACACCATCCCTACTGTGAAGCATGGGGGTGATAGCATCATGCTTTGGGGGTGTTTTTCTGCACATGGGACAGGTTCACTGCACTGTATTAAAGAGAGGATGGATTGTGAGATTTTGGGGAACAACCTCTTTCCCTCAGTCAGAGCATTGAAGTAGTGTCATGGCTGGGTCTTTCAACTTGACAATGACCCGAAGCACACAGCCAGGAAAAATAAAGGAGTGGCTCCGTAAGAAGAATATTAAGGTTCTGCCGTGGCCTAGCCAGTCTCCAGACCTAAACACAATAGAAAACCTTTTTTCTCAGCGACAGACCAGAAACCTGTGTGATCCAGAGAAGATCTGTATGGAGGAGGGGGACAAAATCCCTCCTGGAGTGCGTAGAAACCTGGTGAACAACTACAGGAAACATTTCACATCTGTAATTGCAAACAAAGGCTACTGTACCAAATATTAACATTGGTTTCCTCAGGTCTTCGAATACTTATTTGCAGCTGTATCACACAAGTAAATTGTTTAAGAAAAAAAAATCATACAGTGTGATTTCTGGATTTTTCTTTTAAGATTATCTCTCGCACAGTGGACATACACCTACGATGAAAATTTCAGACCCCCTCCATGATTTCTAATTGGGAGAACTTGCAATGTAGCGGGGTGTTCAAATACTTATTTTCTTCACTGTATGTTCATTAAACAATCAGCGTTCACCAGGTATTTAGATATTAGGTATGTAGACGTGATTATTCCGATACACTGTCACCAGGGTTGTCGTCAGGACCCCCACCATAGAAAAAGTTAGGAACATAGGCAGTTGAAAGACACCAAAAGCTCTCTCTTAATACATAAATGAGAAATTACAGAATGCTGTACATGTATTTCTTCTGTCACCGATGGGGTAGTGGTACACACACCTGACTTTGGTGCGGGCAGCGTGTGATCGATTCCTGTTCAGTGATGTTGTCGGTAGGTGCCCTGCGACTGACTCGTGACCAGTTCAGGCTGTAGTCTACCTTTCACCCGGAGATAGCTGGGGTAAGCGGCTTAGAAATGGATGGATGCATGTATTTGTCCTCTCGCCTGACTTTGGTGCAGGATGCGTTGGTTCAGGTCCCACTACAGAGACTGTATGTATGTGAATGCGAATGGTTCTCTGTGTCTATTTGTGCCCTGCGACTGACAGGCGACCAGTTCAGGGTGTAGTCCGCCTTTCGTCTGAGGTCAGATGGGATAGGCTGCAACACCCCACAACCTTAACCAGGATAAACGCTGTTGAAAATGGATGGGTGAATGTAATGTAATATTTTATTGCTGTCTGCATCTATTTTTAAAGGCAGCGTTTATGATACAACGCTTGTGTGGGATTACAGATAAATGTGCAGCTATACGGAATGACAGAGTCAATGGATGTACTGTCACACATTTTAAGAAATATTCCTGGCTGAAAATTTGATGATCCATAAGAAAAGCCTTGTGTAAGTTTGAAACAAATTGCCAAAGTTGAATGACAGCACGGAGGCTGCAACGATTCCTCCAACCTTGCGCTAACAGCACAGACCTTTCGCCGACCCCCCACCCCCAAAAAAACTTCTCAGTCAGAAAATTTGACTCATTCCAAACTTGATATTCAACACGAGACAGCAGTAAAAGTTTGACACTCCTAATTGCAGTGCCGAAGTCTATGTATAGCGTTTTGTGGCGAAAGATTATGAGAAGTGAGAAGAGAGACTGCTGAAAAAGACACGACATAAACAAGACAGATATGCGGGCGCACAGACAAAATGATGGACAGACAAAGGAGAAAGGATGCACTCACGCTTCACATCATTTTCTGCCAACATTTTCCACTGGGGTTTAAAAATCCATTGCCATTCATTCTCATGGGCTTCATAAGCAAACACCAAGGCACAGCTGGCTTCCCCCTGCCTTATTACTGTCAGTCGTACGCAAATGTCACAAAGAACTACATCCTACTCATACTAAATAATGTCAAATGGGAGAAACTGACATTTCTGCTACCATTATAGAGTCATTAAAATGTCGAAAAAAAAAAAAGTATAAAATATATATTCACTCTAGTTGGCATGGTGGAAAACTGCGTCACCATTATGAGGACCTGGGTTTAAATCTTGATCCCGCCTGTGCGGCGTTAGCATTTTTTCCCTGTGCCTGCATTTCCTCCCACATCCCATAAACATGCATGGTACGTTTATTGAAGAGTCTAAATTGCTTTTGGTATGGATATGAATGTGTATGAATGTGGTTGTTTGCTTCCGTGTGTCCAGCGATTGGCTGGCAACCAGTTTAGGGTGATGCCTCTCACCTGAACATAGCTGGCTCCTGCACACCCTTGCCCCTTGTAAGGATAAGCGGCTCAGAAAATGAATGGATGGGTATATGTACTTATCTCGAGTCATATACATACATGCACACATTAAATAAATCAAGAGTGAAGCAATTTCACAATCTTAAAGTGAGGCGGGATTATACCCTTGCGTGCTTTGCATACTACAGTAAAATGGGTAGTGTCACATCTTTTATTGCATGTTTTGTCAATTATGCTATGAAGAACATCCATCCATTGTCCAAGCTGCTTATCCTCACAAGAGTCACAGGAGTGCTGGAGCCCCTATCCCGGCTATCTTCAGGCAGGAAGCGGGATGCACCCTGAACTGGTTGCCAGCCAATCACAGGGCACATGGAGTAAAACAACCATCTGCACTCACAATCACACCTATGGGCAATTTAGAGTCTCCAATTAATGCATGTTTTTGGGATGTAGAAATTGGGAGTACCCGGAGAAAACCCGGAGAGAACATGCAAACTCCACACTGACTAAAAAGTAGAAAGCAAGAAAGTTTCATTTCATAACTACATTTTTAAATTTATTTTACAAAGAAAACAACGTCCAAAGATAAAATGCAGCTCATAAGTACCTTGTGATTGTTTACCTGTTATTTTCGCAAGTTTTTAATAGCTTAGTTTGCTAACCAGCCATATACTCTATGAGGTTGTGTTTCATATATAGATTGTGCACCACTTGAATAAAAACCACAGCACAATCTGGCTCCCAAGTGTCTCTATGGAATTATATCTATACTAGGTAAACCAAATTTTACTCACTAGATAACTAAATTCAATTTGGCCTGGTCCAATATAAAGTACTTGCCACAGGTTTAAGTAAGAAATATCTACAATAATGTAACTTGCAATTTATTGTCTACTTACATTTACTGGTGATGGATCGTGGAGTCACACAAACAAGTGATACACAAAAGGTAAACCGACTCAAGTCTCGTTACACAATGAGTGAAAGCTGGGTAAAAGAGCAGGAAACAAGCTGATTGGCTGACACTGACTAGGTAAATTAGATTAGAATCTCCTATTGGGGAAATGTCATGTGACCAAACACAGAAAAAAAATTATACACATACGGTGTATGCTTTGAGAATAACCACAGTTTGATGATTGCTTGAATCTGAATTTGCTAATATTCAGTTTTCTTCATGGTTGGGATGTTTTAACAGAAGTTAACCATTATTGGAACATGTCCCCATGTTATGTTGCAGTTGCAGTTTTACTCTTTGAGGAAGCATTCCATCAAAAAGCTACCAAATTGATTTGCCAATTATGACACTGTTAGCTAAGGCAATCAAACAATGCTTACGTTTTTTGCTTTGACATGGTAGTGCTTTGGTTGCCCCTTGAAAAAGTCTTATTTCGCTTGGCAACTACTTGCCAAGTCATTAGCAGAGAAATGGTTAAAATTTAAATTAGTCCATCAGTTACATAAGAGTAACTGTCAGACAGATATCCAGTCACTTGGTTTTAAAAAAAAAAAAAAAAAGAGCAACCCGGTTGCTTCATTTCCCACATGATGAAAAGACACCGCACTGCAGAGATGCTGCTACCGTTAACAGCAAAAAAGTCAGTTTTGCATTGTCATCTTTAAAAGAGATCACCCTTTTGAAAGTAAGTTGTCTGCTGACTCCCCATTTGTGTTGGGTGATGCATTGCACAAATTTGTGTAACTTGAGCGTTGTACAATCGCCAAAGAAACAGCCAGTCCACATGCAAGAACCAGGGACCAAAGAGTTGTTTCACAAGGTAAAAGACCAAAGTGAAAGCGAGCACAAGAGAGAAGTGAATGTTGGAGGAGGATTTAGTCAAGGGGTGTTTGGACGATGAGTGACGGAGCGGAGTGAGATGGGAATTCGGGGTGGGGAGGGGGGGGGGGCGCTACAAAGACACACTGTAAAGAGGGGGCGGGGAGAAAGAGCCGAAGCGACTTTATGGAGGAATGTGAATGTTCAGTGGAAGGACTGATTGCACCATAGCCGGCTCTTGACAGGAGGTGAGAGGGGCATTGGGAATAAACCAACATTATCTTCATCCTTGGCCGTGGTCGTCCACTCCGTTTTGGGGGAAAGCAGCCCATGACTGGGGCTGGGAAAAGATCCTGAACAGGTAAGTCACCACTAATTTGGCATCTTCTACGTCTACACTGTTTGATCTGACAACTTCGAACATCATCAGATCTCGTTTGTCAGAACTTGAGAGTTTGGAAACTAATTTTGCAGTTTGACAGTCTTTTGCTTGCACAACCTACTTTCAGCGAGACGGCAACACTAAATTAAGAGTTTGCATTGTCAAATTTGTCCATCACCAATATAACCGTTACTGGACAAACCTGTTTTTAACGTGGTGTTTCGGGGTGACCTTAAGGTGTCTATCTCGTCCCAATCATCCTCTAAAATCCCATTTGTGTCCTTATTTTTGTTGTTGTTGAGTCAAACAGTAGAGGTGCAAAGGTCCATCACACTGCTGTTGAACTATGTTCAAACAAGTGGAATGAAGTGGCAGCCTATGTGAAAGACAGAGACATTAGTGAGGTGTGACAAGGCGAATGGGCATGTCTAAGCATGCTCAAAATTGCTGTGCATAGGAGGTAACAAAACACTGGGTGTGTGGCAGGTTTTGGGAGGCTATATTGTAGCTGGTACTCTCTGTAAAGAGGGGAAAGCTCATATCGACTTTTAAATGTGAGGGACCCCACAAACCATGAAGGGGGGGAAAAAAGAGTGTTCTACAGTGTGATGTACCCTTGATAAACAACACAGCCCACCAGACTAAACGATATCTCCCCAAAGCAGATATCTGTTATAGTACCAAGCTGGAGGATTTAGTTGAGCCATGTGACAGGCGGTACGGTGCCACATGACTGATGCAAAACCCAAAGAAGAAAATACAGGAGTGAAAGATTAAATTGTCTGAAGGCAATGGTGAAAGTCGTTCAAGACCCTTATACAAACATTAAACACGAACAGTCGCTGCTTTATGTGGTTCTGGAATAACCCACAAACTTCTGCTCACTTCTTAATTCCTCACCCAGTTTCACAGCACAATTTCGTCAGAATCTCTCTGGCTCGGCCGAACTTGGTGTTGACCACACACGTAAGACTTTGCAATCGAAACTATACACCGTGTGTCCCCAACCATTTTCCGATCAGATTGAGGAGGAAAAATAATTTAGACTTGTTCGCTCCCGTATGAGTTAATACTGTATTTGTCAACTGCAATCCAACAGTTTAATATAACCAACATACATTTTTTTGATGGGTAGACAAAGTTCTCGCCGAGCTTGTCTGTGAAATTCAGATTCAGAAACTACTTTAATGACTAACAGAGCCCTGTAGACGGAGGTGTTGGATTGCTTTGGATTTGAGATCAGCATAGTGTATCTGTCCATTCATCCATCCATCCATTTTCTTAGCCGCTTATCCTCATTGGATATGATAGGTGTAGCTCGTGAAATTCAAACTATTTTTGTAGGTTCGACACTTTTAATATTTTCATTAAATATAATATTCTGCAGGTATTGAAACATCAGTGAAAACCTAAAAGCTGGCAATATGGGGAGCTCTACTTGGAAATTGTTGGCAGTGAACGAGTTAACATACCCCGAACCACAGGTTAATCTGACAAAATAATCTGAGAGAGAAATCTGACCCTCAAGGCTTTACTGACTTTGATTAGAAGAGAAGGAAAATAGTCAATTTAGACTCGATTATCCTTATGTGTAACCCTTTTGAGAATTCCTTGTTCCTCTTGAGAATGTAGCTCACTTCCTAGATGTAGGATGCTTCATCGGAGCTGTTACGACCGACTGAGGAAGACACATCTTAAAATAACTGTCCCAAATAGAGCATCCCCCCCATGAATGAAGCCTCTGAGTCAGTGACATGCAGCCTCGCACTAGCTACTGTATCTGCATCTGACATCCTCATCCAACAGCATCTCCATTAACTGAGCGTTACATGCACCTCTTATGCCACCCGACCAGCACCCCGCATGAGCGAGAAGCCTGCGGTATTCCCCTTTACAATGAAGTGCTGGGTGCAACAAGGTCAAATGGCTTTTTTACAGTCAAGCGCAGGCATCACCTAAGGCTTACTGTATATTTCTAGTGGCTTTCTAAAAAAATAAAAATTCTTGACCCCCGAAATGTGAGCTCATTGTAACTTCTCTTCCTCCCACATTACACCATACACACACACACACACACACACACACACACTCCAAGCATGAGCAGATTAGGAGGTGGGAGGATGGTTATGCTTCAGAATGACAACCTTATCACTTGCTGCTCAGCTTGCAGGGTCAATGGGTCCCGGTGCCAGGAAAGGCCTCATTCTTTTCTACCTCGCTATGGACATATAATGCTTAAAAGAAACTGGCTGGCTCTCCGTGTCTGCGCATGTGTGTCTGCGCATGCGTGTTCATGTGTTTGTGTGGATGTGTATGGAATTTACAAACAATTGCAATGAAGTTGCAACATTCTGTAAAACAGAATTCTATGATTTGCAATTCTTTCTTTTCCGGGATGGGGTCAATATTCACTTATTTTGAATTTTATGCCTGCAACACATTCAAGAAAAAATGGGAAAGGGGGACGGTTACATCTGTGTTACATCACCTGAAATTTTACCAACATTCATAAGCATTTGAAAACTGAGAACACTGTTCTTTTTTAGCTTTGTAGGTGGAATACTCCCATTCTTGATTGATGTACAATCTCAGTTGCTCAACAGTCTGGGGTCTCCATTGTTGTATTTTGTGCTTCATAATGCGCCACTAATTTATGATTGGAGACAGATTTGGAGTGTTGTCAGACTTATCCAATAATCATAATCCCTTGAACTGGTTGCCAGCCAATCGCAGGGCACATCGAGAGAAACAGCCCCACTCACTATGACATAGAGGGGGAATTTAGAGTCTCCAATTAATGCTGCATGTTTTTGGGATGTGGGAGGAAACCGGAATGCCCGGATAAAACCCACACAGGCACAACATGCAAACTCCACACAAGCGGGTCCAGGATTGAACCCGGGACCTCAGAACTGTGAGGCCAATGCTTTCCAGCTGATCCACCGTGCCGCCAATGTAAAAATGTATCATTTGAATTTTTATAACGGATAAAAAAAATCTTAAATTCACTATTGAGTTTATTGGACTTCAGGGTATACAAATTCAAATTGTTTTTCAAATTTAGCTCACAAATCCATATACTATTTTTAGTGGGACATATTTTCGCCCATAAAGTTCAACCCCCAAAGCACAGTTGGCACACTGTTAAAGTAAATCAACAATTCTTTATTCAATCAAGGGTGCACAACAATGTGAGCAAGGCTAAAGAAAGAGTATTAAAAGCTACGTTAGCAAAAGGCTGATGCGAATTGTTAGAACAGCAACAAAAACGAACAGAGGTGGATATAGGCAGAGCTCAATGGAAGCTCGTCACCAGAAAACAAAGGAGCGAAAATACTAACACAAATGGTTGCAACAACAGGTATTGCGAAGATGATAAAAGAAAAACTCGATCGGTATGCATAGATGCAACAAAAGCAAAGTTTTCAATTATTATATTGCCATACTGAGCATCATTTTAGCTCTAAATGCTCTCATTTAGGCTACATTAAAGACACATTTACCGCTATCTATTTCCAGCTGGTAAAGTTATGCAAATGCCTGTATTGGGTAATTAGTATTTTACCAGGCAGACAAACCCATTCGACTTCTTTATCTATTAATATGTGAGGCGCTTGATTGTTTGGTTGACCCGCTGTCTCATTTGGATGCTTCATCTGAAGGTAATCTCAATTCACCAGGGGGGTACGTCGTAAAAGGCTGGCCTGGTATCAAAGAGGGGGTCCAACAATGAGCACAGATGACGTGATAACCGTTTGATTAAAATAGAACACCCAACCACCGCATCCAAACTCTTTCCCATACAAGACCGTGTGCAGGACAATGTACCAGTTATCACTTTATTATGCAGCGTTACACTCTCACACCATAAATCTCTCTCATAAGCACCCGGTGCACGTCTTTCTCTTTCAGTCCGCGCCTGGCGCGCCGTCTCGTCACTGTGGGGCCCGTAATGACTATCTGCTATTCTGCTCTTCGCCACCGAAGCCCCCATTCATGCTCAATCTCCCTTTACAATGCACTAAATGGATTAGCCAATTAGACGCTATTTGGTGTCATTGTCAGTGCACGACTGTGTTGAGTGTGTGTGTTCGTGGTCAGTGGCAGTGTTGGCAGTGACGGTGGAAGATAGAACGCTGTCTATACCCCACACTTCATTCCCATTTGATTTGCTGCTGGAGGTCACATTAGTCTTCCCTGTAAGTCAACCAACCACACAAATCCCGACATCCGTGTGTGCGAGTGTCTGGGAGGACACAGCGGATGACAGAGAAAGTGATGGAGTATTACTTCTCAATAATTCAACATATCATTCTGAGCTCCCCCCACACCCTCCTCCTCTTCATCTTGCTCGTGCTCCTGCTTTAATTTGTGAGTTTAATTTCCCCCGTGTCATTACTGTGATAAGGGGACGTCCCTACTTCATTACATGGGAGTCATCATCAGTTACTTTGCGTGAAACACAGATTGATTCTGCTTATCTAACGTATTGCGTAACACAAGCAGCAATATGACCAGCTGCACATTGGATGACCAGTATAGATTTGAATGCACACCAATGCATCTAGGGAAAGTTGGCATCGTTTTCCTGATTAAAATTGGAATTGAAATGTCTGCTGGGAAAATACAAAATATCTGAAAATTCAGATAGGAAGCAATGAAAATGATTGTTCACGGGTCTATATGTTGCCATCATAAAATATCTATTAGTAACACTATACTATTCTTAACTGTTATACTAGTGTAAAAAAAAAAAGTTCATTGTTGTTCAGTTTCAGTTTTGAAAATGGTTAGTCCATTGACATTTAACATTCTTAATTGTCACACAAGTGGAAGAAGCAACACCAATTCGAGGAATTTTTACACTGCGGCAAAGCAAAGTGCACCTTCAACCAACTAATTTGTTGTATAGGTGTTGTCGATCACTATCCCCATGAAAACATAATGATCTTTGACATTCCATATCACAATATTATTCAGAATTCAAAGTAACAAAGTGCAATAAACAGGGTGGGATCTTATTCAAACACAGAAATTTGCAACCTTATACAGCAAGGTTGTCAAACTCACTTTTGTTGAGGGCCACATTATAGTCACGGTTTCCCTCAGAGGGCTGTTATGAATGTGAAACCATAAAAATCTTTAATCCCCTCATCATATTTACACATGAAATTTATGAACCAGTTTTGGAATCAGAAATCAAGGGTAATGGGTTTTTCAAATATTGTTGATGTTTGGTAACAGAAAAATGATAGCAATATCTCAACGGTATCATTTATAATATGACAATTTGAAATTTTGGGATAGATTTTAACAAGAATCATGCAAGATGACACACAGTGATTTGCCTTCACGGGCCACATAAAATCATGTGGCGGGTCGGATCTGGCCCCGGGGTCTTGAGTCTGACACCAGGGTTATATGGAACAATAAACATGTTAAACGAGAATTTCCATGTTCATTTTATATTGCTGACAATATTTTTGTGGGAACATCCTTGTTAGAATAGGTTGCCATACTGTATAATGACTATTTTGGGACTAAAGGGGTAAGATTGTGAGCACGTAAACAAATAATAAAACGGAATCACAAACTCTTATGATCAATCCATAACTTTGGTGACAGTTGAAATGTTGGTGAAATAATGATTCATTAGATGTGCCGCAGCCAGTATGGTAAGTTAGGAAAGCTTAATGCCACCTGACCCAAAGAGAAATACAGCAGGCAAGAGTGACCTAAAAAAACAGACATCATGAACCAGATAGATTATACATGCATCTGTTCAACATTAACATACAGACAGTGAGAATTAAAGCGGCGCCATCTGGCACTGTGGAGGTACAGTGGAAAGTTTCATGGTAATTGTGTGAGAAAGGCAGGTATAAATCTCACAACGTGGTAGCACAATGCTGCCTTCCACTGGCTGTGGTAAAAACGATTGGCTATGCTCTGAGCTCTGTGTCCGTGAGTGTGTGTACTGTGTGTGTGGAGGGGGGGTGCATTGTGAATTGTCCTTGCTTTGTGTCAGACGGGGTCAGCGGGTGTTCAAAAGCTAAGGATGATATCCCCCTAACACAAACAGGCCCCCCCCCAACCTACCCTCGCTTCGACACAGATGTGACAAAGAAGAGCAAACACTTTTGTCCAGATAAAAGAGGTATCTATCACGAGCTTGCCGTCTCACCGAAGAACTCGCACTAGATCAAGCCAAGTGCTCGATGCAATATTAAGCACTCCCCACTTTAACGCTCATAAATGTGAAATGAAACCATCATTACAGATCAAATGAAAAGAAGCATACAAGTGGACCACCACCTGCACTGTTTAATGAGCTCCGGCAAAAGTCTTGTATTTGAAAGACAAATATTTGCAGACTCTTAGGTTCTAATTTTACATTTTAATGATATTATAGTAATAACATTCAGGCTCCGAGCAGAAGGCAGAGAAAAGTCCCTCTTGGAATCTAAGTGGTTATTATTCTTTCAACGAATGGATCGCCTTTGGGAGGGCCTCAACATGTGTAAAAAATCAATTTTTGCAAGTGCAATAAGATTTTAGAGTATTTGATCAATCAACACAGGATTTGTTAGATATATATATCATAACAGGATGTGAGAAAAAGTCTCAAGCGCCCATGTACATTACGAAATGGGATATTTTGGTTTGAATCAGTTATCATGGGCGAATTCCAAGGCTCTTACTTTTATGGACTTCCCAAAATACGCCCCAAACAGAAGAAGTTATCGCAGGGGTGTTTGTTGTTTTGATCACAAGCTACATGGCAGGTATGTATGGTTGGCTTCAAGGGGCGCAGACCAAAAATGACAAAAGCACGATGCAGATACATTATTTGTCCTTATGTTCTATGTAAAAAGCCTAAAAATTGCCCCATTATATTACATTGTTGCCCTGCATTTTATTATCACTTTTATGGTGGATAACGAAAACTTGTGGAAAAATTGCGGGAAGCTTTTGCGGGCCATGCAGAAGAGACTAATATGGCTTTAGTCACATAATATATCCGCCACCAAAACTGATATCTGGTGTACCTCAGGGCATCGAGATATACGGCAATCACAAATGAAATAAACAAAAACGAGACCAGCGCAAGCCAGCTATTAAGTGGCTATCTCTATTTTTCAAGTCGTGATCGCGGAGTCCGTGGCTCGGCAAAGAGATGAGGATTTCAAATAAGTGTTGAACACGTTTAACATTTATGATTTTCCGCACTACTGTTTTTCTAAGCAGATTGGGCAGGAAAAATCACTCTCAACACCCCAATGCAGAAAAATAATGACTGGATAATCTTTCTGACACATAATATAATCAGACCTTTGATAACTGTGATCATTTGACCTGAATGTCAAGATGCATGGACAGCACTTTTGTGCCATTTGTCTTTGATTATTGAATTTCATGACGAGAGATTTTGCATTCAACCTCAAAGCTTACTGGTTCCCATTAGATTGTGCAGGTCGAGGGAAAAACGTTAATAGAAAGCCGTTATACTGAGATAGTGTCTCATTGTGAGAGTGTGAAAATTCTGCACATAAAAATCTTCTCTCCAGATAGCATGATGTCACAAAATCCCCCCCCCCCATTGATTTTCTTGTGTGTGGCCACGACAATAAATCAGCAGATGTCTTGCAAAGCTGTCTGTTTTCTTCACATTAAAGAGGAAATATAAGCCCGCTTGTGACATCTGCGGCTTGTTAGATTTACACTTGATTTGTCCACCCTGCTCTAGGATCATCAAATGCATTAGATCTTCAATTCTTTGTTA
Source organism: Syngnathoides biaculeatus (assembly GCF_019802595.1). Classification (NCBI taxonomy): domain Eukaryota; kingdom Metazoa; phylum Chordata; class Actinopteri; order Syngnathiformes; family Syngnathidae; genus Syngnathoides; species Syngnathoides biaculeatus. Next base: position 29,840,771 of record NC_084643.1, on the reverse strand, counting down.
TTGTTTTTTTTTTTTTTTTGATAACTCCACCTTACACATCCGCCTGCGGAACACTCCCTGAAACACCCGTCCGTTTGAATATATTTGGCATTAAGGTGGTAAATCAGCGTAAAAGTGAAGCTCTCCAACCCTTCCTCCATTGTGCGGTTGAGTCCTTTATTTAACACTTAAATACGGGGGCCGTTAGGGGCGAATACGTCAACAGGAGTACGACACAAAGAGCGGCACACTTCAACACACAAAGAATAAGCGAGCAGCTTTTTTCAGTCCTTCAGCTGAAGGCTTGTTTGCTCAGTGTGGGTGCAGGGCACAGAGTGGGACAGTGAAAGGAAGAGAGAGAGGGGTGCTTATCACATACAAGGTTGATGCAGGAGCAGGAGGTGTCTGGGTGACAGCGGGGAGGGTGGGGGGTGGGGGTACACTGGCGGGATCTTTTGTGAGGGCCTCAAGTTAATCACTTGAGCGGCACACGTCGCTTCTGAGGGTGCGCATGTTGTACACTTACTCCCCAGGGTTTGCTGGGGGGGGGTTGTAAAGAGGGAGGTCCCAAGACAAACACACACACACACACACACAAAATTCCATTTACATGTCAGTTATAATGCAAAGCCAACCCCACCCCTCAACTGCACATTATCAGACCTTCTTGGCCTACTAGCATTTCAGTGTTCAAGAGCATAATATAGACATGCATGTGTGCATGAGTGCTGGGTCTCCGGACGCTGGACTGGACTGATGACTTTTGTGAGGCCTGCTTTGTAAGTAGAAAGCTATTTGACTGCGTTTGGCGTGGGTGCTGCATCCATGGTAGTGAAAGCCGGAGTACCACAATCGGAGAAGGACGACTGTTTATGCTTTGATAGAGAACACAATTTGTTTGCTCTGTACGTCTGCTTGATTTATGGATTAGATGATGAAATGCAGGATTACCTTCCCTTTATTTTCTCAACAATCACTTTTGTTTTCTTCTAATGACTTTCTTCATCAAGGTTTCTCTGTCTCGCTTCCATTATCTTCCTCCTCATTGCATTTCATTGTGATGTGGTGTCTGCTTATTGTTTTCTGTGATGATGAAAATTGATCAGCGCCTGCACTGCTTTTCATGCTTTTCATCCCGTAATCAAACGAGACAGCCAAATGAAACTGACGGCAAGCCATAGCATTAGGCACACCTGCACAAATGCAATGAATCACAATACGAAAGCCGTTTTCTTGTCATAAAAATGCCTACAGTTTTGGTATTCATTTAACAACAACAACAACAAATAATAGCTATTACTATAATTCATTTTTATTGTTATTATTATTATTACCATGTGGAGTACTGATTTGTTGCATTGTGTATTATACAAGTAGGTCAAACATTAACATATGCACAGTGTATGACAATAATGTAAGTCTTGACCATCACAGTATAGAGTACAGTGCAATACATACAGTATAACTATATACAACTGCAAAATGCACTAAACAGTCATTAAATAATAGCATTGAATCATATATTATACACTAAATATGAATTTTAGCCCTTGAATTGCATTTCATGAGATTGTGTAGGTGCACCTATAAAATTAATCATCCCTGAGCGTACAATGCAATACAGTTATGCATGCAGTCATGTGATTAAGTTCACTTTTGTCCAAGCCTTTGTTGCTGTGGTCATTATAAAGTGGTGAGGGGCTGAGGACCAGCTGGTTTGGGGGTGCCCCCGACACTCTCCACTTTGGGTCAGAACACGTCACACTACATCTGGGGCCTCATTGTCCTTTGCTGTGGATGGACACCAGCGTTTGCACCTCAATGAAATTTTTTAAAAAAAATTACGAATGAGATTGTGAACATCATTCAGGAATATACGCATATTTTTTTTCAGTAAAATGAAGGCAAAGTATTTATCAAACATTTGTAAGAGATCAGTCAGCATCCTAATTTGGTCAACAGTACAGCACAAAGGCCTTCTGAGTCCAATCCAACGGTTAAGTCATAAATTTAGACACACAAAGCTGGGCACAGAGCCAACATGGGCTTTTTTGGGTTTTAATTCTTTTGTGTTTACTTTGCAAATGAAAGTACACCTGCTCCAGATGTCCCCTCTTCACCAAGAGGAAGCAGTGAAGTTAAATAAACAACTGTGAAACTTGTTTGAAATCAGGCACTGATGAATTTTAAGAAGAAAAAAAACTAGCTTACAACTTTAACTTCAGCGTGCTATGTTGCAGATGAACTTCTCTGAAGGGCTCATGAGCTGAATCACCCTTTCGTCTGCCCGCCAGAACATGGGGAGCGTAAGCAGCCTCATCGCCAGTGAAGAACTCAACAGTAAGCACGGCAAGGCCTCAGAGTTGAGGTTGAAAAACCGAACAAATCAGCCCAGACGCAACGGTGGTTGCAGCCTTGATGGCTTACTGAAATGCGGCTTCTCCTCCTCCCCCGTTCACCTCCCCAAAGGCCTCTCGCACTCCCGGTCGGGACGAAGCGAGGACTTTTTTTACATTAAGGTGGGCTTTAGTGCTTTTGAATTACATGTATATGATATTTTATCACGTAAGGATGTGAAAATGAATGTGCTTGTGGATTGAATACCGGATGTGCGCCACTTAAGGTGAGCCATAAACCGAGGCCAGCAAACAACAGAAGAGGATCAACAGAAGGCTGTGTCAGTAGCAAGAACGGAGTAGAAAAATCTGACGTGCGACCGAAACTGATCCTCATGTCAGGGACGGACGGGGTAAGCATAGAGTGCTTTATTTCCATTATTCCTACAAAGTAGATATTCTTGGCAAAGATTCATTTCTGTAGAGCCATTTACTTGTTCAAGTGGACGACAGCTATTGTATGTAATTGTACTAATTTCTGGTTTGGTCAACTTGGGGTAGGCGTATGGATCCAATAATTGATTAATTCATTGTGTGGGATTGATTGTTGTAAAACAGTAAGAATAAAGATCCAAATGTGACAATATAATTTGTCCATCCATTTTCTAAGATGCTCATCCTCACAAGGGTCGCGGGACTTCTGGAGCCAATCCCAGCTATCCCCGGGCAGGAAGCAGGGTACACGCTTAACTGGTTGTCAGCCAATCACATATCAAAAAAACAACCACTTATACTCACACCTAAGTGAAATTTAGAATTTCCAATGAATGCATCCTTTTGGAATGTGGGAGGAAACTGGAGTACCAGCAAACTTTACAAAAGTAGGGCTGGGATTTGAACCCCAGTGCTCAGAACTGCAAGGCAGATGCTCTAACCAGTTGCTGTTATAATTAAGTATAATTTAAATAATTACTGAAAATAGCTCTGTTCCAAATAGTAGAGCAGTAGCAGGTAGAAGCAGCTCGGTGTTGACTGGAAGTAGCCTTGCCTCTGGATCTGACATCCCAGCGCTCCATTATGCTCCATTAATGAATCAGACATCATGAGTGCACTCTTAAAAATAAAGACCAGCCTCCTGCAACGTTCAAGATAGAAGTCGCACAGCAGGTAGCAGCCATTTCATATAGGCACTTGCGAATCTCTCTATCTTAATAATTACCCTTTTCCAAATGAATGACCTACGAATGCCTTGATCTACACAGGGAAGTGATGAGTGTGCTTAGAAAGAAAAGGTCTAAAAAAAAAAAAAAGAATAAAAGCTCTATATGCTTCAAGGCCCAGAGGCCAAAGTATAAGGCATATAAGAAGCAGAAAATGGGAGAAAGATCAAGATCCAAATACAGCTTGGATGATAGGGAAAGAGGGATTTTTTTTTTAATTACAAAAAAAAGGCATCTCCTATCCAAGTCATGTAGTCGTGAGGAGGAATGCTGAGCTCACAAGCATTGCCTCTTTACCTCAGCATCCCATATTATTAACAACAGTAAAGGGCTATTCATCTTCCTTGTGGCAGCACATGAGGGGTGGGCGGTGTGGGATACACAATGGAGGAGAAAGGGGCACAAAAGCGAAAAGGATGTACTGTATGGTGCCACTTGTGTCTTTTTTAGACAATGTAAATAGAGAGACATTGTGGCGTTCAAGTTCTTTATTATACAAGTTTTCTTTGCAGTATATTGCTTGTTTAATATACTAGCATCAGATACAGTAATATGTGAGTGAGGAGTTATCTAAATAGGGTTGATCCTAATTGGAACTGGTTAGCCCCAATTCTGGTTCTTTCCATTCAAAATTGAAAAATCTTGGTTCCCAGTTCTGATGCTAACGGTCTGTCAACTCCGAAGAAGAAAGTGCCAAAAACTAAAAAAGAAGAACGTGCACAAAATGGTAAAACAAATGACCCCAGTCACCTCAATTCTCAGTGTTTGTGTGTTTAATGTGTCTTCTGAAAAGCTTATACAGTATTCACTGCGTGGAGGCAGAGTAACATTCGTTCCATCGACTCATTTTCTGCAGCAGTTGCCATGTTTAAGTAGACTACCTTAGGTTATTTCAAAAAGGAGGAGTACACTGTGAACTCATGGCCATTTAGTGACAGAGCACATTCAGAATAAAGACATTCACACTGTTACTCAGTGGGAACTGAACCCGTACTGCATGCAAGTTATTTTTTTGAATTATCATTGTGTCTTTATCAAAGATCTGCAGCTCGAATTTTCTTTGGGTCCATAGTGGATTATTGATCAGTCTCGCTGAATACGTAAGCACAAAAAAAGTTGAGAACTATGTCCATTGAACACTGTCATCAAGAAAAACGCTCATTAAACTTACACTGCAGATGGGGATGCGTACTTTGTGTTGGGATCCACGGTATTCAGGAAAATGAGCAGCTGAGTCACGTGGTTTTGGTATGAAAACAGAGTGGATGGATGTACAAAAACTGAGACAACATTTTGATAAAAATAACTGTTGAAAACTGAATGTGACAAAACTCACTGTTTCAGGGCATTTGGTGGCTTTGGAAGGAGGTCGTTTTAACTTAGCCCACATTGGATGGATGGATGGATGGATGGATGGATGATGGATGGATGGATGGATGGATGGATATCCACTGTGCCAGAATCTACATGAAAGTTAGTTGCTGTGATTTCTTAGTGTTGCGCTGTGACAGTTCGAGGCATGGGATGACTTGGGCTTTTATTCTTTTTATAGCTGTGAACTAAAAGGGGTTAGTGACTATGAAAAAAGGGTGGGAGGTGGGCAGAGCATTTCTGACAGCGTGTCATTTCACTCTTCTAGACCACTGCTGAAAAGTCGCTGGTCCGGTCCACTGCATACAAGACTTTAATTCCCGGAGGTGTATGCTCCACCGAGGCACAACGTAACAGCTTGGACCACATCCTCAGCCAGCTGGACAAACCAAAGAGTCTTGACATTCAACACAAACGAGGCGCCTCCTCTGGTCTATATCCAACATACACAAATAAACTTCAAAACGCTATGATGTACCGGTAGGTTGAATGGCAAGTAACACTTAAATGATTCATCCCCACTTTTCCTTTCAGGTAATCTGTCGGACTCTGGTCGGAACTCAATGTCAAGCCTTCCCACTCACAGCACCAGCGGTAGCCTAAGTGCTTCCACAGGCCCTGTCAGTCACAGCGATGGTAGCTCCACTCCCACCAATTGCCTCCGCATAGGAGCTCAGCCCAATTTGTCCCCCTGGGTGAACAGCGGTAGTCAAGACGGTGGCTACAGGGCTAGTTTGAGCCCAGGGGGCTTGTCATCAAAGGCGCACGCTGACAGTGGCTCCCCGCTATCTTCAGATCGTCCGAAACGTCTCTCTGAAACTGTGGGAGGGAGTCGGTCCCCTCTGACGACAGATGAGTCACTGATTGAAACGTTGGAACAAAGACTATTAGAGAGAGAAAATGGACTGCAGGAGTTACAGGTACTCGGATTTCATGTCGCCTAATCTAACTCATTACTGCACAACATGCAGCTTTTTGGAAATCAAGCAAACTTTCCAATGACCCAAGGCTCTTGCCGCAACTTAATTCAATTCCGACGAAGCAGTACAATTAACTTCAGGCTTGTCTCGTCCTCGTCATACCGTAATTTGTCATTTTCAAAATTTGTGTGCTGACATTGTCTGTAAACAACCAAGACAAATGGTCTCATTAGCCACATTACTATTGAATTGTCATCTTGTTTTCTTCCAAATACAGCCTTACATTTAATTGTACAGTAACAGTAAAACTTCTGTCGACCAATCAACACCTACGTTCATTCCACCTAACAACAAGTGAACTGTATTGTACGACAAACATATCCAAAAGAAAGGGGAAAGTCAGATTGTAGGGACATTTTGGGACTCTTTACAATGAAAACAATGAAAGAATGTACACTGTCCTAATTTTTTTTTTCATACTGTGCTAAATTGAGCCATACCATACTCCTTAAACATAGGATCAAATATTTGAACACGAAAACACTTGCGGAATCACAGTGATTCACAATACTATATTATTACGATAGAAATCACATCAAGGATTATGTCATTTTATTTATAGCTATATTGGAAGCAAACAATCTGAGATACATCAAAGTGGATGTAACCATCGGCTTGCTAATCAAGCATTGAAAACTGTAGAATATGACATCACACTTTAAGCCAAATAAACCCAATGGTTATTTCCATCAGGAGTCAGAAAAAGAAAATCTGCCCGAAAAAAAAAACCTGTAAATAGACTTAATTTAGTACCTCTTTAAACATCCTTCCTGGGATTTCTCCGATTAAACCAACAACAGGTGAAGGAAGCAGCCACCTGCCAGTTGTTTGATGACAGACAAAAGCACTGCACCACCGAGATCCGAGAACTGAACCAGCAACACTCCGCGACATTACAAGCAGCCTCGCAGATGGCCGCAAGTACCCAGCAAGCACTGCACATGCAGGTCGGCCAACTCCAGGTCAGGGCAACGCCACCTCTCGGAAAACTAACGCTGAAACATATTACGCACTGTTGGTAAACAATGTTTACATCTTTTACAGTCAGAAAATGAGAAGCTCAAGGAGGATCTAGCGAAGCTAAGTCAAGAGAGGGAAATTGTCAAAAGAAAGCTGAAGGCCTACGAGGAGGAGAGCACGCAACTCGCGCCAACGCTTGAGGAAACTCAGTGGGAGGTGCGACACGATTATGGAGTCATCAGGGCATTTAAAATATCAACGTGATACACCACAGAGAAGTATTATTAAATACTCAGAGAGTGTCCCGGAGAGTGTCTATGCGCTCCGCCTATGAGGACTTTGTCCTGGGGTTATCACAGGCCCAGCAGATGGGCGTGGTGAGGTTCTTCCAACCATTGTGTAGTGTCTACCATGGTCTGTCAGGTTTAGGGTGGAGTCTGGGCCAGCGCCACTTGTGGCCGTGAGCTGTTACTTTGTGTGGATACTCGCTTCAGCTGGCGTTTCTGCACCTGATTTCTCAGTGTTAGGTCGTGTAACTATACTCACTGTTCACATTTCTGCATTCCTGTGTCTCCGTATATGAGTGTGGGGGTGTAACTGGAGGTGTCTTTGTGTGTGGGTACGAGGGGCGCGTCTTTTCCCATCTATGGTATTGTTGTCCATCCATCTGTCCATCCATCTATCCATCCATCCATTCGTTTTCTTAGCCCCTTATCCTCACAAGGGTCACGGGAGTGCTGGAGCCAATCCCAGCTGTCATCTGGCAGGAGGCAGGGTACACCTTGAACTGGTTGGCAGCCACTCGCAGGCCACATGGAGACAGACAACAGTCAGACTCTCAATCACACCCAGGGGCAATTTAGAGTGTCCAATTAATGTTCCATGGTTTTGGGATATGTGGTAGGACACCAGAGTGCCCGGAGAAAACCCACGCAGGCATGGGGAGAACAAGCAAATTCCACAGAGACAGGGCCGGGATCGAACCCTGGTCCTGAGAACTGTGAGGCCAAGGCTTTCCAGCTGCCCCACAGGGCCGCTTGCATTATACAAATAAACTTATTTTATCTTTACACTTATAATAAACTTAGAAACAAATCTCTAAATTCACTTTATTCTTCTTTATTCATTTTAATTCAAAAAGCGTAAACAGTGCTATTTTGGAATCTGGTTTGCACATTTAAAAACAAACCGTTGAAAGGGCTGAAACGTGATCTTTTTTTTCAAGATTATATTATCATTTTCGTCTAAACACTGAAAAACAATTCATTTTAAATGGAGACCACAGAAATGCGCAGCGTGCACGAAAGGCAGCCACATGTATCAGTACACTGGAAATGAATGCCAATCAATGTTTGAAGGCCATCCTAAATTCGAATCTCCCACCCTGTTGTCGACATCAAGCAATTGTCGCTGTTCAATGAATAGAATAAACAAACACTTTGTATGTCACACCAGCCTCACACACTTGCACGGGCACAACACTCTTACAGACACAGTTATATTGTATTGAAAGGTACATAGACAATGTGAGTTTTTTTTCCCCCACATTTGGTTTTTGATGAGATTCTTTTGAAACCTTGTTGGTGAATGATAGGCTACACCAGTGGAGAGCACCTGGATGAAAGACATCAGACAAAGCAACTTGATTCACTCTCTTTGGAAAGATTTCGTTTTACAGCTCTCATCAACTCCATTAAACACAGGGGTGGAGAAATGTTTGTGCCCAAGGGCCGCATTTGATGTTTCAAAAAACTGACAGACAGTCATTCATACATGAGGTCAAAAATGAATACAAAATAAGTTTTAAAATGATTTTGGAATAAACGTGTAAAGTATTATTGATCGTTAATCAACCAAATATTTAGTTATAAATACATACAGTAAACTGTTAATGGAAATTGTTTATTTGACTCATATTTGTTATATTCTCAGTTATGACATCTGAAACAGTTATTGAAATAAATTAAAGAATAAAACATACCTTAAAATGAATACATTTTAATTAACCTTTATCAAGCAGCTAAATTAAAGCAACAGACTCTTGAATGTAAATGCTTCATGACAATTTAAAGTCCCTGTAAAGTAAAATCACAAATTTCTTTGTACAATCACAAATTTCATGATAATTGCTGAACACAGTTGAAAAAGACTGAGAACATTATGGTTGTGAATTATTGAGATACAGGATTAAAGTGTTCTTTATCACTCCCGTTTTCTTGATTATTTAGGTGTGTATTAAATGCCGTCCAGTGATGTCTGGGTTAAGGTGTCCCGCCCCTGCAATGTAAAAACTTGAGCGTCTTGTGTGTTACATAGTTAGTGTCACAAGGCCAATTTCTACTATTCCATTGTGCAGTTAGCGAGCTCGCTACACTGACACCTCAAAAATGCATCTTCCCTGAATTTCGCAGAACAATTTGGTCTCATTATCTGAATTTCCAAACAAGGAGGTGACGGTATGAACAAGCCTGCTGCTTGTCTGCTGGCCCAAGAGGAGCCCAGGAAGCTTGTTAGCTTGTGAGCTACCTGGTGATTATGCCTCCAATTGAGGTTTCAGTTTGGAAAGCCCTGTGACAACCTCGTGGGATATATTCTAGGCACCTGAGGCTTTATATATTTTCGTGGCTCTGTACACATGGAAAGGGTGCTAAACGAAGTAGCATCGATTTTTCAGCAGGCTGTGGTTTCTGCTAACACACCCACGTGTTTGAGAGTGGTAACGATGACTTGCTTTTTCAGTATTTTAAAGCCTCATTTTAAACATTTGACATAGACAGAAAATGTTTTATTTTCACTTCACAGGGACAAATATTCCCCACATGTGAATCCTGTTTTAAAATTGGTGTTCCCTTTGCATAGTTTACTGTATCACATAAGTATGTTTGGAATGGGAAAACTTTTTTTCCCAGGATTTTGTCATCAGAGGAAGTGTTCTATAAATCCGAAAAAAATCCATCACCGTAAAATGTGCAAAATTGAGAGTAAGCAATCAAAAGTCCCAGCAAGCGGTGAATGAACAAATGTTTGTATGTATATTTTATGTTTCCGAAAGTGTAACATTTGCTGCGAAAACACTCGAAGAGCCCCAGTAGGGTACAACACGCAAAACAGAAGACGCTGTGATCTTTGTGTCCCAATGTAGGTGTGCCAGAAAGCAGGAGAGATCTCCCTTCTGAAGAAGCAGCTGCGAGACAGCCAGGAGGATGTCAGCCACAAGCTCAACGAAATAGTCGGCCTGAGGGCACAACTCAGGGAAATCACAGCCAAGGCAGAGATGCTTGTGATAGAGAACAAAGACAGCGGCGACAGGCTGCGCTCTCGCGCCAACGATATAGAGGTTAGGTTCCTTAGGAATCCGACTAAACACACGGGTTCAGACCGAAAACAATTACATACTCTGCTTCAGATAAAAGTTCTTAAATGCCTAATTACTGTTAGTTAGGTGCAGTCTTACTGGACATAACACCGCCACGAACCAGGGCAAGACAGCATTTTTTTCTTTTTCCTTGTAGTAGCCACCTGGTACAATGTTTCATGGATATAATTCAACTGATTTTGCCCTTTTTATGTATACAAGAATAACAATACATCCGCAACGCATCCACACAACTTATAAAAGAATACTCAAATGCATATATTCTTTACTCTGTGCAAGAAATGACTAGTATTACTGCAGCTAGTATGTGTGCCTACTATCCCTGGGTGGCTAGCTTGCATGCGCCAGACACACAATACTCACTGAATTAATACATGAAATCCTGAAGCAAAGACAGTTTTTTTACAATCTATTTCATTCTGTTCTTACTGTATGTTCTCACTCTTATTATCTCAAACACATGATGAAAAAAACATTGTGGTGGGAGGACTGTAACGGATTTGAGATACAACTGTTCATATTTATGTCTCAAATTATTCCTCATCAAACCCTTGGTTCCCAACCACTTTCTCTCCCTTTTTAGGTGTGCCAAAATAAACGCCAGCGCAAGAAGAAAGAAACTGACCCGCTGGGAGTAAAAGTGGACAAAGCGGAGAAAGACATTGAGGGAAAAGCCAAACACCAGAAGCCGCATCAACAACTTCAGCCTTGTGGTCATACACAAGACACAGAGAGAATCACTTCAGTCCACAAAACAAGAGAGGACCCTGAGGGGCAAACCTCCACAAAACTCCTCCAGAAAGAAGTGGAGAAACTGAGGCAGCAACTCAGCGAGGAAAAGGCAGCTCAGGAGAAGCTAGTGACCAACTTCGACCAGGAGAGGCGCACATGGAACAAGGAGAAGGACAAGGTGATCAAATACCAGAAGCAGCTCCAGATCAACTACCTGCAGGTACACAAGAAGAACCAAGACCTGGAGCGGCTCATGAAGGGGCTGAGTGCTGAGCTGGAGGTCCGAGCGGAGCTGGGCCTGGACCTCAAATACACCTCAGGGTTACAGACCTACGATGACGTGATCGCCACTGAGATATGACTGCCTGCTTTCACTTGTACTTGAGTCCTTTTGGGTTTTGTCAAAACCCTATAGACACTGGAGGCCATTGCCAATGCTAATTACTGTTCTTGTAGGACTTTTTAAATCAATAGATTTCAGCTTTTCTGACATTTAGTTGAATGAATCAAAAATACTAAATGTCTTAATTGTGTTGGAAAATATTAATTTATTTAAGGTTGCAAATGTTTTTTATTGCTATTTTTTGTACTCTACAGGACCTTCTATCACTAAAATCAACTACAATTTATAAAATGATATGTTGGGAACTTGCATTTATGAGAGTTGCTTAACATTTGTTTCCACCAGAATGAAAATACTTCATCGGCTGCGCAAAAACGACACGCTTCTCGCTGAATAATATGCAATAAAATCACAGCAACTGTCACTAAATTTCAATAAAACAAGTTGTAATATTGTTTTTCTACTTCTGAGGCATATTGTCACAGTAAATCGTATTGAACTCCAGATGAACGTAAACCATCAACCTGATTTGTTTTTTAAGTAAATCATTGCAAATCAAAATAATTTTGCTTTCCACTCTGATATTTTAAGTTATTTCCTGACACAGAATATAGGAGTATAGCATTTTTAATACCATTTGGGGGGATTCGCATTGTGATACTCCATGTGCGTGTGTGTGTGTGTGTGGGAGGGGGGGGGTATGCTTGAGAGTATGTGTGGAAGGGAGAGATTAATGGGTTCCACTGAGAATAAAAAGAAATAAATCCTACAGATGTAGTGGAGGAGAAATTGGAAAAAGTGCTATCTCTCCACGCATCTCCATTCTCTTCAACTTTCCCTTCCCTGCACATTCAACTTTTTTCAACTTATTTGGAAGTATTCCAGTTGGACCTACCATGGAAAAAAAAAGTAAGAAAAAGTTTTTAAAAAACGACCATACTGCTCATCGTAGCTATACTATTTGTGAGCTTTTTCTATTTAATATAAAAAAAGGATGGGTTTTTTTTGGGTTTGCTTTGTAAATTCAAAGATTGTGACATTAGCTAGCGGGAAGACGGTGCCCGAAAGAAATTAAAAATATAAAAAATGAAATTATTAAAAAAAGAAATGGCACAGCTAAACATTAGACTGTCTATTCAAATCCAACTGTTATTAACATTGGCACATTCAGAAGTTGTCGGTTGGGGGTGGGGGGGTGCCAAAAGACAATAATATAATGTGCTTATGTTTAATAATTACTACATTTTGACAGTCATAAATAATAGGTTTGTGATGTACAGTGGTTGAATATACTTTCTGCATCTATCTATCTACAGTAGATATAAAACGTCCACACCTTTCAAATACCAGATTTATTCGATATAAAAAAAAAAAAAGAGTGGGGATGTGACTGTGTTGCGAATGAACTAACCACATTCAAACTCATGTTAAATTGAAGTCGGCACACACTTGCTACCATTTAAAATGCCTTTGATTAATCCAATACATTCAGATGTTCTAGTGGGCTTTTCCCGCCATCATGCTTTAGCATCTCGTGTAATGTCCCAACGTGGCGGCCCTGTTGGTAAGGTCAAAATTCCCATCGAAGGCAATGCATGGACACTGAAATTCACTCTGAGCATGCTCATTTCTCAACTGATTTTCATGAGGTTTATTTAGCAACACATATTTTGCCAAACATATTTTGACCTGTTACTCGAAGTTCGCTGTTGTATGCAGATGTGTGCAGCACAATGTACCTGCATCCTAGTTCTTTTGGGTTTCTTGGTGTCCGCACACATGGAATGGGCTGATGGGCCTTGGCCCTCCTTGGTCTACAGGCTAGCACCTCAAAAGGGACGTGTCGTATCTCCCAATTCATATCTGGGGGAAATACAGCAGTAAGCCAGTTGGCAGTAGGTGACTGTTTGACCTCCAGTTTTCTATACCATTTTTAGAATACATTTTCTCTAAATGTTTTGCTTGTTTGTTTTTTTTTTGTAAGAATGAATTGTACTGTAATGGTTTCCAAGCTTCAGATAAAATCCTCATTATCATTCTCCCCTTTTTGGATTTGAAGAAATGAAACTTGTTTTCCCTCTGTTGAATAATATTCTCTAAATAAGCTGAAAATCAGAAATGAAATCAAACGCAGGCCCACTTCCAGTATTTTGTCCTTGCGTTAACGACACGCATGCAAGGCTACTCACAACTGATAAGGACACATTCTGAGTCAGTCTAATAGAGCGAGTCATCTTCCTCACAATAGCTTGTGATCACAATACATACGGGATATTGTGTACAGTTATGGACAATGGGTTAGGAAAGTATTCAGACCCCTTTTAAATGTTTTAGTCTTTGTTAAATTGCAGCAATTTGTTAAAATAATCATGCAAGTTCTTTTGGGGAGCCTCTGCCATTCCACCTTGTGGATCTTCTCCAGTTTGGTCAGGCTGAATGGTGAACATCCTGCAGCCCAAAAACATCCTCACAGCATGATTCTGCCACCACCAGTGCAGAGTTTTCACCACAAATACTACTGTTAATGCCAAAAAGTTCTATTTTGGTCTCATCAGACCAGAGAATCTTATTTCTCACCTTCTTAGAGTTGAAAATGTCAGGTGTTTTTTTCTTTCTCTCTCTTTCTCTACTTTCTTTGCCCATGCAGGCTTTAATGTGTCCTGCACTGAGGAGGCTTTTGTTGGGTGGCCTAACTGGTGAGGGCTGCATTGATGGTTATCCTTCTAGAACTTTCTCCAGTCTCCCAACTCCATCTCTGGAGCACAGCCACAGTTGTATTTGGGTTCTTCTTTCCCTCTCTCACCAAGCTCTTCTCCCCCAATTGCTCAGTTTGGCTGGATAGTAAGCTCAAGGAAGGGTTCTGGTCATCCCCAATGTTTTATTTAAGGATTGTGGAGATCACTGTGCTCTTACAGTAGGTACCCTTAAGTGAAGCAGAATTGATTTTTGCAACATTGGTCAGATCTGTGCCTTGTCACAATTCTGTCTCTGAGCTCTACAGGTACTTCCTTTGACCTCAAGATTCTCATTTGTGCTGACATGCGCTGTGTGCTGTAAGGTCTGATATGTGCCAGGCTTTCCTCATCAAGTCCAATCAGAATAATCAAACAGCTGGACTCCAGTGAAGGTGTAGAACCATCTCAAGGGCGATCAGAAGAAACAGACAGCACCTGAGTTTGTTGAGTAGAGCATGAGGCCAAAGAACAACATATGTTGTATGTTGATGCAGATCTAGCTTAAAGCTCTAATCCAGAGGACCGATATTTTATTTTTGTATCACACAAACGTAGCTAATTTTTCATTAAAAAAATATTTAAAACATTCTCAACACAACAGCTAAGAAATAAATTTGCGCCAAAGTGCACTTTTTTTTTTGTAATCGGAATGCCTCCGATGGCTGTTTCAAACTGAGGCTCTGTTGAAGCTGCCTCCGTGTGACATCACATCTAGACAACACCAGAAAAGACAATGGCTTCCAATACAGACAATAATACACATTGCTAGGTTTTTCACTCTCTGGCTAGATTTTGTCTGGATGTGAAGTCACAATCCAGGAGTTACAGAACTTGCCGAATCTAAGGGACGTTTTTATCAAAATTTTGAGACTGACTTTGACGCTAATTTATTTCATTTCTGTTGTGTTAAGATTTTTTAAATATTTTTTAATGAAATTTTAGCTACATTTGTATGGTAGACAAATAAAATACAGGTCCTCTGGATTAGATGTTTAAGGGGCAAATCCAGCACTTCCAATTATTCTAACACTGAGAGAAAATACAGTTTATTTCACATTTTACTTAATTTTCAGCAAATAATACATGAATTTTGAAGACAAAAGCCACACATTTTAGAATCTATATATGAAGGTACCCAACTTTAGTCTGTACAACTTCAAAACTAGTTGCCTGTATCCTTTTATTGAGTGAAGGAGGGGCAAGACATAATCAGGCCAGCACCCTCCTTTCCGAACTCATAGACTGACTCTAACAAGACATGGAACAATAACAGATTAGTAGCCGACCTGGAACTGGCGCTTGTTTCCAGACACAAACAAAGGAGCAACATGTTGTGGTGAGTGTTTGTTTAATGTCTCACTAGTCATCCACCGCAAAAAAAATACAAGTTTTCAACTGGAATTTACTTACCATTTAATTTCCGTTAGCCAAGCATCTTCAGTGTCGTCTGCTTTCTTCTTCACTGTATTTTCCATCAGTCTGAATGCCGTGTGGCATTGGGCTGTACCTTACAGTTCAGTCATGGTATTGCTTGATGTCTTGGTCATTGGAGTACACTACACATTATAAAAGCACTAAGAAGGAATGTGCAGATTTTTTTCGTGATGTGTGGAATTGTAATTTCTTTTAAATCCGTGAAGTTATGCATCTGTTTACTCCGCTTCAATAAACTCATGTAATTTATGAAGTGGGAGTTCAAAATAGAATCCAAATGTCTCCCAATCAGCGAAGGAAAAAAAATTAATGAAGTTTAATTATCATATATAAAATCCATCCATCCATTTTCTACATTTGTTCAGATTGCAGGATATGCCTTGCTAATAATGTGTTGTGCTATTATGAGTTGTGGTCCAGCAGGCATCTTGGTGTCATTGGATAGCCGTTAAGAAAGCCCTGAGAAGACACTGGTTGATAACTCCAGCCTGCCCTGCAGTGACATGATAATGACGCTCTCATATCCTGCTGTGATTCTCCTCATCGGCTGACAGTCAAGAACAAAAGAGGGCCTGCATTCATTAGTGAGAGGGGCGGCGCATTTGCAAACCATATTTACCTCGACATGTTCAGATTTTCAAGAGCGGTTAAGGGGAATAATCGGATCTATTTAATGGCCAAAGCCCTCCCACGAGTATAAATAAGGCATACTGGTAACTAAAAGACATGTATATCCGCGGTAAATTATAAATATATATCAGTTGTTACCTTGCCCTCGTTAACTTACATACTCAAATGTGATATATTGCGGCCATCCCCCCTGAGCAATTAGTTTCTACTAAAATATCAGGAGGCTTGTTATTTACCCCTGTATTTTATACTTTTATAGGTTTATTCGAATAGCTGCGCTACAGCAGCGGCTCAGCAAATCCCCGAGCTACTCTGGAGTCGGCAAAGTAATTGGCGAGGGCGTCCCAAAGGGTCCGTGCACAATGCTCAACCTGATAAGATGACATGGCAGTGGAGGGAGATAGGAGCAAGTATAGAGCGGGTGTGTGGAGTATGGGAGGACCGACTGTGGCCAGGCACATGCATGGATGCGCTAAAGAGAGTAGGCTTGCAGTCTTTAGAGACTTAATGGTTGACTGGGAAACCATCTGGATCCCACTACGCCCCGGTTGCATCACCTTTTCTATAGGGATGTCAATATCTGCACATGGGAGGGCTGTCCAGATGCCAATTCTCGCATCCCCTCCCCTCCAGCAGAAAATTAGTTAATTAACTGTCACACTGAAAGAGGCTGAAAAAGAAATGCTCTTTGTATTTGTGCCATTCGTTGCAAGCCAGCTCTTTTTCTGAAGCTTGGCCAAATTAGCAGAAACAGATGATAACTCGCCCAAGACTCTTAAGTGAATCCATATCTTTAATTAATTTGGGTTGATGTAAATAGAAAATGGACATGTCAAAGGGAAAACTACCCTTCGTGCTGCAATCCATTATTATTGTACACAGTCAAAATGCATTCCGCGTGCGATTATTTGAATATACATCAATCAGATTCCCTGTCGCCCGTTCTGAAAAGGCTGCATATCATCATTATCAAATGAAGAGCATTTCTTTAGTTTATTTTTAATGCATATAACGCTGTCGACCTAACGTGCTTGTTTTTGGTCTGAGGAAGGAAGCTAGAGTACATGGAAAAGCCCACACAAGCCTGGAAGAACATGTAAACCTCACACCCAAAGTTTGAAGTTGAGACTCAAACTGACAACCTCCCAACAGTGAGGCAGATGTGTTAAGCATTAGCTCGCTTTGCTTTCCATGCAACACTAATGACACACACAAACACAGGCGCACACACACACACACAGAGCACAGTGCAGCAACTGGTTAGAGCATTGGCATCACAGTTCTGAGGACTGGGGTTCAAAACCCAGCCCCACCTGTGTGGAGTTTCCAGGTACTCCAGTTTCCTCCTACATCCCAAAAAGATGCATTAATTGGAAATTCTAAATTCCCCCTTAGGTGTGAGTATGACTGGATGTTTTCTTTATATGTACTCTGTGATTGGCTGAGTATTCTCCAGGCACTCTGGTTTCCTCCCACATCCCAAAAACATTAATTCTTTGGAGACTTTAAATTGCCCCTCGGTGTGATTGCGAGTGTGACTGCTGTCAGTCTCCATGTACCCTGTGATTGGCTGGCAACCAATTCAGGTTGTACCCCGCCTCCTGCCTGATGACAGCGGGGATAGACTCCAGCACTCTTAATAACCCTTGTGAGGATAAGCAACTTGAAAAATTTATCTATATTTAAATATATATATATATATATATATATATTATTATCCAAAACCTACATCACATATGGAAAAATGTTAGGTTCTGTGAAACAAGGTTGAAAATTTTGGTCATAATTCCAAAAGTTATATATTTGATATAAAAAAAAAAGGTTTGATTGGTACAAATGCAAAAGTTATCACCAAAAGCACACAATAGCTACAGTGAAGCAGCTTGTCTTGAAGATTTGTTCGGACCCTTTGCATCATGATAAGGCCAACGACTCTGACATAAAACAAACAAGAACTGCACCGCATTGATGGCCCGCCAAAAGCGCCGAAAGCTTATTTTACCATGCCGATAAAAAATGGAAAAGAGCTGAAGGCATCAGGGTGGTGGCAGCATCCTTTTATGGGGCCGTTTTTCTTTTGCTGGAATTGGGGCCTCCATCAAGGTGAGGGGAATTATCCAAAATTCCAAATACAAATCAAAGCTAGCACAAAACCTTCAGGCTTTTGGTAGGGGGGAAAAAAGTCAACTACAACATCTGAACTTTCTTTGGGGCCAATCAGAAGCATTTTAAATGATGACAAGTGTGTGTTGACTCTCATCTAACATGCGTTTGAATGCGGTGCCATTGGTCATTGGACTGGGCTATTGCTCTCTCTTAGGCAGCGGACTCTGCATCATTTGCACAGTTGCCACAAAAAATAAAATCCATCATTGTCAGATTATGAGCAGCCATTATTACTCTGTAACTGTTACCACACTGTTTTTCTGTCTCAAGTGAATATGTGTCAGTTTTCGCCAAGTATGTCATACTAGAGCAGCTCCAACTACTAGAGACAAATTCCTTATATGTTTACTTGGCAAATAAAGAGGATTCTGATTCATTCTGAAAACTCCACATGCCAGTTACATGTTGTACAAGTTTTATATTTCCTCACCAAAAGAGTACAAAGAAATTCAATTGAGTTGTACAGGATTATAGGTCACAATGTGGATTTGTTTTTGTGTGTGTGTGAAGATTTATCTTAGTCTCATTTGGTGTATCACAAAAAGCTGGCATTTGAACAGGAGAGTGCAGACTTTAATATCCACTGTATATGTCAAGTCACATCTTGCGATTTTAAGTGATTGTGTGTGACAACGCCGACATAAAAGTGAAAGTGTCATTTATGCACACGGACACTGTGCACTGACACGAAGTGATCGTATCCCGAGGTGATGATAAAACGAAGGTGAGTTGCAGTGGTTCCATTTAGCTGGAAAACAAAAACAAAAAGCAAAGAAAACAAGTTGAAAACAAGTTTGCCCGCAAGTTCATTCCATTTAATTAAATTTGACATTCTCATGTTTAACCTACTGAAATAGAATTTGACTGAAGATGCCCCTCTGTTTGTTTCAATTCTGCAGGAAAATCAGTTAATTAGAATTTGTAACACAAGTGAGTGACTAAGACTTGTATATATTCATCGTCCCTACCTTTCTCTGCAACAAACTCAAAGTGAGACGCATTTTGTGATGTGTTCTTTTCTACTTTTAGATGCTTGACTGAAAAAAAAACAAAGGGAAGAGTCATCAGGCCTGCCCAGCAGATTTAATTAACTCATCACCAAATTTCACTAAAATGAAATGAACAATGGTTGCGTTGAGATTAGGACACAGCCTTGGAGAACATGTAACACAATGTGAGTCATCAGATTAGGTTTTGTGTGAGGGCATCATTACAGAATAAAGAAGAGGAGTCCTTTTTTAACTCATTTTAAAGAACACCTGAAGCCTTGTAAAGAAAACAACTTTGTTTGTGCCACATTAACTGAGTTTGAGTGAGAGTTGGAATGACAAACGCAAATTAAAATTTAAATTAAAACTAATTCTAAACAAAAATATATAAAATAAATCTATCACTTAATGCCCACCTGATCTATCCATCCTGTACAGCACTTATCAATATCATTAGGGTCATGGTTGAGCTGGAGCCTCCGCCAACTCATTTTGGACGAGATTTAATGTGAACAGATTTGACATTTAGAGTGAGTTTCATTTAACTAACTTTTTACATTTCATTTTAACACTTTAATGCAGTCCAAATATGGTCCTAAAACCACTAGTAGTACATGGGCTCAGTCTCGTGCAACAAAATAAATAAATATGTTCACGCTATGGACAATGTTACAACATTTTAAACTTTTTTTTTTTTTTAAATCCAGGTAGAAAATTTGTTAAATACAGTTCATATGTATTTCACTTTTAAATGTCAGAGGCCAAAGATGTAATCGGGTCTTCCGGTCAAATTCACATTTGCATTGTTTATACAGTATGTTATGTAATCCATGCACGTCAACTATAGTTAAAATGAGGTTTTTATGACGTGTATTGAGGACTCCCCAAACATACTGGAAGCTGATGACACCAGGGTGTAGTTACTCTATCCAGTAAACAGTTTGCATGTTCTCCCCATGCCTGCGAGGGTTTACTCCCAAATCCCCCTAACGTGCATTAATTGGAGCCTCTAAAATGCCCTTGGGTGTGATTGTGAATGGCCGTCTGTCTCTGTGTCCTGCTACCGGTTGGCATTTTGTGGGTGTAATCCCACCTCCTGGTCGGTGATAGCTGGGATAGGCTCCAACACTCCCCTTCTGTGGATAAGCGGCTCCAATAATGGATGGATTTTAATGTTGTCAGAGCCAAGTATTTTTTAAAGTAGTACTTCGTGTGAAAGCTTTGCAAATTACTCATTTAATAGATCTTCTATTTTGACAAATATTGTGGTAAATGTGGAAGACAGTCACTCAAATTTTCAATACCGTTGTAGCTGTCCAATGTCACGGAAGAAACGTTCGTCATATCAGCAAAGCGAATGATGAACTCTTGAGGAAACATTCCCGTGGACATCCAAAACGTGTTCGTGTTTCTGGTTCGAAGAGATAAAATGGAAAAAATTAAAGTATTATTTTAAGTAAGTGTAATTTACATCGGGTTTACAAAACACCACTCACAAACACACAACTGAGGAAACCCTTACCCGTCAATAATATTTTCCGTCGGGTGATCCTCATCGTTGGAAGAAGCCACAACAACTTTGGCACCCAAAGAACGAAGAGACGACTCAATCATACGAAACGAATTACAAATAACACAAAATAGAATGCCAAATGTGGTCTTGCCGAAGCTTCGTTAAAGCACACAAAAACAATTTCGTGTCGCCAAGCCAACCAGGGTCGTCGCAAGATATATACGTCACAGCGCCTGAATTGCATCACATACTTGACGCGTGTGGCTTGTTAGCTGTTTAGCACGTCGTTGTCAATTTATCTTATTTTCTTATGGCGAATGGTTGCAAGGATGTGCTCTTCATGCGGGGCACCGGACAGGTGAGTGCAATCGCACCGTTTTATAAACTACACATGTGAGGACAGTACGCTTTTGTACGACTTGATGAATAACTTAGCTCGGTAAGCTAACAAAGCCACACGGTGTAGTTTATTTATACACTTTAAAATTAAGACCTAAATTAATAAATCTTCATCCCGATCGTGTTTTTGGGTAAATTATGTACCATGTGTCTCTGGATCAGGCAGGCGGAATGTTGGAAAGCTCGATTCTATTGCAAAATAGGTTACAGTACTTTTAAAATGCTGTCTTGCACTTGAGATCTAAAATTCCTTATCGTTATCCTTGCTAGGTTAATGTTGAGGATGCTTTTTGTTGTAAACTGGGCACCCATTCTACAGAGTGTCTCTTAACAGTGTTGAGAGGATTACTTTGGAAATGTAGTTGTTTACAATTACAAGTTACTCTGTTGAACATTGCTGTGTAATTATTTCAATTACTTCTCAAAATCATATAGCTGTTATATTACATTGCATTTTATTATTTTGAATAAATGAGTCACCAATACCCTCGGATTTTATCTCTAAAAGTGGATTCAAACTATAAATCCAATTGGAATTAGCCACATTTTTTTTGGACTACAGAAAAGCCATGCTACCACAGGTAGAACATGAAAACTCTACACATGGAGGGCCGGGAGTTGAACCCTGATCCTCAGAACTGTGAGGCAACCCCCCTGCTCCACCATGCCGAGTTCATTTTTCTCTCTTCCAGAGTGACGACTCTGATATTTGGGATGACACCGCCTTGATAAAAGCCTACGACAAGGCTGTCGCATCATTTAAGGTAACAAAAAGTAAAGTTTTTGTGTAATAATTTTTGTGGTAGTAATACATTATGCTCATGTTGTTGTGGCAGAGTGCCCTTAAAGGGGAAGACGACCCGCAAGCTACACTCGAAAGCTGCCCTGGGAAGAAGCGGAAGAATAATAAAAAGAAAAACACAAGGAAAAGAATCAATGCACCTACAGATAAAGAGGTGAGGTTCTTTGATTAAACTTGCTCCTTTCTTGTGTGTGGTAGTGAGAGAATTAGAAATTGCATTGGAAAGGACTTAAGTATCATTATTCTTGTCACAGTGGCAGGTGGGGGATTCTTGCTATGCTTATTGGTCTGAAGATGGTCAACTCTATTCAGCTACCATCTCCTCTGTGGACAAGAACAGCGGCACATGCGTCGTCGTTTACACAGACTATGGCAACGAGGAAGAGAAGAACCTCGAAGATCTGCTCTCGGAGATTTCTGAGGCTGATGACGAAACTAAGACGACGGTAAAATATCTGTTTTCATCATACAACCATATGTCTTGGAATTGCTTGAAAACATTTTGAGCCTAACTCAAGTTACACAGCAAATTGTGAATGCAAACTATGTGTACACACCTTTTTAGTAAATAAGGGGTGGGACCAAACTAAAACAGTCTAACAAAACTGTTTGGGTGGTTTTCAAAAACTGTTCCATCCAGTACAGGTCTTCTTAACACCACCAATAAGAATGCTGAACTGCTCGAACAGGTGTTTGCCCAGACTAGCTCAGGAAAGTCAGTGTGGGGTGACAGTGGATCAGTGAGTAGAATCCATTGTCCATAGAACCAAAAGGTCAGCAGTTTGAATCCCGGCTCTGACTGTTAGCCGACAAATTGTCTTTGGCACTAAAGACACTAAACCCTAATTTGCTCCCATTGGGGATCAGGGCAGCTGCTCATTTGTATATGAATGTGTGCATAGGTATATGAATGCATGGGTGAATGCAAAACTCGATCAAGTAATTTTGGCATTGTGATGTAGATAATGCAGGACTGACCTGGAACTCAAGAAAAGCTTGAGCCATAGAACACTTCACTTCAGAGATTACTGAGCTTTACCTTTCTCAACATCAGGATGTTGTGCACCATAATCTTCCACTTCAAGCACTTGAACAATCTATTTTGGAGTACCCATGTTATTTTGGGATCTTCCCCTAAACTGATAGCAAAGTCATTATTATAGAGGGTACACACGTACTGATCTTGCACAAGGGAGAAAAAAAACACTAACACACAACAGGATAGTCGCACAGGAAAATCTTTCATAGACATGAGAATCAGTCCTTTGCTGACTTTGATTGCACTGGGGGAAACACTGAAGTGAGGTGAGATTGTCGGTTTGTGTGTAACCTGCTTGAAAGAAATTGGGACACCAAACGTGTTTTCCCCTACAATTTAGACACAGGAGGTAGAGTCTTCCACAGAGGAAAGCGACAGGTCAGCAGAACCAAGCCAGCGCAAACAGCAGCCGCACAGCAAAAGCCCAAAGGCCAAATTCCACAAGGTTCCTCCCCCTATGTGGGCTCCAGGATTCCCTCCTCCTTGCCCACCTCCCATGCCACCATTCAGACAGGTAAGGTCAGGAAGGTTCAAGCTATATTTGTACAACTTTCAACAACCCATCAAATAAAACCTTATGACATACTGGATGTATCTCATGTTCCCTTGGTACAAAGTAGGCATATGATGCATTTGTTTTACTGTAAATCAGGAAGCTGAGGAATATGAATCTTCAATCAGGACCTCAATGCGCTCACAGGCACGGCTATCGCCATCTTGAGATCACGCATATTTTACATTAAGTTTTCAACACTCCACCATTACGTCACTGAATTGTAATCCTCAATGTACAGATCCATATGTGATGCAGACATGTTCATAAATTCATAAACAGTACCATGGTGACATGAGATGTGAATTCATTTGTTCCTTGACCATGCTTGGTAGTCAAAACACTTATTCTAGCAAGACGTTTTGTAATGTTTTTTTTTTTTTTTTTTTTTTCCAGGAAAAAAATAGCACTACAATATTATTAAGAAAGTGTACAGAATATTCATTTTTGAAGAATATTGACTGAACATATCAGCCAAACTGCCCCTCGCTGAGAAGTGCGTTGAGTCACCTGCCACCAAAGAGTGCTTATATCCCAAGTGTCTTAAGTTGGCTTACTCATCTAAAGGCACTACTCGCATCACTTGTCACATGCACACAAACACGAGGCATTGTGTTCGCAAACGTAAATATAGCCTCTTGCGTAGGTCTCGTCATGATGCATTTGTGACACTTTCAAGGATTTTGTGCAGCTGGAATATTTTTTTTATTTAAATATATATATCAGTCTTTTTCGCTACGAACTGTTTCTGATAATAGGTTAGATGATCGTGACTTGTGCATCCATACTGCTCTCTCATCAGATACATATACATTTTGAAAGAGCGCTGAGTCAGATAGTCGGATATGAAAAAATGGGAATTGTACTTTTCAAATTGATGTGAAAAAAATCAGGTGCATGTCATATTGAGGTTGGCACAGTTGGAGGACAACTAACTGATTTTCCTCCTGTTTTCACTCCCAGTGTGGAAAAAGGCAGCATGGTGGTCATGGGCACGTACCTCCCCCTTTCCATCCCATGATGCGATTCGGCCCACCAGTAAGTTTAATAACAATAATAAATATGAACACTAGGGATTTTAGTTAAATGTGTATTGCATAGAGTTACCATAAGTGATCTTATTCTATTGTTTTTGGGGTATGTTCTTGCAGATGATCCCTCCACCTCCACCAATGAGTCCTGACATGGGAGATGACGAGGCCATGGGGAGCATGCTCATTTCCTGGTACATGAGTGGTTACCACACGGGCTACTACTTGGTATGGATTATTTCTTGAGAAAATGCATACATAAAATATTGTTACATCCAAAATGTCTTTTATCGTGGGATTTTATTTGAGCACATTGTACTTTTTTAGGGGTTGAGACAAGGTCGCAACGACGCTGCCAAATGGACCAAGCCAAACCACAAATAAAAGGATTTTTTTTTTTTTTAACAGAAGTGGCATTGTACTTCTATTTGTGAACGTTCACTGAGGGAAGACAGTTTTGTATGTTCTGTAAATAGCTTTAATAAAGGATAAGAAGTATACACTCTGTGATTGCATCTATATTTTTTGTTGATTATGGCTTTGTGTATGACTCAGTAACTTGTACACGTCTATGACAAGGGTTCTGAAAAGTATTTATACAAAGTACCTACTCGAAAAATAATTGGCTTTCCAACTTGTAGCATCACGAATGAAATTAAAATGTAGCAGTGAGTGCTTTTTTTTTTCCTTTTAAAAATTTAGATTTGTTTTTGTTAGGTACTGCAATATAATGCACTTTTGGAACATTTAGATGGCTTAAATATAGGAAAATTGCTTCTTAAAGGCCACTCTCATGAAATGCATGATTTTTAGTATGTTATTAATGAAAAAACGGGAGCCGACATGGACCCATGCGTTTCTTCACCACAAAACGTGATTTTGACGTACACAGCTTTTTATAACTCTCGCCATGAAAATCCTCTCAGGGGATTTGTTTCTGAGAAGTAGCAGGAAGTGCCGTACATGGCAGGACTGCCCTCAAGTGGACTCGTTTGTTTCTATTAGTTTGACCTCCAGGAAGGTAGCTCGTTGTTCCTTCGTGTTAGCCAAAATGCCGGCTCGTTGGATTTCTGGACATTGCTTGAACGCTCGGGAGGATGGATTTACCCTTCATAAGTTTGCAAGAGACCTGGTTTGTCGTGAAAAATGGATTGCATGGGTGCAATGGACGAGAGCTTTGTGGGTTCCAAATGACAGGTGTGTATACAGCTACTAAAAAAAGTAATAGTTTGGGGTGGACCACGTAATCGCTCTCATAATGTAACAAAAGATCCGTACGCCTATGAGAGGCGTTCCAAATGTGTCTCTGTGCGTCGGACGGCGTCGGGCTTGCCGGCGAAGGCTGCCGCGTCAGCCCGTGGACGGCAGCAGCCATGTACAATGCTCCTGACAATGGCGCACTCAGCCACGTGCGACAACAGCGCGCTAAAGCAGCCCGGCTCGCCTCCGTGATAAGCCACCTGGGCGCCAAAAATGAGCAACCCTGGCCGAGGCGGTGCGTCCGCCGATCACGGCTTCAGCGAAGGCTGCGCGTCAGGCTGGCGGACGGCGGCGGCTCTGAACAACTCTGCCGACAATGCCACACACAGCTGCGTGCGACGACAACGCCGTCAAGCGCCCCGGCTTGACGGTGTTGTTCATCGGGGACAGCGGCAGTTATTAACAATGCCGTAAAGTGGCCTGGATCGGCATCTAGATAAGCCACCTCGGCACCGAAAATGCGACGTCGCAGCCGGCCGCCGGCCTTGTCGGCCGGGGTGCCTCATCTCTGCCGTGGAATTGGATCGGACGGGTGGGCGGTTTGGCCGTGATCGCATATCGTCTGAATATGGCTCGAAACAATAGTGTAATATTGCCCCAGTAATTTCACTCGGTTGTGTGACGTTCTCTTCTTCGAAAAGAGCTTCCGTCTGAGAAGGGGCATGTTCGTCTACCATATTAGGATCCACCGCGTGTTTTCAATGGCGAATGTCCGGGGTGACGTCATGGACAGGAGATGCAGTCAATATGGCGACCACTTGGATGTCATCGTATGACACTTCCGCAACTTTGCGCATAGATGACGCGCTCTCAGCTCATATTTATTTTTTCATATAGACATTGAAGTGAATAATGATATATGTATTTTTCATGACAATATCTATTTTAGAATGTTTATAGTGATGACACTTGACCTTTGATTAAAATGTATTTCAGAAAAAAAAACGTGAATAAGAAATGCACCTAAATAGTTTTTGAAACCAAATGTTTCTAAATGATACATTTGAACTATACTTAATTAAGTAAAAATGAGCTTTACTTACTTTACTTTACAGTTGAACTGGACTAAAAGGTGATGCTGTTGTAAATAAGTGCAGTTTTATCTCTTAATTCAGTAATTTCTTTTGCATATCATAAACGTACAGGTGTCAAACTCAAGGCTCCATGTCCAGATCTGATGCACACATCATTTTATCTGGCCCACATAAGCAAATCATGTGCTGTGACTTCATATTCCTTGCTAAAATACCCATCATCCATCCATTTTCTTACCCGCTTATCCTCACGAGGGTTACGGGAGTGCTGGAGCCTATCCCAGCTGTCAACGGGCAGGAGGCGGGGTACACCCTGAACTGGATGCTAGCCAATCGCAGGGCACATGGAAACACAATAGTCACACTCACAATCACACCTAGGGGCAATGTAGTGTCCAATTAATGTTGCATGTTTTTGGGTTGTGGGAGGAAACCAGAGTGCCCGGACAAAACCCACACCGGCACGGGGAGAACATGCAAAATTCTGGGATTGAACCCGGGACCTCAGAACTGTGAGGCCAACGCTTTGCAGTTTAACTGCAAAATGTCTTCACTTTTAATAATGTTGTGCTACTGGAAACGTTTGGGGTTTTTTTTTTAGTTTTTTTGGGAGGGGGGTTTTGCTTTGTTACAAAAGCCTCTTTTAAAATAAATTGAAGAAGAGTTGAGCATTTTTTTTTTTACTGGCTTCTGATTTCAAAACTAGTCATACATCAATTTGTGAAACGATTTGGCCCATTACAAAAATGACTTTGACATCTCTGCACTGGAGGGAACCTCATATTATACTTCAGGGATACTTTGTCACTGTTCTATGCAATCTATTAATCTATAATTAAACAAATCCCCATCAGAGATTTTCTTTCAAATGTTAACAATTACTTCTCTAGCAGTGTAAATCAACACTGACCGTGTAGTTCCATATCTGCATTCTTAAAGATGATTATTTTCTCTGGTTATAGTATTCTGATGTACAAGTATCTGGTGCCCCAAGGTGGTAGGGAAGGTGGGGGCCTAATAGACTGACGTTATCTTGTAATATCATGTGTTGTCCAGCAGAAGTCAGACTCGTGTAAAAGCATTAGTGAGGAAATGGAATAAAGAAGATGCACGGAAACAAATCTCCACATAATAATTTTGTATCCTCTCTTGTAGTTCCCCCCCATCTGTGGTTCTCTGTTGAGCTGCCTCTGATCCAGAAACAGCACCACATCTGTCACTTTTACACCCTGAATCAGGACACATACAGGAACGTATGGCAGACATGATTACAGTGTGAGACACATCAATGCATGTAATGCTGCAAACCCTCAGGACAATGGCATGGAAGTAATTTACTAGAGAGAAATTGAAAATATATGGAGAAAATCAATGTAAGACGTTACCATATATTTAGTCCAAATTACCATGTACATACACTGTATGTCCTGGAGTAGATTGAAAGATGGTCTTTTTGGCACACTAAAGGCATTTGTGAATGCCACTTAGACCTACTGTAATTGATTTCCATTTATTTATTTATTTATTTCATTAAAACCCTGCCCACATGATTTATTGCCATTTCACTTGTTTTGACAACCTAAAAATGATTCATACTGTAAGAAAAGTAGTGAAAGCAGTTTTAACTATGCACTTTTATATTTAGAATATAGACGACCACATGATTGCAGACTCAAGAGCCACAGTCATTCCTTTTGGTCCTCCATTTTTTGGTTCACTGAAAAGGAAGCAAAATAAAAAGTATTTCTCATGTTGGTGACATGAGGCCTGCTTACTCCCACTTTTTTGGATCCAAGTAGGAGGCCAGTGTATCATATTGCACAATGAGTACATGCAAGTGTGAGAAAGAGGTGGAATTGTCTTTTGTGGAGAGCAGTCCCTGAATGGGTTTCTTTCTTTTTTTTTTTAACCACGTGATTATCCTCTAGATACATTTTCCCCCCTCTTTATGTTCAGCAGTTCCTTTGTTGATGCCGTTTTGTAACCTTCTGCCGCTGAGTCAGTGTTAACTAGCAGTCTTGTTTGTTTTTGCTGCGAGTGGGCAGAAATATGCAAGATCAAAATGGAGCAGTTAACAGCAAAGAAAATAGTTCCACGGGATTTACAAAAAAAAGAAGATGCAGATAAAAGTAAACCTATCTTTTCCTTCCAGATGGCTTTGAAATGTGCCATGACAAAGCGTACACATAAGCACATTGCCTGTGTGAAGCTGAGCTGCCCAAAGGGCTCACATGGAGCCCCTGAGAGAAGTTGAAAGGCAGGCAGACCTGGTTGCAGAAAGCATCCCTCAAACCTCAAGCCCCCTCCATATCTGCAACCCCCCCTACTGACCACAGCGGCATGAGGCCTGTAAACATAATCTGCAATTCACACAGATACAGTCTGGGAGTGACACACACGTACACACACACACCTCCTAGTTAGATCACATTGCTGCATGAGATGCATAGCCTTTAGCTATTTACACAAGCACTCATCAACAAACATCCTGCTTATAAATAAAATACTCAAGTGGGGAGTGGGGGGAGGGGGGGTCCTTTCTACCGCAAACATTGTAACTACTCATCTCTACGTTGCATTTAAGTTTGTGGTCCATTGGCAAATTGAGCAATTTGATAATTTTTCTTTGAAAAAAATACCCTTCACATGATCAATGGAAGACAGGGATACTATGTAAAGTGGTTATGAAAAGTCTGTTCAAGCGCAGTAATTAAAAATCCTGACTCACGAGTCAGGTCACATCCTGTTCATTTTGACAGTGGTGTCAGCACCCCCACCCCACCCCACCCCTCTAGAACAGGCCCTGGTTGACAGAGTACATCGTCAAATACAACTACTGAGCAATGGCTTCCGGAATGGAAATGCAGAGGGTTTACAAAAAAGTATGTCCAATGTTTTCGAGTCCATTCTTTGGACAGAACAAACCAAGGTCAATGAAATGAAAACTCGTGGTCCAACGCATACTACATCATGTGTGGAAACATGATGCGGGCAATGTTCTGTGCACAGGCATGTATGGCTCATTCACAGTGGTGTTTATTGGTGACGTGACGGCCAACGGCAGTAACAAGATCATTTGTGAGGTGTACTGCGCTAGTAAAAGGGCTTCCATCAGTCTTGTGCTACAAAACTGATAATGGCGCTTCACAATGCAGATGGTCAATAATCCAAAATATTGGACATTTGCTGCAACAAAAAAAAAAAGGCTGCCAAAACATGTCCAGGAAAACTGATTTTATGGAATGGGGCATTTACTAGAATAAACTTTTATATGTCATCAGTTAATACATTTTTTATGATATTGTCTTGGTGAAGCAACATTTGTCTGATGACCCAATGTTAGTTTTTTTCTCCCTGGTCCAAGTAATTGTAAACTCTATGTTTGTGGTAACAATACAGCTCATATTTCATGAGACAACATCAACCATGTTAGAAAACATTATACTACTGTTATTTTTTTTTGATTATTCGTGCATCCTCTTCCCATCTTGCAAGATTAAAAGCCACTTTTTTTTTACAGCAATTGAAAAATAATCCATCCATCCTTTTTCTTAGCTGCTTATCCTCACAATGGTCGTGGGAGTGCTGGAGCCTTTCCCTGCTGTTAATGGGCAGGAGTCGGAGTACACCCTGAACTGGTTGCCAGCCAATCGCAGGGCACATGGAGACAGACAACAGTCGCACTAACAGTCACACTTAGGGGCAATTTATAGTCTGAAAAATAATTCCAACCCAATTTACAATTGAGTCAAATGTCAAACTAATTTTAGGCCTCTGAGAATTAAGGGATTCTGCATAAAATGTCCTGCAAACAATTCCTGAAATATTTCAGTGCATTTAAAAGTCAGCTGTGGTTATTCTCCAAGGTGGCTCAGCTGGAAAGTGTTGGGTTCATAGTTCTGAGATCCCGGGTTCAATCCCAGCCGCGCCTGTGTGAAGAACGCATGTTCTCCCTGTGCCTGTGTGGGTTTTCTCCGGGCACTCCGGTTTCCCCCCGATATCCCATAAACATGCAACATTAATTGGACACTCTAAATTGCCCCTAGGTGTGATTGTGAGTGTGAATGGTTGTTCGTCTGTATGTGCCCTGCGATTGGCTGGCAACCAGTTCACAGTGTACCCTGCCTCCTGCCTGTTGACAGCTGGGATAGGCTCCAGCACTCATGTCACCCTTGTGAGGATAAGGTGCTAAGAAAATGGATGGATGGATGGATGGATGGATGCTCCAATGTACTTTTTACAGGTATAACACTCAAGTATCCAGGGAGGAAATGTGTCTGTGAGGGTCTTTGTATCACTAAAAGCACATTGTGGTGTTTCTTTCTTTTTTTAATGAAATGGCCAAAAATCCCATTTTCTTCAGGATGCAATCACTGCTTTTCAGACGAGGAAGGCTGCAAAAAGGATGAATGTAGCTTTACGAGCTCTGACTTGCCCCAGAAATGACCTTAAGGTCAATTTTTGTGAATCTTTGCTTAGCTAGCCCTGTTCTATTGTGAGACTCGATCCAGCACACATGCATTCATCCCACAGGATTTCATCTACCCAGCAGGTTTCCGTTACCATGTGGATGTGGCTTTTGGTTCACTGTGACTGATCCTCTGTGGCACTCTGACTTGTGAATTCCACTCACAGCAGGTCCAGTAAATCGCTGGTGCCAGCAAAGATCGGCAGTCACATTCCATCGTCATAAATTAACTGTTTAAGTGTGGACTCTTTACCATGGTGACAAAGGCTGCTTGACTGGCTGTTAGTGGAATGACATTTAAAAGTTAGAGAAATGTAAATTCATTTAGGAAAAATACAAAACACAACACCTTGACAATGTCACAGACATGAAGAGTAAATTTTCATTTAGAATAGAAAATCAAACCATTTCAACCCAAGATACTGTAACTTATCAACTTAATATGAATCATCTTTATTGGCCAAGTATCTAAGGAATTTGTCTCCGGTAGTAGGAGCCACCGTAGTACGTCATACATGTTGCATACAACAGCAGAAAAACAGTGAATTGACATGTAGTATTTATTTTAAACTCTCAGATGTGCAAAGGATGGAGTCTTCTAACATTTAGAATGCTCATTAGAGCGATCGTCGAGTGCAATGACAATTGTCCAAAAGGTGTCAAGACTTGAAGGAGTGTATACTGTTTAAAGTGACTAGTCACTGTGCAGAAATATCGTAGGTGCATGTCCACTGTGAGAGAGATAATCTAAAAAAAAAATCCAGAAATCACGATGTATGATTTTTTTTAACGATTTCTTTGTTATACAGCTGTATATAAGTATTTAAACACTTTTCTATCAGCTACAATTCTGATCCTCAAAGACCTGTTAGTCTGCCTTTAAGAGTCCACCTCCAATCCATGGATTATCCTGAATCAGATGCGCCTGTGTTAGCTGCATAAAGACACCTCTCCACCCCATACAATCAGCAAAACTAAAACTTTTAATATGGCCAAGACCAAAGAGCTGTCCAAAGACACCAGAGACAAAATTGTACAACTCCACACTGCTGGAAAGGGTGGCAAAGAAATTGCCAAGCAGCTTGGTGAAAAAAGGTCCACTGTCAGAGCAATCATTAGAAAATGGAAGAAGCTAAACTGATGGTCAATCTCAATCGGAGTGGAGCCCCATGCAAGATATCGTGGGGTCTCAATGATCCTTAGAAAGGTGAGGAATGACCCCAAGACTACACGACAGGACTTGGTCAATGACCTGAAAAGAGCTGGGACCACCATTTCCAAGGTGACTGTTGGTAATACACTAAGATGTCATGGTTTGAAATCATGCATGGCACGGAAGGTTCCCCTGCTTAAACCAGCACATGTCAAGGCCCGTCTTAAGTTTGCTAATGACCATTTGGATGATACAGAGGAGTCATGGGAGAAAGTTTTGTTGTCAGATGAGACCAAAATTGAATTTTTTTGGTCATAATTCCACTAACCGTGTTTGGAGGAAGACGAATGATGAGTTCCATCGCAAGAACACTATCCCTACTGTGAAGCATGGGGTGGTAGCATCATGCATTGGGGGTGTTTTTCTGCACATGGGACAGGACAACTGCACTGTATTAAGGATTGGATGACTGCGGCCATGTATTGTGAGATTTTGGGGAACAACCTCTTTCCCTCAGTCAGAGCATTGAAGATGGGTCGTGGCTGGGTCTTTCAACATGACAATGACACGAGGCACACAGCCAGGAGAACCAACGAGTGGCTCCGTAAGAAGCATACCAAGGTTCTGGCGTGGTTTAGCCAGTCTCCAGACCTAAACCCAATCGAAAATCTTTGGAGGGAGCTGAGACTCTGTGTTTCTCAGCGACCCTTCTGATCAAGAGAAGATCTGTGTGGAGGAGTGGGCCTAAATCCCTCCTGCAGTGTGTGCAAACCTGGTGAAAAACTACAGGAATAATTATAGTCTAATAATAATCTAATTACAAACAAAGGCTACTGTACCAAATATTAACATTGGTTTTCTCAGGTGTTCCAATACTTATTTGCAGCTGTATCACACAAATAATTCATTAAAAAAATCATACATTGTGATTTCTGGAATTTTCTGTTTAGATTATCTCTCACAGTGGAAATGCACCTACGATGAAGATTTCAGACTGATTGATTTCTAAATGGGAGAACTTGGAATATAGCAGGGTGTTGCTTATTTTCTTCACATATGTACATATATATATATATATATATATATATATATATGACCTGATTCGTGAGTCAGGATTTTTTATGACTGCGCTTAAACAGACTTTTCATATCCACTTTACATAGGTATCCTTGTCTTCCATTGATCATGTGAAGGGTATTTTTTTTCAAAGAAAAATTATCAAATTATATATATATACATACATACTGAGAGAGAAAGAGAAAGTTACTGTGTGTGAATTACACTTATATTTGATAATTCCACTTTATATGAGTAGCGGGATGTTGACATGTTGTATTGAAATATCAATCGATATAATGAGCTTTCAATAAATTGGTTAAGCAGCAGAGTCATCTTGGTTCCTGTGGTCATAAAATGTTAAAAGTAGCTAAAAATGTACATGCTGCCAACAGTCTTACACATTTTGGTGTTTGCATGTACAGGTATGTCTGCTTGTTGTTAGTTATCCATCCATCCATTTTCTTAACCACTTATCCTCACAATGGTCGCGGGAGTGCTGGAGCCTATCCCAGCTGTCATTGGGCAGGAGGCGGGGTAGACCCAGAACTGGTTGCCAGCCAATCACAGGGCACATGGAGACAGAAAACAATCACACTCACAATCACAGCTAGGGTCAATTTTGAGTCTCCAATTCATGTTGCATATTTTGGGGCTATGGGAGGAAACCAGAGTGCCTGGAGAAAACCCACACAGACACGGGGAAAACATGCAAACTCCACACAGGTGGGGCCGGCATTGAACCCGGGTCGTGAGAACTGTGAGGCCAATGCTTTCCAGCTGCCCCACCGTGCCACCCTGTTAATTAACTCATTAATTTTAAAAAATGTAAGTGTGGGAGCTTGACCAAACAATATGCATTTTCACAGCATAAAATCTACACAATACAATGAATGAAGTTCAATGAATATACTGTATCCCTTTTTTGCAGGGTGACACAGGGACATCTCAGAGGCACTTTGTGGCTATATTGACTTAAAATCAGCGTTATTTTTTTTCACATTTATTTGGATTGCGCAGGTGTATCTGATGGCTGCGCCATTTATTTATTTATTTATGTATTTATCTATTTGTTAAACTATTTATTTATTTATTTTGTTTGTAAGTTTGTTTATTTATTTATTCGCGCGGCCCGATTATTGGATGCTAGTGTATTTCGTTTTTTTTCTTTCAAATGCAGACTTTGTTGTTGGAGAAATTAAACTGTGTGTGCGTGTGTCCGCGAGAGGGTGGAGGGTTGTGAGGCAGTCAAGTGTGTCTACGCGTGCAGGGCAAAACTTTTGGTTCAGGACGTTTAATCACCGCACTACAGAAGATACACAAAAGTGAAAGTAATGTTAAAGTGTTAACTTTACAACTCAAACAACTTGCACATTTGGAGGCGACGCTTTATCGGTTCGACGTGTTCGCTCACACCGGCAAGCCGACTGGATCCGCGTTCGGATCGCTGTTTTTTGGATTGGACTCTGTGGACTCCCGGCGGTTTAGCGCGGGGCTGGTGGGGGCACCAGTCCCACGCGGGAGGGAGCGTGTGCGAGGCTGCCGGCAAGCATGTTTTGTCGGAATCAAACAACGAGAGCCACGGTTGCTCGCGGCTCGGCTCTCGAAATGGAGATACGGCGAGGGAGGTTCAGAAAGAGTCTGTACGTGAACACATCACAGGTAGGCAACAGTCCATCCACCCTCCAATGGGGGGGGGGGGGGGGGCACAATCACTTCAACTCGGAATGGTTCACGAATTTGTGTGTTTAACGACACTGGCAAAGTTGTCCCTTTCCTATGTTTTTGTCTTTTCATCATTGTTCTCAAAGTTTGAAACTTCCACAACTCCCCGAAGTTCCACCATAACCATAACGATTAACATTAAAAAAAAGTTACATAGAAGGCTGAAGTGTTTATCAAAAACTTCAAAGATGTCTATTATCATTAAGAGACATTATCATATGAATAAACTGAGTATTTTTCATCTCCTCCAAAAATACTGGAACAGCTAGGTCAATTTTTGTTTTTGTTGTATAATGAAGACATTTGGGTTTCAGATCAAAAGATGATTATCAGACGAAGGTTCACAATCTCATCTTTTTATCCCCTGGTATTTACATCCAAATGTGTTCAACATCTCAGGACAGAGCACCTTTTGTTTGAAACCACCCACTTCTCAAGTGAGCAAAAGTATTGGAACATGTGACTGATGGGTATTTTTAGTTACCCAAGCATTGCCTTTTAGATTGATAGTTTTTGGCTTTGCATTTACTGTGTAAAAACTGCATTTGCTATTAAAGCCTCACTGCCATGCCTATAAACATTCTAAAATTGATATTATAATTAAAAATACATATAACATTATTCACTTCAATGTCTATACAAAAAAATAAATATGTACGGAGAGCGTGTCATCCATCCGCAAACTTGCGGAAATCTCATTCGCCATCCAAGGGGTAGCCATACAGCCTGCAACGTCATCAGTAGATGTTACACCGGGACATTCGCCATTGAAAACACGTAGTGGCACTTGCTGTGCGACACGGAAGCTCTTTTCGAGGAAAGAGAACACCTCACAATCGAGTGAAGTGACCGGGGCAATATTACCCTATCGTTTCGAGCCATATTTAGATATGTGAATCACTTCTAACTAACAACAGACTCCCCGACATTATGACAGTATGTGGCGCGATGAGCCGCCCCGACAAGCCGATCATGGCTTTGGGCAGGGTGGATCATCGGCGCCGAGCGGGCCTGGTTTACGACGTTGTCGACGCTTGTGGCTAAGTGTGCCATCATCGGCGGCGTTGTTTATCGTTTGATTGTTCTACGCCAAACGCCGGCACTGTCAGCGATCAACAATGCCGGCGACGATGGCGCACTCACCCGCGAGCGACGGCAACGCCGTAAAGCACCCGGGCTCGGCGCTGATGAGCCACCCCGGCCAAAGCAGTGATCGGCTCGTCGCAGCCCGGCATTGGTGGCTCGTCGTGCCCGGGCGATAAACAACGCCGCTGACAATGGCGCACTCACCCACGAACGACAAAACATTTAGCACCCCTTACTTATGTACGCAAATCTTTTGTCACGTTCTGAGAGGATTACGTCCCCCCCAACTATTGTTTTTTTTTTTTTTTTTTAGTAGCTCTGTACACACTTACCTATAATTTTTCTTCGTGGCTCTATACCATTTGGAACCAACGAAGCTCTCGTCCTTTGCCTGCCTTCCAACAGTTAAAACTAGGATAAACATACGAGCCTGCCTGAGTGCCCTGCTGCTGTTAATGTCACTTCCTGCTTCTTCTCAAAAACAAATCCCTCGAGAGGATTTTCATGGCGGGAATTACAAAAAGCTATATACGTCAAAATCATGTTTTGTGGTGAAAAAAATACATGGGTCCATTCCGGCTGCCTTTTTTTCATTGATAACATACTAAAAATCATGCATTTCATGTCAGTGGGGCTTTAAGGAAATATAAAGACCAGAGAGCTGTCTATGCTAAAAAAATAAACAATTTTTGAATCTGAGAGAACAGGGAAAATCGATGAGATATTGCACAAAGGTTAGGCACAGGCAATACAATACAACCATTTGGATCAGCCAAGGGTAGCAACAGGAGTTGATGACAGAAGCATTGTGAGATCTGAGAAGAAACACCAAAAGACAACAGTCAGTGACATCACTGCTAACCTCCACCGGGCCCGAGTGAAGGTATCACAATCTTCTGTTTGACAAAGACTTGGAGAGAAGAAATGTACAGGCCACACCACAAAATGCGACTATCTGAATCTGAAGGCCAGATTAGATTTTTGCAGAAGTTTTGCAACAACGTTTAATTGACGGCTGAGACCAAGATTAACCTCTATCAAAGTGATACAAAGGCCAAAAAGTACAGAGGAAGAAAAGATTTTGCTTATGAGCCAAAACACACAAGGTCATCTGTGAATCATGGTGGAGGTAATGTCATGGCTTGGGCTTTCATGGCTGCTTCTCAGTCGTATTGATGATGTAAGAAGTCTACAAAAACAAAATGTTTTTTTTTTTTGACTAATTAAAACTCCAAAATGTAGAGTCTATGTCCTAAATTCCCGTGAGAACAGGCTGCATTTTCCTCAATGATGAGAAACAAACGCAGTATGTTGTGGTATTCCTGTTTACATCTTTAAGTAGAGGTCTCATTCAAGTTGAACTTACTCATTTGCAGTCTCTTTTATCTCATTTGAAGTCACATTTGTGTATTTAGCTCTGCCTCGTAGCATTTTCACTTTAATTACACTCGAGAGTCGCACTGCATTGTGCATGTCGTCAAATAAAGTTTTAATCGCCCTTCCACTACTATTTCCAATATTTAGGTTTTTCTCCCCTTAAGCAAAACTTTATAACACACCAGCAGGGACTTTAGTGGGTTTTTTTTTTTTCCGTTGGTGTCCAGTTGTGTTTTTGTACCACCTTAAACTTAATTTCCTTCTCCATCTTCTGCTTAATATCTATCTGTGGTTTAGTAATATAATTGTGCTGGGATGTTTACACCAGAACAGTAATAATATTTTTAAATGCACATGTTTTTTTCCCTCTCTTTTCTACCTTGCTCAGTAGTTTTTCCACACTTTTCTAATGAAATTTTAATTGTCATTAGGCTTTCAAACATACGCATGTGTCTTTTGTTGTATCTTTGATAGGACATATGGATCTTTGCTATCAGGGGGGGAAAAAAGAATCCAGCAAAAGTTGAGAAGTAGGTGAAAACTCGGCAGTTTACTGGCAGATGCCAATTTATCCCACTTCCGGTCTACCGTGTCAGCATCTGCTTTGTGTTAGCGACTGTATTTTAGTAGTGTAGACTGCCACTGAAGGATTTCAAATCTAACTCCTAACTACTTTTATACAAATTCCTCGTTCCTGCTTTGATGGAAAGTCCTCCTTTGAGGTCTCTTCCGGCCTTTTGAAGCTTCTTTCAAGTACTGCTGTTTGGTCATGATTTCTGGAGTTGTAAAGTAAAGACATGTACAGTTAAACATACCAGTGACACCACTCCCTCTGAAATACAATTTAAATGTTGGGAAATATTGTTTTATAGCTGAAGTGCCAACAGAAGAAATAGAATCAGGATGTACCATGCCTAGATGCATCCTAAAATGTGTGAGCCATCTAAGAATGATAGTCCACTATTTGGCGTGTTCAGACCAACCAAGATCCATTTTATCTGATTGATTTGTTTGCATTTGATTATATTCTAATCTGTAATTGTAATCGTTTAAAAAGGAAGAAAGGAAAAAAAAGTGATTCAGTGGTTTATTGATTGATCCCTCAAAATCCTAATTTACTAATCTTCTGATGGATGAGAGATTGCATTGAAGCAGCAACACAAAGATAGGTAAAATTTTAAAAAATGGTTTCCCCCATTTAAGTACAGTGACAGTACAGTGGGTATTGAAATGTTACAGTTCTTCTAGGAGGACCTTACCAATCTCGAACCCATTTTATGGATCCCATCCTTTAATCCTTGCCTGATTCTTTTGCTTCATTTGAATTCTTTGGATTAAAAGGTTTTTCTTTTGCATCCCGCCAGTCCCATCTTGTGCCCTCCAAACTTGTTAATGAGTTCGGATAGAACGCAATATAGTCAGGAGTCTGAATTCCCATATTTGCTGGTATTTTGTTTGTATTCTCAGTTCATTTCCACATTTTTGCATCTGTGTCGCTCCAGTTGTCTGAGCTCAACAAAAGTACATACAAGGTTATTGTCGGGGCCTTTTGAAGTCACAGAACCAGGCGAACAATGGCAGAACAAGTAACCTTTTTCCCACATCAATAGGGAGATGTTTTCAAATGTGGTTGTATTGGCCAATAGTGTGTAATTTTGTAACCAATTACAACGATTGCAAGTAATTGTTAGGTTCATTTGAAAAGATAACCAGTCAGCACTGGATTTTGAAAAGAAATATAGAGGTATTATATTTAATGAAGGATTCGAAAACTGCATCTTTTTGAAAATGGAGAATGTGTGTATGCTCTCAAACATCACATTCCAAATAATAATGGTGAAATAAAGGGCTGTTGCCGTACGTTTGTCGAAGTAATGATCTTAATGATAGCACTTTTCCAGCAAAGAGAGAGAGAGAGCAATTGCAGCATTTTCGTGACTTTCTGCAGCTGTACATGAACAAGAATCATAAATGTGTTTGTTATTGCGTGGCTGATAATAAGAACATGGTGTGTGTGAGGGAGGAATGGAGGACTGAACTGTAAATTGAAGCTTGAGGGATGTTAATGGTGCAATACAGAAAAACGGCAAAGATAAGGTATTGATTCTGTCGCTTCATTTCCAGCAGAGTCCCTCAGCATTCACGCCCTCCGTGTGTTTTGTTTTTAATGTATGTGTTGCAAGCGTCCACTCTCTCTCACTTGATTTACTGGCTGTGTGCATTCATCTCGCACGGAATCACCTTTTAACCTCAGGAAGTCATGCACACTCAATCGCATATTGATCTGCTATCACACGTCATGGTGTGTGCAATGCAGAGGTCACATGTGACACATAGCAGACTGCATTTCCTGCGGTGCAGACATTTGGTGAATCATGAGGTAATATACAGTACAGTAAGAGCCAGTGAAAATGAGCTTCACGTTGTTTGCTGAGTGATCAAAGTCAAGAAGTAACCTGCTTAAGCTTGTTCTCACCAGTAATAATAAAAAAATAATTGAATAAATAAAACAATAAATGAGTATGAGTCATGTACTCAACTCAATAACAGAAAACTGTGATGCAACGCAGCGGTAGATATGTGGGAGATGAATTTCAAACCCATCAATTTCTTTGGTAAGATCGTAAGACTGTCCTACTTTTCTCTGGACATGTGGTCCCACAAAAGTGGATGGACTTCAACCTCTTTGGAGCTTGCCACCACAGTCCTATGTTTGTGTCCAGCGACTGGGGTCGGTTCTCTTTTAAGGCAAGAGGCAGAAGTTTGAGAAAGACCCGATGAAATTAAAGGAGCATGATCTTTCTGGCTGTCTTCACCATCCTACAGTCTTTTGTCAGGAGGTTGAAAATCACTCTGCGATGCGGCCAGGGATGATATTCTCAGTTTATGCTGTAACGGTTAACCAAACAACTCAAGTAATTTAATAAGAATAAAAGGAACAAACAAAATCTTCCTGAAATCTCAGTAGGGGTTATTGTGCCACATGGGATAATTGTGCTGCAGTAGTGCACCCAACTCTTTGTAAAAATAAGTCTGTGTGGTGGTGGCAAGGCAAAACGAAATAGTCTGTAAAAGTCAGCTAATGTTTAAACTTTGGGATACTTTTTTTTCCACTTAAAAAAAAGGTGGTATGCGGCCCACAAAAAGACATCATGCATCTGTTAACTAATTTAATACAGCCTACCATTGTCATGAGCAAGGCCGGGCCACTGCCAAGAGGAGTGTGGCATGGCCACTGTTCTGGGCGGTGTCACCTCTGACACCTGTCACAGCTGTTTTCCATTTGGACTCTAATTAGACCATGTATTTAAGTTTGGAGTTTTGTCACTGGCATTTGCAAGTTCGTTGCCTTGTGTTAGTGAGTTGCATTCACTGCCTGTGGGACTCTCCGCTTCTATGCGTAAGTCAGAGCAACCCTTAGTCACAGCGATTCTGTGCCCTTTTGTTAAGCTTGTTAGTTTGCCCCATAGTCATCGGACCTTGCTGTATCTCTTTTGGATCCTACCTAGCCTAGAGTTTTTGTGCCTCTGCCTTGTTTTGGACTGCTTTTTTGTATTGGCCAGTTTCCTGAATAAAACCACATTGAACATTATGCCTCTGCCTGGAAGTCCTGCATTCGGGTCCGCTCCCTTACCGTCGGTTCGTGACAACCATTGCTAGTTAGAAAGCATTGTAATCCGCAAGTG
Organism: Syngnathoides biaculeatus; assembly: GCF_019802595.1. NCBI lineage: Eukaryota > Metazoa > Chordata > Actinopteri > Syngnathiformes > Syngnathidae > Syngnathoides > Syngnathoides biaculeatus. Next base: position 29,799,338 of record NC_084643.1, on the reverse strand, counting down.
GTCAAGGGTAGATACAGCCGCCAGGGTTATTTTCAATCACTTCATTGAAAAAAATGGTAAAGAAACGCGCAATAAACCTATTCATTCATGACCTTTAAATGGCCACAACTCACATTGAGTAACTCAGTAGACAGACTGACAATTAGGTTAGCCAGTTAACAGCCACCCAACTCTGCACTCTCCTTCACTGATCTCTACATTACTCACCAGGCCAAGCCCTGCCTTTATAATATCCTACACACTCAGTCACTGTTACTACAGTAAAATGTGATTTGTGATCTTGCACACTGTTCTTTTATTGTTAAATAATCCAAATTTTTTCTTATTTGATTACTCAATCACTGGGATTATTTATTAAATACTCAATTGTGGAAAAAATTTGAAAGCTGTAGCCCTTCTTTCAATGTTTTCCCAGTAGAAAGAGCACATGAGTTGGTGGTGGTGGTGGTGGAGGGGAGTCTCGATGCCTTCCTCAGTTTGAACATGACACACCCGTGGTTGCCTTTGTCATTACTGGTAATGAGGCCCACCACAGTCGTCATCCTCAAACGCCACGATATTGTTGGCGCTCAGAGAGGAGAGCACACAGTTGTGGGTCAGCAGTTGGTTGGGCATACTCCCCTGTGGTTCCCCTGTATTCCCTGCGATGATCTCTGAGTCTTTTGTGGCCATGCCGGTAGAGAGTCCATTCCACCAGTTGCAGAGAGAGGTTTGGACTCCTATCTGTTTGAGTCTTTTGTGTGAGCTGCTTGGAATGAATGTGTTCAATGCTGAATTGAAGTCTGAATGAAAGCAACTACTTCAATGTAAAAGGCTCCCCCTTTTGCACAGTGCCAAAGGTTTTTGAATTTGCTTGTCTACCTTGTCTAAATGAGATCCCTGAAGGTGGCTCACATGGTATATTATCAGCACACGCCTGTAGGCTAAACCATTGTTGGTTTAAACGTGACAATAATTTAATTCTATGCTTATTACCAACAAATCTGTAGTTAATGCTCACTTTCTAGTCAGCAGAGTTGAGCTTTAAATATCTTTAAAGTTCTGTTGGTGGACTATCATCTGTGATTGGAGCAAAATGGTTACAAGGGTGACAACCACTGTGTCAGCCAGTGAGTGTTTTTTTTTTCTTTTTTTAAGCTATTTTACTGGAGGCTAATGAACCTCAGAGTCTGAGACTGAGAAACTTAATGACGACTATTTTTATTCTAAAAATATTTTAGCATCAGCGTACTGGGGATATGTGAGGATTGTGAGAAAATTGCCTATTTTGCTTTGAATAGAATGCTACCTTTGTATTTCAAAATGTATGATTGATGATCATTTTAGCTGTTTTCTGGCTCCACATCTTCAGTCGTCTTGGGATGGAGTTCAAAGTGGTCAAAGAGTAAAAAATATCTTAAGACAAACATCTTATGACATGCACATACACTATTCACTTGCCATCCTCTTGTTGGTCTGCATGCTTCCCTCACTGGGAGCAGAGGAGAAAATCTGCTTTCTGCATCAGACCTTTCGTCCTTGAGGCCCCATTTTTACTTTCTTAACTCTACTGTGTCAGCTGAAGCCACCCAAGAGTGTGCGATATCACTTAGAACATGTATTATTACAGTAATTAACACAGAATATACACTATTTTCAATGCTTCGTGCTCTTTTCTAACTTGGTAGTGATCACTCAAGCAGTCCACTCTACTGTGGTTAACACCAACATAGCCTGAAAGTGGTTAGGATGTTGTATATAGTGTGTGTGTGTGTGTGTGTGTGTGTGGTGTGTGTGTGTGTGTGCATGTGTCTGCGTGTGTGGACACACCCTTTTGGCCACAACTCACTCCAAGTGCTTTGAGTTGGCCATTTGTTGATGAAAACTTTTACAAGGGATTGGTTTTCGCTATTTCCTCCATCCTGTCCATCCACAACTGTTATGGCTTCAGTGGAAAGTTAGATTTGCTGGGTGTTCCCATTGTAGAAGTTTTGTACTGTTCACATTGTGATTTACTTATGATGTAGTCTCAAAATATTTGTCCTAAAACTGATCTGTACCTTAACTTTTTGGTGATAGTCGCAGTAGTACGTCGGTGTAGGACACAATTATCCACATTGTGTTCTATTGCAAGATAGTTTCATTCTGTGACTGATATGGTACATGTCCAAGTATGTAAGTTATGTATTTCACGGTGTGTTTGACTGTTTAATGTGATCACCAAATCCTTATACTCTTTTCAATTAGTTGTTCTGTCAGTATGAAATTAAACAGTCGTTGTTTTACGATGTTGTCTTTTTATGTTTTGGTTATTCTGTCTTCCTGAACCAAGTCAGAACACTGTCAAGAATAGAGCCAATCTGCTACTTTATTTTAATAAACCGAGTGCTGGAAAACGAAGATTACGAAAACATTATTTTGAACAGATGATTATCAAAAACAGAAGTCTTTTTTAATTGTGTCTAAAAGTACAGGGTAATGTAAGGGATTGAGGAAAAGTTGATTGCCATTGTGATTGAGTTATAAATAGTTCTTTATTCTAAATCATATTACTAGGGATTGACATATTGTTTGTCATGGTATGTTGAAAACATTGCAGCCAATATACATTGACGAGACGTATGTCATGTGGCCTCACTGAAGAAAGCGTGTAGATAGCTTTGACATTTTTGCCTGAAGTTGTCTAAGTATTCTCATTGCACAAGAACACACACATCCAGTTTTTCTATAAATATCCAAAGCTTTAGCTTGCATTATCCAATAATCACTGCAGTGGTCAATTTAACAGTTGAAAAATTACACTGGCGAGGTTATCAATTTACCAAGAATAAACAAAAATCTAAACTTTTTATTTTTTCTGCAAAATTTATTGTCTTGAAATCCTGCAGTCATTTCAGTGGCAGTGGGCATGTGTTCTCAGTAGTAAATTTACACTAGCTCCATCTGCTGGGTGTAACTTCCTAATGAAAAATGTTCATGGTAACCCCACCCCCCTCCCCACGCACGCACACACACACACTCACAGACACACACACTCCAGTTTGAAAGTCACTGGTGTAGCCTATGATGGAGATAAACAGACTGCTGTTCATTGATTGATGATCTTAAACTTTAATGGTAGAAAGGAGAAGCAGATTCAAAACTGATTTGAAATGTCAGTTTTGCACTTCTTTATAATCCATTTTATATCTGAAATCTTTCTAAATTCCCCAAAGAACAGTAGCATTCTGTGCCGAGTGTTTGGTGATGATGCACTTGCAAATGTAAACATAGATTTTTCTGTGCACCTGTAGAGAGGGAGAGAGGTCATGAGGTTATGTACATGTTTCTAGGACAACACTTGTGCCGGACATAAATAATAAATGAAGCGGAACCTCAGACCGTGAGCCAGTGGAGGAACAAGTGGTGTCCAAGGAATGACAAAATGCGCTTTCAGGTCCTCAAAGGAGCTCTGTGTACCCAGCCAACAAGGGGCCTTCGCTGCTCTGGAGCCCCCAACTCTTTCCTATGTCATAAAATGCCAGGCAAACAGGCCCAAGGGCCCATAGGCGCTCAAGAGTGGATGCACAACATCCGCACAAGATTTTCCAGCGTCGGGCTGTCCATTAGGAGTAGAATTTAGGAAGTTTGTTTATTGTGGCCGAAAGGCCTTCTGTAAATACGAGCGGAGAAACGCTTTAAGTCCTCTTTATATTCCAAAGTTCATGCAGCTGCATGCTTGGAAGCGCTCTTGGCATGCTGAGGGACATTTTTCTCCAGCAAATGTTTAACACAGTTTTATATCATTTGCTTTGGATGTAAATTGCTGAGGGGCCGTGTTTCTATTCTGCCTTTGCACGAGTGCATGCACACATTTAAAAAAAGGGTTTAATCTGGTTCTTGAGTTCCTTCGAGCCAAGGGAACAAATGAGCCATGTCCAGCTACTAAGCATAGAAATGAATAAACTGTTTGTTTCAAAAGCGAAAGGACACGTTATTGTTCGCTCAAAATATTTAGTTGTTTGAGTGCCAAATTTGAATAGAAGTATTTAGGCAGTAAAAGTGTAGCATTATAAATCTTTTTGTTGGAATTTCATACACCAGTAGTAACGTCCTTGTTCTAATGCAGCTTTCACCCCTTCCATCTATTATGTTCTCATTTGTATCTTTGCACACTGAATCTATCTATCTATCTATCTATCTAGCTATCTAGCTATCTAGCTATCTATCTATCTATCTATCTATCTATCTATCTATCTATCTATCTATCTATCTATCTATCTATCTATCTATCTATCTATCTATCTATCTATCTATCTATCTATCTATCTATCTATCTATCTATCTATCTATCTATCTATCTATCTATCTATCTATCCCATCAGTGTGTCAGAATTCATTCATTTTCCAAATCGCTTATGCTTGAAGGACATGATAGTTTTACACAATTTGTCTTTTTTTTCATAAATATTTTTATGTTGCTGTTGTACATGTAGGCGGCACGGTTAGTGTCTCACAGTTCTGGGCACCAGGGTTCAACTCCTTGCCCCGCCTGTGTGAAGTTTGCAGGTTTTCTCCAGGCACTCTGGTTTCCTCCCACATTCCAAAAACATGCAACATTAATTGGACACTCTAAATTCCTCAAAGTGTGATTGTGAGTGTGACTGTCTCAATGTGCCCTGCGACTGGCTGGCAACCAGTTCCGAGTGTACACGTCCCCCTGCCCGATTATAGCTGGCATTGGCTCCAGCAACCATTGTGAGGTTGAGTGGCTCAGATAATGGATGGATCCTCTGCGTGCGTGGTAATTGACCTGCTGATTTTGTATTTCTTCATTAGTACTTGTATTCTTTATGTTCTAAATGTACATTTTGTCATAGTAACGGTTTGTCATCATACTAGAATCCCTCCAATTATCGGATACAAATTCCTTGTGCCTCTTGTAACATAATCAAGCTGATTCTATACTGTCATATTTTGAAATAAGTATAATTCTAGCTAAAGTGGGGTAGAACTAGTTGGTGTTGGAGCCTCATTTAACAGCAGATGATTTTTTGAGAGTCCAGGCATACTTCTGTAGTATGAGTATCATGTCAATTGAGACGTCCAAGATCAGCACAGAGGTGAGTCACATTTACAGTCAGTATTTAATTTCTAGATGTCTCCACATGGACATGCTCCTCTATATTCATCCTTTGAGATCGCAGCTCTGATTAGTCATTCATTGCAAGTTTTCTCTTCCTTGTGTCAGACTCACACACATCTTCACATTCAGTGACAAAGCACTGCAGTGTAGCACTTGGCAAGGTCCATCGAATTTTCTCTCGAACAGCCACGCTTTGTTCACCTATTTGAACAGACAGATGGGAATGATCAATAAGTGTGACATCACAGGATAATCTCACACTGGTTGGAAATTCTCATGTATCATCAAACTGAACCAACACCAGGAAGTGAATGAGACATGTTTATCACTGTAACTGTTGAGTAATTCAGGACTATAATGACGTACAGAAATACACAGTTGAACACTAGCTGTTCCAGGAGAGTGTTAGTTTTTTATTTTTTTTTGGGGGGGGGGTGAATTTATTTTTCCCGCAGAAAATACTGCCAGTGGAATTATTTGCATTCTCAAAAACTACAGTTAAAAAGATATTTTTTTTTAAAGTGGAGGATAAACAACTGATGTTGAGAGACTGTTTATTTTAGTCCTCTTTTTGCCAGGTTAGTTCGTGAGGCTTTATTTTCCCATGTTTTTTTTAACCTTATTTTATAATCCAAGTTATCCATCTCAGAACTGTATTTTTTTACGGTCAGTGCATGTCCCGAGGGCAAGTTCTAATATTTGACTATGTTCCTTAGTCATGTCAGATGTGCAAAATTTCGGAAACACTTCTCAGTATGACACAATGGAGTTCTTCAACAATACAAACATCTATCCATCCATTTTCTGAGCCACTCATCCTCACAAGTGTCACGGGAATGCTGGAGACTTATCCGAGCTGTCATCGGGCAGGAGGCGAGGTACACCCTGAACTGGTCGCCATCCTATCGCAAGGTACATAGAGACAGACAACAGTCGCAATCACACCTAGGGACAATTTTAGAATCTCCAATGAATACATGTTTTTGCGATGTAGGAGGAAACAGGAGTGCAAGGAGAAAATCCACGCAGGCACGGGGAGCGCATGCAAAGTCCACACAGGCGGGATCGGGATTGAACCCCGGTCCTCAGAAGTGTGAGGCCAACGCTCCACAGCCGCACCACCGTGCCGCTCCACTACAAAAAATAGGCAAAATATCAAACATTGGACTATATCATTGTCTTTGTTTTTAATACAGCTCTTGTATTGAATCTCTGGTGTACCCAGTGTTATGGCGCTTCATCATTCACATCGTTCCACATTCATTTCCTGTCAACCTGTACCTTCCTCAGGAGGGTTATATTATGTGGGACGCTCTTCTGCTTTAAGGCTCAGGTCCCCTGACGTTAGGAGTAAAGTGTTCTTTTTTCCTCTCTCTCCAAAGCACTAACCCACTTTCCTGAACACTCAGGGAGACCTCTTTTGTCTTCACCTCAACACTGTCAGAGAAGATTACTGTTTGTTCTGTTTCTCTCTTTTGATTTATCTCTCCATCTTTTTTTTTTATTCTTTCTTTCTGCATCATCTCACACCCTCCAAGTGACCTTCGTTGTAGCTTGCCGGGGCTCGATGTTAGCAGGTTATAAAATGCAAGCTTGGCTGCCTCACGCCAAAGGTATCTTCTTCTTGAACACAAGACCTCAGCTCAAGGCAACTCTGTTAAACATTGACACCCAAAGACGCCCCCCCCCCCCACCCGCCCCCTCACAACACACACACACACACACACACACACACACACACAAGCGTAGTAATGTCTAGATATCATTTACAGTTTCTGACACTTATGGCTAGCCCCCTTTGAGTTATTGTTCAGGTTTTAGAAACACGAGTTTGTTGCTGTGTTCTTTCTGGTTCCTTTCTTGGATTTCTTAAAAGCGCACGCATACACCCGTATGGATGACAGGTTGATGGTGGTGCAAAGCATTGCTCGGCACTGACAGAAAACAGTAGTTCCGTTCACTGTGAGCCATTCCAACGACTGCGCGGTCTTACATCAGCTCGTAACCAGTACGAGTCATTATGCTGGAGATTACGGAACAGGGCTGGACACCTTTTCAACCATTCCCTGTAATTCCCTCGCTCTGAACAAAGAGACTGCTGTGCTGTTTCTGCCATTCATCAAATAACTACCCGGCTAAACTGGGAAGTAGATAGAGTCAAGGTCTTGCTTTTGCACACAGGAATGCACGGACACGGCGGTCAACACTGAGGGATGTTCATACTGTGTATATACAGGGTGAACCCCTAAAACCCAACAGCTGACATTTTGTTAATTGATGTTTTGTTAGATTTCGATTTGACTCACTGAAATTATTATGGCAATCAGACAACTCATATTCCAAAATGTTGATGGACGTTTGAAAATGTAGCAGGCGTTTTTGAGCCAGACAAAGTTATTCATGTTGGTGACTCATTTGCTCAGTGTAATCACCAGTTTCTCACTGACATCATTTTGAAAACAGTTGCTGACAGGTCTTGTAGATTTCATCACACAAAAACTCTCAAGATGGATGCCCCTTGTTGTCTTATAATTCTTCAACTTCAATTGTCGGGTAAACATGCCACTAAAAGCCACGCAAAACTTCAAAATGCCACCAAGAATGAAGTGAACAGCAAAAGTCTATGACAGAACTTTACATGGGTGTCGGTTTTTGTGTCTTTTCCCACATATTTGATAAAAGAAATAGCAACAGGAGAAAAAAGGATATACACAGTGTCCCAGGTTTATGAATGAGTTCCTACGAGACGGCAATGTAAACTGAATTTGTATGCAAGCCAAAACAGGCAGATCTGGCACTAGCCTCTAATGCCCAATAACAAATGCATAATTACAGTAATTTGTATAAAAAACACTTTTCAACCGTAAATATAAAACAAATGTTAAACAGTAAGTGCAGCTATAACTGAGTGTGGCCTCTTTCGCTGTCCAAACTACCAAACGTTTCAACCTTTTTCACAGTGACATTGAATGTATGTCACTGACATAAAGAATGTTGCTTGTCGCAGTAGTACTGCTGTCAGTGTCTCTCAAGGAGATTACTGTCAAGATGAAGTGACGAGTCACACCAGTGATCTGTTTCATCACAAACATGTATTAATTAAAATGGTCAATGATAAACTACTATACATTAAATGTTGATTAGTGTTTGTTTTGATTACGGTAAAACTGTTAGTCCATTCATATGCTGCATAGTAATCCTCAAGAAGGATTTTATGGCAGGAAATTGAAAAACTCTCAAATTGACTCATTTTAGTTAATGATAATAAACAATACTCAAAATCTATACAGTAATAGGATGTGGTGGGTCCTCTGAATTGGTTTGCCTTTGGCACCCAAATGAATGAATGCACCCATTACACTTGTACAATATGATGAGGTATGTCACAAATGTTGACAAGACAAAGAATTGCAGAGTTTAAGAAATACTTGGATTTATTTCTGTGCATATATATTTTCCAAAGGGTCGAGTGTGGTGGAAAGGAGAAATGGAGGTTTCGCTGTGATGGTGCTCAGCAGTGGTTGGACTGCAAGAGAGCAGATGGGTCATAGAAGGCTCAGCTGGTGCGACAGTGCTTTAATGTGCTCTTTACTGGGCCCTGGTGGCTAACTGGCTTGTCCGATCTGGTCGTTATGGCCGCACTGTTCCTGCTGTCTCCCTAATTGTTATGACCACCAAGGAAATCATGTGTTCATTATAGTTTGTGTGTGTCATCAGCATTATCACCCAAAGGCTAAAAGCATGTTACTAAGTGACAACAAAGGAGAAAACATTGTCAGTAGATGATGTAGCTGGTCTATTTTAGTGACATGTGATGAAAGCCCTGTTGTATCTCCAGACAAAAGGTATTCTTTCTCTGCTATGGCCACAACATCAATCAATAAAGAAATCTGGATTTTCAGCAAATTAATTTGGATTTAAGTATTGCGACAGCTGACCGTTTCACTTACTGGGAAGACTTTTTTTTTTTGGCTTACAATTTACAGATGAGCTTCCTCCAATAAATTTACCCCAAAGTTGGTTACCTAAAATTGTCCAAAATGTATTAGTAGACATTATGAAGGATTAAAAATCATGGAAACTGGGGTTCAGCCCAATATCTGATTCATTAATCAGTTAAAGCTCTCTCTGTAAATTATGTTTGTACTGGTGAAAATGATGAGGTCACTTTAAATTAAATATGAATTAGGGGACACTGTATGTGCTATTATTCTTTTGTTTTTGTTTGTAGATTTTGAAGATTACAAGAGCTTTATGTCAAAATAGACAAAAAGATTGATCGAACCAAGTCCGCCTCACTTTTGTGAACAAGCATCAAGAAGAAAATTAGGTATTACTTTTATTCCTTAACTGCACAGACCTGTCAATTGAGACCTTTATTGATCCCGTATGTCTTTATATTTGTGTAATGCTCTCAAATATGCCTCTGAACAACTCCTATGACTGAAATGTTAAAACATTTAATGATATCCAGGAAATTATCCCCCAAAAAGAAAGAAAATCATTTCACACGAACATCAACATTTTCTTAGGCAATAACTGGAGTCTTTTTTTCCCATATTATTTTATGTCCAAGAGAGGGCGCCATTACTCCATTTAAGAACCTTTAGAATGCTTAACTTCCTTGCTATTATGCATTTATACTAATATCCTGCAAGAAGAAGAAGCATCCATTCTATATATTTCTCTGTCTTTGGAAGCATGGTGGAATAGTGATTTGCACGTCTGCCTCACAGCTTTGAGGTAGAGGTTCAAATACCATTCCAAACTGTGCAGTTAGTTGAAGACTCAAAATTGTCCATTTGTGTTTTAGAGTGATTGTTTGTCTATATGGCCTGCGATTGGCTAGCGAGCAGTTCAGGGTGTACGTGACCTCTCATGCGGATGTCAGATTGGATGGGCTCCAGCTCGCTCTCCAAATGAGGTTATGGATGTGTGTATGTTTGTTTGGGGTTTTTCTCCCCCCCCCCCCATACACACACAAACAAATCAACATAACAGTTTAATGGAAGTAAAGGAACTGCTGCATCTGTTGAAAAGCCCCTACTTGTGCTGACATGGAATTCTTTTACATGCATACAGCCTAGGAGAATGATTTGTGCGTCTGACCTGACATATAATTTTCAACACGATTCCCCCCCCGTATCTGAAGTTAAATTAGAAGTCAGATCAGTCAGAATTTTACAGAGTCAAATGAATACACCTAATAACAAGGTAGGCTGCAGACAAGATTTATGATGTCACTGCACTGCCACGGTGACAGAATTATGACTGCGCAGCAGCCGTCGGTGCTCGTCTTTTCTTCACGCTCTGTAACCGAGGACTGACTTCCAGGGGGATTTCTCCATGATATGTCTGCTTTCACAGCTCATCACTTGCTGCTGTCATCGGGCCAGCTGATGTGAGCCAATGCCTGCCGTGACTATTCTGTGAAATTAAAGACCTGTTATGATCCTTTTTTTTTTTTTTTTTTTTTTTTTTTTTGTTCTCAGGTGGGTAAAGCATCTCAGAGACTTACTTTTCAGGAAGACTTCATGCTTTAAAATAATTGATCTGGCATGACGAAGCAAATATCATATTATGTTGTGTATGTATAATCCAAATGTTGGAAGAGGAAAATTAAAGTGTGCCCCCTGTGTGAAAAGACAAAAGAGGCCCTCAATCTTCCGGATGGTTCCCACAATGTTCAGATCAGTGTATGCCTTTGTGTGTAACACTGTGTGGGTGAGGTTTGGTTCTCAGATTGGATCAAGATGACAGTCAGCCTTCTTGATTTATTGTGGTTTGAGGGGCTGTAGGCTTGTGGTTCTTTTGTTCTGTTTCGGCAAACAGCTTGTAATCTTATGAACTGCTTTTGAAGACTAGAGGTTTTGTATTTTTATTAGAGACAATTCACAATTTTCTGATTTTTGGCTAAGAATGTATTTTTCATGATGAACATGATCGAGAGACATTGCATGGGTCATCGGATGGAATGATAGCATTAATGAAGAAATTGTTCATTTCATTTTTTTTAAAATATGGATTCTTATATTTCCCCATTTCAAGTCTTAGAAATCAGGTCAAAGGCCTATTCTGACATTGGTGCAGTATAGGACAACAGAGTGATTGAAGGAGGTGATAGACAGATGAACAAATAAACTGACAGATAAAGAGAGACATCAGGAGATGAATGTTGATGGATGAACTTGATTCTACATCTTAAATCCTAATTTACCCCTTTCATGCGCAAAGGAGATCATTCTAAAATGGTTTAAGACTTTGTTCAGACGTATTTCTTTCATAATACAACACCAAAACTCTGAGGACCTAATCAAGTTAATAAAGTAAAAGCTCTGGTTGAACATTTTCTATTAATAATGAATTATTTGTTTTTAATCTCACAGTATAGAGAAGATTATAAATTGTTTCCTGAGCACTCCATAACTCTGTCGGCTGGCTGCAGCATGGTTCCTGTTGCCCATTCCTTGCACACACAGGAAATTTTCCATTTTTCTTCACACGTCCGTTAAGAAACACGAAACACAAAGGACTCCAGATCCCTAGAACTATGGGTGGAAATCTCCACATAACAACATAGATAAGGTCGTGGAAAAAGAAAAAAATCGACCATACCTTGCGAAATCAACATACAGTAATGAGTGGTACGTTGTGTGATAAGTGACCCAATTTTTAATTTAGTGAAGTTCACAACAAGCAGCAGTTTGTCAGATCGTGGCCGATTCTTCAGAAAAGAAGTGGAATTCTTGGTTCATGCTGATTATCGCCAATCCGCTATCTTAACCTTGAGCCACAATGCAAAACATCATTGACAGGTTAACAAACTCGCATCAATGTCTCAGTTTTATCTTACTTACCAACAATGGATAGCATTCTGACAAACAATAAACAATATTCACAGGCATATATTTGTGGTCTGCAAAATATGACTAGTATTACTGCAGGTTACTGAGTAGTTGCAACCGTCTTGTTCGTGTATACGGGCTGTATGCAGGGCAGTACGGATGTGAACTTTGATTCATGTACTACGTATAATGCCCTTTCGTGGCCATGGGATGCACACAAGAAGGAGCAGCACAGTGCCATAATCCACAAACTGGTTTATTGTTTACATTCGGTTTAATTATGTTTTTACTAGAGCAGCAACTATTATTTTAATAACTGATTAAGCTGTCAATTGTTTTTATCAATTAATCAATGAATTGGATAAAAATATATTTGCGGGATTTCTATCCCTTCAAAAACAGGACATGATTTCATATTGATCATGCAGCAAATATGTATATACGTATATGTTTGTTTGTTTTTGTAGGTTGAAACAAATTACTATTTTCTGTTCTTTTTGATGCAGAATATCAATTTATGAAATGATTTCAGCTATGCGTGTGGTCTTGGAACAAATCACACTTTTAAGTGAAGGCACCTCTGTAATTGTAACCGAAGAAGGCAGTTGTGTTTTGGGCCTTGAAGATTAAAATAGTGATTCGTAGACCTGCTAAAACCAGACGTAAAGCTGCATATTCAACAGGCAGTCATCATTTTGGATGGGAAAATCCCATTTTTTTTCACAAAGCTTTGATCGACTGCCTCTTAGTATTTAGCCTTCTTCTTTGGCCTGCTTTAGTCACCTCCTTCTTTCCCTGCTAGCTAGCCAGTGTGACCTATTATTGAGATAATGACATAAGACGTCTGCCTTCTTCTGTTTCTTAGAGTATGTTTTTGTCCAATGGTTTCAGTCAGTGAGTTATTCAGAACTTTTGCCTGAGGTGTTCCTTCCTTCTCGGATCTGTACTGGTGTATGCATTGATGAAACGACATACTGAAGCCCAGACCGAAAAATAAAAATACATAGAAACGGCACACAGGGAGTCTGCAGCCTCGACTTGAACCCCAAACCTCACAACTACGAGGTTTAAAAAACATAATAGGTCACAAAATCGATATTGAGACTTTTCCATGGGTGGATCTAAGTTCTGATCCTGGCCGTCGGGGTATGTGCTGAGCGGATTCTACACGGGTGACATAAACAGCTGTGGGTCACTCACTGGCTTATCAGATTCGTCATCGTAACATATCACATGAGCACACGCTGCTAAAAATAAACACGAGTTAAGCATGAACTTGCCCAGTTGCTTCCACTTACGTTCTCCAATTTCCTACAAGAATCTCTTTCTAGTGGTAATCAGTTTGCTCCCAAAAAGTCTCTAGGCTGCGTTGTAAATGCAGAAGAACATTGTTGTCTGTGAGCGATGTGTTCAATGCATTACAATAAAGATTTTCAATTTCACTCCAAAGTTTTTGTATTGATGTATTGTTCCAAGGCGGCACGGTGGATTAGCTGGTAAAGCGTTCGCCTCACAGTTCTGAGGTCCCGGGTTCAATCCTGGACCCGCCTGTGTGGAGTTTGCATGTTCTCCCCGTGCCTGCATGGGTTTTCTCTGGGCACACCGGTTTACTCCTACAACCCAAAAACATGCAACATTAACCCTAACCTAACCGAACCCTAACTCTAAATTGCCCCGAGGTGTGATTGTGAGTGTAGCTGTTTGTTTCTATGTGCCTTGCGATTGGCTGGCAACCAGTTCAGGGTGTACCCCGCCTCCTGCCCGTTGACAGCTGGGATAGGCTCCAGCACTCGACCGCCACCCTCGTGAGGATAAGCAACAAAGAAAATGGATGAATGGATGGATGGATATTGTTCCATCAAGCCTCGCTATCATGATTGTGTTCATCCATGAAGTGCATGAAGAAACCTATTTATTGATTAGGTAATCAGTTAAGGTTAGCCTAAACAATTCTATGCTTCCATCTTTTGGGGAACCCTTAGGGCAAGGCACCTTCCTGCCCCTAAAAGACCAGAGATGACGACGGCGATCTTGTCCAACATTAGCAAACTCTGGCCTCACAAATCGGTTTTCAGGATTTCCCACAAGGGGCACTCCCAAGATCTTGTCCAGAGTTTTCCTAGAAGAGTGAAAGCAGTCAAAACTGCAAAGCACGGCCCACCTCCACATTTTTCCCATTCCTCCAACACATTCACATGCATTCTTGCGCAGTTTCCAGAATGTTTTCATGAGCGTCCACGTCCAAGTCAAGTATTCCTCTTTCTACCTCAAGAACAATAAATCACCACTCTTAGTGTGTGTGTGTGTGTATGTGTGTGTGTGTGTGTGTGTGTGTGTGTGTCTGTCTGTCTGTGTGATGATGTCTGTGATATATAAGCTGGGTAATTAAGCTCTGGAGGACGAATCATTTCTGGGGAAATGACCCAGCTTGTTATCGTCACCATTGACTCACCTCTTCACAGGTCAAAAGGCTTTTCAAGCCTTTTTTCTTTTTACTGTTTGATTGTGGAAAGTTGTTAAAGATGCGAATCTGCAGTACGCCATATGGTCGTGTGTGTGTGTGTGGTGTGTGTGTGTGTGTGTGTATAGATTCTCTCAAGGCCCTTCATCCATCTAAAAAAAAAAAAAAAACACAAAAGCCGTCCTAAATATCCATCCATCCATGTTCTTTGCCGCTTATCCTCACGAGGGTCACGGGGATTGCTGGAGCCTATCCCAGCTGTGAAAGAGCAGGAAGCGGGGTATACCCTGAACTGGTTATCAGCCAATCGCAGGGCACTTACAGACGAACAACCACTCACGCTCACAATCACACAATTTAGAGTCTCCAATTAATGATGCATGTTTTTGGGATGTGGGAGGAAACCAATGTGCCCGGAGAAAATCCACACATGCACGGGGAGAAGAGGCAAACTCCACGCAGGCGGGGCCGGGATCAAACCCGGGTCCTCAGAACTGTGAGGTCAAACCTTTACCAGCTGATCCACCATGCCGTCCATCCTAAATATGCACTGTAAATATGACACATCATATAGAGAAGGGTTTTGTTAAGAAGACGAACAAATTGGAATTCATTTTTAAAAAGTGCAAAGTATGACACCTTTAAAACGCCACTGCATGGAACAAGGGTGCTTGGTGTTGATAAACTGGGGGAGGGCCAATTCCTTCTTTTCTCTTCTTGTGTCCGCTTTAGCCCTGGTCAGAAAATGTGTTAAGCCTTATCTCAACAATTCAGTACTATATTGTGCTAAGTCTTACGTTTTCATCATTTACTGTTAAACATGTTTAATGTATTTTGAAATAAATAATAATAATAAAAAGAAATGACTTCAATGGGTTTTTAAACTGTAGAAATGAGCAAATGAAAAGGATTGGTGCTTTCCAGCATTATGTTAGTTTATGGAGTAGTAGATAAATGTGTGCTTTAATTAAGCACCATCAGACAAATATGCGGCGCTGGTTTCCTGTTGAATTCTGCTGCTGGCGTGCACATGCTTGGTATCACCCACATTGCAAGAATACGCCCAGGCACGACATCTGCATCACTGCTGTGGCACATACAAACAATGCAGGTTCCCTTAGTGCCTTCTTTTGGCGTGCATTTGTGACAGGAGCTGTAAATTAGGCCCCCGCCCCCTCACCGCGCGCCAGACAGAAGTTGCAGTTACAGTTGCAAGTCATATGTTGTGGATTTTGGGATGTCTTGCGGGGAGATCTGTTGGCCAGAACGGAAACAGGCCTTGCCCCTGAGGTGACATATTTCTTCCTGCAATAACAACTGCTTGAAGGGTGCATGACGTCTTGGTGTCTGCAGTGTGGAACACGGCACCAGCTGGAGGGACACGTACGCTGGATATGGCCCATATCCCTCGGAATGACAAATCAATATTTAAAAGGCTGTGATAAATGATAGAAGCGCTTTTTGACACTGGGTTTATGGGATGTAAAATATGCATGTGATCTTGGCTTAATGCCTGTGGCCCTTTGACCCACTGCTATATCTCTCTTGAATTTTAAGTTGGTGCCAACATTCTGAGTACCGTAATTTCCGGCCTATAAGCCGCGACTTTTTTCACACGCTTTCAACCCTGTGGTTTATGCGGTGATGCGGCTAATTAGTGCATTTTTTCTAACGGCCGCAAGGGGGCACTTGAGTGGAAAAGGTAAGCGTGAGACTGAATATCTGTGCCGAGGAAGTGACTTTTACCGGTCTGGCCCTGTTAATGCTGCGTTAGCGTGTTACTGCTGTGTCTCGGTGATTTTTACCAGTATGTTTCTTTTTTTTAATCGGCCCTCTTAGCACGGCACTAGTGTTAGTGTTAGCGTGGCGGTGCCAGTGTTAAACTCTCTGTGTACCGTCTTTCTTTATAAATATTTCCTGTTTCAATATTGGTTTCAATGTGAGCACTTGCGGCTTTTACACAGCTGCGGCTCAAGTCTGTACCAAATGGTATTTCCGTTATAAATGTACTGGGTGAGGCTTATAGGTGCGCTCTGTAGGCAGAGAATTATGGTATTTTAAAACAGACATATTCTTACCTCAAATATACAGTAAAAACATTCATGGGCCACAACATTGAGTACACTTTTGCACATTGTTTCAAAAATAATCCTACTAGTAATCCTCAATCTTGATTGAAATTTTGAGCGCAGAATTGAATTCTGTTGTACAGACTCAGCCAGTGCGATTATTTCTGCTGCGTCTATTTCCAAGCAAAATGACTACTGTTCCTTATAAGAATCTTCTTCGATGTGAGGTTCTCCTTCATCATGACCCACACCTTAGTTGTGATCCATGACGATTGTCTTCTGTCTCTTCCCCTGGAAACGGTCGTGGTTTTCTCTCCCAAACGCCTGCACAATTAACAAACATAATTTGGGAATGTGGGAGGAAGCCAGAGTGTACCCGCAGGAAACCTCCACAAGGACAAGGAGGGAATGTAGATTTCACACGGGAAGACCACAGCCCGGGTTCAAACCTCCCCCAAACTCATAGGCTGTCACACGTTTGGCAAAAGGTTTTCAAGTGATGTTAAAACTGTTTCCCAACTGGTAGAGAAACTACAGTAGAATTGTGCTCTCATCTACTTTTAATTTGAATGCCTGACAAAAATTGAGGTGGCACAATAGACGACTGTTTAGAGCAACTGCCACATAGTGCTGAGGAGCTGGGTTCAAATCCCGGTCCTGCCTGGAAGGAGTTTGCATGTTCTCCCCGTGCCTGTGTGGCTTTTCTAGGAACACTCCGGTTTCCTCCCACATCACAAAAACAGGCATTAATAGGAGACTCTAAATTGCTCCTTATTGTGAGTGCAACTGTTGTCTGCCTCTATGTGCGCTGCGATTGGGTGGTAACCAGTTCTTGGCGTGCCCCGGCTCCTGCCCAAAGATAGCTGAAATAGGCTCCAGCACTCTTGCGACCCTTGTGGGGATGAGTGGCTCAGAAAAAGGATGAATGGTTGGAGAAAAATGGAGGTGGTGTCATTTGGGATACATTGTAGTTCTCTACAAGCGTGGGTGTCTAGTAGTCATTAGACAATTGGGATTTATTCATACATCTCTTGTACTGGATGGGAAGTGGCAACTCAATATTGTTCCTGAAAAATAAGTGTAAATAAGAACAGCAACATTTAATGAAGGCCCAAGTTGTGGAAAAGCAAATCCACATAGGTACAGTATGTTCTAATGCTCATTTACTCATAAAGCTCAAATGAGTTTACTGCCAACTGTAACTCCTTAATTCCCTTTTTAATGCCAAGACCAAAGACTATTCTTTGTTTGTTGAAAAGGGCGTGGAGGCTGCCACAGTAATCCCCCCCCCCAAGTTCATTCCTATCTCTAGAGGTGCATCGTAGGGGTTAATTTAGCACGGATAGAGGGAGGAGGGGTGGGGGTGGGGGGGTTACAAAGAGGGGAAGGAGTGCGCACACTGGGCCAGTTGTGCTGGTCACTCCCGCAGAGACGATGGCCTTTTTTGTCAAGAGCTCTCTTGTCTTCGCACAGGACACTCTCCCGCATTCACAGTCGTGAAAGTGACGCACAAAAGAGAAGAGAGATGGATTTTAAAAGGCGGCATTATTCCCCGGATGGGTGGTGACCGTAGGCGCCCCTGAGTGGATCGTTGTGGAAAAGTAGGAGAAGGAGACGAACACGCGGATGAGTCGCGGGATTTTCTAACCATCTCGTCACCCAACCACCCACGGTTACCCCAGCCCCTCTCTCCCAAATTTTTACGCACCAACTTGCGAAACTAGTTCGGGGTCCGGTACCTGTTACGGTGACGTTCAAGTCATGCGGCGTCTCAGACTCGGCGGTCAACTTTAAAGAAGAACACACTTCTGGATCTCCGTCTGTCTAAAGGATGCCCGTTGATAACTTGACAAACATGGAGGAAAAATTGTGGATATTGGAAGACCTGAATATGATGTACATACGGCAGATTGCGCTCAGCTTGCAGGTAAAACTTGTTGCAACCGACTTTTTTGCTCACACTGCATTTAGAGCCATTATTCACTCTCCCTCTGACAGTAGTGGTCATAGTTTGGAGATATTAATTGAAGCTTTATTATTACTGTGAGCGGTTTTGTAGATGCTGAGAGGGGTTTTTTTTAATATTAGGTAACATTTATTTAGCTTCTTAACCAGTATAAAGGGGTGTGCTTAGTAAATGTGCCTATTATCTATTAGCAGCTACAAAGTAAATTGCTAGCAGTGTGCAGGTAAAAGTTGGTGACAATCACTTTTTTTTTTTCATTTTTCCCTTAGCCTATGCGTAATTGATTTTCCCTTTGGCTATTTCATTAGGAACAACCACATGTGACATGTTCTTAAATCAAAGATTCAATGTTTCCAGTCTGTGTTTTGGTAAAACTGGATTGACATCAATATCAGCTAATCTTTTAAAACTTTTATTGTAATTTTTAAAATCCCTAACCTTTTGTAATCACCCAACATCATTTTCTATCCAGCCATTTCATTAGGTGTGGCTATAAATTTGTTATATAATACCTTCTGCCTCTACAACGATAATAATGATCATTTTGATGGTAGGGGTTATAGTTTTAGTTTCCAGTTATCTAGGTCTGCACTGCTGTACATCATGCGGAAAGCCAAAAATCTCTCAATATAACTGCAAACATGAAAAAAAGTTGTATTGCCAATATCTTACCTTCAGATTGATTATCAACGTTTTTTTTTTTTTTTGTTACATCTTTTATTGACTTTTTGTGCCTTTTAAACTAGTTAAGAGTCACAGTTGTAATGAATCTCTTTTTATTGACCTCCCAGCTCGCTTGTAAGCAGACTCAATGACATCCTAAATCTATTTTCGGAGTACAGTGCATCCCCTCCGGTGGCCCGTTGAGCCTGCAGCTGTGCCTTAGTGTTGTTGAGCCCGCACAGGGGGTTGTGTTGTCATGCTGACGCTGGGCCTCCACGTTACAGTGCGAGCGACATTGTGCACGCCATCCATCCTCTTGGGGTTCACACGCAGTGCACAGCTGCACATTTTGGGCCTCATGAGTCCCTCTGGGAGCGTCTGTCCACACGTTTTCAAATGCCTATGCATGTGTGTGTTACGCATTGTGTTCAGACAGAGGAAGGAGTCACGCCACGCTGATAGTAACAGTACACAAACAAACAATCTCTGTCTCTACTCTTTAAAGATGGGGAAAAAAGGTCTCTTTCTTATGAGTTGGCTGGAAGTTGGCATTTTCGGGAGTATTTTATGGATTCACAATTGTTAAAGAAAGTGTCTGTGCTGCAGATGTGAAAGTGTTTTTGATCTTATAGGAGATTTGTGAATACGACCTGAAATGCCTACCATATTGAGTCTCACTTTTTCTTTACACGCTGGAGCCTCGCTTTTCAAAAGCCCTAGTATTTGTATTTGTAGATGTTATGGTTTTCGTTTGCTTTTGCATTTCCGGTTTTGTTTTTGTGTTTTGCACTTTACTGGCACCGTAGTTCTGTGCAAAAAAACAAAAAACAATGCATGAGTCAATCATTCAACACATGTTCATCTGAACTCCTTCGTAGGTTGTGTGAAAAGGTTTTAACACATCAAAAAGAATATTCTACAGTGTAAGCTTTTATTAAGAACTCAAGGCAATAACAAGCCTCCCGGGCTGCTCCCCAACACTCAGGCAAGATCGGATTTAACACACCCCATCAGACCTTCAAAATAAAACCAGGCCGTACAGTATATAACCTAGGGGCGTACCTAAAATTTTTGATTAGCATTTCAAAGGAAGAGGTTTAGCTTGGTGCTAATTTTATCCCAACCCACTGATCTCACTGGCTGAACTTAAAGCCCAAGTGACGTGCCTATAAACATTGTAAAATAGATATTGTCATGAAAAATACATATAATATTATTCACTTCAATTCTTCTTCTTCTTCAATGTCTATATGAAAACATAAATATGAGCAGAAAGCTTGTCATCCATGTGCAAAGTTGCGGAAGTCTCACTCGACATCCAAGTGGTAGCCATATTGCCTGCAACGTCATCAGCAGACGTCACAGACTGGGACATTCGCCATTGAAAACACCTGCTATGGGAGAGGAACAACAGAGATTTTCGGATTTTTCCGCCACTCCTTCTGACACGGAAGCTCTTTTTGAAGAAGAGAACATCTCACAATCGAGTGAAGCGGGCAATATTAGCCCATCGTTTCGAGCCATATTTAGATGATATGCTGATCACTTCTAGCTAACAACAGCAACGGGCCCCCCAGCTGAAGCCTTGATCAGCGGACACATTGCCGAAGCCGTGATCGGCGGACGCGGCACCGACACGCACATAGACACATTTAGCCCACCTGATTTACGGATTACGTCCCCCCCCTCAACCATTGTTTTTTTTTTAGCAACTCTATACACACCTACCTGTCATTTGGAACCCACATAGCTCTCGTTCTTTGCACCTGTGCAATCCAATTTTCACAACGAACCAGGTCTTTTGGAAAAGTATGAAACGCGAATCCATCATCCCGAGTGTTTGAGCAATATCCGGCAATACAACAACCCGGCATTTTGGCTAACACGAAGGAACAAAGAGCTACCTTCCTGCAGGTAAAAGTGGTATAAACACATGAGGCTGCCTGAGTGGGCTCCTGCTTCTTCTCCAAAACAAATCCCTCGAGAGGATTTTCATGGCGGGAGTTACAAAAAGCCATATACATCAAAATCACGTTGTGTGGTGAAATAAAATGGATGGCTCCATTCTGACTGCCTTTGTTTTGTTTTGCTTTTTAATTAAAAGCAGTGGAGAGTTGGTGTCAGTGGACCTTTAAAGACTTGCAGTATGTTATCACGTGATCAGCTGATTTGGTGCAATTCTCTTGGTCAGCAGTCCGCAATTTTTTTTTTTTTTTTTTGTTACCATCACATGGACCAAACTTATTTTGACAGAGCGTTGTAGCTGCTGGCCTGAGATGCCCACAAAGCTCGCTGCCTTGTCAGCTACACTCCCATGCTCAGCGACTGTCGTCACCACCCCGCGAGTGGCAGCATTTGAGGGGTGTTTCTTATGCAGCTGAGCTCATCCGAGAAAGGAACAAATGAATTTATTATCTGATTCCATTCAGTATGCTTAGCTAGAAGATTTTTTTTATTTAAATGAGCTGTATGTTAATGACACACCTTTACGTGACCCTCATCTACCACTCTGCTCTGGTCAAAAAAAAAAGAAAAGAGCCACGCAAAATGCTTGGTGTATGTACACCTGCGTAGCACTAATGTTAACCCCTGACAATAAAAGTTTCACCACACTTTCTTTTGGCACATGGCGGGCTATTTAGCAGTCACACTCAATAATCAAGTACACAATATCTTTAGTTGGATTGCTAAATAAGTCACCATAGGGCCAATAAATTGGTAATACTTTGTCATAGTCATATGTGTTATCTTGAAAGCCTGACTTTTTTAAGGATTTTTTTTGCCCCAATTTGTCTGTGATTTTCGAGCAAAGCGGCAGGCTTGTTATTGCCATGAGTTGTTCAATGCTTTTTATCCAATATGACAGAATGTTTAGAGTGTGCCAGTCATTTAATAAATAACATGAGAAACATGATAGACTTTTGTCTTGTTCCCATCTCTACACTACTCTATGTACACACACTTCAGTAAAGATAAGTGATGTGAAAAGTTTATTCATCCACGCTGTCATTTGTATTTATTTTTCTAGTTTTCAGTTTTCTATATGTAAAACTACAGTTGTATTCCCTACAAAGTATATTTTTGTTGATATGTTTGGATTCTTTGGTTTTCATTATTTATTGGTGAATATATAGATGTTTTTTTTGTGTATTTCTGTTTTAGTCAGTCTTTCGAGAATGGATTAGTCATGAAAACTGAGGTCCACTGATCTTCTTATGGGCTTGTTATGCCTTGGGACAATTCGGTGATCATGAGGTCTGTTTGGCTTAAGTTGACACGGTAATAAACTCGTTAGTTCTTGACACAGAGCCTTTATTTTGTTTTGTTCCTACATGAAAGTGGCGCTTTGTCTCAACACTGAGTCTCGCCAGTTATGATGTGAGGCAATACCAGACATTTTAAATGTAGCTATTTTAATGGGTTTATTAAGAGAGGAATGCATCATAAGATTTTTTTTAAAGCCAAGTAAGAAAACAATCCTGTCACATTTGTATGTCACCACACAGAAAGGCCATCATTTGGCAGAAATACAGTACTGTATATAAATTTCCACATTGTCAACTTTGCCATCTTCCTCATCCCACTCACTTGTTTGCTCTCCCTCCCCCATGTCCTCCTCAGACGGGGTGGGTTTATGAGACAGGGATTCTTTGTGAGGCTGAGCTGTACCATTTGCTGTCTAACTGTAATTTCTGGAGTTTATTTGCGCCCATAAAACCTCCTGCTGGATCATCACAAGTTGCCATTATTACAGTGGAAAGCCGTTAGGGATTCTCCCTCCGGTCGTATATACTATACCTGAAATCCACGCACACCCCGTCCACACAGTACACGAGCAACATGATGGTCCACAAAGGAGTATGCTGTTTTGTTTTTTTTTAACCCTTTAAAAGGGCACTCATCAAAATTGAGAGTATAAAACTATACGGTAGTATTTATTTTAAATTTATTATTAGATTCAAAATGCAATAGTAATATAGTACTTTGGATAACAGCTGCCAATAATTTAAATGCTCATCAGCAAAATTCATTGATTTTTATTTTTTTAACGGTAAATTCAGCATGTAATCTTTTCACGACTATTGATAAAATTATATGAAATTGACCAATATGTGTTTTGAAGGTTCTTCAGTTTTGACATCGAATAGAGATATGGTTGTTACCATACTCTCTACATGCAGGAGAGCACTGAGAACTGTTAAATTTCCATGAGGTTAATGAGATACAGTTTATTGTTTGCATCAGGCAGTGACTATAACTGGGGTTCCCAAGCTCTTTTTGCAGCGCCCCCCATTTTGGAGGTGAAATTTTCAGCGCTGCCTTTCCAAATTTTCCCGAACTTACAAACATTATTACTTGGGAATCAATAAAAATATGAAAAACTGCTAGGTGTAACTTAAAGCCCCACTGACAATCCTATAAACATTCTAAAATAGATATTGTAATGAAAAATACATATAACATTACCAACTTCAATGTCTATATAAAAATAAATAGGAGTGGAGAGTGTGCCATCCATGCGCAAAGTTGCGGAAGTCTCACTCGACATCCAAGTGGTAGCCATATTGCCTGCAACATCATCAGCAGATGTTACACCGGGACATTCCCCATTGAAAACACGCAGTGGCACCTGTTATGAGAGAGGAACAACAGAGATTTTCAGATTTTTCTGACGCTTTTAGAAGAAGAGAATGTCTCACAATCGAGTGAAGTGACCGGGGCAATATTACCCTATCGTTTCGAACCATATTTAGATGATATGCGGATCACTTCTAACAACAGACTCCCCGACAGTATGTATGACAGTATGTAGCGTACTCAGCCGCGAGTGATGACAACGCTGTAAAGCGGCCCGCCCTGGCTGCGACAAGCCACCCCGGCGGCGCCACGACGAGCCACCGCGGCCCGGCTCCGAGCCTTGTTGTCGCTCGCTGAAAGAAGGATTACGCCCCCCCTAACTATTATTTCTTTTAATACCTCTATACAGACACCTATCTGCCATTTGGAACCCATGATGCTCTGGTCCGATGCAAAAGAGCTACCTCCCCACAGGTAAAACTGGTATAAACACACGAACCCGCCCGAGTGGGCGCCTGCTTATAACGTCACTTCCTGCTTGTTCTCCAAAACAAATCCCTCGAGAGGATTTTCATGGCGGGAGTTACAAAAAGCTGTATACGTCAAAATCACGTTGTGTGGTGGAAAAAATGGATGGGTCCATTCCAGCTGCCTCCTTTTTAAATAAATACATACTAAAAATCATGCTTTTTGTGTCAGTAAACCTTTAATAATGAAAAGTGTTTATGTTAGTTATGGGTACCCACCCCGCCGGCCCCTCTGTCATAACACCGTTCCCCCCAGGGGGTGCGCTCCCCAGTTTGAAAACCACTAAACTCTAATCAGAACTTCAGTATCTACAGTACTGTACTGTGTGAAGCTATATGACTCACAGTCGGCGCTGATCAAAACAGGGATTTTGGGGCGAATTCAAGCCTTTTTCTTTGCTTGTCATATCCATTGAAAAGACAACTATGTTTTTATTGCTGAGGTTCCTGCATTCTTCAGGCATATAATTGCTTGGTCAGGAGGCACGCGAGCAGGCATTGTTATTTTCATGCCACGAAGCGAGTCGCTTTCCAACTCTTCACGTTTTAACAGGTCCGCAGTAGAACTGCCTGCATTCTTGGCTCCTTTTCCACTTTACCCACAAGTCTCTCACTTCATTGCTTCTTCCTGGGTCACAAGTGCAAAGGCGCCTGATGTCCATAGAATGCAGGATTCTCCCTCAAACACAGAGATGGCTGATGGGAAGCAGGAAATGGTCTTCAGTAATTACTGTTTTCCCGTGGGAGTGACATCACGAAAGCATTGAACTCTTTGCCATGAATAGCCTCAAACAGAGCATTTCCTGTTACCACAGCCAGATACACGTGGATTTTTTTTCTTTTACCTAATTTCCACCTGTTTTCTTCCGCAGCCTTACTATCCTCAACTTTCCTCACCTTGACAAATTCTGCCCTACCCCCTCATTAAATTCAGAAGGTCTTTAAAGGACACTCGCCCCTTGTGTATTTTTAGCGCCTAACTTCACCTTGGATGTTTATCAGGGCAGTGGCATTGTTAAATAAGGACATTGGATTTCTGAGGTTATGAATATGTGTGGGCTCTTGTAATAAAAGCAGGATTTGAAATGATCATTTCTTGCTGCAAGTATCCATTGTTTGGAGAAGTAAAATCCCGTGTGTGTGTGAGTGAGTGAGTGAGTGACCTCATGGGTCGGAGTGACCCCACAGGGTTGCAGCCTAGAGGTACATGGACTAGGACACAAAAGTATCTCGAATGAACATCTGAGGCACTGAATTGTGCAGTAGTTCAGTTTGTGCCAGACACAATGTAAAACATATCCACTAATATGATCGGATGAGAAAGTGGATTTAAAACAAACACATTGCATGTACGCAGGGGGCCCATTGTGGTCAAACGAGAACAATATTACCAGAGAGCAAGTATACTTGTTGCTCAGTGGCCTTGCTGGTAACACAGCTTTATTTTATGAGATTCAAACAAGAATTTAGACAAAATGTCTTACTTTACAAAAAAATACTCATCTTTTTTTGCCCTTCAGAACTTTGCTACATCCCATGTGTTACTCTCTTAAGCGTGTACCTGTAATTTGTTCTGCAAGTGTAATTAACCAACTCAAAGTTACGTAAACTATACTTTGTTTATCACTCATTGCCTCACGTTGCACCCACTTTTTCCATTTTAACTCATTTTAGGTAATTAACTCACTCATTGTGACTCATGACAAGATTCCAATTAAGGCCATTAGTGGAAGGCCCAAAACCAGAACATGTTAGAGCCATAGTGGATGAACTTCTGATCCGCCTTACGAGGAGCGTGGTGAGGTGGGAGTTTCTTGGTGGGGTCATGTTTGACCTCTCACACACTCTCAATATGCTAAATGTAGCAGTAGTCATGCCTTGGATAACTGTGATATTCTCTCCAGGTCTTAAATATCTGTTGTCTTAACCATGGTGAAAGTGAAGCAATCAGGGTTTGAGTCTTAGCTTCTGTGCCTGCAGATTTCCCCATTTTGTGTTTTCCAGATGGGAGGTCATGCAAGGGCAGTGGTCAAGTTGACAGCATTTAATCTTTGCTTCCAGTCACACAGTAAACCAGCATGTACTCAAGCGAAACTGATGAATCTCTACTTTGTAGATGAATTTCCAGGGACAGCTAAGGTTAACCCTGTAACTAGAAAACAAAGCGCCTGGTCTTCTCCGGCTCACCTGATGGCAAATTAATTCCGGACAACTGCTGGGTTATTGGTTGTTGTGTCCATTTTCTAAGCCATTGCTCAGGAAGGCCTTGGGAATGTCCATAAATTGAATTTGGGCTAATGTTATTATACACTGCGATCCTTCAAGAAATTTGTGCTCAATGTGATTAAAATCTTTTTCTGATCAAATCCATAGTCATCTGATTTTTTTCTTTTTTTTTTTCAGCACAAGGTAGTTTTATTCCCATTTTGTGAGTACTCAATGTCAACACGCGCCAAAAGAGGCTTTCCTTTCTTTCCTTTTTGACACTATATGATTTGCTTTCCTTGAGCATATTAAACAAAATTCAGATCAATTCATATCATTCAAATGGTCATTATGGAGTGCTATTTTCCCTTCATTAAAATAAACATACCAAGAACAGTTTTTGGGGCAAAGTTGAAACAGATTAATGGGATTCCTATTCATTTCATTGGGAAAAGGTGATTTGAGACACTAGTGCTTTGAGTTACAAGCGTGCTCACAGAACCAATTTAACTCCTCTCATGGCACTACTGTTTTTGCATAATGCGGTAACTGTATTGCAACTCTGGGCCACGTCAAAGACTGCTTAGGTTAAAATAAAGATTAGAAGATAATTAGTCAAACATGATAAAGAAATGTTATCAAAAACCTACAACCACAAGCTAAATAAGTAAGAATGTTTGCAAAATTATAAGAAGTTGTAATATTTTGTAATGCATTAAAAAATAGATTAAATAAAGGTAATGCCAAGATGTCAAGTTCTTTTGCGATCTCTGCTCAACAGTGTTAAAAAAAATATAGTAAGGACAGTGTGTGTGTGTGTTTGTACAGTATGTTAGCTTAGCTCAAGTCTGTTTGGCTGCCGTGGATGTTTTCGCTAAAGCCGACAGCTTTTGCTCTCTGGTGATACACGTTACACAGTCATGTCTGAGCCAATTCACATTCCTCTCCAATGGCGCACTTCATCAAACACTCCTCCCTCCACCGAGCCTGAGTGTGTGTGACTAAATATTTGAGTAATAAATCAGTGCTGTTGACTACTTTCTCAAGTGGATAGCATTGGTTAGGTAAAGGGATATCCGTTATAACCGGGGGCACATCTTGCCCTATGTGCCCTTATGTATGGAATGGAATGGAAAATCGAACAAGCGCTAAAAGGTGCCCCCAAAGTACTGCCTAGCCCCAATTTAAAAAGCTGTTCACCATTGGTTTTAACTCTTTGCCCCTCCCTTTGTTTCCTTAAGAACAGCAGCCAAGATATAAGTTTATACGACTGTACCAAAATATGAAAAGTCTACACACTCCTGTTCAAATGTGAAGGCTTTTTGTAAAATAAAAAAATAATACTGTACTTTCTCAAGTATAATGCTTCCTTTAGTATAATGCACACCCTCAAAGCTTACCTAGAAAAATCTGGAAAACCCTTCTACCAATGTACAACGTGCAAAAAGTCATCATTAATAAAAATCTTTTGCAAGTACTGATGGAGCGGTAATATATATCTCGGGACAAGCCACACGCTTGTCCTGGTCCCTGCAATTGTCAGAACAGAATCCCTAAACCAACTAAAATAAATGGTCAACGATTGCATGACATTTTATTAATACTGTTGATAACACACATTACAGTCTTAAATAAACTGCAGTATTTAACACAAGCATTTTTTGCATGAAATATTTGTGCATAAAACATCTTTGCATATTACAGTTTATCCACGACAATACACATCCTTGGCCAAGACTTCAAAAGATGCATCCGACTCATCTCCAATCTAAAAAATATCCATCGTAGCTATCTTTGGTGCATCACTGTCAAACTCATCATTGATGACTCGGTCCAGTTCTGGTGCCTCCTGCATATATGAACAGTGATCCCATCTTGCTCCTACAGGATGTCATCCTCTGTGCCACCATGGCGTTTGTGAGGAAAAAAATTTTGAATCCCAAGAGTCTGGGCTACCTTTATTCCTCATTATTGTTGGCACATTGAGGGGACGTTCCACCGTGCTAATAGCGCAGCTCTTGCCCCAGTTCGGCTACAATCTGTCGCACCTCTTCATCACGTCAGGTCGCTATCAAAACGAGAGCTCAAACTATGTAGAAATAAGCGTAATGGGCACTTAAAAAAAGTGACCATTTAAATTGTGTGCACTGTCCCGTTTTGTTTTTAGATGTGCCTATTACGATTCTTCTATGTAGTTTTGTTAGCTAGCTGTTAGCAGTTAGCACACGCTGTTTTGCTTCTGGTTTGGCTGCATCATTGGCCAGAGTGAAGTTACATTTCTTTTAAAAGCGGCTGCACAACTAGCCCTTGTAGTCGACATTTCTTGTCTTCGTTTAAGTGAAAACAAACTCACGGGTTGTTGTTTCTGATGTTTGGTGCAGTAGCAACAAATATGTGATCCTAACGATGGTAAAATGCAAGCCCCGCCCCGAGGAGGTCAGAGTTGAAGGTGGTGGCGCACATTACTGTAATTTATATAAATGTGTAACATAAGACATCATATATCATATCGAAATGTATATGTATACCTTTTTTTTTACCACTCTATGTACATGTATACAATGTGATTGTATTTTTTTTTCATCCATACCTAAACATACTGTGCTCTCTTGACTTTTTAAAAAATGTTTTGGGAAAAAATTCTGCATCATTTTCGAGAAATTACGGTAATTCCAATCCATCAATTTTCTTCTGCTTATCTCTGGTTGGGTTTCAGGGAGGTTGGCACCTTTAGCAGGAAATACTTCCCTAGACTTTGTCCAGCTTTTTAGGAGGGGTCACGAGGCGTTCCTAAGCTAGCCGGGTGACAAGAATTTCTTGGGTTGTCCCCTGAGCCTCCTCCCGGTGGGAAACGCCCGGAACACCTCGCCAGTGATGTTTTCGGCAGGGGCGTCCAAAACAGAAGCTGGGGCTTCATCTACCTCTTTTCGATGCAATATTGTGATCTGCAGTGAAAGCAGGGAACAGGCAGAGGAACCATTAGAAAGATGGAGGTACGCACTGGAAAGGAGAGCAATGAAGATTAGCCGAAGTCAAACAGAATATATGTGCGTGAATGAGAGGGTCGGAGGAGGAGGAGTGAAGCTCTAGGGAGAAGAGATAGCGAGAGTGGATGACTTCAAAAAGTTGGCGTCAACAATACAGCGCAATGTTGGCGGAAGGTGTCTAGTGTTCTATGTGACAGAAGAGTCTCCGCTGGAATGAAGGCCAAAGTTTATATAACAGTGGTGAGGCTGGCCATGATGTACGGATTAGAGACGGTGGCCCTGAAGAGATAACAGGAAGCAGAACTGGAGGTAGCAGAAATGAAGATGCTGGAGTTCTCACTTGGTGTGAACAGGTTGCATAGGCTTAGAAATGAGCTCATTAGAGGGACAGCCAAAGTTGGATGTTTTGGAGACAAGGTTAGAGAGAGCAGACTTTGATGGTTTGGACATGTCCAGAAGCGAGAGAGTGAGTATATTGGTAGAAGGGTGTTGAGGATGGAGCTGCCAGGCAAAAGAGCGAGAGGAAGACCAAAGAGAAGGTTGATGGATGTTGTGAGGGAGGACATGAGGGCAGTGGGTGTTAGCGAGGAAAATGCACGAGATAGGTTTAGAGGGACTAATATGACACGCTGGGGCGACCCCTAACGTGACAAGCCGAAAGTAAAAGAAGAAGAAGATATTTAAAAATATCCTTATGAATGAGAAAATAAATAATTTCAAAGATTTTTGTACCACTAACATATTGTTAAACTGTTCAACTCAATTGAGGAAAAAACTGAATCTTTTTGAGAGGTGAAGTAAAAATAAACTACTGAAATACTGTGGTTGCAAAGGTATGCACACCCTCTTCAACTGGGAATGTGACTGTGGGAATGTCCGAAATTAACATCTCATTCAAACCCACGTTAAACTTGAATTGGGCACACACCTTCCACCACTTGGTGTCTCTGATTAACAGAATACAGTTGAGCTGGTATAGTTTGACTTTCTTTAAATTTTAACTGAATATTTTGTGCTAACAATGAATGCTGTTTGGAACTGTTCATCTACAAGTACTGCAGTTAATTCTGAACAGCCACTTCCTCACTGATAAGAGGGTGTGCACACTCGTGCAATCACATGTCAGTTATTTGCACCCCTCTCAAATTTAGTTGTATGGTTTATAGGTCCCAGACTGGTGTCATTTTGATATCACAAAAATCTGAAAAGGGTGTGTAGACTTTTTATATCCACTTCATGCTTACCTACAACTGTCACATCTATGTTTTTTTTTAAATAATTTTTGAAAGTTACTCTTTCTACTGTGCATGCAGTAGGTGTTATGGGCACACTATGTTCCACTTCTTCCTCAGCTCCATACCAGAAGCAGGCTAAGGAGAAAGAAGGCTTTGTATCACAAAGTGCACACACCCATTACATTCTTGGTGGTGGTGGTGGGGAATGTATGCTTCTCTTCCTACTAAACATTCTGGCTCACCGCCACACCTCATGCACCCCAACGCTTGGACTGGGAAAAAAAAAAAAAAAAAAAAATTAACAGTGAAGTTCACACCCCAGCTAGCCATCGCCCTTGCAGCAGTTAGGAGGCGCAGCAACGATCTGAATGGGTGCTCTGTTGTGTGAACGGGGACCGGCTGGATGCTGAGGCTGGAACCAGCTTCCTTTGGAAAAACAGCAGGCGTCGGCTAAGAGCGAAAATACCCAGGCGCGACCGGCAGGTGCTGTTATTGGAACACAAAAGTGACACTTGCACCTTCCAGCTATCTGCTTCTCTCTGTTCTCAATGCTGAAACCATTTGATCATCTCCCTCTGCAGCTGCCTCGCTATACTCACATTTGGCTTGCTCTTTTTTTCTTTTGTTTTGTTTTTTTCAAAGCTCAGCCTGCAGCGTCACCTCCTGTTAATCCTCCCTCTCTGCTCCCCACCAAGCCAAGCCACTGTAGATTCAGCACTTTGTGGGGACTATTTTGTTTCATTAACTGCAATTACACCATCAGGATCGAGATCATCCAAATCATCTTAAATAAGATTTACAGCTACATGCTGTTTTAAATCAGTGTTTTCAATTGGGAATATTAAACATTGTTGTATTTCTTCATCAAGGCGTGCAGTTAAAAAGATCAGAGATGCTCCAGCTGGGTTTTTATGTGACGATTGTCAGTGTGTGTTTAAATGAACATATGGTAGCCTAAGTGTGTTTCGCTGCGCATGTAAATGTTGATTTAGCTGATGTTTCCATATGAATGCAATTTCTACTTGTATGTGTTCTCGTTTGTTCTGACTTATGAGCTAACATCTGCACAGAGGCTGTGTGCCAGATTTGCTGTTATCGATTTTGTGTGCCTTTGACACGGCCAATGTGGGAGGTGAATGCATTCTATTTCTGCCTATATCTCTTCTTAGCAACATGACTTCCACTTGGAGTTGTTACATGCGCACTACATTGTTATTAAATCATCCCATTCCCACTGTGCACATTCTACTAATATAGTCGGCATCACTGGTGCTGATTTATATGATTACAGTTATAAATGCAGTACCAGGCGAACGTGTGCAAGCTGTGTGCCACCAGCACGCTAAAGACTGAGTGACTTTGTGTGTGTGTGTGTGTGTGTGTGTGTGTGGTGTGTGTGTGTGTGTGTCGTAAATTCGTGTGTTTGTCAGGTGCAACGTAAAAGAATTTGGATAGCTGCTGCTTGACCATATTTGGTACCATTCACTGATTGAGGATAACAAAGGAGCTGGTCCCACTTAAATGTTTTCTTGCCACTGTCCAGTTGGCTTGTGTAAATAAAGTAATCTGTAATCTGTTTCAAGGCCCAACAGCGCTGCACAATTATTGACATTCATAAAGCTTTTAGAAGTAAGAAGGAGAAATGTTTTCAGTAATGTGGTGAAATTTTTAATGTGTAAAAACAAAGTACCCATTTTAATACTAATATGTTAAAACAATGTTGGGTATGTTATTATTTCCCAGAGGTGGATATTCCACCATAGTTTAAGCAAAGCTCCTGAAGCCCATAGTAACAGGTCAGCGCGAGGCTGCGGGGATGTTCCTGCTTTGAGCGTGGTCATGAGTGACCTCATCAGTGGCGCCTTTATCTGATTGCTTGTTTTACCTCAGGTATATATATTGTTTTATGTTTGATTTTTTTGTTTTAACTTTATAAACTTCCTTTTCAGTGAGATGCACTAAAGTTGTGAAGTCCTGAGATCTCAATAATATGATGGCAGTTCAACCCCCAGTTATGATTACAGTTGTTTTTTTTATGTTTTTTTTTTTTTTGCCTCTGCCTCAAACATTTAGGCTGATGCTTATTTGGAGGAACGATGGTATGTTCAATTTTTGTGCTTTCAAGGTATACTACTTTAGTCCCAAACTTCGCTCTTATTTAAAAAAAAAATATGAATACAAAAACATTTAAAGAAAAAACAAAACTCAACCCCAGATTTAGTATTGCATTATTTGTGTCCATAATGCTGACAAAGCAGTGATACATCGCTTCAAATAGTCCAGTTCTATGCAGTGCTTCAGTGCTTTTTTCTAACTAAATTCTCATGAGAACACATTAAGTGATGCAGTGATCCTGATCGTTTATGTCTGCGCAAGAGACCTAGTAATAACACAGTCATTCTAATTTGGTGATGGTGGGGGGGTGTATCAAAAGCATTTAAATGACCTAAAACTTGATAGCATTTCAATGTCTAGTCTACAACACACTTATCATTGCAGCTAGCGTGAAGAAAGGGTTGAACTGTTGTAGCGCCCCCCCCCCCAAAAAAAAAAAAGCCATGACTGTGCTGTCAAAAAATTCCTTTATGCAACAGGCAAACATTTTATGGGGGATGTCCAGGTTTAGGAGGCAGGTCCTTTGTAGTTAGGGTTTAATGACGAGTGGGATCTGCTGAAAAGAGCCTCTTGTTGTGGTTTGAGCTGCTGAGAGTCATCGCGAAGCTTGTTCCACGATAGCCCACCACCGTCCCTGGGCCTGATGAGGTCCATGCTAGCAAAGTGTCCAGCTGGGTGATGTCATGTTTCAGGGTGACCTCGGTAGACCTTCCGTCATGTCCTTGTGCCCTCAACTTGTACATGTGGCGTCCTTCGACCTTAGAGCCAACAGGTGACCATATGTGAGTACAGCGTATGCATTATAATCCTGTTATTACTGGGTCATGGAAAGGTTAATCCATCTGCGACTCCCTTTGACTCTGCATGTCTATTAGTTACAATGAAAAGCTTGACTCGATTTGATTGGTCGAGACAGAGGGATAACCACATCAACAACCCCTAGATACCCTTTTGAAACATTGTGCATTATCCAATGTGTCATTAGGCATAACATGACTGCTAATGTAAGTACCTTTAGTGAATATACAGTAAAATGTCTACAAATCCCTGTTTACTGTAAATCTCAATGGTAGTGTGAATTAAAAAAATACAAATCATTTGATTTAAAAAAAAAATGTATATATGTTTTTTCAAGCGCGTAAGTAAGCAGAAGTGAAATAACTCTTCTAACTGGGATGCGGCTATGTTCAGAACTAACTAATCACATTCATACATGTTAAATGGAAGTCAGCACATTTTTGCCACCATTTAAAGTACCACTGGTTAACCCCAATTAAATATTAGAAGTTCTAGTAGGCTTCTCCTGACAATTTTTGAAGGTGTGAACTGGGACGAATGCACAACCATGTTTATTTTAACTTACAATCTAAAAAACATGACAATAAATTCAATTGTACAGGTTATCAGTTCCCTCCATGTTGGAAAAGGTTTTAAAATCATGTATGTTCATCTAATTTTTCACCTGATCATTGTTAGTATGATTGTTCTTAGTAGAATTTGTGCAGGGGTGAGATGTGGGCCTGTGAAGAATACCAATCCAATTTTGGGTAAATCCAGGATTTGTTTTCTCTTGTGATTTGTTTTTTTAATCCATAATTCCTCTGTTTATATTGCATCAGCTATAAGAAAATGGACAATACAATAAATGAGCAATAGCGATAAAGAGACTCTCGTGGATCAGTGGGTTGCAACACCTTCCCGTGTCCAGAGGGGGGCAGGTTCACTAGCTTTACAATATACATTTATATCAATGTGCTGTGTATATATTTTGGTCGGCTCTATAATTGTTTTATATACATTTGACATCCATAGGGCGGGACGGTGCGTAGCTTGAAAGAGTTGGCCTCACAGTTCTGAGGCCCCAGGTTCAATCCCCGACCCGCCTGTGTGGAGTTTCCACGTTCTCCCCTTGCCTGCGTGGGTTTTCTCCAGGTACTCTGGTTTCCTCCCACATCCCAAAAACATGCATCATTAATTGGAGACTCTAAATTGGCCCGAGGTGTGACTGAGTGTGGCTGTTTGTCTCGATGTACCCTACGATTGGCAGGCAACCAGTTCAGGGTGTACCCCGCCTCCTGCCCGTTGAGAGCTGGGATAGGCTCCAGCACGCCCCGCGACCCTTGTGAGGATAAGCGGCAAAGAAAATGGCTGGATGGATATATATCCATTTCAATCTCTGAATATCAATATTTTTTAATTTATGAGTAATATAGAGTCAGCTCTAGTACAATAATATAGAATTTGAGCATATAGAATGAAAACAAGGCTTAAATGGAAAAAGATGAGACGCTGTGGCGAACCCTAATGGGACAAGCCGAAAGAAGAAGAATCCATGATGGCTGCACACATAAAACTACACGACTACTCTTCAGCAAAAAGCGTTTACTGTCTGCAAAGGAACGTGAAATGTCAATTTTGATAAATTCTGGGTTTAGAATTAAGATTTTCCCGCAGAGTACAGAAATGGGACAGAAAGAAAGAAGGCGAAGGATTAGATGTGCTGAAGGAAATGACCATCAGGGTATGCAGTGGTAGCAGAAAGGAAGCAGTGCTCTCTTGTCAGTGAGTCAATAATAGCGCTCTGGATTCGAAGAGGAGGGGGCGGGGTGTGGAGTCGACCTCAATGAACGAATGGCCTCACTTCCTGGGAAGCGGCACGAGAAATGACCGTGAATGAGCAAGACGTTCATTCATTACGTCTCGTCAAGATACTTGTAACAAATCATGTATCACTGTTGTGTTCACGCAAGTCTCACTCTTTGTTCCCGGACACCTGCGTTGAACTGTGAGTGTAAATTGTTCCCGGGACACTTGGCACGGCTTCCTGCTGATGAAACCTTAATCTGATTAACTGCAGTATATTTACAGCTCTAAGTCGTACATTATCAAGCTTCATCTTGTTTGGCTTCCACGTGTCTTCTCAGTCATCGGGCTGACGGTACATGATGAAGTTCTTTGTTTTCTTCGTTTTCCATTATTGTGACTCAGCAGTTTATTGTGACTGGTTTTTAGTAGCATCTTGAGCAAAATGCACAGCGCAAAAACAACCCATTGCATCCATTTCAACAGGTGGTTAAAGTTTTAAAGAGGCGGAGTTTTGCATCTTCCATTTTCCCGGAATAATTTTGTAAAAGTTGATGTGCTTTATACTGTAGCTGTGTTTCTGTAACTACTTTGAAATTCTGACAAAATATGAGCATTTACTGAGCAACTGATCCCGTACTAATACTACTTGTGATACTTAAAGGGGAAATCCCCTGGTTTGCATTCACAATGTATCCAGTAGGTCATGTAATATGTACTCTATCTTGACAATGTGATGTTAAATCCTCTCTCATTTAATAGTGTTTTGAGAATATTTTTATCAACAATTACGAATTTTCAGGGACACTGCCATGTTCAGGAGTCACATGTCACGATAGAGTACATATTACATGACCTATTGGATACATTGTTACTCCAACCCACCGGAATTTTCCTTTAACTAATTCATAAGCGTGGAGTAAATGTTGAATATAGGGCAGAAGTTCTGAAGATTGTCTATCTAATAAGTAACGCTTGCCACTTTGCACGGCTTTCTGCTCAAGTGCGCCGATTGCGCAGACGTGTCGTTCCTCCACCGAGATGCACTTTGTTCTTGTGTTGCTACGGGCCAAGGCTGCCCACAGATGGACTCTCTCCTCCTCCGTCCTCATCCTCCTACATGTCATCTGCTTGCATCTCTCGATTTACTGCTCACACATGAACGCCTCATGAAAATCCTTTTTGCTCTGTACTGCTCGACTGAATGAAAGTACACCTTCGGCTGTGTGGCTTTTACAGTACATTCCCTTGTTCAATATTAGGGTGAGTGCATCGGACGCTCCATTAATTGTCGTCCAGTGCGGATTTCCTCCACGCTAGCTCCAACTCAGCTGATTCCTGCCCTGATTCCTGTTTACTCCCATACTCAAAGCTTTCCCATGTAGTTTCCCCAGCCCCGTTTTCACTTCACCGCCAATGGTACATCAGCAATTGACAAGGCCAAACGCTTGGCTGCACAGCAACTTGCCAGCAGCCACACATGGGCCAGGCTGTGAGCGCACTCTGGCACTGAGGGAAACGGATGACAAGTTTGTATTTTTATCCACAAGGATGACTGACTACTCTGTCAGTAATTACATGTATACACTGTGTACCAATTAGACTGGTAGTGATGATCTTTGTGCAGCCAATTCTCTTGTTGGATTATTGCTCTATGTAGTTATTGTAGTACTGGTATCTTGGTGGTGAATGCTGCAGATTTGAATCCCTGTCAATGTACCAATATCCAGCCACTGCTGGTTCAAATATAGGTTAGTTGCGTCAGGAAGGTCATCCAGCATAAAAAAAAATGCTTTCAAAATCAGGTTTTTTTTTGTTTTTTTTTTTTTCAAATATTCACTCATTTTTTGAGGGGATGCCTGCAACACATTACCAAAAAGCTGGGAGAGAGACATGTTTTCCACTGTTTCATCACCCTTCTTTTTAACAAAACTTGGGAAGTGTTTGGGTACTTGTTGAAACTTTTTAAGTTGAGTTCTCTCCCATTCTTGCTTGATGTACAACCTCAGTTGCTCAACGGTCTGGAGTATTTGTTGTATTTTGCGCTCTCCCTTGTGTTCTTTTATAAAAGCCAGTGATATTTAAAAAAAAAAAAAATTGGGGGAACATTTGGAGGACATTTGGAAAAATAAGACAGCACACTGAAATAGTGATCAGGACATATATGTCACAGTCGAAAGGTTCAGTGTTCGAAACCCCGGTTTGGGGTTTCATGCGTGGGTGCTTGGTTTTTCTTTGGCTACTCCATCTCCTTTTCACATTCCCAAAATATTTGTGTTTATATTGCCCATTTGCAAGGATGTGAGTGTGTTTAGTTTTTTTATCATCCAGTCAAAAGTGTACCTCGCTTCTTTTGCCCAAATAAGCTGGGATAGGCTACAACTCACCAGCAACGTTTTAGAGACTAGATGGATGGATTGGGGAACTGGTGAGTGAGTAAATGTCATAATGGAAAAAAAAAAACAGTTGCGTCACTTCTAAAAATAAAAATTGTTACACGTGCTACCTCCCACCCCCAAATGAGGGCAATGTATTTGTCTACTTACCATTGTGCTCTCTTGAGCTTCTGTAACGTCAATTTTGATTCGATAGTATATTACCTTGCCCCCATGTTGGAAGAGGAATCTATGAATGGAAAATGGGAGAGGAGGGGGGGGGGGTGCTGATATGCAGCGCACTGACACTCTTTAACACCTGGTGTGCCCTTTACTGCGCTCGAGAGTGTTGGCGGAGGGTGTGGGTGGGGACGGGGCATGCCTGAAATGACAAGTCACTGGTCTCCGTTGCACACGCATGCACACCCTCCCTCCGATCCGAGGAAAGCCTCTCGGTTGGTCCATCCGCGGGTCACTCTCAAATCCTCCCCTCGTGCCGCTGCTGTTGATGCTGCTGCTCGTGTGCGTGGAATCGAGAGAGTGGGAGGGGGGGAACTGGGGAGCAGTTGGGACTAAAGCAAGCACCATGTCGGCACGGAGCACGACCCACACACAAGGAGGTTCGCACAATGGAGCGTCTTTTGAAGCAAACGAGCGAGTCCGTAGACTGTGGGGATCCATAACAACTTGCGAGTTCACGAGGATTTTTTTTTAATTTATTTTTTTGCCACTTAAGATTCTTTTCCGTGTGCGCGTGCTCCAAAACAGAAATCAGAGTTATTTTCTCGCTGTGTGCGGGACGTTTGTTGCGTCAAGCGTCCAACGCCATGAACCACACAAACAACCAAGCGGTAAGCTTCTGTCTTTTTCTTTCTTTTTTTCTATTCTTTCACAAAGCGTTAAGACGGCTCCGCTGGCAGCGTGGAAAATGTCAGTCACTTGTCATCGCCGACGTCACACGTTGCGTGTACCACGTGTATTGCGTGTGCTGCGCGGCCAAGACGTTTAGATGAAGTGTGCATGCACCGTGCTCAGTGGCCAGTGTGTCGAAAGTTGGTCTCTTTTTTTTTTGAGATTCGTAGGGATCAGTGTTTTCAAAATGATTCCCGAGTTGCTAAAAATAACTTATTTATAACGGTATTTGGCAAAGGACGCCTGTGTAGACTCGCGGGGGTGGCCAACCAGTCAGAGAGCAAGAGCCGCATTCTTGTACTCTGTTACAGCAGAGAGCCACATCATACACATGAAAGAGCCAATGAGCCAGATCATACACAAATATCATTCCCTCTTTATACACATACCTTTGCTCAGCTAGATTTATTGTACATATCACACACCATGATAATGACCGATATTTGTGGCGGGACAGTTGAAGGTCTGATACCATTCGTTTAAAATTATTTTCATGACACAAGATTTCAGCGATGACACCAAGGCATTTTTTTTAAACGACTTCAGTCACTTTTGGAAATTCAAGGTCAATATTAATGTGGAGTGAGCTGAAGTGAACATTTATAGTACTGCATTTTGAGAGCAAAATTGACAAAATAATTATTTGTTTCAAAGACCACAATCTGAGCGAGAAACTTAGATATTTTCTTTCAATGCGCATGCCAGCTACTGTGTTAACCTTTCCTGCGACGGTCACATGACCATGGTCGGGAGACGCAGGGGAGACTTCTTCTCCGAGGCCGAGGTTTTCCTCCTTGGGGTTAACTCCCTTCTCTCGTTGAACAGCTGAGCTGGGTGGTGCACAGAACTTCAGACAAAACAGAACTTTGATATGCTTTTGTGGCGTCACGAGGCAAAGATCCACATGCGGCACGAGAGCCGTAGGTTGGCCAACCCTGGTGGAGAGTTTTATTGTACAAATGTTCATCTGCTTGCAGGCATACTTTGAAAATTATTTGTTAGCCAATACTGTATGTGTCTATGTATAAATAAACGTGTGACTAATTGACCAAGGACACGCCTAGCTCAATTTTGGGGAAGCATCTTTTAAATGAATCCCAGCTGCAAGTGAGAAAAGTGTTAAAACCACAGTACTTGGTCGTAACGAATCATTTTACTACTCTCCTCTGTTTTGACTTTGAATGAGAGGAGTTAGTTGTGTCATGAACAATCGAGAATATTGAAGTCAATGCGATACTATCACTATCATGTGTTTTCTCGCCATTTTGGGGGGAGGGCTGCAGCACCCATAAAATTAATCTCAGCACCCCTTAACATTTAAACGTAGAATCACTATTGCATGACTTATGTGAACCTGGATTTCAATGCAGGTCCAAGTCCCCCTTTCAGCTTTAATGCCAATAATTCACGAATGGCTTTGTTCGTGAATTTTTCAAGATACGAGCCATCATTTGGTCAATTACTTGCTTTGACTTGTGAGCAAAAATGTGAAATGTAGGTGCCACATGGTTACAGCAAACTCTTCTCAACTCAACACCAAATAGCAGTTTAGGAGGTACCGTATTGAAGAATTTTTCCGAAAGAGGGTGCGAGGTCTTTATTGCCACCCCACAGTCAAAGTAAACTAAAAACAATGTCAATTACACATTCTGTTTCTATAAAAAATACATAAAGCCTGCTAGCTGAATACAAGCAGGTCATCCAAAATAGCATATACGGGATAACGAATATCATTCATGTGTGAGTAATAACAATCAATGTATATTATGGATGAAAATGATAGTGAGACACTCAGTCAGGCCACACAACAAAACTCCCAGGCATATATTCTTTATCATCTGTGAAAAATAACTTTGGAACTGCGGCTTACTCTGCAGCTGTGGCCGCCTTCTTTGGGTATGTATATACTGCCATTGGGTATTTACATTGAGATTTAATTTAATGTTTATGTGTTGTTTAAGAAGCCATGGACGTGTATACGTCAGCTATTGCGGATTGTGGTTCTGATTCCCTTAAAAAAATCATCTGAAGAGTCTGAGTGTGTTAGTGTGTGTGTCAGACGCTCGCAGACCTGTGGCTGTGCACCTCCTCTAATCAGCGTTTGTGTGTTGCCTCTGAAAATCATAACTGGCTGCTAAGTCGTACATAATGACAGGCTCATTCTTGATGTGCAAAGAAAGTTGATGGTGAACATGACAAAATGGTAAAATTACAAGAAACAAGTTCCTGTGTTCTGAGGATAGTCGTTTTGTCTTTCCAATACATTTTTTGTGAACCCAATCTTTGACAAGGTTCACAACATTCATCCCCTTAACAGGTTTATTTTTATACAATATAAATTTCTTCTCATAGTACGACTATTTTTGATATACAGCAACTCTATTTTCCTTTGTGATTAAGTTTCATTGCCATTCAAGGTGTCCATAGATGTAAAAGTGAGCTTGACTGGTGGCTTGTCTATGTGCCTTGCAATTGGCTGGCAACCAGTCCAGGGTTTCCGACCCTCTTGACCCTCAAAAGTCACCTCGGACCCTAGTGTCGATAAGCGTTAAAGAAAATGGATGCACATTAACTTTATTGGGCTGCATTCTTCAAAAATTTTTTGCTCAAGTGTTATTACTTCTTTTCTCAATTTGTATTGTTCTTTGTGGTTTTATTCATTCATTCATTTCCCGTACCGTTTATCCTCACTAGGGTCACGGGCGTGCTGGAGCCTCTCCAAGCAGTCTCCCGTCTCCTTAGTGTGACCTTAATTCTCTGTCGTAAACATGGATGTCCCCTGTCGATTTTTAAAGGCCACAAGCTTCAACATCTCCCAAAAATTGTAAGTGCCTGACGTGATCTTTCTTTTCCCAGAATGCGTTCATTGTGTGTGTAAAATACACTAGTGTGTGTTTCCTTGTGTCCCCGCTGCTGTTGCAGCCGCAACCATGTTGACTCATTAGCTGGGAAAAGGTCACTGATGTGCCACAACGTCTC
Organism: Syngnathoides biaculeatus; assembly: GCF_019802595.1. Taxonomy (NCBI): domain Eukaryota; kingdom Metazoa; phylum Chordata; class Actinopteri; order Syngnathiformes; family Syngnathidae; genus Syngnathoides; species Syngnathoides biaculeatus. Next base: position 29,757,734 of record NC_084643.1, on the reverse strand, counting down.
CTCTTTTGTCGCGTTCTCTGCAGCGCCACAGCGCCACGCGACGTCTGTGCCGCTTCCCTCGCATTGGGCCGTTAGTGCAATTCAGCTGCACGCCCTTTAATGCGTTACTGACGCTGCTTTTCATTGTGTCGGCAAATTCTGCAATGGCAGCAAGTGAATCCTCTTACAATCGATACCCACTTACTGCAGAGAATCTACGCTGTCTGTCAGTAGATCCGGCTCTTCATCCACTCCTCTTTGGATATCTATGGAGATAAATTTCTTGAGTTCTGCGCCCCCTTCCCCCCACCCCCTCCCACACCCCTGCTTACAGTCGGCTGCAGGCACGTGTTTCTGTATGTGCTGTGGAGGTCATTTCTTTTCTCTTTCTGCATGGATGTAAAGCTCCTGAATATTGAGAGTCACACAGAGAAGTGAAACCCATTCCTTTGCGCAGGACGTATGATTGAATAAAACTTATGGAAAAACAAAAAACATAAAACAACTACTACTGCTTCATGCACCTGCCTCTCCACTCAGACCCCAATTATAGGTCTTTTAACTGAACCTAGTTATGTTTTGTTTTTGTTTTTTTTTAATCTTACTGTATCTTATATTGCTAGTTTTTGGTCTTCCTCCTTGAAAGCTTTGACCTCAAAGCCCCTTCTAAAAGGTCTCTTGGTAATGTTCTTTGTTGGGGTGGCCTCCACAATGGTTTACTCTGACAATGTGAATGGGAGAAAAATTGGAATAAATGGGAACAATAATTTACCATGGAAGCTCCAAGGTCAAACGATACATTTTGTGAGGCTGGTTGCCCCCCGAAAGACATTGAGTCAAACAGAAATAAATTGCCCAAGAGTCATACTTTTGCGATCATGAATATTTATGAGCGAAACTGGGCATTTCTAAAGTAACATTGCACCAATTTTTTTATAGTAATACAAGTGTGTTTGTGTTTAGTTTACGATTCGTTTACAAATACATAATACACATTTGAAAATAATTGCTAAAACTTGTAATGACTGAGAACTACTATATGTAGTATTCACTTGTGGAGCGCTAGCATGAAACCATTTTTTGCTACTTCAGTTTTCCTGATTCGGGCGGGAGGGGTCTAGTTGGGGGGGTCTGTGTGTGGCTACAATGGTGCCCAGTGACTCATTTCTGTGTCAAGCAGAGTCCCACCTCGTGGTTATCCAGCCCGGTTGTGATTACTGGACTTGCGCATGTTAGCGTGCAAGCTAGCTCGAGGTTAGCGCCGCTAGTCCCACCTGGGAAAGCCCCACGGAAACCCACTGGCATATATTGAAGCCATTGAAAGGTTTAAACAGATACATTTCGCAGCTCAAAAATGTATTATGTGTAGGCACAAGAAGACAAGTTTCAGTGGGTCTTGTTTTCGGGTATTCCGGCGATTCGGCCACAGTGCTTGAGAGTGGAGGTGTAGGCTGGATTTTGTTCACAATTTTGAAGTCTCATTTATTATACCTGGGAACTTTATTTTAATGATTGAAATTTGCCCTGGTTGTTATTATGCTTCTTCTTCTTCTTTTCCTTTCGGCTTGTCCCGTCAGGGGTTGCTACAGAGAGTCAGCTTCGATGCACGCATATTTGTTTGGCACAGTTTTATGCTGGATGGGTGTTAACATGCTTGGTTATCAAATTTAGAAATTATTTTCACTTTACAGGGTTTTTAACCTAAATAGTAACAGAAGTAAATCATATTTATAATGCAAAGTTGAAGTTAGTTGGTTGGGTAGTGACTGTAACTGTTTTGTTTGACTTCATAGCTGTTTTTTCCCCTGAAATTTTAGCTTGAATTCCATATTCCATATTTGACTTTTACATGGGATGGATTTGGAGATGGAATTCATCAATTGATAGCGATTAGTGATGTAGAATTGTTGTTTACCTTCAAGTTGTGCTTTCATTAAATCTTGAAGTATTGAATGCATCATGTTTTTTTTCTTTAGTGTCATGCAGCTTTTGGTCGGCTGTAGATTGTACAATAGCAACAGCCTAAAGTTTTTCAATTTTAGAGCTACAAAATCACAGAAGTTGGTTGTAAAGATTGGAATATGTTGCAAATTGGAAAGTGAAAGGAGTGACGTTCCCATAGTTGATGAAATTAACACGGCAATACTGCTGCAACTTTTTAATTGTGCCATCTTTTTATAGTATTTATTTAGATCTGTGAGAGGCTGGAGTTAATTTTGTAATTAAAGCGATGTGAAGGGGTTTAAGCTCAAAATCCCCTGGGCTATTCTGTCTTCCTGTTCCCATTTCCTTCTTTATCTAAACAAGATATTTAATAATTAATTGTCAAAGCAATTGAAATAAACATTTTTGGAATATGTATTTAATTGTAGGAATGTCAACTTTATTTCCACTCACAAAAGACAATGGATGAGCGAGTATTGTACTTTATTAACCATAAAGCAAGTGTCTGTGATCGGCCATCCCCTGTAGCCTTTAAAATGATACATTTTACAATTTGGTGGGGGAGTGATTACAAGGTGGCCACAGAGGTGAGCAGCTTGTGCGGTTATCTGTCTGCAGCTGATGCAGTGCGTCTGGCAGCGGACCAGAACCAAGCCGAGTCCCCAAAGTAGCTTTGTATCTTTTTATCTCGTATTTCTGAGCCAGCAGATGCTCAACTGCCATTTTTCTACACGAGACCTCATGTTAGCTCGGTGCAATTACCTTTGTGTCGACAATATATGCGGTGCTGCGAAAATTTGACCATTTCATCTCACGCCTCTCATATGTAAATTCTAGCCAGTATTACGATACTCTATCCCCTCTTTACATGTTGCCACATGACTTAGAGGAATGGATGTAAATTCGTCAGTTTAACAATCTGGTAAAGGAGATCTTAACACTGAACGTCAGTGGTGTGTGAAATATACTTTAATCATTTTTACCTTCGTACAGGTGTAAAAAGAAGTTGACTAGCGTAAAATATACAACAAATATAATATACTTGTATACTGTAAGTAAATCGGTGTTGGGCTGTGGTGCAGCTTTTTTGCTTTGGTTTTGATGGGATTTAATTTTTCTCATCTACTAGAGGCTGGTCCTTTGTTAGGATTAAGTGCCTCAAAAATTATGGATTAAAATCAAAAGAAAGAGAAAGTCATACTTATTGATTTATCCTTTCATGTTCTCTAAACTGAGGTGTCATGAGGTTATCATTAGATACAGTACATAACTCAGATTTTTTTGTGACAAATTGTATGACTTCAAGGATGTTTGACTTTAAACGTTCCACTTTATTTATCAAAATGCCATAACAGGAATATCCAAGCATCCATTTTTCTCTAGCGCTTATCAGCATGAGCCCACCTGACTGTGGGCGAGAAGCAGGAGACCCCAAACCTGAGCTGGTTCCCAACCAATAGCATGCGAGGAAATACAATCAATATAAATATGCCCATTGAAAGTGTGACTCCGAACCTGTTATAATTATTACTATAATCGTAAGCAGACGGACGCATCACATTATTGTCATAGGTAAAAACTAATGTTACCAGTAATGTGTCTGTTTTTTTTTTTTTTTTTTTGAATGCTCTTAGGCCCCCAACAATTGTGAAGTACAATTTACTGAGCCACTGAGATCAATTGGCTTGTAAAAGAAACTCCATACAATGACATTCACACCAATGCAAGCACAACATAGTAAGAGTCTATCAATAACAAGAAGGCTATAATAAGACTGCACATTGTATTCATAATTAACAATTTATTTCAAGATAAAATAAATGAATACTGTTGCTTTAATCCCACTTCAATCACATTATTGTTCCGGTTGAATGTGGAGCATCAGTAATCAGAGCAGCCTCCGAGGGGCTCCTAAGTGGCACAGGGTGGAAAAAGGTTTGATAGTTGTCTCGGCTTACAGTTGTCCTTCACGTTTGTCAATAATTTATCCTTTTACTTCTGTGCTTTTGATGTCACTGCTCAGTCACACCAAATGCAACCTTTTGCAATAATTCTGGCCTCTGGCTTCATCTTCCTCATCTGCACAAAGCCCTTCTCTTTCCTTGTACATTGTTGGGAAGGAAAGTATCATTGAAATCCATATTATCTCCATATTCGCTGATTGAAAGGGTCACAAGTGATGTGCATCGCAAACTCAAAGGCTTCATGAAGATTCTAATTGCCTATTTTCACTTGAGGGCTATTGCAAGTCGATAGTGAATTAAGGACACACAAACACAGAAACTTGGCAAGAAGGTGTGCTGTTCCGTTGTAGCAGTGCGTCTTTGGCTGTGTTTACCTTCCTGTCAGACAAAAGCGTCTCCATAGCGGCGCTCACGTGGTGGCCAGCACATGTGGTTCTTAACACGTGTGGCCATATATTCTAAATAAGGCACCAGTACTTACGGTTATGAATTATGGAGTGCAATAAAAACAGCTTCAACTACCGGGGACCCTTGGCTAGAAAGAGAGAACGTGGAGCGAGACAATAGTCCCAGCTGTTTATCCACAGCTGGCACTATCTGTCTACGGTGGCCTGGAAGTGCAAAACGACATAACAGCTTGTGAAACACTTACATTTCAGAAAACAAATGACCATTGGCCAAAACACGTGTAAAAAGACAAAAACGAAATATTTTTACAGAAGACGAAACACCTGGAAAGGAAACATCCCATTTCACAGACATTCTTAGAAATGCCATGACATTTCTCAGCAAGACCCACCCCGCTTCAACGTGATTGGCTTCTCTATCGCTGGAAGACTAGTGTACGCAGATGTAACAACATGCTCATCCCAAATATGTATCACATTTGTCTGCTATGCAATGGGATTCCATGCTATCCGGCTAGGTGTGCAATTCTTGCAAGGTCATTTTGTATTGGACAATGCAAGTTGTAATTAGAGATTTTAAACATGCCAATATTTCATTTTCTGTCTGTTTTGCACTGCACCGTGTGTGTAGCCCAAGGAGTCTGCCAGTGAAATAGCTTGTAAATGCAAGTTTGGGTATCTGAGGTAATTAACGAAGATTTTCTCGCGATTTCTTCAAAGAGGACAGCCAGGGATTGGTGTGTTTGTGTGTGTGTGTGTGTGTGTGTGTGTGTGTGTGTGTGTGTGTGTGTGTGTGTGTATGCGTGAGTTGAAATTGTTAATCGGCAGGGGAACTTAAAGTGAGCTGATTTGCAAGCGTCGGCTCATTAGAGCCCTTCAAATGTGCTTCAGTGCATTGCTTGGCAAATGTTGAGGCTGGACTTGTGAGATGAAGATAACTGGCCACCCTTCCCCCTTTCACTAGCACCCCCCCCCCTCATGAGGCTCAGAAGCTTAAAGTTTGCAGCCCAACGGGGGCTCCCGCAAGCTCATCCTCGTTACACCCTCCCTTTTAGCCCTTTTGCTGCAGCTTCCCCTCTCAGCAGCATTCGAGGGTGTCCAGGATATATATCATATCCTCAAGAAATGTACAAAGTCATGAAAACAATGATAGTTATGCAAGACTTGTGTGTGTGTGTGTGTGTGTGTTGTGCAAATCTAGTGTCTTATCACTTTTCAAACTATTTCCTTCATTTTGACTGATTCATTTAACACTCGGCCTTCGGGGGCCCAAGGCAAGCCCAATCATCAAGATTTGGAAAAATAATCTTGATCCATTCATGTTTGATACATTTCATTTGTACCGCATATATGAAGGCGCCTTCATAACACAAGCGCCTTGGAACAGGTCTCCTGCAGGTGTGAAGCAGCTTGTCGTACTGAGAGCTGTCAATCACAACGACACATGCTGAGCAAATTAAGGAATGCAACACCCTATTTCTTTAAGCAGTAATTTGATGTGCGTGAGAAAGAACATGCCGGACGCTGGTCAACAAGCGTGAACAGTTAGACGACACCGAGGGGAAGCTGTGAAAATGATTTCATGCCGTCTTTTCCTAACTTTACTCCCGAATGCAGACAGGGAAATTTGAGCTAAACACAAAATCAGCTAATAATATCCCATTACAAATCAATAAAGGGACGCTAGTGGCACTTTCAGCATGCTGGACACAAGAGCCATTGCAGCTGTGTGTGTGTTAATCATTTTGCAAAATCCAAATCAATCATTTTGTGTCAACTTATTAAACATTTCTGCACACTTGAGACACCGCCGCTCGTTTGCATCGCCGAGCAACCACTTGTTGATTTCAATGAGGCGTCTGTGTCGTTAATGTCAAAACGTGACTGGCGACTTCAAGCTACAGTCGTCATCGCGCAGTGGTAACATCCAAGTTGACGGCACCCTGCCATGCATAAATCTAAACTCTGCAGATGCGTTGTTTACATGCTACGGGACCACACACATGCTAATAATGTGCTGTACATAATTATGCCACCATATATAGTTAACCACAGTGCACAATGCCGTTACATGAGGCTGCTGTATTGTCGGTCTTTTTGCTGCTTTCAGCTGCAGCAGTGCGACTCGATAATGTACGTGTATTCGTCGAAAATCTAATACATATTTGAGAGCACAATTAAAGACCGACACGGTGCTTTGCTCCCTATGCTGTCTCAGCACACTGAGCTAATGTAGTCCACCGCACTCTAATTCCCATGAAACGAATGGGCTTGCATGCATTAAATTCAGACATAAGGACCAGTTTCACTTTAACAAGGGTTAAGAGAAGAAGAATATGCACTAGAAATGATTATCCATCCCTCCATTTTCTTGGCCGCTTATCCTCACAAGGGTCACGGGAGTGCAGGAGCCTATCCCAGCTGTCAATGGGCTGGAAACCGGGTACACCCTGAACTGGTCTCCAGCCAATCACAGGGCATATAGAGACAGACAACTGTCGCATTCACAATCACATAATTGTGGCAATTTAGAGTTTCCAATTAATGCTGCATGTTTTTGGGATATAGGAGGAAACCGGAGTGCCTGGAAAAAAACGCACGCAGGCACGGGGAGAACATGCAAACTCCACACAGGCGGGTCCTAGATTGAACCCGGGTACTCAGAACTGTGAGGCCAACGGTTTACAGCTGCCTCACTGTGTTGCCAAGAAATGATTACTTGTTAGTACAGATGACATTTTTAGTTTTTAACTTCTTTGTACATGTGTGGTGTCAAATATTTTTTTCGGCAACAGTTTGACCCAGAGAATCACAACGGTTCTGCATGTCATTACAGTGCTTGTCAATGCACCAATGCTACACACAGATACCACTTTAAGGCAACCCGACATCCATAATCCTGCTTGTTTCTATTTGCCAGAATTCATGGTACATTCTTCTTTATGTCCACTATTTACTCCTTTTGCGCAGCAGTCCCTCGTGTTCACACTCAGACACCACACAACCGAAATGTCTTGTGTAAAGGCTACAGAGTAGTATGTGAATGTGAAATGCGTGGCAAAGACTGTAAAACATGCAGTTGGATGTTAAAATATCAATAATGACTAGTTGTTAATTTAAAAATTCAAAACTTTGCCATGCTTAAGGAATGTTAGTGTTGTGTGTTATTGAACAATATTTAGTTGGCCTGAAATACATACAAATACCATAATTGCAAAACATAGTGAAATCAACATGTTAAATATCGATACTTGGTGCTCAAATGTTAGTACTTGCACTGATGTAAGTTAGTTAAAGATGTTATTTACAGTGTTAGTACTGGTCCCAAAAAAGTGGTATTGGGGTATCCTTTTTTTTTTGGGGAGGGGGGGGTTATACAAATATGTACTATAGTTATGGTGTAAGCACTGCATTATTGTAGGTTTGTGATAGTAGGAAGGGAATCTGGTGATAAACTGACTGTAGTTTTTTCTGCTACCGACCAGCTTTGTACTTAACTCATAAGCAATTCATTTATTCATTCATTCATCGTTTTCTCTAAGGCTTGTTCTCAATAGGGTCACGGGTGTGCTGGAGCCCTTCCCAGCTGACTTTTTTTTTTTTTTTTTTTCCCCAAACCCTGAAAGCCCTGGCAGGAGCCCCAATTTTCCCCTCAGCCTTTCCAAACTAGTAAACCTCTGTTTCTTCTCTGCTGCGTTCTGGCGTCCCGGCAGCAGCTGCAAGCAAAAAACACTGTGGGGATATTGTTATGAGAATCAAACCTTTGTTTATGACTCCGTTGGGGTTTTTTTTTATTATTTTTTTTTTTTGCCCTTCGTATTTGTTAGTCTGGCGTTATCTGTTGCCAAGCTGTGACTTCTGTAGTTAATTAGCAAAGTATTTGATGGACTGCTGTAGAAGATAAAAATGTAGTGGAAGCATTTGACTCAAGTAGTGTGAAGTGAATTATTTTGTTCTTGGATCAAACTGTTGCCATTATAAACCAGTTATGAACTGCACAAGCATTGTTTTGTGTCACATGATTCATTCTTTACCTGTAAAATAAGCCAAAAACTGAATTAAAGTTGCTCACCATTTGAAGACGCAATGGCACACATGGTGTCTGCAGCTATCGAATATTTTTATTGAATAATCGAGTAGTCAGATGAAGTGTTTTTGATTCAAGACAAACAATGAATACACGAGAAAAATCTTGTGTGATCTTTTTTCCCCCTCACCTAGAGTATTTCGATTCATAACTTTTTCCATTTCTGATATTGTGGCCTTCAGGTTTGGCCGATACTGATTTTGGTCTGATCTAGTTTCAGTTCCCGTTTCTTTACTGATTTTAAAGTATGGAATGTTACAAAAGGCTTGATCAAGTGATATTATTCAGACAGAGAAATTATAAATGGAAGATATGATACTGTGAGCAAGAAGGTTGTCCACAACAAGCAGTAACAGATAAAACCGGTCAAGTCAGGTAAAGTGTATGGATGGTGAAATTTCTAACAAATTATCTTATCTAGATGAAAATATATGTTCAACTATTCCATAAAATGCATATCCTTTTCGATGTTTTTACCCAAAAATATAAGTGTTTTTGAATTAAAGTCCATGAACTTTGACCTAGTTTCTTTTACCTGCAAAACGACTCATTTCGTGGGCGGCCCTCTAATGTCACAAAATCTGGGATGGGCTGTTTTGGAACGACGATAATTTGGGAGTGTTTTGTATTCACGCCGAAGAAAAACCCATTCCTTTCGAGAATTCCTCAGTGATTGTAAGCTAAAACCAATCTGTAAAAATTTTTGTTTTTTTAATTTTATTGTTATTATTATTATTATTATTAAAACTGTGCCAAAAAAATATGGGCGTTCTTTGTGCCAAACATATATGTGCGTTTCATCTAAGATGACACGTTGTGGCGACCCCGAAAGGGACAAGGCGAAAGAAACTTACTATCTGAGGTAACACACTGTGGCGATCCCTAATGGGACAAGCTGAAAGAAAGCAGGATGATATTATTATATTATTACTTATTTATGAAAATATACCAACTTAGACTACGTTATCGGCTTCTGTGTGTTTTGGTGCAATTACAAGCATTTTACACGCAAAGTAGTTGTCGCGGTTGTCATGTACCAAATCACTAAATACACGGCATTTGCATAATTTCAAAACAAGACTGAAAACTTTGTATATACATTCAGAATATCGAAGCCTTTACTATTTATAAGGTTTATGACTAACTAAACCAAACAAAAACTTCACAAACGCTTACCAGTCGATATTTCCGACACAAGGCATATCCTCCATTGAAAAATAAAAATGTTTCTTTCATAACGGATTTAAGATTCATATTCAGCATAAAAATTGTATAATGTTAGCAAAAAGGTGCATTGGGGTCCTTCCATTCCTTTTAAATAGAAAAGAACCATTAAAAAAAAAAAGCCAAAGGCTTTACTTTTGTTTGACCATTTGATTGACTCTGAAGAGCCATTTGCTGATTTCAACTCGTATGAATTGGTTGGGTTGAAATCCGATTTTCGTTTCATTTGTTTTATTTATTTACTTATTTATTTTCCAGGTCAGTTGTGCGCCAAGTTGTGTTGTACTTCAAAGGGTTTGACTTCAGAACTTGCACTCTGTAATAATGGTGCTTTAATTTTTTTTCTTTCCGTTCTTCTTTCCCCGCATCTCACCTGAGTGGCCATGTCTCTCCTCTTCTGTGTAGTTTTTCACTGTCACTCGTCCGACTTGGACCTCATGTTTAGCTCATTGACCGCCTCGCTAGCCGCGCTGAGGGTGTGGGAGAGGAAGAGGGGGAATAAAAGGGAAAGTCGGGGGAAGAGAGTAGAGAGGAAGGCGAGGCGCATAATTGTGGCTGGGTGATGGAAGCCAACACTTAAGCTTGTGAAGTCACGCTGTGAGTTTGTGTATGCGTAATTCATGGACCAAAAAAATCACAGCATGCATGTATGCCTTACATTTTCATTGTTTTGGCTTGCATTACATAAACTCCTCACTTTTATAATGGCCACACTTCAGCAGCAGAGAAAGATGTTATATTTTAAGTATATTTGTTTTAACAATAAGGTGCAGTAGGTTTTACTTTATGTAATTAATTTCAATTGTTACTTTTCCCAACAACCTTAAATTATTGTGGTTGTAGCCAAGCTACTGTAGCTGTGGTGAGGGGATACAGGTCAGAGGTCAAGGTTCAGTGATCTAACCCGCAAAGCCTACTCGTGCAGAACAAGAGCTCGTAAACATTCCATTTGGCACCATCTGTGGGGGCGTCAAATCCACAACTAACACTTGTGTGTTTGTGTTAATGTTGTGTTTGTGTGCTTTTGTGTGTAAGATCACACCCGCGGGCACACTAGTGAGGATCAACGCAAGCAAACACACGCACACAACATGACCAGATGGGGACAGAAAGGTCAACGAGGAAGTGACCATCTGGCATTGACCATTACGCCGAAGCTTCCTGTTGCATAAGTCTCTCCTATTTCTTTGAGTTCATTTCAGATCACAACAATCATCTTTAATTATTAATTAAAGATAAACGTTTGCCACTTAGACGCTGTCAGGTCGAGCTTTCGGCAGAAGTCTAGAATGAATTAGTGATGAGATGGCGATGACATTTGTGTTGGCGGAAGATGAGATGAGGAATGGAAAGTTGCATGAAGAGATTGGATTGGAGGTAGTGAAGGGGCAACAACAACTTCATGTTTTGATGAATTTTGGAAAGAAACAAAACAGTATGTATGACAGAAAAGCCAGCCAATGACTACATTTAGGCAATGCAGCAAAGTGGGACCCAAATAGAAATGTAAATGGAGACAATAGAGAAAAGTAAGGATACATACAGAATTAACAGGATTTTTTAAAATCATAGTGAGACATTGTGAAAAATGGACTTGTCCAGGTAATGTCTAGTCAGCTTGTTTTTGTCTCAACTTCATCCCTTATTCAATTTTGTTATACCAAATCCACATGTTGCCATGAAATCTTTTTTTAGGGTTGTGAGTTTGGTTTGCCGGGAATCACATGATGCTTTGTATTTGCCTTTGAGCGTATCCAGCTCTGTACATTTAATGGCTTTCTTCAAGTCTAAACTTGTGATTTCTCCTCTTCTCCAACATTCTGCCATCTATCCATCCTCCGCTTCCCGTGTTCTGTGGTCCATGTGAGCTGGAGCCGATCCTAGTTTATTTAGGGTGAGAGGCAATTTGCATGCTGGTCGAGTCACCAGTCACTTACAGGTCAACATGGATACTAATAGGCACAAAACAGTGTCAAAGGCAGCCAAGTGAGATACTGCGCTACCAAATCCTCAATCCTCAAATGATTTTTCAACAAATTCAGAAAGAATCTTCTCATTGTTGATGGGTTCTCTTCACAGAACCATGTACTGGAAATAGTGAGGTTTCCAAATATGAGTGAGCGGAAAGTTAATTTCTGTAGCAGTCACATGATGTAAATAAGAGGCGTTTGTTTTCCTCCATATTTGTAGCACGTCTCGTTCCGCTTTCTGCTGTACCATTTTGGAGCTGTATTAGTCATGGCAGACCACATTCAGACAAACAACCAATCTGTCTGGTCATGCAGTGTAATTGTTATCATTTTTGGTGATCAAATATTAAAAAAAAAAGTACATGAATTGAAGACTTGTAAAATGTGAGCCAGTTGCCCTTTTTTAAAATGTATGGAGGCAGAATTGTTCTGTCATTTAAATGGCAGTTGCCACAGCAGCGATTGTGTGCTCGTGTAAAAATGTGACATGGACCTCACGCTACGCACGAGCTGTTGCGTGACTCATCCCACCTCTGTTTATAGAATACCAGCATCTTGTATCATTTTTCTGCATTATTATTTGTTTCACACATCGTTTGCATGAACCTGGCTTCCCATGTCCACTCTTCAAAGAGTACAAAGTCCCTACGCAATTCTCTGACATGATGTGTGTCTGTGTTTGATGAGTTTATCTCTCATCTAGTGTGAGGTGCTGCTCCTCGCTTAGCTGAAGGCTTAGTGTGAGATCTCGGCTATTTGTCTTCTATTCTGAGATGCCCAGAAGGAAAAGCCCGTTAATTAGGCTGCTATAAATACAGGACCTCCGCATAGCAGGTCACGCTCAGACCTGCTGCAACTGGACTCATCCTGATGCAGTCTGAGCTGGGCTTTTGCTTCTTATCCTTGCAGTTGAGCTCAATTCCAAGGAGCCAAATCAGAACTTGTATGACAAGATTGTACACAAATGGGGTTTATGTTGGCATTTGTTACCCTTTCAGCATCTCTTCACTTTGATTCAAGAATATCAAACTGAAGGAATGAGGTACTATTTTGTCACATTCTGTGATTGTTAAAAATACACAAATTGGCCTTCCTCTACAATTTCACATTACGCCTTGCTCATGTATGCAGTAGAAAATAAGAGGTTTCTGCTTGGTAAAGAATACATTCAGCAATTTGTCAACTTTGTGAAGCCGTGTTTACATTTGGTTGCCTGCAGTTTCATCTTTTCGTGATACTCCCTTGCACGTCACAATGACAGTCTTTAGTGGTTTGGCCTCTTGGTCGAGGGAATATATTTTGATCTATTGTGTGAGTTACTGCTCTTTCGGTCTTACACTGCCATGGCGGTGCTGCTCTCGGAAAGCAGATTTGAAAGTTCACCATGTCCAAACAAGAAAGTACGACATCCAAACCACATCCAGCCCCCTCCCACCTGAGCCAGTCATTGAACAATAGGCACGATTCAAAGAGACAGGTAGAGAGGAGGTGTTTGGAGGTTGGTGAAGTGGAACTGATGAGGTGCGGTGGAGAAAATGAGCAGGAAAAGAAGGAAAGCTGACATGAAAAGGATGAAAAATTCATAGGAAGGCGTGAAGAAGAGGAGGAGGACGGATGAGAAAAGTTGGAGCCAGTAATGGGGGGGGGATGCAAAGAGAGAACGCAGAGCACAGGAGATTAATTGTGCCCGCTCGCTAATGTAGCGCTGAAGTAAACAAGTACGCACGATTATACAGGCAGCAGAATGTACAAATGTATTTCATGCACCCTATCAGCGCATTTTGCACCTTTTTTTCCAACCACTTCTGATCCAAGGTCACCTGATGTTCCCTCAGCTTTACTTTTTCCTTCACACACCATGCATCACTTTCTTGCCTCCCTGTCTGCTGTTAAGAGTTTTTGCTGGAGTATTTCAGTACTGTAGACAAAGTGGACTGAGCTTCAGAATTTGAACAATGTGAATGGCAATCATACTGTGTATATACTCCCAATTGCACGCAGGATTCATTTTACATTGACTCTCCTATCACTAATATAAACACGATTTCAACTTAGCCCCACAGGACGCAGCTGGTGGCTTTTTGATTTTGTACATATTAAGCATTTAGCAGTGACAGTTTCACACACACATGAAACATGTCTTGTATGCCAGTTAAATATTTCATTTACTTCAATAATGCATTCAGTAAATTTTAGGATTCAGTGGGAAGAGGCCCTGGCCATTTCAAAACCTGTGGTAGAAAATGTTACATTTCTATGTGAAATTGTTATCATACATTCCCTACCATGCTGAAGTGTTCATGCCAGGTCAGTTAAGTTTTGAGGATCATCTAAATAAAGGGACAAATCCCAGAGGGCCTCTTATTTGTTCTGGATGTTCGCCTGAAAGGTGCAGAGTGTGATGTGCAACAACTTTGTTCTTTATTCTTTTATTACTTTTACATGTGAGCATGTTTTCGCGCCGACGTGTCTGCTCTGCAGGGACTTGGCGCTATGCTCAGAGCCAAAAGGTTGGGTCTTTTTCATTGGCTACACATGTGCTCATGCATGTAGAGAAATGTGAATCAGTGAGTTTTATCGTCCCAAGAAGAATAAAAAAGAATTTTCTTTTCTGTCCCTGCAATAAAAGCTACAAGATCCACTATGCTGTGGCACACTACATATATCTACAAAAAAAATATATATATATATATTTTTTTTTTTAAATTTTATTTTTTTTATGGGAGAGTTATTAATTAATGATCTGTTAAATAATTCATTAATTAATTAATAAACAATCTGTTGCCATTCATAGAAAAGGATAATTCATTTATCCTCAGATAGACAGGCCAGATTTCACACTTTGTAAATTGAAACAAGATCAAAATTATTTCACTATATTTCTTGTGACATTTTGGTTTGATGCTGTGCCTTGAGATGTTTGTCATGTCTAATATGTAGCTTGGCTCACTTATGTTCGGGAATCCCTGATCTGTGAGAGTTGTATAAAAGGTGGAGAGCTGTATAAAAGATTCCACCTTCAAATGTTTGGCTTCTACAGTCTCAATATAATGTACTACAATTGTACAGCACTGCAAGCTACAACATAGATAATACACAATATAGTATTATACGTGCCTTGCGATAGATTCTTTTCATGAGTCACATGATTTTGTTTACAACGGCCACTGGACGGCATAACTACAATACAACTCGTGCTTTTTAGTGATCTTTTTGTGAATATTGGCTTGCTTATAAACATCTTACGGCCTTTTCAAAAAAAGTATGCGGTCTCTGACCATCTCATCGCTGTTTGTGTACTTACAGTTTTTAACCAACAGCTTGAGTTCTGTCACAAAGTGCTCACATGACTCACAGTTACCTTGCGACTTCTCGTGAAACTTATATTTCACAAATGTGGGGTTTGTCTTCGGAGTGACGTAATCAGACAATTTTTTTTGTAATAAGGGTTTAGCAACTTATCTTCGTCTCCAGCCAGTCTCCACATATTGCTGAGATCCCGTCCTTTATCGCCGATCCACAGCAGGAGGAAACTGCAGTTTTCCTCTTAAGCTCTGTTTTTAAGCAATCTGTGAACATGAGTATGCTGTGTTGCTTGAATCTCCCCCGGGCATCTGGTACATTAGATGAGTTTGAACATCGAATCCCTCCTGGTTGTCTCTGTTTTTTTCTTCGTGAGTTTGTCTGTTTTGTTTTGTTTTTTTTTCCACCCGAGTCCTTCCCTGTGAGTCCGTAGTTATAGTCCCGGCACTCTGACACCATGTTATGATCTTGCTGTCATGTTATTGAATAACGCAAACGTGAGTCAAACTGTACTTTTTAACGTGGGTGATATTTATTTCGCTTTTCCCCCGACAACCTCTCTAGCTCACTTCCTTATTGTCCTGTCTCGTCGCGCCCCGCTGACGTTGCCACAATCACAATTACAGCACTCTTGCTATATACGAGATGTACTATAGCTCAAACTAATAATAACGAGACAATACTTGGTCTCGGGTTTCACATGTGGCTTCTTTCTTTAGTCCTCACTCCAGCACAAGTGCCTCAATTGCCTCTGGTTATAGTCTTCGTTTGTCAAAGGACTTTTAAGATAAAGGATCAAATGGTAACCGTAACCAAAACAAAACAGTATACACTTATCGCTTCCTAGCCATGATATGTAGACACAATCTTACCGTCCAAAATGGCGTTGTAAACAAAAAACTCATGGTCGACATGACGTCAATGAAAAATATCTATTGGCCGGCAACCAGTTCCGGGTGTATCCCAGTTCCTGTTTGAAAATAGCTGAGATAAGCTCGACACAACTCCAGTGGACATTTAAGATAATAAACACACAATGATTTATGTTCAGTTAGTTCCCGTCATTTGAAAATTTATGATTTCCTTCCATCCGTAGGACAGCGACATCCAGAAAAAAATCGACCATGAGATCCGGATGCGCGACGGGGCCTGCAAGCTCCTGGCTGCCTGCTCCCAGCGAGATCAGGCCTTGGAGGCGGCCAAGAGCCTGCAGACGTGCAGCACCCGCATAATGGCTTACATGTCCGAGCTGCAGAAGATGAAGCAGGCGCAGGTCATGCAGAAGGTGACGCGGAGGTCATCGGACGCGGGGCCCATGGATGACAGGCTGCCGTGCAAAGGGAAAGTGGCCATATCAGGCGAGTGATCTCCGCATGTCTACGTGTTGACCTTTTTACAATAGTTGGGTACCGCCGGATGGCACACATTGAGCAAGCCCTTTTACCCAGATAATGGATGGATGGATATTAATATTAATAATCCAGCATCCCTGTGGTTGAGAAGTGGTTGTTGTAAATAGTTGTAGAGAGAACATCATAACCTAGTGTACCCACTCCGAAAGAGATCGCTCCATCTCTGTGAAGCAACTTCACCTCCTTTCAAAGCTGCTACTTGAGGAAATACAGCACTGTCCATTTTGGGACAACCGCTTCTTCTTTTACATCCTCTTTGCGGAGTAAGGGACAGAAAGGCTAATAGATTGTCGAGCAGATGTGAGTGTAATTTGATTCCGCCAGATCGACTCTTCATTAGTGCATACTTCACTGTGTGTATTGACCCCGGCGAGCGTGCTGACGCGCTCACTCCCCCCATCGCGTCGCCTGTGCTCAAGCGGATGAACGATTATTGAGTGGCTCGCGCTGCTTGTCTCATCTTGACATAATTCACACCAGGGAGCATGATAATAACCGGAATATGGTTAGTTTCTTTCAAGCTGTTTATTAAACACTTTCATCTCTCACGCACACACACACTATAGAGGTGTATTGTTTAGCCTGGAACACAGAGGAACAGGGATGTACATGTTTTTAACGTAATCCTCATGTGTTGTCACGGCAGATCTACGTATACCTCTCATGTGGAAAGACACGGAGTACTTCAAGAACAAAGGAGGTGAGGAGCCGCTACTTCAGAATGATGCATGCACATTTACGGTCCATTAGGGAGCCATCTGTGCGAGGATGCAGTTGGTGCATTGGTGCTCGGATGACTACAGAGCAAAAAAAAAAAGGGGGGGGGGGGATGTCTTACATCGAATGTTGACTTTGTTTCATGTCTTTGAACATTTTACTAAAATAAAATTAGATCATCAAAATTCAGTCCATAAATTGATAAGTAAAATAACGTGATAAAATAATACCAATAAAAGAACAAATACCACAATCCTTGTGAGGTTAAGCGGCTTGGAAAATCTAAAAAACAAATAAAAATAAAATCCAAGTCTTATATTTAATTATCTGTGTTTAATTTACAGTAAACACCAACTGGGGTGTCCTTAAACAGCTTAAAACACACATTTAAAAAAAGTTTTTCTTTAATTATATTTTAATGATTGCGAGAAGCCAAAAGCGAAATCACAGTTACATTTTCATTAATGGCCCGACCCCAGTTACGAGTGCAGATAAGTTCGTTGCCAATCGATCCCTCAGAAGCATGAGAACAATGAATGACAAAACATTCGGCTACTTCTGAGCACCCGAGTTCAATCCCGCTCCCCCCTGTATGGAGTTTGCATGTTCTCCCCGTGCCTCCGTGGGTTTACTCCGGGCAATTCAGTTTCCTCCCACTTCCCAAAAACATCCAACATTAATTGGACACTCTAAATTGCACCTCGCACTTTGTCTCAATGTGCCATGTGATTGACTGGCAACCAGTTCAGGGTGTACCTCGCCTCCTGGCAGATGATAGCTGGGATAGCTTCCGGCACTCTTGCGACCCTTGTGAGGATAACCGGCTAAGAAGGTGGGTGGATAGATGGACATTAATTACACTTGTGTTTAGTGCACTCCACACAGTGTTTATAGGTTATCTGGAGAGCTGTTATTACAGTTTGGTTTTTTTTAACAATACTGTGAGTGCAAGTTTTCCTATGAAAAACTTAAAAAATGGCATTTCCATTCATTTCAATAGGGAAAGATGTTTTGAGATATGCTGCCCTTAGCCTCCTCTTGAATGTACTTCGTCTCCATAGTGTATCCCAAAAGCCACACGTTGACGCAGATGTCCAGTACCACAGAGATGATCGTTGGTGTGTCTGGGTCCGACTGATGCATTCAATGCGGCGTGGTTTTTGAGAAATCTCCTGTGGGACTAATTTGAAGTGGAAAACTGACCAGCCCTAACAAAGGCTAAGTAGAACTGAGCCCAAAGGAAATAAATGACCGAGTGACTCGATACCTTAGCCCATGTGGATCTATTTCATCAGAAGTCTGGTCTGTGAGGGCAGACTTACTCACTGTTACACCTCCTTAAATGTGTGAAGAGGTACACGCACAGTGATGTGGGTCAGAGTTCTCTGAGGGATGATCATTGTAGAGTAAAGTAATCTTCCTTGAAGGAAACCCGCTCATCACACATGTCATGTTTAATTGTTTGATGGTGTTTCTTATTGCCCCGGCAGTCAAATTTAACACTAATCTTTACGATGACCTTCCGCTATACCTTACATCCTCTTAGGACCTCAATGTGAGTTAATTCGTGTGCGCTCCGTTGGCAACTCCGATGGAATTAATCTGCATGACCTGCACATACAAATGAACACAGGAGACAGGTAGTGGACTTTTAACAAATCTTAATGAGGTCATTAAGCGCACTAAGACACAGTCTGAGCCTGTGAGGCAAAGCGGAGTAAAGTATGAGTCAACTTCATGTCATGCTGAGCATTTCAGCAAAGTGTTGAGTTCCGATGTGAGATTGAAGTAATAAGTGGCAGTATTTAGGGCTTGTGTGAGTTGTCTCATTACATCCAAAAAGGAGGCAGGTTGTGACTCTGTTAATAACCGAAATGATTCAAATTAGCTACTTAAATACTGCAATTATGATTGAGGGACTGCAGACAACTTAATAATACTTTAATAATAATAATTAAAAAAAACGCATCAACAGTATCTAATAATAAAAGTTACCATGCAGTTAGATTTTTTTAAAAATGAGGAAAAATATTTTTTATTTCCATGCTGTATTCAACACTTATGGGATGTGAGTCTTCCACAAGATCCAACTTCTGAATGTTCACCTGTACTGTAAACAGAACAGCTTTGTTTTGTTTGTGGATCGATAACAGTCCTGACGACGAACTTAATCTTTCTTGGCAATTACCAATTTCCCCGCAAGTAGTGAAAAATCTGTGAGTAATTGATCCCCATAAAAATGTTCGTAATTGAAGCACTTTTTTTTTTTTTCCTAATAGACACGACTATTGCTGGACTAAATCAAGATCATCCCCTCACGTGGGTGCACATCCTTGGGTCCAAGATAATAATAATAATGCTGTTTGTTGTTCCCTGAAAAGGACATATTATCTCCTTACTGAGGAGAGATGTCAGAGTGATGGGGTTGTCACGCACAGTTAGGAGTGTTTTGCTCTAGGTTACCCTGGCAATGATGACTCGTTTCTCCAGCAACCTCCAGTCCTAAATTATCTGCAGCCACTGTTGAACCTATTAATCTCTTGTTTGTTCTTAAAATGCATCTCCGCTTGTGTATATATACCAGTGGCGGGGGGGCAATTGGGAATTTTGCGACAACTCCCGAACGGACGGTCCATTCCATGCTGTATTGGCCTAGCACCATCTTTTAACAAAACTTAATCACAGACTATTTTTCATCATATGCAAGATGACTTATAGGGTAACCTTAAGTCAACAAAGTGACCAATGGGCTCGTGTAAGGGCTTTTGGGGGGACTGGGTGACCCCGTGGTTGGCAGTTAGGAGGCGGTGCTGGTTTTTGTAGAACCAGCAGGAGGAGGAAGATGTGACGATCTTATTGGGTAGAAGGAAGAAACAATAAGCAGCCCGGTAGAGATATAAATGTAATATTTACTTCTTTTCTCGCAGAGCTCCATCGCTGTGCGGTGTTTTGCCTCCTGCAGTTAGGAGGAGAGATCTTTGACACGGACATGGTGACAGTAGACCGGACGCTCACGGACATTTGCTTCGACAACACCATTGTATTGTAAGCTACACGCCGGTTTCCCTCAGCCCGAACCATCCGCCTATTCCAATCGAGCGAGCGAAGCCGATCCCATTTCCTCTTGCGCTCGCCCCGAGACAGCAGCGAAGCCGATCCCGCTTTCGAGCTGCGTGTTGAGCTGTACAGCTGCTGCTCAGAGGAGGACTTCACGGCGGGGAGTACGCCACGGAAGCTAGCCAGCAAGCTGAGCTCCTCCTTGGGCCGCTCGGCTGGGAAGAAGCTGCGGGCCGC
The DNA here is from genome assembly GCF_019802595.1 of Syngnathoides biaculeatus. Lineage (NCBI taxonomy): Eukaryota > Metazoa > Chordata > Actinopteri > Syngnathiformes > Syngnathidae > Syngnathoides > Syngnathoides biaculeatus. The sequence goes on along the minus strand of NC_084643.1, from coordinate 29,737,433 downwards.
CATGGAGCCCGGTCCGTGCAGCCCGGTCACCAATGGAGGGGCGTGTCCGCTTCTGCTGCCCGTTCCTTCTGTACCGTAAGTGTGATCACAAAGAGTCTGCCCCCAAAAATCAGCACCAGATTGGGGGACACTAAAGACGTTGTCCACCCAATTCAGTTCATTTTGCTATGTTGGTGTCGCGTTTCCATTATTAAATACCAAATTGTAGCTCCAGTATACATATGATTACCGATTGGACGCCTCTTGCTACATTGGTTGAGTTGATGAAATTGCTTGCTTGGATGACAAATTTAAATGATTTGAATGAATAAATAAGAATAAAGGGCTCTACCTGCATAAGAAAGGGGTCTCCATTCACCCAATACTATATCATGTATTTATTTACTGTAATTTCTCGAGTATAATGTGTCCTGAAGTATAATGCTTACCCCCAAAGTTGACCTAAAAAAATCAGAAAAAACTTTCATGTCATCCTCTGTGCCATCCATGTCATTTGTGGGGAAACGTTTTTTGAATCCCAAGAGTTTTGGTTCTGCAGCGCAGCTTCTCGCCCACCTGATGCCATAGGAAAGCTATGGCGTCAGGTGGCTATCAAACCAACGTGAGTTCAAACTACATAGAAATGAGGGTAATGGGCACATTAAAAAAAAAAAAGCGACCATTTCAATTGTGTGCGCTCACCCGTTTTTCTTTTAATGTGCCCATGACGCTCGTATTACGTCATTTGCGCTCACGTTGTTCTTATACCCACTTGAAGCCATTGAGGCAAGATATCGTTGTTTCGGACTGCAGCGCTACTTCCGGGTTGGCGGCGTCATTGACACAAGGGATGACACATTTATTTTAAAAGCAGCTGCACAACTCACCATTGTAGTTGCCATTTTTTGTCTTGTTTTAAGTTAACCCAAGCTCCCGGGCAGTCATTTGGCGCAGTAGCAAAAACTACACTAACGCTCGTAAAGTGCAAGCTCCCCGAGGAGGTCATAGAGTTCAGGTTGGGGGCACACATTACCATAATAAAGATAAATGTGTAGCATAAGACATCGAATATCATATCGAAATGTATATGTATACCTTTTTTTTTACCACTCTCTGTACCTGTATACAACTATACAATGTGATTGTATTTTTTATTTTATATTATACCTAAATATAATGCACTCTATTAATGTTTTGAAAATATTTTGGGAAAAATTTGGGCATTATTTTCGAGAAATTACGGAAATACTAATTGTTTTATTTCTTGGCAATTATTTATCTCATGGGGGGTATTTTTGGGAAAATGTGTAATTTCTTGTTGTCAAATTTTGAAAACTACAATAATTCTTTAACCCCACATCAGTTGTTGACTTTTTGTAGCATGTTAGCAATTTGTATGTATAATATGATGCAATAATTACGTTTATTCAATGTGTTAAATTAATCTCTATATATAGTGTATACATGCATGTGTATTTCAATACTTTTAAAGTAGCATTTTGAATGGTTAGTATTCAATTAGAATTGTATTTCTTCACGTTTTGTGTAAGAGTCCTATTTATGGTAGTTTTCATCTACCCGCAGGGGCCCAAAGTACCACCTGCTCGCTCACACCACCCTGTCGCTGTCACACGCCCAGGACAATTTTCGCACACACGACCTCACCATTTCAGGCAACGGTCAGTGTCACCCTCCATCACTTTTGCTTTTCTCCTTTTCTCCTCTGACAAATTAGCCATCTGTTGTTTCTGTCTTGCTGCCGTGTCACTGCCTCGCTCTTCATCGTTTCCTGGCGTCACCCCCTCTTCTTCCTCCCTCGTCTCTGTCTCCCTCTCCGTGCTGCCATATTCTCTAACAGACAGTCACGGTCAAGGTCACAGGAATAAAATCTGCGACACGGAGGAGACTGCAGCGTAAAGCTGAAGCGATAACAAGGCTCCCCGGCGTTTTGTTCTTCAGCTGTCCTGTAAAACTTTCATTGGTGCTCTTTGCCACAGAGCCTGGAGCTGACAATCTTTTGACACCCCCTGAGCCTTATGTTGTTGTTTTTTTGTCTTAATGGCCAACATTGTCTGACTGGAGAGGATGCTTGTGAGTGGACTTAAGTGCATTAATGGTGTGTATTTCTGCCCATCTGTGTGTGTGTGCATATATAGAAGAATGCTCCTACTGGCTGCCTCTCTACGGAAGTGTGTGTTGCCGGCTTGCAGCCCAGCCTCAGTGTATGACCCAGCAGATGATGAGCGGACCTTTGAAAGTGTCGGTACGTTGGATGCAGCAGTACGTGCACTTTTGCGTCTTTTTTTTTGTGAGCTTTTCATGATAAGGCTCACCTTCTGGGTTGAAGTTACCAATTCTTTTCACCTCTGGTGAGGAGGTTATTTTTTCAAACTATTCGAAAGTCTTATAACACAAAAATGAATTCACTCATTTCTATGGAAGCTTTTGGATTGGTAGTACATGGCCCTATAAAGATTACATTGCATTTTGGTGCAAATCTGGATTTGTATTGTCACCATTTCTGTTTGAATAACATGATTTTTTTTTTTTTTATGACAACATCTGGGTATCCACAAGAGCCACAGTAGATATCAGGGTATCTTTTTTGGTTCTGATCCAAATGAGATTTTTTTAACATCCCCACTCCAAACTCGATCCAGTGAGGCCCATCCTCGGCTTGGTCGTACAATGTATGTCAGACACAAAAAGAGGACATTTTCCATCATTGTTAACAGACTAACATTTTTGATTCAAGATCTTCATCATGTTAATCTCAAAGAACTATGACCATATGTCAATGTTTACCATTTAAGTGTACCACACTTAAAAATTTGTGTGACATTAAACTGGTGATTTAACAGCATAACATTTGATACTATTCACCACACTGACAGGCCAAATTGCTAAAATCAAGTTCGACTCACAGCTCATATTAAAACCCTTGATTGTTGCTTTACTCAGGTGAATATGTTTTATAACTGAATAAAGCAAAAACAACTCTCAGGTAACCTCTGTTGTCCACCTCGCAGCAGCTTGGAGGTGGCCCACACAATTGGACAAAAGTCTACGCGTTCCTGAAAGGAACGAGCCTCTCCTGCTACCGACGACAAGAAGACATTCAGGACGGCGTCGACCCGGCGTTCACCATTGCCATCAACAAGGTGAGAAACAAAGTTGCTCACACAAAAAAAGCCATTTATTCACAAATATAGCGAATTGGTGTAATTTTGTAGTGCTGTTGGTAGTAGGGTGAAACTGCATATGTGGTATTGGCCTGCTCACAAATTTATTGATTTTTTTTTTTTTTCCATTTATTTATTTTTTTTTTGTGGGGGGCTATCCACTGTCGAGGCCCCATTGCTCAGTGGGAAGAGCATTAGTTAGGTAAACTGGGGTCGTGAGCTTGTATCTCACTGGGGCCTCTACTCCCCAAGAGGGTTGGTGTCGGGAAGGGCATCCGACGTAAAAACAGTGCCAAACAAATATGAGCGTTCATCTGAGATGTTACACTGTGGTGACCCCTAACGGGACAACCCAAACAAAACTTAGCTCACCTATCCACTGTTCTTTTTTGTGCTCAGGCCAAATTGCTGTGTATTACTTTGGCACCTTATTGTGGCATCATGGGGCCAAGGAACTAAGTTGGAGTGAGGCGAGGAGCTTCATTCAGTTAATCCATAGCCCTGTCTAATAGAAAAAATTCTGTGCAGCCATCTTGAGGCATCTATTGGCAATTACACACCTGGGACATTTTTGCTCTTGTGTATACAGTATATGGTACCAATGCTTTGTCCGTTGTATCAGTATATCTGTATCACAGACGTGGGACTCCCCAAGTTTTTCGTTGAACGCAATTGTCCTTGGCCAACAAGTATTTCACACATCACACCAGACATCTGATTTCAAGACATTAAATGGAAAGATTTTATATTACTAAGGCTAAGATGCAGTACAAGGGTTATTGCAAGTTATATCGGGAGTGCGGCAAGTGCCTTAGCCACTAGCTGTTAATTTAGTTACAATTATTAAAGCCAGTAGTTTGATTTTATGAAGCAGTCCCATCCATTATCCAAGCCACTTATCCTCACAAGGGTCACGGGAAAGTCACCTTGCACAATATTGAAGTTAAAGTGCATGATTTGGAATGTGGGGGGAAACCGGAATACCCTGAGAAAACCCACACAAGCAGGAAACATGCATCGTCATGCCGGGATTCAAATTCGGGACCTCAGGACTTGGAGGGTGACATGTTAATGCTAAACATTATCCTATGTGCTACCTGGCCGTCAGTGTATTAATGTCAATTGTAATCATACGTAGCAGCTGTTTTGGTTGAAAGTCAAACGGCAGGCAGACAAAGTGTACCACATTCAGAAGCAGTAAGACTGTAATGTGGAAAAGCTTAATGAGGCATCCCAAGCAGCTCATCATCAGTTATTGTATTTCCCCAAAATATCCAAATCATTTGTGACGCTGATGACGCCTGCGGGCCTTCTCATTCTTTCCATTGCGACTCATGCAGACTCGTCGCTTACCCTTTGAACAGCTCAGCCATGGCAAAGTCAATCTTTTGTCATCTGTCTGGCCCTCTTAAAAAAAAAAAAAAAAAAGAGGAAAAGAAACAGCACAATGGATGGGTGCAAATGAACGGAGCAACACTGCCATCTAGTGACTTTTTAAAATACTTTGGGAGGATCAGTACACGTAGTTGTTTAGGATGAAGACAAATGAGTTATTTTGTGTGAGCTGATTGCCCTGTTGTCGCTTTTTTCAATGCCGTCAGGAGACCAGAATACGCGTGTCGGATAAGGACGCCCAGGGCAAAGCTCAGAACGTTTCCATCAGTAACCGGTACGGCGGCGAAGACGTCACGCACACGCTGACCACAGACAGTCGAGAGGAGACACATAGGTGGATGGAAGCCTTCTGGCAACACTTTTATGACATGAGTAAGTACTTGTCAAAATTTGTCCATCCATCCACCCTCGCCAGCCAATCGCCAACCGTGCTAACAAACCGCTTATCTCCATTTCACGCAGGCACGTGGAAGCAGTGCTGTGACGACTTGATGAAAATTGAACAGCCGTCACCACGGAAACCGACTCCCCTCACACTGAAGCAAGGCTCCCTTTACCATGAAATGGGTATGATATTTGCATTGAATAATTTGCACGTGTGCTTGACTGAGTGCTGTGCCTTTCTCAAAGTGTGTCCTCCAATATAACAATCTGCTTTTCTCTTTTGCACTATTAGACAGACGCGATCTTACAGTTGCGAGTATGACTCACTCTGTCTTATTTTCTCTGCTCCTTCTGGCCTTGTGTGTTCCTCACTCCTCCATGTCTCCTTGACCTTTTGATTTGACCCCCCCCGCCCCACTCGTCTACTTTCGTCAACCACCCGCGCATTCCCATGCCCTCCGTCCTTTGTGTCTCGCCCATTTCCTTCTTCCGTCTGGGCTGCCCCAAAAATCCCGCCGGCAGCCCCCCTTGCCGCACCCTCCTGTGAGGGTCTTCTGCTGCAAGACAATGCCGTGTCTGCCGAGATTCGTGCTCTTCTCTCGTCCTATTACAATGACAGGTGACGTAGCGGGAGGGAGGAGGAGCCTGTGTGATGATCATTTCTGTTATTTTATATTCTGACATGGGATGATTGAAAAAATACACAGGAATAAAACAGTATTACAGTAATAGCGGAGCCCTGCCGCAAATAGCATAAAAACACGAGTAATTGACTTCAACCATATTTTTAATTATTTTATAATTAGCTATCTTAATGGTTAATGTATACAGTACTTTCCATAGATCCTTGACACCGATATACTATGTTCTTATTATGCAGGTATTTGACACCATCTTGTGTTTAATTTCTCAGGAAAAAAATCAACAATAGTTTTTTTTTGTAAATTTGTGAAATAGTGAAGCGCCCCATGTAGAGATTTTTTTTTACTTAACCAACAAATTTGATTAATTAATACATGTATAAATAGTTTCTCGGGATAAAAAAAGAGTATGCAATTTCCGTTTGAAAAAATAAGTCTTTAAAATTCCTAGATTTAGAAGCAAAATGATGGAAATGAACATATTAGTGGGTGCGCAGTTCTGGCCCAACCTCAAAAAGAAACAAGATGAATAAAGGTCAAAATATTTATTTTGAAAGAGAAAGCTCATTATATTAAGTATATTATATTAGTATTAAATAATTAAGAGTGGTTCATTAAAACAGTGGTCCGGGACAAATGAAAAGGTAATTAAGAAGATGATGTTAATTTTATTTAAATAGATGCTGAAATTTAAACATGAAATATAAAAGAGTGTAGAAAATTGTTGCATCAATTGTTGTAGATGTTCTATTAATTGCATATCCCATGTACTCAAACATTTTGAGGAAAATAATTTCTCCACAAATCACAAACTGCTGGTTAAAGCCCAGGTATGGGTATGTTCTCTTTGATCTTGATTGGCCAAAAATGCTTTGCTGTCCTTGATGCTGCATTTCTGATTGGAGAAACACAGACCTGGTGTGATCTGTTCAACAACAAAAAAACAACAAAAAAAAACTTGAACTCAAATTGTTGGGTAGGAGAAATTATGGGCTGAAGTGTCCATTTTTTAACAGGCTTTACAAGATGAGTTAAGCACTGATGGCTTCCTGGTGTCTGTCCTCCAGTTATTGAGTCATCAGATGAGTTCGGCAGCAGCGTGTCGGACATGTTGGCTCGAAGGATGCGTGAGTTGGAGCTGCGCAGCCAGCTGGGCGTGTCTCCAACCTGGATGTCCCTCTTTGAGGAGAACCACCCCAAAAGCGCCGGCCCCCCTCGTCCGTGTACCTCTCGCCTGCCCGGCCAGGGCCCCCTCGACCCCCGACGCCTCTCCCGCAGCCCCGCCAGCTCCCCGCGGGGTCTCCTGTCCTCTGACGCCAGCCTGACGTCAGACAGTGACAGCCACTGCAGTACCAGCCCCTGCTCCCGCCACCATGGCTGGCCCGAGCCCGTCCCCGGCTTCTCCCTGCCGTCCCCCTCCCGTCCAAGGCCGCGTACCCTCTCGCTGGACGCCAAGCTCAGCACGCTGCGGGGGAGGGTCTACGGGGCAGGAGGCGCCTTCCACTGCCAGCCTGCCTCTTCGTCGCGCTCGCCACTCTCCCAGCGAAGCACGCAGACCGCCTTGTCCTGCTCCAGCTCCACCTCCACCTCCAGCAGCAGCTCCAGCAACAGCGAAGGCTGCGGACACAGCCCGGAGTCATCCGAGTGCGCCGCCTTCTCGCGGCCCTCACCGGCCAGACGCAGCCTCAGGAACCTCAGGGCCAGACTCGACCCACGGAACTGGCTCCAAAGTCAGGTGTGACGGCAATCCGAGGAGGCTGCCGACAATCAACGGGGACTACTCAGCCCACTTGGGAGACGTTTTGGGTCGTGCTGCTTGGGAGCACCTGCCTACCTTGACTCATTTCAAACTGGAAGCTACTTTTGACTCCTTTCCTTGAACCATTTTCCCACCATGATACAATTATCATGTCATCTCTGTTCATTCACTTGCAGTTTTGTTGAGACTAAGTCAACTGTTTTTATAACAAAGGTGTCCAGTATGTATGCTATCAATGCAAGTGAGCATGTGATGGAATACATCCTAAGCTGGGGTTTCCTAACTACCCTCCAGGGGCCATTTGCAGCCCAACTTGTATTTTGACAAAACGTCTGCAGAAAGTGAACCATTTTTCCAAAAAATTGTATATTGGCAGCCCACATTAAAGGTTACTGTCAATTCAACAAAAACAGATTTATGTGTAACAGCCATATAGCTTTGGTCTAATAAAGTTAGTTTTCCTTAATGCTAACAAACAATGCCAGAGGTTGACGACAGGCTAACATGATAAATAAGTTACTGTAGCTAATAGCGGCAATCACGATTGCATGCATCACCCTGCCCCATGGCAAGGTCACCTTAGTACGTTTTGCTCATGTTCTGGTTCAGACTGGAAAATACCACTGCTCGGTACAGGGCCATATATATATATATATATATATATATATATATATATATATAATTGCTAGACTTGCGTAGTTGTTTTTTCACCATGTCCAAATGTCCAAATGGCGCTTACATCCGTCGATGTTTCTGTATATGGCCCTTGGAAGAAAAAGTTTGGACACCCCAGGGTTGCTATTTCTTGCCAATACTGTGATACTGTATGTAACTATTTAATAATATTCACACAAAAAAAGGATGATCTGCTGTCACTCCAGTCCACTCCACTTGGTTGTATTGTTGATGTTTTTTTTTTTTTTTTATCCTGCATGATTTGACTGACATTTCAACTACAACAGATGATTTGATTATCTATCTATATAGATTAAAAAAAAGTTCCGTCGAACTCGTCAAGTGGTTTTGATTGCTTGAAGGGGTTCAAATGATTTAATCTGGTTATTATTGGATTTCGTGTGAAGGAGCATTAGGGCCACACTGAAAGGAAGAAGATAGTTGATTTACAAGTGTCATACATTTGCATAATGAAGTTCAGAATTTCTGTTTTCATGCACAATAAATGTGACAGCTTCTCTCGCTGTCCTACTGTAAATAAATCAGGTGGTATGATGAAAGATCCAATGAGATGTCATTCCACAATTATACAAATTGGTATTTGTTTATGATTTGTTGATAGATAACATTATGACATTGTTCTCATAGAATTAACTTTGTTCTGAATTCTGAATTGTGACAGGAATTTCTGCAAATATATAATTTACAATACTGCCATCTCATAAAATGGACTTAATCCTCTCCTATTTTTGTCATAACTTTAACCTCAACATCTTTTAAGATTTTTTCAATTTATTTTCGGTGTGGCTCTAATACTTAGTAATTACAATGTTACAACACCACTGTTAAACAGTTCCAGGGGAAAAAAAAAAAGAATTTTAACAATTTTCAGTGTAAAATCCAAAATGTACAATAGACTGGTTGCGATAGTGTAAACATTCTAAGACTAATATATTTTGTTATAATTTAAATTGTACTTTTTTTATAGGTTACATTTTTGTTGGGGGGGGTTCATTTTGAAATGATTTTTCATGCTTTTTTTAAACCATATCAAACAAATTGCAGTATTTAACAGGGCTGTTTCCTTTCTTCTCTGACTGCATCCTTTTGATATATTTGGTTCAATTGGTCAAAAAAATGTGAACTGAGTAAAAAGCTGTGCTTAAATTATTAATAACAAATGTAAATCTATGTATTTGGTATTAGGATGCAGTGTTTAATGATGATGTGTAAGTGGTTGCCCTTTCGGGTTTTTTTATTTTTCAATCCAAAAGCAGATTGAGCATTCACAACAACGGTGGACGTCCATTTTTACAATTGTCAAATGCTTCTGAGTGGCATTTGTTACTGTACTTACATTTTCTTAAGTGAACAAATCTGTGCTTTTGTTCCATTATTGTGGAGGATTTGCAGCTAATACAGTACTGACATATTGTACATAATCCGTCATGATCACAGCTCGAACCGACTGCTACGTTACAAAAGTTCTTTGTGTTCTGCATGTAAACCATCCCAGAAGACATGACAAATGTGCGAAATATAAAATTAATAATAATAAATGTTTTAGTGATTTAAGTTGGACTTCATTTGCATTGTGGGCATGGAATATGTCTCCAAAGTCCACCTTTCATGATCGTACCATTTGTATGCTGGAACATGAGAGGGATGGGAATAGAAAGTCATCAGTCCAAGAATTATTCAAATTCAATTCTTATTATTTGTGTATTGAAGCAATTGAGGCAAAATTGAGTACCGTGTACTACTTGGCTTCAGCTGGCAGAGGCTCTGCTGATCTCGTTGGCTGTCAAAAAAAAAAAAAGTCCACGACATCAGCTGATAACAATTCATTTGTAATCATTATTGTATATTACTCTTGAAAAATATGTGTAGGGGTGGAAAATATTTCCTAAATATGTTATTTAAAATAAATGTGATTTTAGACATTTTTCCCCTTCAAATTAGTTTAACCCATGAAATTTTGTCCATATCGCTTTTCCAAGCCGCTTATGCTCATAAAGGTTGCGGGAGTGCTGGAGCCAATCTCAGCTAACTTTGGGGGAAAGGCGGACTACACCCTGAACTAGTCCCCAGTCAGCTATAAAATATCTTAATATACAGTATTTATATTAATTTGCACATGCTCTACAGTATATTATATGTTGATCAGAAAAAGGGGTTGCACCATAGAGGAGGTCTACATGGATATGCCGCAACTTTTCAAAATTCATGTTCTTCTTCTGCCACAAACTATCTGCACCTAAATCAACAGCACCTCTGCTGGTTGCTGTAAAGAATTGCACCCCAATTAAATCACACCATAAATTTCAGGACTTCTTGAAACTGAATTATTATGCAGATCCATGACAGCAACACAGACTTTAATCTGTAAAAGCTAGTCAGATGGATGATTTGGTGACGAGCGTTGTTCTTCCTGCCTTTGGCAACAAAGACCCTCAGGATACGATGTCTTTATGTGAAGATGAAACACGTAGAAGACGTCTCGAAAAAGGAAGGTAGGACGGATGCTTTATTGTCAGTGTTGAAAAAGCTGAGCCGTAAATACACGGGTAGTACAAAGAAAGCACTGTTACAAACATGGGAGGTAGCAGATGCTGTGTATGCATAGACAAATACGATACCTCAGTGCTTGTGCTATTGGAACGTCACGTGTGCAATAAACATACATATACATAAATGAGTATACACACACACGTGTATGTACTGTATATAAAACATACATAAAGTTACAGCTCTGGGGAAAAAAAATGAAGAGCCCATTAGATTTTTCTCTTTACAGTTGTGTTTGATTTACATGAAACAAAGCATTTTATTGTTCAGACTATTGACAACTGCTAAATCTTGTCTTTAGGGCATTTATTTGATGAAAGCACACAAAAAAAGTGCTTTTGGCCACTTTATTTTTGTTTTCCCAGACCCAAGCAATAAATTAGAATATCATATAATCACATTGATCAATATACTTCATCATCGTGTCATCCAGTGGTAACATATGCAGAAAATTTGGCAAAAATGACATCTGTCGCGTGCATACTCGCCCGTTATCCGGGCGTCCAATCAGCAGACGCCCCGCGGGTGGGACGCCCTGAGCGCCACGCCGGCCACGGTGCTCCACGCCCACGTGGAGAATTTGGCCGGGCACGTTCCTGCTCTGCTGATGTACGAGCTGGCGATGCGGTGGAGGCGTTTGGCGCCAAAGGTGTTGTAGTGTCCTGGCAGGACTTGGTCCACCTGCTCACACGTGGCACATTTGGAACATTTCACTCCAAATCCTACGTTCAGTGTAAAGTCATGCTTTATCCGCTATTAATCAATAAATCACCGATGGGATGAATATACATAACAGTCTTTAATGTATCTGTCTATATCATGTAGTTCATCATATTTTGGCAGATGATAGGAGTTGCCATGAAAGCGACACAAACTGGGTGGAAGATAACATTTATAATAATGTAATAACATATTCAGACTGAAACACAAATTGGCGTAAAATCGTCTATTACACTGTAATAAGTTCCCATTGAGTAATTCCTCTTATGGGTCCTGCTGTTTAAGTTAGCAACATTCTTTCTTTCTTTCGCATGGTCTATGAACTGAGTAAAGTAAACGTTGATTTAAAAAGCAGACATTTATTTGAGGGAGGCATTTATTTAGGGGAACATCTAGCTAAGGTGACTTAGCATTGAGGGCACCACCAGATGGCGCTCTGTTGGAAAAAAAAAAGCCTTAATCAAATTGGATCAAAAGTTATTCGTTTTTCAAATGTTAATAGTTAAAAAATATATTGTAATAATGATACATTTTATTTTACGGAACTTCAAGGGTCTCCAAGTACAGATCAGTTGTAATTTAAATGTGTACTTTATGCAAATCACTTGATTGAACTTTTCCCTGCAATAAAATTGTATTGAATAAGTACTAATTGTGGCGGCACGGTGACTCTGCTGGTAAAGCATTGGCCTCACAGTTCTGAGGTCCCGGATTCAATCCTGGACCCGCCTGTGTGGAGTTCTTATGTTCTCCCCGTGCCTGCGTGGGTTTTCTCCGGGCATTCCAGTCTCCATGTGCCCTGCGATTGGCTGGGAACCAGTTCAGGGTGTCGCCTGCCTCCTGCCCGTTGATAGCTGGGATAGGCTCCAGCACTCCCCACGACCCATGTGAGGATAAGCAGCTAAGAAAATGGATGGATGGATGGATGGATGGAAGTACCAACTGTAGGAATCAAATCTATATCTCATTTGTGATGCACGCTTAGGCCTGCTGCACGACTGAATTCTCCTCTCGGTCGTGATGGTGGTACTTGAAGACCCAGGAAGTTTTCAGTCAGTATGTGGTGTCAGCCGTTGCCCTATCTAACGTGTCCTGGGTGGCCGGAGCGGCGCGCTCACCTGTTCACTGTCCACCAGGCCCACCAGGCGCTCGCAGCTGCCGATGTAGTCGCTGACGTGGCTGTACGGCAGCCAGTCGATCATGGCGCCGTCGTACACCACGTCGCCGCTGAACAGCAGCTTGTTCTCGCCGTCGTGGAGGCAGATGCTGCCCCGCGAGTGCCCGGGCATGTGAAGCACCGTCAGCTGCCTGTCGCCCAGGTTAATGACATCACCTGACCGGGGAAGACAAGAGTGGTTGAGTGTTTTATCTGAGGCTTTCGAGGGGGATATAAGGCTCTTGGGCCGGGTGGGGAAGAACAGTAAAATCATCAGTTTCTCACATTTGCCTATTAGTACGAAAACTTAAAAAGATTTTCAAATCATTGTATTCTGTTTTTAATGTGCATTTTATATCTCTTAACCTCAATGGAATTAGTGTTATATGTTATAATAAGGCGGCACAGTGGATCAGCTGGTAAACCGTTGGCCTCACAGTTCTGAGGTCCCGGGTTCAATTCCGGACCTGCCTGTGTGGAGTTTGCATGTTCTCCCGTGTCTGCGTGGCTTTCCTCCGGGCACTCCGGTTTCCTCCCACATTCCAAAAACATGCAACATTAATTGGACACTCTAAATTGCCCCTAGGTGTGATTGTGAGTGCGACTGTTTGTCTCTACGTGCCCTGCGATTGGCTGGCAACCAGTTCAGGGTGTACGTGAGGATAAGCGGCGAAGAGAATGGATGAATGGATGTTGTGAAAAAAAATGTTGGTGTTTTGGGGCGGCTGGAACGGATTAATCCATTTTCCATTTGTTTCAATGGGGAAAGTTGATTTGAGAAATGAGTCATGTTGAGTTCACACAACATGTGAAACTCCAAACTTCTACCACTGTATGTCTCGTGAAATGTTTGGTGGCACTTTATAATGAGAGGTATTATAGGTAAAAATAGTAATGGGCCGATCGGTGGTCCAATGGCCTTCACTGCCACAGGGCTAAACACAGATATTAGTCATGCGTGGAGGTGAAACACAAATGGAGTGAGACCGTCCAGCTGCACTGCAGCAGTATGACTGACAAAGCAGAACCGGTCTCTGTGCGTGTGTGTGTGCGCTCCAAGACAAGGCACACAAAAGAAGAGGAAGCCGAGCTTGATAAATGACACATCTAGAGCAGGCTCTTTTATACACAAAGCCTTCACAGGAACAAATGCTGTTTGCCAACAATTTCTTCCAAATTGACATTTGCAGACACCTTTTTCTGCTTGTGCGCACTGTTATTGGGTGTGTTCAACGCCATCGACCCGTGATGCTTTTACTGCAAGGGTGGAACCTTTTTCCTATCAGTCCAGAGCGGAGGTGAAGATTAGTGCAAGGATGTTGATTCATACATATTATGAGGATTTTCTCTGGCGCTTATCCATATTAAGGTCACAGGTGAGCTGGGGCCTATCCCAGCAAACTTTGTGTCCCTAACCAATTTCAGTGGGGCAACAAGCATTCACACTTAAGGACAATTTGGAGTCTTCATTGCACCACAATGCATGATTTTCTCACGTGCTAACGACGAGGCCACCCTGAGGCCGTTATGAGCATAGGGTGTGTGGGTTACATGTTTCGGGAGCTTCTCATAAATTCTCGGATGGGGTGGCGGAGGAGTGCGATTATTGGCTCCAGCGTCTTCGCCGATCGCCCTGCCCAGCCGCGCCCCCGCCCAACGAGGACAGCGGACGGCCGCACGGGCGGAGGGGCTCTTCTTACCTTCCTGAAGGATGTGCGTGGGCTGCACGGCCTTGACTTTATAGTGCCTGGCCCTCCACCCGGGACTGGGGGCCTCGGCTATCTCCCGATCACTGAGCCAGGTGACCGTCTCGTAGTTGTCCCCGTTGGCCAGAGCCTCCACCTCGGCGCTGTGGACGCCCACCTGTTGGAACTGGTGGAGGCCGCCCGAGTGGTCGAAGTGGGCGTGGGTGGCGATGGCCAGCAGCGGGTTCTTCCGCTGAGGGTCCTTGCCCAGCAGCCCCATGGCGTCGATGTAGTCCGGCAGGCTCCTCAAGCCGAGTCCCGTGTCGATCACCACGTCCTGGTGGGAGCCGCGCAGCAGCCATATGTTAGCCCGGTTCTGCGACTGGTAGAACCGTTCCTGGATCCAGTAGAGTCCGTCTCCGAGCGACTTGTGAGCGTACCAGTCGGCCGCGGACATTCCGATTCGTGCGCGTTTTGGGGGGGCCGCGGGGCTGCTAGCTTACTCTGTGGAGTTTTCATTGGGCTTTGCAGACGCGGCCGCTGACACGCCCGTGGAGGAGGAGAGCGCTGTGATTGGACCAAAGGGCGGAAGAGGAAAAAAAATTCACGACGGCGACCATTGGCTGAAAATTCACTTACGTCACACAATGGGAGGGAAGTCAAAGCCAGTCTGCCACATGCGGACTGAGAGTGAGTTACCGGTGCGTTAGCAAAGCTTCAAATCAGGTAGTTTTACGACCTAATGTGGGCACTACTAACAAACTAGCGCTTAAAATTAAAGGCCGTGTAGTGTTGAGCTGGCTTGACAACTCTTAACGCTCTCTTTAGTAAGTATAACCGTTTATACTACTTGGGGAGCGTGAGCGTGGGGCTGCCCACGATCACGTCATACGTTGTTGTAGTGTGTGTGTAAAGAGAGTTTGCAGCCATGGCGGGGAAGGGGCGCGGCGGGGCCGCCTTCACCTTCAACATCGATGCACTGGGCATCGGCCGGGGCAGCATGCCAGAAGCCAGGGTGGGGCCCGAGCCTCTCTATCCAGTAAGTGTGCATTGCACCCAACCACACACACTCACTTTTTGATAATTGATAACTACGCTTCATTTTGTTTTCAGCGTTTAGCAGCAAGCCTTATTCCACAATCCCCGTGTGTCATTGCAGTGTCAGTTGTGTCATTGTTATGGAGCATTTATCAGCCATCCATTCATCCACCCATTTTCTGAGCCGCTTATCCTCACGAGTGCTATCCCAGCCATCTTTGGGCAGGAGGCGGGGTACACCCTAAACTAGTTGCCCGACGACAGTTGGTTGAAATTCATATTTAGATTGTTAATGTTTTGTAACATATACATAAATTTGGTGTTATTGAGCACTTCCGAATGTTCCCAATTTTGAGACATCTTGGGTGTTGCTCCTCTGTCCACTGCAAAGCCTGCCAGAAGCGATGTAATGCTCGTCAATAATGGACCTTTCCGACCTGTCAATCACTCGTACAATAGTAGCCAATCAGCTAGCCACATTGTCTTAACCCCTGTTTTGACCCGCCCCTCTTGTCGTCATGTCCCACAAGCAATGCTGGTTATCGGTCACGTGCGCTTGGAAAAGTTAATGTTACGAACAAAATGGTCCTCAGATGCGCTTGGGGAACATGCAATTCTGATGAAAGATATCCGGCTTGGTTACAAGGTGCCCAATTTATTCATTATCCAAAGTCTAAATTTTAGACTAAAACACAGTTGAGGAAGTGTTTACAATGGATTAAGGCTTGCGGAAGAGCGCACGAACAACTAAGTGTGGACAATATCAACAAACACAAGGCTGTATGTTCGAAGGTAAGTGAGGGAGAAGTATCTTCTTTGAGTTTGATTAAACTATTATCAGTACTTTATACATAGCAGGAGAAGAACTTTCACTTTGTTAGCGTATCAGTGACCTGCTGAATGAAGTGTGTAATGTTTTATGCCGAAGATTCAGGTTCGTGATACGTAAATGCGCCATGTCATGCATGAGAAATGTCTATTTGCCTATTTGTACCACATCGGACTTTTAAGACAGAGCACTGGGTTCCATTACGAGCCAAGTCAAATGAATACACCCACTCAGTGATAAAGACTACAATGATATTACTCGTGATCTTTCCAAGTAAAAAGTACTCACCCTGCTTTACATGCGCAGTACGATTCCACTAGTTTATCCTGTTGGATTTCAATATGAAGTTTGTGAGGCGTCAAATTTTTTTGCATCGATCGCCAGCGTTTCGCTGTAACTCTGACGTTGCGTCCTGCTCCGTCCAAAATCTTAATTCCGTGTACATATCCTTGCATGAAATAGTTGAGACCTCTCTGTAGAACTCTCTTGGACAAGTCTGACGCATTTGGCAAAAATACCCCAATATGATCTGGAATACGTGATAGAGAATTCAGTTCAAACCTGTTATGTTCAGTCGCCATTTTGGGAGATTGTGGGACATGGCAACTGCAGCCTTGGGGGGGCTGAAGATCGCCAGTCGGAAAGGTCCATTAGCGCTTTCCATTTACTTTCAACGGGGACCTACGATTTAGAATCCGAGCAGAATCCTGTTGCTCTTTCTCCTCGCAGCCCACAGACTTCAAGCCAGTCCCGCTGAAGGTCGGCGAGGACGAAGACTACATGCTGGCTCTGAAACAGGAGATGAGGGGAACCATGCAACGGAAGCCTCTCATCAAGTTTCAGACCAATAAGGCAGGTAAGTGCTTTTGAATCCTGACTTCAAACAGAAGATTGGGTGAATTTTATTTATTTATTTTTTTTTAACAAATGGTAAACTATTGGTCTCTCCCCACTTCATTTCTTTTTTACGCAGCATTAATCAATTTAAGGTGGTGGAAATACATTGAGAACAAATCTGTTATCTTTGGATCAGAGGGGATTCTGTGTTTATTGCGTGGGGTGAAGTTTACCATTAGCACTCTGGGCTAATATTTTCTGACCCTTAGTATAAAATGCTTAAACCAAGGTTTAATTTGAAAATGGTTGCTGTTTTAACTTTTATATTCAGATGAAAATAAAATATGGATTCATTGTTGCTCTCATGAAAATGTAGCATGTCATGTTTACTCAAAACAGATGTGGAGAAATACACACAGCGATACTTAAAGCAGATACATGATGACGAATGGACACCAGGTACTTTTTTTTAAAAGACCATCAAAGGATTCAAACATTTAATTTTTGTTTAATTTCAAATTTTAAGATTGGAATGTCTTCCCAAAAGAACTGATGCCACAAAAGAAAACCAGGGTAAAAACAGGTACAGTTTTAAACAATATGACTAAATATAACAACTGATTATTTTGAAGTAAATGAATTCATATTCATTGAATTATCATATGGCTGGAAATGACAGATTTACCCATAATACTCATTTATTCTAACACATTTTAGTCTTTTCAGTTTTTTTGTATCAATTCCAGCTACATGATACCCTGTTGACGAATAAAATATTTTAAAGTTGTGCAGAATTGGTATAATTTTGGCATTAAGGACTAATTAGCTACATCTAATAGCGCCAAAGAAGAAAAGGGTGAAGATATCCAGCAAAGATGCAGAAGACGTGTTGACCAAATTGAATGTGAGTAATGTTTGTTTCGGTTGAAAAGAGTTGACTTTGTGTTCCGTATACAATGAATGTTGTCGTTGTCAATGCATCAGGTGCTGGAAAAGAAAGATGGCGACGACAAATCAGATGAGGAGCAACCAAAGAACAAAGAGAATGAGGAAGACGAGGAGGAGATTGAAGAGGAGGAATATGAAGAGGAGGAAGTTGAAGTGAGTCACTTCTCAATGTTACAAAAATTCCTGCGGTGTAATAAATGGAATTGCATTTTTATTTATATTTTGTAGGATAATGACTACATTGACAGTTACTTTGATAACGGAGAAGACTTCGCTGCAGGAAGTGATGACAATATGGATGGCGAAGCAACATACTGACTTCTACCTCAACTTGTTACTTTTTATTATAGGCCAGACTGATGCTTTTGTTTACAAATGAGCCGTGTAAATGACAAATGCTCAAAGCGTATGCACGCTGGCAATATTTGAAAATAGATTTATTTTTTGTCTGCAGCCTGTAAGCACATTTACACAGGTTTAAAGGCACATACTGTCAGAATACTTTTCCAGAATCTACACAAGTGGTGATGTAAATGGACTTTTGTAAAATTAAAAAAAAAAACAAAAAACTCCTCATTATACTGGAAGTCTGTGCAACTCCAATTTTTTTTTTTTTAAATGCAGTACTCTCTTGGCCATCTGGAAGTGAAGACAACCAACGGAATTCAAAACTTTCAATAGTCAGCGTACAACGGCTCCTGAAATATATTAATCTAAATTCAACACAATGTGCACAATCATTTTCTCCAACAAATCGAAAATGATTAAGAGGAAATATGATGGAAAATTGTGCTTGTTGGTGTCCATGTGCCACACACAGTATGAAGATTTGCCTCTGTGAATTAAAATGCTTTGATTTATCGTTACTCACACTCTTGGTTCTGCCACCACAACTCCAAACCAAGCTAAGTCGCCGTGCTCGCCACCGGCCCAGGTGTATAGGTGGGTGTTCACAGGCAAGAATTTAGGGTATAATTCTTTATCCCTGCTATTTTGAAGAAAGAACACATTAACACACTGCTTTAAATTGTGGAGAGGAAAAAAAAAACAGTCCCTTTTATATAATCAAAAAGCCCAAACTTTTTGTTGGCGGCTACAGACTCAATGCCCTGGAAATGCGGCGTTGTCCAAATTTGAAGCAACAAAATGTGTGTGTGGCTTCACATGAAGGCAGCAGCATGAATGAGACGAAATAAATCCGGGTCAGTTAAAATCACTGAAATGTACAAATGGCGTGCTCCCACTCATAAAGTGACTTTCCCTCTGAAGATTGCATTGATGCAGCATGTCATTATTTAAAAAGGGCTTTTATCGTGTCTTTCCATGGTGTGCACCCAACACTTTGGGTCCTTGCGGGGCTTTGTGAGGCACGTCTCCAGCATGTCGTGAGGGGCCAGCTCCAGCGTGACCGTTTTCTCGAGGAACGTGACTATGGTCGTGCGCGGGAAGCTCATAGCCAGGAACATGTGCAGGTGTCCCGTGATGGCTGACTTCAGCCTTCATGAGGACTTCATAGTATAGCAGGTAGAATACTGGCGTGATGATGCCAACCACGAGCATGATGACTACCGCCGTCCACCATCTCATGCCCCAGTCGGCGCCATAATAAGGGTCCTTTCTCGCCACCGATTTATACTCCACTTTTCCCAGCTGCTTGGGCTGGAGCGTCAAGGAGGACACGACTTCGTTGAGGCTGCTCCTGGACGGCCCTGTGGATTTGACCAGTTGCTCAATGTCCTTGTCTTTCTCCATGAGGAAGCCTTCCACGCTGTCCGTAGAAGAGGACGAGTCCGTGGACGACTCGATGGGGAGGGCTGTGGCAGCCGAGATCTGGGTCGGGTGTCGGGACTCAGCGGTTGAGGAAGGTTTGAGAGGTCCGGTGTTGTGAGTTTCAGTCAGCACGCTGAAGCGCTTGACAGGGATCTTGACTGAGCGCAGTGCAAAGAAGTCTTGCTCTGTCAGGAGGTTGTTTGTGCGCTTTAAATCAGCCACCTAAAAATACAGAGACGTACATAAAAGTGGACATAATGTGGAAAAAGAACTGAAGTAAGAGAGAGGCTATTGGATGTTCTGGGAGTTTGAAAGTGTATGGCTTTGAAAAGTGGCGCAACCCCAAGTGATATGTCCACCAGCAAATGACGGCATAGTATTGTTCTGGCTGTTAACTGGCTAAGATATGCTTGTCGAGTGTGATGAACGGCACCTTGTGGATAAATGTACTTTCTTAATATTGTATGTCATCGTTTTCTTATCGTTTGCTCAATAAGGTGCAGCAGAGTATATGTTGATCACTGATCACTTGTGGAGAGATCACAATTTGCCGCAACTAGTGATTGTGGGCTATATTGAGTTAGTTAACAACCAAGTGACATGATCACAAACTTGGTGTGGACATCCTGTCTTTTACTGACGCCTTCCTCCTGGTTTCTGCATGAGGTGGTGAGTATGACTGCAGTAAGTCAGTGTTAAAACGGATATTGGCAACGCTCTGAGGTACAAATTTCCAGCTATCTCTCAGTTATAGCATATAGTATACCCTATATAGTTATTTGAATTCATTGTTTCTAATCAACCGAACATCTTTAAGTGATGTCACTGCGGTTAAAGGGGAATTCCAGTGCTTCGCATGAACAATGTATCCAATAGATCATGTAATATGTACGCTATTTGACAATGTGATGTTAAATCCACTCTCATTTAAGTGTTTCGAGAAGACTATTAGACAGTGAAGAATTTTCAGGGGCGCTGCTATTTTTGCGAGTCACATGACCTACGCCCGCAGATGTGACGTGTAAGGTGCGCATCAAAAGCTCGATTACATTATGCCCAGGGCTGATTTCTCGGATTTATCCTCATCTGATGAAGAAATAGCAGTATCGGTTGATTGGGAAGACGGAGGAATACTTCCATACAGATCTAAACCTGTGGCTGTAAATAATGTTCAATATTCGGATGGTTCTTCAGGCGGAATGACGCTGGAGTCTGACTACTCTGAGGGCTACGCGCGGGACGTAGGCCCGTAAACAAAGGCTTCCGGATCTCTGGGCTAGCAGTCGTGAATGGTTCTTCGGACGGGAAGGAAACGGAGTCTGACGAGCAAGCTCCTGCGGTGGGCCGCGGATGGTTCTCCGGATGGGAATGACGCGGCTTCGCACGAGCAAGCCGAGCTTCGGAGTCCGGCAGAGGCCGCGAACCAGAGCTCGGCAACAAAGGCCAGCTCTGAGCCAGCAGCTCCGAAAGGTTCATCGGACAGGAATGACGCGAAGTCTGACGAGCGAGCCGAGCTTCGGCATCCGGCAGAGGCCGCGAGCTGAAGCTGGCTAACAGCCTCCGCCTTCGGAGGTTGCTCGTCAGACTCCGTATCATTTCCGTCTGAAGAACCATCCGCAGCTGCCGGCCCGGAGCTCCGGGGGCCTTTGATTTACGCACTTAAGTCCCTCGCGTAGCCCTCAAAGTAGACAGACTCCAGAGTCATTCCGCCCGAAGAACCATACGAATATTGAACATTATTTACAGCCACAGGTTCAGATCTGTATGGAAGTATTCCTCCGTCTTCCTGATAAACAGGTACTGCTATTTCTTCATCAGATGAGAGTACATCAGAGAAATTAGCACTGGGCATAATGTAATAGAGCCTTTGGTGCACACCTTACATGTCACATCTGCGCACGTAAGTCATGTGACCCGCGAAAATGGCAGCGCCCCTGAAAAACTTATCGATAATAATCTTCTCAAAACAGTATTAAATGAGAGAACATTTAACATCACATTGTCAAAATAGAGTACATATTACATGACCCAGTGGATACATTGTTCAAGCGAAGCACTGGAATTCCCCTTTAAGGTAAAATGTTGTCCAGTCTAAATCAAATACTGTAGACAAGTAAATGAATCCGGTTTGACTGCAGTGACTAAACAAAGGTCCTAAAAAGATGAGTTGAAATGGTTTCCTCCTAACACCTGCATTTTTCCAATGTTGGATAGTCATGTCACACTTATTAAATTTAAGAACAATAAAGATTTTGTGTGTGTGAGATAATGTCTGTCTCGAGATAGCATAGATATATCTATTTAACACATCACCATTTTTTCCTCACTAAATATACTTTCTAAGGTGGTACTGACCTGAAAATTTCACTTGATGCTATTAACCTGAAATTTTCACCAGATGTTGGGAGCAACCCCCACACAGTACAAAGAGAGTAGAATGAATAAGCTATTTAAGTTGTGCGGAGAAAAAAAAAAACATGTGAAATGACGGAGAGAGAAAAAGTTATGGAAAATCAAGACAACACCTAAAATATATCAATTAAAACAACAATCCAGCACCTTGTGCATATGAAGATCACCTGGTTCAGTCCGAATTGATGTTCTCCAAAAAAGTTTTAAGGTGTGAGTCAAGACACATCTCATGATGGGTAAGAGAAGGGAACTGTCTCAAGACCATCATAAAATTGATGGTTGCAAAAGTTGTTGCATTATTTACAGGAGTGTATCAAAGCTTCTGAAAGTTCCAGTGAGCAATGCTGGGACCATAATAAATAAGTGGAAAGCCAATGATATTACCATAAAGTTGCCTCAATCAGGTGTCCCTCGCAAGATTTCTGACAGAAGAGTGTAAATAATAACAATAAGAGTTGTCCGAAAACCAAGGACCAGAGACATGGAATTACCAGGTACCACTATCACAAGTAAAACGGTGAGTAATGTACGCTGCCGTCATGGCCTATAGGCAAGCTCACCACACAAGATGTTAAAAAGTTTGCTGAACAAGACAGTTAAATACTGCGAGAATATATTCTGGACGGATAAGAGCAAAATTGAATTCTTTGGATGCCATCACGCACATCACGTATGTAGGAGAAAGGACAACTGCACATAACCCTAAAAACACTACACTAAAAGTGCAACAAATGGTCCTAGTAAACCATCACATTATTGAAGGAAAGAGAAATGGGCGAATGTGCCTAGAAATCCTGGACAAAAAACTGCTGCCACCTACGGAGATGATAAAAATGAAAAAAGCGTGGAAATTTCAGCACGATAATGATCCAAGATATACTGGCAAGGACACTCAACTGGTTTCAAAGAAATAATAATAAACCTGCTAGAATGGCCCTGCCAGTTACATGACTTGAATCCAATCAAAACTCTAATATAAGAAAAGAATTGAAGCTCAAAGTCCGTAAAAGAAGGTCACGGAAGCGTCAAGATTTGAAGAATGCTTGTGCAGCGGAATGGGCCAAAACCACACCAGAATGCAATGTATATGCAAATTGGCGTGTTTCAATCACATTCCCATGTGTCGTTTCGCATTGTTACACATAATTTCTGACCTTATTTGTTGTACTTTATTTTAATGTACGGATTACTTTGGTTGTTCCTAACATCAGGTGAAATGCTTGCCAATATTCATCCATTTTCTGAGCAGTTAATCGCTACAAGGGTCACTGTAGTGCTGGAGCCTATCCAACCTGGAAATATGTTTCATCTGAACAGTGGTGACATGTTTAATACTGATTTCAGCGGCTGTATGCACTCTGTGTTGGACTGTTTACCAGTTCAGAGAGTAGTCTGTCATTTAGCCCGGATCATCTTTTACCCACGACCCTGCACGCGATAAGTGGCACAGCAAATTGATGAGTGTTTTATCATCTCAATGTATTAATATCACAATCGTAACTTCCTTTCACATGTGCATGGCAATTTAGATTATAAAATGTTTGTTAATCTGAAAACGAATCCAGTGTTTTAACTTTGGGTTCTACAGGGTGTGCTTCACATTCTGTCATGTAGTTGAGTGGGCTCAATGCAAGAGCTATGAATAAACTTGCACTAGATCAGTGATTCTCAACTTTTTTGGGTGGGAGGGGGTGCTCAGGCCCCAAAGTGGGTCACAGACATATCGTTAAAATATTACAGGGGTCCTCGGTTTACCACAGTACGGATGTATACCATACGTTACTGAAAGCTTGTAGTGGCTTTCAATTTATCTACAAAGTCGGATTATGTCGCTGACTCGCTCTTGTAGTAGCAGTCAAATATTTAAAATGTGTATCCCAGGTAGGGGTTGCTTTTCGTCTGGAAAACAACATTATCTAGATGAGTTGGGGTGTAAGCACACCTTTCAGGTGAATCTAATCAGCCTCTTACCTAAGAAATGTCACTGGTGATTTTCTAGCATAATAATGGAAAATGTTAAACCTGTTATGATCATTTTGTTCTGTATTCTTCATTCCCTAAAAAAGAAAACCCTTTGCTTTGTCTCATTTGTTTCCTAAAAAATCATTTACGTTGCAATTCCCTAAAAAGAAGATACATTATTTTTATACTTGTCATGTTCACCAGTCTCATAATCAAGTCGTCTGTAAGGCACTTTGAAAATGTAAGCATGTTAAATGGTCACATCCATTAAAGTGGGGTGCGACTTATTGTTAAAAGGAAAATGCAGGTCCCATTGTGACAACGGGTGAGAACCAATCCACTAAGATTATAAAATGGGCCCTTTTCAAGCGTGATTGCATACTTACTGAGCAATGGTACTGCAAGGCAATGCTGTTGAGTGTGTCGCCCTCCTGGATGTCTCTGGTCAGGTAGATGACGTCGTCCATCCTCTCCCTGGAGGTGCTCCTGCGGGTCCTCTCCTTGCCGCGCGGCCGCAGCTCATAGCTCTCCCCGTCCTCCTCGGACAGTTCGTTTTCGGAACCGGCAGTCCCGAACAGGTAGACATGACCTCTATTGGCAGGTTGAACCATGGTGGCCGACTGGAAGCCATAGTGCTGGCCTCTCCCAGTCATTTTCACTGCATTGGCAAAATAATTTTTTGTTGAAGTCTCAGTTGTACTGTGTTGCATCACCAACGTAACAAAATTTGTGTGCATTATCCACAGATCTTAAGTACGAAAATGTGGATTCAACTTAAATATGCATGATGATTTTCATCAGCGTTTAGCATTTCATAAATAGTACCTTACTTACCTTATATAACCACACTATCATATAATCTAACAAAGTAAAACGTGACGAAGTTAACGAACTGCAACTTCAAGTGCCTCGCTTCTTACGTAACATCTGTCTCCGCGTAGATATATGGACCTTTTCTTGTACTACACTGCTCTTTTGTGGGGGGAAAAACAAAGAAAATCGAAGCTTCAGTTCACCACGATGTTATGAACATCAAAATACCAATGCAACTCAATTTAGTTGCGCGACCTAAACGTGCACCTGTTCTAGCAAACAATTTAAATGAAATATAATTATAGTTCAACATAAATCTCCTTTTAAAAGAAATAAGCAAAACTATAACCGCAACTGTGCAAATCAGCCGAATGCTCTCTGGCATCCACCATTAATAGCTACGAGGTTAGCACACTTCAATTGATCGGCTATCGGGTTTATAGCGACGTATATGGCGGAGGGTCACAAGGATTTTTACCTAAAGAAATCAACCCCAATCAGGTCAATTCAATCCATGATTAGGTTGCTAATCCTCGGTGGTCTCGCCTTCCCATTGCGGAGCCTTCTAGCATGCTAACTATGTGTTGAGTTGCCACCGCCGCTGACGGCCACGTCAACACAACTGTGACGTCATGACGCCGTTCGCGTCCGCCGTGTACAAGTCATCGCGACATACGGCGCGAAGACGTGCAGGATTTCAGAAAGCGGAGGTCAAATTTGAATATGAATAAAAATAGCAGTATTATTAAGCATGGGCTACACTCGTGATTTTCAAAAGCCTACAGGAGAGAATCACCGATTAGTACAGTTCAGTGGTATTTAACTTTTCATTTCAAGACATTTGTGTTTTTGTATAATCTGTAGCAACATTTTCAAAACATTTTATTTCGGTACTTTTTTAATTTTTAAGTGCAATATGTTTAATTTAATAAGATTTTATGTGCGGTTTTTCACCAATCAATTATGGGAAAGAGTAGTGGAGTCTAGACTCAGGTCAGAAATTAGTATATTCGAGTAACAGTATAGTTTCATGCCTAGAAAGAGTACTACAGATATATTATTTGCCTTGAGGATGCTCGAGGAAAATTACAGAGAATGTCAGAAGGAGCTACATTGTGTCTTTGTAGAAAGCCTATGACAAAGTACCAAGAGAGGAACTGTGGTACTGCATCCGCAAGTCTAGTGTGGCGGAGAAATATGTTTGAATAGTACAGGACATGTAGAGCACAGCACAGCAGAACAGTGGTGAGGTGTGCCTTAGGTGTGACAGAAGAATTTAAGGTGGAGGTGGGACTGCATCAGGGATCCACCCTGAGCCACTACCTATTTGCGGTAGTAATGGATATGCTGACAGATGAAGTTAGACTGGATTCCCCTTGGACCATGATGTTTGCAGATGATATTGTGATCTGCATTGAAACCAGGGAGCAGATGGAGGAACTATTAGAAAGATGGAGGCACGCACTGGAAAGGAGAGAAATGAGGCCCGCCATTATGTACGGATTAGAGACGGTGGCACTGAAGAACCAACAGGAAGCAGAACTGGAGGTGGCAGAAATGAAGAGGCTGAGGTTCTCGCTTGGAGTGAACAGGTTGGATAGGATTAGATATGAGCTCATCAGAGGGACAGCCAAAGTTGGATGTTTTGAAGACAAGGTTAGAGAGATCAGACTTCGATGGTTTGGAAATGTTCAGAGGCGAGAGAGTGAGTATATTGGTAGAAGGGTGCTGAGGATGGAGCTGCCAGGCAAAAGAGCGAGAGGAAGACCAAAGAGAAGGTTGATGGATGTTGTGAGGGAGGACATGAGGACTGTGAGTGTTAGTGAGGAAGACACACGAGATAGGCTTAGATGGAAAAAGATGATACGCTGTGGCGACCCCTAATCGGGACAAGCCGAAAGGAAATGAAGCAGAAGCACAGTATTATTTTCAAACTGTGCATAGTGTTAAAATGGTTTGCATTTATACAAAGTATATATTGAGTCGTAAAACCATTGTTGTTGAACACCCGATATTGCTCCATGTGAATGGAACAAATGGAAACGTGTTTAGATGCTGGAAAGATCAGGATTCGCGAATCTCACTCATGGGGGTGGGGTGGGGTGGGGGGTCTTGCTAATAGGCTTTTTGTCATAATAATAATGTTACTTTTTGGCCTGGTTAGCTTTCTTAAAATTGAATGTGAAGTTTGTTTTCAATGTTGGTACATAAATTAATAACTCTTCATTGTGTTGGGATGATTACTTTGGAAAAGAAGTTTGTTACAGTTACAAATTACCTTGTTGAGAATGTAATAAGAGCGTTCTCAAAGTAGCAAAATAATTTATAATGTAACATTTTAATCAATGACACCCTAATATATTACGATTTCTTAGCAATATTGAATTAGCAGTTGAACATAATTCTGGGTTGCTATTGTGTTGATTTTGGCGTGCAGAGTAAATGTAGGGTATAATACCAACTGGAGAATTTTTTTTTTTCCTGAAAAGTTGTCATTTTGGAGGTAATCTTCAAAGGCGTCCTCGTTGACAAACAAGTATATGTTTTGCTCGCGCGGTGGCGCTGTCGGCCTCTAACCAGTGAAGCCATTTAAACGGACCAACCCTTTGGGGATTAAATTGAACATCGAGCCTCATTAGCTTTAACCAAACGAGACTCTCTGGCCGTGCGCGCGCATTGGCTAACTAATCTCTTCCCTGGATAGGCGCGCGCGCTCCCGTCTGCGTTCAATCCCGGAGGTCGCACACATGGCGGCGGCGGCACACCGGTGGAGGGAGCGATAGGAGAACCGCTACTATCACCGGCCACAGTTGTCCTTATTTGCATGGAGTACATTATCTCATCACCTCGGATCCCAACAGACGACGTTTAAACTTTACCAGCGGGGGGAGAAAAGGGAGTATTTATCCATGTTTTCTTCAGCCATAAAGACCTATCGATAATTCGTCATGGACTTGGAGTGGTCAGGTAAATTGTTTTGTCTGGTGTTTCCGTCACACACACACACACAAAAAAAAAAACCAAGTAAGGTTATTGTCTCTTAAGTGTATTCCGCCCCTTGTGAAAATTATAAAAATGTTTGGGATTTATGTCAAGGTTGGTTATGTGGTTAATTAAAAAAGAGGAGAAACTCCTCCATCAGTGAAGTCAGACAGCTCCGGCAGACATCCCATACGAAAACCATTAAAAGTGACGCGGTGCTAATTTTCTTTCGCACTGTGCCAAACGCTCCTCTTTTCAAGGCTCGTCCTTGCCCCCCCCCCCTCTCCCCTCCCCCTCCTAATCGTAGGGGCTAATAACACCGAAAAGCCTAAATATTGATTCAACGCGATCTGTACATGAATGGCCAGCGAGCCCATTGACGACTGAGACAAAAACGCTTCCATGGTTACATGCAGGATCTCCGGTGTGATTGCCACTCTTTGTGTGGGCTTTTCCCCCTCACACGCTGAAATCAAACAGTGATCCACACACAGAAATAGAATTGGGGTGGGAGGAATACCCTTTCATTTAAAAAAAAAGCCCCCCAAACCCCAATTTATAGAGCTAGCAGGGGTATAAGTAATCTTGGCACACTTGTGAAATGAACGAACTGGGATGCATTCATAATTGACACTATCTGAGCATGCAAGTTCTGACAGTAAGCATCTGTAATTACTTTGACATGATGTCATCTCTCGCAAATCTCTTTTGTCGCCCCGGCACGGTTTAATCCCGTCTCGCACCGGGGCGGGAAGGGAGGGAGCCGCTTGTGTAGCCATTCAGTTCTTACACCTGCTCCTCGCCAACCGTCTTGCTGCAAAAAAAAAAAAAAAAAAAAAGAAAAAGAATGCTAATTGTTTCATCACAAAGCATGACAGGCCTTTGTTTGGTGAAATCTTCTCACTTTGATTCGTACCATCCATTTTGTCCATGTACGACCCCTGAGATCCTCTCTAGCTGCAGGCCCCTTTGTTTGTCAGTGTTTATGTCATTGCCTGGAAGGGGTCGGCCCCCCCAAGTGGCCCGTGTGAGGGCCCGAATGTGATTCACGGGGAGGAAACTGTTTTACTGCCTGCTTCGCCCTCTTTCTGTCTCGTCTCCTAATGGCCGAGCGGCACAAAAGGGGGTCGGTGGGGTAGGTGGGGGCTGTTCATTGATGAGAAGGTCTGAAGTGCTGCACATAGGCGACCGGCTGAGATGGATGATTGCAGGCTATGAGAGAGCAATTACATTCCTGGTGTGTGGCGATGGAGAGAGCAGTGTAAATACAGTAGAGTGCTTTTGGACACATTGTGCCTTGAGTGCAAATTATAAAATGAATGTCTTCCTCCTGTAGCAGGCTTTCCCAAACTTTCTCACACCTAATTGGAGATTCTTGTCACTCCTCTGGATCCACAGATGTGTTGTGATGGTGTTAGTAGGAAGCATAATCATATTAAAAGAAAATACTCTAATAGTTAAACACGAGAATGCTGTTCATGTTTGTGATCTCATTGCACATTCACCTGTGATTACATTTATATATCAATTTAGTATCGCACTTTTCTCAACACCCAAGGTGTGGAACTATCCCCCCATTCCCCCTGCTCCTTCGTGTATAAAGCAGGGGCGGCGAAGTTGGGAGCCTTCCATGGAAGGAGGACCCATTAGCCAGCGAGTCTCTGACCCGCTGCCAACTTCAGCCACGGTATAAAAGCTCGTTGCTCGTAGTGTTAGTGAAGCCTTTTGGTCTAATGTTTCTCTGTAAATCCGCTTGCCTTTCTTGCATTTCATGTTGTCTTTTACTAGCGTTACTAGCTTTGTTTACATTCACCATGGTTACCGCTAGCTCAAAATGGTTCCAAAATCATACAGTGCTGCATGCAAGGAACTTCAGACGCCGGGCGATGATTTGCTCGTGAACACAATCAGACCATATTATTTCTTCATCAGTAAGCGTAGTTTCACTACTACTGTATGTGTAGTGTACATTATAACCACAGTATAAACTTACTTCTGGACTTGAACAGATGCATTGCATTTTATGCACATGGAGTCAAAGAATTTATGAAAATCCTAGACTGGCAAGAACTGTGGATGATGTTAAAACTGACCTTAGCAATTGAGTCCAATAGGGCCATGTAGATTTGTTGTTGTTGATGTTATCGTGTCGCAGTTGTTTATTCCTCCCGTGACTTTTTAATATTCATCTTTGTTTATTCCACTCCAAGAAATCAACTGAGAAACATATATTCATGTCTTGTGATGATGTACAGTGTGTTAGCCAGCTCATAAAATCAAATCTGAGGCGTATTATGTGACTTTGGTGAAAGGAGGACTGAAGCCTGTACTGGTTGCCAGTCAGTCATCGCAAGTCGTGCATTGGGACTTGATCTCATGCCAGCTACACAAACTCAGCTATGTAAATCAATGCACTACTAATGGGCCACAGCTGGAGTTCAAGTTTTAAAAATATACATGCTGCACATTGGCATAATGTCCTTTTTTTATCTTGGATGATTTGTGATCATTGTCCATTAGCGTTGCTAGGTTGATTCATTAATTATCCAAGGTTGTCTCCACTTGTTATCAAAACAAAACACGGGTGGTTTGTGTGTTGTCCCTCACTCGTTTATCTCCAATGCAAAGCAACCGAGGGCAGGGCTGGTCCGACGCAGAAGTGCAAGGCTGAGGACAAATGGACAAATACCTGTTGCAATACATTTAGTTATGAAACAAGTTTTCATTGGTTGTTTAGCTAACAGAACACGCAGGAGAACGCTGCAAAATTTCCTCTTAGAAAACAGATGACGTTTAGTAATGTGCGTCACTCTGACCGAACCCAAAATATTACTCTACTGTTTCTGATTGAATGTGAATGGGATCATGAGTGCTGGAAAGCCTGAAAAAGTTTTTTTTTTTTTTTTTTTTTTTTTTTTGCAGATTGACTCAACAGACACATTATAAATCAAAATCATAGTTAAGTCTTGTATAATGGCAATGTTGTATGCCATGTTTCCGTAAATCCTATAATCGTTTAGGCTTCTTGATGGGAGACATGTTTCAGTGGTTGCTGACCTTGGAGCAGCGTGACAGGGAAGTGGTGGACCAACAAGGATGGCCAACAATCCTGAGGTCTCTTTGGTTGTCCCGACTGAACCCATTCAGTTCCCGTTGAGTTTAGAATGGTTCCTGCAGCAAACGATTGCCCGTGACACTGTATAAGTCTACATCTATTGACACTCATATCGTTGTACCCGCTTGAAAGTAAAGTGCCTGCGTAGTGTGCGTGGGTTCCTTTTGCCTCAATTTTGCAAGCATAAAAATCATTTGGCAGTTCATAGGGGTTCTTGACTATTTGTCTGCTGGAGAGCACCAAGCCCAAAATGTTTTACAGGGTTTAACACTCTTGTAATTATCTAACATTCAGGTTGCTCCAAAAGTCATAATTAATATTAATAAATATAATTAATAAATAATATTTTAAATCTGATTATCTGAGTAAGGATATATTTATCTCAACTGGGAAAAAAATTGATCAATATTTTATGATTAATTTCACAAAGCTTCACAACTGTTCGGTGTATGCTGATTCGGCACAACAGTTTCCTTTTTGTCTTCTCCGAAATTGTTCTGCCAAATCTCCTTTGGTGTTGCTGTATTTCTTTTGGATCTCGTCCAAAATACAGTTTTTTTAAAATTAATTGACATGATTTAAAGTTTGATTTAGTACTGGTATTTTTAGAAAAATATCCATGGTAGCAGTTAATGCGGCACCAAGGGGCTCAAAATGGGGGGTCTAACACAGGTCGCCCTCCCAGCTAGAAGCGCCACTGCACATGTAGTCAAATTTAAATCATTTGATCAAGAATTTACTGTGTTATTTAAGTCGGACATTTTATTGTTAAACACTTAAGTGCGTTGCAACCTAGGATTCGGGTGATAACGGCATACACTTCTTGATCATTAGCATCGCTTTCCATTATGGTAATGTCCACGGTTTAACAGTATATCACAAGTGAACCTGTTTTCACAAGAATTAAGTTCAGCACTTGAAAAGCTTGTCAAGTATTGCCTTTAAATTGTGGAAAACACTTTTGTTTTTCTCGCAACTTGCAAAATAGATCCTTTTCAGTGTGTAGCTGCACACACACACACACACCACCTCGATTCTAATTCTTGTATGTCCCTCATTGTTGTATATTTAGTCTCGGCAGAGGAATTTCAAAAGTAGGTGGGGGTAGTTAAACACAGAGTGGTTGTATTCATCTCAAACGGATGCATTCATCCACTCTTGTTTATTTTATGCCTGCCATTTTAGATGATATCTTTATGAGATAAACATCAATAAAATAAATATTGAGGTCATGGATGTAAAACACTGCACGGGTGCTAGATGTGAATGAAATGGAGCCCGGTCGCAGTCATGTTGTTCTTCCTTAAAATGCAAACTAGTTGACAATTTGATCTACATAGTTCCAAGAGAGCAATTAATCAAATGATTCTGATAGATTAAAAACCCCATCCTTAATAATTACAATCACCCCAGTCTGATAGATGCCATGCCACAGTTATTGGTGAGTAAATTATCCAGTTAAACAAATGAACATTTCACCTCAAATAGATAGATTGATTGGACCAGAATCCACATGACAGGTTACAAACTGGGATAAAGTAGATATACTCCTCAATCAATAGGTGAGAGAATGACCAGTTTGTGCACCGCCACCTGGCACTTTGGACTTTTTGAAGGGGGCGCTTGGACACCTACAATACAGTACTGCAAATGTGTTTGCAGCCTGTGTCCTTGTTTACAACAGACAAGGGAAAAAAGACCATTCTGAATAGTTTGGTTTAGATTCTTCTGGAGTGGTGGTCTGCTTGCCAGAAGTTGTAGAAACAAAGGAAAAGAGAACTGTGGCCATGTTAGTAATGCCCGCAAAACCTCAAAAATAGCACGGGAGAACAAAAGTGCGCTCCTTAAAATTGCGGGCCGCTCAGTGAAACGCAAAGCTCGGCTTCTCCTCAATGGAAATACATGCAAGTGCTTTTCTATGCCGTCTCTCTCTCTCCTTTGGGAGCAGTTTTGAAAAGCAATTAGCATTTCATCCAGGTCCAAGCTTTTACATGCAATGAGGTAATACCCGTTCCAAATTGGCCTTTTGGTCTGCAAGGCTGTGGAGAGCACAACCTTGTTTAATCCCCTCAAAATGTCTTTCTGTCTGCCTCGATCACTGTGTGTCATACAAGCTAATCAGCCCACCAATGCTCCTAAAACGCTTGAAATTGCTCACTCCTACTGCTCCCTTCTCAATTGAGACTACTTTTCTTTTCATACGTCCCTTCCAACCCATTGCTTTTAAAGTAGAGGAAAACATTCTTGCTTTTATTTTGAGGTATGTGGGATGCACTTGGTGGAACTTTAGAGCGTTTGAACGCAGCTGCGTGGACAATACCTCGGGAAAACTCTCAGCGCGCTCTGTTTTCTTTTTCACAGTAAAATGCACATTTGATTGACAGACCCTTGCCCTTGAAGGAGAGAAAGGGCGGTGTGAATTATCTTCTGACAATAGCCCAAGGGCTGACCTCATGCATTTTTGTTCTTCAGGAGGGGATTCATTCAGATTCCCCTGCGTGGAATGCCATGATTTAACTGCAATTCATCACCTTGCCTTTCTTATTTCCACAACTGTCCCACCTCCTAATGGCTAATGGGAGGCTTTCTGTTTTTGCCCCTAAAAATAAAACACAACTCTGTTTTGGGGTAGAGCTCTCTAAAATAAGCCTGGTGTGTAATCCAAACCTTTGGCAGATTTAACAATGTATTTTAGCTGCACTCATTTATTATGTCTCTTAATTTCTTCCTTGCACGGCGAGAACATTGACTGATCTAAAAATACCAGAAGGAAAAACTACATGCAAAGTGCAATTATGGAGTTGTAAGTTGACCCGTTAGGTTCTGGGTTGCCATGCTGCCTGTGGACAGTTTCTGAGGTAAATCTTGACAAACGCTGGCCCGGTAGCATCGCTAAGCGCAGTTCAAACATAAAACAAGTCAATAAACAACGGAGAGAAGGCGTGATCGTGTTTTGGAAACATCAACACAACTTGAGCTACATAAATACACACTGTACTCTAATAATATACTGCATTAACATTTCTTGGTTTCACGTTTAAGGACAGACTTTTGGCAAAAGATATTTGACAACTGCCTGGTTTTGTTTCAACTCAAATAACAACCCAGTAATTTGACCACAGGGAATATCCATTTTTCAATATTTATCTAGTTTAATGTTTTATGTTGTATTTTTTACTATAAAACAGGAGAAACCCCAACAGTGAACTTCCAAAGTTGAACACAGTTTCTTTTGTGATGCTGGCTGACGTACTTCCAAGTTGTTGTAATTTAAAAACATGTTTTCACATTGAAATGCACGTAGATTGAATATTCATCCATACCCAAACTGTCGCCATCATAAAACCTTTTTGTATTAAAGATTCTGTAAAGTGTAAATATGTTATACATGTTTGAAGATAATTGGAGAGAATGTCAAAAGATCGAGAACTATAATGCCTTGTGAAAGTATTCGGCCCCCTTGAACTTTTCAACCATTCGCCACATTTTGAGACTTCAAACATCTGTCAAGAATCAACAACAAGTGAGACACAATCGTGAAGTGGAACGAAATTTATTGGCTATTTATAACTTTCTAACAAATAAAAACCTGAAAAGTGGGGCGTGCGATATTATTCAGCCCCCTTGCATTAATATTTTGTAGCGCCACCTTTCGCTGCAATTACAGCTTGGGGTATGTCTCAGTTTTGCACATCAAGAGACTGAAATTCTTTTCCATTCTTCCTTGCAAAACAGCTCGAGCTCAGTGTGGTTGAATGGAGAGCGTTTGTGATCAGCAGTCTTCAGCTCTGCACACATATTCTCGATTGGTTTCAGGTCTGGACTTTGACTTGGCCAGTCTAACAGCTGGATATGTTTATTTGTGAACCATTCCGTTGTAGATTTGGCTTTATGTTTTGGATCATTGTCCTGTCTCAGGTCTTTTGCAGACTCCAACAGGTTTTCTTCTAGAATGGTCCTGTATTTGGCTCCATTCATCTTCCCATCAATTTTAACCGTCTTCCCTGTCCCTACTGAAGAAAAGCAGGCCCAAGCCATGAGGCTGCCACCACCATGTTTGACAGTGGGGTTGGTGTGTTCAGGGTGATGAGCTGTGTTGCATTTATACCAAACATATCGTTTTGCATTGTGGCCAAAAAGTTTGATTTTGGTTTCATCTGACCAGAGCACCTTCATCCAGAGTGATCATGGGCCTCTCGGCTGCATCTCTGATCAGTCTTCTCCTTGTTCGAGGTGAAAGTTTAGAGGGTCTTGGTAGATCTGCAGTGGTCTGATACTCCTTCCATTTCAATATGATTGCTTGCACAGTGCTCCTTGAGATTTTTAAAGCTTGGGAAATCTTTTTGTTTCCAAATTCGGCTTTAAACCTCTCCACAACAGTATCTCGGACCTGCCTGGTGTGTTCCTTGGTCTTCATGATGCTCTCTGTGCTTTAAATAGAACCCTGAGACGATCACAGAGCAGGTGCACTTATACGGAAACTTGATTAAACACAGGTCGATTCTATTTATCATCATTAGTCAACATTGGATCATTCAGAGATCCTCACTGAACTTCTGGAGAGAGTTTGCGGCACTGAAAGTAAAGGGGCCGAATAATATTGCACGCCCCACTTTTCAGGTTTTTATCTGTTGCAAAAGTATAAAATATCCAATAAATTCATTCCACTTCACGATTGTACCCCACTTCTTGTTGATTCTTGAACATTTTTTTTATATCTTTATGTTTGAAGCCTGAAATGCAGGGAAACGTTGAAAAGTTCAAGGGGGCCGAATACTTTCACACGGCACTGTATGTAGTAGTAAATTGTGGAGTACAGCAATAAACTTCTTTTTCACTTTTGCTGTTTTGGGGTAGGGCATGGCTAAAACATTGCCTTGTGACGCACTTTGGAGTCCTGCATGAGTCACCCCTCCCCTCTCTATTTAAGAACTTGAGAGCCTTTGGCGCATCAGTGGAGATCATCATTTTTTCCTTTTTCCTTATGCTTTTGATGTTACCATCATAAAAAAGCCATATTAAAGTCTGTAAATCAATCAATACTCAGATCCAATATTAGTTGAACTTTTTAGACCTTTTTCTTTTTTTTTTTACCAGAAAATTATAGTTTAAGTTTTAGGGTGCTCGACTTTGATGGGTCCACTGTACTCTATCCACACTGATACATGGATCCATCTGTATGTTGGTGTTTAGTGGTCTAGTGTAACCAGAAACTGTTCTGCAAGGGCGTCTCAGGACCAGGGCAACCTCATGGCATAAAAGCCACACGGGAAAGCCCTTGATTAAACTCTACTGACTGATCTCCAACACACCCTCTTCCAAAAGGGAAGTACATGTATCGCATTCCACTTCTAAACGTTCCAAAACTGGGAACTCGGTGAAGTAATTACGGGAGAGGCAAAATCCACAATGTAATTATAGTCACAACAAATTCTGCTCTCAATGAGGAGTTCAACATATCTTGAATGATTTGAAGAAAAGCGATGCCTCTTGCTGTCAAGCATTCACCAGGCATCCATTATGTGGAGAATCCTGCGGTGTCACACTTAACTGCAGTCATCCTTGAAGTCCAACGCTCCCATTGAATAATTGATGCGGGAGATTACGACACGCCGGCCGCTGTCAGGCGAAACCCAAGAGGCGTCATCGTCGTGTGTCCACGAGCTGCCTGGCAACCAGACACCCACGACCGGGATATCTAATAGATCAGTGAACGAGTCCGTGTGTGCAAGGGGATTCAAAAGCGGCCGTTTGTGTGAACCAAGCTCAAGACTCTGCTAGGGTGAAAGGTGACAGGGTCAAGTCACCGCGGGCTGTTCTATCGGCATGCCTCCTCATTGTGCTTATCAGTGATGAGAAGGGCTTTCAAGAACATTTATGTCCATCCGTTTTCTATACGACAACAGCCTACCCCAGCTGGCCCCGGACACTCATATTCAGACCTTCAGGCCATTTAGAGTCTTCATTTGACATTACAGGAAAAACCCAACGAGATAGCATTGCTATTAGACACAATACAGAACACATTAGTACACAGTAAGATCTGCAGAGTAAGCTACATCTGGAAATGGATAAAACTGGGCTTTTTTAGCTGTTTGTTTTCATGACGACAGTATTTGGGAGCCTGTAACACAAACATTTGAAACGCGATTCTGAAAGTTTTTAAGCACAACAACCGTTTTTAAATGTATGTTGGGAAACGCTGAGTATATGGGCATTCGTCACAACCGTACGACAACACTGGTCAACTATGTGTTAAGGTAGTGAGTTTGATTATGCTTTTCCAATGAAGTGAGAAATAGACTGCAAAAAAGGTAGGCCTTTAAAATGAATTATCTCATTTTTGCATTCAGGTCCCACTCAGTGATGATGTGAGTATGGCAGAAGATGTCTTTATCGTTATTTATTCTTTATATTATTTTGTCTAGGTAAAGTAATTGAGAGCAGAATCTCATTTGCAAAAAGCAAAGCAAAGAAAAACAGCTTATAAACATAAAAAAAGAATGAAATAGTGGGGATAAGTGGCTTGCAAAATCAAAACTACAATTAAAACAGCGTACAGTGCAAGAAATATCATTTAAAAGTGGGAAAAGCTTTAAAAAGCACATTCCGACTTGGCTGCAGACAGGACAGGAAAACAAAAAAATCAAAGTGAATACAAAAGAATCACGTTGAACAAACAAAATGTGATATTCAGTAGTTGTATTTTTACATAATACATTGTTACATCATACCGCAGCAAATGATGAAAAAGTTTTTCGCAGGTACAGCGATCATTTACTGTACTGTATGTCTCACTACATTTTTTAACAATGATGTTGTCGTGGGTGGCACGGTGGATCAGCTGGAAAGCGTTGGCCTCACAGTTCTGAGGACCCAGGTTCAATTCCGGGCCCGCATGTGTGGAGTTTGCATGTTCTCCTCGTGCCTGCGTGGGTTTTCTCCAGACACTCCGGTTTCCTCCAAAACCATGTAACATTAATTGGACACTCTAAATTGACCGTAGGCATGATTGTGAGTGGAGCTCTTTGTCTCGATGTGCCCTGCGATTGGCTGGAACCAGTTCAGTCTGTGGCCCACCTCCTGCCCATTGACAGCTGGGATAGGCTCTGGCACTTCCGCAACCCTTGTGAGGATAAGCGGCTAAGAAAATATATGGATGGATGGATGGATATTGTCATGCAACATTGAAGCTTCACCACACAAACATACATCCCTCCCTGACAAACAAGCGCTTGCATGTAGACAAATTTCTTAGTGAGGTTTTGTGTTGATACGATATCTACTTGTTCATTATGTATGTGAAGAAGTATACAGTGAAGTTTAGTTAGCATTTGATCAGTTTGAATTAAAAGGACATTAAATGGGTAGGACTTTCTTGCATTATGGATGGACAGTTGAATCTGGACCTTAGAAAAGCCAGTAGTTAATTTGTTGACGCTTATATGAGAGTGTGTGTGTGTTCCTTGAAATAATATATGACACGTTTAAAGATAATAATGAGCAAGCTGAGTGAGGTCTCAGCATCAGTTCGTTCTGAAGGTTCACCATGGGAGCTTTCTTTAGTTGTGGCATTATCTTTGGCTCGCCAAGGTGCTTGGGCCAACAATCCATTTCATTTGCTTTAGTGACAGACAATGTGTTCAAAGCTCAGCTGGTGCCCCGGCCAAACACCAGCTGAGCATCTCTACTAAAATGTTGATTTTTTTTTTTTGGGAGACATGTTCTGTCTGGGGCAGAATGGCTGGCTAAACCCATGGCTTCACACGCAAGTGTGTGCGCAGATGTCACAGCTCTGTTCGCAGCAGCTGTATAAGTCAGAGGTCTGCGCCAAGCACGGCATGCTTGACGGACAGATCCTTGGTCTGCCCGTGGCCCCTGGGGTCACACTTGGCACATCACAAAACACCAGAACAAAAATACCCCGCTAATTGTAAATCAGATCAGTGCCATTCACGCAGCATCTGTTTTCCATTAGGCACCTTAGGCAAAAGAGTGCAGTATTCTTGGTAAGTATTATAGGAGTTCATAAGAACCACTACTGTTTGATCTGAGATGATCTATAATATTATTATACCTGTGTAGAGTGGTGGCTTCTCAGAAGAGTTGTGATTAAAAAGCACAGTAGGTACTGAAACTTTTTTATCTACTAAATTTAATGCTAAATTCTTAAGTTACAAATTGCCTTTGAATGCGGCACAAATATTAAAATATATTTACATGGCAGACAACAGAGACCCACAGTGTTAGTAAAATGTATTTTTCAAGGACAGTAAATGTCTTTATTTCAAGACTATAATTCACAACATGAAATCATTTGTTGCTTTACAACAAAAAATGGAACAGATAAGATGGAAAGACTTTTCCAGCCTATGCATGTCATATACCTATCGGGGTAAAAATGGACAAAAAAGTAAACTGAGGTGAAAAGTGAAATTTAATTGCCGGTAAATTACATGAACACTAATCAATGGATTTGGATGTGCCCCAGCGTCTGCTTGCACACTAGCCCACTCACCTGTTCCTTCTCGTTCCCTTTTTAGCCTAAACCTTTGCCGCCCACCAGCTTTAAATCCTTTTTTAATGTGTTAAACAGTCATCCTTCCACTATGGTATATTTGTGCAATGCGCACATTTTATACAAATTAAACAAACATCCACAGTCACTGCAAATAAATAAAAATACTAGTGCTAGCTAATTAAAGTTGATTGGGTAAATTACTAAAATATTTTAAGCTACTAACACACTAACTTCTATTTAAGTATTTCTACCATTCTGAGAATAGCTCAAGCAGTGTAACTGTAATGGAACATTCTGGAAAAACCTTTCAAAGTCCAACTTTCCTAGAGGTCTCTGCTATTAAAAATGGAACAAACAGCATGACATCTTCTGCATCTTAACAGCCCTTGATTTTTTTCCCTAACCTTTCAATAAATAGCATATTCTCAAAGAGAATGGTTACAGCTATAGACTTGGCAAGACTGCGTAATGCAGATTATGAATGAAATGAGGGCAAGGAGGGTGGTAAAGAAGTTGAGGACAGTAGCCAGAGTCCTTCATTGGCATCACCCCATTTGTCATGCTGGGTTGTTTGTTGTGTTACCCATGACAACTGTCTCAGTGGCTCCATCCATCTTCAGGATTATTCTTTGTGAGAGGGCTGAACATGAGTAGACCAGCGCAGACGTGAAGATGATTGTAGGAAGCAGGAGAGCAGAAAAGATAATTAGAGGGGAAGAAAGGAGAATGTTGGCCAGGCAGAAATGCCAAGAAACCTTGTGCCGGATAAGTGAAACTACTGATTTGGTCTTATTTACTCTGGCGTGACATCGTGAATTTGTGTGGTCATGAAAAATGGCGTCAACAACAAGTGTTTTAACAGTCATGACAGCATGAGGACAACAGCTGTGCAAATTATGGAATACCAGCCACGACCATCTGGCCAGCCTTTCTGAACATATGGCTGCTTTATTCTACACAACCTATTTCCATTGTACAGGATTAGCTTGAACACATCCAGGGGAAACAAAGTATTTAAGATCTAAGTCAGCTATGATTGTGATGTCTCTTTATCTGTTGGAAATTATGTCATTTTGGATGAGGAGAGGGGACCCTCCTGATTCTTAGTACGCCCCTCAAAATCCCAATTTCAATATATCACAATAATTTAAGGGTTAGCCTAAAAGCATCATTGCCAAAGTTGTTTTTAATTTACATTCACAATCCCGATCCCAGTAAAAATTACTTGCTTAAGTAAGTAAGGTTTTTTTTCTTTGTCGAGAGTCCCATCTGCCCAGGTCGTTTTAATCGGCAGAAGTTGAACTGAGGCAATCGGAATTTCCTTGTTTTTTTTTTTTTTTTAAATTTGCTTTACAAGTATGTTAAAAGAATCACTTGTGCAATTATGCCATTAGGCTAATGACATGCAGATTCTGGGTTTCCCATTGTCAGAAGGAAGCTGTAATGTACTGCTTTTTGGTCCTGTGGAGCACCAGCCAGAGTGTTGTTACCTTAAAGATTTTAGCTGGGTAGAAAAACATTGTTTGCGCATGCAACGAATGAAATGAGAGGCACTGTTCTTAAGATAAAGCTAGTCCTCTTAGAATAAATAACCACATACCAAGAAAAAAAGGGTACAAAATACATATTGTCATATTCTTCCTTAGTAAGTTCAATGAGTTTTTAAAATATGCCATCAGCCCACCTAACTGTGCCTAGACAAACTGTAGTACTTGGTTAAAACCAGACATGGCACATTTGCCTCCAATGAACCCAAAACCCAACGATTCTAACCTCATTCTTCATTTGCATCTTCATACAGGATTGACCATTTTCCTCCATTTGGCCGGGTTGGTTTTGGCTTTGTCCACCCCTGGCGCAACATCCGAGTCTGCCACTCTGCGCTTCTTGGGGCCGACAGACTTTGTCGTCAACGAGAGCAGCACGGCTGTGGTCCGGCTGGTCGTGGAGAGAGTGGGCGACCCCATCAATGTCACGGCTTTGGTTCTGGTAGGACTTTTGTTCTAAGCTTACCCTAGTGTAGTTAAACTGAACTGAATGACCTGTCCAACTTCAAATCCTGTAACTGCTCAGCCTGTAATATCTTCCATTGCCTTTAATTATTGCAAAAAGTGACGACAACATCAAAGACGGTGTGTGCCAGCAGCCACTGTTGGGAAAACTCAGTTGGGGTTTGGCTTTACGGGCTCCACGTGAGCGTTTGTGTCAGATGCTCACAGTTGGTGTCTAACAAGACGAGCTGACCATGCAGTGGAATGTGGGGAAGAAGTTAGGGTTATAATGTCTTTAACACAATTTCTCTTGAATTAACTATTATACTGTGCAGCCTGCAAAAACTGCTGGAGGTTTGATGTCAGGAACGGGCGAAATGGAGGAATCCACTACAGATCATGCAATATGTACAGCACATTTTTCTTGGTTTGTTCATTTCAGCTGGATGGAGCCGACACAGGCGATTTTGAGGCTGTCAATGCTGCCGTCTTTCTGCTGTCCATTGAATCCAGTAAGACCATATTCATTGCAGTGAAAGACGACGATTTCCCTGAAGCGGACGAGACGTTCACTTTTAACCTCACGCTTCAGGTAAAGGGCTCATCACTGGGGTCT
Source organism: Syngnathoides biaculeatus (assembly GCF_019802595.1). Taxonomy (NCBI): domain Eukaryota; kingdom Metazoa; phylum Chordata; class Actinopteri; order Syngnathiformes; family Syngnathidae; genus Syngnathoides; species Syngnathoides biaculeatus. Next base: position 29,695,455 of record NC_084643.1, on the reverse strand, counting down.
TGCAGTATGAGCTCATCATTCTTGTGTATGTCAAATGATTTTTTTTGCTACCAATGTTACCGCTGTTGCTCTACAAACATACATTCCACAAAGTCTCACGCTTGAGATTCAGAATCTCAAACACTCGCCATTGAGGAATGGGATGTGGAGGCGTCAACCACAGTAAGCCCTCTTTTTAGGCTCTTTGAAGTGTGTCCTCCATAAGACTTCACTGGGATCAGAAGGGGTGGGGGAAAACGTACATGAGCAGAACGCCTTTGAGGTTTCCCTTTTCAAAGAGAGCACCGTGAAAAGCAAACTGACTGTGACAGCCACAATTTCCCAGCAAGTACATTATGTATTCTACTTTGCCGGTGAAATCCAATTGGAGATCAAAGCTGCATGCACTGAACGGGAGTTTAATTCTTTTCGAGGAACGTATTAGTTCAGTTGTGTGACAAAATTGCATTATGCACAGATGGTGTGGAGCTACTTTGTCAATCATTCGATAGAAAATTACTTTCACGGCTTAAGATGCCTTATACCTAGAAGCTATTGCCATGGTTTCAGGTAGCATTTAGTTGTCAAGTTGGATTGATGAGTTAAGATGAGAAGACTGATCAATCACTGCCTCATCAGTAGCCTAAAAGTGTTAAGATAAAAGAGGATCACGATTCAGTAATGGTTGACGTCAAAACAAGCCTGACGTCCCCGTAAACATTAATTTATCATCTTTATGTGACGCCTGATTATTTCCCTGTGGGGCATGCCTACAAGCAGAGTGAAAGAAAAGATGAGGCCCACTTAGCCCTTCTATTTACGCTACAATGAAGACAAAGCTTTGGCCAAATGGCACCCTATCAGTTTACTAGAGGGCTGTTTAGAGTATAAATGTGCAGGATAACACATCAAGCATCTTGGTCCAAAGAGAGAGTGACATTCCAGATACATTCCATTACTCAGTGATTAAGATTTGATTAATTAACAATCACTTCCACACAAATAAATGAGTCTTCATTATCAATTAATCAACTGATCGGTAATGGTTAACACATCAACCTCACATTTGAAAGGTTCCGAGTTCAATACTTGCCTCACACCGTCTTGCTTGTTCTGCCTGTTTTTGTATGAGTTTCTTTCAAGGCACTTGGTCTCAAACATTAATTTTCGGCGCATTAAAGACGCAAAATTGTTCAACGGTGTAAATGTGAGTTTGAATGGTTGTACGTCCATATGTGCCTGGACTGGCTGGGGACCAGCCCAGGGTGTAGCGCATCAAAGTTACTTAAATAGGCTCCATCAGACTCGTGACTCGAATGACAACAAGAGGAAACGAAGTGGATGGATGGAAACTGTAGTGCTAGAGTAGAAAGGCTAAAAACCTTTGAGTATAATTTTCAGAAAAAAATCACACAGTTTTACTGAACTACGTTAAGGGGAAGTGTGGCGTGCAGTTAATTCTCGAGTCAAGGCTTGCTACAGACTGAGCCTCAGATGTGAAAATCTGTGTGTGTCTCAGTGGACTCCTGGCTTCCTCAGCGGCTTGGCTCTGTTAAACCATTTGTACCCTCAGTGACCACTACAAGACTGCAGCAGTAACAACAAAGCTCTGTTAAAACTGGGAAAAGCCCTTCGTGAAAAGAGTCTTGAAGGCAGTGCACCCTAAGTACGCTGTTGTGTGTCATGCATCGCTCAACCACACACTTCGCCCAGACATCGTGGTTGTGGGGGGGAAAAAAACACCTGCAGATGGGAATGAAAACATTGGTTATCTCAAAGGTGCAAAATACTGTTAAGTGTCTTCTTTTTATCTGGGAATTCCATTCAGAAAAACTACAAAGGTTTTTCATTTACTAAGAGCCACACAGGAGACTTTGAGATTGTCAGGTCTTAGAGGTCTTAGTGCCGAACCATGGCCCTCGAGAGTGACGAGGCATCCCACCGAGTGACAAATCAAGTGAGCTGAGACCAGTACTTCCTGTCTTTGTGCCCTCTCACCATGGTGTCTCAGTAGTGGTGGAACAATAACAAAGTCAAGGGAATAAGGGTGTGGGCATCAGGGCTGATGGAGGAGGTGTGGTGACCTAGTTTAACTATTATGAATTGCTTTCACTCTCCAGAGCTCCTCCAACGGCGTGACTCTGGGAACACCCAACAAAGCCACCATAACAATCCTGTCCAATGATAACGCCTTTGGAATCGTCGCCTTTAACGCAGTAAGAAAATCCAACATCGTCAATTAATGTGATCTGTGTGTTCCTTGCAATGAAGTGAGGATGAACTAGGAAATGTGCCAGGTAACTCATTTTATAAAGAGCTATTCCCTTTACTTGCGCTCATAATTATCATACTGATTTGAACCCATTTGAACAAGCTCATGTACAAATAGAGACGTGAGATTTAATCATGCTTGTCGTGTCTGTCTCTCCCATCACAGACCGAGGTCATAGTTGACGAACCAAGAGGAGGAAACGAGTTCGTGCCTCTCACTCTAATCAGGGAAAAGGGGACATATGGAACGGTGACTGTGAATTTTGAGGTGAGAGAATATTGCAGATTGTCATCCCATGTTATGTTTTCAAAAAGAATTTATGTAATCTAAACTTTGTTAATATTTTGCTTCAGGTCTCTGGGGGGCCCAATCCTGCCTTTGAGGACCTCGCTCCAGACAGTGGCAATATCACAATTCCTGTTGGACATTCTGTCATTCACTTCAGCATCCTCATCCGTGATGATCAGGTACCAAGCAAAAGGAAACAATTAATTTCTGTATTTATAACTACATATTACCTCATTGGTGGAATGGTTGCAAAAGTCCTTAATGGACAATTTTTCTTCCTTCCTGTGGACCAGATTCCAGAAAATGATGAAGTGTTTTCAGTCAGGCTCACGGGCATCGGAGGTGGAGCTCTCCTCAGGCCTAACGGCAGCAGCATTCAGCTGAGGATCCGACGTAATGACAGCCCACTGAGGTTCTCACACTCGATCATAGCAGTTCCAGAGTCTGCTGGGGTCATCGCCCTGAATGTGACACGTGGTCGGCTGAGTGAGGATGGGCCTCTTGTCGGTTCTGTTGACACTGAGGTACTTTTGGTCCCTCTGGTTTCCGTATTAACAACAATAAGCACGTTTTCAACACTTGCACTCTTTAGGTGTATTTTCATCAAATTAATTTGTTTGTTAGTTGAATGACCCATCTGTTTGGCTACACACACTGGCAAATTGCTGACAAAAATATCGAACTGAACAAAATGGCTAATGCACTACTTGGGGTTGTTTCTTGGCTGCATAATGGTGATGTAACTGTAGCTAGACAAAAGTGAACACAGTTGTAGCATCCGTGTGGTTATTCTTAAAACCCTATTCGCTCCATGTGCTTATTTTAGATGTTTCTCTCACTAGTCCGGAAACCAAACTACTTTATGTGTACAGTCTTGCAACCAATAAGAGAGGAGATTGTTCTTCCATGGGTTGTTTGTGACAAAAACAAGCCCAAAAAAATACATTGATCCAACAATGCAATTTTGTAGCTTTTGAGTCAGTCACAAGAAGGAGTCATCCCATCTCACCTGTGACAAAACTTCTTTTGAATCTGGATTTCCTCTCTAACTTTTGTGCATTGTGACAATTAGTGGAATCCTCTATGAAAGCAGTTCTTTGAGTGTGCTCTCCCAAATTTGAAACACAATGTTACGCAGGTTGGACAGATGCATTCAATTTCCACACACTGATGAGTTAAATCAAACAAAACAGCTTTTATGCACGTTCTGGCTTCTGCCAAATTATCAGTGATGGACATTTCTGTGACTATTAGTGTTTATAGTAAGTAATATCTTTGTTTACCTTTTCCTCTAACACTTCCAATTCCATCACTTGAAACTTTTTTTCTGACATTTTGCACTTATGGTGATCTTTCAAATGTTCCATGATGGGGGGAAAAAAAACATCAGAGCTAAGTACAAATACCCTTTTTTATAACCCTAACCCTATGTCCCCACGAGTTTTTCACATCTTCCCAATCACAGTAACTCAGACGTTTGGTATTTTACAGTGTATATTAGAGTAGCAGAGAAAATATTCCCACAACAAGAAACATTTGTCACCAACTGTCTCCAGGTTTCTGTGGACTATATGCTTGTCAGTGGCAAAGGTCCGGTCAGCGCCACAGCTGATGAGGACTTCATCAACCTGCAGCCGGTCAGGACTGTCACCTTCCCTCCATTTGTCTACAAGACAAGCTTATTTTTTAACATCACGGATGATGAAGAGCCAGAAATCGCAGAGTCTTTCCAAGTGGTCCTGCTGGAGGCAAGCCTTAAAGGAGACGTGGTGCTCGTTTCACCCTCGACTGTGCTTGTGACCATCGAGCCGAATGATAAGCCACATGGTGTCCTGTCAATCAGCAGCAGTACATTCATTCAACCAATCAGCATCGACGAGGACCTGACACAGAGGTGGAAAACCTGAATGTCAGATACGAGTAAAAACTAACAGAGTATTGTAACACATTTCTGTTGTTGTGCCTGCAGATTTGAGGGCATCGTTATTGTTAGAAATGGAGGTAGCTATGGAGAAGTGTCTGCCAACTGGTCCATTAGTCGAAACTCAAATGTCCTCACACCAGTATCTGATGACTTGGCACCTGAGGCTGGCGTGGTGACCTTTGCCCCTGGCCAGGTAACCGCTGTGATTCCAATAAATATCCTAACTGACGATCTACCCGAAGAGGCAGAAGCTTTCGTTCTAAGGCTGCTGCCGGATTCTGTGACTGGGGATGCTGAAGTGGACGAACCAATGGAGGTCAGTTAAAAAAAGAGTCGTACGATTGTGATAAAAGATGACGTTTTTTGGAGAGGAATACTCTCCAGATTTAGTGCAGTTGGTTTTCATTGTGTTGTGTGTGGGTGTTTGTTACAAAATATGATCTAGTGAGTGAGAGTGTACTTGATAAATTTTGAAAACTAACCACTTTGCTCTGTGGGGTTCCCATTAATGTAGCTGAGTTGATAAAAAGCAGGAGCAGCTGGCACACTAAATGTGTGATGTTTTCTGTATGTTTTGAAAGCATGCATGGTGAAATGGGGACAGGCTTTTATGGCTTCCATCTTTATCATCCATTATGTCAAATTGGTGGTCCGATCTCAGCCTTCTCGTTTGTGTTGAAGTAATTTGATGAGATTCTAAAGAACTATTTAGTCAAATTGAACACACAACATCACTTCAAGTTGTGAGGGTGCAGCATCTGTTTGCCACCTGTGCACAATGGCTACACCCATTGTGTGCTAAAACCACCACATGATGTAACTAGTGCACATTTTTTTCCATTTTGTCCTTGATTAACAGTATAAAATGATCATAAACGTGAATTTTACCAAACCATAAATCAATTATTGTGTACAGACCAACCAAAGAAACATGCATGTGGGATTCAGGGAGAGAAAAGGCCCTAATTAAAGTCGTCATCACGACTCCAGTTGAGTTAATTAAAGAGGATGCATCACTAAAGTTAGCTCAAACATCTTTTTATTTCTTTTTATAACACTTTGAAGCTTCGAATCCTTCTCTCCTCGTCCTCACCTCACCATACACATTGGGACCAGGGACTGAATTTTAGGCACAGGAAAACATGACACAATGAAATATGTTAATTGCGCCCTGGTGGCCCCCATGTTCAGACGTCATCCTCTTTGAACTAGTGTCTCAAATATGCCATATTAGTTTTTGATGACAAGTAAAGATACACTTATTTATTTTGTACACTCTGATCTTAGATGCTGTTTTACATCCAAGACAGTGACGACGTCTATGGCATATTTCGCTTCAACCCTGAAAAAGAGCAAAGCATCCAAAGTCAACCTGAAGGCCGTTTTCTAAAACTCAACTTCCTGCGGGACGGTGGCATGCTGGGCAAAGTCTCAATGAGTCTCACAGCCCTCTATATTCCAGCAGGACCCATAGATCCAGAACTGGCACGAGACCAGGTTCTAAATGTTAGCAGAACTGTGAATGTTGTCTTCTCTCGTGAACGCACGGCTCTCGTCGTACTGCCTATCAGGAATGATGCTTTTCTGCAGAATGGAGCTCATTTCTTCATTCAGGTAACTTGGAAAAAATGTCCTGAGCTTGTCCTCTTGTGCATGCTTAAATCAGAGCCAATCGGAATTTTGAGTGTTTCTTTTGAGTACGAGAGTGGCACTCACATCTGGGCTGTTGTCATGGAAACATCCCACCCATTCAATCTAACCTTAAATCCGTCCTTTTTTCCTTTGTAAAAACTTCAAAAGAGTTTGTCTGACCAAAAATAATCAGGAAGTAGCAGCGCACATTCCATCATATTTGAATTAATATTACATACTGTGCCTGCCTTCATATCGGTTTCTAGATTTTTATGCAATTTAATTTACTATGAGGCCAGAACCATGGCGTAGTGGTTATTTCTGAGGTTCAGGTTTCCAGTCTCAACGTCTTGTGCGGACTATGCATCTTCTGCTCCCGTTTGTGCTAGTTTTCTCCTTCTATTCCGGCTTCCTTTGGCATTCTAAAATCATGCATGTTAGTTTCGCTAAAGAGGACTCAGGACTAGAGTGGGCAAACTCCATTTGTGTCATTTTGCAGCGGACCGATTTCAAGTTTTATGTCTGCCATTTAATGTTTTTGTGCAATCGTGGCCCATGTCCAAACAACTGTTAAGTTCATCAAAATACTGTATGCTTGTCTCCCTTCATTTTAGCCCTATTTTTGTTTCCAGGGCTGAATTGTCCATTGATGTGATTGTGTGCGTGTATATGTTTTTTTTTTTGTTTTTTTTTTTTTTAAATGCACGTGCCCTGCTGTTGATTGACCAGGGCTGGGATTTGAACCTCAATACTGTGAGGCAGATGCTAACCAGTTGCTCCACCATACCACCATATCATATGACTTTATGTGATTTCATATTTTCTTCTTTGTTTTTGAACAAGTTGAATGCCCTGGACCTTGTTGACATCACTCCCATGATTCCTTCAAAAAGTCCAAGGTTTGGGGGCCATGTCAACCTCACCCTGACAGTCACTCCTGATATTGCCAATGGAGAAATTGGTTTCACAAGTAACAGCACAGTTGCGGTTCATGAACCAGAGAGCAGCAACAGCAGCATGGTAAGATTCGACTCTCAGATATGAACTGTCAAAATAGAGGAATAAAGGCTCTAGTTTCAGAGTTCTGTCGGAATTCCAGCGATAAAGTACAGCAGTTTATTGTCATAACGTTTGGTGCAGGTGAGCCTTCCGCTACGGCGTGACGGCACAGACGGTCAAGCTGTTGTGTTCTGGAGTCTCAAGCCAATCGGAATCAACCGTGAGGACATAACATGGAATGATCTGGAACCTCTCAACGGCTCTGTTGTCTTCATGTCCGGGCAGAGCGAGGCCTTCATAAACCTTACAATCATTGCTGACAATACACCAGAAGTCAATGAGACCTTGCTGCTTACCCTAGATAGGTAGGGAAATTTTCAAATTATCAATGAAGTTTCAAATTCCCTATATTGATACATGCAGTGGGATTTTGTTGTCGTTGTTGTTGTTGTGCACCACTGAGGCATTTTAAGTTTCTTTTCATGTGTTATGCTACGACAAATGAAGTTTAATTAGGTAATGTGAATGTGATCCTGAAAGAGAGGATTTTGGGGTATCATGCTGTGTTCTGTGATGTTCTGATGAGAACCGCAGCACTCTCCCCTCCCGCCTTATCTCTGCAGGGTGGAGACTACACGCTTTATAGTGTACTTTGGGTAAGTGGAGACTGGAGTGAACCCCTTTTGTCCAGCGTGAATCGGGACTTTGTTTTCCGGAGAAGGGGCTACTTCAGGATTTCTGGCGTCTCTGGATAACTTGGGGATGAGTGGCATTAGGGATTTTCTGATGGTGTGAAAACGGGGAATCCAAGAGAAATTAGTAGTTGGGAAGTAAACAGAGAATCCTCTTTATGTGATTCACTCCATCTTAAACGGGCTTGATTGTTTGCCCTTTGGAGATGCTTGCGTTTGTATGCACGTTGTGACTGTGTTTGTGAATGATTATTTGGAGTGCGTCATGCTGTCTTCTCTGTAGATTAGCCTTCATAAGTGAGGCCTACTTCACTCTAGTTTTCTCACACACACATGCAGCCACATGTACACACACACAGCACTGCAACCAACAAAAGTGTCGGATTTCATTTATGTCACAAAGGGACTGTTATTTGAAGTGTTGCTTATTTACTGATGGTCTAAAATAATATGTTCACTTTCCCTTTGATGACTTGCAGTTTTGTGGACTTCCTTTTTCCCCCCTGTTGTATTATAATCGTCAATGACACCTGTGTCAAAAAGTAGAGCGGCAGTTCTCAGTCGTTTTTTTTCTTGAAATGATTACGAAAAGCTTGTTTATTTTTCAAAGAAAACCATTGTATCAGATCTACAAAAAAAATATTGAAGACAATGTTTTGTGTTTCTGCTGCACCACATAAGGGTAGGATAACACGTCATGATCTTAAAATTAAATTGTATTTATCTTTTTGTCCCAGGAGTAATGTTGAAAATCAAATCCTGAAAGCTGGCTTTACCACCAGAGAGATTGTCATCATGGAGAACGACAACCCCGGGGGAGTCTTTGAGTTCTCTCCATCCTCCAGAGGTCCATGGTTGATCAATGTAAGCCAAAGGAACAGGCCAATGTTTGAAAATGCAGTATTTTCCGTCATCTGGTGTAATGCGTCCTTTACAGGAGGGTGAGGCCGTAGAGCTCCATGTGGTCAGAGCCCAGGGACAGCTGCTGAAACAGCTGCTGCGATATGCTGTCGTGCCTACCGGCAACACCGAATTCTATGGTGCAACTGGCATCTTGGAGTTTAAACCAGGCGAGAGGGACGTGGTGGTGGCCCTGGTGGCCAAGCGTGATGGTGTGCCAGAGGTAAGAATGTTCACAACTTTTTGCATATAGCAGGCGCAACAATCAATCAGAGATCTATTTTCTTGCTGCCCTCAATTTCCTCTCAGTTTGTGGCACTGCTAATTTTGAGAAGGAAACTGCACATACATAGTTGGTAAAAACACATTGTTCGATCAACATATGAACATCCAGTAAATTATTGACATGTAGACATTTGATAATTTTATCATCTGCATTTGAATCCTGCTGTCTCAATGGTTTTTTATTTTATATATGAACTCATTCACTGCCATAAATGTTTACTGTATGTTCAGCAACTGGAATTCAACCAGTATTATGTGACTTTGGATTTGAGATCAGCACCGCTTTTAAGTGAAAGATAAAGATTAGGAGGTGAATCTGCAGTTCTGCTGCTGATTACTAATGACCAGAAAAAGCTATAAACAAATGTTTTTTGTTAGTGAAAGAAGAGTGACTACTAATCTTTATTTTGGTCGGTTTGGTGTTTATTGTCTCAGAACGTAATATTTTGTGGGTCGTAAGGAATCAGTAAAGATGCTCTAAAACTATGCATTATGTAAAGAACTCTGCTTTGAAAATAGCTTTTCATGAATGTGTTAAATGGTCTTTGTTTGTTTGTTTCAGATGGATGAGACTTTCTCCATTGTACTCAGCAGCCACAGCACTCCTCCCAGTCGCCTCGGAAGCCACACGGAGGTCAACGTCACAGTGCGCAGGAATGACGACCCCTTTGGAGTCATAGAATTCAGGGATTCGGGAACAGCACTGCCCATCAGTGAAAGCAAAGGAAACGAAACATTCCAAGGTAGATCGGAGTAGCACATTATACTCAAACCTCACTGAAATTACTTGTAATGGGCCAAAATTTGTGGGAGCTGTCTGTGATAACGAAATGAATCCATCCAAATGTTGTCCTTGTAAAGGTTTTTATATTATTTTCTATTCATATCGGGGACCAGGCTCCAGTGAATGTGCTGTGCTGCCAATGTCCCATCAGTCTTTTTGTTAAATAAAACAAAAATGGTTGATAAAAGCCCAACAAAAAATTGACTAGCTGCTTAATGAACTGATATGCAATTGAAGAGCATGAATCATCTTTTAATAGGCCAACATGTGCTGTGTTGTGGAAGTGTCCATTGTCTAAACAGAGCACCTCTCTACATATTCTGACTCATAGCGACCTACTTCGTGCAGAGGAGCAGGGGGCTCTTCGGGGAAGTGTCTGTTTCATGGATCCTAGAGCCAGCTTCATCTGAAGATGTTAGCCCTGTCCAGGGAAACATCACGTTCAAGGAGGGGGACTCCTTGAAAAACCTAATTCTCCTCTCCTTACCAGATGAGGTACACTGAAGCAGAATCAAATTTATTTGGCATGTATGTCAAAAACACACACATCTGTATGATTTGGTCTTAGATACCTGAAGGTCTGGAGAATTTCATAGTCACTCTGGTGAACACGAGTGGAGGAGCGAGGCTGGGAAGCAGAGTGTCAGCCAATTTTCAGATCAGTAAAAATGATGACCCCATTTATTTTTCTGGTAAGCGATTTGCTCTGAAAGGATTTGCTGCTTTGGATGCTGTTCATACACGCATACATTTTCCATATCCTTCTCCATACATCTTGAAGAACCTATCGTCAGGAGGCTTCAGGAGGGCGACGTGGCCATTTTCAGTGTTGTGCGGGCGGGTCAACCGGACGGCGTGGACACAGTGGCGTATCGTGTGGAATATGGTGATGCGTCACCTGGTGACCTCACTCCCCTCAGTAATGACACATTGTTGGTGTACGGCATAGGGGAATGGATGCAAAACATCTCTGTGGCCATAGAAGACGACAACATACCAGAGACCGATGAGCGCTTCTTCATTCACTTGTATAATGCCACCGGTGAGTATTCTGCATATTCTACTCTATTTACTGAGCATGGAGGTCTTTATTTATTCGACTGTAGAGAATATTACCCATTTATTTACTAGGAAGTAAAAAAAAAAACAAATTTTAATTAATTTTGTATTGTTTCAGTTTTTTAATTATGTGATTAAAAAAATTAAAATATAAACAATAATTTAATTAATCATGCAATTTAACTGCTCTCAATTATTTATACATCTTAATAAAATAATGAAAACATATGGAACTATGTATTACCAGAAATATATGGAAAACTTAATTTAGATGTGGTACAAATATTATCAGTGGGATGAGTAGGATAACAATGATTTCCAGTATCATGAAAATCACTTTTTTTTAACTGATCAGAATGAATGAATCAACATTGGAAATTGTATTTACATTGTCTACATTGACAAATGATAGTATCATAGTAGAGCCACATGTTGTTTTGTTTTCATAGGGGCAAAATGAGGCATTTATTTGAGGTGAGGGACAGGTGTAGCCATGTACAGTGAAGAAAATAAGTATTTGAACACCCTGCTATATTGCAAGTTCTCCCACTTGGAAATCATGGAGGGATCTGAAATTTTAATCGCAGGTGCATGTCCACTGTGAGAGAGAGATAATCTAAAAAGACAAATCCAGAAATCACAATGGATGATTTTTTAACGATTTAAGTGTGTGATACAGCTGCAAATACAATATTCAGGAGACTCAGTTCTTAAAGGTGCGGTCGACCATTTGGTAAAATAGAACAATATCACTTTCTACTTTGTGGACAGATACACCAAACTGATTTGATGTATAATACCTTTCAAAAAAAACTAAACAAAAATAACCGGACCAGTTTACAGAAAAATAGTCAATTTCCCCACACTCATCTTTATGATATACCGAGCCCTTAATTGTGTTATTGACAGCTTCATATTAGTGCCCAGGCGGAGGCCGACGGAGCTGTCTTGACTAACACCAAGTGCTCTCCTAATCTCGGTATTGTGTGTCAGGGGCAGCATTGAAAGACTGCCAGGGCCCCAACAGCACCTTAATTACCAGACTCCAAATAGCCTAAGTCACAAAGACCAGCAACTCAGTTGGCCTCTCACTGTTTACCAGTTCAAAGCAGAATGGGAAGTTGTTGAGTACGGTGTTTTGCTGAAGAGGTCGATATTTCTCATGTTAGACCTCAATCAAATTCATGCAGCGACCTTGACTCCCTTTAGCCCGTCACTTTAATCATGAGAAAATTCCTACTTTAATGTGTACCGTCGTCCGGCAACCTGAAGCATGTGACTGTGAGCATTACTCACTGGCTGCTTCTGATAAATATCAGTCACTGTAGTTTGTACTGTATGTATCTTACTGTCGCAAAGTGAGAACATGTTAGGAAGGCAGTGGCAGTGAAAGCAGTCCTTCTCCGATGTCTGTATTGTTTGTTAAATATTAAAATGTAAAGAGGGGTGATTCAATTATATCTGTGTCCACAGGGGATGCGGTGGTGTATGGAGCAGACATGGCTACTGTGGTCATTGAGGCCAATGATGACGCCAGTGGCATTTTCTCACTGGAGCCAACAGAAAAGACGGTTGAAGAGGGGAAAAGCAATAACTTTGAGTAAAAAGTCTTTGAATAATATCCCCAAAAATAATTTTGATGGTTTTCCCCTGTGTCACCACACTGAAAAATAAAATCTTTAATTTCACCATGTACATCAGTTGTATATGATGAAAGTGTGGTGTACTAGTGTACTTTCCCCGTCTCATCAAAAATAATAAGATATATGTCAGAGTCATTGATGTGATTACAAATGGTGAGAAAATTTAGCAATATGTGAAAATGCAGGAAAAAAAATGGCCAAAATCCCAAGGCGCAATATGCATCAGGCAAACAGGGGTGGGGAACCATTATACGAAATAAATGGATGTATACTTGTCTTTTTTTGACATAATGTGAACTTCATTCCTATATTTTAGCACGTTCATTGGCACCTGTCAATGAAGGACCTGTTATGTAAAGGCCTCATAACATTGAGTTCCTTTTTTTTTTTTAATTGGAGGGGTTTTTTTAGGGCAATTTTACTGGATCCAAATTTATCTTGTTTTATATGACACATTCTTAACAGCTTATTTATCCGCCGTTCCAAATTTTGCTTCCTGTAAATTGAATAACAAACTGATAATACTTCAGGGGGCCACCTTCCCGTGTATGTGAACATCAAAAGGGAAAATAAATGTATGTAACATGATTGAGCAAAACCATTGCTATATTTGGATTCAGCACATTAAAATATTCCTAAATAAGATAACAAATCTTCAACAATAAATAGATTGTTGACCAGTGTTATCTGTTGCTGTTTTCTCCTCAGTGTCTTGCGAGCGCGAGGTCGTTTTGGAAACATAACAATCTTCTGGCAGCTCTACGCCAATGACTCCGTCACTCCATTGTTGCAAAGTCAAGAATTTACCGTCACCTCTAGCTCACTCACTTTCACCACTGGAGAAGATTCCAAAGCAATTATCCTGGAGGCCATCTCTGATAAGCTTCCAGAATTCAATGAGTTCTTTGTCCTCAGACTGGTTAATATTTCTGGTGAGTTAAAAAAAAAAAAAAAAAAGTGGATCATGGTGTACACTGTCCAACCTTAAATATGAGATAGTGTATTTTACAAACGTTAATTCCATCTAACGTGTTTTGTCATCTTTATAGATGGCCGACTTGCTTTGACGTCTCTGAGTGCCTCGGTTGTCATTCCCTTCAATGACGACCCGTATGGTGTGTTTGCCATCGCCGACCGTGATCTGGACCAAGAAGTAGCAGAGGATGTACTGTCAGAGGAGGATATGGCGGACGTCACTTCCTTTACCATCCTCCGACAGCAGGGTACTTTTGGTGACGTGCGGGTTGCCTGGGAGATCGTATCCGGCCACTTCCCAGACGGTCTTCCGCTTATGGATGACCTGCTTCTTCTTGCGTCCTTCCCGGACACGGTCGAGCTCAGGCCTCGTGCCAGAAGACACCACTCTGCAACAGACACACTTTTTTTCTCTGGACGTCACGGAGCCTACGGGACCATCTCACCTGAAGATTCGCCTCCTTTGCCGGGCAACTTTACATTCGCTGCTTGGCTGGTTCCCAGAGTGGACACTGATGGCTTCATTGTCTCCAAAGGAATCACAAATGCTACCTTGTATTATGGCATGAAAGTCCACACCAATGAGTCTCATATCACGGTGAAGTTTTACTACACTGTGACAGGATCGAATAATACCCAAGTAGCGCAGGCCACTAGTGCCAAATTTGTGGAAGATAACACATGGCTCCATTTGATCATTTCTGTGGATGATGGAATTATTCAGTTTTTCCTGGATGGGAACCCCATTCCTGGAGGCCTGAAGAGCATTAAAGGAGAAGGCATTACTAATGGTGAGATACTCTTGATTATAACACATTTATGATGCAAAATAATACATTCTGAACTCAATATATTGCTGATAGAGTTAACATTTCTACGGTCAATAAGAAAACCTGCTAAACATTTTACAGTCTATAAGTTCAATTAGGGCGATGGTCGTTGTTTAGGTTGAAAATGTCAAACCTTTAGTAAATAAGAGACAGGACATGCACAGTAAGAATAATAAGAGGTGCAGTTTAATACAAAAAATCCATGCAAGAAGAGTCTTCAAACATAACCAGGAGGGATGCCGATATAAGTGCCTGTCAATTTTTTTCTCCAGCAAAGACGAAAAGGTATTTATCATCTGCTTCATGCAAGTGCCCCCCCCCAAAAAAAAATGCAGACATCTTGCTTTGTCTTACAGGAAAAATGATAATACAATAACAGAGAGAGCAACAGGAGCAGTCTCTTGTCTTAAAGTAAATTAAATTAACTATTAAATATAATTTCATTTATTTTTATTTTTTTAATTTAATATAGAGTACATTTTATATACATAAAATTATATATTTTTCTAACGGTAGTGTTTTACCTTTCCATCCATCCATCCATTTTCTTAACCGCTTATCCTCACAAGGGTTGTGGGGAGTGCTGCAGCCTATAACACCACACTCACACCTAGGGGCATTTTAGAGTATCCAGTTAATGTTGCATGTCTTTGGGATGTGGGAGGAGACCGAAGTGCCCAGAGAAAACCCACGCAGGCACGGGGAGAACATGCAGACTCCACACAGGCGGGTCCGGGATTGATCCCTGGACCTCAGAACTGGGAGGCCAACGCTTTACCAGCTGCTCCACCGCGCCACCGGTTTACATTTTTTTTTTAATTTTCTTTTGTTGATGATGCTCCAATTGGAATAGGCTTGAGCCCCTGCCGTGATCATTAAAAAAATAAGTGTCATAGAAGTTGGATTGATAATTCCAAATACTCTTGTTTTGCTACCATTTGAGTCAGGAACCCCTGCGGTTGATTGGCCGCCAGTCCAGGGTGTGCCACGCCTCTCGCCCAGGGTGAGCTCAACTGGGATGGCTGACCCTAATGAGGACAAGAGTTATAGAAAACGAATGGATGCCTGGATGGATAATAGAATCAAACATTTTTTATGTTCAGACTGCATTTTCAGCACCATGGTCAGTGACAGAGGCAGAAAAGCTCGTTTTGTTGTCACGAGTGTATAATCTCTGAATTACATGGCGAAATGCAAAAAAGTCTGTCCTTCCTTAAAAACGCAGGCACACACACACACACACACACACACACACACACACACACACACACACACACACCACCCACCTCTCGTTCTATCCTTCAGTGTTCATAACTACTGAGTCTCTCCAACGCTTGAGTGAGCCCAGTTGGATATTGTTACCGCTCAAAGAAATCGGTCAGCATCTTCTTTTATTCCTTCTCCCTCTAATTACTGGAGACAATAGTGGTAGCCCGCCCTGGACTGAAGGTTCTCAGGAGGAGGAAACTTCCCAAATTGCTCTTTAGTTAACTTCAATCATAATCAATATGTGCATGATAATCAGTTGTGCCAGTTGTCATTGTCTTCCAGTGGTTCCTTAACCTGTAGCTGGATTGTTTTGCATCAGGGCTTTGTACTTATCCACTGTTGCAGGTTTACCGCACTTATTCTTTATTCTACTGGGGCCTTTCATTAGAACTTAACCAAAAACTGGCGTAAGGTCAAGAAGAGGTTTCCTGGTTAGACCAGAAAAGCACAACAACACCGCACATAAAAATCAGCAAATGAATTACATTCTGTTGAGGGGTTATTTGTACAGTTTTTTAAATAGGTTATTTCACACTCTGTTGTCTACTTTAGGTCCTGCTTCTACGTTCATTGGATCAGATCCATTAGGTCAACAGCGGTACACAGGACTCCTTCAAGATGTCCGCTTGTACCATACCAGACTTAACCGTAGCCACATACGTGAGCTTCACAGCCAACCTGCAAAAACGGACCTGCGCAGCGTCTCAGGTTACCTCCGATATAAGCCGCAGGAGAGCCAGAAGTCCTTTGTGGTGGAAGTCAAGGATGATGATGAAGAGGAGGGGGAGGAAGTGTTCTACCTGCAGCTGGTGGCCGTAAATGGCGGCGCCCGCCTGCCCTTTCCCCGGCCCACGGCCGTGATACGCGTCATGAAGAGCGACAATGCCAACGGGCTTTTTGGGTTCACGGGTGGCTGCATACCTGACGTAAGTGGCCTCGGTTTATCTTAACGTCATACAAGCTTTTTGGTGAGAAGCTAACAAATTAGTGAGGCTAATGAAAGAAACACATTGGTCATCAAACACTCTGCTCATTACATAATCGGTTATCGGCATCGTCATGTTCTAAATGACCCTCCAATTCATACAATAACAACATACTATGGTCTTTCCAAGTAAAGTTGTCTTCATACCAGGATTCTTTGCCTCATTTTTTTTCTCAGAAAATTGTGCACCAGAAGAGAAAGTATGACAATAACAACGATAAAACCTTACATGGAGCTCACTATGACATAGAAAAAAACATCAACAGATCCTAATGGACAGTAGACCGCATGTAGCTAAAACCATAATGACTATTGACTATTTTAAAAAAAGTCCATAAATTTGCCAACCAATGGCACACTTTTACCAATCATTTTACTCCATTACATATAAGTGAGACATCTTCAAAGTGCTGGAAGTTAACTTAAAATTACAGTTTTTAAAATCTGAGAGAAAAGCTTTTCTTTTCATTTTTGAACACTTTAACTGTCACAAAACGGATTGTGTTCAACTTTGGATGGTCCACTGTACAACCTTTGGCGTATGTAAACATGTAAGGTGTAAAACGAAACATTAATATTGTAAATACGCTTACAATTGTAGAGGCATGTCACGGTCATCACTCAGCTGTTTCTACAAAGAAACCATACACACAGACACATGTAACAGAATCCCTTTTTTTTTTTGTGAGCGCCTGTCGTGCTGCATATTTCATGAGTCTTCATGCGCGGCTACATGCAGGCAACACGCTCCCTTTTTAGTTCGATTGGTTGCATCGAGATCAGGTGGAGCGGCAGATGGCGTGGCCGCTGCAGGTGTGTGTGTCAGGAGCATTCCTGTAGAACTGGATCGGGATTCCCAATAATGGAACTGGAGAGCTGCGTATGGTTCCTCACAGTCATCGGTGCAACAGGTGGCAGGGCTGAGGGACGAAATTCCATTAGAAACAAGAGGATCACATTATTAATGTGTTGGAATGGGTTCAGGAATGCTGCTGATTTTGGCCAAGCAGCTGCAATTTACTGATGTACAGATAAATTAGTTTCAGTTTATTTCTTTGCTAGTTTATTTCAACTTAACTCGCATTTCTATTCCTTCTGCTTGTTTTATAGACCACTGAGGAGGGTTCAACAGTTTCCTGTGTTATTGAGCGGATGCGAGGCTCTCTGGACCACGTCTATGTCAATTATTCTGTGATCCAAGTGAATGGCGTGAACAGTGAAATGCCCGCACATGAGGATTTTCTCAATGCCACCGGAGCTGTACTTTTCATGAGTGGGCAGCGCTCGGAGGTGTGTGACAATGACTCACCAGTTGTAAAAGCCTCTTAACGGGGTGATTGCTCATGTGGGTGAAAACAAGTGTGCCGCTCAGTAGCTGTTACCAGCATGCTTATTTGCATGCAATGAGTCAATACAAGAGCATTATTGCCAGGAATAAAACTACTTTTCATTGACAGGGTAATCATCGTCATAGTACCACTAATGGGGTGCACTTTAGTTGTATTGTAACTTTTGAGTTGGTCGAATAGTTGTCTCATTTAGGCCGAATACTGAACTGTTCCGTACTAATTGCTGAGACAGAATCAGTATTCAAATGTAGACTGTTGTGCACATTTCCTTTAGGTACTGAACCTCGTGGTGTTGGATGACAACCTCCCTGAGTTGGCAGAGACCTTTCAAGTCACACTGGTGTTAGCGGGATCCAGTGATGGGAAACTCGGCTCAACTCCTACCAGCGGCGCTAGCGTTGACCCCAGTCGTTCTGCTAACACAGTCACTGTCATGGCGAGTGACCATCCCTATGGTATTCACCTACACATGTGAAATACAGCTTTATCCTGAGTTGTGACACTTTGTAGCACAATTCAAGGTTATCTTTTTGCTGCCAGGCCTGCTGCAGTTCCAAGCTCATCTTCCAGGCGAGGGATTGATCGCCCCTGCTTTGGAACCCGCGCACATCGTTGTCCAAGAGGAAGACGGACAAGTCCGACTGCCGGTGGCCAGGGCCCAAGGCCTTCTGGGGAGGGTCATGGTGGGATACAGGACGACCCCCTTCACAGCATCCAGCCCGGAAGACTACGAGGTCAACTTTCCCTCTCAGTTTAATTCATCGAATGTGCATAATTGCATGTTATATCGGATTGTGTTTATGTATTTTATCGTCAGGAATCAGAGGGTATGCTGGACTTTCTCCCGGGAGAAAGGTTAAAGTTCATTACGGTCACCATTATTGACAATCCTGTTCCCGAGCTGGACAAGGACTTTAGAGTGGAGCTCTACAATACTGATGGAAGAGGTGATAAAACAAAGCAGTTCTCAACTTGTTGTGGTTTTTGGTTTACCTCTCCTCTGTTGGGTTTCTGCAAGAATTTGCCACATTACCAGCATGAATTCCAAATTATACAAAAATGTAAAGCTGAATCCTCCTTTATCCTAAACATATGAGGCAATTGGTAGAACCCTTGCAGTGTTTTGGTTTATCTTGTCTTGTGAACCGCCTGTCAGATTTCTACCTATCAAACCTCCCTCCTTTGTCTTTTTGGTATTGGATCTCCTGATCTGATTTCCTGGTGTGAACTTCCTTCCTCCTCATGTGTGATCCTGATTTGTGATCCACCAGTGGATCCTTTTCTGCATGTTGAGGAAAGTGGTAGTGGGGAAAGTGACTCTGATTTCTTGCCCTCATCCTTTCTCCACCATGGTAAGTGTCCACCTCCCGAAATCGTCCGTTTATTGTGGAAGAAATGTCTCAAAGTCAAATTATTTCTGACACCACCCTAACAATGTTAAATGTTATGTTTGAACAACCACACCAAAACATCCGTACCAATCAATAAAGCAGATTTTACAAAGTTAGAAAGTTTTAGAAGCACTGTTTAAACGGCTCTTGAGTGAACTGATTTACAGAGTGCATTTTCTAGATTTGCTCAAAAATATTTTCTTACCATGTGGCTCTGTGTATGTGTGTGTCTGTTTGTGTGTGTAGCCAGCTTGGGAGCTGCCTCCCGCATCACAGTTACCATCGCAGCTTCTGATGATGCCCACGGGGTCTTTGAATTCAGCCCTGCCTTCCTGTCTGTGAACGGGACAGAACCTGAGGATGGACAAAGCTCTGTGGTTCTACAGGTCTGTGGCTAGCTTTTCATAAATATTAATTCTCCCAGGAATTCTGAATCCTGTGAGAGATTGAAAGAAAGAAATCATTTGAGAGTTACAGTACAGAATGAGATATTTCAAGACCCCAAGCAAATACAATATTGCCTCCTAGTGGCTTTGGGAAAAGTAAGGGGTTAAGGTAGCTCTTAATTTTCTTTACGTGTTAGCTGATTCAGTGGTGTTGTTGTTGTCTGATTGGATGCTTTCATTGTTTTGGGCATGCTTAGTTTGTTTTCCCCAATGCCATTGTGGCACATGAAATGCCCAATATCTCATAATCAATATGCAGTTGCAGGAATCAGAAAAAAAGTTTTTGTTCATCCCAACGAGTTGTGTATTATGTTTTTTCGTGTGTTAAAATAAATTAAGCAGCACTCCCATGCTCCTTGTGAGGATAAGTGGCTTGGAAAATGGGTGGACGTGGCTGTGTAATGAGATGAAGAAGAAACAAATAATTGGAACAAACTATGTGTGTACATGTGTTGTTTTGCGGTGTATCAGGTGTCACTGGATAATAGGGTTAGATTGTAAATTCGACAGTTTTTTAGTAGGAACCTTCCTTGTTACGTGTTGCAACCAGAAGGATAAAACACTTTTGGACCACTGTAACAGCTTGTTGCTGTAAATGCCTTTAAAACTTATCGGAACCAATCAAAGTTTCATGGTCAGAAAGAAAATACATGTATTGCGTCAACTAACAAGTTTGTCTTGGAGTTTTACTTCATCAATTTCTAAGGTTCAGCACACATCTACGTGTCTTAAAGCATAGGCTTAGGTTTAGAATAGGAAAAGCATTAAAGGCCAGAGGTTGTAAAGAATTGTACGGTATGTACCTCATTTTGCAATGCCTTGATTCCCTCTCCCAGGTGAATCGGTCCTTTGGCGATCTCTCCATTGTGACTGTGAAGTGGGAAGCTGATCCTAGCTCAGAAGGGGAACTCTTAAACCAGTCTGGAAACATCTCTTTTGGTGTTGCTCAGACATCAGTGCCCATCATCATCACTGTGGCCCAGGACGAGGTCCCTGAATTGGACAGGAATTTTACCGTGTCTTTGGTTCATGTGTCTAATGGACGTCTGGGTGTCAAAACTTCTGCAACACTAACTGTGCTCGCCAGTGACCACCCATATGGTGTCTTTGTTTTCCCTAACACCACAAGGCCTGTTCGTCTGCCTGAAGGTGACTCAGCTGTTACCCTCAGCATACTGCGACAGAAAGGCCACATGGGACAGGTGTGTAATGTTTTGTCACACTTTTACAACATTGTTTTTTTTTTGTTTTTTTTTTTTCAAACTTGTGTCATTTTCTTCCCATTTGCCAAGGTGCGAGTCACATTCAAGACACTAAAAGAAGCAGATCCTGCACCTTACAGGACACCCGGGGTGGGCCGAGCCACTGAAGGGCAGGACTTCGTTCCAATTTTAGATTCAGTTGTTTTCTTGGCCAATCAAAGTGAAGCAAACATCACTGTCAGTGTGTTGGATGATGAGGATCCAGAGAGAGATGAGTCTGTGTTTGTACAGTTGATCAGCGTTCAGCTTGTCAAAGGAGACCAGGAGAGGCCCAGTAAGCGACACACGTAGAAGTACCAGTACTGAAAATACAAGGTGTTGCTTCAGTTTTGACGGCGAGGTATCAGGATATTGTTCAACCCTAACAAGTGCATTGAATACAGTTGAAATAGTGTAATAACCAGTGTCAGAAATGTTTTTGGTACAGCTTCTGGCCAAGTTTCCCAAAAGTTATTGAGCTGAGACACTTTTTTTCTTCCCACTGCAGACCACAAAACAATTATGTCACGAAATGTAAATGGAGTGAAGTAATAATAATCTCATATCAATTTACTCAAATGTACCTAGTATTTAGAGTGAAATCTCGGCCTTTTTAGTTGGACACAAAACTGAAATTAGGCAAGG
Source organism: Syngnathoides biaculeatus (assembly GCF_019802595.1). Taxonomy (NCBI): domain Eukaryota; kingdom Metazoa; phylum Chordata; class Actinopteri; order Syngnathiformes; family Syngnathidae; genus Syngnathoides; species Syngnathoides biaculeatus. The sequence goes on along the minus strand of NC_084643.1, from coordinate 29,673,867 downwards.
CACACCTAATGATTTCTGCTGCATTGTAGCACATCTCTTGTATAATATCTTATCAATTGCGTTGGTGCACCTACCTACTGATTTAACATTTGCGTATTACTCCTTTCCAGTTTCCAACTCCCCCTCTCTTGGCCCCAGGATAGAAATTGTAGCCCAGGTGGTAGTGGAGGCTAGTGATGATGCCTTTGGCGTCCTTCAGCTGTCAGCTTCTGCTGTCAGCGTGGCTGAAGACTATGTCGGACCGATCATAAATGTCACACGTGTAGGCGGGATATTTGCAGACGTATCTGTCAAGTTCAGAGCCGTGCCTTTGACCGCCAGAGTCAGTAAGTTTCTGAGCGGAGATATGAGCAATTACCATCTGTAGTCACCATCCTTCACCAAGAGTTACATTGTGTTTCCTTCAGGTGAAGACTACAGCGTGGCCTCCTCTGATGTTGTTCTTCTTGAAGGGGAATCCAGCAAATCCGTACCCATTTATGTCATCAATGATGTGCTCCCGGAACTGGAGGAGACCGTTGTTGTCGAGTTGATCAATCAAACAACTGGAGGAGCGCTGCTGGGAGAGCTCACACGTGCCACCATCACCATATTGCCTTCTGATGACCCTTTTGGTGCCTTTGGTTAGTTTGGCTCAATTCCGCCACTGCGTTTTAAATGATTACATCCATGCCCACATCAAGGCTCTAACAATATTTTGTCATGGCAGTCTTCCATGCTGCTCCAGTCACCATAGAGGAACCAGTATCCAACTCTATTCCAGTTGCCCTGCCAATAGTTCGTAATGCTGGTACTATTGGGACAGTGGTAGTCCAATGGAAGGCCACTGTTAATGGTCAGCTTGCAGTGGGGGACATCAGACCTGCATCGGGAGAGGTGACCTTTGCTCCCGGAGAAATCACAAAGACTCTCCAAGTGGAGGTCTTAGGGGATGACGTTCCTGAAATCACTGAGGTAAAACCCCCCGAAAAAAGTGTACTCATAGGTCTTTTACGTGTACCTCTCCTCGATCCTTAACACATATTATTTCTTTGCTAGATTATAAAGATAGAACTCACCAGCGCTAGTAATGGTGGGAACCTCGGAACAGATAAATCTGTTAACATCAAAGTGCCTGCTAACGACAATCCACATGGGACAGTGTACTTTGGACAGTCTGTTTACCGGATCCAGGAGCCACTAGAAGGAGTCTTGGGAGCCAATATTACTGTCCACAGAAGGTAGTTGTTATCATTGAGACATGACATATTTGGTCCATTTCTTGTCATCTTCATCATCACATTGCTTACATTTCAGAGACGGGCAGTTTGGCCGCCTCCAAATCCTGTACAGCACATCGGATATCGACCCAGTCGGTTTAGCTCAGGCTGAGGGCCAAAACTTGCTGACCTTCTACGACATCCCAAAACCAGGGCTTCCATCCACGTCCCCTCAAGGTTCACTTAACATCACCGGTCAGAAGGATCCCTTGTCTGCCTGTGCTGCTGGGTGCCTGAGAGAACGTGCTTGCCAAGCCTTCTCCCTATCCTCAAGCACAATCCCGCCACCCTGCACTTGGGTGACTTCGGGGGCTGATAAACTTGAAACAAAGTCTCAGATCATGACTTATGTGAAAAATGTGACTGCAGCTGCTGACCTGTTCAGCAGCCAAGCCTCCGCAGGGACCGACTACATCCCTGAGATGGCCAAAAGTGCCTTTATGGAGGATGGCTCAGGGGAAGCAAACCTCACTGTGCTCATTTTGACAGATAAGTTCCCTGAAATGGATGAAAGCTTTGCTATACAGATTTTAAAGGTATTGAGCACCGTAGTATTACTCTGATTTGTTTTCTTTCCCATTGTTTTGAATTTGTGTTACACATGTAATGCTTTATGTCATTTGAAGATAGGGCTGCTGAATGTGACCACAGACCAGAAGAACCTGCCCTCTCTTGGCCAGCCACATAAAGCAGTGGTCACCATAGCGTTGAACGGGGATGCGTTTGGCGTGTTTTTGATATACAGCTCCAGTGCCAATGCCACCAACGAAGGGCTCTACGTTGAGGTCCGTGAAGAGCCTTGGGTGGTGGTTCCTCTGGTCATTGAAAGGAGAGGAGGCAACTTGGGAGCAGTCACTGTGGAGTGGAGGTTTGTTGGAGGAAATGCCAGACCAGATACAGACTTTACTGGAACTGGGGGAACTTTGGTTTTCGATGGTAAGTCTCTCACCTACTGATTTGCAGTAATATGCAGTTAACCTAATTTATCAGCTTAGTCTTGCCTGTCAGAAAAATTCATCTAAGTTTGAAACTGCTTTTCTTGGAATGTGTCTGCAGGTGATCTCAAGAAGACAATCGAGATTGAAATCAGAGACGATATTGAGCCAGAAGACAACGAGAGCATCATGATCGGTCTTGTTAATACGGAGGGAGGAAGTCGTATCCTCCCCAGCTCAAATACCGTCAACATCGTAATTCTAGCTAATGATAACGTGGCCGGCATCGTGGGTTTCCATCCAGCATCACGTTCAATCATCGCCAGAGAGGGTGGGTAGCCACTTGTAATGCTTTGACAATTCGTGTGGACCTATGAGACTGTTTTTTATTTTTGATTTTTACAGGGCAAAAGCTGGCCTTGTCAGTTTTGAGAACTGCTCCAGGTGTGGGTAATGTCACAGTGAATTGGACAATATGGGGTCCACTTTTACAACAGACGTTCACTCACCACTCAGGGACACTTTTATTTCATGAGGTAAAACCCTTGTCATGTTTTGTAAGAAGACTTTTATGATGTGTTGATATGATAAATGACACATCTAGCTCGAGTTTCGCTAACATATTTCTTTTGATTCTTCTCCAGGGACAGCTAAACAATACCATCGTTGTGGAGGTTCTTGATGATCTGATACCAGAGGACAAAGCGCAATACAAAGTTTTCCTGACCAACATCCAAACCTTTGGTAACACACAACCTTTGCACAGTCGATTTTGTCTCAGAAATTTGTGAACATCAAAATCCGATAAATCAGAATGGCATTCCTCTGTTGAAGGTGTTGCGGTGCCAGGCCACGCCACACTTGACATCCAGGGAAGTGAGGCGATGTTTACAGTGGACACCAGTGACGAACCTTATGGGCTGCTTACCGTTGCATCATCGTCCCTAAGGGTGACCACTGAGGAGAGAGAGCACACCATAAATGTCTACATCAACAGAGAGTCTGGAGCGTCAGGTCAGTTGGTCCTGTTTCAGATGATTCACTGAAGTTTACTCATCAATTTACTTCCTGTGCACACTACTGTATATGCAGTTGAACTGAGATTATTACAATTCTTTGGTCAGGAGCTGTGAATGTCACCTATGAGGTTCTGAAAGGTTCCCTGGAGGACCTCTCCCAGGTAGAAGGTGTTCTTGCTGACCCAGGACAAGACTTCTTGGCAGGAACAGGTTCTGTGATTCTTCAGGAGGGTCAGACTTCTGTTGCTATCCCTGTCACCATACTGGAGGTAAAAATATTCTGCCCTCATAGTGACTGCGTAATTGAGGGTAAAGGTGTGAAACTGCATGGAAAGTGATTTACTAGTTTTAAGTCTGAATATTCATGTTATTTCCCCTAGAAAAACAGTCTAGTGTGAAGCATCTTTGTTTGTTTGTTTTACTAGGATGACATTCCAGAGTTGCAAGAATACTTCCTGGTTAACATTACATCAGCAGTACTTCTCACAACCCTTGCCACAGTTCCTCACCTAGGTACAAGACTAAATGGTTTTGTTGTTTGGATGGGTTTTATTCATCGTAATTGTTTTGTCTCTAATCATTGATGGAGATTTTTAATAGATTGTGGTCTATTTTGCACATTATCTTTTTTTGTCTGAATTCCTTTGTTTTCATACTTTCTCACAATCCTCCACTACTATTGCTCTGACTAGAAGTCGTGTATTGCACATTACCAGGTAATTTATGCTTTGATTTGTGCATAAAAGGCTTAAGCGTTGCATAAAGGGCTCAATATTAACACAGAATGAGAAATGGGCATAATCCACAAGTTTATTTTATTTCTATAAAACTTTGGCCCTCTAGTTAAGTTGATCAGAATGTATCATGTGAGAGATGGCTAATGACTACAACTATGACCGCTTCTGCCCCAATTCACCGATACTCCATGTTGTGAATGAGAGAAGTCAGAGTCACACATGGCATTAGTCATGTGGTTTGGAGAGATAGTGATGGTTTTCAGAAAAGAGGAATTTGGTGGTTTTGATGGGCACAGATTAAGTGACCTCACTAAAGCCGCAACTGGCCTCCCAGTCACTGGGTCATATAACGACTAAAAGAAGGCCCACCTGAAATATGGCTGTTCAAACTCCCTGTAGAGCTTCTAGATTTTGCTTTGTAGTCCAGAAATGGTAGAGAGAAAGCTTTTATTTAACATTTAATCTATTTAGCTATGTATATTTTTCTTCTTCATATATTATCCTGTGGCATAGACACGCGGGGTTTGGTGGCAGAGGTCAGCATTGGTCCTAATGATGGAATTAGAGGAGTCATTGATTGGACGAACACCATGTAAGAAAGCACTGCATGTTTGATTATGTTGACATGTTCAAGTTACAATTCAAGCATGAGTCTCATGCTAGTATTCTTTTGTTTCTAGGTTTGAAGTGAATGAAACGTTAGGGATTCTGACCCTAGTGGTCTACAGGAACAAGGGCGCATATGGGAATGTTTCTCTTTTGTTCTACGCGCAGAACCTTGAAGCTCAGCAAGGGCTGGACTACAACACCAGTGAAATGGTACAACTACGCAAACACACTCTGAAGTTGTGGTCACACTGCACAGCGTGAAAGCCCCCATACAATGGCAATGAGTGACCGGCCATCTGCCTAGAAAAAAAATGGCAATGGGAACATCCCATAGTAATTTCGGAGTTTTAAATTAATTCGTGAGCTTTCTAGTTACATGAAGTGTGCTCCGAGGCGTGTTTCATGATGAGCATGGCGCTTTGAAAGGGAGTTTGAAAGCCTCCCACAGAGACATCTTGGTATATTATTTTGCTATTGGCCCAAAGTTTGGGATAGTGGGACATCGCAATTATTATGCCTTCCCCCGTATCCCATTTCCTGTTTGTAATACAATCCGCCAAAATAGCACTCTAAAATCCCTCCACCAGCCCCGCTCCTACCGGAGGAGCTTTTTTCTTTCTGCTAACACGACGCCAAGCATCAGACACCCTCTGCATTGACGTGACAATCCTCAAAACATGCTGACTCCACCTCGACACACACACAATGAATGGGAAGGTCAAAGGCGTCAGACAGTTTGCATGGAGTGTGAGAAGGCCTGGGATGCTGACATGGAGTCTCACATTTAGAGAGACCTCTGAGTATTACTTGTCACGGCATGTTTTTCTCTTGTGATGAAACCCTTCAGGTGCTTCATTTTGTCAACGGTGAAAGACATAAATTTGTAGAAGTCCAGATCATTGATGACATCATTCCTGAGGGAGCTGAACGATTCCAGATGATACTGACCGATCCGTCACCTGGGCTTGAACTTGGCACCAATACTACAGGTTAACCATATAATCCGATGAGCCTTTCTCGGGGACAAAAGTAAAAGCCTCTATTGACCTATTATTCCTTTGCTCCATTTGTCTTTCAGCCACTGTGAATATCCTAGCGAGCGACGATGGACATGGTGTCCTATCTTTTAATACCAGCGGGCCTTTCTTACTGAAAGAACCCACATCTGGCCTGGGGCTGAGCGAGAGCATGGCCGCCCTCTATGTGGTTCGGATCCCCCAAGAGGGCACATTTGGTACTGTGACTGTGCAGTTTACCATCACAGATGCCTACGGCAGTCTTGCCAATGGTGATCTCATTCCGACACGAGGGTTTGTGGTGCTGGAGGATGGTGTCAGGTTTAAGGTAAGATATATTACTAAAGTGACAAAAGGATTATTGATGAAAATGAAATACTATATTAATATTTTATAGGCGGGGACTAATTCAAACCATAGGACATTTGAAACTGTCTGTTTTCTTTGGATTTTTACTCATTTTCATTTCAGTTACAGGATTGATGAATTCATTCACTGATAATGAATTTCAGACACTCTATGTATGAAAACATATGTACACTACCGTTTATTAACTTAGTCAAGATTAAAAGTGGTCACTATATGATGTTTTATTATCACTCTTGAATTACATCATTTAAAAAGTTGTCAGCCATGAATTATTTTTTATTCCATCTTTATATTTTAACCATGTTTGTTAAATTCCTTTTCCCGCCTTCTCAGCCAAAATATTTGTCAGCAATTGTGTTCCCTTCTTGAGCGCATAAACGCACAAAGTATTCCGTGTGTTGTTTCAGATGTTGGAGATCCGAGCGTTGCTGGATGCTGAGCCTGAAGTGAATGAGACATTCACAGTAACCCTGTCCAACCCAACCGGGGGCGCACGTCTCGGTGCCCCACTGCACGCTGCCATCACCGTCCTTGAGAACCTGGCGCCGTCGGGCTTGTTCTGCATTGGACCCACTCTCAATAGGTCTGGAAATAATTCCTTCAATAATTTATTTATCAATGTATAGGTTAGGTCTTTTACGTGTACTAGAATAGGCAAATGTATAGTGGCGTGAACACTGTGATTATTTTTGTTGTGCAGAAGTAGCACAGAAGTGGTGGCAAATGAAGGAATTGGAACCATCTTCCTCACAGTGTCTCGCAGCAATGGCTTGGAGTCTGCTGTCAGCGTGGAGTGGGGGACCCAGTCTGACACAGCTGTTGGTTCTGGTGATGTCAATAAATATTTCTTTCCAGAGTCACAGCATACTTGTCAACAAACCCTTCTACAGAGCAAAGTGATGATAATAATATTCTTTTTGTTAATTGTGTCTTGAAGAGGGCCCTCTCTCAATGATGGGTTTGTACCAAAGTTTTGAGGACACCCCCACATCCACATGGTGCTCTATCCCTTGGATGCCATCCATCCTTGCGGTCAGACTTGATAAGAGTCCTGCTGTGGGATCCTCCCATACATTGGCCACTATCTATCAATGGCAAGGAGTTTTTGTGCCCATAGTGGTAAGTGATAAATACACGGTGTCCCAAAAGTCAACATTACATTTCCTTCCTTGAATGACAAGGTTCATTCGGACATGTGAACCATCAGCACATTTTGGTCATTAATTGGAGCAGCGTATCAAAATTTCCACCAGGCAAAAAGGTTTCCTGTGCCAGATCGGAGTTCAGTGCAAGTTTGATAAGATTTATGACACACTGGTTCAACGCATAGTACAATTTACACAAACCATAGCACATTTATTGAAACAGGATGTGTTTATGAAAACAACAAGCTCCTAGAGTAGGTGTTTTTGCATCACCATGGAAGGCTGTACTAGATCTGAGCATCAACAAATGCTTGATTCAGCAGATGCTTTGGAGAGGGATTATAGCTTTGCCGGGAGGTTTGGTTGTTTAAAGGCTTCACGCAGAAGATTCTAATGCTGAGCAATAGTCTGGGACAGAAAAACATTTTGCCAGGTTACACTTTTCAATTACTAAGCCATGAGCAACAATTGGACATTTTTACAAAAATGGCAAAGCCCAAGCTGTCACGTGGTGAAGGCCTCACATCACTCTGAATGGTATCCAAAAATAAATGGAAAATGAAGTGTATAGTGCCTTTTCGGACACCATGTACTCTTAATTACTGGAGTACGTTTCTAAATGCACTGCTTTCTTCTTGCCGTCCTTCCAGTCTGCTCGGATTCAGGACCCGAGCTCCTGTGTTGGGTTTGCAATTGAAAACACAAGCTACATCGCCATCACCCATGGCGGTGCCCCTTTTGCCCCTGCCACCAACCTGAGCATCTTAAAACTACACAGGGACCTCAATGTCACATTGGTCGGTTGAACGCTGATGGCTTTTCTCATCATGTAGTAATTATTGGTTTTATTGACTTTTGTTGCCTTCATGTATCTTGTGGTATTAGGAACAAATCATAGGCGTGGAAGCTCTGGAAGTGAAACACTTCTCAAATGAAGACAAAGATTTTCTTATAGCATCAAGTCAGGTGATGTCAAATGTTATCATCACTTATTGTTCCAGTTATCCTCTTCTATTCTTTAAAGGTATTTCAAGTGCCTTTGTTCCCCCTGTAACTCCCTGTAGATATTTGTTTGGACCGGCAGCTCCTTCAATCTCCTGCAAACCCTCGACTTTAAAGAAGATATTGTCAGTGTGACGCCATTCACCCGCACAGATGGGCTTTATTTGGTAGTTTGCTTAAACAGCAAGACGAACAGCTGCTTCCTTCTTCACTGGAGTGGCGGAAGATTTAGGAATGCACAGCCCCTCCCTGTCACGGGCAGGGTCAGCCAGGTGGAGACAGTCAAGAGAGCAGAGGACACGTTTGTTTTGGTGCTTCTTCAAGGTGAAGCATTCTTTTTATTGACCAGCTGTGAATTAAGAGTTTCCGTGAAAAATTCCTTGAATCAACAATATGTTGAGCAAACCTTCCCAACACTACTTTCAAGAATTGTGTCACGGTTTGATGCTGGTCTAGGTAGCACACACTGGTGAAGATGGTATGGTCACAGTTTTAAGTTAAATATGCAGTCATGTTATGTTGCCATGTACCAGAGGGTACAATATATTGAATCAAGACAGGCACTTGTGCAGAATATTGGACAAGAAATAATTTCTTCATCAAAATAGTACAATATTTTGTGTGAGGGCAACCAAACCTCCCTGTCCCGTGCAGGTTCTAATTTGTTTGATTTATCTAGGTCAGACCATTCCATAATTCAGCATGAAAAAGAATATAAATGTCATTTTTGCAGGTGTGCTTCTTTCCTGTGAGGTGCTCCGATGGAAATTAGGCCAGAGTTCACCTGAGCTGCATCAGTCCATTCCTCACCCAGGCCTCACCTCAATTCATCCGTTCACAGCTCATTCTGAACTCTGTAAGTACTGTGGTTTTTAAGTATAAGATGGCATTTCAGGACATCATTTTATAATGTTCCAGTGGTGTACGTAATGATATGGTCAGTGTGTGATGTGAATGTCTGCTTCTCCTCACAGTTTACATCCTGCTAGCTGGTAGAAATAGGTCTTCACTTTACTCCTGGAGGTCTGATGCCAGCCTCTTCACCATCATACTGGAGGCCCCCCCGGCTAGGAAATTCCTTTCCTTTGAAGTCCCATCCCTCAATACCACCAAGACACTCTTAGCTTCTTCTGAGGAAAACCGTTCCAGAATTTATCATTTAACTTATGTCTCCAATCAGTCTGACTTCATTCCCAGGTATTGCTGTCGCAAGCACCACTCTGCGATTACGAAATTCAATAAACTTCTTTTAAACTATTTTGTGCCCCAGCTTTGGCGAGCTGCATTTCTTACCTGGTGACAGCGAGCTACAGATTGCAGTAAATGTCTTAGATGATGATGTTCCTGAACAGCAAGAGAATTTTCAGGTCCACCTGAAGAATCCAAAGGGTGGGGCAGAGATTGGATTTGGGGGTCAAGTGACTGTTGTGGTTCCAAGCAATGACAACCCCCACGGAGTGATTGGATTTGCACAGGCAAGATAAATCTTTTTTTTTTTTTTAATCCAATGACAGCCAGAGTTTTACTTGTGTTGTATCTATGATATGAATGTTTTTAAACTAACCATTATAATCTCCCAAGGGAAAATTCAACTTCCTACCCTTTCCAGAATTCTCTGTCTCTGGATGTTGAGGAGTTGGATCAAAATCATCAAATCTCATTCACAGTGGAGAGGAGAAGAGGGACATTTGGCAGATTGACTGTTCACTGGACTGCCAGTGGGAGTCTGGCGGACATTTACCCCACTTCCGGAGTGGTGCGTGAATAACCCTCAGTAATATTCCATCAGAATTAGTACAAGGGAGCCTCGGTTTACATACCTATATACGACATTTCAAGGTTACAAAGAGTACACAATGAAGTGTACATCGGGATAAGAATACTGCATGTTGTGCAAGAAGCCACTTTACTTAACAATTGAGCAACTAGCAAGAGTGGGCTAACTTGTTTTTTTTTTGTCATTCTGAAGTCAAGTGCAGAAATAATGGACAAAGACATATTTTTCAGAGGAATACTGGTCAAGGTCCAATTTTTACATATGGTGGGTTGTCATCCACTATTGCACTCAGCATTTTTCCAGATTCATCAGACCAAACCTTATTTTCAAGATGGTTACACCAAAGAAACCATGTTTCACCTCCCACAAAAACATTTCAGAAAGTGAAGCACAGAGATCAGTAGAAGACTTGCATGCATCTGTCTATCAGTAACCTAATTTTATTAAACTAATTAAATGATGGATGGATGGATGGATGGATGGATGGATGGATGGATGGATGATGTACAGGGGGTCACTGATGGTGTCGTGGTACATAAGGCTGATGTTTGTGCAGGCAGCATGGGATCAATTCCTGCTCAGTGATCGTGTCAATAGGTGCCCTGTAACTGAGTGGCAACCAGTTCAAGGTGTAGTCTGCCTTTCACCCAATGGTTAGACTCCGGCAGTCCCGTGACCCTTGTGAGGATAAGTGGCTTGGAAGATGGATGGATGGATGGATGGATGGACTTTCCATCCATCCATTTATCCATTATGTGTCCTGTGATTGGTTGGCAACCAACTCAGGGTGTACTCCGCCTCCTGCCCGAAGATAGTTGGGATGGGCTCCAGCACTCCCACGACCCTTGTGAGGATAAGCGGCTCAGAAAATGTACATATGTATGATGCACAGGTAAATTCCCCAGATTTCCATAGAACTACACTAGTCTCGTGCAAAATAGCATTACTGGAGTTAGCCCACTCTTATTCTCAGTGGCTCAAATGTTCATTTGCTAGTTGAAAAATCTTTTTCAAACAAATATGTACTATAATTTAGACCTTTTGACTAAGACAGTGGTAAACTTCAAGACATTCGTCTTCACCTCCAGATTCTGGTTAAGTCACCACTATAGGAATCGAACTCCGTCATAAACCGAGCATCCCCTTACATTGAAACCTTTAGCATTTTTCTCATCCTGCACGCTGTCAACTTCCCCAATACACCATTTTAAATTGGAAATTCCTACATAAAATCAGTCTAAAACTGAGCTGTCATCCTCATAGGTTACATTCTCAGAGGGTCAGTCGGTCGCCATCATTCCAGTGACTGTGCTGGCAGATGATATTGCAGAGCTAAGCGAGAGCGTTACCGTTACCCTCATGGATGTGACCACAATAGAGTTGCTGGACATACAACAGGCTGCTGTTATTGACAAGTTGCGGGCGAAAGCTCTGCTCACCATCCTGTCAAATGGTTCCCCCTACGGGGTGATTGGATGGCATCTGGACTCTCAGATTACTCGAACACAAGAACCGCAGGGTGAGCATTTGTCATTGATTGCTGCGGCATGATTAACACAGGAATTTAAAATGGGTTCACACTACATTTTATTCTTTTGTGCCAATATTTAGATGCCACCGCTATTGGGGTGCCAGCTTGATTATCGTATATGTTCTCTAACAAGGACAAAGAAAGCTGATTATGTCCCTTAAGAAGTGGTTACAGGAAATACACTTTGAGACTTACTGTAAAAGTTCTTTCATGGTTTCCAGTATATAAGTAATCTGAGGTTTGTCTTAATCCTTCTGGGAAGGCTGTCAGATTAGTCTGAAACATATCAAAAGATTATTTTAATCATTCACATTGTTGTTCCCATTTTACGCCAAAATGATCCAGTATTTTACGGTTCTTGATCTGTGTTTTATTCTAACAGTTAAAAGACTTTCTCTGAACTTCCAGGCTTTCCAGTCAATCTGACTTTGTCCATAGTGCGGGAGCACGGCTCCTCTGGTGATGTGGAAATACTTTATGAGACCAGGCCAGCCTTGAACCAACCTCCATCCAACCAGGCCTCCGCAGATCAGGACTACGTCGCCAAAAATGACAGCCTTATTATTACAGAAGGAGCAACTTTGGCCTTTGTGACCATTATAATCCTTCCGGTAAGAATAACTCTTAAAATAACATAAAGTACCTTACATTGCTGTGCTCATGCCTAATTTTCTCCACGTGTGTTTCATTTATTTTGTGAGGATGACATCCCAGAACTGTCAGAGAATTTCCTGGTAAACATCACCAGTGTGGCGCTAGTTAGTGGGCTAGCTGAAGCGGGCCAGCCCTCAGTGAAGAGACCTGGCATGGAAGTAGCTGAGGTAACCATCCAGGAAAATGACAACCCTCGAGGGATCGTGCAGTTTGTTGTTCCTGAAGTAAGTGCAGAATTGCTCTCGAGGGCTGGACTTTGATGAATGCAGATTGAATCTATCAACACAGAATCTCGGGGATCAATGTAGCACAATATTAAAGTGCTTTATTTTGTATTTCTTCTTCAGGATAGCCCTGAAGTTATGGTGGCCTTTGAAATGCCAGCAGCTGACAACATTTTCCAACTGACAGTGGCACGACTTGCTGGTGCAACTGGAAGACTGATCGCCTACTGGGAGGCTCAGCCCCTGACTGCTGATCCAGATGATTTCAGCCCTTCATCTGGCAACATCACCTTCCAAGATGGGCAGGTAAATCCGTGTTCTCAAGAAGGAGCTGTTTGACTAGTCCCTGATCGTTCGATGTTTCTAGAGGGAAGCTGTGATCGCGATCACCATTTTGGATGATGACCGTGTGGAGGCTCTGGAGAAATTCAAAGTAACTTTGCTGCGGGTGATTGGCGGCGCTCGGCTGGGAGATGTGACCTCTGTCACAGTCAACATTCCGGCCAATGATTCACCTCTAGGACGATTTGGATTCCAACAGCTCGAGGTACGAGCTACCTCTATCAACAATTGTCCATAAATTATTTTTCCAATTCAACAACTTCATTACATAAGCAAATGTGGAAATAACTACAAACATTACAACCACTGAGCACTGAAAACAAATGTGATTAACATGTCATCCAATGGTTTAGAAACATTGGGTTCAATTGTAAAAAGACTATGGACACTTAAGAAACAGTTTGTGAGGTTGTTTTAGTTTTACTTGCAGTCACATGTCTTCCATCCTCTCCAAGGTTGCCGTGATTGAGCCCGAGTTTGTCGACGATTCCGCTGCTGTGGCTCAACTAGTAGTACTGCGCAGTGAAGGGGGGGAAGGGGCCGTGACACTGGCGTGGCAACTGGAAGGACAAGCTGTTCATGACCTCTCACCTCTCAATGGGACTCTTGTCTTCACTGAGGTACAACAACATGATCGATTTTCAAAACCAAGTGTCATTATCTTTGTAAAGGATGCAACTGAGATGTTATGTCGACTTTCCAGACAGAATCAATGAAGACGTTTATGATAAGAGCCCTTGCTGACAGAGTTCTGGAGGGAGATGAGCACTTCACTGTCAAGCTCTTTCCTCCAAGTGGCAGCGGTGCTGTCATTGACCCTTTAAATGGTACTTAAGAAGAAGATGGAATTAATGAAATCAATCTTTTCACCAATGTGAACACTCCACGTCTCTCATGTTGTACTCCAGGTTTGGCAACCATCACTATCATAGCAGACAAGGCTGCCCTGGGGATTATAGGGCTGGAAGAGTCCTCAAGAAACATTTTCATTGGAGAACCTGAAGGAATTTATAATGGCAGTGCTGTTGTCAAGTGAGATGAAACTTGATTGGGCTCGGGTAGAATTTCGTGTGGGAAAATAATATAAATTTGTTTCAGCCTTGTTCGTGGGCCAGGTGTATTCGGTGAGGTGCAAGTGCATTGGAATATCACTCCTGCTTTGATTGCTGAATTCCAAGACATTGCAGGCTCAGTAACAATGAAAGACCAGCAATCCTTTGCTTCTTTTATTTTGAAGGTACTGACCAATATCGAATGTTGGGGTAATTTGTAATGAGTTAAAGAGTGGAGTAACCTCACCCACATTACAACACCGTGATTTGTGTGCTTTCGGTTGCAATTTCAGGCTGTGAATGATGATTTTCCCGAGGAACGTCGCAATTTCCAGCTAACGCTGACATCCATGACCCCAGGACTGAAACTCAGTCCCACTGCACAGCATGCCAGTATAACAATGGCAGCCAGTGACAACCCTTACGGGGTGTTTTCTCTCACCCAGCAGCAGATAAGCACAATTGAAGAGGAGCAAACTGTAAGTATAGCATCATGCTACTAAAACCATTGTTATTTTCACCTAGATATGTTCTGCAATTGACTCTCAACCAATTTAGCATGAAGTCAGCCTTTTGCTCAAAGCCAGCTGGGATAGGTTCCAGCACCCCATGACTTTGAACAACATAAGCAATTCTGAGAATAGATGGATGGATGGATGTCCTTTTGACGAGTGGTGGTTGTAAGCTGAATGGCACCGTGTGCAAGAGCCCCACCGCCACAACAAAATGTGGACACACACACCGTTCAGTACTTTGTCATTGAGTTCATTATTCATCCCTGTAGTTCACGTTTATTCTGGAACACTTTCACATATTGAGGGACAGAGTGTCACCCAACATTACTTCTAGAGAGGGCATCTCCACAAGGGGGTGCAAATTCCCCATACAAGCCTTACTGATCAATATGATGCTGTTACACGCAACAAAACTATTTTACATTGCAATTTTTAGTTTCTTTTGAGGGGGGTTGTGAAATGCCACCCTTTGTGGCCACATGCCATAAACCACTCCTGATTGTGACATATTGGACTCGGTTATAAATATAAAACTTCAATCGTGACTCTTTTCCTCCAGGTGAATGTGACAATCAGTCGCACTTGGGGAAATTTGGGAAGCGTGTGGGTTACCTACCAAACCTCAAGCAACACAGCAGTTAGTGGAGAGGACTTTGTCCCTGCTTCAGGACGGTTGCTGTTCACACCTGGTCTGACATCACAACATGTTTCAGTGCATATCCATGATGACAGTCTACCAGAAGGGCCTGAGATTTTCTATTTCAACATCACCAATGTGGATTTAGTCAATGCCAGGTACAAACAAATAATTAGTCAAAGTACTATATAGATGACAATTCTTTAATTGTTGTTGTTGTTGTTGTTTGTCTCTGCAAAGCATTACATCATATTGTACTAAACTGTGTCTGTATGATTCTACAACCACTGTTTCCCCCTACTGGTCAGTGGTGTGGATTACACAGTGACCAATTCAGGTCTCCAACTGGACCAACCTCCAGTCATAGGCAACAACTCATCTCTTGTTGTTGTAATACTGGTAAATGACAATGCTGAGGGTATCTTGGAGTTCTGGCATGATCAGATCAACATCACAAGTGAGTCAACTTTACAGTGACTTGAGGTCTTGAGTCTTTTCAATTATCGTTCAGAAAAGCCCAATATCCAACTTTTTCATCCTCACTTTCAAGTTGAGGAGGATGCAGGCAGTTTGTCGATCCCAGTGGTGAGAACTTCAGGTTTCTATGGAATCATCTCAGTGGAGTACATTTCCAGAAGCCTCAGTGCCACTCCTGGTCTTGACTACATTGCAAACAATGGCTCGGTGACATTTGTCCATGGCCAGAAAAACAGTAGCATTAATGTTACGATTTTGGATGACATGGAAAGGTGAGAACACTTGGAAGTAATATTGGTTAAATCATTTATTATTGGTGATAAGCGACCTTTGGAATGATCTGTCATAGTGAATATGCAGAAATCTTCGAGATCTTACTGGTTGGAACTACAGGGGGAGCAGTTCTCGGCTCTCACAAAGTCGCCAGGGTGACCATCAACAAGAGCGACTCTCCGGGCGGTGTTATCCGATTCCTCAACGAAAGCCTAATCACTATCAACAACCCAAACGACATACGAAAACTCACGCTGGTCTTGGAGAGGGCAGGAGGTGTTATGGGCAATGCAACGGTACCACAAAAATATATGTCATTTCATGTCATTGTCCTGATTCCTTATGTTGTTTTTATCTTAACTGTTCAGGTTGCTTGGATCATCCTTGGTCCAAACAGCAGAGAGGCTCTGCTTCCATCCAATACAGACATTAGAGAGCCGTTAAATGGGTCTTTTTTCTTCAGTGATGGGGAGGAAGGCACACAGACTATTGCACTTCGGATTCTCCCTCATGGTGAAGTGGAGGTGGAGGAAACTTTTGTAATAGAGCTCAGACTTCTGACTGGGGATGTCGACATCGACCCTCAGGCTGGAGCCATAACACTGAAGGCAAGTTTTTCTTATTCAGTTGTAACATATTGACATAGATTCTTGAGGGGAAAAGCCACATGTGATCCACAACCCAACCACTTTTAACGTGGTTTTATCTTCCAGATTGAAAGGTTTGGAGACCCAAATGGTATCGTTCAATTTGCGGAGGATGCACTTCAAGAGCGTGTGTACAATGAACCCACAGAGGCAGAAGGTCCAATCAACATTTCTATGCAAGTTACGCGTCGAGAGGGTGTCATGGGTAATATTATGGTAAAATCATGTTAAATGCTTTAACCTTAAATTTGGCTAAGATAATCTGAATCGCAAAATATATCCTTAATTTACATATCTGATGAAAAACTTTGATTGTATGTCTCAGGTTCACTGGCAGATGGACTCTGATTTTGACAAGGCTGGAGACTTTTTTGCCTTTTCTGGCACCGTGCTCATCATGGAAGACCAGAGGGACGCAGAAATAGTCATTAGCCTGATGCCTGACACTGTCCCAGAGCTGGAGGAGTGCTACACTATTCAACTGACAGCTGTAGAGGGTGGTGCTACACTGGACGCTAATTCTAATCTTTTACGCACTGATATTAGGTTGGTTGTCTGACTACAGTGATTTTCAGGGCTAACAGTGTCAGCGGAGTACATTGCATCGTAATCCAATTATCATCTTTTTCTCGTTCTTCAACAGAGTGCGAGCAAATGATGACCCCCACGGTGTCTTCTCCTTGAATCCAGAGCAGCAGTCTGTGTCAGTCGAGGGGTCTGGTGCTGAGATTCATAGGGTTCTGATTATGAACGCAACTCGGCTGGCAGGGCTTTTTGGCAATGTCAGTTTGGACTACAGAATCACTCACGGGACGGATGAGATCCTGGATATGGAGATGTTTGCAGGTGGACAACCTGAAGGACAACTGTTGTTCACTGAAGGGCAGGTCTTCAGTAACCTCACTCTTCACATCAGCAACCAGGTAACAATGAGGAAAATGAATGACTGATGATTTGTTATGCATTGTTGAAATGGACCGCTTTTCTTTTTGTAGGCATTTTTGTGCTTGGGTGGACGTTTCATCGTAGAGTTGACTAATGTAAGAATGGTCAGTCCTTTACTTGGCACACCACCACGCCTCCACCACGAGTCCACTGTTGCTATGGTGATTGTGCCAGAGGAAGCCGCCAGCTCAGAGGTTACGAGACTAATACTAATTCTATATAAAACTTTCCCAGTTTTATTTGTTTATTTCATGTGTGCTGGACAGGTGGGTTTTGCCTCCCGGGCTTTATTTGTTTCAAGTGTTGATACAGGAACATGTGAGGCAAAGGTGACCCGAACAGGGTTGTTTGGGGATATCAGGGTCCAGTGGAGGGCAGGGTATCCTTCAGGACAGTCTCCACCTGCTTTTAGAATTGGAGCAATCATTCCAAATTCAGGTAACAATTCCCGACCAGAGTATTGATGACTTAAGAATAAAACGTCGGGCATATTCAACTCGGATATATTGCTCATTGCTACAAGTGCAATATTAAATTTAGGAATGTGGTCTTTCCTCATATAGGCTCACTGGTCTTCTCCCATGGAGAGAGGACAAAGATAATAGCTCTGACAGCCATGACTGATCCATCTGAGCCAACTGCACATGCGTTGCACCTCACTGGAGCCACCTCCAGTACTCCTGCGGTCAACTATGTCAGGCTCAAGTAAGACTTTCATCCTAGAATGGGATCTATCAATGTTCATCGTTGCGTGTTCATACCGAATCCTGAAAATCAGACTAAAGTTAAAAGTAAAATAGTACCTCAACCTGTTGTCCTGTTGAATAAAAATCTGGAACACAAATGGACCCAATCAAATAGATTGTCTATGCACAGGTCAGGATTTACATTGGCTGAAGTGGAGCCGCTGGGAATCTATCAGTTTTCTCCTGATTCCCGCCAGCTGGTCATTGAAGAGGACATCCAGACTATAACACTCTATGTCCAGAGGCTCTACGGTTCGAATAGCAGCAACACTCGCCTGTCCTACATGACAATAGCAGGCAGCGCAGCTGCAGGAGCTGATTTCATCTCTGTGCCAGCGGGCCGTTTGGCTTTTGACTCTCCTCGGCAAACCAACGCTTCCTTCCAGCTTTCAATCCTTGATGACCTCCTCTCAGAGCCAGATGAATATTTTCATGTCAACCTTACCGCCGTCGAAGTCTTCACTCCAAACTTGGTCTGGTCAGATGTCTTCCCTCGAATCAACCCTCCGCACAGTCTGGCAACTGTCACAATCCTGGCGAGCGATGTAACCAGTGGAGTGCTAAGTATAGGCCCTGAACTGGTTGAAATACCCGAGGACAAGGATGAAGAGAACCAGCAGGAGCGAAGGGTTCTCCTAAGGGTGCGCAGGTCACAGAGTGTGGCTGAGAACGTACGAGTTAAGGTCCAAGCATATGGAGGTACTTTAATTGACTGTCTGATTTTTTTTTTTTTTTAAATTTGCACAACTTGGATTAATTTGAATGTTGTGGATTTTCCTCCAGAGGGAAGTAAAACACCATTTCCCTTCACCCTTGAGCCTGTTTTGCCTCTAGCGAAGGAGAATCAGGACTTCTACTTGGAGTCCAACATTGTGCAATTGGCAGCTGGTCAGAATGAGACAGAGGTGCTCCTCGTCATCCTGGATGACTCAGAACCAGAAGGCCAGGAGGTGTTCTTTATCTATCTCAGTGATCCTGAAGGTGGGGTACAGATCACTGATAGACCCCGCCAGGGCTTTGGGTCCTTTTCCAAGATCACTATCCTTGGTAAAAAATTAAATGTGTCCGTTCAATTCAATTATATGCAGAAGAATATAAAAAAAGCAAGTGTTTCTTTTCAGATTTCATGGATTTTTCTTCATATATTTGCTGTACTTAAAGAAAAAAAATATTCTCACCTTGTTTGTATCGTTCTCTTCTCTTCATCCAAAACAGGAAGCGACTTTCATAATGGCATTGTAGGATTTAGTCACAATTCTCTGATGGGCCAGGTTCTAGATGAAGATTCAGACAACAAAACAGTTCAGCTTTACGTGCAGAGGCAGGAAAACAGGTACTCTATCTTGCCTTGGGCTAAATACGGTGTACAATTAGGCACTTGTTAATTTAAATGTCCTTTTCATTCAATGCTTAGAGCCTTTGAGGATGTGCAGGTTTTTTGGAGGGCTACTTTAAACAAAGAAGTTCCAACTCTTGTCAGCAATGGAGTAAATCTGACCAAACAGCTGGTGCACACATTGGGATTCATGCTATGTAAAAGAAAAGAGATCATCTGTGCTTTTACTTTGGAAGTCCAAGATGATGAGGTGAGACCCAATATTGGTCTTTGCAAAATTGTTTTCATCCAGTCTTGAGTCCATCACTTATTTATTCTGGAGTTTATAAAATTATCCACACCCTATCCATGTTTCCATAGGAACCAGAATACAGTACTTGGTTCTTGGTGGAAGTTTTTCAGGTGGGCTCAGGCGCCACCATTAATGAGACAAGCCGGTTCGCCAACGTCACCTTGGCAGAGAGTGACGATCCACGAGGCGTCGTTTACTTCGACATTAGCCACAGGTTGCCCACCGCCATGCCGATGACTACAAAGCTCAGTCTCCAGGTTTACAGAAGAGCAAGCACCGCTTCTACAATGTCTGTACGGTACCGTACTCTGGTATGTTGCAATCTGAATTTGACAACAACAATGAAAAAGTAAACCGATAAAAGCACATGCAAAAAAAAAACCAAAAACCTCCAATGGGTTGTTTTCTCGTGACGTCACCCGTTTTGCTGTCTCGGGCAAAAAGCTGACGGCGCCCATTTTAGTTCCCTGAGCTTGTTACTCATACATTGAATAGAAGAACTTTTAATAAGATACCTAGTTGCGGTGCCGTGGGTTGAAAATGAGGAGCGACAATCCGCCCAAAAAGTTGGCCACAAAACTTAACTAGTACATTAGCATAGTTTGTGTTTGTGTTATTTGAATGCTTCCTCCGCCGAGTGCATTCCTCAACTCACCGAACTTCCAAAAGCTGCAGGGAAAAGTACTGTTTGAGCAAAAACTTTTTGGAAGTTGGGTGAGTTTTTAGCAGTTTGTCTTCGTTGCGTCTCGATCTCCGTGCGCTAGTTTTGCTGGAAAGGCAGCGGAAGTTTGGCAACAAGGAAGTCCGCTCCAAACAGTCCCGAGTGGGTTGAGATCCCGTTTACCTTTAGCTGCCAGTAGCGTCGAACAAGTTGACAAGTTCCACTCAATCGTGCCCCCAAAACATGACCTTTGCTCCTTGTTAATGCAGATTTACATGTAGGCTTATTTATAACATTTGCATGAACAACCATTACATATATAGCACAAGTAAATATATTTTATCATTTATATATGTAGATTTCAGTTGCCCATTACCTTAGCGCGCAAATGCAGAATATCTTCCAGCCAGCCGTCCTGGAAGATCTTGTAGGCGTCCATGGACTTGTAATGTTTGAACTGCTCTTTTGTGTACCCAGAGACATTAAAAATCAGGTAGTTTACCACGTCAATGTATCTTACGTCTGGCCGGTCTTTTCTCTCTGTACAGAAATACGTTAATGTAATTTTGCAAGGATCCCGTTCAATGGCAGATATCTTATCTTTGTCATGCCTCCTGCTGCTCTCAGCTCTCAGAGAGTTGTAGTACGGTCCGCCATTTACATTGCCAATCGCAGCACTCAGGTCCTTCAAAACACCGCTGTTTGCCATCACTACAGAAGTGACTACATATAAACCTTTAAATTCGCTGTCTTCGGCTGCAGTCGTGACGAGACACTGAGAGAAAAATGCTTATTCTGGGTGAAACACTGGTTGTTGATAATCGATGCATCATTGTGGCGCGTAACTGGATATAAAGATATAAAGGGTGAGAAAATGAAAATGGCAGTATGGGCAATTTAGCAAAAAATGTGATGTCAGTGAAAAATAACCCATTCTCCTCTTCCCAGACACGCAAAGTAAATTATTTCAGAATGAGTTGTAACTTGTAACTGCCCCTGATTTATGTAGGCCAGTATTCGTGTTACACCACAATGACATGTACCGTGTTTGTCTTATGTCTGACCCACTTTTATGTTGTTTGCCTCGTGTGTCCCAACATTTCAATTCTATCAACATTCATTTTCACTGAAAAGGACCTAGCTATCATATTGTGTTCTCAAAACAAATTGTAGGCATCAAAATTTAAATGTGTTTTCATGTGAAATAATGAAGGTATTCAAATGGTTAGTGTAATAAAATGACATTTCAGTCAATCTTTTGATTATTGTTTATTAATATTCGTGAAGTTAAAAGACAATTCTTCACACCCTCCTCCTACCCTGAGACTTTTAAGTCCTCTAGCACTCTCACCTTGTTGTTTTGGAGATTAAAGGAAGAAAGAACAATCGGCAACAATCCAAACCTCACACAGAACCACATGGCGGGGCTGTCCTACTTTCATCTTCTCAACTTTTATCAGTTGATTGTAGAAGCTTTGGTGCGAGACAAAAAACATTGCTCAGTCGACCTCATTTTGTATACTTCATGTTTTCAACCTGACTGATGTGCACGTGCAGTCACAGTCGAGGTAGGAGGTCAAACAAGAATCAGGCCTTGCGGACTCGTCTGTGTGTGTTTTGTGATCACTGTTTTACATATATCAAACCAATTATTGATGGTACTGTGGACCTGATTTTCTTTGTGGATACTAAGAGAGAATAAAGCATTCTTATGTATTCTCATGGTATTCTCCAAACTAAAAATATATCAAAAAGCTCAAAGATGAATTTAACCATTAAAATAGAGGTTGTGTTCATTGAAAAATGGATAAAGAAAAACATAACTTACTTTTCAAAAGGGCATGTGCTTGTGGATACTGAGCACTGTAAATGATACAGCACAAAAAAACTATAATACGTACTGCTTGAACTTACTTATTTCATGCGCATCAAAAAATGCTGTGTATACATTAATTATTAGTTAGCTATTAGTTACCTATAATCACATTAAATTTTAAATAGAAATTCTACATCCACAAAAAAAAAAATGGAGCCCCTAAAGCCCCTAAAGGGACATTCATTACAATGAGTAACTTACTCGTTAGAATGAGAAGCAAAAAAAAATTTTTTTTACAATGTCCCTGTAGGGCCTCCAAAACAACAGTCTCAGAATGCACCTGTAATTTCAGAGTATATATATATTTTTTAAATTATGAAAAGAAGTTTTGTTCCCCCGTCTCTCAACCTCCGCTATGATAAGTTCTAATGAATCTGCGGCATGCCAAAACAAAACAAAGAAAAAAAGGATGGATGTCCTGTAAATCTGTTTAGTTGTTTAACCCCATCTTCCAAATCTCATTCTTCTTTAGGAGCTTCCAAGGAAAGATGTGTTCGGACCATTTGTAATCCATCCCGCAAAAGAAGGAATGGATTTTCCTCAGCAGGAGGGCGAGCTGACCTTTGATGTGGGTCAAAACAACACATCCATAGACATTTATCTAACCCCTGACCTGGCGTCACCTTTTCCCCGGCCTAAGCGCTTCCAAGTGGAGCTCTTCAATGCAACAGGGGGCGCCAGAGTGCACGCTGACCTTGGCTACGCAAATGTGACACTTGTCTCAAATGTTGCCAGTGCAGCGACGTGGGCCTTGGTAGCAAAGTTGCATCAACCCCTCAACTCGGCAACACTGAATCAGGTGTTGCGAGGACTCATTGATGGGACCGCCTTGATGCTGTCCCGAGAGCAGATGACGGCTTTGCTTGAAGGTCTGGAGAAGGTGAGAGCTTTCTGACCAGTGTGCTGTGACGAAGAACTTGAGGAACTGTTTATTTACTGAAAATAATGCACGGATATGAATTGAATAACGTCATGTTGGCGCAACTGGTTAGGGCGTTGGCCTCACAGTTCTGAGGACCGGGGTACCAATTCCGGCCCCACCTGTGTGGAGTTTGCATGTTCTCACCGTGCCTTCGTGGGTTTTCTCCAGGCATTCCGGTTTGGTCACAAATCCCAAAAACATCATTAATTGGAGACTCTAAACTCGCCATAGTTTTGATTGTGATCGTGACTGTTGTCTGTGTTTATGTGCCCTGCGATCGGCTGCAAACCATTTTAGGGTGCACGATAGCTGGGATAGGCTCCGGTACCCCCGCGACCCTCGTGAGGATAAGTGGCTCGGAAAATGGATTGATGGATTGAATTCATTCTATGACCACATCTGTAACTCAAAATATTTACTGCATACAGTATCTCAAATGATTTATCCCAATTAATTCAAATTTTAATTTAAAAAAAGCACTCCACACTATCATGCTTGATAATACATACTAATGACAATTAATTAGAATGTTAAGAATTTAACAGTTTTCAAGCACATTTTTGGTTTCAATTCAATGGACATTGTGCTACTCCATCTCATGTGCATATGTTGACCACTTTGGGAGAGTGTAATACATACGTGAAAGGGACGGTCACAAGTGATCAGACTTCAGGATTTTTGCCCACTATTGGACCGAGATCGGGCGTGGCATATTTTGGCAGGGACCGCAAAACTTCTTGTAAAGCAAAGCATATTTTGTTTGTATAGCATATTTCAACTCTGTGTTTTACATGCTTAAAAGCATTTGAATACAAAGAAATAAAACATTTGAAACAGGGAAAAAAAACTATAAAAATGACAAGAAAAAATATATACAAAAAAATATGTAGTGTGACATAAATCCACAACCAACAATTTGGTTCTATGGTAGCTCAACGACGTTGAAATGAAAAATCAAGCATCCATCCATCTTCAGGACGTAAACAGGAGAGAAAAGAAATGTTTCATGTTCACTGTATATGATATACCAACCACTTGCACAACATAATGATGTCTAATACAAGAGCTGTTTTAATGGTCTACCTTCACAAACTGTGTTTATTTTATTTGAGATTTAGAGCTGCACTGTATCATGTTTAGTACTGTTAACTCATTATGTCAAATATGAGACAGTGCAGTTCTATACAACTGTGTTTGTAATATTATTGCAGCTGTGGTATTGGATATCATTTTTCTGTGCATGTGCTCATAATGTTGTGGCTGGCAACATTATGCAGAACATTAATGAAAATCATACTGTCCCTCTGTTTTCGAACAAGGTTCTCGCAGTCTCCGACAGAGCACCTATTCACGAAAGCAGCCGCAATTTGACCTATGACCTGCTGTGTGTGTTAGCCAACCCCAGCAGAGCCGACACGCGGGGGCTTAGCCACCTTGCGGAAGTGGCTGAACGATTGGCATTTTCCATCATCACGCACAGTCATTGTGGGATGTGAGTATATTTTTAACACAAACATAATGCTTGTGTTTCCTGAAAACTGTACTGTTCCAAGATACATCCTGGGCTCCATTTGCAGCCCACCGTCTGTTTTGTTATCGGCCCACAGTATATAGGAAAACTAACAGGTGCCATGGCCTGTCGTTAATGTGTATGATGTCCCAAGACTACTACTATGGTGACGGTGGTTTCTGTTTTGTATCAAAGTCAGTTGAGTCCAGCTTGCTCTTGTTTTTGTTCCTAATGTTCTTGTGGGTCTGCTGCTGCTCACTACAAGGGCTTATCTATTCATACCTGGAGTGAAGCATCATGGTGGCAGCGTCATGCTTTTAATCAGCTGGAACTGTAGGAAATTATGAACACTTCCAAAAAGCAGTCAATATTAGAGCTAAACTGTCTGGCTTCCGCTAGAAAGCTAAAAATACAAATGCCAGAAACAGCTAATATAGCTGAAATTTATTTGTGGTTTATCAGAGGCACATTTTAATGGTAGCAGCTGAGTTCCAGCTCCTGCTTAACATGAGCCAAATCCAATTCCTTCTTGAAAAATATTTTTTTTAAATGATTGAGCTGTGCAGGTTATAAATTAAATTCATTTTGGAAAACATTTTTAAATGCTTTATCTTGGACTATTTTTTATACTGGACCAGAAGAACCTGGCTTTTTCAACCGCAGTGTGTAAACTTTTAATATCCACGTTATGTAGCCTCACCTAAACTGATTGTTCTTGTGAATAAATTCAAGGTGAGGGTTATCAAAGTGGGCATTGTATCCTTTGATATCCCTGTATATGGCTCCTGGAAGAAAAGGTTTAGACAACGCAGTCTTAAAATACTGTACTGGAATGTGTTTTGTATATTTAAATAATGCGTCTCTTTGTATGCTTTCTGCAGAGGGGGCACCATCCTGGACACATGTGCACATTTGTCCATCTCTGCCTTCCAGTGGTATCCCACACAAATCAATGGACACAAATTCAGAGGGCGTAACACGGACTTTTTCCAGCTTCCCGACACTCTGCTGCCAGTGCCGGCCGTCTCCACCCCGGACTGCAGGAACCTCAGCCGTATTCAGCTGATGGAGTTTAGAAATGACCTCTGGTTTTTCACCAACAACACATCAACCGCTCTCAATGGCAAGGTAGGGATTTACACCTCTTTGTGTGTTTCATACAGCAGGTGGCAGTATTGGCACATGCCAAAATTGTTTAACCATGTCGCAATACCGCTTCTGTGCACGTGTAGGTTTTCTCAGTCAGTTTAGAGGACAGAAGGTCAAGACCCCTTGGAGATGGTAAAGAGGTGATATATCGTATCCACACTGGTGGTCAGCCACTTAAACCAGGACGTTCTATGTGCCTTCTCTGGAACCAGACCACTGCAAGGTAGCCCATCCATCCATTTTCTGAGCTGCTTATCCTCATGAGGGTCACGGGAGTGCTGCAGCCAATTGCATCGGGCAGGAGGCCGGGTACACCCTGAACTGGTTGCCAGCCAATCGCAGGGCACATAGAGCCAGACAACAGTCGCACTCACAATCACGCATAGTGGCAATTTAGACTCTCCAATTAATGCATGTTATGGCGATGTGGGAGGAAACCGGAGTGCCCGGAGAAAACACACCCAGGCACGGGGAGAACGTGTAAACTCCACACAGGCAGGGAAGGATTTGACCCCGGTCCTCAAAACTGTGAGACCAACACTCTACAGCTCTCCCACAGGGCCGCCCGCAATGTAGCCCAGCGCAGATAAATAAGTCAGGCGTCTTGGCATTGAAAAGACATACGAACATAAAACATTGTTTTGTGTATGGTCAGGAAAACTTTTTTTTTTGTCTCTTTCCTTAGATTTTCGATGGACCCAAATCCAAATCCATCCATTGGTGATTGTTGAAAATATGGATGGACATAAAGTAGGGGTTCAAAACTAAAGAATTTTTAATAGTCAAGTCCAGTCAAAGTCGATTACTCGATGGCAACAAGTACTGTAAATAGATTCATCAGCCATTAATTTTTTTTCCGTAGTTGGACAATGAAATCTTGTAACATGCTCATCTTTAATCCAAATAGTTTGTAAAGTTGGTGGCGTGCACTTCCCTCTGTCCGTCATATTTGTGCAAGGTCAGCTTGTTCAGGGTGCACGTGCAGCCTGCATGTTTTACTGTGTGCCCAAGGACACGCCGCCTTTGTCTGCAACACTGCGAATCCTCCCACTCACCTTCACTCTAATGAGGACGTCCTGGAGATCCACATTGGGGCTTAGAGCTTTGGCGGGTTCGGCTTTACTGGAACAGATCCCCGTACAATGTTTTTGCAATAATCACACTTGAGATTGGATTGAGACAGTCAAGGGTTGGGAAAGGACACCAAACCTTAACAGAAAAAAAAAAAACTGACATAACAGCCGTTATCTTATACTATAAACTCAAATGCTTATATACCTGCGACCTATTTTTTCGTTTTATTTTGTTTATTTCATGTCTGTCTTCTCCATGCTCTAGCTGGTCGTCAGATGGTCAGTACTGCAGGGTTGTGAAAGAGAGTGGGAGCTACGTGGAGTGTGCCTGCTCCCACTTGTCGATCTACACGGCCTTTGCAGAGTTTGCCCCCCTTGCGTCATACAACGATGCCTTCTATGCCTCCGGGTTCATCTGCATCTCAGGTACACCACAGCGATGACTCATGATGACTGGTTCACTTTGAATAATATCTCATCAGGTTTCCACGGTAGCTCAAATCAGTGGTGAAATTGGTTGAGGATTTTTTTTTTTAATACGCATTCAGATTTGGAGTTATTTTTACCATTTGACCCACCCAAAATCCTAATGAAACTCCTGTCTGTTCATCATCCTTCACGGACCAGGAGTAGTCTGTTAATTAACAAAATCAAATGTGACACTACAAAAATATAGATTTTACCCACTTTTGTTATCAATTCAGCTTTGGTGGATGTCTGGGCTCGACCGAGGGAAGCAAAAAAAGTCAAATTTACATGTTCATTCAGTTTGCAGGAGTTACATCTATTTGAAAGATTGTTTTGACGCAAAATATGTTCTTGTGTGGTCTGCGTGTCTCATCTTTTAATGTTTTAACATTTTCTGCATTTCCATTTTCAGCCTTTGCACTGGCCATTATAGCACACATCCTGTGCTCCCGTTTCCCTATGTTTGCTGCCAAATTGCTCGTTCACATGATGGTTAGCTGCCTCGGAACACAGGTAATGCAAATTTTTAATGCCCATTACGTTGTTGCATGCTTATACCACACAGCCCTCGCACACACACACACACACCACACACACACACACACACACACACAAAACAGCATAATCTGACCTCTTTGGCACCATGTCCTGTGTTTTTGGAGAGGATTTTAGCCAATGTCAATATTCTCTTTGCATACTGATAACTCACACTCACCGTCCATCTACTAAGACACCAAACATATATATATATTTTTTTTTTATAAGTATTCATGAATATACAAAAGGACAGACGGTCAAATGTGACGGGTTTGGGTTGTTTGTGGGCTCCAGCGCCCTGACAACACAACCATGCCCCCTGCATCCTTGCCCATTAAAAACGCAAGCTGTCACATGAGCAGTGAGCAAGATATGCGGCCTCTGGTTTGTCTCTCTGCTGTGCGTATGTGTGCTTGTGGGGGACTGGTAAATTTCCACAGGTAGCCCCTCTCTTTGGTTGACAAACATAAGTCTTGAGTCGTTGGGGGCTACGCACGTTGGGCTCAACCCGTTTATGGCCCGGAAAGAGCCCCTGGACCTAAATGGGTTTGGAATGGAAAATTCCATTCTCTTCTCTTTCTGTGTAAATGTATGTTTAGGCCTCCTACTTGACAGTAAATGACACTGTGCTATTGTTTGTAGAATTGTGTTGTTGTTTTTTTTTTTCTCGTGTTCTGGTCTCATGCCAATTGGATTGCAGCCTCTGGACACAAAGACATAATTGAAGAGCTTTTACTTTTATCAGGAAAAAAATATGGCACTGTCCTGGATGGACTGTTAGTGCACGGTGATTTGAATTGCGATTGATCATCTGCTGTCCTTGTCTTCATTTATTCTGTTTGCAAATAATTCCAACTATGGTTTGACCGCATTGAAGAAAGACTACACTTGTTAAAAAGTCCATCAGTCTTGCGTCTTTGACGCAATAAATGTAGTTGGGACCATGAAGGATGCCCTGTGGTGTCTCACCATCGATTTGTACCGTCAAAACTACCAGCAATCACTTCTGATGGAGCGGGCTCTTCATCTGGAGTGGCGGCGCTGATGCCGCTGGCTGATGGGAGCAAATAAAAGTTGTTGGTTTGATTTAAGTTTCTGAGTATGACACCCAGTTCTCTAGAAAGACCAAAAATAGGTTCCGATGAGACTGAGAGGATGGAGCGGTTGAACGAAATGGAAAAGCCGGAGATGAGGTTAATGCCGCTGTTTATTGACTGCTGCGGTATGTCCAGCTGCTGTCCTTTCATCCCACCCGTATCTAGAGAAAGAATGTTCCGGGCCTGCCATGATCATAACTAATACAAGACGGTCTTAGGACAACAAGCAGAAGCACTGTTGATTCAGACTCGAGTCATTTTTGGTCTCAAGAAGGTCATGTCTTTTTGTATCCTCTCACCTCACTTCTGTGTGTTTTTATTTCTTTACTTCTGTGTGTACTCTGGCTTTCTACCACCTTCCGGAAACATACATGTTTGGTTCAGTGAAAACTAAATTATACATCGGTGCGAATGTGGGCGGAATTGCTTGATGGTCTCTTATATGTGCTTATTTGTTTGATTGGCTGGCCAACAGTTCACGGTATACCGCTCTTCTCATCCGGTTGTCTTGCGTTCACCACACGCGATAAGCACACATTCCTTGTCCATTTTATTCCTGATCAGAGTGGGGATTCTCATACTTTAAAAATCTATATATGTGTACAGCGCTTTCCAAGATTAGAATTCTGTATGCCCAGCTCTGTTTGAAAAGCATCCAATGTTTTGTCTGGCGGTCTGGTCTTACCATTATTTGAACAATTACCAATGTCTTCACATTGTAAGCATACAGAAAATGCTACATAATTAATGTGAACTATGTCAGGTCAAAACAGACCGAAACTGAGCCGTTTACAGTCAAAACTAACACAGACCAAAAATAATAAAGATTTGACTTCACATGAATAATATAAGTGCAATGAAGGAAATACTTCAACTTGGCAAAGCCCTCAGTGTACTGAGCAAGACAACTGAAAATTGCCTGAGTGGAATGGAAATTTACCCAAGGCATGGGCGAGGTGTCGTTGTGTGCGTGTGTCTCATTGTGTGTGTGCGTGTGTGTGTGTGGTGTGTGTGTGTGTGTGTGTGCGCGTGTGTGCATGCATGCATATGTGCGTACCTTTAGTGGCTTGCCAGTCATCTGTAAATGCAGTCTACACTGTCGAAATATGTATTCCAAACGTTTTCCATGTACATACTGTAATTAATCACCACTTTCTATAAAGATTTGTCTGTGACCATCAGTCCATCCAATACCTGATACGAGTGCTAATTTTTTTCTGGGATTATATTCATGACTCAAAACCTTTTTCATAAGAAAACCAACATAATAATGACATAATTAAGTAGAATATAAGGAATGTAACTGTTTTTGCTCTATTTTGCTTTAGTTCAATGGATATTGCTGCTTTTTCTGATGTGTGCACCTTTGGCTACCTAGTATAATCCAGACAGAATATACACTAAGAGCGTGTGGTCAAAACTCAGTAGTATAGGTTTTATATAAATATATATATATATATTAATACAAAAATATGATTATTATATTATCCGTCTACATTTGTAGCTCCTCCATTTGTGTTCAAATATCCATTTTAAAGGGTGAAATCCCCACAAAACCATTTTCATTTCTCTTCACACTTTCTTTCTTCTCATGGCTAAAACTTCCAAATTTCGCTGAGTCTCACACACACACTGGTTTCTAAACATGAGAATTTGACGTTTATTGTTGCGATCCTCAGCGCTGATCTACATTCACGGCATGGGGGATCTAGACGACCAACATTGTGTTAGCACTAGCAGCGTCAGTCACTGTTGTTTGGAGTGCTTGCCCAACTTTCACACGCAATTACCTATTGACCTTGACTTTTAGTTTGCGAGTTATTGGATGTTCACTTACAATAAATGTTTCCCCCCATTTACCGTAGTGGGTTCCAAGAACATGCTGAATATAAGTTGAGTCCAAAGAAAACACAATTTTAATGTCTAATACGGTGTAATAACACAGCCACACCAACCCGACACATCTCGGGAAGCCATTCTGACTCAGTAAAGTGTTTCCCCTCTCTCTATGCCCACTGTTGTGTTTCATGTGAGTGAGTGTTTAGGTAACTCGTGTTCTGGTAAAAGGATTTCCTGTTAGCTCCGGGAACAGCTCCAGGATTCAGAGCTTTGCTTCTCAGTCCATAAACACATACGTGACAACACAACTCACGCCCACCCCCCACTTGCAGAGTTCTGACAGGGAGAGCAAGCGCTTGTGGTAACTGCTGGGATTCCCAAAAGTGTCGGTGTATAGGAGAGTCCAGTCAAGGTTTGCGTGACTATCGTCTGCCAACTCTCCTGGAAGGCGGGCGGGGGGGTGTCGGGAAGAAAGATCAACACAATGTAAATAAAAGTCTTTTTCCTGAGGAAGTTTACCCAGTCCCATCATGACAAATTAATCGTTGAAATAAAACAATTAGCTTTGTTTATTTGACGTCAGAGAATATGCCCGATCCTATTTTTATTCTTTTTTAATTTTTTTTGCGTGTGTCTGAGGGAGCAAGAAAAGACTAAAGCAAGTTGTGTATTTGGCTCTGAGCGATGGAAACAACTGGGTGCGTGTCTGTGTGAGAGAACTGCAGTCCAGACTTGTTTTTCGCTGGGGAGGAGGACAATTCTTGCCTTTCATGTTGCAGTCGTCTCATCATGAGATATCCACAGATCTGATACAGATCGGAATCATGTTCTTTCAGATGATCATCTTGTCATCCCTACCTTTTATTCTCCCCCCCCTTCCCCTGTAAATCATGGAGAATGTTGTCCTTGTGCTTAGCTCCTTTTATCTTTCTCCTGGGATGAGCTATGAATATTATCAGGGACCAAAATGCGGCCTCTCGCCGATTCTCCTTCTAGAAGTGACAGGGCACATCCTGTGTGACTCATCTGTTTGACCAATGAGGATCATCCCTAAGCTAGTTATAGACAGTCCAGTACCCCACTTCATGTTTTATTTTCCTTACCAGGATCCTTATCATGGATTCTGACAGAGCTCCTTGTAAACAAAGACAACTTTGTTTAAATGTGACCTTACTCGGAAAACCCAAACCATTATTCAACCTCGAGAGTGGAACAATTCAAAAGTTGTGCAATTTGGACTTCAAAACAAAATGTACTGGAAAAATATAACTGGAAACAGAGATGTGGACTACAAATTATTACTTGTGAAGTCACGCAAGAACCGGTCCATGAGTGGAAGTCTGTCTTGAAATTAGGGAAACTCGAATGTCAACCGGCCTCATGGAAGGATTGTGCACCACTTTAACATTTCTTCTCTTTAATATGTTATATGAGTCCAGTGTGATATCCACACTTTTGTTCTGTCTGCCAGAGGTATAGAATCTTTGTTAAAAAAATTTTTTTTGGGGGGGTTGGAAAATGCAATCTTGCTTTCATCCCATTTGAACGTCATAAGTGTGAAAGCTTCTCCATTGCAATCATACAAAATTGCCCCATCCTGATGCAGTGCTTCTGCCATTAAAAAAAAGTGCAATCAATTCATGCAGCATACTATTACAACAAATATACATGGCGCCTATTCTGCATTTAGGATCATACTGAAGTGCAATGCAGTAGGGATCTGTGTCATTGTCTGTGCTGCAAGTGACTGTGCCCTTTCTGGACCCAGAGTTTTGCCAAATTTCTGTTGACCAAACAGCTGGTGACCTCAAAATTACTTCCATGAACTTTAATCTATTTTCGGAAAAAGCACAATATCAACAGTAACAAGAGGCCGTGGCAACCTCTCACCTTCGGCCTGGTTCTACTCTTAGCTCTAAAATTGTCTGGTATCTGCTAGATAACTTAGCACATTGAGGATGTAAAGGGGCGTTATGATTATATAAGTTATTGACACCCTTTGTATGGCATCTCGTATCATGCAGAACATAATTCTAAGGCAACGGTTGTGTAATTTCGTTTGGGAAGAGCTGGTGTACAAAGTTGAGTCGCTATCAGTTGAGTTTATCATGCAAGGATGGAAAGTGTATTTAATCAAAAGACATTATTCATTGAAAATAATCAAGGTGGACAGTTTGTATGAGCATTCAACAACAATTCTAGCGTGTCTTTGTATACGTGCAATACTCCATGCAGTGGCCTGTACCTTGTACCTGATTCCGATTTGTCAAAGAACAAACAGGACCGCTGACACTACAGTTGATAAACAAAGTGGGGACCTACAGAACTCTTGAGTAATATTCTATTTTTGCAGTTTCACTGCTTGTCTTGGCTGCACTGTGCATGTCAAGTGAACTTTGTCGGTTTGAACGACATTTGTTTACTCTGAAACCGTTGAGCTCATTGGTGCCCTATATGCAGCACTTTCACAAGATTGCTCGACAACATGGGAGAGCACAGAGAAACTAATGGCTGCAGCCATCTTAATTGCCTTTAATGAGTTGCCTAACTTCCTGAGGGAATCAGAATATCTCCACCAGAGGAAGGAAAACCCCAATGGTTTAATGACCTGAATCACATCTAACATGTCTTTTGTTTCATGGTTCAAGGTTGTTCATTTCAAACCATAAACATGATGAACATTGTAAATGGATAATCAAACCTATTTAACAGACAATTTACGTACTCTGCCAGCTCTTCTCCCTAAATATGAAATCACATTTGTTGTCAACAGAACATAATCTGTAAAACGAGACACGTGCATATGTCGGCATCCGTGCATGCACAAACAAATAGCATGCCCAGATGGCACTGCGCGTTAATGCCCTCATTTCCCAACCAAGCCATAAACAGATAGATCAGAGTAGACCTCAATCTGCTGCAGCCCCTACATAAACCTGTAGGGGTCAGTCTAGCTCTATAGAGTTGTTCAAGTTCAAGGCTCGAATGAAAGAAGCCTCTGACACTGCCTTGTACTCTCTGGTCCTCCCCAAAGGTATGCTTCTTAAGACTGACGAACAGTAAGAGGCCATTGTGCTATTATCTCAAAGTATGTCTCTCTAATAACCAGACCAAAATAATTTCTGGAGAGACTTTTATGCTGTAAACAGAATCACAGCCAAATGGACTGTTGTGCAACAGTTAAATAAATAGAATGACTGGGCATAGTCTTTAAAGGATGTTTACACTATGATTTCCCGAATCCCGCAGGAATAACATGAATGAAACCCATTATTCAACCTGCTGACAGATCGATCACCATGAGAAAGAAATACTGTGTTAATCAACCATTTTCAGGCTGAGTGTTTAGAATAGGTGGAGTTTATTTTAGTTTGAACTTAAACTACCTTTCTTGATCAAATGAGTTGTCAGTAGAATAATACCATCATGACACAGAAACATGATGGTGTTAGCTTCATGCCGTGGGGCTGTTCAGCTTCAGCTAGTAAATAGGCCTTTAGACACACTTCTCAACGACAGTCTATTTTGGACCAAGTCATGAAAAAAATGACTTCATTGTCAGAAAAGTAAAGTTTTGAAATTGTCCTAGCCAGAGCAAAGACTTTAATCAATTTTTAAAGAGAACTAAAAGACCTAAATCCATGTTCAGTATATTTTTCAGGTGACCTAAAGAGGTCTATGTACGAGTAATGACATCTGTTAGGTAGAGTGTGGACACAGCTTTGTATTGTGTATTATCTTTTTTAAATGTATTTTGTCTTGTCATATTAAGTTCTTGAAAGAAAAAATGGAATTTATCCGTACCTGGTGTACGAGGATTATGACCCAAAGCCAAGACTAGGTGGCAAAAGACAGTCTTGAAAAAAAAAAAAAAACGTTAAATGAAACGGGCCGGGTTCAAGCACACGGGTTTGCAGTCAGGGAAGGCAATACTTTCCAAAAGCGTGAGGCAAAAGCACAACATCGTTCATCAAACAGCGTCGAAGCTCATGATGAATTAGTGGCGAGGAATGTGGGAAGTACAACAAACTGGCGACGAAAGACAGTGAGGCACGAGGTTCAGTACAAGAGGTTATCGGTGATAACAAGGTGCAAGTGAGGAAGGCACAATCAGAAGCGGGTGAGCACAAAAGTGAAGGGAGGGTTAGGACACACACATGCAGACATGCCCGTTGGAGTGTAGTGGAGTGTTTGTTGCATGGATCAAGAAGGAGCCCTTCCAGTGTTGTGAGACTGACCACAATATTTGCTTTGCAGTGTTTTGGAACCACAAGAAACCATAAAAGATGCTCACACAGTGACCATGTAGATGCTATTTTGCGAGTTGTGGCGTACGCCCACGTTGTATTGTCCCGTAAGTGCACCGTGACTACAGTTTGTTGACCTTGAGAAGCTCTTCTCGGTGTTTGCAGAGTACAATGTGTATGCGTGTGTCACGTGTCATACATCCCAAACGTTTCTCTGTATGTTCTCCAGACGCATAAAGAGAATTTCCTTGAAAGTATTCTTTAATGGAGAGCAGATGCAGTTTTCCAGCAGCAAGCCAAGCGCTCTTTGAGTTCCGTGTGACTATAAGTAGAGTGGCCTGTTGGAATTTAGCTAAATGTGCTTCGAGTGGCTGTGCGGCGCTTGGCTTCTCTATTTGGCTGAGTCATTAGAAAATGCTTCACAAAATGGAAATTGTACTTCCAGCCTTCCACAAAGTTGAGAGGAAATTGCTGCTAAGAAATAAGTGAACTGAAACAGAAATGACCATTTTAAAGTGCAATTTGAATGCTCCTACGGTCGCACAGTTCTACAATTTTTATACACGTGTTAGAGTTATGATGCGATAAAATACTGAATTCATGGACTGTTCACAGTGTTTTCTGAATTTGAACAAAGGGGAGGCAGTCTCGCTTCTTTGACTGGATTATGACTTGATGCAGTGTCTGATGACACTGTAAACTTGTTTACATGTTGAAGTGCTATAGCGCTTCTACACCATCAACGTGCTGACAGGTTCTATGCCGGAGGTCCAAATCCTATATGAGCTAAAGTTAGCCTTTATTCTTGGACTCTCCTACCCAGAATACATTCCTCCCTGGTCGAGTTTTTTGCTGTTTCAACAGGGGAGACGTGGTATACTGTATAGTGTTTTTATACGCCCATCAATTGATTCTACACTGGATTCCCTTGTTGTGGTTTTTGGGATGGGAAACACACCAAAGGGGAGAGGGTGTTTATTTGGCAACAGATGGCTCAGCACGTAAACCACGGCTTGAGGTTTTACCCCAAACACCCGTGAACTTTATTTCTATCATGTGGCCTCAGTGAACTGGAATTGCAACTCCGAAAACAAACACCTTATCTTGTTGTGACTATCCATCGAGGCTTGAAATCTGCAACGCGGTACGACGAGGGACAGAAATTTGAGATCAGACACTTGTTGCAATGAAGGTTTCAACTATTCTTTTCATTGTCATCATGCATTGACCTCCTGTTCGTGTTATCTTTTTTTGTTCTACTGGCCTGACCAGTCAAACCCTGTACTCCCTTCACCCTCCAGCCACACGCACACACTGGCCTACTAACCCAGCCATCAGCCCGTCCCGCGTAACCTGCCTCATGCAACTGCCTATCCAGTGCGCTTCAGTACATGAAGGACACGTCTGCATCAACTGACAAAGTGTCGCACGTGAACAGGCTGATGATGCTCGCAGAACAACACAGTGCAGGAACGCAAGTTGCTGAAAAATGCCACAGAAACACAAATACTGCTGAGGGAGTCTCGTCCCTCGGAGTTCTGCATCACTTTTTGAGTAAATAAATGTTATTCCAGCCAAGACTGAATGAATCATGTGAGGACAGGAACAAGCGGTTTTGACTAATGGGTGGACATTGCGAGAGCCAAACATGTCATCATCTCATACTTCTGTTTTTTGCTTTGCTGTATTTCATTGTGAACAAAGGCAAACAGCCAGGGAGCAGGCTGCGGCTGGAACCAGCTAGATCAGACCGGTAGCTCTTTGGGGGAGGGGGGAGTGAGAGAAAGAGGAGGCTGAGAAGGGGGGCGGTGGTTGGACTGCGGTTGTTGGTGAGGATGAAGAGGAACTTGGGGCTATAAGAAAGGGATAGAATGGCTGGAGGAGGGGGGAGTAGGAGGTTAAGTGTTTTGCAGGATGGATGGATGGTCTGGCAAGCAGACAGCTCTGGGTCCCCCTCTCCCCCCTCCTTACATTAGCCAGTGATGTAATGCAGGCTCGAGCTATTTATGGCCACGCTGCTGCACAGCTTCCACAGCGTCAGCACACTGAGCTACATTGATGAGCGGTGAAAGTCTCGGAGAGACCAAGACGGAAACAACCACCAGTAGCACACAGCCACGGCAACCAGGTGTTGCTTCCTGTTCCTCGTCCGGATAGAAATACAAAGCTTGCTCCTTTTCAGACGAGAAATTCATTCTCGTTTAGCGTCAAATCAATATCACTAAAAGGTGTCTTTTGATCAGTCCATATTTCACCAGAAAAATCGAGATGTTCCAGTGTGCTGTGTGAACTGCGTATTGGTCAAGCTCCCACACTGGTTTTGTAAAAATTAACTGCAAGCAGACAAAGTAGAATCTATGCAAACTGCAATATATTTAAGTTTGCTGACAGGGTGGACATTTTTTGCCCCTGATATTGACGCGATTAGCTATCATGGATGATTTTCCAGATTGGGCCAGACATATTTTGTCTGCACTTCTCGTAGTGTGACATCATAATCCATGCCCACTGATTACGATACCCCTATAACACTGAAATGAAAAGTCACATCTGTTTGTATGTTTTTTATATATCTTCAGTGTTGTGTGACATAATAACGACAAATCTCTCAGTCAATGCTGTGAAGTTCTTCACCCCCATTCAAGACTGCTGTGGTGTAGTTTAATCCAGAGTTGTTTTTGTGTTTTCAGCTATGCCTTGAAGTCTTGCAAGTGAAGCAACACCTCAGTGTAGAACTCCGCAATCTTGAAATCAAACAGTCAGGCTTTTATTTTTGGATACTTCAATCCTGTTCGGCAAGATTTAGCTGCCGCAGGCAAGTCGTCGCGTGACACAAGCCATGCTGACGTGTGCCTCCCAGAGTTAGTCAGTAGCCTGAGGGTCTAGACAGGTCGACTCCTTGCGCCTTGCACAATGGAGATGTCGAACGGGGTGGACAAAGGACAAGGGGGGTAGATAGGTCTTGATAAACCCTCTGTCTGCACCTGACGCCTTCCCACAGTGATAACCTCTTTTCCTCATTACCTGACGGCATCTGACATGTACCCTATTTTCACAAGGAACTGAACAAAGGCCACTGTAACTGTGACCTTCATACGTGGCCACCTCTGACAGTAAGTCTGTCTCTGTCTAAATCCATACATGTACCTCTCGCTGCTTACTTCCCACAGAGTGGCAGCTCTTTTACTGCAGCGTCTCATCATAAAGACACATGCAACAGGTGAACACTACGATTGAAGTAGGGAATGTTGTCGAAATTACATTTGTTCAAGGTCAGTCGGTGTATAATGAGGGGTGGTTATATAATTATACTCCCAAGGCTAATTAGGTCTTTGACTTTACATGTCTTTGCTGGAGAAGTTAGGAGGAGTGTGCTCTGATAGTGAAATGGACTTTTTCTTCTTCCCTTCCATGCTATGGGACATCCACTTATTTTGTGTAGCTTTTTTCATCGTTCGGGTCACGGGTGAGGTAGAACCGATTCCAAACAATTTTGTGCAATAGTCAGAGCACATCCTGGACTGGTCGACAGTCAGTCGGATAGCACATCCAAACAAACGAGCATTCACACCTGTGGACAATTTAACCTCTGGAATGAGCTTAGCATCCGTGTTTTTGATTTGAGGGAGAATGTTTGAGTACCCAAAAGAAAACCAACTCAAGCGCACAAATAACGTGGAAATGCCATCTCAGAGAGTCGATCCCCCAAACCACATGATTGTGTTCTCGTACTTACGTTTGTTGCAAGTGTTTGGAGCAGTGCTTAACCAGCAATTCTTTAGCAGACCCTATAACCAAAGAAAAGTCATGGACACACAAACTCCTGTGTCTCATTTGCCTTTCATTAGGTGTCCCTTACATGGCTTTTAACTGTATCTGTTTTGTCAGTGTTTTAATCTAGACCACCAGTTTCAGCCATTTGGTACCCAGCCTAAAGTGTGACGCAACAGCTGTGCGCTCGGTCTGTCAAAGTGACAAAATGACACAAACATGCAGTACATAGAACATAGAACAGACAACTAACTGTGAAGACGTTATAAGGATCATGTACAATTGGCCTTGTGAGATTGAACACAATTATAGGCAAGGTTTTAGGTAAACGGAAGCTGTTTTTCGAGAGCAGTGTAAAAATAATAAACCCATATAGTATGACAGAAAAAAAAATCTCTCCTAACAAGTGATCTTCATTGGATGTATATTGTTGTTCCATGGCTTTCAGTGTGAGTCTCTCTGTTTTTGTGTATTCTTCTTCACTTGATATTGCTTGCAGAACAAGTTCCTCCTTGTTGTGGAAAAAGTCCCAAAGACTAAGATTAAGCCAAAGCTCGTAGCTGTTTTTGCATGGTCACGGAACGCTGAGGTGAAGAAATTGTTTTTAAGAAATGATTTCAAAACTGCCAAATTGAGGACAAGTTTTATGTTTGGTTTTTTTTTTTGGAGGGGGTGCAGTTTATTCCATGGATGAATAATTGTGAATTGTTAACATTTGCGGAACCTCCACCGATGCAAATACGGTCTATTGCATTACAGTATTGCGGCTGTACTGTACATAGTACATACAGT
Organism: Syngnathoides biaculeatus; assembly: GCF_019802595.1. Classification (NCBI taxonomy): domain Eukaryota; kingdom Metazoa; phylum Chordata; class Actinopteri; order Syngnathiformes; family Syngnathidae; genus Syngnathoides; species Syngnathoides biaculeatus. The sequence goes on along the minus strand of NC_084643.1, from coordinate 29,634,386 downwards.
ATGTACATGTCTCTGATACATTCCCTGCTGTTTTTGTTTTTCTAAATATTTTGGGTGTGTCCCTCTACGCTGGCAGCCTTTTAACTACCTGAACAGCTTCTCCACCCAGTGTTGATTTCTGGCAATGGTGGCATGGGTTTCTTTCTTGTGCCATCACACCCACTCAACTCTGCAGGCCTTGGATGGCAAAACACTGACTCAGAAGTCCTATTTATGTAAAACTGATGGCTCGCGCTCAAGATGGGAAAAATCCAAAATCCAAAAATGGTCACACTGTTTTTTTTTTTCCTGTGTTCCCCGAAAAGAGAGCAGGAAAATTGAGAGAAAAACTTGTCCGCCGTTGGCCATTTGCATGTTTTTTTTTATTGGCCAGGTGCAAATTCTGCACAAATAACAAATTAAAAACATCAGACAATGATAAGAAAAAGTGGAAAGATGTCACACTTTTTTTTAATTAAAAATAAAAACAGTGGAAAAAATACAAGACACAGTCTCACAATTCCTTTTCCATCCAATCCAGGTTGTAGTATGCCTTTTGCCTAAATTCAGCTGGAATCGATTTCAGCTCCCTGTAACCCTTAATAAGTGATACTGATGGATGATGGATGGACGGATTTTGTCGAAGATGAATGTTACAAGTTAGTGGCTGTTTGAAAAAGTTAAACAAGACAATTTAAATTTTAATGTGAATTTCTCCGGGCATTCCGGTTTCCTCACACAACCCAGAAACATGGATTAAGTGGAGAGTAAATTGCCCGTAGGTCTGATTGTGAATGCGACTCTTGTCTGTCTCGGTGTGCCCTGCGGTTGGCTGGTAACCAGTTCAGGGTGTACCCCGACGTCTGTCAACGACAGCTGGGATCGGCGCCAGTGCTCCCATGACCCTCGTGAGGATAAGCAGCTCAAAAAATGGATGGTTGGAAATATTAAATATTACACGATATCATCCATTTTTAAAATCTGATTTCACGATATCACACTAATACTAATTGTAACACGACACTAATAGTTTGTCATTGATGACCAAAGCGCAGATGTAGACATTTTTTTCAACTCTCGAATTTATTTATCTACTTCACATTTCGCTAGTTGCTCAAAACTTGTTTAAACATTTTTGGAAAACAGAAAAAAATAACAAGTTGAACTAACAGAGAGCAAAAACATTGGCATTTTCTATTGATACTGTGACAGCATGTTAAAAAATTGAGCAGTTAAATTATTATGCCAATGATGTGTTTGCCCTCCAGTTTATTGGAATGATTTTAGCTTGTTTTGCAAATCCAAGCTGTGAAGTGGAAAAAGTTTTACACGTCCCTAATACAGTATCTACAATGTAATTCCTAACCATTCTGACACTCCACACATTCCCTTGTTTGTTACCTGAAGCCCTGATGGCTGTAAGGTGAGGAGCAACTGACAATGGCTTGGTTATCATTCATTCCTTGTCTCCTCACTGGCACTCCTTTGGCACAGACCCAACAGCCTGCAGGTTGTGTAACAAGCGACCTGCCCCCCAAACACACACACACACACACCTGTCACCAGCAGCAGTCTTTCTTTTACCGGCGGTTAATGACGCTTTTTACATGGGCGTCGGTCTCACTGTATTGTCTGCTGCTCTCATTGGCTTTTCCGCACTCTCATTCATGCTCCCGATATTGATTAGCGAATTCGATTGCCCCCCCGTCTCTGACGTGCCCACTTGATTTGTGGAATGGACATTTACAGTGTTTGCTTCAGTGCACTGCTCATACATAAAAAATATTTTTAATGGGACTTTTCCCTGCTCTTACAATATTTCTTTTTTACAAAAATCCAAAATGCAACTTATCAGATATTGATTAAAAAAATGTGTATATATATATATTTTTTTTTTTAATTCATATCACTGTTATCAAATTGTGCAAAAAGGGCCCAAAATCATCCACAATAGGAGAGGAGATGTGCACTTTGAAAGAGTTATTCAATAGATAAATATTTTTGTTCTTTTTGCTTTTACAGATCTGCTTCCTGGTGTCAACTTTCCGTGGCCGGGTGTTTTCCGAGGACAGCTGTGCAGCTGTGGCGCTCTTCTCTCACTATTTCCACCTCAGCCAGTTTTTTTGGATGCTCATACAGGTACTGCACTTGAAAAATACCTTTAAATTGACTTAATTTCAACATGTGCATCGGTTACACATGATTAAAATGTCTTAAAGTAACATATACTATCTGATTATTTTCAAGGAAAAGAGGGAATCTACATCAACTGTCCACATTTGATGTGATTTCATGTGCATCATAAAATTACCTTTGTTTTTTTGCTATGTCAGTTAGCATTAGCGGTGTTGGGACCCTTCACAATACGTCGTGATTTTATTTTATTTTTTTAATATGTAAGGTAAAAAAAACATTAAAAAAGATCCATGCTCCTAATGGGCTCATTCATAAGAGGGCCAAGATGTGAGCGTGACTTGATCTTTGAACCAAGGGTGGTGCCACTTAGCAAAACCTCATGCAAGCGGCTCCTATCCCCTCCTTGTGTGACCATCTGACCCCTTCTTTTTGAGACTGTGGTCTTTTTTGGGTGTTGCGTAATGAAAAAAAAATTCATGCTGGCGTGACTCTGAGATCTAGCATGATTTATGAAACAATTCCTCTTGTGCTGGAGCACCACAAATCTTCACATCTCCAAAGTTAAAGATGAAGATACTCCGCCAAAGAAATATTATCATCGCTATGTACTGTAGATCTGGTCGTAAAACCATTTTAATCCTTCAGCGGGACCATTCAGTATATGACTTCTGATTGCAGGGAACACACAGGAATTCAGTAACCGTGACCTAAAGTCCTTTCAACCACAGGCTTCAGATAAACCCCTTGCTCCTCCTGCTCCCACTTTTCAGCACAATAGTCTCCTATTTTAAAATGATTAAAGGGCATTTCATCAAAACAAATAGATGGAAATGCTGTATTCAGAAAACTTTATCATCTCTCTTCCTTTCATTGTCCTCTCTTTGTTGTCTTGTGCCAAGTCACGTACAGAACACGAGCTTTGTTTCCAACTATCAGTGAGCTACGTTATAAAATGTCATTTTTTTCTCAAATAATCTAAATAAAATAATGTATGAAGCATTGGAAACAATATAAAATCATTTTTACTCAAATATATGTTCCAAATCTTAACATTAATAGAGTACTTGGAATGCTACATTTACAGTATGTTGTCAGTACTTTATAGAATTTTTTTAAAAAAAGCGCACTGCTACAATAACAGTGTTATACATAAACAAAGACAATAATAATTAATGGAGAAGTCTGAAAAGCTAATAATCTTGTTGTCAACAATTTTTTTTTCCCCAAGCACTTTATATGCTGTGCTTTTTTTTTTTTTTATATAAGGACAGAAAAACTGACACGAGCAGAATAGTCAAGGCACTTTATATCACAAAGCCAGACATCAGCTCTTGAAATGAGGCTGACAATTATACTACGATATCACAGCCACCATGGTTGTAATTGATGGCTGTCACCGAGCCTCTTTGTCCTCCTCAATGTCTTTCCATTGATCCCAGTGATGTCTCAGCACTCCTATCAGGCAGACACTCAAGAGCCTATCTTCTGATATTAACAGGCGCCAGCAAACCAATTTCAAACCACAAGGAAATCAATACATGCAGCATGCATGCTGATGGCGGGGACTTTATCTTTGATAGTGGATGAGTGGACGTGAACATCTAATAGTCAGGGGAATAGCCAATATCATGCTGGCAGAAGGCAGGCTATATCTGGATCCGGACCGGATTTTGCCTGCTTGACTGTCGGGCGGGGCTCCCTGTCGTCAGTTTCCAGAGAGGCTGCATATGATTACATAACTACGCTGCACTTTTTAAGGTAGTCGAAAATGTTTTTGGTCTTGGCCGGTTTGTCACACAAACACTGCAATGTTTTGCCTTCATGCGCTGCCATCGGGGCATGATGATCATGTCCTGTCAGTGGCCCAGGAGGTATTCATCCTAACATTTGAGGCAACAACAAGTGGTAATTTAACCTTAAAATAACAGCTTCATGGTGTGCTGGATCGTAGTAAGGAAAATGGTGTCTGTCATTGCTATGGTGACACTCAAAGCATTACTTTAGCAGCCTATAACACAAGTAGACCAGTTAGGACAGCTGTCATGTCGTGGTAGCGTCAACATTCGGGTAATGTACTAAGTGCTTGTGCTTTTGAGACATTTTGTAATAAAGTGGATGACTTCTTTAGTAAGTTTTCGCTCAGCTGTTTAACTTTAATATTGCTATTTTAAATTTACCACAGTACTTTGAAAGTAAATTACAGCTCACAACCTGGACTTGCAACTGACCAAACATAATAGTTTTTTGGGATCTGAATCCTTGCTTGACATTTTTAGTCTTGAGTCGCAACCAAAATTTGAGTTACCAGAGCTAGATAGTGGCAACAAGCAATAGTTTGACAGATACTGAAGAATTCTTCAACAAATTGGCTAAAGGCTTACATCAAGCAGTTTACTGCCAGGCTAAACATAAAACAAAGAGAATGACACATTGTGCATTTAACCAAACCATAAGTTTGCCTAACAAATCAAGCTTAATGCTAGTACACAGTCCAAAATGCCATAAAAGGGCTAATAAAACTAGCATTGATGTTGCGGTACTTTAGAACTTTTTTCTTTTTTTCATCATCAAATGTATATACGGGCAATATGTCTATATGCGTGCACACCAGATACATGCCCATTGAATTAATGCATGAATGCATGATATAGTTTAATATTAACACAAGTTTTTTTTTTCCATTAGATCACAATGGAGGTTTGACCTGTGGCAGTATTGACTTTAAAGGTGTATTCTTTCTTACAATTAACAACATGACTAATGGCCCCCATCTTTGTGGAATTTTCTACAAAAGATGAAAGGAGCACTTCAAATACCTGTAAAATTCACAATAATAAATTAATTAATGAAAAAACAATCGATGGCTCAAGAACATGACCTGTTCTAGCACCCGCATTGCTCTTATTATGTTCCATTTGCACTAGTTGAGTTTTTACAAATGGTGACGCCACTTCAAGCACTATGGTAATGTTGATGCATCACTCTCTCTGAATTTAATCCCGTACGAATGATTGGTGGATATTTTTTCATTTTAACTTGCCAGCCAATCGAAAAAGGGGTTTGTTGAAAAATCTGAATCTGTATTTTGACAGACTGTCTAATTTTTCGGGAAAATCTTATCATGCTGCTATTAAAAATTGTTACTGGTCTGTCAGCGGGAAAAAAAGAAAAGATTGTTTCCCCTGACCACATCCTATTATTTCCGTCATGACAAAATGATCAAGAAATAAACATACTTGTTTGGCTAACCACAGGAAAAACAATCCATTTTTTATGCTCTTCAACTAACGTCGACCTTCGCTGTTAACAGTGAATGAGTTCAACTTGAGGCAACATCTTCCATTTCCCGCCTGACATCCAAGGGAAAGCCCAGTTTGGATTGCGACAGTTCCCTATTGTCTTCGTGACGCACTCTTGGGCTCTTTCACAACCGCAATGCTGCTTTGGATGCTGCACGTGTGTGAAGCGCCGTTCGTTGCACTATTTTCTACAATGTAGTTAGGATTATGGCGGAGCAGAGGTTGCTTGTGGAGGAAGTCAGCATCACATAACCTCCTGTTGCATCACACACAGTGCTTGCTCTCTTTGCAAATGTGTTGACAGACGGGGTGACCAATGACAAACATCGTCAGCTTTATAGGTGTCATATAAAGGTTCATTGCTCTGAACAAAGAGCAGGACGGTCTTTTGTGTCCTTAGGTCATACTGCAGCTTCATTTACATGCTGTGAACTTTAAACTTGTCTGGTGGCTACACCTGCTCATGCTCTGTGAGAAGGTTCTTATGTAACAATGTGTTCGATGGACAAGTGTGAAACAGCCAGCTGGATTACAAAGCAGTTAATTTAATTTTGTATACCACTGGTGTCGTGGCCGAGCCTGAGCCTATCCCAACTTATATTTTAGGAATTTAAGGGGATGTTGGAGAAAGCCACAGTATCTAAAGAAAATCCACATACGCATGAGGACAATGCACAGAGGAGATTCAAACCCGGATCTCATGACTATGAGGGAAATACTGTGTTGGTATAATACTATAAAGTATATCGCGTGTTTACACGAAGAGATGGCGTTTGACAAGGCAATGTGTAAAAAATGATGGCGAATGCTGTATATAAATGTTTTATCTGTTTTGTTCGGCACTGAGGATTTTTGTTTTCGTGGATATTTTTTGAGAGCCCTGCAAATGCAAACGGAAGTTTGAAGTGATGGAATTTGAAGGGATAGTGGAAGAGGCAAACGAACATGTTACTTGGTTACAGAAACTATCGATCAATTGATTGTTTAGGGGAAGCCAGCAATAGCATTAAAACCACATTTTTGTTTGATTTAACCAATTATGAGTGCCTAGTAATTAGATATAGTTGTCAATTTTGCATAATTTGCAGACCTGAAAAGGAGGCTCAGTGGTTAGAGCACTGGTTTGGTGAACCAGCGGTTGTGGGTTTGTATCCCACTGGGGCCTCCACTCCCTGAGAAGGGTTGTGTCAGGAAGGGCATCCGGTGTAAAAATTGTGCCAAACATATATATATGCGTTCATCTGAGATGATACGCTGTGGCGACCCCAAAAGGGACAAGCCGAAAGAAACACACATTGCAGACCTGAAAAAAAATGACTGGCTCCTTCAATTTTTTTTTTAGAAGCTCCAAAATTACATTGCTAAGTAGGTGATTTCATCCATTTTGTCCACAGGCAGTAAATTTCTGGCAGGTGCTTGTAATGAACGATGAGCACACGGAGCGCCGATACCTGCTGTACTTCCTTCTGGGCTGGGGTCTTCCTGCTCTCGTCATCATCATCCTGGTCATCGTGCTCCTTGGAGGCTTCGACTGGAACATTCACGCTGTCTACGGATTGGTGCAAGGGGATGTGTAAGTGGCTTGTGTGTGTTTTTTAAGTGATGCAGCTTGTTTCCTTGAGTAAATACCTGACTTGGTGACATCATGTGAGGTGATTGCTCAGCCAATCAAATGAATGAACCAGGAAAGGAGTCAGTCATTTGCATGCTTCTCCTCACACAGAAACCTCAGTCTTCCCTTTAGAGGTCAAAGCTCACTACCGGCAAAACAAATTACAAAAGCGAACTGACGGCAACCATACCCTCGCACTTAGCGTGTGTGTGTGTAAAGTCGAAAGCTATAAATAACTGCGTAATTTCTGTAAGTAGAAAGAATGTTAAAACTTCAAAACAAACCAATGCTCACGCATACACAATGTGTAATGTTTTTGCAAGTGGCTGTTTTTTTTATGCTTGGCATCCTCATATGTGTTAAAGTCAAACACTACTAAAGTTTGGATGTGAAGTCACATCTAAAATTAGCTGGTGGCCTTAGGTGTGGCTGCTATCCTTGGGACCGAGCGTGCACGCCAGCTTCCTGTGGGCGGGTAAGTGGCCCTGAGACAGTGGGCACATAGATGCAAAATGTGCAGATACAGAGGAGTATTCAGTGTGCCCAGAAAAGTAAAGTTGGCCTTCCTCTTTTGCGGGAAAGAGGCGGCATTCATCATAATATCCAATTCCTTTAACTGTCTGTACGGTGATGCTGATAGCCTGCCCTTGGTAAACATTCGGAAGACACAACATTAGGTACTCCTACGAAACCTATTGAGATCTCATATAATGACAGCATTCACTGAACTGTGTTTATTGAAGTAGTTTTTAGCTTCATGTGACGAAATAAGGAATCTGTATGATTACAAACAACTTTGCCTGTTGCAGTTCTGCACCACTGCAAGCTACAATCACAATTATTAACACAAATTATTGTCCAATATGTAAATAGCATTCTAAAGCAAAACATTATTATATTTGTGAAGGCAAAATGATTGACACAGCAGTGGGATTTGGATTTCATTAGGGGCAACCGGTGAAGTGGTTTATCAGTAACTGTACAGTAGATTATATGCCTGTGCACAGGACAGTATCTAAAAGTTGGTGTCGGTTTTAATAGGGTAACTTTCAATGGAAATTAAGGTTTTGAATACATTAAGGATGAATGATGAATAATTACACAGAAGCACCCGTAGTGGAGTGGTACATGTTGTTCCCTTTCTCACGTAAGAGTTCAGTTCCCGATCACTGCCCCAGTACCAAGCCAGTGCCGGTCCCAAGGCTGGATTAAAAACAAATGTGCGTTGTGTCAGGAAGGGCATCTGTCATGAAAAATGTGCCAAACAAACCATGCAAGCGACTCTCTGTGGCCATGAACTGAAACTCAAATCTTAATTTTTGGTCTGAGAAAGTATAGTACTTTCAGAACCTTTTGTCTTTCCTTCAAATGTTTTCCTCACCAGCCTGAAGTCAATGAATAGACTTATGGCTAAAGTGCTTTGAGCAGGATTTCCCTTTCTTGTGGGATTTTCAGTACAGTAAACTCTCACACCCCCGACACAAGGCCACTACAGTACAAATATCCATATTAGAGTGTGTTTCCGCCCTCATGGTCTGTCTGTATTGCAGTTGTGTATTTGGCATAGCTTATGCCATGTTATGACTACTACTGAGCCAATTAGTTCTCTCTCCAGTCACTCAAGTCTGAGGTCCTACAGTATTTGGATTCCACACTCCCACCACTCTTGTGAAATAGACAGTCACATGAGTGTTTCGGTGCTTGCTCGCCACTTGGTTTCATAATAGAAGAGTGCTGATTTTCCCAGCTTCTGCTGGGAAACTGATGCTGTGAGGAAACGGACTCAGAGAGAGGGTAGTGAAAACAGTCACAGCAACAGAACTGTAGGAAGCAAAAAACATGGTGGGGGGATTACATGAAGCTTTTCTGAGACACCTTTAAAACCTTTGCAACTGATCGGTGACCAGGTCAGTGTGTGGTCCTCCTTTCGGCCAAAATCAGCTGGGATAGGCTCTAGTGCCATGTGACCCTGAACACAACAATAGGTCTTGAGAATGGATGGATGGACCTTTTAAACCTGCCCTTATCCACCAGTCTGTTGTGCCGCAGCCAAAACATGATATATTGTAGACAAGCGTCCTACCGCAATACTGTGTTTGTCAGGCACAAGATGAAACAGCTAAACAAAAGGGGTTTCTATTCTCTACAACACTGAATGCTCCAAGTAACATATTACGCCTGCTGGCACGTTGGTACTCCAGTGCACACAGAAATGTCAACAAAGTTGAGTGTGGCCCGAGATATCTTGAGATATCAACATTTGGTGTCACTATATGCTGTATATTTTTATTTTTACATTTCTTCTCAATATCCTTGGATGCTTGTTTAGGTGCTTCATCCCCAACATCTATGCTGCTCTGTGCACTGCTGTGCTGGTGCCACTCATCTGCTTGGTTGCTGTGCTGGTCATCTTCATCCATACCTACCAGGTCTCTCAGCAGTGGAAGGCTTACGATGACGTCTATCGCGGACGTGCAAACAGCACAGGTACACGACATATCTCAACATGTACAATACTAAAAACGTAACTGTTAACTTTGGTGACATAGTACCTTTTTCTTTTAGAACATTCAAGAAATACATTTGATCTCAGCGTTTTATCTTTCACCACCACATCAAACCCTTGGATTTCCGTGTATACAACACATGCGCACATTTTCCTGAGATGCTGACACGTTAGTCCAAGTTCTTGTGAGACCGTGCACTTGTACCGTCAACAACAACAATGGCAAATTATGGTGTCAGATGAGGATCACGTTGGGGGTTTTGTTCCAAAGCAGACATTTTACCCCATCATCAAGCCACACAAATGTCTCCTTTCCTGCTCACTCAGGATTCTCCCCCATTGTTGTTTGTTTTCATCTGGCATGTCTTATTTTATGTTTTTGTTGACTTCCTGTTACAGTCTTACAATGCCACTTAAGGCCTGGCAGGGCTCTACACTTTTACTCTAGTAGCACTGGCGTGACCAAACACATCATCACATGATTTGGTCGGATCATTTTTTGAGGAGGTACAGCAGGACCGTGCCACACCATAGTTTTGCATGAAGTAAAGATTTACACTGACTCGAGATATATTTACTAAATGTTTTACAGTGAACGGGAACATTGTCTGCAACAAGCAGTAGCAGGAAAAAATGGGTCGATTACATTTGAAATAAATAATTACAATACAACAATGGCTTCGCTTTTATTAGATTGGTTGTTTGACTCAGAGGGGTCAGTTCTGATTGTGAGGGTTCACAACCCTCTTCCTCTGGGAACACAAAAAAGGAAAAGCTGTAAGGTTACTTTGTGAGATTACCATCTTACCGGACTTTACAAGGTAAGTACGGGCTACCTACTGTTGCCTGTTCGCCAGAAGTGCAGATGAGTTGATGTCTCACACTTTCAAAAGAATACGTAGCAGGCGAGCCTCGATATAGGTACGTGGTGGCCACTGGCTATACACAATGGGAAACTTTGTGGTCTGCATTTAAACAACAGTGCTGTTGGGCACTCACGCAAGTGCGACGAGATAAAATTTTTAATCGTACAATCTGAAGGAAAGGTCCTGAGCCCTGCCTGGCATACAGCTTTGCAGCAGGTTTGTGTGGACATGTTTCTTGAAACAATTCCATGTTTACAGAAAACTTTTCAAACTAAATGGATTGGCTCCATTTCCATGTGGAAGTGGCCCTGGACGTTTTCACTTAGGGGTGTACTTTCTTTTGTTGCCAGCGGTTGAGACATTAATGGTTTTCTTTGTATTGAGTTATTTTGAAGGCACAATAAATTTACAGTTATGCAAGGTGACATTTCTCATGTCATAGCATGTCCCATGAAAAAACAAAAAAAGCTAAAAGTGTGCTCACTTTTGTGAGATACGACTGCATTAGATCTGTCATGAAGAGACTACTTTATGCGATGTCAGAACAAAATTCTGCCACATCGTACCCTGAAGCACAGCAAATAAATGTGCTGGAAAAAGTGAGAATGTAAAGTGAGAATAATAAAAGTCAGGAACACGGCATGATGTTGTATGCTGAGTGAGGAAGGCAAAGAGAGAGGGAGCAATAGGAACCAGAAGGGTGAATGACGGCTCAGAGAGGCAAAACACTGACTGTGTAAAGCCTGGGAGCAAAAAAACAACTCGGCACAAGCAGGAATGTATCGTTTTAACACTAGTTTAAAAAACATCTCCAAATATTTGACTTCAACAGTAAAGTGGCGAGATAATCTTCAAGCTAATCTGTGTGAGAGTGCAGCATGCGGGCCCACAGAAACTGGGAAGGAACGTGTGAAACTCTCGACATCACTGAAATGTGTATTAGTGCACTTTTCTTCCGACCTAAATCGACAGATCGAAAGAAAAACATGAACAGAACATATGTATTAACTGAAGAACGGCTTCTATCTAAAGCCAAGCCTTATCAGAATGCCCATTGGTTCTATGAGGTGTGTTTACATGACAATATGTTCTTTTCACAGATTAAATATCTGTTGTTGCATTCTTATGCCTGGCGGTGTTCTCCCACTGCACTTTGATCGCTGCTTGAAGAGGAATGTTAGCACCTAAAAGAGATGGGTGAGGTTTGGTTGGATTGCGCTGTATTTTCCCTCATTATGTATCCAGTCCGTTCAATTGTTGCATTAATATTTAGTTTTCTGACTGGCTCGTGATGTGCTGCTTTGCAAAGCAAGCACTTGCGAGGGCGGTGTCGACAATGTATTTGTTCTCACGCTGAATAGTACATACTGTATATTTGTCAAGGTGACTGAATGTTATAAGGTCCAATTGGGACTTCTGCAAAGCCTCCACACGCGGTGTTGGAACGTGGCACGTCCTGTGTGTCTTTCAAATGCAACACAGCCTAAATACAAATGTGCCAGTGTGGCAACATGGAGCTGCCGTACATGTGCGATCACGCACACGACTCCGTTCGCTCAGCACATGCTCGATACAGCTGCTTGTTGTTACACCTGCTGGCCTCTGTAAGGCGGCCATGTCAGCACCGGCCGCGCTTTCTACCCGACTGTTTTGGTTGAACCCACTCCCTCTTCTCGGTTTATCCTCTCACAGCAGGACGCCGGCCCGATTAAATGTAAACTGGAGGTCATCCTGTGGAGAGAAGAAGCTCGCCCAATAGTTCATGACCAGGCTCGCGCTGTGGGGGTGTTTGGGTGTTTATTTTTTATTTCGGCCAGACGCAATCATATTCAACCTCCGTGTCTGTATCGCAATAAAGACCGACCTCGGTCTCCACGAATGTGCGCCATTCTCTGCGCACTTGTGCTTTAAAAGCAACCATTTTTTTCCTCCATTTAACTTGATTTTTTTTTTTTTTTTTTCAAAATAATAGTGACGCTTCACTGGCTTGTAATAGCGTTTCAGTCATTGCCATGACAACCCACGATCACACACTTAACATACTTTACCACTTTTTTAACTTGTAATGTTGACCCAACAAAAATTGTTGTGGTGCATTATGTTACATAGTAACAGCTAGCATGATCAAGCGGTACCCAAAGTTGGTGGGTACAATCCTTCACTCTGAGACTGTGTTGAAATGACCTTGAGCAAAATATTGAACCCCAGTTGCTTCCAATGCTGTCATTAGTAAATGAATGAGGGGACAGTGTGGGCAGCTGGAAAGCGTTGGCCTCACATTCCAGAGGACCTGGGTTCGATCCCAGTCCTCTCTGTATGGACTTTGTATGTTCTCCTCGTGTCTGCGTGGGTTTTCTCTGGACACTCCGGTTTCCTCCCACATACCAAAAACATGCAACATTAATTGGACACCCTAAAATTGCCCCTAGTTTGTCCCGATGTGCACTGCAATTGGGTGGCAACCAGTTCAGGGTGTACCCCGCGTCCTGCCCGTTGACAGCTGGGATAGGCTCCAGCACTTGTGAGGATAAGCAGCTAAGAAAATGGATACCATTACAGTGTAGTACATTATATTAAATATTTTGATATGCTGAAGGATATAATGTGTTAAACTCATGATGTCCCAAAAATGCGATGCTGCCCATGAATGGGTTAGCCCATTGAAGTCACGTTGCTTATTGGTGACACCAATGATCAGTCCCCAACCATTTTGAAACTGCTTTCTTCTTCTAGGGTCCTTAATAATGGCATTAGTTTGAGACACGCTTCTGAAATAAAGCATTTACTCAGATCACCTTTGATTACATGTTGTTATAAATGAATGATAACAATCCATGCAAGGGCAGTGATCATTGTAATGATTTCTCACAATGACTAACAAGGCAGGAATAACACAAATATACTGTCATTACGAATGTGCAACAACAATACTGGTGAACTATTACGGCTGGAAATCAAAATGTTCTACTGCTCAGGAAGCGTGTGGTGGTTACCAAATATTGTTCTTTAACCTTTTAAGGGCTAATCTTAATGGAGCAGCCTGGACCACCTTTTTGTTGTTGGCACAGCAAACATTATTACATTTCAGAGTTGTTTGGACAGACTTGGCAGCACACTAAAGACAATCAATGTTACTTTCAGGACAAGGCTCTTGCGCAGGTTATATTTCTTAGTGTTTGACTTCTGTATTTACTGTAACTACATTTAGTAGTAGGGCATTCACCTATGATATTACAAAAAAAATCAAAGTACACTCTTCATGCTTTAAAGTCAAGAAGTCAGTACTCTTGCTCCCTGACTGCTATTTGGCTGTACTTCTGTGGGAGCAGAGTTTTGGAATGTGCTTACATGGTTGGAAAACTCACAACCTCGCCGAGAAGGAGGAGGCTGACACAGATGTGCAGAGAGGGAAAAAGGGAAGCAGGAAAGTCCAAAAAGAGTGAGATTGAGTCATTTCTGGTCTGTCGTGGGACAAAACGTTCTGAGGAAAGTGAAAGTGTGGAAAAGAGGCGGCAGACAGACAGAGAGGAAAGGGAAGTTTGGACTGGGATATGCAGCACAAGCTGATCCAGAAAGATGCTGACAAGGTGTTGGAAGTTGCACCTAAGTGAAACGTAGGTCCTGTGTTTCATCCCTACTTGTGAAGTGAAGTGCACAGTCTGTTCTGCACACGGGCAGTGAATTTGGACATTTCGAAGGTCACTTTCAAATCCACACCGTGACTACGTGCTCCACGTAGGCTGATCTAAATTGGTGCAATATGCTCTCGGCTTCCCAGGATTAACTGGAATGAAGCCTGTGGCTGCACATTTGAGAATCCGCGCCACCACGCACACACGAGGCCATTTTCACTTCCCATTAAAAAGAGCCATTCTCATTTATGATGCATATTTGGGTGGGTTGCTTCTTTCAAGTTGTTTTGTTCTTAATTAGCTCTTTGTACAACAGTTTAATGAGGGGAGTGTATGTTCAAGCAAGACACCATTGATTGATACAAAGAGGAAAATATCCACTCTTCAGTTCTTTTTGAGGCTCGTGTTGCTCTTGTAGAGTAAATGGACGTGGCTTGCATTATCATTAATGAGCCCTGAACAAACACTGCATCGCCCAAAAAAAAAGTCAGCAATTTCTTCAGTAGTGTTTTTCTTCTATGAGCAATGCATTGACCTTATTGACAAAATATCTTTTGCAGGTGGTGGGCTCTATCAAGGTGTACAATTACTTTGGTGGGGATCAGTATTTGCATACAGTGTTTGCCCATGAGCGTGCGTCATTCAATGATCAGGGATTGATTGAGGGTGCATATGAGTCCATGTGGTAAGCATGTACTGGAGATCACGGTAAAATAGAAAAGGATCTCTATGTGTAGACCCACCCCCCTCCACTTTGCCATACACTTCTATGGTCTTTCATTTTATACAAGTGTTTTTTGTTTTAATAGTTTTTCATCATCTTCTTCCGTCTTGTGTTTCAGAGGTGCCACTGGTCCTTTACCTGTTCCTGCTCATCTTTCTGGTGTGGTTGTGGGCAGGACTTCATATGGGCTACAAGCAGATGTGGATGCTTGTCCTCTACATCATCTCCAACTGTCTGCTGGTGAGCTCATTCGCCTCCTTAATATTTGTTTAGCTGTTCATATGTCACCACAAATACTGCAGCGAATTGTGACTGCTGGTCTTCCTGGAGGTTTAAGGTCAGGGGCCGACTAACCATGAGGCAAACACGGGCAATTGTGTGGAACTCCAAGATTTCCAGGGGCCCATAAACATTTAATAAAAACAGAGCCATTAACTTTTTTTCAATTTAAAACAAATTTTTTGAGTCTGTTCACTCACTTAAAAAATTAAAATATTTAATCTATCAAGAGGTGGCACGGTGGAACACCTGGTAAAGCGTTGGCCTCACAGTTCTGAGGACCCAGGTTCGATACTGGCTCTGCCTGTGTGGAGTTTGCATGTTCTCCCCGTGCCTGCATGGGTTTCCTCTGGGCACTCCGGTTTCCTCCCACATCCCAAAAACATGCAACATTAATTGGACTCTCTAAATTGGCCCTGGGTGTGATTGTGAGTGCGGCTGTTTGTCTCGATGTGTCCTGCGATTGGCTGGCAACCAGTTATGGGTGTACCCCGCCTCCTTCCCGTTGACAGCTAGGATAGGCTCCGGCGCTCCCAGAGACTCTCGTGAGGATAAGCGGCAAAGAAAATGGATGGATGGAATCTGTCAAGATCGTTTTGAGTGCCTTCTCGTATGATGGATTATTCCATCTTCTTACCCATGCCATGCCCAGACTTGATTCAAGATTAAGGACTTGGTTGTGAGGAAAATAAAGATGAGGTATCACTGTGGAAACGAGGATAAGGCAAGAGGAAAACAAAAAGGTTTTATTAAAAAAAAAAAAAATCTCTAATCTTTAATTTTTTGTCACTGTGATGCTGGTGGACAAGTCGCACATAACAGTTTGGAGTTTTTCTTTTTGTCACTGGCGTGCAGATGTAATGGGCCTGTAAAAGTGTGTGGTGGATAAGGGTGATATGTGGCATCTCCGTGCAAAAGACAACAGTGTCGCACCAAAGTAAATATTATTTTTGTTTGAATGAAGGCCGGCTAATGAGTAGTGACATCACCAGCAACAGACATCGTTGGGCTTCCTTACGGGTAATGAGGTCAGCTCGGTGACATCATGCGGCTGGTTCTTTCTGGCCAATGGTGCAGCGATCCCCCTAAAAGTCAAAGGTCATGTTTTGCCAGGGTGCAGGGGAAATAGTTTGTAGCGCCGATGTGATATTTCTCAACTGAAAAAATGTCACATATTTGAAGAAGTTTAAGTTGCCTAATGTGTTCCAACATTCCAGCTTTTGCATGCTTTAAAAAACTAAAGCCCAAGGCCTGTTTAGCCTATTTGTATTTGTAGTTGACCTAGTAAGAAAAAAAAAAGCCCAAGGACATCAGGATGTTAAATTGACTAACAGCAAATAAACCTTTTTCCCAAACAGCTTCCCAGAAAATTAGACTCAGTACTAATAGTTCATATTATTGCCTGTGTTCTTTTAGTCAATTACTGAAACTGTGAAGTAGAAACAATTTGCTGTCATGGACCTGATATTTACAGCTGCCTTGAGACTTACTTTGGTACCACGGAAATTTAAAAACAAAGTCTGGCTTTACAGAGATTCTCAGTTTTGTTAGTTATGTTTGTAACACTTCACGTTGAATAATCTTAATGACAAACATCATACATACGGATCCAATTTATGATCGTTGGACGGGTCTACGTTCAAAATCTTGGGCGATGGCCAACATTTTCCACCAGTAAAGTTTTGAGTCCATAAGCCCTGTGGGCCGCCCATGTATTCCACACCCCTGGCCCATCGTCGACGCGGGGGGGACAGAATTGACTGTAGTTTGTAGAGCACGGCAGTGAGCTTCGTGATACTGTATTTAGAAAAGCTCAAGATTATTAGTGTTGTAAAGAAAGCTGATTGTAGTTGGCAAGTGGATTGTAAAGTTTAAAAAATTTATGATACTGTGTGTAAAATGTGCTGTACTGTAGCTACTGTAACTTACTAACAAGTTGAGTCATTGTTTGTTGCAACATTATTTTCTATTTGTTATTCCAATCACAGTTATTAAGAGATCAAGGTGATAAACAAGGTCCAGTCCGCACAGTATGCCAAATTCATCAAAAAAAAGAAGAAAATCACAGAAAAAAACAAAGACTGAAACATGCCGTGTTATCTTTTATTTCAATGTTTTTTTTTTCTTGTGTGTTGTGCTGGGAATTTTCCATTATGAAAAGTTTCCATTTACTCTCGATGCTTGTTGATGTGTTTGCGTGTTACGTACCTCCCAGCTGCTCTTGACTTGGCGCCATTAAACAGCCGCACGTGTTAGTGCACAGGACTCTTGTCTGTGCGTGTGAGTGTTGCCAGGCAGGTGTGACTCTTTAGCCAGATACTTAGAATCCATATATCACTCCTTTTCCTTGCATCCATCTCTATTAGAAGTCCGCACGTTTGGCAGAGCAGGCTGAACGAGGAGACAGTAATTCAATCACAGCAGCCCTTCCCCTCATTAGCACCTGCTGACTCACCTCATTGTAGCATCGCAAACAGTCCTCCAAGTCAGCCAGGCTGCAACATGGCTGCTTTACAATTCAATAGTGCCACTCTTATTTATTCAACCTTTTGTCCTGCTTATAAAAATAGAACACGGGTTATCTGCGCTGAGAAAGGGGATGAAGAAAAGTATATTAAGCAGTACAAATGATGACCTTGTTGAAATGTTCTCTAAAATGTTGAACTACCGTAATTTCTCGAGTATAATGCGTCCTGAAGGATAAGACGCACCCCCAGAGTTTACGTAAAAACATCATGAAAACCCTTCTACCAATGTACAATGTGCATCACCAATTTGCTCCTACCCATATGGTCAAAATATTTGGAATTATCTGTATTCATATTTTGTTAGGTTTGTACTTGTATTGTTTTTCAAAAAACAATGATGTAAAACAATCATTAATAATAATCATTGTGTCCCCATGACGCTTATATTACGTAGTTTGAGATCATGTTGTTTTGATAGCCACCAGAAACCAGTGAGGCGAGCTACGGACTACGGCGCTACTTCCGTGTTGGCGGCATCATTGGCACGAGTGAGGACACATTTCTTTTAAAAGCAGCTGCACCACTTGCCGTTATAGTCGACATTTTTTTGTCTTGGTTTAAGTTAAAACAAACTCACGGGCAGTCGTTTCTGATCTCAAGTGCAGTAGCAACAAACATGCTATGCTAACGATCGCAAAATGCAAGTTCCCCAAGGAGGTCATACAGTTCAAGTTGGTGGCTCACATTACTGTAATAAATCTCAATATGTAACATAAGACATCAAATATCATATCGAAAATGTATATGTATACCGTTTTTTAGCACTCTATGTACCTGTATACAACTATACAATGTGATTGTATTTTTTTCTTTTTCATCCATACCTAAATAGAATGCAGTCTATTAACTTTTTGGAAAAATTTGCACATTATTTTCGAGAAATTACTGTAGTTTTTTTGGGGAGTCGCTGCTGCGAAAAGGAGCTGTGCTAAGTGATGTCTGGATGTGTTCTTGACAGTGGTGTTGAAGCATTTCAAATGTCAAATTGCGTCCAGAAGCTATGCTTTATCTACGTCATCTACTTGTTTGCACTTTCTCCTCTGTTTATATTGCATTTCCACTGCCATACTTCTCTCCCTTGCTCTGTTTGGCCTTCTCTAAGCGTACGCTCTCTCCACTGATCAGGACACACTTACATAACAGCCGTGTTTTAAAGTGTGTTTTTAACGGCTCCTTTATTGTGCTAATGATCTCTGTGCTTTAGTACCTACGTTGTTTCCACGACCATGGACTGTCGACATACAAACTTTGACATGTTTTCACGCAGCAAGCACTTGAAGGACTGTACAGTTTAGTCTTGAACGTCATGAAACAAAAACGCAGATATAGATTTGTGGTGATTTTTAATCTAATCAAAAGCCCCAAAAGGTCATGTCCCCCACCCCTGAGTCCTTTCTCATCTGGAAAAAAAAGAACCCAACAAAAAAAAAAAATCATCAAATCATATGGGAAGACTTTTGTACAACTTGGCAGAGTATGTGTCTGGGGATTTTCATTTGTGAAGAGTGGTTAACAGTTAATAATTCATGTTGTAGTTCATCCTAAACGTGCTTGATGGGATTGAAATTTAGATTCTCAAATGATCCATCCATCTACTCATTTTCCAAGATGCGTATCCTGGATTATTACAAGCACAACTAACAAGTGAATGCCCTTGGTTTATGGACTGAGGGACAATCATGCTCGAACAGAAAAGGGCCTTTCCCAAGCTTTTGCAGGAAGCATATAATAGAACTTTCAGAACAATACAAATTTGATTATCCAGGCAAACAATATTTGTTCCTCGTGAATGCTGGGTGTTCCTCATTTTCAAAATACACCCGTAAATGTAGAGAGCATCAGCGCTGTTTTTGATCCGCTCTTTGTGTCATTGTTTCTGGCGGGGCGCAGCTAATGATGATTACCGACCGCACGCTGGTGAATGTGAGCTGTTGTAACGTGCAGCAAAAGGCCTGCACTTTGCTGACATACTGTACATTGGAGATACACAGTTTTGTTCAAACCCCAGGTTTTTAGACCATGATAAAAACTCCCAAACACCGGGCTGTAAAAATAACAAAACACGGAAATGATGACGCACTCTCCGGATGCACTCTAAGGTCTTCAAACCAAGAAGAAATTCAAACTCCATCCACCTGTACATGTGAGCTTTGCCACATTACTGTCCTCCACCAACTTGAGCATTTCATCTACTGTGGCTGCAGTCATCCCCGGTGACGGGTGTCGTGAAATACAAGATGGCCTTGCGGTATTTGACACCTCGGCTTTTTGGGGTAATTGACCCCTCTGTACAGGGCACTTAACCACGCCTCCTGAAGTGACGTCACGCCACGTGCGCTGACGTAAGACAAACAGTAAAAATGGCAAATACAATACAATACAATACATTCTGAACTGAGACAGACTCCATGCTTCTGATTCCATTCAAATCAACGATATATTATATATTCTAAATACAATACATTCTTAACTGAGAGAGACACCATGCTTCTGATTTCATTCAATCATTCACACGTTGCAATGTTATGCTAGCGGAGAACGTCTCATTCATTTATACGAGACGTGTATTAAAAATCAAATTTAGGGCATATCTTCGTGCAAACACAGTCTGGTTAACTTTCGGCCGCGAGCCAGCAAGAAACCGACACGTTTGTGCAGTCCGATCTTCGCTAAATATCGCTCAACAAAGAATAAAGTGTGTCAATCGTTCACACTCAGCAGTGTTATGCTAGCGAAGAACTTCAAATTCATTTATACGAGACATGTATTGAAAATCAAATATAGGGCATACCTTCATGCAAACATATGTGTTCCGGTTGATATTAGATGGATTTAGTTGATGATGCGGTCTTCCACAAAGTTTGATCCATCGAAGGCATTTTTCGTACTGGGACTTCAGTTTTGGAAAGGGTACGAATCGAACTCCACCAACTAGCCTTTCAGGATACCTGTCGTCACTATTACAAAGTCAGTGACTACACCTCTTAACCATATTTTTTGTTAAACAAACGCTAACTAAACCTATTCTGGACCATTCAATGTTGTCAGAGAAAATGGCGGGAGCAAAAACGTGCTTTGGTCTATGCAGATCTCCGGCCTCTGATTGGTCAGTGACGCGGATTGCGCAATATCCACGGAGGGGTCAATTCACATCCCGCCACTGTTTGACCAGGACGATTGGGTAATGCTGCGGAAGTGGCGGAGGCGCAAATAACAGGGCGCCAGTGATGTCATGTCCCAAAGATGAAGTCATCTTCCGTTAGCACTGCTTGAACAGATGCTGAGTTCTGTAAAGCTTTTATGACGCCAGTAATGTTGCAAAACTCTGTGTCGGAAACAGATTGAAGTTATATGAAGCCATTTAAATTAATTGATGTCCGTTCATTTCGCGTTTCCTCTCACGCTCTCCGCACAGGGACTGTATGTGTTTGCAGTCTACTTTGTCATGCACAACCAGCTGTGTTGGCCTGCTAAAGCCACTTACAACGTGGAAATGAGTGGTCAAGACAGTCCAGACTCCACCTATACAGGAGGGGGTCCTACCACCATTGGGGCTGACATCAACAAATCAACGCAGAACCTCATCAGCGCCATGGAAGAGGTACAGGCATTTCCTAGAGTTCTATTGACTCTATCCATGTTCTTTTACATTTTAAGGGGCATTTTTTTAAAGCAAAAATTTTTGTTCAGTTTTGTTGTTACAAAGGGATATTTTTGTTAATTAATTTGTTGATGTCAAGTTGTCCAACATTTAAAATGTTTCATTGTCCTGTAGTAAGAGTTGGACTTCAAGGCTCACTTTATATTTGCTTTGAGTAGTGAGATTGTCATGTGCTTTTTCTTTTAGGTATCTATAAATAATCAAACCGATGTCATAATCACCTTTATTAACCGTACAATGTTTATAGAAAAGTCAGGCAATTAAGGAAAAAGGGCTCAAACACTGTTGATTATCACCACATAAAAAATATATAAAAATTGACATACATTGAATTATATTGGCATATGGTTCAACCCCAAAGTTTTGTGTGAGTTCAACAACTCCAGTCTTCCCAAAACATTTGTTCAGAATCCCAATTGTACAGTCTCTGGAGCGTTCGACTTGAAAGATTCAAGTGTCATTCTAAATTGTTCATAAAATATGCCTTCCACTCCGTCGCTCTGAATATAAATGTGGTGCAGAATGAACTTCCTGTTTCGATTGAAATCATACGCTGGCCATGACTGTATTGTCCCTTAATGCTCCCTAAGATTAAAACTCCCAAATTAAAAGGCCGACGTAATCAGTTCATTATATTTCATTTTTATAACTCCACCTCGTGTTCTAGTAAATCCACCTGAACTCACCAAAAGTCTGAGTCAGTGAATGTCACCAAATGTCATAAATAATTTGACTCTTAACTAAAAGCAATGTATTGCTCTGACATTTCTGACGGGAATATCGACTTTGCCTTCCCCTGTCCCTATTTTCTCACCCCCCCATCCCTGTTCCCACACCTTCATTCTCATGTGTCCAGGTGCCCAATCTTGCTCCTCCTTCACATATTTCTCACATCAGCTGAGTCTGTTGTACTGCACGGGAACATTTATGCTACAGTCTGATGCACATTATGTAACCTCTGGATGTATAAACAGTCAAACGGGTGTCACCCCCCCCAGCCCCCCACACCCACTCGCTCCGACAATCGGTCTGTCAGGAACCGCACATGCTCACTGTTGTTTTCGTGAGAGGCAGTGTACATGGAAAGGCACACATCACTCTCGCGCTGGCTCCGTATCCTCAACAGTGTCTCTTGAGAATACCCTATAAGGAAGAGCGAGAGAGTTAGAAGTCCCTCCACTCACGGGAATCCGCTAATCTTGTTTTATTCATGAGAGCACACTCATGCCTCTCCTGGCAGGGGTTTCGCTTCAGCCCGATGAGAGCGATAAGATCGCTTTGCAGGACGGCGAGTGCTCAGGTGTAAATTTGGAAAGAATGCACACGAACAAATAACAAACGGACAAAGGCACACAAATCCAAACTTGTCTCGGCTACAAAGGACTAATACAGTACAGTACAAGGATTTTATATCCCCCCCCCCCCCAAGATGTGTCTGTTTTGTCTTGTGCTTGAGTTATTAGCTGGTTGTTTAACCCTCTAAGACCCCCACGTGACCTTCCGTTCACCCCGTGGACTCAATGTGGCCTCGTTCTTAATTTAACCCTTCAGGGCGCTTGGCCTCTAGCTGACCCAAACTCATCACTGAAACATGACTGACACAGTGTGTGTGAGAAAGTGTATTGATGATAAGAGGGGGCCTGCCCAGATCACGCCCTATTATTTATATCATATTCATTTTTCCTTGGATGTTGAATGCAAATTTCCTGCCGAAGAACGAAAAACATGCCCGGTGACTTTTTGTCAGGTGTCAGCCGACTGGGAGCCTACATCTCTGAGGACCAGTGCTCAGGTCACGGGCGGCTTCAAGGCCAGTCCAATGATGGGGACGTACCCTGCCGAGGGTGGCTTCATCAACGCCGACCTGGTCACTGCAGACGAGGAGTCCCAGGAATTTGATGAGCTCATATTTGCCTTAAAGACTGGTGAGTGAGTGAGTGAGTGAGTGAGTGAGTGAGTGAGTGAGTGAGTGAGTGAGTGAGTGAGTGAGCGAGCGAGTGAGTGAGTGAGCGAGAGAGAGAGCCCACACAGAAAAAGGTTTCACAGCATTACAAAGAAAAAAAAACAACAAATCGTCTGAAGCACATTGACACAGTGTACACATTTTAAAACAAATGTACCATTTGCCTCTGTTTTGTAATATCAAAAAAAAAACCTACTACTTCAAGGTGCTGTGAATGCGCGCGCACACACACACACACACACACACTGTCGTCATGCAATGAGGTAGACATTGCCTGAGTTTTCAACACTGCTAAATTATGCAGTAAAACCTGATCATAGCAAAGTGGTACTGAGTAGTAACACCAACAAGCGTACACTGTGGAGTAGCTAACATATGCAGTATTATCCATCCGCCATTTCTTTGCCTCTTATTCTCACGAGGGTCGCGGGGAGTGCTGCAGCCTATTCCAGCTGTCAACGGGCAGGAGGCAGGGTACACCCTGACCTGGTTGCCAGTCAATCGCAGGGCATATCGAGACAAACAACCACACTCACAATCACACCTAGGGGCAATTTAGAGTGTCCAGTTAATGTTGCATGTTTTTTGGGATGTGGGAGGGCCCGGAGAAAACCCACGCAGGCACGGGGAGAACATGCAAACATCACAGAACTGTGAGGCCAATGCTTTACCATCTGATCCATCGTGCCAACCTATACAGTATTAATATTAATAATATATTTTACTGATGCTTCTTCTTCTTCTTTTCCTTTGGGCTTGTCCCGTTAGGGGTCGCTACAGTGTGTCATCTTTTTCCATTTAAGCCTATCTCGTGCATCTTCCTCCCTCACCCCAACTGCCTTCATGTCCTCCCTCACAACATCCATCAACATTTTCTTTGGTCTTCCTCTCACTCTTTTTCCTGGCAGCTCCATCCTCAGCACCCTTCTGCCAATATAGTCACTCTCTAACATTCTAAACATGTCCAAACCATCGAAGTCTGCCCTCTCTAACCTTGTCTCTAAAACATCAATCTTTGGCTCTCCCTCGAATGAGCTAATTTCTAATCCTGTCCAACCTGCTCACTCCAAGCGAGAACCTCAGCATCTTCATTTCTGCTACCTCAAGTTCTACTTCCTGTTGTCTCTTCAGTGCCACCGTCTCTAATCCGTACATCATGGCTGGCCTCACCACTGTTTTATAAACTTTGCCCTTCATCCTCGTGGATACTCTTCTGTCACATAGAACACCAGACACCATATATTTCACTGATGCTGCCTTATCTAAACTTGGGTCAGTGGTTTCAGTTATATTTCACCTTTGCACTCAGGTTATCCTCACGTGAAGAAAGAAAAACATGTTATTTTCATTTTATTTTTCATAAGCGTGTCTTTCCTCCAAATGCCTTCAAAACTAGACATAGCTAAAGTGACTTTGCCGCCGAACAACAGAAGAAATGCCGGCCTCGTGCAACCGGTTGCAGCCTTGGCGTTCGTTTGTCGCGATCAAACTGGTTTTCTGTCGCTCTGCTCCTTCTGCTTTCCACATGAGTCGCATACATGGCTGCGCTCTCACAGAGCGACCAATGGTGTTGGAATTAACCCTTTAATGAACATCCATCATTTCTCTTTTCAACCTTCCTAAGTCATTTACCCAGAGATGAGGGTTAAATATTTGAGAGCTGTTTGTTGACCTACCAACCTTTACTGTAATACATTATCTTGTCAGCATGATTTCCGTTTGAGTCATGCGTGCGTAAAGAATTCTATGCAAATTGCACATCGTCAACTTCCTTATACAGTATAATAGTTTACGTTTTTTTTTTTTTAAATCTGAACTGTAAACCAGAATATATTGGATTTTTTACAAATTCAATTTCAGCAGTAAAATTCCATTATCTATTCAACTGAGGATGTAGGTCATGGGTGTCAAACTCGAGGCGTGGGGGCCTGATGTCGCCTGCCAAAGCAAATCATGTTTGTCAACTTCTGTTATTTTTGATAAAAAACTGTACCCAAATTCCAGATTGTCATAACAACAAACAATAATGTTGAGGTATTGGATTTTACTGTTACCAAACCCTTTTTGTACAGTAACCTAAACAATGCTTGAAGAACCTATTGTCCGTCTTTCAAAACTAGCTATCCCTCAAGTTTGTTGTGTAATGGTAATCATATGATTTAGTGATTAAACATTTATATGGTATCACTATTCTAACAGCCGTCAGACGGAAATCGTAACTACAATGCAGCCTGAAAAAATTTAGTTTGACGCTGCTGATATACGTGGCCAGCATCATGAGGAGATGATTTCGGTAAAGTAAGGTCATTTTTTTTGTCAAAGAAAGAATGAGGACGTTTTATTGATTATATGCATACTAACAAACTCTTGTTTTAGAAGCCATAAAGGACTGCCAGATCTCGCATCTCACACTTTTGTTTTCACGAGTGGTGAGATGCAAGTTTATTGGCCCTGCTCAGGCCACATCAAATATATCTTTAAGTAAGCGGTTCCAAGTTCCAAAAGACTTGTAAAAGTCTCATCAGTTATAGCTCCGCTTTATCTCAGGTGAGAAGGTCCTTGAAAAACTGAACAGGATTCCATTTCAAATGTAGTGTACAGTTATTAGTCGAAAAAAGGAAACATATTTGAGTTGCTTAATTATTCTGAAGCATTTTGAAAGGACTGTAAATGGCATCACGTTGCTCGAGTGGGTTTGCTCATCTGCCCCATAGCCGAGACCTCCCAGGTTCGAATCTCAGCTCCGGCCTTGCGGTGTGGAGTTCGCATGCACTCCAACTTGCTCCCACGCAAGTTAGCTTCAGTGAAGACTAAACTGTCAAAAAGTCAGAATGGTTGTTTGTCCTGATGTACCAGATTATTGGCTGCTGACCAGTCCAGGAGTAGAAATATAAAATCAAATGTAGGCCTTATTTGGTGAGTTGCCTCATGCAAGATTCACCTCAGCGGAGTGAAGTTACCATTCAAGTAACGTCTGTCAATGGTTAAAAATCAGTAAGAAACTACACGTACTTGTGTGTTGAAGTCCAGTCAGCCTCGCCGGACTCTGGACACCTCCCCCTTGTGACTTTCGACCCCCACCCCTGCCCTATGTCACACTGAACTTTTAACCTGGTTGAAGACCAGCAAAGCGAGGCAGTCAGCTGGAAGAAATAATTGTTTAATGACAATTACATAAGCGGGCGAGGTCGGGAAGCGACTCAGTAATGAGCCTCTTCGCATACTTCATTTACTGGTGAACTATTAAACACGCTCGTCTAGTCAGCATGCAGTAAAACTGATGGCTGATCATTAACATGATGCTTTTAATGCCAAAGCAAAGCATTTTTTTTTTTTATCATTCCTGACTCTCACACACACACAGTATGAAGACCCAGGTGTCACTCACTCATATTCATGCTTAAAGAATGTTTACAATCCTCATTTCTGTTGATTTACAGACATCTGTCAGTCACCCCCAGTTATTTGAAACATTTATGTAATGTCTTATTTTGCCCGACTTTGCACGCCTCCTTCAATTTGTGGTGAACTTTTGGAAGTATAAATTGAGTTCAAATTTGAAAAAGAAGGGAACGAAGCCCTTCATACAGTTTTTACCCATTTTGACATTTTATGTGACAGCAGTTCAAATGTTATTCTTTCAGCATGAATTGTGATGACTTTTCCTAAAGTGGCCAGAAAAAAAATGCCTTTTTTTTTTCATATAAGTTGTTCTGGATCAAAATTGACTCATTTTCACTAACATAACATTTTGATTTACCAGTGGATTAAGGAACACGGTGATAATGGTGGAAATCTTCATGCTAATAATGTGAGCATTTTTTATTTGGGTAGTGTAACCATGTCCAAGCTAGAATTTAAAACAGTCCCAGGAACAGAAGAAACGTCAGACACATTTTTTTTTATGTCAGACCCTCCATAAAGCATTTTGTCGAGGTGCAGTTTGTTGGTTTATATCGATTGCACTCATTCTATGTGATCATGAAAAAAAGAACATTACGTGCACTAAAGGAACTAATTATTGAAGCGCTATTAATAGACTGACACTGAAAATGCAGGCGAGCGGTGAAAATTTGGGGTGACTTAGAGGACAATACTGGGCCCAGCACGCCGGTGTTGATGCATGGAGTAGGTGCTGGCCCGACACAGCGATCTTGTGGCTGTTAATGCCGGACCCTGATTTACAGCACATTATGCGACATTGGGGATTTTTTTCAACATTTTAAGTTTTATCACTCTCTTAGCCAAATTGCTTGGCTGCCTGGAAGAATGCAGGTTCATTTTCCACCTAGTTTCCAAGTACGTTGCATAATTTTAGAAAAAGGTACGTATATACACTATTTACCGTTCCATGCGTACAACTTTAAAATAAAAAGAAAACGAAAAGTAGTGGCCCGTACGGGGATCGAACCCGCGACCTTGGCGTTATTAGCACCACGCTCTAACCAACTGAGCTAACCGGCCCGGCTATGGATCACTCGTTGCGTGAGAGTATTTCAGTGGACTGGGGAACACAATGCGGGTGTACGTATTTAGTGTATATAAGTGCGCTTCAGTAGTGTGCAAGTTTCTCATTCATAAGTTTTTGGAGCGTTTCAGTAGCCTATAGGAGGGCTTGTCCCACTGCTGAGCACATTTTCCTCATAATTCTGAGGACAGGGGTTCAAATCCTGCCTGTGTGGGGTTTGCGTGTTCTTCTTGCTACTGCCTTGCTTTTCTCATGGTACTCTGCTTTCCTCCCACATCCCCAAAACATGGCAGGTAAACTGAAGAGTCTACATTGTCCATAGGTGTGAAAGGTTGTTTGCTTATATGTTCCCTGCAATTGTCTGGTGATCATTTTATGGCGGATCTTCAGGGTGTACCCCATCTCTCGCCCAGAGTCAGGTGAGGTTGGGCTCAGCATGCCAGCAACTCTAGTGAGGATAAGCGCTATGGAGCATGGATGAAGGATGTATGAGACCATTTCAACAATATGTGTGAGTGTTTTATTTGTGTGGAAGAGGATTTTGTTTCACTTGTGCCAGGTACTCGTGAATTATGTCCATGATGGGCCCTCATTCTGTAAAATGCTCTTTGTTGTATATGTAAAATGCAGTACACACAATTTATTCAATGATTTGTTCTCATCAGTTAACCGTGATTTTCATAATTCTTGTGTAAAATGTTTCAGGGAGCGGTCTGAACGTGAGCGACAATGAGTCCGTCCCAGGCAGCCACGACGGGGGCAGCGTGAGCAGCTCCCAAATCGTAGAGCTCCGAAGGATCCCCATCGCAGACACGCACCTTTAACACCGGTCATCCTCATAGAACAACATAGTATTTTTATACCACGACGGCATTTGTTTGCACTAAATGATTTCATTTTTATTTTTTGGCGGGATAGAACATTTTCACATAGAGCTTTGATATGATTTGTACCGCTTTTATATGGACGTATGAACCTGTATCAGAATGTTGTTCTAAATTAATGGATGCAGTCTGACTGGAAGTTTTGTAGCAGTCTACTAAATGTGATAGAGCTGGTCTAACATTGTTAATAAATATTATTCTGTCTATTTTGATTGGGGCTGAGTTTTTAATGGATCATTCCAGTATTAGAAGAGAAATTAGGACCAAACATTTTTTTTAACTGACCATTTTTTCCATGTACATATTCACAGTTCTGTAGATTGGAGTTCAAATCCCACCACCACCTGTCAACCAACGTTTACTAAACTGATTTAAATTTGATAGATTTTAAATGTGCATGGGAGATGTAAATTGTCCTCCCATTCCTGAGTGACCCTTCTAATTCAATGCAAGCAAAAATCATGAAATTTGACTGCACTTACTTGTTTTTGCAATAATTAACAGATGCACGGCGCCCATGGTGCAGATAAACAGAGAGGCGCGAGTTATTTGAAGAAGTGCAGGAACAAGTAATATGATTGTCTCCATGTGCTCATGACCTCACTCGCCTTCCCGAGGGCGAGGGAGGTGAAACTGGAGGAACAGGAAGAAGACGATAATCTGCCATCATCAAGATGAGCTCAGGCCTTTGTATTTTCTCGCTGGAGGAACACGTTCACGAAACTATACATTAAACAATAACTTCAATATTGTGGATTTAGAACTGCGCTGCATTGTAGATACTGAGAGTCAGTTCCAGTATTTTGGTGGCCTCATGCAGTTTGGGGTGTTTCTAATATTTTTGTGTCTCTGATTTGACCAAATACAGCAAGCAAAAATTAAGACTTGCTCGTGCTAGTATAATGCATTTTTATTTTTTGCTCTTGTTCATTTCAAAACGTGCTGACTGACATTGCGGCAAACTGCCGCAAATCTGTGAGCGCAGCACACAAAAAGCCATCGCGGTGTCTTCGATTAAAGTTACATCATTAGCCGTGATGCGCGTGTTCTTATCTCACGCTCACAGTCGGCTGGCTGATAAGGACGCTGGGGTTCATGGAGTTCTTTTCAGTCTTCATCTCAGAATCTCATGGTTTTTTAGTGCACTTTACTTTTTCCTGTCAGTTTGCAGTGGATATTATCTGTGCCGCCATTATATGAGGGTACTAGTGTTTAAAGAGGAAAAGTGTGATGATAACCCAAGAAGAGAAAAAGAACATTGCATCATATTATGTACAGCACTACCTAAAGGCATCACTAGATGGCAGTATCCCGCTGTAAAGCATTTTGAAGGGTAATGTTACATCCATTTCATTGTATGTTAACTTTATTATATGATTGCTAATTTCGCTATACACAGTACATGTTTCTTCATATACTCATAATGTTTTAATGTTACATGAAATATTGTCCAAAATGTTATTTGGCGCAACGCTACTTTTATTCCATTACATCGAACTTCATTCCTCTCGCCGATTTTATTTACGTTTATCTAGCTATTATTTCTTGTTCAAATTAATGTTTTTGAAGTTTTCTGTCTCGGGCGATGTCATAGGTCTCTGTTTGACCACTCCAGCATCACCGCAATGTTTGACTACATTTCATCAGCCAAACACAGCCAGCCAGTCACACCACTGCACCCATGGTCTTGTCCACGCAGAAACCGAATTTTCAAAGTGGGAAAAACAATGGAGGAAACAATGGGGTGCGACTCGCAGTCAGAAGAGGCACAAATCCTGTTGCCTCACATTCAATTTTGTTTCCTTTACAGAATATGAAAAACAGTAAC
Source organism: Syngnathoides biaculeatus (assembly GCF_019802595.1). NCBI lineage: Eukaryota > Metazoa > Chordata > Actinopteri > Syngnathiformes > Syngnathidae > Syngnathoides > Syngnathoides biaculeatus. The sequence goes on along the minus strand of NC_084643.1, from coordinate 29,604,021 downwards.
ATCCTTGTTTGCCAAAAAATGTGCACATTTCAGCCTACAATAACGCCACTTACAATTTTCTCTATACAATATCTTCCAGGATAGCTTCTTGTGTAGAGAAAGAAAATTAGTTAATGAGCATTTCTTGTGGTTACCTTTGTCTAAATTATGCTATATAATGAAGATTTAAAGTATTTTTTTTGCTTAAGTTAAAGTGATATTTATGGGAAAACATTGCATTACTATTTCATATTCTTGTCCATGAGTGAGTCAGTCTTGATACAAGTTTTCACCATTTATTTATTATTTGAGTTGGGTTTTTTAAGTCATCATTTGGAGGACCACTTTTTACTCTTTCATATTATTCTAAATTAAGTAAAGTAGAGTAGTTTGAGTACAATTTAGGCTACCCTATCAACCCTGACACAGCACACAGCGGGCAAACAGTTCTGAAGATTGCGCACACACGCACACGCACATACACACGATGAAACTGCCTGTCACCACATTCACATTAAATTAGAACTAGTGGAAGTTATGATGACACACACTCGTGCAATCAAATGTAAACCAATGCAAAAGCTGCATCCCAAAACAATAAAATGATTAGTTTTGAGATTATGTTAACAGTACTGTATATTTATTGTGGCGGTGGTAATTTGAACGGGACGGCATCGTGCTGACAATTGTAAATCAAAAGAAGATTATCTTTGAAAAGGCAAATTTTTTTCACATATTTTTTTTGTGTGTTGTTATCTTGTGTAGATGTATACCACCATTCTTGACTCTGTCTGACAAAAAATGAATAAATTCAACAATAACATTTGAAGCACAATCAATGGGTGTGAACGTGTGGAACATGATTATCATCTATTGTCGTCAAAATGTACGGAAATACGGTTGTACGCCCTTTGAGTCGAAGGTTTTGCCGTAACGGGATAAAGGGCACGGCCCGGTTTTATGTACTTTGCCAACAGAATCAATTCCCCAGTGAATAATAGTCATTTAATTCTTTTTGTTTGTTCTGTTTTGACATACCCAAAGTGCTCTCATGCAGGGAACATTGCGTGCAACACCAAAAGCAGCAAACTCCATAACAGAGTGGTGAGGGTGGAGCTGTATTAAATCACTCACTCAGCTCCCTGTGACGTCATTCGGCAGGGGAAAAACTTATACAAAGCGGATTTTACCACTACAAGACCTACTTACGAATACTCCCTTATGCAAAGAGAAAACTTTAGTTAGGTGACATAAGACAGATGGAGGGACTTGACATGTTTCAGCGAGTTAAACACTCACAACCGGATTTTACCACTAGAAAGCCCACATGCATGCATATGCAAGCCAACGAAATCCATGTGCAGAACACGAGGTTACATCACCTTTTTTTTTTTTTTAACTAAGATTAGGATTGAGACTGTGACAAATCCACAACAGAGTGAATTCCATTTTCCTGAAAATGTTAAGCGTCCAATGAGGTCCAAGCATTCGGAAACGAAGCAGTGGGGAGGATTTGTCCGTCTGTGTATTACGCACATGAGTCTTGTCCTCAAACTACATTCCCCATGCTGCTGACACTTTTGTCTAATGGGTGAAGAAAGAAACAAAGAAAAAGGAAGACAGCAGATATTTCCCTGAATGACAAAAGAGACTTGATTTGTATTTGAATCCAAATTTGCCTTTCTGCTTTCATGCTTGGTGGAGGTGACAAGACCCAAAAGTGCAGTTGCGGCGCCAGGTTGTAAAACAGGAGCAACATTCTCTCGGTTTTATTTGACGTTGTTGAAAGATGACGTGGCCTTTTGCCTCTTTTGGACGCACTCAATCCAAAGGCCACGGACGTAAAAATGGAGCCTTGTAAATTTTTCGGGACCCACACTGAAGCTGCACCGAAACAATCGTTGGATAACAACAAGAGTAAACAGTATTTGCACCATAAAACCAAAAAAGTCAAGATGCATATAGCGCAATTTAGAGTGTCCAATTAATGTTGCATATTTTTGGGATGTGGGGAGAAACCGGGCTGCCTGGAGAAAAGCCACGCAGGCAGGGGGAGAATCTACAAACTCCACACAGGCGTGTTTGGGATTGAACCCTGGACTTCAGAACTGTGAGGCCAATGCTTTCCAGCAAAACCACCGTGCTGCCCTAGGGGAAACTACTTTTTTATAAAATTGTGCAAAACCTGATCACTATCGTGTGCAACATTGTTTATAGAACACAATTTATATAGATTACATAGCAACATAAGTCTCCTCATTCCAAACCGTAAACCACCACTCAGCAGTTTGAGTTGGGGGTGTATCAACTGAATTTGGGCGAGAGTCGAGGTACACCTATGGCCAACCGAGTCTTCTAACATGCATATTTTAATAGGAGGAAGCGGGATTCCCTGAAAAAAAAAAATGCTAGCACAGGAAGATCATGCAACCGCTATCAAGAATCCTAAAGCGAATTGTGAGGCAGACGTGCTCACGATTTCATCATGGTGCTGCCTGAAGTTTTTATCTTAAGCCGAAATTCACAAATTAGTACAGATTGCTTGTATTTTAAAGGTGATTCTCAAAGTGTGGTATGAGTCCCATCTTCTTCTTCTTCTTCTTTTCCTTTCGGCTTGTCCCGTTAGGGGTCGCCACAGCGTGTCATCTTTTGCCATCCTTAGCCTATCTCCTGCATCTTCCTCTCTAACCACAACTGTCCTCATGTCCTCCCTCACAACATCCATCAACCTTCTCTTTGGTCTTCCTCTCGCTCTTTTGCCTGGGAGCTCCATCCTCAGCATCCTTCTACCAATATACTCACTCTCTCGCCTCTGGACATGTCCAAACCATCGAAGTCTGCTCTCTCGAATCTTGTCTCCAAAACATCCAACTTTAGCTGTCCCTCGAATGAGCTCATTTCTAATCCTATCCAACCTGGTCACTCCGAGCGAGAACCTCAACATCTTCATTTCTGCCACCTCCAGTTCTGCTTCCTGTTGTTTCTTCAGTGCCACCGTCTCTAATCCGTACATCATGGCCGGCCTCACCACTGTTTTGTAAACTTTGCCCTTCATCCTAGCAGACACTCTTCTGTCACATAACACACCAGACACCTTTCGCCAGCTGTTCCAACCTGCTTGGACCCGTTTCTTCACTTCCTGACCACACTCTCCATTGCTCTGTATTGTTGACCCCAAGTATTTGAAGTCATCCACCCTCGCTATCTCTTCTCCCTGTAGCCTCACTCTTCCCCCTCTACTTTTCTCATTCACGCACATATATTCTGTTTTACTTCGGCTAATCTTCATTCCTCTCCTTTCCAGTGCATGTCTCCATCTTTCCAATTGTTCCTCTGCATGCTCCCTGCTTTCACTGCATATGACAATATCATCTGCGAACATCATGGTCCAAGGGGATTCCAGTCTAACCTCATCTGTCAGCCTATCCATTACCACTGCAAACAGGAAGGGGCTCAGAGCTGATCCCTGATGCAGTCCCACCTCCACCTTAAATTCCTCTGTCACACCTAAGGCACACCTCACCATTGTTCTGCTGCCATCATACATGTCCTGTACTATTTTAACATACCTCTCTGCCACACCAGACTTACGCATGCAGTACCACAGTTCCTCTCTTGGTACTCTGTCATAGGCTTTCTCTAGATCCACAAAGACACAATGTAGCTCCTTCTGACCTTCTCTGTACTTTTCCACGAGCATCCTCAAGGCAAATAATGCATCTGTGGTACTCTTTCTAGGCATGAAACCATACTGTTGCTCGCAGATACTTACTTCTGTCCTGAGTCTAGCCTCCACTACTCTTTCCCATAACTTCATTGTGTGGCTCATCAACTTTATTCCTCTATAGTTCCCACAGCTCTGAACATCCCCTTGTTCTTAAAAAATGGGAACTAGAACACTTTTCCTCCATTCTTCAGGCATCTTTTCGCCCGCTAGTATTCTGTTGAATAAGTTGGTCAAAAACTCCACAGCCATCTCTCCAAATTGCTTCCATACCTCTACCGGTATGTCATCAGGACCAACTGCCTTCCCATTTTTCATCCTTTGTAATGCCTTTCTGACTTCCCCCTTAGTAATCATTTCCACTTCCTGGTCCTTCACTCTTGCCTCTTCAACTCTTCCTTCTCTCTCATTTTCTTCATTCATCAACTTCTCAAAGTATTCTTTCCATCTATTTAGCACACTACTGGCACCAGTCAACACATTTCCATCTCTATCCTTAATCACCCTTACCTGGTGCACATTCTTCCCATCTCTATCCCTCTGTCTGGCCAACCTGTAGAGATCCTTTTCTCCTTCTTTCATGTCCAACCTGGTGTACATGTCTTCATATGCCTTTGTGGTATGAGTCCCATTATAGTTAATAAATTTAATGTGTAAATATGATGAGGCAATTCAAGATTTTTATTGTTTCATAGTAATAACGGCCCGGAGGAGTATGGACCCCCCCCCCCCCACCCTGCAAGAGTGGCACACAGTCTCCGTCTCATGGTACATGAAAGAATCAATTAAAAGTCCACCTGTGTTTTTTACACTACTGCTATAATGCACATTTGTTCAGTACAGTTCTGTTACAGATAAAGTTCTATGCATAATCTTTTAAAACTGTGTTTTCAAACAATTTTATATCAGTTGTGCTACTTGGGAAGCTTGGGATTTTATTTTTTTTAGGTGTAAAAACTTTGACAAGCATTGCTTCAGAAACGTGGACGGTGCATGTTGTCGCCTTGCCTCAACATTGAGTCAACTCTGAGTTGAAACAAGTCTTGAAAGGGAAAGGAAGCGCACCCAAAGCAAACAGCATTCTGGGGATCGGGGGTGGCGTTGTCTCATAGACACAACATCATATCAGCAAATGACACACTCATACACTCTCCTATCCACACTCCAGTGTGCACAACTATGGCCAGTGAGCCCCCTCATACTATACGTGTGTTGTGTGCATGCCTACGTGAATGTCCCAGCAAATCCCGGGGATATTCTTGCTTTTCACATCCCAAATGCTCGACACGCATGCATGAATGCCGCCGCCGTGTACACGGTGCACCCAAGTGTTGCACAGTTGACACGGAATGCTCCTGGCTGATATTTTTAACCACCACTGTAGCCTGAAATAGTTGTGTTTGCACAGATAAGCTGTTGGACCAACAAGTCTTTTTTTTTTTTAAATGTCATTTTTCCCCAGTGGGCCTTTTGTGGGATGGAGTCTTGTTTGGCCTTTTCCCAATGTGGCCTTGAGCAACTTGCAGTTGCTGTAAAACACATTATCACTGCGACCTCATTAGATTTGTTTCGATCGCTGAGTCTGTCTTTATGAACAAAATATCGGATGTATATAAGCAGCTATTATTACACTTAGAACATAACAAACAACAGACCATCAGAACGGCCATACAATAGAGGGCGTGGCTTAGTGTGAGCAGCGATAGCGAGAAAGCACCATTGTTGAGCTTAGTGGGACGTCATGTGACCTTTGCAAAATGATGTCACGAGAGAAGTCACCACATAACACCGACTCTGTTTGTGTGAGCAGGACCGCCCAAAACCAGTTCAATCCTGCAACCCTAATGAACTCGAATAATTTAACACTGTACAAAAGCAGTTATTGTTGAACAAAGTATTTGCTGTTAGGTGCAGTACATCACTATTGTTGTTGGATTTTATCATCTTCGTCCACATTAGTAAACAATTACAATTTTGTGTTTGTTAGCCTGACAGCAAAATTCCCACATATTTTTAACTTGCTGCCTTGATATCAGTATGGGGAGGGGGGTGCTGTTTGGGAAAAAAATTGTGTTTTCATTGTCCACCATTTCTATGGTTTCATAACGGCCCTACATAGGAAGTCATAACCACATCATGGCCTGCAACAAAAATGGGTTTGACACCCCTGCAATAGTGCATTACAATATTCATCTTATTTCCCTTTTTTTTTAAAATGGTTGTATCAAATTAAGTGCTCTTATAAAACTATCAGATTATGCACATTTTATTTTTTCTGTCCTTTATTTAGAAGGAAGTTTAGAGAGCAACTGCCAAATCCTGAGTCACTTTCACACAATGAACGCACTGATTGTTTTCATTCTCTCTATCTACAATCCAGCATTCGAGTGAGTCACAGAACTGGAGCAGACTGGACTGGGTCGGCCTTCGGGTCAACCTCGATGACAGCAACACATAAAATGTAAGATGCGTCTTATGTGGCGTTTCTGTTTTGTTTTGTATCCTGACATCATTGAACTCCTGTCAAGATTTGAACATCATTTCTTTTGTGGCTTTCAGTAAATTGTCACTGGATACTACAATCGACACAACAAAGACTGTTGCTTGGCAACAGTTGGACCACAGCAACAAGCTTCGAATGAGTTTGCGTGCATCTTTGCGTTTTAGCCACCTGGTCAAGTCTTTGCTTTTAGCATAGCAGACAGCAGCTGTGCAGACGGAGCAGGCTTGGTGTTGGTCCAGCCCAGAGGAGCAAAGGTTGAGGATGGGGGGGGGGATTACCCACTGGTCCAGTCCGGTTTGGACGGGTGGAAAATTGGGGAACATGAGACGTGAGCGTCTGAGCTTATCTGCCAACAAAATGAAGGAGGAAAAATTTGTCAACCGGTCAAGTCAGCAGTGGGGATTTCAACCAATGTTGTGCTACAAAAGAAGCTCAGCGCTTGTTAACAATACAAATATAGAAAGATGCACAGTGTTGAAAATGTGTTGACCAGATCCATGGAACGGTCATGGAATATTATTGTACACACCTTCAACAAACAAAAATTGCAGGTTACATTATTCACAGTTGTACCATTTCTGCAATCTAAAAAGAAAACAAAAAATTACACACAAAAAAAAAACAATTTTTCCACATTTGATCCAGGACAACAATTATATACAGTATGCATATTAGTTGGGCAAAATGTAAAATTATTAGTATATTCACCACTTGTGAACAATCCCAACATTCCAGCAGCTTTAGTGGATGACCTTTTACAAATATGGTTGACAATAAGCATCAACATAATTATTGACTTTGATACTAAAAATGACTTTTTGAGCATTTTTCAATTGTCATTATTTTATAATACTGTACAGAGAAATGCAACTTCTTCAAATATTTGCAAATCAGAAGCTGGATCATGAGTCAAACCAAAGATACATTTCCACACAAACTAAAGGAAATTATACTCGAAAAAAAAATGAAAGTTGTATATCTAATTTGCATGCAGTTTACCATCTTAGAGCAGTTACACAAACACAAAGAGATGGGACTGGAGGAATGACAACCCCCACCACCTCCACCACCATCACAAACACTGGTCTAATGAATTCCTGTCACTCTGCACATCAAATAACATTTTATTTGCAATTCAAGGGAAACTCAACGACTTTGAACTGACCTGAAGTTAGATAACTAGATGTATTTCTTTCTTTCTTCTTTCTTTCTTTCTTTCTTTCTTTCTTTCTTCCTTTCTTTTCTTTCTTTCTTTCTATTTCGATTATTTTCTATTTAATTGCTTGTTTTGTGGTGTTTTTTTTCCATTTTTATATGAGAAATAAAACATTACAAAGAAAAACAACTATGCATATATGCACACTGACCTAAATTGAATGTATTAACAATACACACTTGTTAATGTTGAACCTGTACTCTGTCACGTTTGATGTGGTATGCACGAGGCCGTGGTGTTATGTTATTTTGAAAGTGGCTTATCACCTGGAGCTTGCAATAGAGAATCTAGGTTAGTGAGGGTCTGTCCATGTGAGGTGCTTTAGAACCTAGTGTGATGTTTTATAAAACTCATTGGCCTTGTCTAAATATGAATATTAATAGCGAGTGTGACAAATTTTATTTCAGTTGAATTATCCAATGTGTGTTAACTTTGAAGCTAACTGACCAAAGTTAAGATACACATCACATTCAGCAGATGCATAAGGCACATTAACCAAGATTTTAGAGGTGGACGCAATGAGACTTATATAATATCAATAATAATCATAGCACTGGTTTCACTAACGTAGCGCTGAACTCAGCACAGCATGCTACCTTCAATCCCCCCCCCACCCACCCCCGGTGAAGCGGAGCCGATCCAAGCTGTCTTTGGCAAGCGATCACCAGCCACTCTCAGAGCATATTTAGACAAACGACCGTTCATTCTCATATTCACACTAAGGAACAATTTACTGACTTAATATGCATGATTTTGGAAGGGCAGAGATGAGATTCTAACTCAGAACCTCAGAAATATGAGGCAGGAATGCTAAGCACAATGTCGCCGCCGTATTGCGAGATTGCTGAAAGAATGTTTGAACATAATCTTTGCAGCCAGTTGCATCGACTGCATGGAAAGAATGCTCATGCATTAAGGCGGAGACACATTCAAGTGCTCGCAATGGTATTAAGTGTGCAGACATCTGAAGGTTGGCAAGGCTTGGCTGGAGATCGGGCATCTGCAGACTGGCTGTTTGAAGTACATGGCTAACATATCAGCAAGGCGTGACTGGAAAGCTCGGACACGCAGACCCACAATCCACCCTCCCCAAACCAGACACCCCCCGCACACCCCAACACTCTACTCCCACCTGTTGTTTTTCCAGAAGTGAAAGCCACACAGGAGGGAGGTCAAAGCATGAGGTGGGGGTGCAGGGCTGGGGGGTCTTTTCAGCCTGTGACTCAGTAAAATGTGAGCGGGTGAGGCGGGGGGTGGGTGTCAGGAAAGAGGCTCTGAGTCAGCCCGAGCTATAAAAAGGATGCTGATGGTTAAATAAGTGGAGTAGTGAAACAGCACTGCTCCGTCTGGCATGCAGACCCCTTCTAGCATAAAGTAAGCCAAGGTGAGCAAGAACTGTTGGCTGTTGGTGGGCTGCCCCATTGACCGGGTGGCTCATCAAGAATCAACTTTCAGAGGCTTGCGACATTTCTCAACCACATTTCCCATACTGTTGCAATCATTACCTGAGTCATCTCCTTTGGCAGCAACATACATTGAGCCCCCCACCACCACCACCTCCAGCAGCACCCTTCAATGTGCATCCAATTCCTGTGTGACATAACGCTGGAGAATGTGTCTCTCCATTCCTGCCCTCGAGCTCCCCAAATAGAACTTGTGGAACGTATCCATGTACCCAAACAGTTATCTCACGCCAATGCTTATTATGATACTGCACATGGTGAGAGGTGTTGTAATATTTGCCCTATAAAAGAAAGCGCACAGTCTTGTACTGCACAGATCTGCATTACCACATTAATGTTGAAAGCTGGGAGCATGAAATTCGAGGGCCAGAAGTAGTTACTGCATCTACACTAGAAAGACAAAGTTCTGGCCTTTATGTTACTGAAAATATCAGAGCATTTCTTAGAAGACAATCGGATATTATGGAGGACCCCTTCCCCCTATGGGTCCATTAAATCGAGGTTCCACTGTACATATAAACAACAAATTGATGGATGTAGTATTTTTGAGTTCAGCATTCAAGGATAATAATTTGTTCAGATGTTGATCCCATCTGATTTTGGACTTGAGGCAGGATACATCCTGGACTGGGAACATGTAGACAGGGAAACCAAGCAAACTCTACACCGGAAGACCAAAACAGAGATTCAAACCCAGAATCCTGAAAAATGTGAGGCTGACTTGCTAACCATTTCCACCATGCAGCCCTCAGAATATGCAGTCCAACTGCCACCAAAACAGAGTTATTATTTTCATTCAGACTTTTTTTTTTATGCAAAACTATTGAACGTGATGCGGATGTAATACCTTTTCTTTCGGAAAAACCCCGCAAAGAATCGGGCACTAACTTTGAAGGTAAAAGACAACACTCAGAGGATGGTGAGCAACAGTAGCAAGAGAGGAAATGGTCCCTCTACAACATGTCTGAACTCTTGCTGACTCTCCTAGATTTCGACTAAACTCCTTAAACAGGAAGTAGTTTCTCTAAGTTGTGCAAAAAGGGGACAAAACAAGAACTGAAAATTTGGTCTAAAGACACAGAGGAGGTGAGGCAGGTGTGTTTCGATGTTAGCCACTAAAGAGAATATTCATTCATCATCTGAGCTGCTTATCCTCACAAGGCTCATGGGCGTGCTGGAGCTTATCCCAGATAACTGGGTAAAAAGGGGACAACACCATCGACGGTCCCCAGTGGGTCGCAGGGGACATATAAACACCATCACAGAGGGCGAACTGAACCCATGCAGCCCGCACCAAAGGCAGGTAAGTGTACCACTACACCATGTTTCTGAAGGTAATACTTTTCTCAAAATCGAAACTTGTATATATCCATCCATTCATTATCCAATCCACTTATCCTCACAGGGGTCACGGGAAAGCTGGAGGCTATCCCAGCTAGTTTTGGGCGAAAAGTGGACTACACCCTAAACTGGTTGCGAGTCAGTCACAGAGCAGATATCGACACGATCACTGAGAGGAAATCCATCCAACGTTGCCTGTACAAAAGTCAGGCGTGTGTACCACTACACTATCAGTGACTCTACTTTTATATAGTTAGAGCTTATTTTCATCAAGGATTTTTATTTTCTTCTGTGTCTAATTTTAAAGAGAGCAAGGAACATTGTGCCGGGAACACGATGCGACGTCGAGGCCCTGACTTTGACACTCACAGTGAAAGCTCCATTTTGCGGTTAGCGCATAGCTTCAAGGTTGAGGTCAGAGGTCAGGCCCAACAGATTGTCGTGGGCACTATAGAAAAAGCATTATTTGTGTGTATGTGTGTGTGTGCATGCTTGGGTGCGTGGCCTTCTGGACTGTGGTATGATAGTGAAGTTCCTGAGCTATCAGGTGTCCCTCTATGGTCGAGTCAGAGCCATGCAGCAGCCTCCAGAGCCCGACCGAGGATATTTTAGAAAGGCTTCAGTTAGCGGCAGCGAATTAAGTCGATTCTTCTGAGGGGTTTCTCTTCATTAAAAAAAATTCAACTTTCATTCTGCAGCGATTACGGATTGGCAAGATGAAGAAAGACATTGTGCGTGTTGAGAAGAGGAGCCTGACGTGTCTCTCACCAACAAGTCAAGCACTCCTAAAAGTGACTTGATGGGTAAATAGATGCCCTATCACATTTACTTGTATGAGCAATTTGATCCTGACCGAGGTGAAATTCAGATGATAAGAAAATAGAATTAATGTATTTGTAAACGCTTTTATGACAGTAGTCTTTGGCCAAATACAGCACATTTTAAAATTAATTTAAGAACAGTTGATTAAAAACAACAGATGTTAACCAAAGTGCAGTACAGATTAAAATATAGTATAGTGAAATAGTGTTTATAAGATCATTCAGGGAAAATGTAGTGCTTTTGTCTTTTGTGTCTTTACAGTCCACAGTAGCATGTTGAGAGAAAACAACTTGTGCCTGCCGGCAAGGTCAAAAAACAGCGTCGCTTTCAGCAACAGCCTGGTGCAGAAGTGCCTAGAACTGGAATGAAGCAGCTGCTTGGACAGAAAAAAAAAAAGCTCCTCCACCCCCCAGCCTGTTCTCTGTCCATCTGCAGCTCCTTTTCTCTTTGTGACCATTGAAGAATAGCGGCTTTGTAACACAGTGCTGTGTGTGTGTGCGTGTGCACGCGTGTTGACTACTTTCAGTAAGAGACGACAGGAATTGTTCATTTCAAGTGACTTCCCTGAGGATGTGACCATGGGGGAAAAAATATGAATGTAATGGGAAGAATAAAATACATCCTCTAAATATGTTCTTGAAGGTATCATACTGGGCATCCTCCCAATAAGTAGCACCAAGTTTACCAACACATGGTTGAGTGATCGAGCATTCGCAACATCCATTCTCAATCATTTAAAAGTATGGATGAATATCATACGATTCTGCTAGGGTACCTGATAACCCTGCTTTTTTTGTGTTCTGTCAAAATGTTTTTTTCTTGTCACGTCAAACCTGTTTGCAGGTTTGATTTTTTTCATCCCAATGACATACTCCTTGCTAAATAAAGTCTAAATGAAAAGAACAAGTCCAATGTGTTGTCTATAATGTTCATTTACACTGATAGTAACTTACTATTCCAGCTGTGTCATTGCGTCAAAGGATGTGCGTGCACATGTCTTGCTGTGTCACAACGATGCTGTGGTGTGATGTGACACACTGCACTGCAGTAGATTGTGGGTTGTGGGATTATCCTGTGTGAGGAAACAGCTGAGGCCCATGTGGCGTCAGCATTTATGAGCAACGCTCGTATACGTGCGGGACGCTAACAATAATCCTCTCCTCCTTTTCTTTCACTCTGCAGGGGTCAGACCTCCACAAAGGGTCCCCCATCCTCCCACCCTGCTAAAAAGTCAAAAGCGGGTAGGTGGGGGCAGACTAAAGTGACACAACTGCTGAGTCATCACTAATATAGCAAAACTGACTGCCCCACCAAAAATGTGTTTTTGTTCAGTCACGTAGCACACGAAGTATCAAACTTCCTGCTCGTTATACAACAACTAAGATCTTCCCTTGCTCTCATCTTTTTTCTCTCTCTCTTTCGCTCACTGCTTGACCTTCTGTGGATTTGCCGCTACGGGAATCCCAAACCCATCGGGAAAGATGCAATATGAGATGACGTTGTGTCCGCATTCCAGCAAGATCAATTTGTGTCAAATGAAACAAAAACAGATTAAGGTACTAATTGAGTCCTGGTTTGTGAAACTGCTGGTCGCTGGAGGCTTGCTAAAAGCTGAAAGTTTTACAGTTAACACAAATTTAGGTGCAGGTGTACAGGAGTTTGTATGACAGTCATGCCATTGGGGAGATATGATAATGTGTTTATAATTGTGGTTGTAATTTGGGGTGGTGTAGATCTGCCTGCATCTTTATCTGAGAGCTGTTTCTAATATTATTCCACTGTCATACAACTTGATAAGCACACCAAAGTGATATCTTTAATCAGTGTGAAGTGTAGAGCCTGCACATTATCCAGGCACAGCTCTGCAGGGGTCGCACGTTGCAGTGGCGATCAATAATTCAGCGTTGACTGCTATGTTGTGACTGGAGGTCAGCTCATCCGTGATTTCACTGAGCATGATCTTTGAAAGAAATTGTTTTCAAAGGATGCCCTTAAATTAAGTTTACAGATATAGTTGGGTGGAACAATGTTGAGTATTTAGTAAAGAAGTTCAAGGTTCGAATCCCAGCATGCATTTTGTGTATTGCATTGTGTGTAGGTGAATGTAAGTGGCAAAGTCCCGTGGCCTTTGTCCTGTAAATGGCTGAAGATCAATCTAGAGTGTACATACTCTGCATCTCACCAGAAGTCCAATGGGATAGATTCCAAGTCACCTGCAACCACAATGAGAACAAGCGCTGCAGAAAATGGTTGCACAGATGGTAAATTTGTCATCTAAAAACCTTTACGGCCTTCAGGTAATTTTATAAGTCATTTCAAAGAACACAGGCAAACACGACAAAAAGAAGTCAATGATCTCGCACATGTCTCGTCAAGCTTTTGAAAAGGATAAGACTATAAGAATTAAAAGTGTTTAAAAAAAATGTCAAACGACTCATGCTGATTTCAGAAAAGCTCTATTCTAAATCCTTGTACCGCTTCTATGATGATGGGTATTCCCGTTATACTTCAGACTGCCTCTCGAGGCGCTGTTGCCTTGATATCAGAAATCCAGCCTAGCAACACGTGTGCTTTGTGTCTAATGGACTTCCACTTAAGTGTCAGTTTCATTTCGGTCAGTGCCTCTTTGGACAGAAAGTACACATTGCTTGACCTGCTGGAAAACACCCAATCCAATCATTTATAGCGTATAAATACAAATATTTGTAAATTACATGACTAAGTGAGTTGTGGCTGACAAATGAGATGAAGCATTTAGTTTTGACAATCCCGCTTTGCATTGATAAAAAGACAAATTGGTCATTTCGAACAAAATGTTTATTCAAATCAAAAAAGGAAGAACTAGACAAAGAAATCATTCAAAACATAGCATATTCATAGAATATCCATACATTGTCACAATTAACAGAAGAAAACATAGAAACGGAGAATGAAGAAAATTCAGCAAGTGATATTGCACTGTTTCTAAAATGTTGCAGACCTCGTCCCGATCCGTTTGTCCTCTGAACATTTCAGTTCCTGCCTTTTATCAGCTTAGTCTTACTTTTGGACTTACTCAAGCCAGTCGTGTGGAATCAACCAGCGTGGAGCAAATATGTCAGCTTATTCATCATTATGAAGCATAAGAGCATCAAACAAATACAACAGAGGGAGAAATAAAAGGTGGAAAAGGCAGTCAACCATGTACATCTTCTTCAGAGGAGGGCTGATCAACAGCCTGAGAGACCACACGTGTCTGTTAAACTACACCAATGCCCTCTTACTAAGTGGAAAACAAAAAATTATGAGGCCTCTCTGGGCTGTCTTGTCTTTCTTCTAAAAGGACTTGTTTTTCCCTTTTTGTCCTTTTGAATGGAATTGAAAACAAGTGAACGAAAAGGTGACAGGAATCAACAAGAGGCAAAAAACAAACCTAAAATAAGTCTTTTCTGTGTCAAGGCCACAAAGATAAGATCACTTGAATGATCTGCAGTTTGTCACTTGTCAGAAGCGTTCTTGTTGTCGGCTGGATCTCCACGCATGCACACATACAGACACACCACAGAATGTAAACTAATCTTTAAAGATTAAATAATGCATCCATGCCCTACACAACACTGCTGAGCTGAAACTTGATTAGTACCTTTTTTTTTTTAATATATAAATCCAGACCTTCACCATCTAATGCTATTTTTTGAGTTACTTAAATAAAACAACAACAAAAAAAAAGTGCTGCGCTTTCTTTTTAATGACAAACCCATTGTGACTGCAGCTGGCCCATTGTGTTGAATGAGAGAGAAAACCAATGTAGTACTCATTTCAACATACCACTACTTGTTCTGACCAGACTGCACAAAAAGGTCTGCTCCCCCAAACTAGAAATAGAGTCAGTGCTCATCTCCCACCTCCCCCCCCCTTTTTTTTTTATTTTTTTTTTATTTTTTGGGGAATAAAGCATTTTGGTTTCACTGGTCTGGTAAAATGAGCATGTGCAGCACGACAAAAAGGAATGTGTCTACAAAAGCTGCCAAGCTCATCAGCATGTCGTTTCTCGAAATAATTTTGGTAGGTTGAACAGAAAAATCTTCATTATTTCTAACAGTGCAAATACATTTTTTTTTCTGCTGTGGTCACACTGTTTGACAAATTAAACAGTGCTTTTTGGGCAGTACGAGATTAGAAGGGGTAGCAGGCCTCAATGAGGAGGAAAGTCCCCCCATATTAGTAGCAAAATGAGGCCTGCAACCCCCTGCTCCAAACAAACAAACACAAACATACACACACATACAACAATAACTCTATGATCAGAGCAACAAAAGGAGGGAAGCCATACTGGATCCAAGCAGAGGCGGCAACATCTTCAAAGAGCTCAAGGTAGACAAAAGTGTGCTGCGGTAGGTTTTTGTTGGAGTTGAGGACAAAAAAAAAAAAAAAAAAAAAAAAGTCCAGTCGTTCTAAGTCAAATCGGAAAATGTCAAAGGAAAAAAAAAAATTCTTAAACACCTTAAAAGGAAAACAAAATCAGTGCATTGTTCTTGTCTTTTTCAGTCTTGCATCTTCCGTAGTCTGGAAAAGCAAGCGGTTAAACAGAGCCACTCGAGTCAAGTCAAGAAGAATGATGTGCAAAACAAAATCCCAAAATGAGGCAGGAGGACTTTTGCTCTGTCGGTGGCACTCTCGTCGAGGATGACCAGGGCGTCCACATCTTGGGTGATGGCGTTATTTTCTTTTTTTCTGATGCAGTCTGGACGTGACCGGTGAAGCCTCGTGTCCCCATGTGCCACACCTTCGGGGTCTTCCTCGCTACTTAAGGCTTGCCATACAGATGTAAAATGTCTACACACAGACCACCCTCAACAAGCGAGTAAGCCACCAAAACGGTGACACTCCTTTGTCACTGAAGAAACACCATTATCCAATCCCAACTCAGTCTTCATATGTTGGATCCTTCGGATTTCTCTCAAGTCGTCAATGACGCCATTTTAGGAGAAGAATGAACAACGTGGAGCTTTGCAGCGTGCAGATTTCTTTGGGTTCCCGGGTCATCCTAGGGAATTTGTAGGCTGACATCTCAGCGTGATGGGCAGGCGTCGGGCCTGCGCACTTCTGGACGGTTGGCATTGTCGGGGTTTGGATCCACCTGGAGAAGACG
Organism: Syngnathoides biaculeatus; assembly: GCF_019802595.1. Classification (NCBI taxonomy): domain Eukaryota; kingdom Metazoa; phylum Chordata; class Actinopteri; order Syngnathiformes; family Syngnathidae; genus Syngnathoides; species Syngnathoides biaculeatus. The sequence continues at coordinate 29,587,842 of NC_084643.1, read as the reverse complement.
GAAAACACAAATGGTTTATCATCAGGAACAATCCTAATGAACCATACTGCTGTGGCTGGGAGCATTTTGTTACTCAACTGCAGAGAGAATCTATCACCTATTAGTGTTTCTCGAACTTTTCACCAAAAAAAAAAAAAAAAAAAACATAATGAATGCTTGATTTATGTTAAATAATTTTTAGGTCAGTCATGAAATGTTGAGCTTCTATAACTTTCACTTTAAACATCACTTTAAAGATGAAGTCGCTGCACTGCGAGCTTTGTGTGTTGCGATAAAGTCGCCCACTGCATTCATATTTGAAGTTTGTATTCATCAGGGTGTGTCTTTGAGAGTTGAGCTCACTATCTGAGAGAGCTCGTGATGTGACTGCATTAACCCGGGCTTACCTCTGAGTAGAGAGGGGGAGGCTGGAAGCGGAACTCGTGGATGTAGGCAAAAAGAGGTCCATCCAGATCCTCACGAGCGGCTGGCACATCCATACTGCTCTGTCGCTGCTCTTCTGTCACAATTTCTGCATAGCTTGGAGGAGCTACAAAAGAAGAGATGCACGTTAGCACTTGAGGAAGGTCGACTGAAGTGAACTTAATGCAAAAGAACCATGGAGATCCACCCTACCTTCAGGCCTCTCGGGCAGACCCATCCCCAGCCAGGTCATGCTGCACTGACTGCTCACACTAGATGTGCGGGAGCCAAAAGGATGCAAGGGGATAGTTCCAATGACCAACGGCAGGTTCAGGGAAAGGTTTATTGCACCTGGTATGTCCACATACACCTAAGGAAACACACAAGGAGATCACATAAGACTACCGAAGGGCCACAAATTCCTTAAAGTGACCTGAAGTGATACAATGGGACAGCGACTCGTAATGTGGGCTAATGTCTTCAGAGAAGACGCTTATAGTAGATACTAGTGGCTGTTTACAGGGTCAAGCAGTAATAAGCACTGCTGTTGGTCACAGATACGCTGAGATAATGCTCTTAGCAGCATGTAGAGCTAACACCTGGTCTAGTCCACCAGGGCTCGGATAGGGCAATGCAAGCTGAGTCAGCTCAGAAAAAATACGAAAGGTGATGAGGACAGAGTGACAGAAAGCCAAAACACATGATAAAGGAAACTGAGCAGAGCCTTGATTGTCAGACACAATCGTTCAATTTCAGTGCAGTTTGTTGTGAAGAACAGAGGTAAATAAACTCCCTATTGGGGTCCCAATTTTGCCAAGTGAAATTTTGAATACAGTGCAAGTAAGGTTTCATGGGATGTTTTCGCACATTTCACTGAATAATCTAATAAAACGCACTCTTTGGTAAATAGCTGAGAAAAAAAAACCTAAACATCTAAGAAAATCCTGTGCTCCATTGTTATCAAAATATTCTTATGTGCTTACCATGAGGGAGTATTCCACTCTGATGATGGTGCAGTCCAGGATGGAGGGCGACACGGGGGGGATTTTGAGCATTTTGCCGCTCCAGGTCTCAGTCTTCCCCGAGGACAAGGACTCGCCCCTCAGGTTGGCCACCAGCTGCTTGACCTCCTTCATCTTCCCTTTGGCGTAGAAAGTCTGCGTCTGATAGATGGCCGCCTTTGGCACCACCATGCGGGACGAGCAGTTCTCGATCTCTGCAAAGATCTGGATCGACTCTCCTGTAATGTCGCAGTTGAAGAAGAGGCGAAGCAATGAAGTCACTTAAGGTTCATATGAGGGATGATTAAGTTTATCAGCAGGATTCTTACCAGGTGTGTACCCCTTCCGTTCAATTTTGGCACTTAGGGAAATAGGACCTGAGGTGCAGAACCAACAGCAAAGTGTTTTGTCCTTTGTGCCGGCCTGCGGTGACTGGAAAAACAAAAACAAAAAACAGAACAAACACGTTAGATCTAACTTTCCTAAAACCTGATCCTGGTCAATTTGTACTGCATAGTGTTAAGAGTAAATGTCGGTACGCTATTTTCTTTCCGACCGGATTTTTGAGTCCCACGTCTGCTTTCGAGCCACCCATTTTCAATTGTGCTTGTCCTCGTGACAGCTGACCACAAGGCTCATTTTGACGGACAAGGATTCAAACGCACATTCACACCTATGAAGTATTTAGTCTTCACTTAGTTTCAAAGGAATATTTTTGGAATGTGGGAGGAGCGGAATCACAGAAAAATATTGAAACATTTGATATATAAAATTAAAAATATGAATAGAAGTTTTTTTTTTTTAAATATTGGGGTGACAATGAACGGGGGTTTGATAGAAGGAGCATTACATTTTATTTTTTTTTAATGAAAGGTACTCTTGAGGAAAATGTGCCAAACACTAGCCACCACGCTGCACAGTCTGTTCTCTTGATAATTAAGAACTTTGTCAATTTTTGATAAGTTTGGTTCTCAGGAAGGACCCACATTTCTCAACTGGGCTTTTTGAAAACCTTGCATTATTTTGCGGCGTTAACCATAAATTGCCGTCTTGTAATTTCATAAGGAGACCAGCTGTAAAGGTTTCCGAGGTTACAACACACTCAAAATTGGTTCTCAGATGAGTCACTCTTGTTGAGTCACAATTCCTCCTTACCAGCAGTAACGGAGTGTTGATGTCAATGTGCTCGAAGACTGTGAATTCCTTCTTAGTCTTGATGGGCAGCAGCCAAGGCCTGTGGAGTTCTGCCTTCACCCAATAGCGCACGCTGCCATGCTTCCCTTCAAAAGAGGTAGCCAGGGGTCTGCAAGGGACGCAAAAAAAAAAAGTTACATTTTCCCGCAAGTAACTTAATAATGTACTGGGGGCTTTTGTCCCACGGGGTCAGAACACTCACGTCTGTGGAAGCTCCAGGCTGAATGCATACTCGTGTCGTCCTGAATGTATAGTGGTGAGTCCTTCCTCAGAGTTGTCATCGTCTGAAAAACAAGGCGGACACTATTCCATACACGTGTATACCATACCTGGATACATTGCTCTACGAAGGCATCTGAAAGTCATACCACAGAAAAATAAAGAAAAAAAAAACAGGGTGGGGGAGACAGAAGAGAATAAAACGGATTTTACTATATTTGCCTGTAAATAGGTCATGTATTGCATGGGTGCAAGCGCATTCGACCAAGCCCATCATGCAAATGCAAAAAACAAATACAGAGGACCCCTGCACATTCCCTATTCCACAATCATGGATTCAGCTATTCGCAGATTTGTTTGGGAACCTATCCCCCGTTATTCATGGAACAGACGCTTGCGCGGGGTATTACCCCCCTGCAGTCGAATCCCCACTTATTTGCAAATTTTTTTTTACTCAATTGCCTTCTTATTCACATATTAAAATAAACATTTTTTTTCTTCATAGCAATAATAGTCACCTATTGCCTGATTTTTTGTTAGTCATCTTTCGTATCCCCCACAAATAGCGGGGGTCCACTGTACAACTAGAGAAGCTGTTATGCAACACACACAAAAAGGCTAATAATGTCCAATATGACAGTTATTCATTAATCTAGTATGGTCTTCAACTAAAACGGCCCCTTCAGTCAACAAGTTTCCCCATTCCTGATGTACTCGTAGATGAATAAATCATGATTTTGATAACGCCGTAAAAGTTGAGACCGGAATCTCAAAGCTCATTGCATGAACCGAGGAATCCACAGGCAAAGAGTCTGCTGAGCAACAACCAAACCATAATGTGCAGCTTTTGCGACACTAATGTGAAATAAATATACATTTGCTATTGACGCCATAAGGAAGCAAGTCAAAAGCTGCTTCTGCCAGCTCAGCAATCCCTCCCCTCCTGCAAGCAGCAGACGCGTGGTAAACAAGTGCAGAGCTGTCAGTCAAAGGCACCAGCAGGAGGAGACCGGCCTAAACCGGCGCAAGCAGCTCCTACAGACACACACGCACACCACCCTGCACACAGCATAAACATGCATTCATTACACACTCACTGTGCGACACTCCAGCCCGGACTGCTCTGAAGCAACTAGTACAGCCCTTTTATCTTCCACAATGGAGCGGGAAGACCGGTGCTACTACCTAGTCCATTAATCTAGGATTCTTTATGAGGGATGTTTCGTTTTGCTGTGGATGACTGCTTTAATAAATTCTAAACCACCAGTTTGTGGCACTCACACTGCGTAGCTGTTAATATATATTGATGAATACAAGGCATTATATTATTCGATGCCCCCTGAATAATCTGATTGAACACATTAATAAGTGCTGTTGTATACTATAACCATCTTTGCTTTGTCACCTTTGTGAGGTAGTAGAGTTCTTTTAAGACTTGGAGTCGTTTTTGCAATAAAGTAAGTATCTTTCGGCTTGTCCCTTTCGGGGTCGCCACAGCGTGTCAGTCACAAAAGAATTTTTAATCGATGCATTTACAGTCTTTTACAGCTCCAATGCAATGTGCATTGTTTGGCTTCAAATAATATAAGTGTGAATGATTAGTCAAAATGAGAGTTTCAGTGTAAACACCAGTTCTTATATTTGTCATTTCATCTTTATAATTTGGTTTTAACAGTAGGTTGTACTTTAATTAAATTATAATTCGAGCAAAAGCAATAATGAATCGTCTGGATTAGTTGATTTAAGATTGGAGGTGATCCTTATTTTGCTTGGATATTTAGTCATTAATTATACGCGATTACATTTAATCATTGCCTGGGAAACAAAAATGTTATTTTAATAATTAAAAACTTGTTTTCTGACAAGTAACTCAAAAGGGATTTGATTTTGTATGTTTTTTTCTAACCAAAACCTATTTACAATTACAAACTAGGATTATTATTTTTTTTAAACAAAATCAAGAGACTCGTTGTCGTCACTATCCGCAATGTTGACGTCACAGGGCCACACATGAGCATCACAGCCAATCACAGCACGGCAAGGGCGGAGCCGTGTCTGTAAACCCGCCCACTCCCGATCCAGTTTTCTGAACAGGATTGAACCGCTTTGAACAATGGGTGGAAACTTAAGAAAAGCCACAAAGAAACACATTTTAAAACATAAATGTCCACTAAAATTCACCAACAAAGCCGCGAAGACACCGGTGCATGTCCTACCACTCTCATCCCGCTTCGAAAATGCCCATTCTTAGTCGTTTTTTTGGGGTGAAATATCTACCTAAGCCACGGCTGTCATTCATTCTGACATGTCGACTCAATCAGGTAACTTCATCTGCAGCTGTCATTGTAGCCCCCAAAACTCAACAATTACACCCTTTTAAAACTTAAATATCGTACACTTTTGGTTGGTGTGTGCGTTTTATAACCTGCATTATCTCTCGCCCCCAAAACTTGAAATACACAAGTCCAAGCCGGTCTCACCTCTCTCGTGCCCAATGAGGACGTCTTTATGGTTGAGATATTCCACTTCCTCCGTGTAGTTCTGCGTGTAGGCGGTGTTGGAACCGGCGTTCCGCGACTCGGTCCATCGAACTTTGGCGAAGCCTTTGGCGTGGATCTTGAGGGACTTGACGCGGATCTCGCCGGTCACCTCGACGACCACCCTCCCTGAGACGCAGTCCCCGCTGGAGAACACGGGCACGTTACTGTCATGGAGACAGTCGTAGCTCACCGCGAAGCTCTTCACCTTCCCGAGCACCATGATTGGAGGCTTAAAATAAAATTAAAAAAAAAAAAAACTGGGCTACAGACACCTAGAAATGTTCAAGAAAATGTGTCTGGTGGAGGGGAGGGGAAAAAGGGATGTTTTGGTGCCTCCCTACGAGAAGGCACGATCAGTGGTGTCGATGTGTGCGGTTCATTGAGATGCGCGAAGGCTGAATAACAGCAGAGGCGCTGTTATCGTCCGCCTCTCAGCCGCTTGGTCTCCGGTCAAAGACAAGGCAGCTCCGCAGCTGAGCTCACTTTAAGCGACGGGAGATGGGGGGAAAACAAGCCCGTTGCGCATGCGCAGCGCTCCGTCAATGCCCGCTCTCTCCCTCCTTCCGCCTTGTGGAGAGGAGGAGGAGACGGCCACATGACAAGTTTGCTCCAACAGCTGAAAGATGGGACAAAAGATACTGCGTTTGCACCAAATCTCATTAGCCCCGTTATTTTTACCACCCGAAAAAATAAAAAATAAGAATACAAATCCGAGTTCTTACACTGAGTCAGGCATTGCCCCACCCTAGAAAATGGCTGTATTGATCAACTTGCAACAATACGTGGGCATAAGGTTCGGCTGGACTGCGTGTGTTTATGTGCACAAGCATACTTCATAATTCACACGTATGATGCACGATAATCCGGAATCATCAGAGCACCATCTTGCATTCATTAATCAATGCAAAAAAACGCTGAAGGTTACTGGAAGGACTGGGTCATGAGCATGTCACTGAAGTAGCATTACATTCTCAATTCCACATTATGTTGTTTTTGCATCAAAATGTAAAGCGGGTCCATTGACTAATGGGGGCAGGGGGGGGCAGGGCATTATGTTTGAACAGAGGGGTAAAAAAACAAACTCCAACATGCTCAAAACGCCATCTGCCGCCCAATGGGGTTACTGCTCTGTGATGCGACGCCACCTGTTGAGCAGCACTGCAGCTCCCCATCACGATACTGCAAAAAACACATTTTAAGACTATATGGATGGGTTTGTGGTTGACAACTGTCAAGTGGTTTAATCACCCAATAATTTGTATGCATGTTAGTTTCAGCGAAGACTCCAAATTCTTCATGGGTGTGAATGCGAGTGTGATAAGTTGTTTGTTTAGTATCTCACAACTGGTTGACGACTAGTCCAGGGTGTGGACCCTCTCTTGCCCAAAATGAACTGCGACAGGCTCCTTGAACTTAAGGAGCATAAGCGGTAGAGAAATGGATATATTTCTGATCATTAAAAAAAAATCAGGATTTGCTACCTATTTTGGTTTTCAGTTGACAGTTTGAGTGAGATTGGCGACCATAGCCGAAGGGAAAAGAATGTAAAACTGCTCATCTTTTATGTAAACAGGGACAGATTTAATGGCATTTAAAATTCACAGCTTCAATCTCGTTTCACTTTGTCTATTAAGGAAATTAATGATCTAGACAATTGCACCGCTAACTGTTTGAACACTGTGAATTATTATGCTTATACAAACACCAATGGCATTTATTTTTATTTTGGCTCCATTTGAAGAGTGAGGGAGAGAAGTGATATTTGTAGTGCTCAAGGTTTTTTTTTATGTTGCAATTTCATGCGGCACTGATATTCATGTACAATGCCTTTTCAAATGACTTCCCAGGTTTGTACACATACAGCCAAAAGCATAAGACAAGCCATGATTTATGCTAGCCAGAGGCTGAGCTGCAGTGTGTTTGTTCATCGACTGCTGTGTGGCTTGAAGCAGTTAGAGCACTTTTCTAAAACTTAATATGTTTGCTGTGGGAACCCTGATAATTTCCCCACCATATTTCATAATTGCCCCTGTATTGAAATTGTTATTATCTTTTATATTCTGAACAGGAGTCAAGCTAACCACTAGCAAGGTATCTTTGGGTAAGAGCCAGGGTGCACCCTATGTGGTTGACGGCCAATTTATAAGAAGTCCAATTGATTAAACATTTTATTTTTTGTATATATTTTTTACGTATTATAATAATTCTGATTTTATTTGCATATACTTTAATGGTATACAGGCACATTATTGGGACAGTAACCATGAGCCACTAAAAATCTAAAAGTTGCTCAAGTTCTGGTTTTGTACTGTTCCATATCGTCTGAAGAATGATCAATGCTTCTATCTAGCGGTTTTAACGCGTCATTACAAGCACTTCTCCCAACTCAAATTCGTTTGCAACTCGGAATATACGGTAACGCAATAGCGACGTAATCATTATTGTAAATATTTGTATTTAAAAACACTTCTAGGCCATAAATATAAAACAATCACACGAAAAACACTAACCCACGGTGGAAAATGAAACGTCGTTTGTTACAGAAAAAAGCACTCAAAGTTATGCCGTCTTAAGTTGTTGTTTATTGTTTTTTTTCCCAGAAAAAAATGGTGTCCGATGTGTTTAAATAATTTATCTTGTTTCCTATTTTTGTTTCCCTTAAAAGTTGCTGTCTGTATTACGTGTGCTCTTATTTTGTAAAACTCAACCCGGATGTTGTTATTGGAAAGAAATACATTCTAGCCATTGGTTATGAGTTTGTTGAGATACGTTGATATTGTCCAAAGTGGCATATTATTAATATTATCATGAATTTTATATTGGCTGTGATGTGTCTCTTTCAAATGTGTGCTGAAAGTTTGAGTCATAATGGAACAAGACCTAACATTGTGATGGTGATGACGGATGCATTTGTGAGTAGACGTGTAATATTCACTTTTTATCTATTTTATGTGACGGGCATAAGGACACTTAGACAATCATTATAATTGCTCAGTTATAACATGGTGACGGGTTGTGTATGTGTTGTTTGCAGTAGTATAAGTCATAACGAGAGCTGTTTCTAATATTTATCCCTTTTCATGTAGATAAAATTTCAGAAATATTCATAACATCCTTGTGTGATGCAGGGCTGTTTTACACCACTACAAACAAAAATAATCATGATGTTGAATTAATACACCTCTCATCGAATCAAAAGAGAGCATCTTTTGTCTGTTTTTAGAAAGTTGTTGTATTGGTTCTTATGGAGTACTTCTTTGTTCTTGTTTGTGCAGGACGGGCGCTTGACATTTGATCCCGGGAGCAAAGTTGTACACCTTCCCTATATAAACTACCTCAGAGAGCTGGGGAGCACCTTCATGAATGCGTACACCAACTCTCCCATATGCTGCCCCTCTCGTGCAGGCAAGACATCATCATCATCATCCAACTGTGACTTTACAAATATGAAGTATTATGTTTGAAAGTTAATATGTGTCGCCATGTTTAGCCATGTGGAGTGGCCAGTTTGCCCACCTCACTCAGTCATGGAACAACTACAAGTGCCTCAATGGAAATGTGACCACGTGGATGGATCTGCTGGAGAAGAATGGCTACTTGACGAAGATGCTTGGGAAGCTGGACTACACTTCAGGGGCCCATTCGCTCAGGTACCAGTCAGGGATGGATCATGCATTTGACATTCTATGTAAGGGTTGTTTTTGGACTTACAAAGATTATGTTCATTTCTAATGGATTTTTAACAATGTGTTTACAAATGTGCTTGTTCACAGTTGCGGGGACTGCATTATATTGGTACATGGGTGTAGCTAATTTTGGTAGGACACATTGTTGTTTTCACACCACTGTAAACTGCGATTATTGAGCAAAAATTGACTTAAAAATGAATGCCTTCCTGACAGACACCACAGTGATCTAGTGGAAAGAACATCTGCCTCACAGCTATCAGGGTCTGGGTTCGCATCTCAGATTCCTGTGACATTATTATACACTAAAAACATGCAACAATGTCACACAACATAGTAATCTCTGTCTCTGTCTCTATAAATACATATAAAAAAAAAACCTGAAATGGTTATTCTAAAAGGTGGCATGGTGGCTCAGCTAGTAAAAGCGTTAGCCTCACAGTTCTGAGGTCCCGGGTTCAATCCTGAACCCGCCTGTGTGGAGTTTGCATGCTCTCCCCGTGCCGGCGTGGGTTTCCTCCCACATCCCAAAAACATGCAACATTAATTAGAAACTCTAAATTGCCCTTAGGTGTGATTGTGAGTGTGGCTGTTGTCTGTCTCCATGTGCCCTGCGATTGGCTGGCAACCAATTCAGAGTGTACCCCGCCTCCTCCCCGTTGACAGCTGGGAGAGGCTCCAGCACTCACCGCGACCCTTGTGAGGATAAACGGCATAAGAAAATGGATAGATGAATGGATTTATCTAAGAATAAATGGCTTCTTCTGTCCATTTTTAATCCCAATTTTGGTGATTTTAGTGGATGTATTATCTCCTGTAACGGACAGTGTGCATGCAGGTTTTCTGCAGAGTCAGGTCTATCACTTCCTACTATCGTATTCGGTTGTGCCTCAATTTAAAGTTACAGTTACTTGGTAGTGTTCATACTACTGCAGTAATCGTGTTGAGGCCTGGACACGGGACGTCCCCCTCCTGCTGCGCCAAGAGGGTCGGCCTGTCACTCAACTGATGGGTAACGGGTCAACAGTGAGAGTCAATACTGTGGACTGGAAAAACACAGATTTTGCCAAAGAATGGATTCATCAGAAGGCTGCGTCGTCACACCGACCTTTTGCCCTTTACCTGGGCCTCAATCTACCTCACACCTACAAGACTGATTCCCTGGGCCCAACTGCTGGAGGATCCACTTTCCGCTCATCTCCTTACTGGCTGAAAAAGGCATGCATGATTTAGCTTACCTGTTATCAGATGCTCTCCCGATGCTCAATTTAGTTTTATGTTGGCAGGTGCATTCCGAGCTTGTCACTCTTCCCAGGTGGCTCCCCTTAGCGGCAATGCACCCTGTTGACTACTACTCCACCTTCACCAAAAACTGCAGTGGGCATTTTACAAAAGAGGAAGTCAAGAAAATCCGAGCCTTCTACTATGCCATGTGTGCTGAAGCAGACGCCATGCTGGGTTTGTTGACTGCAGTAATAGCGGAAAACAGAAAGCTTTTAATTCTTCTTGTTTAGATATAACCCTATTTGTGATCATTTGATATGCTCCAATTACATCCAAAAGTATGTAGTCAGTGCTACAAGTTTTTTTATGACCATTTTTGAAATGAGTTGACGAGATTGAAGTGTAGGCTTTGACAAACACATGACATTTATGGAAACAAACATGTGAAATATGTCAATTTCAAGTGGCTGAAAAACATTTGATAGGGATTCTACATTAAGAGCATTTCAAGATTCTTTGAATGTAAATTATTACAATAATCTCGACTGTACAAATCCAAAACAGTAGGTACTAAAATGCACAAAAACAAACAATCTACAGATGAAAGTGACCACTCCAAGCATGGCATTTTATTTTTAAGGAGGAAACTAGGTATTTGGCGATGTCTCTGGATTCTGGATTAAGGATTTTCATCGAAGGAATATTAATATAATGAAAATGTCATTTTATCCATTGAATGGAAATTGACACGTTCTACATAAAATAGCCTTAATATCTACACAGTATATACTTTATTTGTGTGTGTGTTTCTTTCGGCTTGTACCTTTCGGGGTCGCCACAGCATATAATCTCAGATGAACGCATATATATGTTTGGCACAATTTTTTTATGCCGGATGCACTTCCTGACGCAACCCTTCTCAGGGAGTGGAGGCCCCAGTGGGATACGAACCAACAACCCCTGGTTTACCAAACCAGTGCTCTAACTATTGAGCTACAGGGCCTCCTCAAATACTTTATTTGTGTGAAAGATTTTAAGTCCAAACTAGAAGAGTACACGTCATTCATATCAAATTCATTGTAAAGACTGTATCAAAATGGTTTAGCTTCTTATGGACTCACTCATGCAGCGAATATGGGTTAGCGGTATAGGAAATGGATAAATGTGGATGTTTACTATCTGGCTCCACAGGACAAGTCATTTCTGCATTAAGAGACAGTGGTTTGCTCAACAACACTGTAGTGATTTTCACAGCCGACCATGGTGAGCTGGCCATGGATCACCGTCAGTTCTACAAGATGTCGATGTTTGAGGGAAGCTCCCACGTTCCCTTGCTCATCATGGGGCCCGGCCTTGTGTCGGGCTTACAGGTCAACCAGCTCGTGTCGCTGGTTGATATCTACCCTACTGTGATGGGTATGGAAATTGATAGAAATTGGGTACAGATACTAAAAAAAGCTATGACAACATTTTAGCACACTTATGTCTTGTGTTGCAGATGTTGCTGAAATCTCTGGAATAGGAAATCTCAGTGGCTACTCGCTGCTTCCTTTTCTGTCCAAGCACAGCACGTTTCCCAAGAGGCAACATCCAGACTGGGTTCTGAGCGAATATCATGGCTGCAATGTCAATGTCTCGACCTACATGCTGAGAATCGGCAAGTGGAAATATATCACCTATGCTGATGGAGTGAGTGTCCCTCCTCAGCTCTTTGGTAAGTACGTAACTATTAATCCATCTATCAAAGTAGCCCCTAAAATTCAGCTCTTTTTAATTGTAGACCTTTCGCTGGACAAGGAAGAACTTCATAACGTGGTCTTCAAATTCCCAGATGTGCAGGCGCTTCTCGACGAGAAGTTACGTAGCATTATACAGTATCCGAATGTTTCCACAACTGTTCATGTCTACAACAAAAAGGAATTTGGTGCCTGGCGCCGAAGTTTAGGAAGCAACTACAGTCAAGTTATTGCTAATCTCAGGTGGCATCTTGATTGGCAAAAAGATGTTGTGACTAATGAAAAACTAATTGATAGGTGGCAGGATGAGTCCTCATGATACTGGATTATGCTTTATTGTCCAATCATGGCTCGCTTGCACTTTTTCTCTACATTCTTGACTTTTTTTTACTAATAGTCTTGGATGTCCTGTCTGAATTTGCATTACAATGGTATATCTGTATTTGTAACTCTGCTATTTTAAAATGACTAATACATTTTTTTTATATACTGTATTCATTTTGAGTGGTATGAATGGTGCTCTGAATTTTCTGGAATATTCAAATATACTTCAAATATTCTTTTGCACACTATGCACATTTGTATGTGCAGAGATCACATCTATAATTATTCTTGGCTATTTGATGCAAAATGTTTGGTATTTTTTTCATTTATTTACTTTTTTGTGTAAATTATGTTTTATTTACTTCCCTGCACTTTACTGCATTCCCCCCAGGATCAATGATCTTTTCTTTTGTTAATAAATAAACCAAACCCAATCTATGAATACAGGTAATATAATTTATAATAATCTCTTGTATCTCACAGCAATCTTTATTTTTCAGAATTTCAACAAATCCAACTAAAGCACGTTATGTTTGATTATGTTTGGATTATTATTGTTGTTATTGTTATTTGTAGTATTTAATTTTAATTCACTTTTTCTTTTCCTAATTTCCTCCCAATACGGTGGACGAACCCAAAAAGCATTTTATTATGAAGAGTTTAAAGTGCGTAGCACTTCCGGGTCAGCCACAACACCTCTGAGTTGGCGACGTAAACGGTGAGTGTCAAACATCTTTTTTTTTTTTCCGGAGATATATTTTTGTCAACTGATGCTAACTAACTACCGATTTATATTTCTCTGGGTTTGACGCTAATAATCGATGTTGACAACCAACACAAACATGCTAATGCTGGGTTTTCTTTCTTTGTTTCTTTCTGTCCTTCTTTCTTTTTTCTTTGCGGCTTCTGACGAAGCACTAGTGTACTGTTAAATATTTGTATTCAACTGTTTGTTATCAACACCCCAAATATGTATGATACCTATTAAGCGTCATTTGCTTGCAGGCTACAGTGACCACCATGTCGAGTAAAGAAGTGAAAGCCGCCCTGAAAAGTGCTAGAGAGGCTATAAAAAGCAAGGAATTCAAAGAAGCGTTGAAACATTGCAAGGTGAGAACGAAATATTACATGTCACCATGGCCTTATTATGATTTTTCTACATTAGTGTTGGTTCAGACCTACGGACAATTTTGGGTTATGTTGCTGCATAGGGGATGGCAACCTTCCTAATGATCTGAGGGCCCTCTTGTAAAGCAAATTGTGATATCAACGGAGATGCGAAAATGTCTGACTTTAATCTCTTGTGTGCTGCTGACAGACTGTTCTGAAGCTAGAAAAAAACAACTACAATGCATGGGTGTTCATTGGGCTTGCTGCCAGTGAGTTGGAGCAACCTGATCAGGCACAGACGGCCTACAGGAAGGCTGTGGAGCTGGAGCCCGAACAGCTACTGGCATGGCAGGTAATGCAGTATTTGAAATATTATTAAATTAATACACACACGTACACTTGTTTTCTGTTCTGTTATAGGGCCTGGGCAATTTATATGAGAAGACAGACCAGTGGGATTTCAAAATTGAGCTACCTAACGTCTATCAGAAGCTTGTCCAGTTGTATGCAAGGTAAGGTTCAAAAGAGTTTGAACACAGCATGATTCTGGGCTCCTTCTGATCAAGTTCATCTATTGAAATTGAGCCACTCAACGTCCTCTCTTTCCAGCTCGGACAAAATCAAGTGTTACGAGGTGATCGGAAAGCTGCAAGACATATATCAGTCTGACAAAGACTATTCCAAGGTTTGTGATTTACATACACTTCTTGTAGTGACTGCACATACAGGTGCGTTTCAATAAATAAAAAAAATTGTGGAAAAGTTTGCTTAATTCATTAGTTGAATTTAAAAAAAAATGAAACTTGATATAATTGTAATTGCTCCTTTTGTTGAGATGGTGAGCCTGTGGTTTTCTTTAGCTATAAAGTTTAGAAAACAAAATCATGGAGTATTTTTACTCTGTGTGGTGATTCTACTTAATATACGATTTTCACTGTTTTTTTTTTCACTACAGAAATAGTATTCCACGATATAGTAATTAATTGCAATGCACCTGTGTTCCGTACATTTGACCATTCTTATTGCATGTCTTCATAGTTGGCACAGGTTTGGCTGCAGATGATTGAACTGAAACAGGGCGACGGCGCAGACAAGAAAGCCTTACTGCAGCTATGGCAACAGATGGCCCAGCTCCTGTCAACCTGCCTCAGTGACAATGAGCAGGACATTGAAACCCAAAAGCATGTAAGTATTGTACATACATGTAGAGAAGTAACAAATTATAGACCTCTGTAAGCAATCTAAACTTGAGTTGCGTGGGTACTGACTGGGTACTCTTGACTTCCTTGTTTGTAGTTGTTAATGTTACCACCTAGATTTAGACCCGTTAATAAACCCATCGTATATCTTTTGGGAATCTGGGAGGAAGTTAGCTCGAAGAGAACACGCACACAGGCGGATCAGAGCCCAGACATAACCTCAGAGCAATTAGGCAAGCTTAAAAAATGATGTTCTCCTAATATTACTAGTGTATTTAATTTGCTGTGCTATGTATCAGCTAAGCACAGCGTTGGAGAAGGCAATGGTTCTTGTTGAGCCGACACCTGGAGAAGAGCACCAGAAGCTCTCGGCCGACTACATCAAATGTCTTTCTAAGGTAAAAGCTTCACATCTTTTTTTTTTTTTTTTTATCTGTGATGGCGCAACACTTTTTCAAAATCACTGAATCTCTTGGTGTTTTCCACAGTTACCTGAAGAAGAAGAGAAGATGAAACAAGCATGCGAGTCGATGGTTTCACTCTACCCCGCCCAAAGTTATCCTCTTGAAGTCCTTTGTTTTCACTACCTTAAAAAAGGTTCACATACTGTCGATGCTTGCTTGTTTACTCGTATTTACAGATAAAATACGCAGAATGGCTACATGGGATACATTGTCTTTGCAGGTGTCCAGAATGAGGAGACTGTCAATTGTTTTTCACGGCTTCATAATTTAGCGCCGGACAACAGTTTGTGTAACTTGGGATTTGGCACAAAAGCACTCCAAGAGGGCCGGTATAAAGATGCCATTAAGGATCTGGATCAAGGTTTGAATACACACGGACACATACACTGTGGGCACATTATTAGATTCATATGTGCAATTGATTGACTTTGTATTAAAATTTGGTTTGTACAAGGTACATATTTTTATTATAGTCTGTTTATTGCTTTGTTATAGAACTGCCCTGGAGCATTACATTGTGCCATTGTACCAAATGACTAGTCTGATGAGCATATGCTTCACAAAGTATATAAAGTTGTTTCAAAAGTTGTCTTTTTTTCTATTTTCTAAGGATTGAAGAAAAGGAATTTCAGTCCAGCGTGGTACAGTTTGGCAGAGGCTCAGCTTAAATTGCACAAATACTCAGACTGCTCTAAATCATGTGCCCAAGGTATCGTATGGAGCTTTAATGCAAATTATTGAAGCAACTGCTTAAAACCAGCTTCAGGAAGCTGATAGTGTATGTGCTTGTTTTGTAAAAGGTTTGACAGTGTGTGTCCCTGGTGACAAGGAACTGAGGATCAGACTGCTAAAGCTAAAGCTTGAAGCTTTGGTTAGGAGTGGAGAGGATAAGGCTCCAGAGCAGGCTTTGGAGACATATTCCCTGGTAAAACATCACATTCTTTGGGAAATTAACCCATTTAAAAGTCCAAGAGTTGAGAAAACTGTACTGTATATTTTACATTTACATGTAAATATTTTGATTCTGGTATTTACACGAGTTGGTAGTACAAATTTCCGTTGCTAACCTGATTCAATTTCAACTTGTCATCTCAGTTCAGTTTGTCTTTCCTTCAGATCCCTAATGCTGACAATGACCCATTACTGGTAGTCCTTAAAGGTCGTGCATACCTCAATAAAGGAAATGTAGTTGAGTCGCTAAAGGTCAGTTTGACCACACACATACACACAAATGTATCACAATTCACGTCACAAAAAAGGCTTCTTAAAAATAGTTACAGTAAATGAGAGAGAGGGGGTATTTTTTTTTTTTTTTATATATACCTCTATGTGTGTCACAGGTGTCCTCACAGCTGTTGGCCTCAAACCCAAACCTGGCTCAGGCGTCAGCGCTGAGGGGACTGGTCCACTTAGCTGAGGACCAGAAACAGCTAGCAGAACAAAGGTGAAATCAGTTTCTGCTGAACTCGTGGTTGCCCACAATGTTAAACCTAAAATCTGTCATTGAGATGTATTCCTTCCTTCTCCAGTTTCCTCAAGGCATCAGCACAAAGCCCTGACTGTGGAGAATATTTTTTCTTTCTGGGCCAACTTTACTGGACCATGGGAGAAGAGACCCGTAAAGACAGAAGCAAAGCACATTCACATTTTCTCAAGGTTAGTGAGAAAAAACTGTTGGGAGCCTAAATCCGCTTTTATAAGCCAAGTATGTCAAAAACACACAACAAATTTGTTTCTCATAGCCAGAGTCACTCTGGTATGAGAATGGACCATCATATTAGGTACTGACTATTTTTCTGGAAGTCCTGATTGTCTCTTGTTGTCAGTTTGTCCTATTTTGTGGGAGCACCAAACCAGATGAAAACCAGATGGATGAATACAGGACTGATTTGATGCCTCGTGTAGAACTGCTTCAACAGCTGTTGTGGCAGGCCGTGTTTTCTCAGAAGCTACAGAAAGTACATCTTCGGCTGAACCAATTTGAGAATGGAGTTTATGTTGGTCTCCCACTTCAAGTCCTGAAATATTGTAATTCCCAGGTTGTGATTGAACGTGCAAACGTCTTTGCTGGTACACATACATTCACATAGAAACTGATGGGATGTGGTGCTGCCTTATATTCATCCAGGCTGCCAGTTGAAGTTTTAAAGACTCTCTAGTCTATGCAGAGTAAAGAGTCCTGAAGTTCTGTCTCTTCTTCGTTTGTCTACTTCTTCACTGTTTTCACCTTGGGCTTTGCAACTTTAGGTTTGTTATAGTAAGCGAATTAAGCACTGATGACATGAGCGCGGAGCTCCATGGGGATTAGCACAGTATGCGTCATTTAGAGTGCTATACCATTGGTCGAGAAAGTTGTTTTCCCTGGTATGTCAATGAGCTGTTTGTATTCATGGAGGATGTGGCTGAGTTTAGCTTTGTTAAAATCCCCAATAATAATCAAGGGAGAGTCTGGGTGTTGATTTTCAAGTTAATTTACTTTTTCAAAGAGGGTTAGCAGTGCAGTGTTTGTGTCAACCTGGGGAACCATGTAGACACCTGTGAGGATGAAAGAGGCAAACTCGTGTGGTGAGTAGAATGACTTGCCATTCAAAACCAGCAACAGCACGTCTGGGTTACAGTTTGTGTTAAGCTCCGATATGTCGGTCCATAATTTTTCTTTGACATAGAGGCATATTCCTCCACTTTTTCCCCCCTGATAGCTCCTTGACAAGGTCTGATCGGTGAAGTTGGAAACCTGGAAAAATTAAGCTGCCGTTGGGAATCCGTTCACATAGCCATGTCTCCATGAAGCACAGTACACCAGAACGTCGAAGTCTTTACTGGTCTTTGTTAAAAGATGAAGCTACACAATATTATTGGCTAGAGGGCTTAGATTTGCAAGATGAATCGATGACGGCAGCATTAGGAATCTTCTCTTCTGGAGCTTGACCTGCACACCGAGTCGCTTCCCCCTGTTGTTGCGTTTATCCGCTGTAGAGCACAGCCACTCCACTGGTGAGTCACTGAGAAAAAAATTGTGAAAATATCTGAAATAAAGGAAGTGTGGATAAGAATCCATTATGTTTAGCAAGTAAGCTGCGTAAAATTTCCAAAGACAAACAAAAAACACAAAAACATACAGAACTAGAGAGCTTGTTTCTGAGGTGACCATACGGTTATCCTGTTGGTTTCTCAGCCTCAGTTTTTGTGTACCTCAGGCTGCAAAGTTGGACCCACACCTTGGTAGTGTGTTCCGCTACCTCGGACATTATTACCAGGAGGTGGCCAATGACTCAGGTCGGGCACGTGGTTGCTACAAGAAGGCTTTTGACTTGGATAGTGATGATGCCGAATCCGGCGCGGCTGCAGTTGATCTCAGCATGTCACATGAAGATATGGTAACATTTGTATTTTTTTCTCCACTCCTTTTTGAATATGGATAATGTTATTGTCTTGTTTTTTCCTCATGTTCATGTTTTAATAATAATGTTATTATAATACCAATAGGAACTTTTATTCATTTTTTACATTTTTTTTCTCTTCATTTTACACATTGTCTGCTGCTACAGGACACTGCTTTGGCAATACTTCAGTCAGTGATCGAGAAGGCCACTCCAGGTTCTGCTAAATGGGCCTGGATGAGACGAGGTCTTTACTACCTAAAGGTCGGGCAACATCAACAGGCGATTGCAGAGTAAGAACTCAAGACTGTTCATTTTTTATCTAGAAAGTTCAAGCGTATTATTGATTGTGTATTATGCGTTTGTAGTCTCCAGGCAGCTCTAAGAGCAGATCCAGAGGACTGGGTCTGTTGGGAGTGTTTAGGTGAGGCTTACCTAAACCGCCAGAGTTTCACAGCAGCTTTGAAGGCCTTCGGGAAGGCCCACATTCTTCAGCCAACCTCCATCTACAGCGTCTACCAGGCCGCTGCGATCAAACAGACCCTCGGCAAGTTCCAAGAGGCTGTCACTGAGTATTTACAGATCACAGCACAGCATGACTATGTCCCTGCTCTGAAAGGTATAACATTTTGTGTGTGAGAAACTGCACAGTTTTCTAGTCTTTCATTGCCACTGTTTAATTAGATTTCTATGATGTCTTATTGAGGTCTTGGTGAGTGTCAGCTTTCCCTGGCAAAAAGTTTAATGGAGGATTGCAGAGATGGTAGAGCCATAGACCTAATTAAGCAAGCTATACAGAACCTTTTCAAGTAAGTAAGAATTTTTAATGTGACACCTGTTAGTTTCTCCCATCTCATCAACTGTAGTGAGAGGCACGGCAGTTCTTTTGAGTGTACTGAATCACTCAAATCGGTTCCTTAAAAAATTCATTCAAAAGGTTTGTTAACTGAATTGTTGAGTTCTTTTTTCATAAAATAGTTTAAGTGTTTCTTCATTCCATTAATGATCCATCTGTGAGGTTCATGTTCACTCAACACCTTCACCAAAGCACTGTATGGGTTGTTTTTGACATGTATTTTAAAAGTAGAAAAGGCATGGAGATTAATAAAAAAAAAACAAAAAAAACCTGTGCGTGCAGCGACCTCAGCTACCAACCATTCTTCTGCGTCTGCTTACGTCCAGCTCGGCTCTCACCAGCCAGCGTGACGTTCCTGCATTCCGGTGCACAGCATCGCTGACATCAGCATCTGTCACCTGGGTATCCTGCTCACTCACCTTACTGTTATTGCCATCTGAATTGTGGAAAGTATCTGAGTTTTGAAAAATGCACTGGAAAGGAGAGGAATGATGATTAGCCGAAGTAAAACAGAATATATGTGCGTGAATGAGAAAAGTGGAGGGGGAAGAGTGAGGCTACAGGGAGAAGAGATAGCGAGGGTCGACGACTTCAAATACTTGGGGTCAACAATACAGAGCAATGGAGAGTGTGGTCAGGAAGTAAAGAAACGGGTCCAAGCAGGTTGGAACAGCTGGCGAAAGGTGTCTGGTGTGTTATGTGACAGAAGAGTGTCTGCTAGGATGAAGGGCAAAGTTTACAAAACAGTGGTGAGGCCGGCCATGATGTACGGATTAGAGATAGTGGCACTGAAGAAACAACAGGAATCTGAACTGGAGGTGGCAGAAATGAAGATGTTGAGGTCCTCGCTCGGAGTGACCAGGTTGGATAGGATTAGAAATGAGCTCATTAGAGGGACAGCCAAAGCTGGATGTTTTGGAGACAAGATTCGAGAGAGCAGACTTCGATGGTTTGGACATGTTCAGAGGCGAGAGAGTGAGTATATTGGTAGAAGGATGCTGAGGATGGAGCTCCCAGGCAAAAGAGCGAGAGGAAGACCAAAGAGAAGGTTTATGGATGTGGTGAGGGAAGACATGAGGGCAGTTGGGGTTAGAGAGGAAGATGCAAGAGATAGGCTAAGATGGCAAAAGATGACACGCTGTGGCGACCCCTAACGGGACAAGCCGAAAGGAAAAGAAGAAGAAGAAGAAGATCTGAGTTTTGAAAAAGTTTAATGTACCATTATTATTATCATTATGATTAAATAAAAATGCTTTAATGATCACGTTTGAGACACTGAGGGAATGATACCCCTGTTATTATTTTTTATTTTATTATTTTATTTTAAATAGGTGTATTTGTTTTCATGTGGTTGACTAACTCATAATTTAGCCGTTAGCTGAAAGAAACAGCTCCCAGTGAAAGGTATCTCCATGAGGACATCAGGATTTGCGGTTCAAATCACCCTTGAGTACGGTCACTGCGTAGTATGTTGTTCCTCCAGCAAACAAATCACTCATCGTACCAGTACATCGCGTTTTAGCAGATCGCAAACTAACAAATCACTCTTCAGTTCCTCAGTGGAGCAGTTCACTGAACAAATCACGCAGTTCACTTAAGCCCCTCCTCACTTCCTCAGTACACCAGTTCACTGGACGAATCACTCGGTTCACTTAAGTCCCTCCTCTGCCTCTACGGTGCTGCCTGACACTGGCTGCTGTATTTAATGGAAAGTAAGCCTCTTCACGAACCAGCACTGTTTAGATAATTTTGTTAGAATAGAAACTTTTCTATGAAACCAAATATCACACAATTTTGACATTGTTTGTGTAAATGGCCAGTGACTCATTGGCATGGTGCTATGCAATGTTATTGCCATCTCACCGACATCTCCACAACCCTGATCAGAGTTTACAGATCCAATTGAATTCCATTGGACTGCTAAGTTGGAGCTTTTGTGATTTTTGTCATTGTTGTGCTCCTCAGGGCTGTGCAGCTGCGATCTGACCTGTCCTGTTTATGGAAGCTTCTGGGAGATGCCTGCTCTGCTATCGGCACAGTGTCTTCAAAGAGAGCTCAGATTCACATGCCAGCAGCCCTAGCTGGTTTGGACCCACAAATCCAAGTCCACTTACTGAACCAGGTTCAGACTCTCAGAGTTGGAGAGAGGTACCGCACCTGCCACTTACATCCTGCATGTGTGATAACTTACTGATGTTATTGTCATGATTTGATGCTTTCATTATTTTCTGAACTTTAAATGCTCTGTTTATCTCTCCATAGGTGTTACACACGTGCACTGAAGCTCATGCCAGAGGTCGCCAGCCTTTGGTATGACCTGGGACTCAACTTTTATGATCAGGCTCGCCTGACTTGTGATGCTGAGCAGGAGCAATCATTACTAGTAGAGAAAGCACAACAAGTACTATAACTCACAGCATGTCTTGATTTTTTTTTTTTTTTTTTGGGGACCACATGTGTTCGTTAAAATGAATTTGGGCTTTTTTCAGTGTTTAAGAAAAGCAGTCATGATGGACAGTGGCAACCATAGCTGCTGGAATACACTGGGAGTGATCAATACAAGCAAAGGTATTTTTAAAAAAAATTGTTGTAATATATAGGGAAATGTAATGTTATATTTAGCTGTTATTAACTTGCCATGTTTCAAATGAGGGCCTGTGAGAGGAATGTAGAATATTTACCCTTTACCCTTTTCACCAGGTCTAGAGAACTTGGCCCTGGCTCAGCATTGCTTCATAAAGTCCATTCAAGTTGAACCAAATGTATGTATGTATGTATGATGAGGTTGACTGTGATACGTTGGCTCCAAATATTTTTCTCAGGAACTAAAATTTCTTGACAGAATGTTGTTGCCTGGACCAACCTGGGCACCTTGTATCTGAAAAAGGACAACATAGAGGTATGTGTTTCATTTTACAATTTAGAGCTTCAAAGATTTTTTTCCATCATTGGTTACTGTTACATGCGCTTCTATTGTTCAGGCCTTGTCTTTCCTTTTTTTTTTTTTTTTTTTTTTTTTTTTTTTTTTTTAAGCTTGCACATGAGGCCTTTAAGGTTGCACAGTCATTGGAGCCGATGTATGTCAACTGCTGGATTGGACAGGTAGATTTTTGTTCTTGTTGCTTTAGAACAAATTGTCTTCGATATTTATGTGAACGTAGAGATGTTTTATGATGCCAGTTGATTGTACGTACAACTGTTAATATTTGGTCTGACATCTTTTGCCATCCTGCCAGGCACTGATAGCAGAGAGAGTCGGAAGCTATGACACCATGGATCTTTTCAGACACACCACTGAACTCAGCACACATGTGCGTGACCACATCTCTTTTGAAAAATTCACTTTGAAGCCTTTTACTCATATGAGTTGTACATATCTTGTTGTGTTGCGTTTTTGTCTCCCTCTCCTTTCCACTTCATCATTCATCTCCATGCAGACAGAGGGGGTGAAGGGCTACGCACACTGGGTCTGTTCCACCTTGTTGGATAAAAGCAAGAGAGACACCGAACAGTACCGCTACAACATAGTCCAGATGAATGCCATCTCTGCAGCCCAGGTGGCACTCAGCAAGTACACCGGTACGCCATCAAAGTCCAGTCTAGTTGAATGTGAGTCATGCAGAGGCGATCAAGTTAAGTAGGAAGTTTTCATTCCAGAAAGGATCCAATCGGAAGCTGATGCGTTCATTATGCTGGGCTTCCTGACGGAACATCTGCATCTGATTAGACAGGCTGTACAGGCTTATCAGAGGTATGACTGAGAAGACATAATGAAATAATATAAAAATAGTTTAGAATAGTATGGTACAGTTATACCTCATGTTGTCATGAAAAAAAAAATGTTCCGAAAAATGTCATGTATGAATAAAAAAAAAAAAAAATCATAAACTATTGGGTGATCCGGTACAGTCCAGTAGGTGGGGTTAATGCACATTACAAAGTGGGTGTTCACTAACACACACTTTCTCCCAACTGGTTAGTTCATCTGCTGGATCTGGTCACTGCCCCACTTTCTCTCAGAGCAAAATGACTAACTGAAAAGTAGTGTCAAATTCCACAATTGCACCTCTATTTTGACCTCCTTTCTCAACATTTGTTGAAAAAACAAAGAAAAACTTTAGTTTCATCATGACCATGTTAACAAAAAACAAACTATCCAACCAACAAGCACCAATTGAAACACTAACATAGCACTAACTGCAATTTCAGATTAGGTGTAAGAATGTCTCAATATTGTATAATATGTTTGCAGTTATTGCCTGAAAGAACTCATTGTAGTGTGCATTATTACTACATAGCAGCAAATGCAAGGCACTAGCGAACAGGTGAAAATATTAATGTACCTCTCACATTTGCGCTCTGTATTTATTGGCAAATGTAATATCTTGTTTTACCTGAGTCGCAGTTGGCAGAAGTAACAATCATATTGCTTATTCAGAATTGTGTGTTGTTTTTTTTTATTCTTTCCCTTCAGAGCTGTTGAGCTGCTTGAGTCCACATCCCTCACAGAACACTTGTCTTTTGCTCGGAGTAACTATGCTCGTACATTATGGTCAGAAATTCTCCTATAAAACTTTTACTGACAGTACCTATATTCATTATAGATCCGCCTCACAAAATCAGTTTTACCGTGTCCCCTGTAGTGCCAGTGGGCGGTGGGAGGAGGCAATCCATATTTATAACTCCAGTGCCCTGGAGGATCTCAGTGATCTATCAGGACTGGCTCTGGCCTACTGCAAGGCAGGGCTTATACCAGAGAGCATCAGCAGTGAGTAGCAGCCCATAAGCTTTTTGATACCGTATGTGATATCTCTGAGTAACTGTGAAATGTTTTATATGTGCTGTGTAGCATATGAGCGTGCCCTGGCTGTGGCCTCGAGCGAAAAGGAGACAGCATATGTCTTGACATCTCTATCCCTGCTAAAGCACCAGGAGGGCAATGTAGACTCTGCAAAGACCCTGCTGTTCAAATGGTGAGTCCGCTACCTGAGTGATTCTTATTCACTGTGCTGCAGGCACATGAGCTTGTAGTGAGTGATAATCGTGTGTGTCGTGGGAAATTTCAAATTTTACTTAAACAGAAAATTATTCATTTGCTACGAATATTGTGCCATTGTGCCCATATCTATGCCAGTGATGTATAGTAACAGGCAATACAAGTAAATGTTTTTCCACTAGATGGCAGAGTTATCCTAAATGAAACTTTGGCTTTCCTGTACAGTACTGACTGCCAGTCTGTCCTCCACAGCTCCATGTTGAAGGAACCAGTACCAGAATCTCTTCTGTGTTTATGTGCCCTTGGATTGGTCCACAATGATATAACGCTAGCTGTTGCTGCCCGCACAGAGCTGCTCAAACAAGGCTCGGCCTGTGTGACTGTTATTGAGCAGCGATGTCTTCTCACCTGCACCTTATTGGCGCTTCAGGGGAATTACAGTGCAGTGCAAAGGGAGGCCTCCAGAGCTGTACACAGGTGAACAGGAGAAATTCTTCTACAGACAGTAACACATTGCGACTACATTATTCCTGTCGACTACCGGTAACTTCTCTTTGGACCGGTTCTCCTTTCAGTTATCCGGGGAACTCATCTTTGTGGTCACTCCTGTCCAGACTTGTACCCCAGTACTACCCCAGGAAGGCAAATGTAAGCCACATGCAAACACAGCACTTTACCAAATTATGCTGACAGGTAATGCCGTGCTCTGTTTTCCAGGGGGGAGCCATGGCCGGACATGTTGCCTGCCTCTCTAGTATGACTCAGGGAAAGGTAAAATAGCACGTCATCATAAATTGCTTTCATTATTTTTACCTCACTATCGATCCTATTTTAAAGCTGGTGGAGCTAATAACTCCATACAGTAAAGAGAGAGACATTTTCATTTAAAAAAAAAAAAAACTACAAAAAAATGTTCTTAACCTGTAGAGAGCATTGCTGTACAGTGGACTGAACCAGCTGGCCTGTGGGAGACACTCTGGAGAGGATGCTCAAAGAAATGCTCTGAAGACCATGCAGAGAGCTGTGCGGCTCTGTCCTGGTAGATTTACACACACACACACACACACACACACACACACACACACACACACACACTCTCTCTCTCTTGCTCTCTCTCTATTTATATATTCTGTGCTGAAATGTCTGTGTTTTAAATGTGGTGAAATAACCTAAAACTATTTCAAGTTAAAAAAAAAAAAAAATTCTTTTCAGATTTTCAAAGGTACCTGTATCGTTGATTTTCACTTATCAGGAGTGGTTCTGGAAGGCAATTCCTGCAATGGAGGGAGTTGACGATGTGTAGCTTAGAAGCTTTTCTACTTGTACTGCTAGTCTATACATCATAGTTAATGCATTGAGTCCAAGTTTTTTTACAAGGTGCCAGTTTTTGAGCAATGTCTCCTCTACTCACAGATGATCCAGCTGCATGGGCAGGATTAATGGCTGCCTGTCACACAGAAAACACTTCCTGTTATCTCTCGAGCTCAGCCCCTCGTAGGCAAGGACTAGAGCAAACCCTCATGTCAGTGGTTTCTGAGAAAGGTATGCGTTTTATTTTTTTGCGATATCATACACTGGCGGAAGTACTTTTTGATCCCTTGCTGAATTTTGTAAGTTCCGATCTCAAAAGGCGTGTGCAAGCAAGCCAAGTGACAAACCTGACTCAGTTTTACCAGTTCTGTCAGGAGGAATGGGCCAGGATTCCAGCAGAGTACTGTCAGAAGCTTGTTGAAGGTTATCCAAAACGTTTGACCTGTCCCGCAGCTCAAAGGAAATGAATGTAAACTTTTGACCTTGAACAAAATAATACAAGAACCTCTTAAGAAATTCTCTTTCTCATAATTGTGGCATTTAACAAAGCTGAAAAATTTGGGTGATCCTGACTGACCTGAAACAGGAGAGGTTTAGTCTGATATGACTTCAGACAATGAGACAAAAAATGAAATGTGTTTTTGCACAGTGTGTGTAAACTTCTGGCTTCAACTGTACAGTTTACAATGGAAGCCACAGCTAACTAAAGACATGTATTCCAGTCCGTAGTGTTGAGGAGATAGAGCGGCCGCTAGCCCAGTCTCTGGAAGGATGGGTACTACAACAAGCAGTGAGTGGTCTTATGCTGAGTGGCCAACTTCAGCAGGCAGAAGCACTCTGCTCCCAGGTGACATTTACACACATATCCACTCATATTTCAGCCTTGTTTTATGATTTACTGCATTGTATATATTACCTATTGTAGACAATGTAAATTGAATGATTCTACTCGTGTGTACTCGTTACTGAGTTTCCTTTGTTGTACTTCATTCTAGGTTCTGAATGTGTCTCCAGAGCATCCCGCCGTGATGTTGTCGCTCAGACAAGTACAGTGTCAGCGCCTCCTCGAGGCGGGTGATGGTACTTTCCTTTCAGAATCTACCCTGGAGCAGCTCCACAGTGCTGTGATGTTGAACCCCACAAATGTCGCAGCCTGGCACGTAAGGATGAGCTGTCAGTCATTTCAAGCACCAGTGGTCCAATGGGCAACTGTGTTTTACCTCATTTTTTTTCCATATTCATAATAATAATGCTAGTTGAATGCAAACATGACTGATTATATTCTGTAGTAGGATCACTATATTTGGTCCATATATTATCACTGAACAAACTACAAGCTTCTTGTGATGCTATCACAAATTACTTTGTAAATTATGCTTCCTAAATTACATTGTAATCTATAGTTAAATATTAGACCAGATTGTGGCGGTAATCAATAACTATAATAATAAGTCATCAATAATGTTAACTCATATCATTGTAAGTCTCAACACTACATCTCTTCAATCAATCTCTCAGTGGTTAGCCGGGGTGTACATCAGCCAGGGTCTGCTCGTGCAGGCAGTCATGGCGCTCAGACAGAGTTTGCAACTCGCCTCCCAGCTCGGCATCCACAGCTGTCAAGTAGCCAGCCTACTGCGACTCGGTCTACTTGCACTAAGGTCCTGTATGGTGAGTGTGTTTTTTGTCTTCATACCCTACACATTGGCAACATCAGGCAGAAGAGATGAAAGACATCTACCTGTAGGATCACCCAAGGCCAAGGGAAAGTCAAACAAGATTAATTTTGTATTAAAAATTGAGAGAATAGTAAATCCCTTGAAGGCATTCAGCATTTTTTTTCATTTTTTTTTTACATAAGTAGATTTAAAACACGGTGCCTAAACAGGTGATAAAGCATTTATTTTACAGTTATACAAAGAGAATGGTTTACCATGTAATCAGGATCGTGACTTTCCATGTTGATCCTCAACTCTTTGTGTGTGTGTTTGTTTGTTTGTTTGTTTTAACCTGTTTAGGCAGGGGTCCCTGGAAACGACTGGAAAGATCTGGTCCATCAAGCTACGACGGAGGCCTTGAAGCTGGACTCCTCCCCTGTGGCTCGCCTCATCCAGGCCCTGCTCCAGTTTGTTACCAAGATGGCTGCCAGGTAGGGACCGAGCACTACTCCACCATATCAAAGCCCCTGTCACATTAGCTACACGAGTATTTTATCAAACACACTTATATGCCTTAAGAGACAACAACAGACTGAATACAGTCGAACATATAATGTCTGATTGTGGGGGGGATTCAGACAGGTAACATGCTGATTTTTAAGATAAAATATGAAAACCCCTGAACATGACCAGGAAAAAGTCTTAATGCTTGAATGCTCACGATCTGCCTATTGACAAATCCGAGTCTTCTCCCCCACGCCAGATGACTGTTTTGCCTCCAAGACCAACCTAGTACAGACAGCATAGCGCCACATGGCATAAGAAATAGAAAAGCATATCTGGTAACAACATTTTGGTTGCAAAATCTTTGCCTCTTTGTTTGTGAATAATGATTTACGAAACAATTTATCCAAAACCTGAACACACCCCGGGTTCACACATCGCTGCCTCGGCCAATTTTGTGTTAAGCATCATATGATAAATCTTGAACATTTACAATCATCGCCCCAAACTGAAAAATCACAAAGCAAACCTCACCCCACATGATGGTCGTCCAGGATAATCTTTCAGCCACATCTACGCATCGGACCTGTGCTTTTAATGGGCCATCATCTACTTCCATGGGCCAAACTTGAGATTCTGCCCTGCATTCTTCTTAGCACGCATTCTGTCCATTCTCTTATTCAGCATCAGTGGGCGGATCGTTTGACTCAACAGTGGCTTCCACTCATGTTGTTCTTTATGCGATCAGAAGGTCAAAAGCTTTTTCCCCTTACAGCTAAATGAGCACACTTAGTCCCTGGAGTGAGTACACAGAGGGAGGCTCAGTGGAAATCTAGTGGGTTGTTCAAGTCTCTCTTGATATCTTGAGAATTCATATGGTCAAGTATCAAACACCTCTGCCTCCTCCCACAATCCCCAAGAGGCCATTTTACTATTATCTGTTTGATCTCCTATTCAATAATAATCTTAAATACAATAGATTAGCTTTACCTCTGCTGTCTGGCTCATTTTGTGTTCTCTGCAGGGAAACCAGGCGACTGTTGGAAAAGCTGGTCTATGTCCCCTGTCAAGAATTCCCTGTGACTGTGGCACAAGTGGCCAGCTGGTATCTGCTAAGGCACTTGCATTCCAAGAATGACGAGGAACTGATTCATGTAAAGCACACTATCATCCTGACACACGCACATCCGGCAACTTCTCAGACAAACTAAGACAATCTCTACAGATGACTCTCGATGTGCCTTTTCATTTTTATGCAGGCACTTTTGGAGCACGCCAGGATGAATGGGGACCGACGACTGCTGGACTTCCATTCTCAGCTTGTTTCTTCCTCCTGAATTTTGCCCCAGTGCATCTTTTAAAAAAATGTATAATTTCTCCACTCATGATGATTTAATTTTGCATGGTGCGAGTTGAATCATAAAGGCCCACTAAACCCACATTTATTTTCTAATGTATTATCTGTTGCCAGCATGAGTTAAAACACAGCACTCTGATTAATATTGTGATCATGGAATAAGGATTAAATGGGTAATTCATCAATGTAAGGCGATCACCATGTTCAGAGACTTCGTCGTCAGCGCTCTACGGGAAGTGCCGTCGAGACGCAATCAGCCCCTCGTTATAGAAATGTAATGGCTGACGGATTTTGGGAACGATGGATTTAATCACTCTATCCTGTGAACACAATGATTGAGATGTAAAGCATGCAGTGGCGTTCCAAGGAGCCGGAGTTGAAAACCTTCTACAATGGTATGCAGAAAGAAATCCACATCGCGCTCACAACTTGCTAAGTACATGCTGAAGATGACTTTATGACTATGGTTTATATTTTTTTTTCTGAATTAGGGGTTTGACTATTAAAAGAAAATAATTGATGAGAGGATAAGTAATTCATCTCAATTAATGGATTTTTTAAATACCATATAACAAAGTATTTATTCTAAAAAGCAGCATTGTTTAATTTAAATGAATTCTAGTGGATGACAGAATCAAATAATTGACAGAGAGGAATATTGTCAACTCTGTAAAAATTTGTCTAAAATTGTATTTCAATGTAAAACACTAGAAAAAGTACCGGTAATAGAAAATACGGCTGGCCATTAAACAGACTGAAATTTAAAGTGCCATTTTAGGGCACTTTTTTGGGGTGTTGCATTTAAATGTTTTGTTGTGTGGAAGCTGAAAAGTTAGATCATACGTTGGAAGTTGTGATGAAAACTTTTTTGTAATGAAAAAAAAAATTACCTGTCATCAATGCTGTTTCATCCACTTTGACAAAAGATTGTGTTGGATTAAAATGCATTGTTTTAAACCATCTGTCAATCCATAAATTGAGCCACTTATCCTCACCACAGTCGCGAAAGTGCCGGAGCCTATCCCACCTATCTTCAGGCAGGAGGAAATTACAATAGAAACAATAACCATTTCTCACACACACACACACCACACCACACACACACACACAACACACACACACACACACCACACACACACCACACACCACACACACACACACACACACACACCACACACACACACACACACACACCACACACACACACACACACACACAGAATCAACCTATGGGCAGTTTAGTCTCAAATGCATGTTTTTGAGATATGGTAGGATACTAGAGTGCCGAGTAAAACGAAAGCTGACGCGGTGAAACCTGTGTGCAAACCTTACACAAGAGAGTCCTTAATTCAAACCCTGATCCTCAGAGCTGTGAGGCAGAATCTTCAAACGATGATCTTTGCTGGTAATTTTCTTTTGTGGTGTGAAAAAAAGA
The DNA here is from genome assembly GCF_019802595.1 of Syngnathoides biaculeatus. Taxonomy (NCBI): domain Eukaryota; kingdom Metazoa; phylum Chordata; class Actinopteri; order Syngnathiformes; family Syngnathidae; genus Syngnathoides; species Syngnathoides biaculeatus. The sequence continues at coordinate 29,557,247 of NC_084643.1, read as the reverse complement.
TGGACCTGAGGTACATTACACTTAAGTTAATTATGATTTACCCTCGTCTTTAGGGGTCATAAATTAGGAACAAGAGCTATCTTAGTTTAGCCCGCTCGCGAGAAGTTGTAAGCAGTCGACAGTATAAGAACACATGGACATCCGCTGAGAGGAATTAGAAAACACAGAGCAGTTATGTATGTGGCCGGTTAGCTCAGTTGGTTAGAGCGTGGTGCTAATAACGCCAAGGTCGCGGGTTCGATCCCCGTACGGGCCAGCTGATACTTTTTGCTGTGCCTTGCTCGTTCCAGAAAAAAACCCTGATTATTAATGACAATATCAGTCATTTTGGGCCGGTTAGCTCAGTTGGTTAGAGCGTGGTGCTGATGACGCCAAGGTCGCGGGTTCGATCCCCGTATGGGCCAGCTGATACTTTTTGCTGTCAAACCTTTGCTGTGCCTTGCTCAGTCCAGAAAAAAACCCTGATTATTAATGACAATATCAGTCATTTTGGGCCGGTTAGCTCAGTTGGTTAGAGCGTGGTGCTAATAACGCCAAGGTCGCGGGTTCGATCCCCGTACGGGCCAGCTGATACTTTTTGCTGTGCCTTGCTCGTTCCAGAAAAAAACCCTGATTATTAATGACAATATCAGTCATTTTGGGCCGGTTAGCTCAGTTGGTTAGAGCGTGGTGCTGATGACGCCAAGGTCGCGGGTTCGATCCCCGTATGGGCCAGCTGATACTTTTTGCTGTCAAACCTTTGCTGTGCCTTGCTCAGTCCAGAAAAAAACCCTGATTATTAATGACAATATCAGTCATTTTGGGCCGGTTAGCTCAGTTGGTTAGAGCGTGGTGCTAATAACGCCAAGGTCGCGGGTTCGATCCCCGTACAGGCCAGCTGATAATTTTTGCTGTGCCTTGCTCGTTCCAGAAAAAAACCCTGATTATTAATGACAATATCAGTCATTTTGGGCCGGTTAGCTCAGTTGGTTAGAGCGTGGTGCTAATAACGCCAAGGTCGCGGGTTCGATCCCCGTACAGGCCAGCTGATAATTTTTGCTGTGCCTTGCTCGTTCCAGAAAAAAACCCTGATTATTAATGACAATATCAGTCATTTTGGGCCGGTTAGCTCAGTTGGTTAGAGCGTGGTGCTAATAACGCCAAGGTCGCGGGTTCGATCCCCGTACAGGCCAGCTGATAATTTTTGCTGTGCCTTGCTCGTTCCAGAAAAAAACCCTGATTATTAATGACAATATCAGTCATTTTGGGCCGGTTAGCTCAGTTGGTTAGAGCGTGGTGTAGGTGCTAATAACGCCAAGGTCGCGGGTTCGATCCCCGTACAGGCCAGTGATAATTTTTGCTGTGCCTTGCTCGTTCCAGAAAAAAACCCTGATTATTAATGACAATATCAGTCATTTTGGGCCGGTTAGCTCAGTTGGTTAGAGCGTGGTGCTGATGACGCCAAGGTCACGGGTTCGATCCCCGTATGGGCCAGCTGATACTTTTTGCTGTCAAACCTTTGCTGTGCCTTGCTCAGTCCAGAAAAAAACCCTGATTATTAATGACAATATCAGTCATTTTGGGCCGGTTAGCTCAGTTGGTTAGCGCGTGGTGCTAATAACGCCAAGGTCGCGGGTTCGATCCCCGTACGGGTCAGCTGATAATTTTTGCTGTCACACCTTTGCTGTGCCTTGCTCGTTCCAGAAAAAAACCCTGATTATTAATGACAATATCAGTCATTTTGGGCCGGTTAGCTCAGTTGGTTAGAGCGTGGTGCTGATGACACCAAGGTCGCGGGTTTGATCCCCGCACGGGCCAGCTGATACTTTTTGCTGTCACACCTTTGCTGTGCCTTGCTCGTTCCAGAAAAAAACCCTGATTATTAATGACAATATCAGTCATTTTGGGCTGGTTAGCTCAGTTGGTTAGAGCGTGGTGCTAATAACGCCAAGGTCGCGGGTTCGATCCCCGTACGGGCCAGCTGATAATTTTTGCTGTCACACCTTTGCTGTGCCTTGCTCAGTCCAGAAAAAAACCCTGATTATTAATGACAATATCAGTCATTTTGGGCCGGTTAGCTCAGTTGGTTAGAGCGTGGTGCTAATAACGCCAAGGTCGCGGGTTCGATCCCCGTACGGGCCAGCTGATACTTTTTGCTGTCACACCTTTGCTGTGCCTTGCTCGTTCCAGAAAAAAACCATGATTATTAATGACTATATCAGTCATTTTGGGCCGGTTAGCTCAGTTGGTTAGAGCGTGGTGCTAATAACGCCAAGGTCGCGGGTTCGATCCCCGTACGGGCCAGCTGATAATTTTTGCTGTCACACCTTTGCTGTGCCTTGCTCGTTCAGAAAAAAACCCTGATTATTAATGACAATATCAGTCATTTTGGGCCGGTTAGCTCAGTTGGTTAGAGCGTGGTGCTAATAACGCCAAGGTCGCGGGTTCGATCCCCGTACGGGCCAGCTGATAATTTTTGCTGTCACACCTTTGCTGTGCCTTGCTCAGTCCAGAAAAAAACCCTGATTATTAATGACAATATCAGTCGTTTTGGGCCGGTTAGCTCAGTTGGTTAGAGCGTGGTGCTGATGACGCCAAGGTCGCGGGTTCGATCCCCGTATGGGCCAGCTGATACTTTTTGCTGTCAAACCTTTGCTGTGCCTTGCTCAGTCCAGAAAAAAAACCCTGATTATTAATGACAATATCAGTCATTTTGGGCCGGTTAGCTCAGTTGGTTAGAGCGTGGTGCTAATAACGCCAAGGTCGCGGGTTCGATCCCCGTACGGGCCAGCTGATAATTTTTGCTGTCACACCTTTGCTGTGCCTTGCTCGTTCCAGAAAAAAACCCTGATTATTAATGACAATATCAGTCATTTTGGGCCGGTTAGCTCAGTTGGTTAGAGCGTGGTGCTAATAACGCCAAGGTCGCGGGTTCGATCCCCGTACGGGCCAGCTGATATTTTTGCTGTCACACCTTCGCTGTGCCTTGCTCGTTCCAGAAAAAAACCCTGATTATTAATGACAAAATAGGTCACTGTGGCCGTTTACCTCAGTTGGTTAGAGCGTGGTGCTAATAACGCCAAGGTCGCGGGTTCGATCCCCGTACGGGCCAGCTGGAATTTTTGCTGTCACACCTTCGCTGTGCCTTGCTCGTTCCAGAAAAAATCCTGATTATTAATGACAAATAGTCACTGTGGCCGGTTAGCTCAGTTGGTTAGAGCGTGGTGCTAATAACGCCAAGGTCGCGGGTTCGATCCCCGTACGGGCCAGCTGATAATTTTTGCTGTCACACCTTTGCTGTGCCTTGCTCGTTCCAGAAAAAACCCTGATTATTAATGACAATATCAGTCTTTTGGGCCGGTTAGAGCGTGGGTGCTAATAACGCCAAGGTCGCGGTGTTCGATCCCCCTACGGGCCAGCTGATACTTTTTGCTGTCAAACCTTTGCTGTGCCTTGCTCGTTCCACAAAAAAAACCCTGATTATTAATGACAATATCAGTCATTTTGGGCCGGTTAGCTCAGTTGGTTAGAGCGTGGTGCTAATAACGCCAAGGTTGCGGGTTCGATCCCCGTACGGGCCAGCTGATAATTTTTGCTGTCACACCTTCCCTGTGCCTTGCTCGTTCCAGAAAAAACCCTGATTATTAATGACAATATCAGTCATTTTGGGCCGGTTAGCTCAGTTGGTTAGAGCGTGGTGCTAATAACGCCAAGGTCGCGGGTTCGATCCCCGTACGGGCCAGCTGATAATTTTTGCTGTCACACCTTTGCTGTGCCTTGCTCGTTCCACAAAAATCCCCTGATTATTAATGACAAAACAGGTCATTGTGGCCGGTTACCTCAGTTGGTTAGAGCGTGGTGCTAATAACGCCAAGGTCGCGGGTTCGATCCCCGTACGGGCCAGCTGATAATTTTTGCTGTCACACCTTTGCTGTGCCTTGCTCGTTCCAGAAAAAAACCCTGATTATTAATGACAAAATCGGTCATTGTGGCCGGTTAGCTCAGTTGGTTAGAGCGTGGTGCTAATAACGCCAAGGTCGCGGGTTCGATCCCCGTACGGGCCAGCTGATAATTTTTGCTGTCACACCTTTGCTGTGCCTTGCTCGTTCCAGAAAAAAACCCTGATTATTAATGACAATATCAGTCATTTTGGGCTGCTTAGCTCAGTTAGTTAGAGCGTGGTGCTAGTAACGCCAAGGTCGCGGGTTCGATCCCCGTACGGGCCAGCTGATAATTTTTGCTGTCACACCTTTGCTGTGCCTTGCTCAGTCCAGAAAAAAACCCTGATTATTAATGACAATATCAGTCATTTTGGGCCGGTTAGCTCAGTTGGTTAGAGCGTGGTGCTAATAACGCCAAGGTCGCGGGTTCGATCCCCGTACGGGCCAGCTGATAATTTTGCTGTCACACCTTTGCTGTGCCTTGCTCGTTCCAGAAAAAACCCTGATTATTAATGACAATATCAGTCATTTTGGGCCGGTTAGCTCAGTTGGTTAGAGCGTGGTGCTAATAACGCCAAGGTCGCGGGTTCGATCCCCGTACGGGCCAGCTGATAATTTTTGCTGTCACACCTTTGCTGTGCCTTGCTCGTTCCAGAAAAAACCCTGATTATTAATGACAATATCAGTCATTTGGGCCGGTTAGCTCAGTTGGTTAGGAGTGGTGCTAATAACGCCAAGGTCGCGGGTTCGATCCCCGTACGGGCCAGCTGATACTTTTTGCTGTCACACCTTTGCTGTGCCTTGCTCGTTCCAGAAAAAAACCCTGATTATTACTATATCAGTCATTTTGGGCCGGTTAGCTCAGTTGGTTAGAGCGTGGTGCTAATAACGCCAAGGTCGCGGGTTCGATCCCCGTACGGGCCAGCTGATAATTTTTGCTGTCACACCTTTGCTGTGCCTTGCTCGTTCCAGAAAAAACCCTGATTATTGATGACGAAATAGATCACTGTGGCCGGTTAGCTCAGTTGGTTAGAGCGTGGTGCTAATAACGCCAAGGTCGCGGGTTCGATCCCCGTACGGGCCAGCTGATACTTTCTGCTGTCACACCTTTGCTGTGCCTTGCTCGTTCCAGAAAAAAACCCTGATTATTAATGACAATATCAGTCATTTTGGGCCGGTTAGCTCAGTTGGTTAGAGCGTGGTGCTAATAACGCCAAGGTCGCGGGTTCGATCCCCGTACGGGCCAGCTGATAATTTTTGCTGTCACACCTTTGCTGTGCCTTGCTCGTTCCAGAAAAAAACCCTGATTATTAATGACAATATCAGTCATTTTGGGCTGGTTAGCTCAGTTGGTTAGAGCGTGGTGCTAATAACGCCAAGGTCGCGGGTTCGATCCCCGTACGGGCCAGCTGATAATTTTTGCTGTCACACCTTTGCTGTGCCTTGCTCAGTCCAGAAAAAAACCCTGATTATTAATGACAATATCAGTCATTTTGGGCCGGTTAGCTCAGTTGGTTAGAGCGTGGTGCTAATAACGCCAAGGTCGCGGGTTCGATCCCCGTACGGGCCAGCTGATACTTTTTGCTGTCACACCTTTGCTGTGCCTTGCTCGTTCCAGAAAAAAACCCTGATTATTAATGACAATATCAGTCATTTTGGGCCGGTTAGCTCAGTTGGTTAGAGCGTGGTGCTAATAACGCCAAGGTCGCGGGTTCGATCCCCGTACGGGCCAGCTGATAATTTTTGCTGTCACACCTTTGCTGTGCCTTGCTCGTTCCAGAAAAAAACCCTGATTATTAATGACAATATCAGTTGTTTTGGGCCGGTTAGCTCAGTTGGTTAGAGCGTGGTGCTAATAACGCCAAGGTCGCGGGTTCGATCCCCGTACGGGCCAGCTGATAATTTTTGCTGTCACACCTTTGCTGTGCCTTGCTCGTTCCAGAAAAAAACCCTGATTATTAATGACAATATCAGTCATTTTGGGCCGGTTAGCTCAGTTGGTTAGAGCGTGGTGCTAATAACGCCAAGGTCGCGGGTTCGATCCCCGTACGGGCCAGCTGATAATTTTTGCTGTCACACCTTTGCTGTGCCTTGCTCGTTCCAGAAAAAACCCTGATTATTGATGACGAAATAGATCACTGTGGCCGGTTAGCTCAGTTGTTTAGAGCGTGGTGCTAATAACGCCAAGGTCGCGGGTTCGATCCCCGTACGGGCCAGCTGATAATTTGTGCTGTCACACCTTTGCTGTGCCTTGCTCGTTCCAGAAAAAAACCCTGATTATTAATGACAATATCAGTCATTTTGGGCCGGTTAGCTCAGTTGGTTAGAGCGTGGTGCTAATAACGCCAAGGTCGCGGGTTCGATCCCCGTACGGGCCAGCTGATAATTTTTGCTGTCACACCTTTGCTGTGCCTTGCTCGTTCCAGAAAAAAACCCTGATTATTAATGACAATATCAGTCATTTTGGGCCGGTTAGCTCAGTTGGTTAGAGCGTGGTGCTAATAACGCCAAGGTCGCGGGTTCGATCCCCGTACGGGCCAGCTGATACTTTCTGCTGTCACACCTTTGCTGTGCCTTGCTCGTTCCAGAAAAAAACCCTGATTATTAATGACAATATCAGTCATTTTGGGCCGGTTAGCTCAGTTGGTTAGAGCGTGGTGCTAATAACGCCAAGGTCGCGGGTTCGATCCCCGTACGGGCCAGCTGATAAATTTTGCTGTCACACCTTTGCTGTGCCTTGCTCGTTCCAGAAAAAACCTGATTATTAATGACAATATCAGTCATTTTGGGCCGGTTAGCTCAGTTGGTTAGAGCGTGGTGCTAATAACGCCAAGGTCGCGGGTTCGATCCCCGTACGGGCCAGCTGATAATTTTTGCTGTCACACCTTTGCTGTGCCTTGCTCGTTCCAGAAAAAACCCTGATTATTAATGACAATATCAGTCATTTTGGGCCGGTTAGCTCAGTTGGTTAGAGCGTGGTGCTAATAACGCCAAGGTCGCGGGTTCGATCCCCGTACGGGCCAGCTGATACTTTTTGCTGTCACACCTTTGCTGTGCCTTGCTCGTTCCAGAAAAAACCCTGATTATTAATGACAATATCAGTCATTTTGGGCCGGTTAGCTCAGTTGGTTAGAGCGTGGTGCTAATAACGCCAAGGTCGCGGGTTCGATCCCCGTACGGGCCAGCTGATAATTTTTGCTGTCACACCTTTGCTGTGCCTTGCTCGTTCCACAAAAAAACCCTGATTATTAATGACAATATCAGTCATTTTGGGCCGGTTAGCTCAGTTGGTTAGAGCGTGGTGCTAATAACGCCAAGGTCGCGGGTTCGATCCCCGTACGGGCCAGCTGATAATTTTTGCTGTCACACCTTTGCTGTGCCTTGCTCGTTCCAGAAAAAAACCCTGATTATTAATGACAATATCAGTCATTTTGGGCCGGTTAGCTCAGTTGGTTAGAGCGTGGTGCTAATAAAGCCAAGGTCGCGGGTTCGATCCCCGTACGGGCCAGCTGATAATTTTTGCTGTCACACCTTTGCTGTGCCTTGCTCGTTCCACAAAAACCCTGATTATTAATGACAATATCAGTCATTTGGGCCGGTTAGCTCAGTTGGTTAGAGCGTGGTGCTAATAACGCCAAGGTCGCGGGTTCGATCCCCGTACGGGCCAGCTGATACTTTTTGCTGTCACACCTTTGCTGTGCCTTGCTCGTTCCAGTCCAGAAAAAAACCCTGATTAATGACAATATCAGTCATTTGGGCCGGTTAGCTCAGTTGGTTAGAGCGTGGTGCTAATAACGCCAAGGTCGCGGGTTCGATCCCCGTACGGGCCAGCTGATAATTTTTGCTGTCACACCTTTGCTGTGCCTTGCTCGTTCCAGAAAAAACCCTGATTTTGATGACGAAATAGATCATTGTGGCCGGTTAGCTCAGTTGGTTAGAGCGTGGTGCTAATAACGCCAAGGTCGCGGGTTCGATCCCCGTACGGGCCAGCTGATAATTTTGCTGTCACCCTTTGCTGTGCCTTGCTCGTTCCACAAAAAACCCCTGATTATTAATGACAATATCAGTCGTTTTGGGTCGGTTAGCTCAGTTGGTTAGAGCGTGGTGCTAATAACGCCAAGGTCGCGGGTTTGATCCCCGTACGGGCCAGCTGATATTTTGCTGTCAAACCTTTGCTGTGCCTTGCTCGTTCCACAAAAAAACCCTGATTATTAACGACAATATCAGTCATTTTGGGCCGGTTAGTTCAGTTGGTTAGAGCGTGGTGCTAATAATGCCGAGGTCGCGGGTTTGATCCCCATCGGGGCCAGCTGACAATTTTTGTGTGTGCCTTGCTCGTTCCACAAAATCCCCTGATTATTAATGACAAAATAGGTCATTGTGGCCGGTTAGCTCAGTTGGTTAGAGCGTGGTGCTAATAACGCCAAGGTCGCGGGTTCGATCCCAGTACGGGCCAGCTGTGATTTTTGCTGTCACACCTTTGCTGTGCCTTGCTCGTTCCACAAAAATCCCCTGATTATTAATGACAAAACAGGTCAATGTGGCCGGTTACCTCAGTTGGTCAGAGCGGGGTGCTAATAACGCCAAGGTCGCGGGTTCGATCCCCGTACGGGCCAGCTGATAATTTTTGCTGTCACACCTTCGCTGTGCCTTGCTCGTTCCAGAAAAAAACCCTGATTATTAATGACAATATCAGTCGTTTTGGGCCGGTTAGAGCGTGGTGCTAATAACGCCAAGGTCGCGGGTTTGATCCCCGCACGGGTCAGCTGATACTTTTTGCTGTCAAACCTTTGCTGTGCCTTGCTCGTTCCACAAAAAACTCCTGATTATTAATGACAATATCAGTCATTTTGGGCCGGTTAGCTCAGTTGGTTAGAGCGTGGTGCTAATAACGCTAAGGTTGCGGGTTCGATCCCCGTACGGGCCAGCTGATAATTTTTGCTGTCACACCTTCGCTGTGCCTTGCTCGTTCCAGAAAAAACCCTGATTATTAATGACAAAATAGGTCATTGTGGCCGGTTAGCTCAGTTGGTTAGAGCGTGGTGCTAATAACGTCAAGGTAGCGGGTTCGATCCCCGTAAGGCACCAGATAATTTTTGCTGTCACACTTTGCTGTGCCTTGCTCGTTCCAGAAAAAACCCTGATTATTAATGACGAAATAGATCACTGTGGCCGGTTAGCTCAGTTGTTTAGAGCGTGGTGCTAATAACGCCAAGGTTGCGGGTTCGATCCCCGTACGGGCCAGCTGATAATTTTTGCTGTCACACCTTTGCTGTGCCTTGCTCGTTCCACAAAAAACCCTGATTATTAATGATATATCAGTCGTTTTGGGCCGGTTAGCTCAGTTGGTTAGAGCGTGGTGCTAATAACGCCAAGGTCGCGGGTTTGATCCACGCACGGGCCAGCTGATACTTTTTGCTGTTAAACCTTTGCTGTGCCTTGCTCGTTCCACAAAAAACTCCTGATTATTAATGACAATATCAGTCATTTTGGGCCGGTTAGAGCGTGGTGCTAATCACGCCAAGGTCTCGGGTTCGATCTCCGTACGGGCCAGCTGATAATTTTTGCTGTCACACCTTTGCTGTGCCTTGCTCGTTCCACAAAAAAACCCTGATTATTAACGACAATATCAGTCATTTTGGGCCGGTTAGTTCAGTTTGGTTAGAGCGTGATACTAATAATGCCGAGGTCGCGGGTTTGATCCCCATCGGGGCCAGCTGACAATTTTTGTTGTGCCTTGCTCGTTCCACAAAAATCCCCTGATTATTAATGACAAAATAGGTCATTGTGGCCGGTTAGCTCAGTTTGTTAGAGCATGGTGCTAATAACGCCAAGGTCGCGGGTTCGATCCCCGTACGGGCCAGCTGATAATTTTTGCTGTCACACCTTTGCTGTGCCTTGCTCGTTCCAGAAAAAACCCTGATTATTGATGACGAAATAGATCTCTGTGGCCGGTTAGCTCAGTTGTTTAGAGCGTGGTGCTAATAACGCCAAGGTTGCAGGTTCGATCCCCGTACGGGCCAGCTGGTGATTTTTGCTGTCACACCTTTGCTGTGCCTTGCTCGTTCCACAAAAATCCCCTGATTATTAATGACAAAACAGGTCAATGTGGCCGGTTACCTCAGTTGGTCAGAGCGTGGTGCTAATAACGCCAAGGTCGTGGTTTCCATCCCCGTACGGGCCAGCTGGTAATTTTTGCTGTCACACCTTCGCTGTGCCTTGCTCGTTCCAGAAAAAACCCTGATTATTAATGACAAAATAGGTCACTGTGGCCGGTTAGCTCAGTTGGTTAGAGCGTGGTGCTATTAACGCTAAGGTCGTGGGTTTGATCCCCGCACGGGCCAGCTGATACTTTTTGCTGTCAAACCTTTGCTGTGCCTTGCTCGTTCCACAAAAAACTCCTGATTATTAACGACAATATCAGTCATTTTGGGCCGGTTAGTTCAGTTTGGTTAGAGCGTGATACTAATAATGCCGAGGTCGCGGGTTTGATCCCCATCGGGGCCAGCTGACAATTTTTGTTGTGCCTTGCTCGTTCCACAAAAATCCCCTGATTATTAATGACAAAATAGGTCAGTGTGGCCGGTTAGCTCAGTTGGTTAGAGCATGGCGCTAATAACGCCAAGGTCGCGGGTTCGATCCCCGTACGGGCCAGCTGATAATTTTTGCTGTCACACCTTCGCTGTGCCTTGCTCGTTCCAGTAAAAAACCCTGATTATTAATGACAAAATAGGTCACTGTGGCCGGTTAGCTCAGTTGGTTAGAGCGTGGTGCTAATAACGTCAAGGTAGCGGGTTCGATCCCCGTAAGGGCCACCAGATAATTTTTTGCTGTCACACCTTTGCTGTGCCTTGCTCGTTCCAGAAAAAACCCTGATTATTGATGACGAAATAGATCACTGTGGCCGGTTAGCTCAGTTGTTTAGAGCGTGGTGCTAATAACGCCAAGGTCGCAGGTTCGATCCCCGTACGGGCCAGCTGGTGATTTTTGCTGTCACACCTTTGCTGTGCCTTGCTCGTTCCACACAAATCCCCTGATTATTAATGATAATACCAGTCGTTTTGGGCCGGGTAGCTCAGTTGGTTAGAGCGTGGTGCTAATAACGCCAAGGTCGTGTGTTCGATCCCCGTATGGGCCAGCTGATAATTTTTGCTGTCACAACTTTGCTGTGCCTTGCTCGTTCCACAAAAAACTCCTGATTATTAATGACAATATCAGTCATTTTGGGCCGGTTAGAGCGTGGTGCTAATCACGGGTTCGATCGCGGGTTCGATCCCCGTACGGGCCAGCTGGTGGTTTTTGCTGTCACACCTTTGCTGTGCCTTGCTCGTTCCACAAAAAAACCCTGATTATTAATGACAAAACAGGTCATTGTGGCCGGTTAGCTCAGTTGGTTAGAGCGTCGTGCTAATAACGCCAAGGTCGCGGGTTCAATCCCCGTACGGGCCAGCTGGTGATTTCTGCTGTCACACCTTTGCTGTGCCTTGCTCGTTCCACAAAAATCCCCTGATTATTAATGACAGAACAGGTCACTGTGGCCGGTTACCTCAGTTGTTTAGAGCGTGGTGCTAATAACGCCAAGGTCACGGGTTCGATCCCCGTACGGGCCAGCTGGTGATTTTTGCTGTGCCTTGCTCGTTCCACAAAAAACCCTGATTATTAACGACAATATCATTCATTTTGGGCCGGTTAGTTCAGTTTTGTTAGAGCGTGATACTAATAATGCCGAGGTCGCGGGTTTGAACCCCATCGGGGCCAGCTGACAATTTTTGCTGTGCCTGCTCGTTCCACAAAAATCCCCTGATTATTAATGACAAAGTAGATCACTTGGCCGGTTAACTCAGTTGGTTAGAGCGTGGTGCTAATAACGCCAAGGTCGCGGGTTTGATCCCAGCACGGGCCAGGTGATACTTTTTGCTGTGCCTTGCTCGTTCCACAAAAAACCCTGATTATTAACGACAATATCAGTCATTTTGGGCCGGTTAGTTCTGTTTGGTTAGAGCGTGATACTCGTAATGCCAAGGTCGCGGGTTCGATCCCCGTACGGGCCAGCTGACAATTTTTACTGTACCTTGCTCGTTCCACAAAAAAAAACCCTGATTATTAATGACAAATTTGGTCATTGTGGCCCGTTAGCTCAGTTGGTTAGTGTGTGGTGCTAATCACGCCAAGGTCGAGTGTTCAATTCCCCGTACGGGTCAGCTGACAATTTCTGCCGTGCCTTGCTCGTGCCACAAAATATCCATGATTATTAATGACAAAATCAGTCATTTTAGGCTGGTGAGCTCAGTTTGGTTGGAGCGTGGTGTAAAGCACTCCATGGTCGAGGGTTCGATCCCCGTATGGGCCAGCTAACAATTTTGCTGTCAAACCTTTGCTGTGCCATGCTCGTTCCACAAAAAACATGATTATTAACGACAAACTTGCTCATATTGGGCCGGTTAGCTCAGTTGGTTAGAGTGTGATGCCAATAACGCCAAGCACGCGCGTTCGATTCCCCGTACGGGCAAGCTGACAATATTTACGGTGCCTTGCTCGTTCCACAAAAAGCCCTGATTATGAATGACAATATTAGTCATTTTGGGCTGGTTAGTTCAGTTTGGTTAGAGCCTGATACTAATAATGCCGAGGTCGCGGGTTCGATCCCCGTACGGGCCGGCTGACAACTTTTGCTGTGCCTTGCTCGTTCCACAAAAAAAACCCTGATTATTAATGACAATCTCTGTCGTTTTGGGCCGGTTAGCTCAGTTCTGTTAGAGCGTGTTCGATCCCCGTATGGGCCAGTTGATAATTTTTGCTGTACCTTGCTCGTTCCACAAAAAAAACCCTGATTATTTATGACAATATCATTCGTTTTAGGCCGGTTTGGTTAGAGCGTGGTGCTAATAACGCCAAGGTTGCGGGTTCGATCCCCGTACGGGCCAGCTGACAATTTTTACTGTACCTTGCTCGTTCCACAAAAAAAACCCTGATTATTAATGACAAATTTGGTCATTGTGGCCCGTTAGCTCAGTTGGTTAGTGTGTGGTGCTAATCACGCCAAGGTCGAGTGTTCAATTCCCCGTACGGGCCAGCTACTTCTTTTTGCTATGCCTTGCTCATTCCACAAAAAAAACCCCGATTATTCATGACAAATTTTGTCATTGTGGCCGGTTAGCTCAGTTGGTTAGAGCGTGGTGCTAATAACGCTAAAGTTGAGCGTTCGATTCCCCGTACGGGTCAGCTGACAATTTCTGCCGTGCCTTGCTCGTGCCACAAAATATCCATGATTATTAATGACAAAATCAGTCATTTTAGGCTGGTGAGCTCAGTTTGGTTGGAGCGTGGTGTAAAGCACTCCAAGGTCGAGGGTTCGATCCCCGTATGGGCCAGCTAACAATTTTGCTGTCAAACCTTTGCTGTGCCATGCTCGTTCCACAAAAAACATGATTATTAACGACAAACTTGCTCATATTGTGCCGGTTAGCTCAGTTGGTTAGAGTGTGATGCCAATAACGCCAAGCATGCGCGTTCGATTCCCCGTACGGGCAAGCTGACAATATTTACGGTGCCTTGCTCGTTCCACAAAAATCCCTGATTATTAATGACAATATTAGTCATTTTGGGCTGGTTAGTTCAGTTTGGTTAGAGCCTGATACTAATAATGCCGAGGTCGCGGGTTCGATCCCCGTACGGGCCGGCTGACAACTTTTGCTGTGCCTTGCTCGTTCCACAAAAAAAACCCTGATTATTAATGACAATCTCTGTCGTTTTGGGCCGGTTAGCTCAGTTCTGTTAGAGCGTGTTCGATCCTCGTATGGGCCAGTTGATAATTTTTGCTGTACCTTGCTCGTTCCACAAAAAAAACCCTGATTATTTATGACAATATCAGTCGTTTTAGGCCGGTTTGGTTAGAGCGTGGTGCTAATAACGCCAATATTGTGGGTTTGATCCCCGCACGGGCCAGCTGACAATTTTTGCTGTCACAACTTTGCTGTGCCTTGCTCCTTCCACAAAAAACCCTTATTATTAATGACAAAATCCGTCATATTGGGCCTGTTCGATCAGTTTGCTTACAGCGTCGTGCTCATCACGGCAAGGCCTGAATACAAACAGTGTTTACTCGGGACACTTGTGTCCTTTCGCTTTCAAACCTTAATTAATATCTTTCCAAAGAACACTGATGAAGACCAACAATAACTATTTATAGCCAGTTAACTACAATTGTAAACCATTTGCTGTCGGTCAGCTTGTTTTGTTATAGCCTGCTGCTAATATCACCAAGGTCATGGGTTTGATCGCATTCCGGACCAGCTACCTTTATTTAGCTATCAACGCACAATCACCTCGTTCTGAAGAAAGTTGATGAAGACCACCAACATTGAACGCTTGCAGATGGTTAGCAGCTCAGTCGGTTCAACCACTGTATGTACATGTCTATCTAACAAGCTTTGGAGCTATCCATATGCTCAGTAAAGATTCTGGCAAGAGTTTGCAATCCTACATTACTATCACACTCCTCCTTTACAACCTGCCTTCCTTTGATTATTTACAACCATCATCAACTACGCATCAACTCTTCTATCCCATCCCCATTCATCCTATATTTAAAGCATGGTAATGGATGGGTGCTCAGTAGCGATGCGAGCTCCGACGTGGTACACTAACTCATGGAGCAATTTCGTGATGGAGACTTTTTGTCTCCTTTCCAGCTGTCTGCACTTTCATATGAGCTGCAGACAGGAAGTGTGGAGCCACATGGGAAACATGATGGCCTTGGCCGCAGTGGCAAAGCACACCTTTGTGCTTGTGTCTTTTTCGTACTACGGTGTGCATCTCGTTTTTTTTTCCGTTCAGAGGATATCACCATCACTTGTCAGACACCTTTTGAAGTATTTCTGTTTAACCAGCTGCACCTCCTAATGAAGGCTCTATTTAGCCAATCTGCGGTTTTGTGAGCCACCAAACTGATCTACACTATTTTCCCCCACACACAAGCTGACAGCTCATTTGGAATCTACCTTGAACAAAAATGACATCTGCTCCAGCAGCATCAAGTTCGTTAGTTCACACACTTAACTTTTTTTTTTCCAAATGAGTTACAGCCATGCTGAGTGTGAGGAATACTGCTCCTTCCATTTTGACACCAAGAAATATGTCTTTTGCACTTATTAATTTGACAGATGAGCCATGACAATGTGGATAACCACATAGCTGGTGCATTTCGGACCTGGGCCTCCACTGGGGGCTTATTTTTTTCTACCTTAAACCTTTTTGATATGTTGAGCATGATATGAGAAGTGTACCAAAGCAACTGAGAAGATATAATATACCTATTGTTCAATTTCAAACCTCTCCCAGGGCTAGTGATGTTGCTCGTATGAGTAAATACTGAGAACATGCAAATGCCGCTTGAAGTGAAGCAACGCTGTCATTGCATCAACATAGATTAAACTATCAGCGAGGCACCCAGTTAGACTATAGTCTGATGGACATCCTGCTTAAAAACACTCTTGGAACTAAAGGTTAATCGCATATTTTTAGTGTGTTGTCAGTGGAAATAGAGTATGTGTCCCTTCTTGGACACTGAAACAATTTACAGCCTCTTGGATGGATGGATTTTATTATATTTTCCATCATACATTTACAGTTTTATTCCCATTAAATTACACATTTCTACACATAAAATTAGTCATTTTTTCTTGTAATAGTCCAACTCTATTTGTGTAAAAGTATGATTTTTCTAAAGCATAGTCTTCTTCTTCTTCTTTTCCTTTCGGCTTGTCCCGTTAGGGGTCGCCACAGCGTGTCATCTTTTGCCATCTTAGCCTATCTCCTGCATCTTCCTCTCTAACCACAACTGCCCTCATGTCCTCCCTCACAACATCCATCAACCTTCTCTTTGGTCTTCCTCTCGCTCTTTTGCCTGGGAGCGCCATCCTCAGCATCCTTCTACCAATATACTCACTCTCTCGCCTCTGAACATGTCCAAACCATCGAAGTCTGCTCTCTCGCACCTTGTCTCCAAAACATCCAACTTTGGCTGTCCCTCTAATGAGCTCATTTCTAATCCTATCCAACCTGCTCACTCCAAGCGAGAACCTCAACATCTTCATTTCTGCTACCTCGAGTTCTGCTTCTTCTGTTGTTTCTTCAGTGCCACCGTCTCTAATCCGTACATCATGGCCGGCCTCACCACTGTTTTGTAAACTTTGCCCTTCATCCTAGCAGACACTCTTCTGTCACATAACACACCAGACACCTTTCGCCAGCTGTTCCAACCTGCTTGGACCCGTTTCTTCACTTCCTGACCACACTCTCCATTGCTCTGTATTGTTGACCCCAAGTATTTGAAGTCGTCGACCCTCGCTATCTCTTCTCCCTGTAGCCTCACTCTTCCCCCTCCACTTTTCTCATTCACGCACATATATTCTGTTTTACTTCGGCTAATCTTCATTCCTCTCCTTTCCAGTGCATGTCTCCATCTTTCCAATTGTTCCTCTGCATGCTCCCTGCTTTCACTGCATATGACAATATCATCTGCGAACATCATGGTCCAGGGGATTCCAGTCTAACCTCATCTGTCAGCCTATCCATTACCACTGCAAACAGGAAGGGGCTCAGAGCTGATCCCTGATGCAGTCCCACCTCCACCTTAAATTCCTCTGTCACACCTAAGGCACACCTCACCATTGTTCTGCTACCATCATACATGTCCTGTACTATTTTAACATACTTCTCTGCCACACCAGACTTAGACTTTTTCTAAAGCATAGTGTTTGACTTTATTTATGAAAAATGATGACATTTTCTTTTGTTTTTATTTGATTCAAGTAAACTGACTTTTCTTCATCACACAATTTTTTTTTTAAATTACACCTTTTCTCAATATTTTGACTTGAGTGGTGTTATAACAACTTTATTTTTAAAAATACCCTCACTTCCTGCCTAAAGACAGCTGAGATAGGCTCCCGCTGTAGAAAATGAATGAATTAATTGAGAAAACAAATATTTGCTGATGCGATGAATCTACAATTTAATGAAGTAATAGTGAAAACACACACTATACATTTTGTGCTTGCCAAGTGGTTTTCACATCTATTTATCTACACACTTCTGCAGCCTCTGCTGATCAAAAGAAGATGAAAGACGTCAACTGTGAATGAGGCGTCTTATTATAAGCTAACAGCAAATTAACAAGCGTATCTTCTTGTCTCTGCTAACAACGGTCTTAGCAGATGTTTTCGTTGGTCATGCTCTGTCACTTTTACATACTGTAACTCAAAATATGATTTGATGGTTTCTGGTGAGTCTGATCTTTAACCCGTTGGCTTGTCTGTTCAGGCGAGCAGTTTGAGCAACCCTCCTGCCTCCCAAGGTCCATTGCAGCATATACTCAACTAATAGTCTGGATCTCCTTTCTTTGCTCTTTCAATCATCTTTATGGCCTGTACTTCCATCACCATGTTTACCAGGCAACAAGAGCACTGAAGAAAATGACAATCTTCACAATGTGATGGAACGCATTTATGTAGAGCACGATTATATTATGTACGACTGTATTCTGATACATTTTATAGCATGATCTTGCGCAGAAACAATGCAACACAACCAAGAAATGAAGCAAAAAAAAGACAAGATGGGAGAGGAGCTGTATCATGTATTTGGCTCTTTGGCAAGTGTTAATCGACAACTAGATGATGAAGTGCTGCTTCCAAAATTGAAAATACGATATGCTTATTCTTTAGTAGTGGGAGGATATTCTCCAGACTAATGGCTGGAGCACAAGTAGCCACCAAACAGCCTGATCATCAGAGTAATTATATATAGGTAATTATAGGTACTATATTACACATACTCGCAGTGGTACGCTTTGGAGTGCAGGGGGCAGGGGTGAGCAGTTGCCACCTAGTCTACACAGGCAATTTCAACCGGATGGTAAATAATGGTGAAAATGTCATGTGCTTCTTGATCAATGGGTTAGTCATCATAGCAATCATAGTAATCATATTAATCATTCCACCTTTTCCAATTCCAATGTCCACAGTAATGCTGAGTTCACTGTCTGTACTCAGCAGTTAGAGTAATTTATGTAGACACTACACAATCGAGATGCAATGAGCAAGGGCCTGTCAGCATGCCTGCGTGAGTGTGTGTGTGTGGTGTGTGTGTGTGTGTGTCAGTGAGCTCTGTTTGACATCATCACACAGTAAATTGCAAGACTGACAAGTGTTCAGACAACATGCTGAATATGCAACTTGTCTTCACTAGTGCAGCAATAATCAAGAAAAACACCCGAGATGTCACGTTTTTCAACCATGTTTTTAAATCAGTCATCACTCGGCTGCTGGAGCCAAACATTCCAGAGACGACAGCGCAAAGTTGTCATTCGCTCAGAAGAAGACAACAATTGTCGTTTAGCAAAAGGGAAAAAAGAAGATTCATGGTGAGTAAACCTGCACAAGAAATGCGGTCAATGTTGGTCTCACACATAATCAATGACAATGTTTTAAGATATGCTCACTCATTGGCTGTCTATCTTTATTCAAGGTAGTTTGATGTGATGGAGCGAAGTATAATTCACATCATGGCTGAGCTGGTTGTTTGCAACACAGGCTGAACTAATTAGCAGTGAGGGTCTCGAGTTATGTTTCAAATAATGACAGCCTTTAATTACCTTAATTGGCTATTTAGTGTGCCGTTCTGTGAGAGCTGTTTTCTTATGCTATATTATGGCAATGTGTTGTTTTAGAAGAGTGTCCTCTCACAATCATTTTGTAGGTTTCTGGAGCATGAAATTAATGTCATTCTGACCAAAGCATAACAAATTTGGGCAGATCTGCAGGAGGTAGACTCCGCCACTTGGTGAGAGACTTCATTCACCACCAATCAAAATGGCTCCACTCATTTCCATTAAAATGTGGACCGAGACCTCTCAGTTCAGAACAGGACGATCCGCAATCACAACGTTCCACTTGGGGAGGATTGTCACTGTTCTTGGCCGATGGGGCAACAAAAAATGTGAGCAGGTCCCCTTAAATACAGTTTGAGGTTGTGATATCCTCCGGCTACTTACTGTAATTTCCGGCCTACAGAGAGGCTCACCCAGTACATTTGTAAAGGAAATACCATTTGGTACATAGATATAGGTACATGTTTAAAAGCCGCAAGTTCCCACATTGAAACATGAGGTATTTATAAAGAAAGACGGTAAACAGAAAGAGTTTTCAAAGTTTTAATACCTTAGTTTATCTTAACATAGCAACAACATGGTAGCACGAACAGGGCTGGTTAAAAAAAAAAAAACAGCTGCGGCAGCTACACAGTAGCAACACAATAGCACAGCACTAAGAGAGCCAGTAAAAAAAAAAAAAAAAAACATAAATCACTGAGACGCAGCAGTAACACAGCAGAAATACGCTAGCGTACCGTTAACGCTAGCGCAGCGCTAACAGGTCGGTTAAAAAAAGCGTAGCAGTAAAAATCACCAAGACGCGGCAGTAACACAGCAGCAACATGCTAGCAAAATACTGACGCTAGCGCAGCGCTAACAGGGCTAGTTAAAAAAAACATACCGGTAAAAGTCACTTCCTCGGCACATATATTTCACTGGTCTCACGCTTACCTTTTCCCCTCGAATGCGCCTTGCGGCCTTTAGAACAAATGCACAAATTAGCCACATCACCGCATAAGCTACAGAGTTGAAAGCTTGTAAAAAAGTCGCAGTTTATAGGCCGGAAATTATGGCAAATGTGTTTGCAAAGCTCAGCATGTGTCTTCCTGTGGGCAGATCATACATTCATTCTTTCACGCATTTTCCATACCACTTATCCTCACTTGGGTCTCTTATCATTCTTCTTGGCAATGTAACACAAAGGGAGGATGTGGAGTGGATGGGAAAAGATAATGTTAAAGCCATGCTAATTGCTTAGCCATTGTGTCATGCAGTCGGACAGCATGGAAATAAGTAATTTGGTGAAACAATACACTTGTTAAGTGCAAATAAGACACTACAGTGTTGGAACCATGTTTTGACTCAGAATAATCACCCTTGAGCAACAAAATAAAAGGCCATTTAATAGGTGTTTAGTATTTAGTAATACAAACACCATGCAAGAGAAGTACAGTATTCATATTTCCCCTTCTTACATCTTCACTGTATGTAAATGACCTTAGCTTGTATGTTACAGTTAGGTGAAAGTTCTGAACAGCTCACTTGCAAGCACATTTTAAGAAACAGGCGGCTAACTAAGGACGTTCATCCATCCATTTTCCATGCTGCTCATCCTCACCAGGGTCATGGGAGCACTTGAGCCTATGCCAGCTAACTTTGGGCAAAAGGTGGACTACAACCTGAACGGTCACCAGTCATTCGCAGGGCATATATCAACACCGTCACAGAGTGGGAATCGATCCCATGCTGCCCGCACCAAAGTGTGTGCCACTACACAACCTGTGACAAACTAAAGACTTACTTGGGTTAATCTAATGCTTTATGAGGGAGAGACGCAACAAATTTATCATTTTTTTTTTTTTTAATGAAGTCCCATTAACATTTTGTGTATAATTTCTCCGGGGAAAATGAAGCCACACACTTTTCACAGATCAAATGCTTCAATCAAGTAATCATTTTTGTGAACGTTACATAACGTCGTGATCTCCAGTTAAAATCCTGTCCACATCATGCTGCATTTTCTTATATAAATATATACTCTATATCAGAGGATGAAAGGAGTCAGAGAGGCTTGGCCCAGGCTGCTGCATCATCCTATCAACTGTAATCAAATCAACTTTGAGTGTACACGTGTGGGTGTGCAGTCCATTGAATGGGATGCTGAAGAGACTGTAGCTTAAAGAAGATTAAAGATTTAAAAGGCAGCAGAGTATGTAGTTTTGAACTGCAAGAATCTGTTCCATCAATGAGTAACTGACTGTGTGTTTGACTATGCATGTGCGCTTCTCCACATCTCTGCAGGAACTGGACTCAGTGTGGATTAAACCGTGGGTGGAGCACAAGTCTGACAGTCTGATCCAGCAGCACAGCATGGCGACTTCCGACTGACTGACTACAAATGTCCTCCACCGTGATACCTCACAGACAAACATACAGCAGGTTAACACTGCAGTTTTCATGAGTTCCTTGTGTTCCGGGTCTTTTATTTCAGTTTAAGTGAGTATTATCAGGCACTGTGTTGCCAACCAATCACACCATCATGCCACCCCCCACATAGACATTAAATAGTTGTTTATTGATCCCATTTGAACTTGAAGCAAAACGCCCACCAAAGCATATAAAAAGTCTTTCAGAAGATTCTGTATAATATGTGGAGGCTTAACACGTTCTGCTGTTGTAACAAATTCCCTGCACAGTATTAAAGAATGTGTTACGTTATGTGTATGTGGTTCTGGTGTACTGAAATGTAGTTCCTCCTCAACAACAACTTTTGTTCGGTGAGTACCAACCACAAAGTGGGCAGTTACTTGAATATTGACACTGTTGGCAATTTAAAATCCTGGTTTTGGTATTCCTTCTCATTGCGTTCAATCTATAAATAACATTGGTGTCAAAATTAAACCATGTCACAGATGAGTTTTGACGTATTTTATGCACGAAGCAGGATGAAAAAATGGATTCTGACAGAATGGGACTGTAATGCAGTTTTTGACTGGCGAGGATTCCAATATCAACTGGGATAAACTCCAGCTCACCCACAACCTGATGAGGCAAAGTGCAATTGAAAATAGAAGGCCATATGGACTAATGCATTATTTAATATGTATATCCCCGTGCCTGTCATTTTCAGTGGTGTCTCACACGAATATTTAAAAAGCTCAATGTATTATGCAATGAAGTTCCACACCACTGCAAACTACAACCACAACTATAAACCCTTTAAACCCACTAAATTGAGGAGGTCTACCCTATTATTGTGGTAAGGTGAATATAGAGGTTGGTTGCCCAATCTCAAGAGAAGACAAATACACTTTGATTATGCTACTGTATAATGATTTTAGCTCTTCAGTTAAGTCATATTCAATCAACAAGAAATGTTATTACAGCAAATGTGAGAAGGTGAAACGCTGTGATAGTGAACATGATGAAGTATTTAATTAAGGAGAACAATGCTGATGCCAGCAATGTGTCATTGGTGTGAGCATGTATTCATTAGCTGTTTAAATGTTGTTTCAACCCTTCGATTATCCTACCCCGTGAATAAAGTTTTAGGTACTAGATGAGCACATT
Organism: Syngnathoides biaculeatus; assembly: GCF_019802595.1. Classification (NCBI taxonomy): domain Eukaryota; kingdom Metazoa; phylum Chordata; class Actinopteri; order Syngnathiformes; family Syngnathidae; genus Syngnathoides; species Syngnathoides biaculeatus. The sequence goes on along the minus strand of NC_084643.1, from coordinate 29,535,104 downwards.
CAGTGTGTGTGCTCTTTCGTGCAATGTCAGACAGAGGCACCGGGATCATTAAAAAGAACATCATGCAAGATGCAGATTAATCGATCCTAGCCCAATTGAAATGTCAATGAGGTGCTGTTTGGATCACATGTTAAAATCCCCCGTCTACCTAACTCAAGGTGGACTTGCCTCTGGTTGTCATTAGGAGCGCTTTCATTTTATTAGACAAAAAAAAAGAAGCAAAGTTCAGTCACAATATTTCCCATTGATTAAGCCATTCATGCAGATAATTTACATATTCCTAAGAGCAACACCACACTCAAATGATATCCATTGAATTGCAAACTAAAGTTGTTCTTGACTATTTTTTCTTTTAACAATCAGTAACAGGTTACAACATTAGCTACACCTCCACTAATGCAATCCATCCATCCATTTTCTTTGCCGCTTATGCTCACAAGGGTCGCGGGGAGTGCTGGAGCCTATCCCAGCTGTCAACGGGGAGGAGGCGGGGTACACCCTGAACTGGTTGCCAGCCAATCGCAGGGCACATAGAGACGGACAACAGCCACACTCACAATCACACCTAGGTGCAATTTAGAGTCTCCAATAAATGGTGGATGTTTTGGGGATGTGGGAGGAAACCGGAGTGCTCGGAGAAAACCCATGCAGGCAGGGTGGAGAACATGCAAACTCCACACAGGCTGGGCCCGGATCGAATCTGGGTCCTCGGAACTGTGAGGCCAACACTTTACCAGGTGAGCCAGCGTGCCGCCCTATTGCAATCCAACACTGCAAATATAACAGTGTTTTTGATGTAGTTCTTCCTGCATTATACTGTGTTGTAGCATCAATATATCGTGGCGTTATTTAGCTTCATTACAAAAAAAAAAACCCTCCACGACTGCCAAGTAGTGTACAACTAGAATAAAGCATCTTTTAATGAATACCTTTCTGACAAATTCAATCAAAATTAAAGATCGTTATCGATGCCAAGGCACAATGTTTCATGCAGTTGTTGTATTGGATGTTATTATATTGTTCCGGTGTACTCAATGTTCCATAGTTTAATGGAACCCTGTGTTGGTTGCTTCTATCATACTTCACTGTTGTTAAGGCCAGTGTGACATATTCTATAATGGGAATGTGAAAGCAAACAGCAAACAAGCCCTTGAAATTGTACAGATCCTCTCTAGCACCACGTCGCGTTATCACTCATTCAATTCCATGTACTATGACCCATGCGTAGAGACGTGTGCTGAAAGTTAACTTTACACTTTAATAACATTGGCTGAATTTGTCTATGTGGGCAGAGTGTTGATGGGTGGGTGTGATGAACACGCAGCAAGGGGGAAGGAGTAATAAGTTATCATGCACATTGCTGCAGAACAGCATCCAAAAACAGAAAGTGCTGCACTTACTGGATTTGCTCCTTTGTGTGAGTAAGAACATTCACTCGAGCTTGGCCTATTTGAAGAGAGAGCAGCATATCCAGATAGAACTGTGCAAGAGCATCTGTGTGAAACAAGATACACTTCAATAGCGTCTACCCCTCCGCCAAATATTACTGGAAACATCATTGTGGAGAAAAAAACGTGTTACACTTTGTGAACTGTTATCCATTTTTTGCTGTTAAAGCACATCACACACACATTATAACATTATCTGATGAAATTTCACTGACAAACCTAAGAATGCCCCCATGTTGAATTTACGTTGCTACCAAATACCCAAACTGGATCAAATCCAGATTGGTTGCACATTGGAAAAAGCTCTTACCATGCATAATGAAAGCAGAAGGTAATATGAATGAGAATGTACTTTACTTATTGGACACATATATTGAGATTAAAGATGAGATTGGGAGAATAAGGAGAAGATGAGAAATAAATAACAATATAAATAAGGACAATGCCGATTAGAAATTGAGGATTTTGCTTTGTCTTTGTCTGTCATTTTTTTTTTCGGTACACACAAAAACATGAACAGAAATGTAGATAAATTAGCTTTAAATTAGGTGTAGAGAACATTTAGACCATGTCCCATTTTCAGCATATGCGAACATTTTTTGCTGCATCATGAAAAACTATTAAAACGTCAGAAGAACTGGTATAAAGCGCCAATCCGGGGCTGTATCAAATTCCTATCAGGAAATTAGTATGGGCCTGGCAGCACTTTATAAAATATGAAATGCCACACACAATCTCTACTTCAAGGATGCTTGAAAGTGAACACCACATAATAAATGGAAGATCTTTTTTTTCCCCATTATTAAAATAAGAAATACATCCAGACAATAGTAGCTGCCACAGTTATGTAAACAACATTCAATAACTGTAAGTGACATGGCGGTCGTGAGGGAGGCATTATGTGACAGCATGAGGGTCAGGCATGTTATTCAGCAAATGCTGATGGATTAACCATTTTTTACAGCACCCTTTCTCAATAGAATCACTTCCAATCAATCAACAAAGGGATATTGCACTTAAGCATCCATTCTGACAGGTCTGTTGTCATCTAGATTCTGGACTGGACTCCTGTCCCATCTGATTTTGAGTGAGTCGGTGCACACCCTTGACTGGTAATCAGTCAACCACAGGACAGAATAGACAGACACGCAATCATATTGATATTTACAACAATTGGACAATTTACAGTCTTGAGTTATCTAGATAGTGCTGGTCGTGTAATAGATTACTTCAGTTTGATCAAAGTGTTTTTCTTAAAATAAAGTTTTAAATGTGGGTTCCTCAAGATTGTATTTTTGCATTTGTGGGAAGTTTGTTGGGAAAATGCATTCAAAGACAATTTCTCACACAGAAGGCCAGGGAATGAGTGCCGTTTTTGTAGTAAATGTGTTGTTACTGGGCTTTTACTCTCAAATGTACTATCTACTACTCTCTGCTCCCTTGTGCTTGCTTAGTTTTTCTTTGGGTACTCCTGCTTCCTCTCACGAAAAAAAAAATACCCCGAAAAAACAGGTTTGGTTCATCGAAGACTGTAAATTGTCTGTACGTACCCACAACAATCAGTTAAAGTCGCTCGAGATAAGCACCAGCTAAAACAAATGCGGACAAGTGCTTCAGAAAACTGGATTGAGATGATACAATGAAGGCCTAAAATGGACTGCTACTGTAAAATACTGTTTAAGATATGCATGGAAGTTTTTGTATAGCAGGGTGGTGCTGGCCATTTACTATTTGCATCATCATCATCATCATCCTCCTCATCCTCATCCTCCTCGTCCTCCTCATCCTCCTCCTCCTCCTCATCCTCGTGTGTTGGTCGTAACCCGATCAGCACATAAGTGCACGCTGCGAGTGCACGCTCACGTTCACACGCACAGACGCGCGCAGACGCTTCAGGCTGGGTGGATGCTGCACCGGCACCATGGAGCAAAAAGCAGCCAAGGATGAAGGCACGTCCAGGGGACAAGAGTCCTACCAGCGGCGGATGTGGAAGACTTTTCAGGAGAAAACCAAGCCGTGGCTCAGTCCCAAACTGGGCTCGGAACGTCGCGTTAGTGGAGGAGCGGAGGGCACCAAGAAGGAATCCGGGCTGTGGATGTTCAAGAGAAAAAAGAAACACTTGGACCGAGTGTTCTCGTCTTCGCAGCCCAATCTGCGCTCCTCCTCTCCGCCGCTTTCCCTCGGGACCGGGGACAAGTGCGCCAGACGCGGCGACGCGGCGGCCGGGACCAGCCTCGGAGCCGAAGGGCAGCAGCATCTCGGAGGGGCTTCCGGGAGCACGGGAAGCAAGCCCGAGCTGACGGCCCACGGAAGCCCGAAGATCCACGTCTCGCAGCTCGTAGCGTCCCAGCAGAAGAGCTCCTCCCTGGGCTCGGCGTGCTTCGAGAAGCTGGTGGTTGATCCGGCCGTGGTCCTGGTGGAGAAAGAGGCAAAGCAGCGGAAGAAGCCAAGCGAATCTGTGAGTAGCCACAACTCCCTTAACAATACTTAACCAACACCGTGCACGGGGTATTTCAACTCGCGTCATTCAGATTGCATTTGACCTGAATATGCAATGACACATTTCATGTACGTGCTCAGTGCATGCATCATTTACTTTGCTCGAATGGCTTTGATGTTGCATGGGCCTCTACGCATACTGTACGTAAAGCTACATGAGATTTCCCAAAAATTAGGGAACCCCTCTACGTTGTGTGCAGTACAGCATACTACCTTACTGGGAGTTGTATCCGAATGCCGAGAGGGGCTTTAGCTGAACTGAAAGGACATATTCACTGAGGAATGTTGTTTTAGTTCATACATGCCAACATATCATAGCAAACACCAGGTGCCGTGAACGTATGCTACCGACTGGCTGGAAGCCTGATTGAAGAGTAACAATGAATGTTTAGTAACTGTCTTGGCACAATTAATTGTTTTGCACATTATCTCACCTTATTTTTAAGTTGCAGATTTGAAATATTATTATTACTATTTTGCAGAACTAGTGTGGAACTATGGTTTACAGGGTTGGCCTCACGTTTCTGAGGACTCTGGTTCAAATCCCAGCCCCGCCGATGTAGAGTTTGCATGTTCTCCCCGTGCTTGCACAAGTTTTCTCCGGGCGCTTCAGTTTTGCATGTATTCATTGGAGACTCTAAATTGCCCCGAGGTGTGATTGTGAGTACGACTGTTGTCTGTCTCTACGTGCCCTGCGATTGGCTGGCAACCAGTTCAGGGTGTCCCCCGCCTCCTGCCCGATGACACCTGGGATAGGCTCCTGCACTCCCGTGTGCCTCGTGAGGACAAGCGGCTCAGAAAATGGATGAATGGATAGTGTTCTTAGAGTGGATGAAAAAAATTAATAACAAAATACTCAGTTCATTGCATCATCCTACACAATTAATACCACTTTGCAAACACTGTAAATGAACAGGACCTATACAATATAGTGGTTTATCTACATTAACACACTGCCCAAAGCGCTTCACATGGACTCACTCGAACCCTCTCACACACCAGTGGGCAACCTCTGCTATGCCAGGTGCTGCCAGGCCCACTGGGGGTGTAGGTAGGGGGCAAATTAGGGCTCACTGTATTGTCCTAGGACATATTGACATGCAGACAGTCGGAGCCGGAATTCAAACCAGTTATCCTCAGGTTACTGGAAGACCCGCTTTAAGTACTGAGTCATCGCCGCCTATGTAAATATTATGCTTGGGAAAGGGAAATTGTAGATTTTACAATTATAATCAAGAACGTACTTAAAGAAGTAACTGGTGAATGAATATGTACTGTGTCTTCTATACCGTAGTCCCATTCCAGACACCAATGGCCACATGTACCTAGGCTGGAACTGGATCACCATGGCTGAGATAAAGCAATGCAGTCCATACCTTACACTAGTAACGGCATTTGTTGCACAAATCTCACAATGAGATAATAATTCTCCGTTTTGATGGACACCAAGAAAGGTTGATATTCTGTGCATCCAAGAGAGCAGGTGGAAAGGTAGTAAGGCTAGAAGTTTGGGAGCAGGGTTTAAATTATTCTACCACGGAGTAGATGGGAAGAGAAATGGAGTAGGGGTTATTTTAAAGGAAGAGCTGGCTAAGAATGTCTTGGAGGTGAAAAGAGTATCAGATCGAGTGATGAGACTAAAATTTGAAATTGAGGGTGTTATGTATAATGTGGTTAGCGGCTATGCACCACAGGTAGGATGTGACCTAGAGTTGAAAGAGAAATTCTGGAAGGAACTAGATGAAGTAGTTCTGAGCATCCCAGACAGCGAGAGAGTTGTGATTGGTGCAGATTGTAATGGACATATTGGTAAAGGAAACAGGGGCGGTGAAGAAGTGATGGGTAAGTACGGCATCCAGGAAAGGAACTTTGAAGGGCAGATGGTGGTGGACTTTGCAAAAAGGATGGAGATGGCTGTAGTGAACACTTATTTCCAGAAGAGGGAGGAACATATAGTGACCTACAAGAGCGGAGGTAGAACCACGCAGGTAGATTATATTTTGTGCAGACGATGTAATCTGAAGGAGGTTACTGACTGTAAAGTAGTGGTAGGGGAGAGTGTAGCTCGACAGCATAAGATGGTAGTATGTAGGATGATTCTGGTAGTGGGTAGGAAGATTAAGAAGACCAAGGTAGAGCAGAGAACCAGGTGGTGGAAGCTGAGAAAGGAAGAATTTTGCGGCCTTCCGGAAAGAGGTGAGACAGGCTCTCGATGGACAACCGAAGCTCCTGGAAGACTGGACGACGACAGCCAAGATGATCAGAGAAACAGGCAGGAGAGTACTTGGTGTGTCATCTGGTAGGAAAGGGGAGAAGGAGACTTGGTGGTGGAACTCCAAAATACAGGGAGTCATACAAGGAAAGAGATTAGCGAAGAAGAAGTGGGATACTGAGAGGACTGAGGAGAGGCGAAAGGAGTACATCGAGATGCGACGTAGGGCAAAGGTAGAGGTGGCAAAGGCTAAACAAGAGGCATATGAAGACATGTACACCAGGTTGGACACGAAAGAAGGAGAAAAGGATCTCTACAGGTTGGCCAGACAGAGGGATAGAGATGAAGGATGTGCAGAAGGTTAGGGTGATTAAGGATAGAGATGGAAATGTGTTGACTGGTGCCAGTAGTGTGCTAAATAGATGGAAAGAATACTTTGAGAAGTTGATGAATGAAGAAAATGAGAGAGAAGGAAGAGTTGAAGAGGCAAGAGTGAAGGACCAGGAAGTGGAAATGATTACTAAGGGGGAAGTCAGAAAGGCATTACAAAGGATGAAAAATGGGAAGGCAGTTGGTCCTGATGACATACCGGTAGAGGTATGGAAGCAATTTGGAGAGATGGCTGTGGAGTTTTTGACCAACTTATTCAACAGAATACTAGCGGGCGAAAAGATGCCTGAAGAATGGAGGAAAAGTGTTCTAGTTCCCATTTTTAAGAACAAAGGGGATGTTCAGAGCTGTGGGAACTATAGAGGAATAAAGTTGATGAGCCACACAATGAAGTTATGGGAAAGAGTAGTGGAGGCTAGACTCAGGACAGAAGTAAGTATCTGCGAGCAACAGTATGGTTTCATGCCTAGAAAGAGTACCACAGATGCATTATTTGCCTTGAGGATGCTCGTGGAAAAGTACAGAGAAGGTCACAAGGAGCTACATTGTGTCTTTGTGGATCTAGAGAAAGCCTATGACAGAGTACCAAGAGAGGAACTGTGGTACTGCATGCGTAAGTCTGGTGTGGCAGAGAAGTATGTTAAAATAGTACAGGACATGTATGATGGCAGCAGAACAATGGTGAGGTGTGCCTTAGGTGTGACAGAGGAATTTAAGGTGGAGGTGGGACTGCATCAGGGATCAGCTCTGAGCCCCTTCCTGTTTGCAGTGGTAATGGATAGGCTGACAGATGAGGTTAGACTGGAATCCCCTTGGACCATGATGTTCGCAGATGATATTGTCATATGCAGTGAAAGCAGGGAGCATGCAGAGGAACAATTGGAAAGATGGAGACATGCACTGGAAAGTAGAGGAATGAAGATTAGCCGAAGTAAAACAGAATATATGTGCGTGAATGAGAAAAGTAGAGGGGGAAGAGTGAGGCTACAGGGAGAAGAGATAGCGAGGGTGGACGACTTCAAATATTTGGGGTCAACAATACAGAGCAATGGAGAGTGTGGTCAGGAAGTGAAGAAACGGGTCCAAGCAGGTTGGAACAGCTGGCGAAAGGTGTCTGGTGTGTTATGTGACAGAAGAGTGTCTGCTAGGATGAAGGGCAAAGTTTACAAAACAGTGGTGAGCCCGGCCATGATGTACGGATTAGAGACGGTGGCACTGAAGAAACAACAGGAAGCTGAACTGGAGGTGGCAGAAATGAAGATGTTGAGGTTCTCGCTCGGAGTGACCAGGTTGGATAGGATTAGAAATGAGCTCATTCGAGGGACGGCCAAAGCTGGATGTTTTGGAGACAAGATTCGAGAGAGCAGACTTCGATGGTTTGGACATGTTCAGAGGCGAGAGAGTGAGTATATTGGTAGAAGGATGCTGAGGATGGAGCTCCCAGGCAAAAGAGCGAGAGGAAGACCAAAGAGAAGGTTTATGGATGTGGTGAGGGAAGACATGAGGGCAGTTGGGGTTAGAGAGGAAGATGCAGGAGATAGGCTAAGATGGCAAAAGATGACACGCTGTGGCGACCCCTAACGGGACAAGCCGAAAGGAAAAGAAGAAGATGGACACCAAGCGATGGTACTTATTTATATAACCATATGATTAGTATTGAGGGTATAGTTTACAGTGGTATAAAACAGCCCTGTATCATGCAGATGGCTTTTGCTATTTTCTAATACTACCTCTAAATAACTAAATAAGGTGAATATATAATTTTGATATAAATCAGCTGTCTCAGAAGCCTCATTGTTTGTTTTTTTTTTTTTTACAATATTGTCATTTTCGGTCTTCACTCATACAGTAAACATCATTGGTTTTTTTTCTCCATTTTGTACTTTTGGTTCCAACCAAAGTGTCCAGCGTAATCCAGACAGCTGTCCAAAAGTGATTTAACAATTATCTACACTTCTCGATCCATACTGGAATTTGAGGTGCCATTAAGCCTCTCTTAGGGGCATACACTCAACTGAAGAGGGCTTCTCACATTGATCTTCCAGCGTCAGTACTGCGCATGCCGGTTGAGTTAAATAATACATAATGCTCTCACTGGCTCATGTCTGTGTTTTTTTACGACTTTCCATTAATATTGAAGAACTTGGCAACGTGTTGTACTGTGTTTGCTGTCAATAGTCACACGATTAAGATGTATAGAAGGGATGGTTTCACATTTTGTATTCAGTTAGCGAATAGAAGAGACGTGAATATAGAGTTTATGTGGTACAATCCAACCAGGATTACACATTAAACAATGTGTTTTGACTGATTGTTGGCAGCCAGTGTACCACGGCTTGTCACTTTCTCATTATGAAAATGAAAAAGAGCTGCGAGGGTCAATTTCAGGAATTAGATATGAAAAGTGTGCATAACTCGCACATATTATTTGGTGAGGAAATGGTGGGAAGGAGGACTAAAGCCAAATTCCGAGTGTCATTTTATTATTGAAGTACATTTGACTTCAGTTCAGCACATTTCATTTTCAATGTGTTTATGATGGAAAAGAGCAGGTATCTTCACTTGATTCCTGTCAGAACAACAAGTCCTCCTGAACTCATGAAATACAAAAACATAAAATCTTCTGGTCAGCCGGTACAGTGGTCAAAAGTCAGCTTCTTTCATTTTCACTCAGTGAGATTGATAACAATTCACTTCCCTCTTATGTGGGACGCTATACATCAACATCTATGCTCACTCTTTTATGCTTTTTAACTTGGTGGTGTTCATGAGGTTTAATGGTGGTTAAAGAGCACTTCCTCAATGGATTGGATTTTGCCGCTTTCTTGTAACTGCAGCCCTGTTTTGATTTAACCAATCAGATCGGAGTTAGTGTTAAAATTGGTATACCTTAACTTGCATAACTTGAAGTCGATCCATGAGGTTGCCGACTTCTGACATAGTATCAGAGGTGGAATCCTATTTGTGTAGAAGTGGCTGTGACCAGTATTCAGTTTAACACCTGAAGCTCAATACCCAGGTCCATTTGTGTTGAAAGCAAGTGTTGCCTTCCCATAGGCAGGTGCTGACAAAGCCATGCATATTTTAATGTAAATATGCAAACCACAACGACTGTGTCAATGCACGCTTCAGACATGGAAATGTCTTCACGTCTTAAACACACTTATTTGTATTGGAGAACTGCATTGCATCATACCGACAGCTGGTTTCAGATATTATTCTGTTTTGTGTCGCTAATTAAAAAATCTTAATTACTAGAAACAATGAAATGAATGTTCAGATTTGTGTGATGGTTTGTAGCAGCGAGACAATGTTGTGATTGAATGATTAGCAGCACTGTTCCTTCATCGACTGTTTCTCTTTGGCTCAGCTGCTTCATCACACGAGACAAAAGGTGTGAAAGTACGAGTATTTGTCTGTGTGGCTTTCCTCTCGCCCATTAGCACCTGGGATGGGATGGCCCTTTAGCCAAAAGGTGTAAAAAGGAACAGATAGTTATTTCATGTAAACAACTACATTCGAGACTTTATATAGAGAGATATTTGGACTATTGTAGTTACATTTTGATCCAATCACATCATGAAAAATGTAACGGCAAGAGATTTTTGAGGGACAACTACCTACATCAGAACCACAATCACATCATGTCCAAATATAATACAAGCGAGCAACAATACAACAAATGTAGGAGGTAATAGAGTAGATAACTCTGTGTGTGTGTGTTTTGTGCTGTGAAATCTGTTGTCTTTCTTTCAATTCTACTCATTCAGATGAGATCTGGTGGAACACTTTCAAATACTTATGAAACAGAGAAGTGGGGTTTTATGTCAGTTTATTCCGCACAGCCATACTCTCATGCAAATATTGCAGTACACAAGTAGTCGTACACCTGGCCATTTCTCAATAATTATCAAGTAAATACAGCACGGTGATTCCCTTTTGTACCTACATTGACTTGTTAGTGCACTTATTAATATCTATCAATCCATCTACTATCTCCCTATCCATTCATCCAATCTGGAAAATGTCAAGTTCAAGATGAGTTTCAATAATGCAAAGGATAAACGTGTCATAACTATAGTACATAAAACGTGCATTGAACGTATCCAGTGAAATGTTTTTCTAACGGATGGCATTTGAGCATGCAGGGCTTGGAAAGCGAGCAGTATTGGCGTAAATCTTGTGAACTTGTACGTCTGCCAACAGCTTGTGGCCTCCTTCTAGAAATGTCACAATCACATCTCGAGAATTAGGATTCACTGCAGCCCGTGAGACCGTCAGTTGTCACTGACACACACAATTGGCACTGACCCAATTGCTGTTTGGAGCAAATGGAATTGGCCAAGACAATCAAATGAAATGTGTTACACCAATTGCAGAGGATAGCTTTTAGTGTTCATGTTGCGGTGAAGCGTTTTCCTCCCACACTCGAAGCGGGCTTTTTCCTGGCACTCAACATCAGCAAGCAACATACAAAGAGTTGTTCACCTCATCCAGCCGGGAGCAGCAATTACATTCAATTTTCGATCAACAAAGTGGAGTCTGTTGCATCCTTATCTAACTTTAACTTGAAGTGAGGTCAACAGCAATACATTAGCAGCTTAATTTCAGTCTTTTTTAAAAACATTTTTGTTGCTGTCTATTTCAATATTGTCTGTAAAATGTTTAAAAAACAAAATAATGTACATAAAATATAGCTGACTCTGGGCGAGAGCTGGGGTATACTCTGCACTGCTCGCCAGGCAACTGGAGGTCATTCACACTCAATTCACACCCACGGGAAATTTACAGTCATCAATTAACCTACCATGCATGTTTTTGGAATGTGGGAGGAAACTGGAGTACCCAGAAAAAACCCACACAAGCAAGGATAGAACATGCAAACTCCACACAGGTGAGGCCGGATTTGAATTTGGGTCCTCAGAACTGTAACTCAGAGGTGCCAACCGGCTGACTGGCGTGCTTCCCCATGTTTGGCTCATATAAAAATGTCACGATCTTAAAAGTCAGTATGTGTGTATACCACTTTAACAGATTGCTCTGAAGTTGCTTTCAGGTACTCAGAGGCAAACGTGCATGGTGCAAAGAGATTACTTTGCTTAGTTTCTTGAACTTTAATGTTGCACAACGAGACAAAACAGTTTGACTTGTGAGTCTCCAGCTTAATACGACTCGCTTCGTTCAGTCTATCCTGTCTTTCCTCATATTGCGAGGACATACAGTATATTATGTCCTTGCCCTCGGTCAGCCAAAAACTATATTACTGCCCGGTCCACCAATTTACCTTGAGGAACAACCTTTCTTCGATTTTATCCCTGACTTACCTTCTGTGATCCTATCATTAACCTGTCGGATAGAGACGCACATCTCTCTAAAAGAGCCTCCGGAGGACAAATGTAAAATATATTACACTGCACGAGCACTTAAATGACCGACTGTGTATGACCTACTCTACGTCACTGATGTCCCTGGTATCAGTCAACCTAATACAGAAAACACACATGCAGCCTGACTCTCAATAATGTGAATGATTGTACACAAGGGAATTATTGGACATTTCTTATCCCGCTACTGTCAGACAGAGACAATATACCGCCAGAAAGGCTGAAACCTTGGGGCAGACATGCCATTCTGAGTAATGAGCGAACAGATAGAGATCGATCAGTAAAGAGAAGAAGAAATGCCCTCTGGCATGGATCGACCATTTCGGAACACAACGGTAACAGCAGACTATGAAAGAAAATTTCCCAGCAATTAAATATAAAAGATTTTCTCATACAAAAGAAAAACTGGGAAATGGGAAAAAAAGAAGGAGTCCCCAAGGCTCAACATCTTTCCAATCAAAGCACCAAGACAACATATATTTTGGAATCTTTTAAGAAGTACAGTACTTGGTGACTTAAGCATAAACAACTTCTCCTTCGCAATCAATACTAGTTGCGTTAGTTGCCACTAAGAAAAAAATTTTATTGAACTGGAAAAATAAATCTGAATCAAAGGTTAGATCTCATCATACAGTATTGCATTAGAGAATGAATCTGGGTAACGAAAAAGCCATTGACATCATTATACAAATAGCTGGTCTCCCTTCTTCAACATTCTCTTTTTTTGTCACTCCCCTTTAAAAACATACTTCTGTTCAACTGAACATTTGCAATTCTCAAAAAATATCCTTCAGAATACAAAGAAACAAAACGGGGTTCCAAATCTTCTGTTGTGCTTGATCTAACAGCCAAACAGGGCATTAGAAAAGGAATTTAATATAAATAAATAAATAAAATAAATTATGACATAGCAAATGAGTGGTTTGGAAAATATCTCGTTTTGCTAACGTTGCTTGTCTTGGTAAACTCACGTAGTTTACCTTCCATTAGTCCCTTTATAAAGTGTACCGGTATTTTGAAAGTCACTGTGCACTCATTTTCATTTAAATTTTTTCAATATAAAAGACAGATGCTACATATTTATTCGATAGAGAGGTGGACCAAGTAGCTCAAAAATGTACACGGTGGCACTGAAGATACAACAGGATGCAGAACTGAAGGTGGCAGAAATGAAGATGGTGAGGTTCTCGCTCGGAGTGAGGAGGTGGGATAGGATTAGAAATGAGCTCATTAGAGGGACAGCCAAAGTTGGATGTTTTGGAGACAAGGTGAGAGAGAGCAGACTTTGATGGTTTGGACATGTCCAGAGGCGAGAGAGTGAGTATATTGGTAGGAGGATGCTGAGGATGGAAGAGAGTGAGAGGAAGACGAAGGTGTAGGTTGATGGATGTTGTGATCGCAGACATGAGGGCTGTTGGTGTGAGAGAGAAGGATGCACGAGATAGGTTTAGATGGAAAAAGATGACACACTGTGGCGACCCCTAACGGGACAAGCCCAAAGGAAAAGAAGAAGACTCTTTTCAAGGCACAGAAAAAATCTTTGGAATTGCATATGGTCACTCCACAGTCACACCCTAGTGACAGTAAACTACTTGGGTAGCCACAACTGCCCAGGGGCAATCTGATTGAAGCGTGTACCAACCGTCCATTGTGTGCGTAAGGCCCCTCGGACCACTATGTCCCATGTGTCATGGAAATGATTTGAAAACTTTGATTTTCTGTATTGCCACACAGTAGTTGCCTGGTTCTCAGTGTTGGAAATTACCGTGTGCAATCTGCGCGACCCCACAGGGTGGCACTCTTTGGGGGTGGCATCCCAACCCTTCACCCCCACCCCGCCCCCCTCATAACACACACCCACCCCACCCCTCTCACAACACACACACACACGCACACACCTCAATTGACACTGCTGTTCATATGGTGCCTTGACTGGTGGCAGTTGGATTTCTAATACAAGGATATACCCGACCATACGTGGTTCAGAATCGTAAATGTTGAAAATATTTCATCAACATCGGTTCACGATCAATATGATGAAATAACAAAAACATAAAGAATTTAAAACAAATTACATCATACTTTCCATAGATACTGTTTATTAAATCTATGTGTGCATTCTTGATCATTATAGACAAAAATGTTGACATCAACAAGCTGTAAACGGGGAGGAGGCAGGGTATATACCCTGAACTGGTTGCCAGCCAATCGCAGGGCACATTGAGACAAACAGCCGCACCCACAATCACACCTAGGGGCAATTTAGTCTCCAATTAATGTTGCATGTTTCCGGGATGTGGGAGGAAATCGAAGTACCCGGAGAAAACCCACGCAAGCATGGGGAGAACATGCAAACTCCACACAGGTGGGACCTCATAACTGTGAGGCCAACGCTTTCCAGCTGAGTCACTGTGCCTCCATATTAAAATGTAAGTTAAATATATATGTTAGTGTTTAGAGAGTGCCTTGCTACCTTGGCAAAGCATGTTTGTAAATAAAAATAGTGGAGTGCACACAGAACACGGTGTATGAACAAATGATTTGGGTCCGTCCGAAACGCACGCTCTGCTGGCTACTTCCTCGCAGTCAATTCCCTCGTGCTTCAAGATGTAATAAAAGTTGCTCGATCAAATTCCACATTGATCTGCCCTGCCTCCGCCCTCCCCACGATTGAAATTGAGTAGCGCAAGTCAGCTTGACATGGACGCTTTTACGTTTGGGATGGCTGCACCAGATGAAAGGTCCACGCAGACAATAATTTGGACCTTTAAGGTTGTAACCACAGGCTGCATGCTAATCATGTGTAATTTGCAACTCAATATGAGCCTCCCTTCCTCTGTGGTGAGTGGATATTGAATATTTGCAAATGAGGATCCTTGCATCCTTCATGAAGCGATAATAAAATGGAGCCTTTAAAATCCATTACGGAGGCTCTTTGTTAGATTTACCTCTCCTCCCCACGTCAGTAAATTGTAATTCCTCAATTAATTAATTTAGGTTGTTTCTTTTCTGTTGTTATTTACTATCCCGTCCATCTATTTTCTGTAGCGCTTGTTCTCATTTGGGTCGCGGGTGAGGTGGAAAATATTCTAGCTGACTATAGGCAAGAGGAAGGATCCACCACGTATGGGTCACCAGCCAATTTCAGGGCGTATACAGTACAGTGGGTATAAAAAGTGACATATGATTTATACAACTGATGAATAAAATAAAGGAGAAGTAAAAATAAAGAACTAAAATAATGCAATTGCATAAATGTGTACACTCTCTTCTCAGTGGGATGCAGCTAGTTTCTGAATCAACCAGTCACATTCAAATTCATGTAAAATGAGAGTCAGCACACAACTGTCACCATTCAAAGTGCCTCTCATTAACCCCAAATAAAGTTCAGATGTTCTAGGAGGCTTTTCCTGAAATTATTTGTCATTTGTGCAGAAGCGTGAAGGTTTTTGTGCTAACAGTGACTACGATTTGCAACTGTTCATAATTGAAGCCGAGAATTCCCCCCCATTCCTTGAACCAAAGATACTTTTTGGAGTTATGGCCACGTATGGTTTCATCAGACCATAACAGATTTCTGAACATGTTTGTGAGAACATGGAACCTGCACAGGAAATTATGAGCCTGAATCTTTGTGGCTGATGCGCTTGCCACATCGTCACTGTGGTGCCCACTAACTTTCCTCTAAAATGAAAACATGAGCTATAAATGAAGCATTACACCTCTTTGATGCATTTTTTATTATACTCCCATATTACAGTGTTAATGCAACAAAACCTGAAAAAAATATATTAGAGCTACTGTAATGTGTTTTAACATACCGTTGTCTTCCTGAGTCTATAACACAAAGGCATCTGTATTTTTCAACCAGATGATTTAGGACTTTAGCATTGTGGTTTCGAGAGCAATTACTCATTCTGGAACATACACTGTGTCACATTCTTATCCAGTAACTCCATACATCTGTAATTCTCTCTTAATTGATACTTAGAAAATAAGTCAATTAATCTGGTCTTGAGGCACAATGGAGGGCACTACCAGCAGAGGGATTGTTGATTCTCAAGAAGTTGACTGTCTAAAGAAGACTATAACATCTTCGATAGGTCGTTAGGATACAGCTACTAGATCTTCCAGGCAGCATTATTCTGCTCAATACGACACCCAAATAGGAGTTTGGAATATTCACACACAGATGCTGCCCAAAATAATATCCATCCATCCATCCATCCATCCATCCATCCATCCATTTTCTTAGCCGCTTATCCTCACAAGGGTCACAGGGAGTGGCTCCACCTATCCCAGCTGTCAACAGGCAGGAGGCGGGGTACACCTTGAATTGGTTGCCAGCCAATCGCAGGGCACATCAAGACAAACAGTCGCACTCACAAGCACACCTAGGTGCAATTTACAGTGTCCAATTCATGTTGCATGTTTTAGGGATGTGGGAGGAAACCCGAGTGCCGGAAGAAAACCCACGCAGGCACGAGGAGATCATGCAAACCCCACACGGGGAGGGCTGGGATTGAACCTGGGTTCTCAGAACTGCGAGGCCAACGCTTTCGAGCTGACCCACCGTCCCGCGGCCAAAATAATAATTGAAGGAAAAAAAAATAATATCGTTTTCTTTACTGCAACATTTTGTTTAATGATCGTGCTTTCAACAAATGTCTTATTGTTTAATTTGAATCAAATTAAAAATAAAATTATACATTTTACCTGATCACGTGTTTCTTAAAGAATGATGCACAGATTTCAAATTCTGCGAGGCATGGAGCAACCAGTTTAACAGTACATTAATTGTTGCAACTACTAGATACTTGGATTTGTATTGAATGGATCTAAGAATACCCATGTCGTGTGTTTAGATGTACAGTACATGTACTTATGATGTTTCTGGAGAGTATATTTTGGCAATATGAGACATTTGTAATCCAACTCAAAGTAAGCACTTGCTTAAAGTGAAACAGAGCAGCTAGCAATAATGGCTGAATTGGCCCTTGATGTGTTCTATTTTATCTCATGCGTGTCAGGATGTAATGTTTGCCATTCTGCCACATTACATAGGGGTGGTGGCGTTCAACCCTCATAATAAATGAACGTCCTGCTCTGTTTTTCCTGGACCTCCCTTTCACAACAGGTGGCTGCTATTTTCAAGTCATCATTTTCACTTGTCCCGGGCCAGTAGTCTATAAAAAACATTTACCGCTTTGGGACATTTTCATCTTTTTAATCTGACTTGTGTAATATGACTCTTAACTTCTTGTGTTGGCTGTTGACACTTTTTCACTCACTCACTAAGTGTCTTGTCTTCATCTGCCCATCTCAAGGGCACATAGCAGACATATGGAGGCATTGATATGTGTGACTTGACAAGTTCTTTACTCAGGGTCAGTGTGTTATTTCTGTCTGTCGCGTGATGCCCGTCAACTACAAACGCGATGATTCGCCTGGCTGAAGTGTGCGTGTATAAGGGTGCATGCTGGTGGGGTTGACTTCAGGTGACGTCCGTGGGGGTGTGACTTTAGGCAAGGATTCCTACTACCATTAAGTTTGCTTGTCATCTCTGTCTGGCTGCAGAGATAAACTGAGGTGCTAATACTCTCGTATGCATGATAATATACTTGGTTGCCCTGAGAAAGTTTCTTTTTAATCTTACCAATGAGCTCCATGGATTCAATGGTGAGTTTGGAATGAAATCATTTCTGAATTTTTTAAAAAAATAAATATCTCTTCTGTTTTTTGTTTAGAACTCAAGAGGTATATAATCTGCCAAATTTGAAATGAATATTCCCTTCCCACCTTTCAGCTCAATGTTTGGTTTTTGCTTCTCCATATTCACGCAGAGCCAAAGCACAATAATTTTGGAAGAAAAAAATGGTTTTACTGTGGTTATTATCAAAGCCTGTGGCTGGGTGGGATTCAAAGTGGGCACAGAAACATTCTAATGAAAAATGTTGGCCCATGGGTTTTGTTAGTACAAACGCTCACGTCGAGGGCTTCCCTCTAGGTCTGGAGTGTGGGATGATGAGATGACACATTGTGCTTGTGTGGAGAGAGAGTTTTCTTATGAGAAGTCATCCCTTTTCAACCACCCTATAATTATGTACCTGTATGGACTGTATTTCTATTGTACACTCTTTCCAGTGCAGTCTATTGTTAAAGACGATGTTAGTAACCATCTGTCTGTTCTGGATGAGGTGTCGCAAGATTCATAACAGTTGCATGTAGCCTCTTTTGTGTTATTTCTAGCTGGCTCAGGTATGTCATTGTTGCTATCAACAGTGGTACACTGATTAAGAGTAGAGTTATACTGCAGGTTTAAGTGTCCAATTCTAATTTAGTGCCAACATCAGATTTTTTTTTTTTTAGAGCTATTGGTTTCAAGTGACATACACGTTATCTCATGACACTGTGGTTAGTGTATACATAAAATGAATGCATGAAACGGTCTGCATTGTCCAGTAAATAGGTCCAGTACACAGGTAGTACCAATACGTGGCAGCAACAAGTAATCAATACTACAACAGTCACACAGACTGTTTTGTTGTCGTTTTTTTAATGGCGAGGTGACCTTAGTATTCATTACTTGATTGCCTGCTGTTGTTAATTCTTCACCTGATTCTGGACAAAAAGTGGGATACACCCAGGACTGGTCACCAGCCAATCACAAAACACACATAGACAAACAATCATTCACACTCATTCAAAAGTATGTACAATTTGAACTTTCCACATAATCTAAAATGCACGTTTTTGGAATGTAACCTGGCAAGGCAAGCTAACCACAAGGCCACTACACTGCCCAGCTTTCTGTTAGCTTAAAATTGCTGTCACATTTATCTTTGGACCGCCCAGTTACTGATGGGAACCAATCTGGGAATGCCTGACAATGCAGCGAACTCAGAGAAGGTAGAAATTTTGAATTTCACGTTGTAAGTGAAGGGCAAGAAGAAGTGAAACATTAAATATTGGCAGTGTTTCCCAAGAACTAAACATCAATCCATGTATAGTTTTAAAGGAAGCAGTCGTGGTCATGCTGTTTGGCCCAGCTCCCAGTGTGTGTGAAACTCTTGCATTGGCAGCAACTGTGGTTGCTCTACTCTTAATTAGACTCTCAACCTGTTGTTTTTTCATTAGTTATTTGTTTTTTGATTTCTCCGTTGATTTTATTGTTGGCTGCATGGTGTGTATCTGGTTAGGACATTTACCTCACAGTTCAGGTAGTCGACTCAAATCAGTGTTCACTATTCAATGTGTGGGTTTTCTCCAAGTACTATATTTTTCTGTCACATTCCAAAACATGCATGCAAGGTTAACTGAAGATGTAATTATTTTATTTAGATTTATTCCGTTGTATTGCTGCCTGTGTGGCACCTAGGTAAAGCTCTTCAGAATTGGAAAAGCGAAATGGCAGTTTTGGATTTTCCAGTGTAAACAATCAGATGGAAGAGGAAAGAGGAAAAGTGAATGATTGGTGAGAGCAAAGAACAAAAATAATCAGACAAATTAGTCCACTTATTTAATATAAGGCACTTTTGCCAATGTGTTAGTCTAGAGTTGGGCCATTTACCACTCTCATTAAACTGTATATTGAACTTCCTCCCCATGGGTGCTTTACATTTGGTTGATCGATTATTGATTGAAAGTGTGGAATCAGTTCTGAAAGGGTGGTACATTTAGCACATCAGCCTCACAGTTCTGAGGACCTGGGTTCAAAGCCGGTCTCATCTGCCTGGACTTTGCATGTTCTCCCCGTCCCTGTGTGGGTTTTCCGCCGATACTTTGGTTTTCTCCCACATCCTAAAAACATGGAGTTTCTTGAATGCTCTAAATTGCCTACAGGTGTGAATGTGAGTGCAAATGGTTGATGGGTATTGGCTGGCGACCATTTCACAGTGTAGTCTCTCTCTCGCCCCAAGATAGTTGGTACAGGCTCCAGCATGCTCACGACCCTAGTGGGGATTAGCAGGATGGAAAAAGAATGCATTCTGAAAGGTATTTCATTGTCTGTTATGGAAAAAAAAAAGACCTTGGTGTTCATTTCCGAGTTCACTATTTCCATTTAGGTCAATCACATCTGCCCGTCGGTCTTGTTGCCCTGCAAGCGTGCGTTGCTTCATTCTGCTGTGATAAATCTTGTGTCGTCCGCCAATCTACTTCAACGATCACGTGGCGCTAATAAAGGATGGTAGAGGAGAGGCTTGCAATGTTTGTATGAGCTGCTCTGTAATATTGTGCATGCATGTTACGTGTGCATAGATATTTTGCTCACCTGTCCATGCAAATGTGTGTGCAGCTTTGTGATCTGTAACAAGTCACAAGAAAGATGATTTTGCAATGTATTTCACTGTTTATCAAAAGGAGGTTGGAAAAAATTTCCATTGCACGTACTCACTTGGACATTGTGATTGTAGCAAAGCCTTTATATTATATAGAAGACTTTGCGTATACGCCCACTAGCCTTCATCAGGGTATTAATACCAAACAATGTTGTAGAGACATCATTTTAGACTAGTGCCATTGACATTAGGTGTGTCACTTCTGACTCCTTCAAATTTTCTGTAAACCACCAGGGGCAGCCATTAAAATAACGCGCAATATCACAGGCAGCAAGAGATGAAACAAGAGAACCTTTTAAAGAAGAACAAGAAAAATATTATTGCCACTACCCACACTAACTTTTACCATGTGAATAAATGTTCACATCATTTATTCAAAGTAAATTAGGAATAAGATCCTGGCACCTCTCATAATCTGTGACCGGAGGAATTTTGTGGATATAATAAGGTCTAATGTATGATTTATCATGATCACAAGAAGGATGAGGCGGAAACATTTTAATTGAGGCCTATAGATGCCTAATCATCTTCAAAGAGTAAGTTCAAAATTCCTTCTCTGTTTGAACAGTGAGAGGTACTTGAGCGGTATGCTATTAGAAGTGAAAATGTACAATTATCCTATGGCAAAACATTATTAAGATTGAAAACATGGGTATTGAGGACAGAGGCTATTAGTCTTGTTGCTAGGCGTGGAGTGATAAATTCCAATGACAATGACGTAATTGTTGCAAATAGCTGTACTGTATATGGTTGACTTTACTTCACGTCTTCCAATGCAGAGTTACGCATGTGTTTACTTAGGTGTATGAGTGCATCTTTGCTCTTGAGTGTGTGATTTCCAACAAGAGAAGGAATAACCAAATCTTGATTCTTAAATGAACACAAATGACACACCACTTCCGCTGGAGGACTGCCATACACTTAACGATTAATAAAGCGGCACTTTCCCACAAACAAAACATACTCTCATGACACATTTTGGTACAAGTGTCAATCAGAAGATGTCATTAACAGAAATGTTGAAGCATATTTTGAGCTAACTGCAACTTGTTAAATGCCTATTGCGTCTAATCCATTGACAAAAATGGACGTCGCTAACTCATTTGTTAATTGAGTTCTTCCACAACACAATTTAACAGAGAGAATTACAGTACTTTACAATGACAGGTGCCTATACAATGATCCACTGTTACTGACGGGCTTTATACAAATGTACTTCAAAGTTCTTGGTCTCAGTTCCTGTTGATGGGTTCTTGCATTGCCTTGGTTCTTTACTCATTTTAATTGTTAGCTTCTATGGCCGCTGGTGTTCGTGTTTCTATACTGTGATATGTCTCTCATTTTCTTTTATTTGTGCTTCTTTTCTGACAAAGTACTTTCGTAGACGTATTTTCAAAGACGCCTCCGTACACAAAAAAAGTCATTATAATTCCATAAACTCCATAGTCCACCGAGTAAGACATAACCCTAGCTCTCTTCTCCACACAACGCAGGGGTTTTAAGACATGTGGGTGGGTCTCTCAAATCAGCGATGCCATCTTTGGAAGGTGCAAAAATTCTTACATACTCTACGCATGGTTGCTACATGATCAGGCTATTACCTCCTGGTCAGGAGCCATGTCAGCCATGTGTGTGGGGAAACTTTGAGTACAACAACATTTAGTCAACTATAAATTATCCTCTGAAAAATGGATAATGAAATTTTTGGGCGGCAACGGACATGGCAGTCCTGCGAGTTGTGCTGATGAAACTGCGTTGTAGGTAACTGCGTGCATCTCGATGTCAGATTTATGTATTTTGTTCATTTCTGTCTTATTTTTGTATCCATTGAATAATAATGATAATAATAGTACATATGATCTGAGGAAGTGGACTGGTGTGGTGATGTACAGGAGGTCAGACAAATATGGCGTTACAAGGTTGTGAATGACCTTGAAGCTGTAAAGGAGAAATTTAGAATTTTAGGTGCACTTTGGAAATTAAAGTATGTGTGTTGATGTCTTTCGTTCATAAATCCATCCATCTATTTTCTTAGTCGCTTATCGTCACAAGGGTCATGGGGAGTGCTGGAGCCTATCCCAGCTGTCACCGGGTAGGAGGTGGGGTACACCCTGAACTGATTGTCAGCCACTCGCAGAGCAATTCGAGACAAACAGCCGCACTCACAGTCACACCTAGGAGCACGTTAGAGTGTCCAATTAAAGTTGCATATTTTTGGGGTGTGGGAGGAAACCCAAGCAGGCACGGAGAGAACATGCAAACTCCCCACAGGCCGGTCCGGGATCAAACCCACGACCTCAGAACTGTGAGGCCAATGCTTTCCAGGTTCTGCACAGTGCTGCCCTCTTTCATAAATGTAAAACTTATTATGATGGTAATCAACATTTATATTGGAATGCATTTGTTGAAATACAATAACTTGTAGGATGGGGCTTATTCTGTTTCTGTTCTGTTATTTAACAAGAAGTTGTTATTGTCAAAAGTGCTATATTACCATGAAGCATATGCATGTATAAGAAAAGTTAGCATTTTTAAAACAATACTCAAATAAATTAAAATTCATTTAATCAAAATTGCAAGACCTAGTGGCATTATCTGTATGGTGTATCTATGAATTTTCAAACATAAGTACGCGTCCTCGGTGTGATGCATCTATTGTGTTGCATATTTCGAGAAAAAAAAACATTAAACGGCTTCCATAACTAAACAAAAATTGGAAATATTATAAAATAAAAAAAACTTAAGAATCAAACAACCTTTTTTTAGCTAGCCATACAAAGCCGTAGTAGCCAGATAGAAGAGCAAAATGTCCGGGAGCCACACTTTGCCAACCCATGGTTGATACGCTATGTTCCCTGCAACCATTCCAGGCATCTCTCGCCCTCAGTGAGCTGGGATAGTCTCCAGCTTGCAAACGGTATCAAAACTGGATGGAGAACAACATTTGACGAATGGTTTTCCTACTGGCAGGCTGCCGCCTGTCAACTTTTCATTTGTCAGATTTGTGAGAAGAAAGTGACCAGCTCTTTGCATTTGTGAAAGGCAAAGAGAGAAAGTGAGAGAGAGGAAGGAGGAGAGAGAGACCGAATGCCTGTGGAGTATTCAAGAACGTTTCATCTGGGTGGCCTTTGCTGCGTGAGTGAGGAAGCGTGTTGTATTGGAAAGGCGGCAGCAGCAGCAGCAGCAGTAGTGGAAGCCAAAGTGAGTCTGGATGTTAACGTTGCCGCTCTCAGCTGTGGGACGAAGCCATACGGTGGGTGTCTTTCTTTGCTGATATCATTTTTGGATGCCGTGCTTGCCGCTTAATTCACTGGCAAACCGTGCGTGTTTTCTCCAGGAGCGTTTCATTTGTTCTTTTCTTCCGAGAGCATGTTAATCTTTTCAGGGTGCCGATGGGCATGAAACTGGGATTAAATATTCAGTATTTCCATCACTTCGGCACGTTAAAAAATTTGCATGCAGAAATGATTTTCATACCTATTGTAGTTTCCATAAACCTGGATAGCTGCTTTGTTTATGAGGTCAATTGTACTCTTTGGTCCCAGTAGAAAACATTGTCTGTCTGTCCACTTTATGAGGATCTACAATGAAGGAGGGGTAGAAGTAGGTGGGCGTGCCGTATCCAATTTCCAAACCTGAGAAGGGTGCTCTTGTGACAGGTGAGAATTAAATAAGCCTGATGAGACATGATCTACTCGGACAAAGCAATTCAAGATCCAGTTTGTGCCACCACCTTTACCAGACAGTTTGGGGAAAATGGAGCTAATTTCAGTCCTAGTCCTGGTGGATGCCAAACGTGATTGGAATGAAATCACCATGCCCAAAATCATGGAGTTAACCCGAGGAAGGCAGAAGAGGGAAAGTAAGAATAGAGATGGAACAAAGTCAGGCTGACCTCAGATGGAAGATACAGAATCTGGAAAAATGGGAGCAAGAAGACAACAGCAGGCATAAATAGAAAGGCTCAGAATGAAAAAAGAAAGAGGAATGGTCTCGTGAAAAGATTCCAGTGACGGTTTTATTGTGCTAAATAAAATTGTACAGTAATGCACTTGCAGGCTTTCAGCTTTTTCCCCATTTCTATTTTATCCCTCAGTACACAGTTGCAAGATATTGTTTTTCATATCACCCCACCCCTTTCTATTTGTCATTGTGTTCATCGAGTGCATAATTAATCGGCACTTTTTTTGGGAGCAAAGAGCAGTATTTAACACATGTTGAGTGTTTTTAGGATGGGAAAAAAACCCTTTCATTCATTTGTCAATCGTTGTCAACACCATCAAAATTATGTATTGTTCTTGGTTGGTCTAGGGAAAAAAAATCATTCATTCGCACTTTCGAGTCTCTTCAGACCGATTGGTTGCAACTGGACTGCATTAAAGCACTATACTGTGAATTGAAGTTCATTGAAATGAAGCAGCATGGATGCAGTCAATGGACACCCTGAGAGCATTGGAGTGTTCACACAGTCGAGAAATCCAAATTGCTTCCTGTCTTTTGAATGCACAGTTAGCCTTCTACACACTCTCTGTCTCTCTCTCTCTCTCTCTCTCTCTCTATCTCTCTATCTCTCTTTCTCTGTTCTGCTTTTCCTCATTAAGGTTGCGGGTGTCCTGGAGCCTATCCCAGCTGGCTTTGGGATAGGAGCGGGCTACACCCTGAACTGGTTGTCACCCAATCACTGAGCACATATAGACAAACAGCCTTTCACACTCATATTCACACCTACAGACAATTTAAAGTGTTAAATGAATCTGTCATGCATGTTTGTTTGTTTTTTGGAATGTGCGAGGAAACCTGACCACCTGGAGAACACAGACTCAGGGAAAACTTGCGAACTCCTCATAGAAAGGCTGAACCCTGGATTTTAAACGCAAAATTAAAAAAAAGTCAGACATCCTTACTAGTCAGCTACTGTACCGTGTTCTACAAACCTTTGAATAAATGAATTAGATGAACTATGCTCACAAGTGGTTAGAGCATTGGGCTCACAGTTCTGAGGACTGGGGTTTGAATCCCAGCCCCACCTGTGTGGAGGTTGCACATTCTCCCCATGCCTGTGTGTGTTTTCTCCAGGCACTCCGGTTTCCTCCCACATGCAAAAAACATGCAGTAATCAGAGACTCTAAATTGCCCTTGGTGTGATTGGCTGTTCTCTGTCTCTTTTGCCCTGTGATTGGATGGCAACCTGTTCGGGGTGTACCCCGCCTCCTGCCCAATGATACCTGGGATAGGCTCCAGGACTCCCGTGACCCTCGTGAGGATAAGTGGCTCAGAAAATGGATGGATTGATGGATGGATAGATCATGCTCTTAATTGTGTAACATAACACTACTCTCTTTCTATTTGGGCTCTCCTATTTTCCGCAAACGTGCCACTGTGATGGATACACACTGCTGTCATGCAGCCAGTGTGGGGGCTGGTATCTTGTCAGTGTGGAGGCGGTACCGGAATCAGCAGTGTAGGAATCACATTCAAACCTGGCACAGAGACAAACCTTGCTGTGCTTATGATTATGAGTATTTTGTGTACAGTGTCTCCAGACCCGTCGCCAGACTTCAGTCTTATGGGAGGCCCATGAAATGCAATGAGGGAATCATGATTATAATTATCCTGCAGCCAGTTCTTACTTTGATTCATAGTTTAGACAATCCAACAAAGTGTCATTAATAATGGAGCCTCTGCGACAGTATCACAGCAGACAATTTTTTCAGTACATATAGTTTATTGTACATCCATAGAGCCCCCCTTGAGTGCTGGATTGTCTGTCAACAATGCAGCTATATTTGACAATTCAACACTTTTTTGACAAAGATGGTTGGTAAATTTTGTGTATGCATGATATTTGTGCTACTGCGGGTTTGATTTTCGTCTCCACCTGCTCTTGTCAGGCCCCGCCCCATGTGTCAAGCAATGAGCTCTTTCCAGCCACTTGCATCTTGTCCAGGTGTGGCTTGTAGCCATGTCAATTTGTATTTAGGTCCCTGCTTTCTTTCAGTGTTGTTTCCCAGTTCATTGCTGCAGTTATATGTCAAGTATCCTTTGCGTAATGATTTAGGGACTTTTAAGACATTGTTTGCTGAAAATGCTGTCATACTTTTTGTTTTGACTTTTTTTAAAAAATGTCTTCCTGCTTTTGAATCCTCCACTTTGGCCTCCACACCAGCATCAGGATAATCCAAATTCATGACAGTGGTTGGCCAAATTAAACTTGTAAAAGACTCACAATGCCCTAAATACTATCATCAGATTGCCTTTGTTGATTCAAATGAATGGAGTACATGATGAAGCAATACATGTATTTGTCATGCAAGTGCTTGCTCATTTTCATAAAAGCCACATGCAGTTGATTTCAATAGAAAGCTGTCAACGTAGTCAAATAAATGTGATTCATGTTGGTGAGGTGCATTCTGAGGTGGTAGCTTGTTTGGTTGTGGTGAAGGATTGATATTTACCTCCACTGGTTGGAGCCAAGTTAGAGAACAAAATGGTAAAAACTTTCACTTGGTCTACAATTGACTTGGAGACGCAATGTAATTTAAATGATAAATTCCAATTCTTGGTTATCTACTAGATACACCGAAATGTAAATAGCGCACTGAACATATTTTAGACAAGCTTTTGACATTTGGCAAATAATACATTCCGTATTATAAATGTACATGCTTCTGCCCTGCTTTTTTCTTTTTCTTTCTTTTTTTTTGTCCTGTTCGGCTGTCGGGTCAAACAGAATGATTTTGTTGTTTTTTTTTTTTGTTTTTTTTTTTTTTTTTGCCAGAACAGTTTTAGTGTGTCACATTGGATTTTGAAGGCTTCCTCTGTGATTTTTTTTTTTTAAATAATGATTGATGTTTATTGAGAGTCGATCAGTCTAACAGAACAAGGTTTTTAAAGGGGGAAGAAAACAAAGACAAAAGACAAAGTGCTGCTTATCAACAGAAAATGGGGGGGGGGGGGACTCAGGGAGCATCCAAGGGCGATGAGAGGGCAACCCCCACGCCAGGCCATCATCCAGCCCAAGGGAACCAGCCCCCTTGGGCCCTCCTCTGCACTACTAACCCTAATGATCCAAAGCACATGAAGGGAAATGAAAACAAGATGTAACGTTGTAATTACATCTATTGATCTTCATGGTATGGATTCTATGCCATGTGAGAAGCAGTAAACAATGAATACTGGTCAAATAGCATTTCATAGTCAAGTTAAATCATGGATCTCGTATTGTGGTGTCAAAAAAAAAGCACATCAGCAATGTTTTTGGGTCGCCCGCGTCGACATGTTCTTGACAGATGCGTTGTATTTCTGTGCCCGTGTGATCTCACACTGGCGTTGAATGGCGTCTGGTTGCTTGACAGGTTGGCTTGACAGCAGTGCGACCAGTCTGTCTGCTCTTTTGGAGTATCTGATGTTCACAGTGTGCAGGTTGTCACTGTACTACATTCAGAGGTGATACACGAATTGCTAAACATCTGCAGGCTCCCATCGTGTTTATTGAGAAAAATGTCTCATGTCAACAAAAAAATATGACCGAGCTTTTTAATTGGCTATCTTTTTGTCATTCAGTTCCTCAATATCCATTTTTCTTTTTATTTTAAATGCTGACAATTTTTCACTACCAAATATTGACAGCTGTCTGATGTGTCAAACAAAAAGGACATTTTCGTGCATAAAAGGGAAATCATCCCAGTGAGGCTCATCCAAGAGAAGTGAAACCTCTCAATTGAAACTTATTTAATGTTCTTAGTCCCTTTCTGCATTCATATTTTTACACATCCTTCATTTACAATTCCAACTTACTTCAAGGTGCTCCAAAGACACAATGGTGAAAAGTAATGGAACACCCGGCTGCTCACTTATCAGAGAGTAGGTGGGATTCCTTCTAAAAGTTTACTGAGAAGCTGAAAATGGAAAAGCAAATAATCAGAAATATGAAACTGCATCTGTAGGAAAGGTTTGATCAATGCAAAGAACCACAGGGATCTAAAATGAGCCATGCTGATCAGTGCTATGTGAAGGGTGCCTCATGGTGACAAACAAATTCCAGGGAGATTCATCCATCCATCCATTTCCTGGACTGCTTATCCTCACTAGAGTCACGTGTGTACTGGAGCCTCTTCAGGCGAGAGGTAGGGTACAGCCTGACTTGATCGTCAGGCAGTCGCAGGGCACAATGACAAACAACCTTTTGCTCTCATATTCACAACTACAGGCAATTTGGAGTCTTCAATTAACAAATGCAAAGCACAGAGAGAAAAAAAAATGTCAGATGAAAAACGAGCGCATATTTGTGAGGTGGAGGCGACGACTGCCATACTGTTTGGTGGCCTTGGCAGCTCCTCAACAAAAACAAGAAAATGCAGCAAATAACAAAGGACACAACTGTGATGAATGCAGTGCATTCGACAGGCATGGAGGCAGGAGAGGTACAAAGTAAGTGGTCTGGATTTAAAGGTCAAACCCTCCCAAAAAAAATGTGCCCATCGACAGAATGTTGCTCTTTCTGGTTAGGTCAAGTCTTTGTAGTAAAGCCTAGTACACACATTAATATATTTCCAGTCTTAAATTATTTTTGCGATGCTACAGACCCCACGCATAAAG
Source organism: Syngnathoides biaculeatus (assembly GCF_019802595.1). Classification (NCBI taxonomy): domain Eukaryota; kingdom Metazoa; phylum Chordata; class Actinopteri; order Syngnathiformes; family Syngnathidae; genus Syngnathoides; species Syngnathoides biaculeatus. Next base: position 29,506,234 of record NC_084643.1, on the reverse strand, counting down.
ATAAAAACAGTTTAGTTATCATTTGCCTGGTCCAAGAATCTCAACGCAGCAGACCATACGGAAGAGAAGAATCTATTGTTTCGCCGATCTGAAAGTCTCACAATCACACATGATCTCGTCCTATGTTTCTGGTCCTACAATCAGGACAAAAACACTTTTAACACACAAGGGACAGGCCTAAGGACAACCTTGTGGGATAATTTTATTATCTTGTCCAGCGTTTAACGTGCTTGGTCGAGAAGGTGCAAAACCATCAGAAAAAAAAACGGGCCAATTATCTTAATCTGTGTACCAATCCTAAAGTTTGCTCTCTCCTATTTCTTTCAAGTTTTCCATCTACATCATTATGTAGCAGTGCCAGGAGTCCCATCATGAAACATTGCGCACAAATATCACTGCAGTTTACTTTTGCTTATACAGTAATCAGACTGATTGGTCCATCGATCAGATCCATCTTACTCACTCACTCACTCACTCACTCACTCACACTCACTCACTCACCACTCACTCACTCACTCACTCACTCACTCACTCACTCACTCACTCACTCACTCACTCACTCACTCACTCAATTAATCATCCAAAAAACTCTCTTGGAAGAGGAGGAGGAATAGCATAATAAAAAAGCACATCCAACCATACACAAGTGCCATATCTATTTATAATCTATCATAGAAGTTTTATAAGACGTGAAACTGAACGTGTGAGAGGCATCATTATACAATCTGGCTTCAATCCCCCAGCTCACCAACCGCGTCACTGAATTCCCCTGTAAATAGGCCTACGCATGAGTCAGAGTTGCTGTACAGATGCGCACCACTCCCGTCAAATTTATTTTGATAGATCAAGTTGCATCCGTATCTTTCAGGCACTGTTGTGTCTGTACGTTCACAAAGTTGATAAGTGAGGCCCGTGGCCATTACGTCAAAGACGTTCTCACAAAGTTACCAAGACAAAAAATCAACGGCTGTAATCCACTCAATGGGATTAAATATTGGATTGCAAGGTGTGGCCTCATAAATTTGTCACTATCGTGGACATCCTTTTTACCAATAAACTCATGCACTTGACACCATTCAAAATATTCCCGGTGAAATCGCAATATTACAAGTAAAAATCCTAATACTTACAAAAAATTAACTTCACACGCACAAAAAGCATTTTATGTCAATCTTTGTACTTCTTATTAAACAGTAAATCACAGCAACAAGAATGAATTGCATGGTCCCGCAAAATGTGAAAGAAGATTACAAAAAGTTTTGTTTTGTGTTGTTAAACAATCACCAATGCTTTCATATTCCAAAGTGGGCTCTGCTATATAGGCTCATCTCTAAGATCTGGTATAACTGGGAGGGAAATTGGGTTACAACATATGATATGGAGCTCACTGCTCTAAATTAGAGCCAAATAGAGGCCACTGGGGAGATTTCAAAACCCCAAAAATGAAGATACACTGCACAGTTTGAAGGTACAATTACCAATAAACAGTTATGTCTGTTGTGGAGCTGCTTTTAAAAAATTGAATCAAATTGAAGCAAGCTCCTTGAACTGCACAAATGAACACATTTTGGGAGTTTGTTTGATCCTCAGCAACCTATAGTTACACTTGGGTGTTTTACACAATGATCCATCTTGCATAACATCCGTGTAGTGTTTATTGCATTGAATTCATCTGGGATTGTGTCAAAATGTTCACAGGGAAAGGGCTGCTCCAAGTATCGTGAACACTGACTTTGCGGGACTTGTTCTTCTCCTGGGATAATTTCATGGAAATGGAAAGTGCTCTAGCAGGTGAAACCCACTTGGACAAAACTAGATGCAAATGTAATGAACTCTCTTTCTTTGAGGCATAGTCTGTCCTGACTCGGCATTTTTACACCTTCCTGAATTCAATCAGAGCGACTTAAATGCAGAGTTGATGTTTAGGCAACACCCATAGCCAAGTTAAAAAATGGTCTCTAATCACATTTTTTCCCACAAAAATATTTTTAACAAGATCGCACAAAATACATTTTGAATACAATAATAAATACAGGTCTATAATGTAGAGTCTACATTTCTACCCAACTCTCCCCTAACAGCCATTCTTCCATCGTCGCACAATATCATCATCATTACATTACCATTAATAATATAATGTTGGGATAGTTTAAACATGGGCCGATGGTTCTACATTTAAATTGATTGAATAAAAACCAATATAGAAAAACATGACAGATGATGGAGGCACGGTGGAACAGCTGTTAAAGTGTTGGCCTCGCAGTTCTAACGACCTGGGTTCAATCCGAGCCCCACCTGTGTGGAGTTTGCATGCTCTCGCCGTGCCTGCGTGGTTTTTCTCCAAGCACTCCGGTTTCCTCCCACATCCCAAAAACATGCAGCATTAATTGGACACTAAATTGCCCCTAAGTGTGATTGTGAGTGCGGCTGTTTGTCTCCATGTGCCCTGCGATTGGCTGGCAACCAGCACAGGGTATACCCCGCCTCCTGCCTGTTGACAGATGGGATAGGCTCCAGCAGTCCCCGTGACCCTTGTGAGGATAAGTGGCAAAGAAAATAGATGGATGACACATGATCTCAAGAAGTAATTAATACACATTTTACATTCAAAGTGAAAAATAATTACACTCTAGTAATTATTATTGTTATTATTATTTATTTTTTTTACTGTCAGTTTATTGTGGTGCTTTCCCTACATCTGCGGTAATACACTTTTGAACTTCTTGATGCATCTGGGGTTTAATTTAATTGGGAATCGCAGTTCCTGCTATGCACATCTTTGGCTCTGAGGGGAAGGGTGACATACGTAATGAGATACAGCCAGTCACAAAGAATGTAAAAGAAGGGACGATCAAATATTATTATCCAAAGTACATACAACTTATTTTTCACAGTTTGAAAAAAATATGCCAGTGTATTGTATTATTACCCTCTTGTGTGTGTGTGTTTTTTTTTTTTTACACGTTTTTGTGTCCCAATATTTAATAGTTTGAGCGATATAAGTGCCGCGAGTTTGGTGCTAATCTTTGCTAGCTGGTTAATGGTGTTTTTCGTTCATTGTGAGTGCATTGAGCCAGCGATTTTTGTGAACACAAAGGAAGAGTGGTAAAATCAGAGAGTTTAGATGCAGTCCGATTCGATACTTGTTTATTTTTATATTTTATGTATTTTTATTTTTATTTTTGCTGACATCGGACTGAACTCAAAAGATCGGATGGGGACACGCCTGGTCACTATACTTCCATTTGGCAGTTCTGAGATGTTTGTTACATTACATCTCAGCAGAGACTAATGCCGGTCTTTCTTTTCTCTTGTTAGTCTCCTGGGCTTCTCAATTTTTTGAAGTTGTCATTTTCTGTTTTGTTATTTTCTCTCACTCTTTTTTTTTTCATAAATAGCTTCGTCTCTGTGCATGATAGCCCACACACTGGCTAATTAATCGGAAGGAAAGACGTGAGGAGTGTAGCTCGGCTCATCGTGTGGCTTGTTAATGGCTCCAAAGGGAACCATGTTGAGAGCCGGCTGGGGGTTCCCCAACCAAGTTAAAGAGAAAAAATCGTCCAAAGAGCCCACAGCTTTCAAAGTAGATTGCTTGTTAAATTCATGTGCCACACTCGGATTATCTACTGTGTGATGCACAAATGTTCTATCAAAAAATAAAAAATAAAAAAGTAAAAGTGCAAATAGATGCAACAGAACAAAAAATGCCACGTTAAACATCTTTCATTCAGAAAACATCTCTATATACATTCTCTTTGTTAAAGAAATGCACCAAGGTGGCTTTAGCTTGTTTGGCTGGTTGTCATAACGAAGGGAGTAAAATATAGTGATTGATACTGTGGTACACCTGCTGAATGTTCATCTTGTCTTCACAGGGCATCAATATAGTGGACCCTTGTAATGCAGAACCTGCGCCTCCCAGTCCAGCCATGTACCAGCTGGACATTGTCTTAAAGAAAGGCAACAACCTGGCCATCAGAGATCGCACAGGTAGGGGGTGTCCCCCCCCTTCCATTTTGCTTGTTTGTCTTCATCTAACCCTTGCTGCCCATCAATATCACAGTATGTCCTGTAAAAAGTGAGATATAAGAAATGATGTGGCTCTTATTAATATACAGTGGATAGAAATAGAACCAGTAAAAAGGTCTATACACCCATTCAAATGCCAGCCTTTGGTAATACTGCACACAAAAATGACAGCAGGATAAACCATTTCAAAACCTTTCCCACTATTAATGTGGGCTCTAGAACTAAGTTGAATTTTAATGAATATTTCAATAGAAGTGTGCAGAATTTACCAGTTAAATTCCACCTTGTGTAAGAAAGGAGTCAGCACATAGATTTTTCCACATGTTAGAAGACTTTGTTAGGGAGAAATGAAACCAAAGTTGAACTTTTCTTCAGCTTGAACTGTAGCATTATGAATGATGATGGAATTTTAAAAGCAGGGATTTGAACCCCTGTCCTCAGAACTGTGACTCCAACACTCCATAATCCTAACATACAGCAAATCATAAGCACATACCAGTGTATTGACACAAAGCAATCACGTCAAAAACATGATTGATGCGTGTAAATTTTGACAGCTATTTTTGTGTTTATTGTGTCATTATTTACCCAACTGATTTTAATGTTATCTTATGTTTTTGGTAACCCACGTTGACCATGAGAGAAGGTTAATTAGTGGGCATGTTAGAGAATAAACAAAGGAAAGGCATTCAGGCTTATGATTAAATTAATGTGCAGTAATCGTATTGAGTCTGTCAGTATTGGACCGTGGGATGATTGTTTTGTTTTTCCTGTCCGACATGTCCGATTGCACCTCATGCATTGTGGGTAATAGAATACCCCTAGTGCTGCAGCCATCTGTCAGCCCTGACATGGTGCACACACAGTGTTTCAGCCGCCCACAGTCTGAGTGAGAGGCTTTTCCAGAATCCGAAGGCATGGAGGAGTATTTTATCTCTACTTTTAGCACGTTGCATTGCTCTTGTCCTTTCGTATCAGTCAACAGTGCTGCAAAGATGAGTGACATGTTTACTATACAATGCCATTGTTTGTTTGTTTATTTGACATACTAGATGAAACCTATACTTTGTGTAATAAGACAGAAAAATCGCGTTAGATGTGATTTTGCTTTCTTGGCCAAATAAATGTCCATTATCCTTTCATAACGAGCAGACATTTTGTGTAATGATTCATGTAATTAATCCCACTAAACTTGTATTCTCACAGACACAAAAATCTCACTTAGGATGGCGTCGTAGAGTCAACGTTGCAAGGGAGGATTATATTTACCATATACAGTTTTTGTTTCATATTTCATTGCATTTTGTTGTTGTTGTAATTTTGGTATAATATCCATAACTTTTCCTATAGAGTAGACCGTTAGAATGTTTTGTATCTTTGCTTAGGCTTTAACCAAATCTAAGTCACTTATCAGCAATATTTATTCATTTGATGTGAAAACAATATAGCTGCTGTCGAGAGATAAAACTGATTGGATCTTTGCAATATTTTTGATTTATTGATATATGATGCCATTAGCATTTGGTTTGTCCTCCATTCATTATGATTTGGCTGTCTCCTATACAAACTCCTTGGCTTACAACTATATTAAATAATAATGTTTTTTTTAATTTATTGTTTGTTTATTGTACTAAAAGCTGTGCCTCAAGATTAGGGATTTTTAAAAAATGAAAACCTTCATTTCAGGGTCATTACAAAAGAAATAACTTCTTCCCACTGATTTCTTATACATCAAACTTATATATCCATTTCCCCTGAGGAGTTTCAAGCATATTTTAGTACATGATTCAGTGGAAATATAATTATATCTTCATATATCATCAGTTAATAATTTAGGGCCACTTGTCTGCCCTGTGCTGGCACAGAGTGCTATTGATCATGACTATGTAATTGGAATTACAGATAGATGATGAAAACGAAGAAGATGAATTATTAATCATTGGAATCAGGTCTCAACAGTTCTCATTTTCTTTCTTTTTACGATGTTCTTAGTTCTCTGTTTAAGCACCATTCTAACAGCAACAGGATCTTTCTCGTCTTGGGTAGCTTGGAGGCTTGTTGAGTGTCACTATGTTAGCGATTTACATTCAATAAGTACTGTACAGCCACTAGCATGTCACATGAGGTACACATACTCTGATTTATAACATCTTAACCCTCATGGCTGCTGTATCCGCGGCTACCTCTTCACTGTCCTGGCGCCACCCTCTTCTCATTGCTTGCGGCAGGCGCTTGTCATGGGCTCACTGTTGGTGGGCTGATGCCTTTTCAGGTGTTAGGTGGCCATGATCGTGGTTGGGGGGCTTTTCTTGCTGGCTTGAATCCCCTTACAGGTGGAGGGCGCCAGACGTGCCCTTCCTTGATATGGTGGCGCAGCAATTTCGTAGACAACATGACTAACATGCTTGTGATATTGTGTTCATTCTCTAATACGTTCCGTAGACACACTCTGGGGTTTGATTGCTTGTATTTTCAAATATCAACTCACAGGTTCTTACACCTATTTACATGCTGAGGAAGCATTCCACCGCAGTAGCACTCTCTTGCTCATTTATAATAAGTATCCTGTGGTTTCTACCTCCGGATGGTGTGGCAGAGAAGTATGTTAGAATAGTACAGGATATGCATGAAGGCTGAGAAGGGTTGCGTCAGGAAGGGCATCCGGCGTAAAAATTGTCCCAAACATATGTGCGTTCATCTGAGATGACACGCTGTGGCGTCCCCGAAAGGGACAAGCCGAAAGAAACTTACTATGCACGATGGCAGCAGAACAGTGGTGAGGTGTGCTGTAAGTGTGACAGAAGAATTTAAGATGAGGGTGGGACTGCATCAGGGATCGGCTCAGGTTGGAACAGGTGGTGGAAGGTGTCAGATGTGCTATGTGACAGAAGGTCTTGACAAGGATGAAGGGCAAAGTTTATGAAACAGTGGTGTGGCCAGTCGTGATGTATGGATTTGAGACGGTGGAACTGAAGAGACAACAAGAAGCAGAACTGGAGGTGGCGAAATGAAGATGTTAAGGTTCTCTCTAGGAGTGGACTGGTTGCCATAGCATACAGGAAAATTGAACAGAATAATCCTTAAGAGACATAAGCGAATAGGGCCTTTGCTGACTTTCATCTTAAGGGAGGGATGTTGCTTAAATTTTGCCCGCTTATGGGTATTTGTGTACTCCGCTTAATTTGCCAACAAGTTACTTTTTGAAACCTATTTATCATTACATTTTATCACCGAAGATTAGCTTTCAGGGCTGTGAGGCTACTGTTATACATAAATAATGCACATAAACTTGGCATTTTCAACTGCTGTCAGAATGAAAGGGAACATTTATCAAAGATACTACCAGGGACTTTGGCCATGATTCAGGCAAGCCCGCCTTGCTGAATAAACTTCTCGGCCTTCTCTCGTTGATTTTATTTCATACTTAATTCCACTGTAAGCTGTAGTGGTGCCAGGTATCAATAGCATCTCAGTTGATAAACATTTAAAGTGAACGAGTCATGCTCAAAGGATTTGAAATACAAGGTACGTACATCTACAATTTAAAAGCTACACTATGAGACTCTCTTTGTGTGTAACACACGTACCAATAAAGCAACGCAAGAAAAAACCTGCATGATGCTGCAGCCGCCTTTTTGTCTATACATTTTTATAATTTACTCCCACTCCTCTATTGCACAGCCCTTTCATTTCACAGGGTCCTTCCTCTGTTTGACAGCAGTATTCATTAAACCTACAGTCTGCAACTTCTGCTGGATGAAGCTATACTCCAGTAAGGTAGTATTAATTATCAAAAGCCCATTAATTTTCTCACACCTAAAGTGGACATAAAAAGTCATTCTGCTGGCACAGAGAAGAGAGAACAGAGAACTTCCACAGCATTAGAGGGATCTCATTGTTCAATGTTATTAGTCAGGGGAGGGGTATAGGAATAATTTTTATGGCATGAAATACACATACCATATAACACTAGAGACAGTCATCGTCAAATATAGAGACTATGGCTGTTTCTCCAAAACTGATTTGAAAAACTGAGCAAAAAAACGGTCAGGATGGTTGCCAAGGGCTGACAGATTTCCAGGCTGTTTTGGAAATCTGACAGCAATCTCCCATCTAATTCATGTGGCTGTGTTCCGGTGCTGCTCCCAAACGCATTTGCGAAAATGTGTTATGGTCTGAGGAAACTAAGGTTGAAGTTATCACAGCTAAACATTAACTTTTGCAGCTACTTGGCCTATTGGCCAAGTGAATCTAAATATCACTTGGCTCATCCGAAAGCTGACTTGTCATAGCGTTCAACAAATATTACAATGTTTTATAGAACTGTTGACAATCCCTACATAATAAAAAAGCACATTTTAGTTTTTTTTTATTGTTTATTGGATCATTTATTGCATCCATGTGACAAAAATAAATAAAATAATAAAAACATAAATCTAAATTCAAAAAAATATGGTAACATGACTAACAAATAAAATGACTAAATAATGACTTTTAACAAATGACTAGTGAATGTAAAAAAGTATGGCAAAAGGATGGCACAATAACAAATGACTAACAAATAAAATGACTAAATAATGACTTTTAGCAAATGACAAGTGAATAAAATACCAAATAATATTTTTATTCTTCAGGAAATCTAGCAAGTCATCTTCCTCAGCACAACTCAATAAGAACTATGAATTGCCAATCAGTGTGTAATTTCAAACATATGGATTTGTTTACAACACTGACCGGATGCAGCCTTCAACAATATGTCGGCCGGTGTGTTTTGTGTGTAGCCGTTTCATGACAAAACATGAATGAATATGAATATGATCGATGACAGCACTTATCATTTGTACAAAAAAATATATTAACTACGTCGGACTGTCTTACCTCAGATTTTCATTGATTGTATTTCAATTTTCAAATATTCTTGACCAAAGCACGAGGCGGCCATTACGCCGTAGAAGAAGGCAGTTCATTGGCTTGTTCAGTCGAGCTCCAGCATATCAGAAAACTTGTATGTTAAGCTGTTGTTGTCACGTTGTTTCACGCGATGTCGGCCGTGAATTATTAAAACTATCGACTCGGACACAATATTTTTTTAATAAATGCGAAATTACAATATTTATGTGAAAATTTCCACTTGCTTAGTCGGCCAGTCGTGGCATATATTTACTTTCCCGAAGATACTTTTCGGACAAGTCGGGCAATCGTTAATGTTTGAGCCCTGCATAATTCCATAAAGACACTGCTCATCACCAAAAAAACACTGTACCTATGGTGAAGCCTCATGGTGGCAGCATTATGCTTTTGTGTTTTTTTTCTTCACCTGGAACTAGGGCATAAAGGCTGGCACACACTCTGCGATGTGGCTGAACCCAACAATGTGCACAGTGTGCGTGGTTCGGCAAACGTTTTCGAGTGACTGATCACTTGGCCACTTGTTTTGTGGCGATTCAGAATTTTTGTTGCTTGTGCACACTTTTGCAGCATCAAAGATTACAGCCAATCAAAATTCAAATCAGCTTTCACACACAAAAAAACGTATTTCCGGTTTTAAGCTGGAGAGACACCGAATGAAGGCCGTGCTATCACAAACCATATAACTGGAGTATCTAAAGCCTGTTTATTAACTAAAGTGTGTATAAAGTCTTGTATATAGTCATGTATATATAATTGCTAATATATAAATCAGTCATACCTGCCTAAGTTAAAAGTTCCATTTGAAATGCTTATTATTTGTGAAGTTTGGGTGCTCAGGTTCACACTTGATGAGAGATCGATGTGATGGAGGACGCATGGCGAGAGGCTGTAGGCGTTTAACTCCAGATGTTTTACGCTGTGGGTGCAGTCGAGGGATGCCTCAACATGCTCCTATCGTGTGTATTAGATTGGGAGCTACTGTGGATGTAACAACAATCAATAGATTTTATGTGCAGGGTGGAAATACATCACAAACTAGACAGCTCGGATAAACAGTTGTGGATCATAAAATGCTGCTTGTATGTAAAGTGACTTAACTAGCGTGTCTTTTAGGTGTTTGAAGTTGTGAAACATCAGGGTGTGCATATTGTTTCATTGGTGGCCAGTGCTATTTGAACCATTGCCCAGTAAGTCAACAAGCAGAGCAAAGGGATTTTCATTTTTACGGCTTGCATTTAATTTTGTCATCCATATTTCATTTTATTGCCTACTCAAGTTAAATTGAGAGTACTCCTGGAATGCACATTGTTTTGATGAGCATTTAGGCCATTATGTTTATAACTTTGGTGATGACAAAACGTGCTCCATTTTTGCACGACACATATTAAGCAATAATAAAGTCATTTTGTGTAGGTCACATTTTTTACAGAGGCTAACCTTGTTGGGATGCAACCAGACAAGTGTGTTTGCAGCCAGTCAATAGATCTCTTCTATTTACTGCGACTGTTTTCCCTGAAGATACAAAACAAAAGGATAACACCCGAGTGGAAATGGTTTGATAATAGGATTCTCTTCCTCCCTTTTGCCATTACTCTGGTAATCACTTTTGTCACAGCGTATAATGGGAACAGAATCAAACAAACAAACATATGCTTCTTTCCCGCCATGACTTACTGCTTGTTATTCTGATACAGAGAGATGCTAAAGACTGTTGATTCCATCAACTGAAGTTCATTTTTCATCGACAGTTCAGTATCTTTCTGCACGGTGCTCATATAGATTTTATTTCAATTTTTATCATTGTACTTATCCCTAAAATTCATGCATGCATACTGGCCACCGTTTTATTGTGGAGTCCCAACCAATCAATATGATTAGCTCTAGATCACATCCTACTGATGAGAAGAAAGTGCCCAGCCTTTGGAAATCACGGATGCACTAAACTTTGTACACTGGTTCACTCAGTACCAAATTAAGGACAGTTCTTTTAATTTCCTGTAAAAAGACAAAAACAAAATAGGGAGTGCACTTGCTGTTTTTGCTACAGTGCTTTTCAGTGTGTGTCCAAATTATTTGGCAAACTGGGTACTTGTTCATATCCTTTTTTGTGCATGTATATCCTCTCCCCCAGGAACCAGTGATCCATATGTCAAGTTCAAGATTGCAGGAAAGGAGGTGTTCAGGAGTAAAACCATCCATAAGAACCTCAATCCAGTGTGGGATGAAAGAGCAACTCTCCTGGTGGAAAGCCTGAGGGACCCGCTGTACGTCAAGGTACAATCTATGCGTCAAGCATCAAATGTAGTATACTGTATCAGCCTATCTTGAAAAAATGTTTGTTGTACCTGAACAAAATAGATTTTCCTTTTCAAATATGTTGAAATATTTTATGTCCAGAACTGTATCTCCTTGTTTTTTCAACCTTTATGTCTCTGTAGGTTTTTGACTATGACTTTGGACTTCAAGATGACTTTATGGGCTCAGCATATCTTTACTTGGAGTCACTGGAACATCAGAGGTCTGATTTTTTTTAATTTTCTTTTATTTTTGTAATTTTCTTTTACTCTATTGTGTTTTATATATTCTCCTGACCATCCGTTACTTGTAGTCAGTGCATTGTGTGCTCCATGCTCACATCAAATTATGAAAACAGCTGTTTTTCAAAAATGACAAAACAGATTTTTTGAAACCTTAAACACAAATCTAAAATTTCAAACTACATTCAAAAAACCTGACTCTTCCAGCAAAACCAAACTACTACGTCTAAACAGACCTCAAGTAAATCAAAACAAAAAGTACCACTGAAAAGGCATTATACATAAGATAGAATAATGGAAATACAAAAATATGTCTATAATGTTGTGGAAATCATGTTTAGTGTTAGCAACAGAAAAACATTTTTGCAAAACTGTTTAGAACTTATAGTGAGAAAAAAATACAAAAGTATTAGCCATAAAAGCATAATGGAAAATGGATGTACTGAAACACATTTTTGTGTCCAGCACTGGATATACTCATAGTGTAAACATGTAAGTCATTAGAAATGCAATTACCCGTTCAAGTCTCTGAGTTTTCTGACTAAGGTGATGGGTATAGTGAATATGGTGAGGTTCGGCTGCAGTGGCTGCATTCCCGCTTCCCTCATTGTCATTGACACTTGTACTTTAATTGAGTGTTACCTTTGCGACGTGTGCTTACACCATTGTGGAACATAAGTGCATCCGTGTGCAAACTGAGTTGTCATATGTTTGCAAGTTGTCTAAATAGGTGTAACTCATGCTTGGGGTTTTACCAGAAGAGTTTAATAACCACGTTCAAGACACTCTGGATTTGGTTCTGATCATCGGGGTTTGTATTTACGCAAGTGAGAAATACTGACGCCCCGCTTCAGTAGTTTAATAAGCGGTGTCTTGCTGCCCTCTTGTGGAAAGGTTTGAAAACACATACCTAGAGAACACGAAATCAATCAATCTATCTATCTATCTATCTATCTATCTATCTATCTATCTATCTATCTATCTATCTATCTATCTATCTATCTATCTATCTATCTATCTATCTATCTATCTATCTATCTATCTATCTATCTATCTATCTATCTATCTATCTATCTAGCTATCTAGCTATCTATCTAGCTATCTATCTATAAATCAGCCATCCATTCATTATCTGAGCCGCTTATCCTCACAAGAGTTGCAGGAGTGCTGGAGCCTATCCCACCTGTCATCGGGCAGGAGGCAGGGTACACCCTGAACTGGTTGCCAGTCAATCGCAGGGAACATCGAGACAAACAGTCCCACTCACAATCACACCTGCGGGCATTTTATATTCTTCAATTAATCCACCTTTTTGGGATGTGGGAGGCAACCGAAGTGCCCAGAGAAAACACATGCAGGCACAGGGAGAACATGCAAACTCCACACAGGGGGTGGAATTTGAACCCTTGTCCTTAAAACTGTAAGGCAGAAGTGCAGTCAAAGGCACCATTCTAAAGCATCTTTTATTTTTGTCACATTGTGAAAAATACATTCTGTACTCAACACATTTCTTGTTATAATTTTCAGATTTAAAAAAAAACACCATTTCACCAAATAAAAATTCAATATTGACTTAACTGTAAAATACAAATATATTGATGATGTTTACAATAATCTTCTTCTTTTCCTTTCGGCTTGTCCCGTTAGGGATCGCCACAGCGTGTCATCTTTTGCCATCTTAGCCTATCTCCTGCATCTTCCTCTCTAACCCCAACTGCCCTCATGTCTTCCCTCACCACATCCATAAACCTATTTATTTTTATGTATCACAGCATCTGCAGTGATGCAGACTTTGTATCGGTCCATTGTGGTAAAGAAGAAGCTAAGTCAAAAAGCAAAGCTTTCAATTTATTGGTTGAGCTACGTTCCTACCCTCACCTATGGTCACGACCTGTGGTTCATGACCAAAAGGACAACATCCCATATACAAACGAAATAAAGTTCCTCCGCATGGTGTCCGGGATCTCCCTCTGCGATAGGGTGAGAAGCTCGGTCATCCAGGAGGAGCTTAGCGTGGAGCCACTGCTGCTCCTCATTGAGAGGAGCCTGATGAGGTGGCTGGAGCATCCGATTCAGACTCCCTAGTGAGGTGTTCCGGACACGTCCTACCGGAAAGAGACATGCTGGAGAGACTATGTCTCCTTGCTGGCCTGGGAACCCCTTGGGATTCCTCCGGTAGACCTGGATGAAGCTCTTTCTAATTTTACTGACCCCGGAATCCAACCTCAGATAAGCAGCAGAAGATGGATGGATTTTGTTCTTGCTATTTGAGGATCAAACACTACTGTCCAGGAATTTTGTATTTCATATTGAGGGAAACGAACAAGCCAATTTCATCAGCCATATTTCACTGGCATGGTGGATAACCCCAGGTTCTAATCCGGTCTACCTGTGCAGAGTTTGCATGTTGTCCCTATGCATGCTGGGGTTTTCTCCCAAATTCTCAAAACATTCATGGTAGATTAATTGTTGTCGCTAAATTGGTGTGAATGTGAGCGCAAATGGTCGTTTGTATATATGTCTTTGGCTGGAGACAACCCCGCCTCTCACTAGAAGTAAGCAAAGATGGGCACAAACACACCTGCAACCCCAGTTGGGGTTAAGAGAATGGATGGATGAATTTTAATCGGCTCATAGAATTCAAATAGGACCCCTGAGCGGGTCGAATGTCGCCTGTTGGGGATTTTACGCTAAACGAAATAAGTTAGACAGCAATTTACCCCACATAAATGAAATTTCTAAGGTTATGACGTTAATAGTGGCCAAAGAAGACCCTCTATATATTATTAAATACTTATTTCTATTCAGTAGCATCATACTGTTTAGGCTTTGGCTGTGGATGCACTCATTGTATGGCATCCTGCAGGACTTATTGTTTGAAATTGTGGATTTAATGAGCCTGTATTTCTGTACTCCCTTGTAGAACACTGGACGTTACCCTGGACCTAAAGGACCCGCATTATCCAGACCATAATCTTGGCAGCTTGGAGCTTTCAGTCACTTTATCACCACGAGAGGGAGACATGAGAGATGCAGTAAGAAAACTTAAATGTTATCAAAGTTATGTGAACATTTTGGCTCCCTTCGTGCTCCGTTACTGGAAAGTCATCAAATCAACGAGCGCATTACTGTAAACACAAACGGCAATGTAATTAACATGTCGGTGTAAAAGTTTCATGTTCAAAGAGCACTGGATATTTGCCCATGCGCTAGATTCTACCGAGTTGCTTTTATTTCTGTTCAATTATTTGTCTGCCTAATTGGACCCCTGCATGTTCGACCCAGAACAAGGAGGAATCATGGGGGAAATACTTTATTCCTTTTGATCCGATGTCTTAATTTTGCTGCTTATTTAGTTCTGCAGCACAGAAAGTCCACACTTGACATAACACGTAAACTCTATTTAGGTTAAGCACCATTTTGGTTTGCTCCAACTGCGAAGACAAGAGTACAAGGTTTGTGTATTTTGATGGCAGTATCTGTTGTTATCTATCAGGTTTGAGGGGGAGGCGAAAGATTCTGCTGGGGAATTATGAATTCTTTGACTTAGAGCTTCTATAGAATTTACATTTACTACAAAAATAATCAAAACATTGTGTATGATAAATCCTCATCAGCTCATGACAAACCGAAGAATACATCCAGTATTGTAAAAACCTGTCAAATCCCTCAGATTGAACCAGTGAGTCTTCAAAAAATCCATGCAAAATTCTAAAGTAGAATCATGGCTTGCTTTTGGTTCTTTAGGAATTAAAAGACAAAACTCTATCAATGAAAATAGATATTTTTCAGTGTGTGCATCTTTGTGTTTGCAAACAACACACAAGGCAAGTTGGTCCTGCCTTATTCCCATGCATGACTGACAAATGCCTCACTCTCCTAATCTAACCCCCCCAAACACCCACCCACCCATTTTCACACTCATGCTCCTCCTACCATTTGAGCAACTCATGTCGCCTTCCTTCCCTATAACCTGTGCCCCTGCAGCTTCAAGTGGGAAACAGTGGGGGGTGCTCTGTAACCGCTTTGTCTCATTCACAGACCATGCTTTTGAGAAGGAACTGGAAACGATCTAGTAAGGTAAACTAAAAATGCATGTACTGTAATTTATCCAACCAACACTTCTGCACCTCACCTATACCCTCACTTATTTCACTGGTGTCCTGGTGGTACATGGATGGGTTGTCTCCTTTTCTCTATCTTGTCATCCCTCTCCCTCCTCCATGCTAGTGGCAGCATTTCTTTCATGGTTAGCACTGTCAGTCCTTTATTTTCCACAAGCTGCAATATAAAACAGATTGCTGTTCCACGTTTTTGAATGACCGGGGAACCTTTTCAGTTTTTCCTCAAAGTCCTCTGATTGACAAACTAAATTTATGTCAAAATATGATCCATATTTACTTTTGCAAAAATATAATTCAATGATTGAACAATATTTATTATTGAGTTATTATGACCATTTGCGTGTTTTGTGTTTTTCAGGCTTTTTAATTAGAACCATTTCTATGAGGTTTTTTTTTTTATTTTTATAATTGATCAAATGTTGTGGGTTGCTGCCACTGTTATTGCTTTGCAGCTTTTGTGTAAGAAAATAAAGCTGTTTTACATTCAAGGAGCTCAAAGGGGTCATGTATGGCAAATCAACTGTGCTTGTAAGACTGCATTTTGATCGACAATGCACGATGGTTTTAAGAGCAATTGTGTATGTCTCTTGTGGCTGTTAGATGAACAGAAAGAAGCATGATTTCCTTTCTGCTTCTTCATATTGACTCATGCATGCAGCATCTTGTATGTTTTGCATATCACACAGAAAGTGAAGGTATGAGTTTAAAGTGGTATTTTTGACGTGTTTAGCTTAGATAGTCATGTCAAGGTAGTTAAAAGTGACTTTTGCAAAGTTGCAACACAAATTCTCCATTCCTAGGTGGACAAAAATACTGAGACACCAGCATGAACTGACAAAGGGAAGATAATATGTTTGGTTTTAACTCCTCAGCATCCAATTGTGTTTAATGCCCCTGTAAACTTAACAAAATTGTTAGATTAGTTTTCCTAACAACACTCCAAATTTGAGTGATGAAAAAAAAATTGCCAAATATATACAGTGAGACTTCAAAAGCGGTACAAACCTCCCTCTTAAACACTAAGGGTGTGTCTGCTGAAATCACACACTGCTGAAAACGGAATGGTACTTCATCTATCACACATTGATACATGTGTGAACCACAAAAATATATGCCATCAGCTTGTCCCCACCAACCAGATTGTGAGTTTAGAGGCTTCCGGGAGTCCTCTTGACCAGTCAACGGGTGGTGGGATCATTGGCGCCATCACCTCCTCATTTGGGAATTTAAAAATGACAACAAGCTTTGTTGTAAATTGTGGCATTCAGAGAAGAAGCATTTTCGGTGTGGTGAGATTTAGCTAGATTTATGCTGTTGTGGAAGAAAATGGGCCGAGTGATAGCAACAACCAAGTAACTCACTATTGTGCAGGATAACCACTGAAGCTGTTGTTGACCAATCCTGGCCTCAAGAAGTGTCTATGCCATTTTCACAATTGAGACTGTTCCAGGCTATTCTTCATTTTGTCTTTTCAAACTGCTCTAAATTGGACTCTGCCTCATGAGAAAAAAAAAAAAAAATATCTGCATTACCAGATCATTGGTAACCTTTCTTTGCTCAGTGACTCACCATACTGTGTTTTTAGGTTTTTATGTCACACAAGTATTTTCAAATGTCTGTTGCCGTACTACACCAGCTCCAATTACTAACTACCGGTATTTGAATACCTTGTGTGTTGTTCACATACTTGGTGAATAATTAGGATTAAGATTCTGGTGCTCAAGTTGTTTTATAGTGGAGGAGATTATTCTGGATGACCAATTGCGTTTTCAGTGAAGCCCACCCAAAATCTGCAAAAATGCAATTGTGAAACATCTTAATGCTACAATACAGTACTACATGGTTCTCAATCTTTGCACATTTTGAACATTCAAACATTTTTAGATGTTTAAGATTTTGGAGGTTGCATGGTTGGTGCTGGTTCATAAAATTAGACCTAAAGGACCCACATTATCCAGACCATAATCTAGGCAGCCTGGAGCTTTCAGTCACTTTATCACCACGAGAGGGAGACGTGAGAGAGGCAGTAAGAAAATGTAAATGTTGTCAAAGTTATCTGAACATTTTGGCTTCATTCATGCGCCGTTACTGGAAACTCCTCAAATCAACGAGCAAGTGCAAAAATAAAATCAAATTAAATTAAAAATAGAGAAAATGAAAAAAAACATGAACACATTTCAAATGATAAAATATAAATTCATTCCTGTTTTGAATTATATTATCTCAAATCAATGTAATGATAATTTTTAGAGAAATGGAGAAAATTTCAAATGTATGTACGGTACATGTAAACTTGTTTTAGCTATGTTAATTACTTTTACTGACAATAAATGAATTAGAAATCATTTAATTGAATAAATGAGTGAAAAGTAAATGATAATAAAACTGTTTATTTTACAAATAAATTATTCTCCCTTTTAAATCCAATCATAATTATTTTTTACTTCATTCCCCAGTTGTGAAAATAAAGAAAACATTGTTAAATCTATGTATACAGATACTTAAATATTAATAATATTCAACCAATCAACTAAATGAATACAAAATTAATTAAATAAAAATAATAACTTGAAGCAACCCTGAATCACTGTACAAAAGACCTCAACTGTGTTTAGACTAGTTTAAATAACAGAGGGGCCCCCTGTACCTTGCCCACCACAAAATTGGAATTGTCCCATTCTGAGCTATTGTGTGTTTATTATACTGTAATTTAATGCATGAAACCCAAAGTTTCGTAGACTTTTCTTTGTCAAATTTCTCCTTCAAACAGATTTCCTCATCTCAGGGTCAACTTCTTCTGAGTTTCCAGTTAAACCTGCTAGCAGGCTCTACGCCTTCCCCGAATAGTTAACACAAAATTAGAAGCACAGAAAATGTCTCAACTGATAAATCAGTCAAGAGTTCATCTCAAAATATTTGTTCTGTACATACATTTTAGTGCGAAACCAACAGCTGGTCTGGAGAAAGACCATCTCCTTTCCGCTTCCCTCACAATTTTGAGACACAGATACACATTTGGAGTGTGTGCCTGGTTGAAGCCGGGCAGACGTCCTGGTGTATTGTGCCTTTGAAGTCTGCGAACTGGGCCACCCCGCCTGCAAGTCGGGAATACTGTATGTGCAAACACTAACGAACTAACTACCTCTCCCAGAAAAGGCGCCACTCTTGACTCCCTCCCTGCCTTCTTGCTTGGCTGCAAACAGTGCACAGTTTTATTTTTACACAAACTATTTTTTAATGAAGTGTTGAACATGCATTACAAGATGCAAACTCTTCAAGAAATAGTTTGCAATAATAATTATGAGTCAGAGACAGATTAAATCCAGGTCTCTATCTTCACCACTTGGCAATTTCTTTTTTTAGCACTTCAAACATTTTTCTTCTTCCAAAGGGCCTATAAAAGTTCAACTGTGTACGAATATTATAAAAGTAGATTTGTTTGGAGACTTCCAGCTCCCATGAACGTTACTGTGCATGATCTCTCTCCTGCTGTGCTCTGGCACGGAAATACGGATACTTAAAGTAAATAGCCCTTGTTTTTTTGCGATTCTTTTTTTCCCCCAGCAACCAGAAATATGTAGTTACAAAACAATGAAACAATGAGATTTTTGCTCGAGTACAACATAATGGTGACCCCGAATCATTAGCATACAATGCCGTACGACATAAATTCAGTTGTAGAAATTGGCAGACGTGGAAGTATCTGCATGGGAGGTTAGCTGAACCGCGAGGAGCCATTCGCAGTGTTTAATGTCTGGAGAATAGAAATTAAGAGGCTCCGTCTCCAGATCAAAGGGCTGTGCTTGTGAGGCAGGGTTTGTTCGGAGTTTAATGAAATTCATCTGCAAAACAAAAGCTATGCTAATAAATTCGCCCTAACAAGGAAGAAGATGGATGAAAAGAGGGGGGAGGGAGAAATTTGTTGCAGTGAAGGATATTATAATGATTCAAAGAGAGGTTAAATAGGCCTGTAAGTGGTGGGAAAACAGACTTAAATAGGTTGGCTTGACACGTTATAAGATGGGGTGCTAAAATTAGATTTGTTAGTTGCTCTGTCTTTCAAACCTATTCTGGATTACACAGGAATAAATTACAGTATTAAGTCTTGCTTTTCCATTGTACTTTTACCTGACATAAAATGATTCCTACTGCTGTTTCAGACAAGAAGCTTTACAATGGAGTTTCTGAAGCTAAGCTACTCCTTTCATGCAGATGACGGCAGCTAGCCTGTCAACGCTCACACAATGTGCCTTTTTGTCCTGTGATTGACTATCGACCAGCTTGAGATATTTTCTGCATATTAAAGGGTTAATGTGGTTAATATTCTGTTGTGTAGTCAAGTGAGTTCACGTGTGTTTCGTGTCCATCATTATTTGCCCTTTCCCAGTCAATAAAAGGCCCTGAAGTTCAACATACTTCCTGAATATACGTACATATGTATTTCTGCCCATTTACGGTTGTGTGCATTTTGTGTTTGCCCATGACAGTGTCAGAGTATGCGCCTCTCAGATGTCCACAGGAAAGCTCAGCTGTGGCGGGGCATCGTCAGCATCAGTCTGATCGAAGGTCGCGGACTCCAGCCCATGGATGCCAACGGCCGAAGCGACCCTTATGTCAAATTTAGGATGGGGCACCAAAAGTACAAGAGCAAGGTAAACACATTAGTGTCCAATAATACAGTATATATTTTTTTTCATATAAACTGTGACTTGTGCACTATATAATATATTCATGGAATTGCATTTATTATTTTTTGTGGACTTAGACAATTCCAAAATCACTGAATCCTCAATGGAGAGAACAGTTTGACTTTCACATGTACGAGGAGCAAGGAGGCTATGTGGACATTACAGTCTGGGACAAAGATGCTGGCAAGAAAGATGACTTCATGGGAAGGTACAAGGGTCTCATTCAGTCTTCTAAAATATTAATTTGTTCCCCTCACCAGGCCTTGTACAAGTACAAAAGTGCTGTCCAAGTATGGTACATTACCAAAAGTATTCGCTTAACCTCCCTTGACTCACATGCGCACTCTACTTCTTAGTATACTCTATACGGTTTATGATGACCTCGGTCCACCCTTTGGAGCTATGACGCCTTTAACTCTTCTGTGAAGACCCTGGACAAGGCTTAGGTGTTTTTGATGGGAATTCTTGAGGGGACATACAAATGTTGGACAAGAAGGTCTGGCTCTCTCTCTCTCTGTATTTGTCATTTTTGGAAAAGACAGCCCTAACTTTGCTTATCTTAAGGAGGAGGAGATAACACGGGAGGAAAAAAATGGCAATGGGAATATCCCATACTAATTTCACAGAAGCATTTTGGAGTTTGAATTCATTTGTGAGCTTTCTACTACCAGGAAAACCACCTCGAGGCGTTTTTCAGGCTGAGCTTTGAAAACAAGTTTGAAAGCCTCCTGCAGAGACTTCTTGGGTTATCATTTTTCTATTGGCTGAATGTTTGGGATTGTGGGGCACCACAGTTATTATGGCTCCCTCCATTTTTTCCCTGCCATCTATAAAGCCACCAAAACACCACTCAGAAATCCGTCCACCAGCTCCTCTGCCATTGGAGAAGCTTTTTGACGTCACAACATCAAAATACACTTACACAAAACACGGCTATACAAAAAGTCCTTGAAAATAGAACAATTGTCTGTCTGTTCACACGACACTGAGCATCAGACACCCTCGGCTTTGCCACACACATAATGAATAGAAAAGCTGAGGGTGTCAGACACTTTGCCAAGTGTGTGAAAAGGCCTTCAGTCGCTGCTATGAATCATTCCACAAGAGTTCTATCGGGTTGAGGGGAGCCTGGCATTGTCCAAAATCTGTGAAATATTTTGGACAATTCCATGCTCCCAACTTTGTGGGAATAGGTTGGAGATGGCAGGAAGACCTCGTTAGGAGAGTTGGGGTAGTTAAACTTGACTGGTCTGAACGAAGCCCTGACTTGAACCCACTAGAACACCTTTAAGATGAATTAGAGCAGAAAGTGAGAGCCATGCAGGCCTTCTCGTCCAACTTCAGTGTGTGACCCCACAATGCAGCTCTGGAAGAAAATTTTAAAAAAAATCACATAAATACATTCGTAAATATTTTGGAAAGCATCCACAAAAGAGTTGAAGCTGTTGCAAAAGGTGAACCAACATCAGATTAAACCCAATAGATAAAAAACGGGATCTCACTTCAGTTCATTTTTGAGTCAATGCATGTGAATGAGTACCTTTAGTAAGTAAATTGAAGAAGTTTTTATTTGTTCCAACCACAATAATCACTTAATATAATCTCAACAGCCCTCAAATGCTATCTAAGACAGTACATAATACAACATTTGACAGTTAATATAATATACAGTATTGTATGATATAAAAGGTTTCTCACCCCTGCTTTAGACCCCGGAAAGGGTCATTTGTGTTCACACATGGAATTTCTGTATATTTTGCTAGGTTTATAATTCTGTTGTCAGTGATAAGATGTACAGTATTTCAGCACAGCCTGTATGTGTGTGCTTCAGGTGTACAATCGACCTCTCCCTCCTCAGTAAAGAACACACACACAAACTGGAGTTGCCACTCGAGGAAGGCGAAGGTGTTTTGGTGATGCTGGTGACGCTCACAGCCTCCGCTGCCGTCTCCATCTCAGACCTGTCAGTCAACGTGCTGGACGACCCGCACGAGAGGCACCAGATCAAGCAAAGATATGTGGGTTGTTACTTTTTATCTACATTTTCAATATTACCCGCAAGTGAATATATGTAGAAAATTTAAGTCCCAAATAGACAAAGTGGAACATCTAAGGTGGAAAACCATCTGTGATGTGGGTTGTCTTATAATTTCAATTAGAAAATGTTCTCTTGGCCATCACTGACCAAATACACTTGGAGTTTAACCTCTAACTAACTTTTTCACTAACTTTTATCGTATATTTTATTTTTAAATTTAGAACTTCATGCCGCCTAAAAAGTATATATGCTAAAACAATCATGATCATCACAATTTACTCACAAATATACTAAATCAATCCACGCCTCAACCCAAAATGCGATGAAATGGTCAATTTGAGAAATAGTTTCAAGTGGGAAAATACAAGGTTGTAAGAGCACTATATCCATCCCACCCGCCGGTTTGATTCTTAGAATGAGATTCACACACTTATGCTCTTTGTCCGTGTTGTGGATTTATCATAAAGCAGTTGACTCAGTAGTCAACTAGTTATTAGTTAACTAGTTGTTAGTCGTTGTTGTTGTAGGTGTTGACCCAGTGTGTGTGTAAAACGTCATAACCCTTGAGTCCCTAATTATCGGCAGGTTGGAAGAAGTTGGCCACTTGCCTCACCACTGCAGCAATGCCGTGTGATCAGAGGGGGGAGCTCTATGACCGCGAAAACCCACTCTGGGCCTCTGCACTCTCAAAATGGGGGGTTGGAGTATGTGTGTAATAGAGGGCGAGAGGTAAAGGCTGAGGGTTGCACTGGAAGGGAAGGCGTGTAAAATGAAAAGAAAAAGCTATTTCACCTCTTTCACAACTTGTACAGACCCCATTTTTCTGCTCGGCTGAAGGCCCAATCTTCCTTCCTTCATTTTCCTGCTTTTTTTTCCTCCTAACCACCTTCTTGCTACCTTACTTCCTATCACAGTACCTCACTCAGCATCATCATCTCTTTGTGTGTCTGCAATGTGGCCTCCCCGTTACGTGATCAAATGGAGACTTTGAGGTATCCATCCATTAAAATAATAGTAGCCCTTTTCCCTGCAAAAGCTGTCTTTCAGTTACACAATTGCACAAAGCTACACTTTTTTAAAGAGGGCTGATAAGATGTAAGTACCACCACTAATTTCGAACATTTCTGTTCCCAGACCACTAATCTGCCCATCCAAATGTGTGTCTTGCATTTTTAATCTTCTGATAAAACCCATACATTTATCTGTATGTAATGCACAGATCACGAGTATTTGGAATCCACAAATACATATTTCATTTTGACTTCAAATGTCGGTCATATGTTGAACTAATTTGATTGTTGGGTGTTGAACTACTTTGCATTATACTGTGAGACGCTTGTCATATTGTGGCTCCCTTATTTTCGTATCCATGGGAGTGGGTTAATATTAAAAATATCGCTTAGGACAATTCAGTGTGATCCTATACCGCTACAAAGTACAGCCCTATAATATACATATTCTTCTTCTGACCTTTATATAGTGAGTGCAAGGAAGAATTTGTGATACATCTCTTATTTTATGTATCGGCACTCATAGGTGTACCGCTCTGTAGAGAATATTTCACGTACTCACATACAGTACATACAGTGTGTGTTTGTAAGTCGCTTACACATGTATTTCAACTGGAAACTACTTTAAATGCAGCAAGCAGCATTGCTATATGCAACATGGCGCAATATACTCACTTAGTGACAATTGCCTTGGATGTGCTATTGCTCACTGTAACCTTTCCTTCATCGCTAATTACTGCTTCCCAGACGTGCAGGGAGACAGCCCGAACAGGAGAGGGAGAGATTTATGTATTATGATGGCAAAGGAGCACACACACTAATGGCTCTTAATGGGCCTGGGGTGGCCACGAGAAGGGTGGATGAGGGGAGGAGGAGGACATGGTGACCTCCGCTGAAGAGTGGTGGCACCCACATAGACACACACAAACACACACGTTAGGATAAAGGACACAAGCAGACAGATGGTCATATAACAAGCTGAAAGGAACTATCGTAGAGGCAGCAAACTTTGTGAATATGTGAAAACCCATCACTGCGTATTCACTCTATATGATAAATATAAAATGAAGCTGATACCGATGAAGAAGTAGCAGCTCTCAATTTCAGTTTTAGCAGGTATATTGTCCATCCATGCATTTTATTTGCCGCTTATCATCACGGGGGTCGCGGGGAATGCTGGAGCCTATCCCAGCTGTCAATGTGCAGGAGGCGGGGTACACCCTAAACTGGTTGCCAGCCAATCGCAGGGCACATAGAGACAAACAGCCACACTCACAATTACGCCTAGGGGCAGTTTAGAGTGTCCAATTCATGTTGCATGTTTTTGGAATGTGGGAGGAAACCGGAGTGCCCGGAGAAAACCCACACAGGAACGGGGAGAGCTTGCAAACTCCACACAGGTGGGGCCGGGATCGAACCTGGGTCCTCAGAACTGTGAATCCAACGCTTTGCCAGCTGATCCACCGTGGTATATTGTTTCTTGAAAAAAATAAGTTTATACCTGAACTAGGTTACATACAGCTTATAACTGGTAACATACAATGCCCATAAATATTAACACACCCAATTGCTTTTAAAAACATTTAGCAATATAACATTTTAGGTAAACCATCTGTCCTTCATCATTGGAGTCACTGGTGAGCTGGAGCCCATCTCACTTGGGTTTTGGCAAGAGTAAACCCTGGATTGGTCATCAGCCAATCACAGGGCAGATATACACAGACACTCAAACTCACACCTCTTCTTCTTTTCGTTTGCCCTCGTCCCATTAGGGGTCGCCACAGGGCATCATCCTTTTTCCATGTAAGTCCATCTCCTGCATCCTCCACTCAAACATCAACTGCCCTCACGGTTTCCCTCACTACATCTATCAACCTTCTCTTTGGTCTTCCTCAAGCTCTCTTGCCTGGCAGCTCTGTCCACCTTCTTCTTCACCTTTACTCCTCTACCAAGATACTTACGCTCTCTCCTCTAAATGTGTCTAATCCATCAAAGTCTGCTCTATTTAATCTTGTCTCCAAAACATCTAACCTCAGTCATCCCTCTGATGAACTCTAATCCTATCCAACCTTCTCACTCCTAGAGAGAACCTCAAGATCTTCCTGTGTACCACTTCCAGCTCTGCTACCTGTTGTCAATGCAATGTCTCTAATCCGTACATCAAGCCTAGCTTTACCAATATTTTATATAATTTGCTCTTCATCCTGGCAGAGACAACTCACATTCACACGTATGGAAAATTTAGTCTTCCTAAGAGGGCAATTTTGGGAACGTGGAAGAAAGCCCTTAGACAACTTACACAACCAAAATATTAGGAATTGACGTTTTATATCAATGTTTTTAACATTTATCCAGAGATCCTACAATATGGTCACACCAGAGCGATAAGAAAAGACACCTTTGCCCAGTTTTTCTGCTTGGGAGCTCCGAGGTTGTGGAGGGCCTGTGCCTGGCACGACAGCATTCTGAGCGGCCACAGTGACCCTTGTTGGCCGTGGTTTCTCACAGCATGGCTCAGGTTCTCTGGAACACTTTTGCCACGGACAAGCCACATCCCAAAACGTGTAATAAATGGAGACTCTAAATTGACCACAGGTATGATTGTGAGTGCGAATGGTTGTTTGTTTCTATGTGCTTTGCAAATGGCTGGCAATTAGTTCAGGGTGTAACCCGACTCCAGCACTCCTGCGAACCTTGTGAGGATAAGCGGCTGGAGAAAACTCACGCAGACATGGAGAGAACATGCAAACTCCCCACATTCGGGGCAGACATGAAACATTTGTTGTAAAAAAAATCTATAATAATAATAACAAATATAGTTACAGTGGTATCCCTCTGTCACTCAGCACTAACGCATTATTTTCTTACCAAAGGTAGCATTTGTCAAAGTTTTTGCATTACATCTCACATGTCATGGTTTGGTTAATGTACATTTGGTCGTAGATTAGTTGACCGTATTCATTTTTTTTTGGGTGAACAGTTCAAACATTTTATTTACATGTATGTTGAATTTAGCTGCATTCTTTTAAGATGCTTTGTGTGTGTGAGTGTGTTTGTTTGCCTTTACATATGTTTTTATACAATTTAGCTTTGATGAAATGTGACAAAATGCAAAGATGAAATTGATTCAGAAAACTGCATGGTTTCAATGTTTATTATTGGGTTTTTGTCCTCTATGGCAGAAATACATGAGAGTGACTGTGTGTGACTTTGCCCTTTAAGCTTTCACTTTTGTCCCCATCTGTTCCTCCAGCTTTTTCATCTCTTCTATAATTGTCACTATAAAAAATATACTGTAGCCCAAGTTATGTTTCTGGAAGATGTGTAGAGGAAGACAACTTTCATTTTCTTCTTTCTATTTGCTTTTATCTATTGCAAGGCTATTGGGGGATTTTTTACACCAATCAATAATCGTGGTTAAGACCAAAAGGTCCCTGCAGGGTGTCCATATAGTGGAAAGACGGGATCAGTTGAGAAGTGTTTTTCGAGTTAGGGTTAGAGACGTTATTTATAAGTTATTTACAAGTACTTTTATAGTGATATTTTCTTGGTTAACTTACTTTAGTACTGCTATTTACGATATGTTGGGTTCAGATAGTACTCAGACCCCTTTAAAGTTTCCAATTTTTGTTATATTTCAGCCATTTTCCAAAATCGTGTAAGTTCATTTTCCTCATTGATGTACACACAACACACCATATTGACAGAAAAAAATGTAATTGTTAAAAATGTTGCAATTAATTAACAAAGAAAACCTAAAATATCACATAGCGCAACGTAACGTAAGTATGTACCTTAGCCCTTGTAAAGTACCCTTTGCTGTCACAATCTTATATTTAACGCGGCCCACGTGGATGCTATCCAGTTCCTCTGATCATCCTTGAGATGGTTTTACACCATCATTGGAGTCCAGTTGTGTTTGATTATACTGATTTGACTTGAACAGGAAAGCAACACACCTGTTTATATAAGACGTTACAGCTCACAGTTCATGTCAGAGCGAGCGAGAATCGTGAGGTCAAAGGAACTGCCTGAAGAACAAAGAAACAGAATAGTAGTGTCTGGGCTCAGGTTACGAGTTGGACCCAGTATGCAGAGATGAGAGAGAGGACAGCAGGTGAAAGAGTGTTTATTTTTGTGATACATGCTTGAACCAAACAAAAAGGTACTCTGAGAGCAAAGATCCAGGGTTGGCAGGCTTCCAAGGAGGATCACCCTGGCAGAGTAGGGGTCGGGTTGTCACAGGGCAATGGGAGGGGAGCACAGGTTTGCAGGGAGTAAAGGCAGACTGGGGGCAAAGAGCTAGAATGGGTTAGAGATTAAATCACGAGGTCTTCGGGAAGCACACGTGGATAATGTGGCCTGGCTACAAACTCGACATAGAACATTGACAGTCTGGTGACATGTTGGAGTCCCACTCACTGTGGGTTGAGACCAGTCAGGTGTCATTAGGCCGATCGGGTGCAGCTGCTAGACCCCAGTACGTCAAATCTTCAAAAGACTCATGACCCCCCCCAACACACACACACACACACACACAAAATGGCAGTGCTTCAGGGTGCTGAAGAGGCAGTCCTGCCAAGTGGGAAGACACAGATCTGGCCAAGGTTCCCCAAAAAAAACTCTGCTGCACTTAAGGTTCGTAAGAGCACAGTGGCCTCCATAATCCTTAAATGGAAAAGTTGACCGTCTGGCCAAACTGAATAATTGAGGGAGAAGAGCCTTGGTGAAACCAAAGATACCTGTGGCTGAGGTCTAGAGATCCAGTCGGGAAGTGGAACAAAGTTCTAGAAAAGCAACCATCACTGCAGCCCTCGACCAGTCAGGGCTTCGTGGAAGAGTGGAAGTCACTCCTCAGTGCAAGACACATGAAAGCCCATGTGATGTTTGCTAAAAAAAAAAAAAAAAACAACAAAAAAAAAAAAACCCTGAAGGACTCTAAGATGGTGAGAAACAAGATTTCCTGTTCTGATGAGACTAATATAGACCTTTATGATCTTAATTCTAACCGGTATGTAAGGAGAAAACTAGCCACTGTTCATCACTTTACCAATACAGTCAAACATTGAACCGTGGTGGTGGCAACAGGACTACTGGTTGCAATCAAAGAAAGATGAATGAGGCCAATATGGGAATATCCTGGATGAAAACCGTCTCCAGAGTGCTCAGGACCTCAGACTGGACCAAAGGTTCACCTTCCAACAAGACAAGACCGTAAGCACACAGCTAAAATAATAAAGGAGTGGCTTCGGAACAAATCTCTAAATATTCTTGAATGGCCCAGCCAAAGCATTGACTTAAACCCAATTGAGCATTTCTGGAGAGACCTTAAAATGGCTGCCCATCAATGTCAACCATCCAACCTGACAGAACTGGAGGAGATTTGCAAGGAGGAATATGAGATGATCCCCAAATCTAGGTGTGAAAATCTTGTTGCATAGCCATGTGTCAAAGCCAAATGCAGTCCACCGAACGACAGGAATTGTGGCATTTTACCTTAAATACGAATTGTGACAGGTAACAAGCAAATAGCAACATACTTAACTCCAAAGTCTGTGTAACGAGAGGTTTGAGTCAATGTCCAGATAAAAAGTCTTTCAAAATTGGGGAGACAGACCTCTTTATTGGAGGCAGGCGAATAACGATGTAGGAAGACAGCGTTGGCAATGGCAGATCAATCCACAGAAAAGTGGGGAAGAGTCTTGCATAGGCAATAAATTGACCAAAATCCCTCTTCACTTTGTCTTAGTAGTTGAACCCTCGACCGAGGCATATTTCTTTGCAACAATTCATATATAATTCATATATATTACACACTTAGCACACCACGCGGAGAGATGTGGTTGGATTACATTGGCTATGATGTCTCAAACTGTATTGTTTGTATTTTCAACTTGAGAAGAGGGCCATCATCACATCATACGCTCCTTCTAAGAAGACTTCATGCCCTCCCTTTGACTTGTTTTCATTTCTTAAATATTCTCACAAGTGTTTGTACCCTAAGAGAAATTATGCCTTTTCTATGTATAAAGTTTACACTCTGTCTCCCTTTCTCTCTCTCTCTCTCTCCTCTCTCTCTCTCTCTCTCTCTCTCTCTCTCTCTCTCTCTCTCTCTCTCTCTCTCTCTCTCTGTCTGTCACACACACACACGGCCTCCCGTCTCTTGTCTTTTACAGAACGTTTGGACAATGATATCGCCGGAAACAGGCAGAGTCTGACAGAGTTGGTAATAATGAATTAAGTCTGTAGCCTGGCCTGACTCTGAGATTTAAATTATAATTACTCCTGTGGGGACGGACAGGGTTATTGCCAGAGAGAGAGAAATAAATTGAAGTGAAGTGGATTTCCACTCTTGCTTTTAAGACACGCCGACATGCTCCTCAATTTAGCCTCAGTGTACCTGAGTGTTTGGGCATGAACAAAAGAACCAGTGTGTGCCTGCATGTGTGTGCGTGTGGCTGATAGGGCTGTTACTTTTGGATAAAAATGGTTTTGAACAAACACCTAATTCGTTTTCTACAATGTGGAATCAATAAACTTTGGGTCGTGACCAGTGTGGGTTCTCTCAGACCTGTATATTTGGATTAAATTGTTGTATCTTGCCTTTATACACTAACCTGTTTGCCCTGCAGTTTTCTTTCGATTATTGTAGGCGGATAAACGGGTTCTTATGTGCCCCCATAATATAGAGTGAATCTAAAAATTCTACAGACCCCTGTTCAAATGCCATGTTTTTGTGATGTACAAAAGTAAGGGCAAGATAAATTATTTCTATTTTTTTCCACCATTAATGTGACCTAATACCCTTATGCAACTCAATTGATTTTTAAGAAAAAAATATTTTTGACATTTAGTCACTCACATTTGAAAAATGTACAGGTGTCATGCTCACAGATAAAGTTGCGGGTGTGATCAGGGATGGAATCTCAAGACCTAAAAATAACTTACTGTCTTAATATAACATAACTGTAAATTAAAAATAAAATAAACAAATACATAACTAAAATAGAAAACAAAAATTTCAAACTCCATCCATCCATCCATCCATCCATCCATTATCTACCGCTTTTCTGGGTCGGGTCGCGGGGGAAGTAGCTTCAACAGGGATACCCAGACTTCCCTTTCTCCAGCCACTTCTTCCAGCTCTTCTGAAGGGATCCCGAGGCATTCCCAAGCTAGCCAAGAGACATAGTCTCTCCAGTGTGTCCTGGGTCGTCGTCGAGGTCTCTTTCCGGTGGGACATGCCGGGAACACCTCAGCAGAGAGGTGTCCAGGAGGCATCCGAATCAGATGCCCCAGCCACCTCATCTGGCTCCTCTCAATGCGGAGGAGTAGCGGCTCAACACTAAGCCCCTCACTCTATCTCTAAGGGAGAGCCCGGACACGCTGCGGAAGAAACTCATTTCGGCCGCTTGTATCCGGGATCTTGTTCTTTCGGTCACGACCTACAGCTCATGCCCATAGGTGAGGCTAGGAACGTAGATCGACTGGGTTTCAAACTCAGAAATGATTATTTCCAATTTCAATTGATAATAGTAGGACATGATATAAAACGATATTTAACATTTTTCATCAATAAAAATTCTTGACAAACTTTATCTGAAAAAATGTTAAATGTACTGGCCTTTCAAGGAATAAACACGAACAGTCTATACCCTCAATGTTTTGAAAATGCTGAAAGTTTAGTTCAACATGATCGGCGTTAGTGGCAACAAGCTAGCGATACATTGTAACAAACAATTGTAATATATTCTTATAATCTACCATAATTTACAGCGGTATCTATTGTCAATCTGTTAATGAAAGCTACCTAGTTAAAAATCAACTAAAATAGTGCAGTTTGACAAGTGTTCACACCCTTTAATAACCGGGATGTGTCTGTGTTCAGAATTAACCAATCACATTCAACGTCATGCTAAATAAGAGACATCTGCCATCATTGAAAGAGCTTGTGATCAACCCAAAATAAAGTTAAGCTGTTATGTTTGTTTTTATTTACCCTCTCAAAAACCTAAAAAAACATTTGCATCGTAAAGGTTACAGGTCATTTTAATGGTCAAAAAAGTTTTTAAGTCATTTATCATGTTCTCGTTTATTCTTTATATCGCAAAAATTAAACTGGGGTGTGCAGACTTTATATATCCACTCTACTAGCATGTTTTACTGATGAAGCCGACCAATGAAACTACCATAAATTGTAGTTAAAGTAAAAGACTAAGCCTAATCAATGTTTACATTTTTCATCATTAAATTCAATCACCTGCTTTAAAAAAAAAACAAAAACTGCATCTTAAGTGTGTTGTAAATGTAAGCGTGAGAGATACAGTAACTGCAATCTATCAGGGCAGATTTTGCTCTGCATGTGTGAGCAACCTCAGGGTGAAGTGTTCATGTGTTTGTATGTGGAAATATCTTAACCTTGCTATTGACGCTGTGATGAATGTTTGTTCTGACGTGAAGGTTTCTGTTGTTGTATTTTTAGTGTTACTGCCTGACGTTCCAGTTATTGTCAGGCTACACACACAAGTCCAAACTCACAGCCAAAGGCTACACCCAATAAATCTTATACACAGCCATTTGTATATAATTTATCCATTACACTGATTATCAACACATATTTCAACGTATTGTTTTTTTCTCCTTTAGCCAACTGGTTGTTCCACCTTTCATTTTTAGAATGCATAAAACATGACAAGGTAACAAAGAGCTGTATAAGACTGGTGTCAAAATGTTACAGCCTTTGCATTCATTTTCAACTGTAAAAGATTTGTAGGATTGAACTCACTTATTCATATTTATTGCAATTCTGTATATCCGATATCATTTTCTTGATGCTATTTTTGCGACCCTTCTCAATTATACTCCCGGCATCGTATATCAAATGGTTTCTATTTCAGTCTCGATAGTAGAGAAGTGAAAAGTGTATCAAACGCGCACACATAGTTGCTCGTGAAAGGAAATCTGCTCATTTATCCTCTTGTTGGACGTGGCTATAAATGCCAGCTCTATATTTTTAAATAAGGGCTGCTAAAGGACATTTTCTACCCTTTCCTACCCTTAATGAAATGTCAGGCTATTGACCCATCTTTCTCTTAAATGCTAATTTCCCAGCCTCTTTGACCTTTCACCCCTGTCCTTGTGCCGTTTCAGAGCTTGTGGAGGTCATTGCACAGCCTGAAAGACGTTGGTGTGGTGCAGGTAAAAGTCATCCGGGCTGAGGGACTGATGGCAGCAGATGTCACAGGTAAGTAGACAACGTCACAATCAAAAACCATGACTCATAACCTCCTATCATCCATATGCACTATCTCAAATACTGTATGTTTGTCATGATGAGCATATAACACATTTACGCGTTTAGGGATTACAATAGAGATCAGCCACATCCTCGCTCTGTCCGGTTCATGAGGACTATTTGATTTGTAATTGCCAAGTGTCACAATGGCTCACTTAATAGATTTGTACAGTATTCCAGATCAAATACAGTTAACTGGAAATTTCAGATAAAGAGTCTTGGAAGGTTGGGTAAGGGTTTGGGGCCAGGTCATGTCACTTGCCACAAAAGATAGAATGCAGGATGAGGACTCTCACCCTTGTAGTTGTTGTACTAAAACACCAAACAACCACGGGTGCAGGCAAAGGTGTCAAGGTGGAACTTGTGTTCAGGGGCAGAAGACCAAGGGGAGTCTCGGGAGAATGGCGAGCTGAGAAGGTTAGGCGCCGATAGGGTCAGCAACAGTAGAGCTATACGCAGAAAGTGATGGAGAGACTTGCATGGGTGTGTAAACAGTCCGTCAATGAGTCAGTAATCAGGTGAAGCTTAAAAATGCGGGCAAAGCTGAATGGCTGAGGTGGGCGTGGCTCACTGGCAAAGTCGAGGGCTGAATGGGAAAACACTGAGTAATGAAATGTTGACCAGTGGTCCCAGTAATTAATCCCGTAACATAGATTTAATATAGTAGGATCCTTAAAGTCGAATAAAACCTGTCTTCCAATTTAAGAAAAAATAAAATATAGTAAATATGGTAAAGTGCTGATGTCCCTGGTTGAAACTTTACCCATCATGAAACCGAATTAACTGTACAGGAAATGAAAAAACAAAGCGATGTAAGATTTCAACATTTATCATGTCATTCAAGTATGAAGTTTACAGTATAGTAAAACTATAATGGCTAAATACAATTATGTGAAACCACTTAACCTTAGAAAAAGACTGATAGATGAAATTGTATTGTTCTTATTGTACTGACAAGTTGAGGCCCTTTCTTCAGTAGTATAAAGTTTTCACCACGTTCGTTGGTGTTCTTTAGGCAACAACTACAGCTTCCCTGGTCTTGATGTTCCCACGAGCTTGGCACACTTTGGGCAATTTCACATGTTCCTCTTTACAGCATCTCTCAAGTACCTTCAGGGTCAGGAGGGAAGCTCAAAGTCACAGGAGCAGACGAGGCCTGAAAAAAAGCCTCTTCTGGTCTTAATAAGTCTCTGTAGTTATACTCTCTTGCAAATAATCTAAATGTCACTTGTGGCTTTTATTGATCAATTATTGTCTATTCAGTAACTATTATCCTACTATATGCAGCTGCAAAGCACATGTAATGTAGTACATTTTGGATTAAGTAGCAAACAAAGCTACAATTATTTTATGAGTTACTATAATTTCTCGAAAATAATGCACACATTTTTCCAAAGATATTTTCAGAAAGTTAATAGAGTGCATTATATTTAGGTATGGATGAAAAATAAAAAATACAATCACATTGTATAGTCATGTACAGGTACACACAGTGGTAAAAAAAAGGTATACATATACATTTCGACATGATATTCGATGTCTTATGTTACACATTTTTATTTATTACGACAATGTGCGCCCCCAACCTGAACTCTATGACCTCCTCGGGGAGGTTGCATTTTACGATCGTTATCTTAGCATGTTTGTTGCGACTGCACCAGAGATCAGAAACGACTGACCGTGAGTTTGTTTTAACTTAAACCAAGACAAACAATGTCCACTACAACGGCTAGTTGTGAAGCTGCTTTTAAAAGAAATCAACATGACTACAACAGAAGTCAACATTCGAGCTGATGACGCCGCCAACCCTGAAGTAACGTCGCAGTCTGAAACAACGATAGCTCGCCTCAATGACTTCAGGTGGGAATAAAAACAACGTGAGCTCAAACTATGCAATACGAGCGTCATGGGCACATTAAAAAAACAAAACAACAGGAGAGGGCACACAACTGAAATGGTCGTTTTTTTAATTTTTTTATAAATGTGCCCATTAGCACCGTTTCTACGTAGTTTGAACTCACGTTGTTTTGATAGCCACCTGATGCCATATGAAGCACCAGGACTGGACCAAGTCACCAAAGGTATCTTCGATGGATATTTTTCAGATTGGAGATGAGCCAGATGTTGCCTTTGAAGTCTTGGCCGAGGATGTGTAATGTAGAGGACAAACTGCACTATGCACAAATATTTAATGCAAAAAATGTTTAAGTCAAACAGTGTTAAATATTTATTTAAGACTGTAATATGTGCTATCAACAGTATTAATTAAATGTTATGCCATCATTGAGCATTTATTTTAGTGGGTTGAAGGATTCTGTTCTGACAACTAACTGGGACCAGGACAAGCGTGTCCTGTGGCCTGTCCCGAGAATGAATTACGGCTACATCAGCACGTGCACAATGATTATTATTAATGATTGTTCTACAGACAATGCAAGTACAAACCTAACAAAATATAAATACAGATAATTCCCAATATTTTGAAATTCAGTTTGAATCTCAAATTTGTAGATCAACATCTACTTGCGCTTTGTAAATAGATTTTCTGTGTTAAGATTTTTTTGCCTCATTATATACTCTTTAGAGTCTTTCGGATTGCTTGATTTATGTTAAAATCTCTGCGGGGAGCTCGTCGGATTGCATGCACATATGATTGCGGTATTCATCTTTACTTCAATTGTGACTAGTCTCACAGTTGTTGGCGATGAAAAACATCTGCAGAATATGCCACCACTCTTCACTAACATTCACGACAAAATGTTCAGTCTTTCAATCTGAGAATTTTGCCTCATGGGCGGAGAGTCCTTCAGGTGCCTTTAACCATGGAGTGGTTCCCGTCTCTGCACACTGGTGGTTCCGAACTTCTTTTATTTACAGATGATGGATACCAGTACGTTTATTTGCACATTTAAAGGATCTGATTTTTTATGTACCCATCCTACAATCAATGACTTGAGATAGTCCTTTCACTGTAGTTTACAGACAAATATTTGACTTCCTTTGTTTATTTTCTTTTCTCCGCTGTGAATTGTCAACTCTGGACCCTTAAATAGACGTGTGTGCGTTTCTAAATGTCTAATAAATTAAATTTACTACAGGTGGACTCCAACTAACCAAGCTGATTAGTGGAAACAGGATGGACGTTTTTTTTCTCCCATTTTTTAAAATTATAGGTAAAGCTTCAAAAATGTTCTCATTATGGGGTGTCGTTTGTTGAATTTCGAGGGAGAGAATAATTTCTACTGAAATTATGAATCACATAAAATTGCGAAGCAGTGAAGTGCTGTTTGTCTTCATTTTCCATTTACAGTCTTGGTTAGAATGACAATAACTTCAGCATTTGATCGATTGTATTTAATCATGTAGACAATGTGTGGGCCACATTGTACACCATCACAAAATCAGCCAGAAATAAAGTGAGTGTGTAATTTTGGATTGAGTGATTATTATTTTTGAAAATACTTAGAGAGTGAGTTAAAGTCATCTTTATGCTGGACACTAAATATGTCTCTGTGTTTTTAGGGAAAAACATGCAGGGTGCTCATTTAAATAATAGAGAAAAAGTGTGCATTTGAACCAACAAATCTCCCCGCTACCCTCCCTTCCCCTCCATTTTCTTTATCCAGTTGCTCCCTCCGAATCCTCCATTCTCCATTAATTCTTACTTTTAATTAGGTCTGCAGTGGACAGGCCTACTTTTTCACTCTGTATTATCTAGTTGAGAGTAGAAAAAGTATGTGTGTGTGTGTGTGTGTGTGTGTGTGTGTGTGTGTGTGTGTGTGTGTGTGTGTGTGTGTGTGTGTGTGTGTGTGTGTGTGTGTGTGTGTGTGTGTGTGTGAGTGTTTCTCAGTTTGAAGCAGCCACCGTCTGTGTTAGGCAATACAAAGTGGAACTGCTTGATTTGGGTTATTGAGACCGGGGCAGCCAGGGAGCAGCGGCTAATGGCTCTTGTATTTCACTCGGAGCTTAAATTTACTCTGTGACCTTGTTTCACAGCTCATCATTCAGTCTGCACTTCATGGTTAACTTTCAGAAAAATTAACACAGTCAGAAAAGTTGTTTATTTATTTACTTTTTGCTTTTTCACGTTGCTGCTCCTGTTTTTCTCTCGGCTCTAAAGCACAACAATAGCAAGCTTAAACACGTAAATTGTGGACTGGTCACCGTGTCGTATTTTTTCCACCAGAATTATTATTTTTCCTCCACAATAGAATATAATGAATCAATCAATTTATGTCATGACTCAATGCTTCAATTAATTGTGCTGCCCCTTCTAGTGTTTCTTGTGCTTGGCCGCCAGAGGGCAGTATACTCGTCATACGGATACATCCTGTACATATGAAATAGTGTTACAACTACTGACTTAGTTAAGTGCAATAATTTGGCATTGTCTATAACATGTGTTGCCATGGTTTGTATTCAAATATTAATTGATTAAGTAATTATAACACCACAACGATTGATGCTGATGTGTCACTGAGATATTGTATTTTCTTGTAGGTGTTAGCGTTGAGCTAGTAAGTCCATTCCTACGGCTAAATGTTTGGTCGTTTTAAATACAAACATGTAATTCTCTTGTTTTATGCTCATTTTGAATGTAAACTTAAACTGGAAGTTGCATTGAACAGCTTGAAGTCTCTTTTTGGGAGGGTTGGGGGGATGTGGCTCGACCGGTATATAGAGAGCTTCACCTTTGCTTTACCACATTGGACTGATACAAAATCTGCATCACTGCAGATAATGCACCAATCTGCCTGTCGATCTCCCATTGCATTCTTCACTCACTTGACTCCAAGATCCCAAATACTTGAACTTCTCCACTTGGTGCAGAATCCCATCCCCAACCCGGAGAGGGCACGCCACCCCTTTTCCGATTGATGAAATTGGTCTCAGATTTGAAGATGCTGATTGTCATCCCACCCGCTTCACACTTGGGTGAAAACCACTCCAGTGAGAGGTGGATATCTCAGGATGATGAAGCCAACAAAACCACATCATCTGCAAAAAGCATAGCTGCAATACTGAGGCTCCCCTCCATGCCTCAGCTGCGCCTAGAAATTCTGTTCATAAAAGTAACAGAACACAATCGAACAGAACAAAACACAATCGATGACAATGGGCAGCCTTGGCAGAGTCCAAGCTTCACCTGAAATGAGGCAGACTTTCTGCCAGCTGTGCGGCCCACACTCTGACACTGGTCGTACAGGGACCGAACAGCGTGTATCCAGGGGTTCGGTACCCCGTACTAAGCACTAAGCATGCCCCCACAGGATATTTTGTTCTTTTACCTACAGAGATGGTAAAGGGAAGATGATTCAAATGACAGGCAAAGGTGCTTATGCCAGGTAAACCAACTTGTGTGTGAGAGGCAGATACAACAATTCTGAAAGAGGGGCATGAGAGCTCTCAGCACAAAAACACCCTATTTTATCAGTTGAGCCAAGAAAAGGGTCAGGAGCAGTGCGAGAGACAAGCAGACGGACAGGCGGAGAAGGAGATGGGAGGTCATAGAGAGAAAAATAGTTAACTCTCTCTTCTCTCGTCCCCATTCATGCTGCCTGTCTGTCTCCTCTCTTGTCTTCGCTCTCCTTTTCTTTTTCACATCACACTCCGGCCATCTCTTACTCTAATTGAAGTGCTTTTGTGGTGTAGAACGAGAAGGATAACTGAAAATAGTCTCAAAAGCCAACAGTTCCCCTTGTCTTGCCCCTTGAGTAGATGCTTTACTGCGAGACATTTCAATAGTAATGCATTATACGCAATTTCACATCCAGCTGGAGCACCACGGATGGCATTTACTTCATTACCTCCCTGAAGCACTCTTTTGCAACTGTATTTTTTCATTGTATTCTTTTTTTCCCCAAGTAGCTTCCAAGGATAGTGCCATAAATTTTGTCGAGAGCTCTGTCCTGCTGATGTAATGGAAACATAATTAAATAAATGATATTATTAAATAATACAAATGACGTTGTTTGCAATTTGTTTATAGTTGTAGAAATGGCTGTCAAATCAAAATTTTAATTACATTTGCTTTATGTATGCTCGGTCTAAGACTAAGGCGCTGCACACAATTAAGTAAACTAAATACTAGATAAATACATTTTAACACATTATAAATAAACACATACATTTAACAAAATTTCATCACAATCAGTTGTAATATGCTGTATTTTTGTAGTATTATCACAAGTTGATCCCTTTTTTTATGTGTTTGTTTTTTGGCACGCGGTCATGCGATCGACCAAAACTGCCTTGGGGATTGGTCACAATCGACGGATTGGGCACCCCTGACTTTAGTTATCTTTCTGAGCATGTTTTTGCAATGTGCAATGAGTACCCTGAGAAAATCCACCCTCACACGGGGAAAACATGCAAAAGTCCTGTAGAGACAAGACCTGTAAGACTGATGTGCTAACCAGTTGTTCACATTGCAGTCAACCTTCTGTAATAATAATAATGTAAATTTTAGATTATTTTCATGGATTACTGTAATTTTTTGTGTATATGGCACCCACCTCAAAAAAAAAAATCCAAAGTCAATTTTGCACATTATACATGGACACAGGGGAAGAAACCTTTTTTTCTAAATGTTTGCCATCATTGAGAGGTTATGAGAAAGCTGTAAACTTTCATTACACTATAGCACTTCCACATAGAGGTTATGAAAACGATGTACACTTTTATTCTAACATGCCATCTCCAGCTAGAGGTGATGGAAAAAAGTGTAGCCTACAATTTCAGTCCAAGTGTAGCTGTTTGTCTCGATGTGCCCTGTGATTGACTGGCAACCAGTTCTGGGTGTACCCCGCCTCCTGCCCGTTGACAGCTGGGATAGGCTCCAGCTCTCCCCGCGACCCTTGTGAGGATAAGTGGCTCAGAAAATGGATGGATGGATGACAGGGGTACATATGATGTCATATACTGTATGTACAATGGTGCTCCCAACATTACATACAAAAGGAGAATTTGTGTAACTTTTTTTAAATACGACTATAAATATGACTGAACAACATCCATCAATTTCTTTATGATTTTTATAATGATAATGAAAGAATTGCACACATCTTGCAAATTCTGCCCCAGAAATAAAAAAAGTTTTTGCTTTCTCATTTAATAAATTAAAGGAGGACTGCACATTTCAAAATAAGAGCAAGTAAATAAAAACAAAGTATTACATGTTCTAATAAAGTGCTTAACTTCAGAATATTTTTTAATTGTTTTTAGATTGATACCATTTATAGCATAAAAGCTCATGACAAGTGTTAAAATAACCAGAGAAGCTTGCCAACAAAAGGCCAAAAATGCCATGTGTTTATCTTTTTGTATGATAGTTAAGAAAGTGAAAATATTACTTAAAATATTTACTGTGCAGTTATTTTGTTGAGGTATTTCACAAATGATTTAGTTGTGAATTAATGGACTTTTACATTACATATGTTCAGTAGATTGCATTTTAATTTAGAGATCCCACAGTATTGCAACCCTAGTCACCCAATTGCTTTTCCGGTGACAAAATTTTATGCCTTGGCGGAGGTCCGAGTGAGTGCGCAAAACTTTCAGTTCAAGAGCATAGACTGGTAAAACTGATGAAATGCAAGAAAAAAATGCAAATAAAGTCTTGAATTATAATGAATTGTGATGAGCTCTTCCAGCTCCTGACCAACTTTAAGCTTTCCTGGGAGGCAATTACAGCCGCTTCCTCATCCGTGCCGTATCCATCCTCCACACTTATCTTAGGGTGCCCAGAAATGAGTTTGGACCCGTTCCCCTCTGCAAACCCTCTGGAGGTATGGTGGAGACGTGACCCGATGTGGGAGGGGCTTTACCTGGACGGTGGATCAGTTGTAAGCATGTAATTGTTTAGACAGTTGCCTCTGGTGGTCGAGGCCAATAGGGTGAAAGTTCATAACCGGTGACAACTGCCTCAGTGCGGCACCGCAACCTGTCAAGCCATTAAAAAATAAATAAACTGAATATTAGCCTGAAAAATTGGGGGTCCATGTGGTAAGATTTTTCATCCCTTGCTTTCATTGATTGCAATCAAATTTAATTAGTCTTGATTTTCTTTTCTCATAGCAGTGAAAGCTGTGCAAGCTCCAGGATGATTCAAAATATACATTCACTCTTTATCGACATTGATTTAAATAATTGAAATGCATTAAAATTCAAATGGGGACGACATGGTGGCGCAACTGGTTAGAGCATTGTCCTCACAGTTCTGAGGACTGGGGTTCAAGTCCCGGCCCCGCCTGTGTGGAGTTCGTATGTTCTCCCCGTGCCTGCGTGGGTTTTCTCCAGGCACTCCGGTTTTCTCCCACATCCCAAAAACATGCGTTAATTCAAGCCTCTGAATTGCCTTTGTTGTCGTTGAGTGTGACTGGTTGTTTGTCTCTCTCTGCCCTGTGATTGGCTGACAGTCAGTTCAGGGTGTACCCTGGCTCCTGATTGGTGATAGCTGGAATAGGCTCCAGCACGCCTATGAGGATAAACGGGTCAGAATATATTTTTATATATGTATCTATAATTTTGTAATTAATTATCATAATCATGATCTGTCTATGCTGATTTCATGGATCTAGCCATGATGTTCTCTATTTTGAACAATTTACCAAAAATTATGTTTTCCCAAAAGCCTTGAAATTTGATGTGCAGTGCTTAACATTGATAACTGCACCCCAACAGATGTGTTACAAAACCCCGTTTCTTCTTAGAATCAATATTTTCTATGGGATATGAGCAGCCATCCATCCATTTTCTGTGCCGCTTATCCTCACTCGGGTTGCTATCTTTGGGCAAGAGGCAGGGTACACCCTGAACTGGTCATAGGAACAAACAACCATTCGCACCCACATTCAGACCAAGGGCAACTTAGAGTCTTCAAGGAACCTACCACGGATGTTGGAGGAAGCTAAACTACCGGAGAAAGCCCAGAGCCAACAAGGAGAATATGTAAACTCACAAATTAATTTAATATCGAAAAAGTATTTATCCATTCATCCATTGGTGCATCCATGCAGCCATCCATCTACTTTATTATTTTTTATTTTATTTTATTTTATATGAGCTGGAGTTCATCCCAGCTGACTCTGTTCAAGAGCCGGGGGTCCACCTTGGCTTGGTCCTCAGAAGCATTGGCCTATACACCGATTAGGCCATATAGGCCAATAATCAGGGTGCCATGGCCTCCAGGGGAACAATAACCTTAAATATACAGTAAATGTGTTATTATTATTAACTTTGAAAATGAAAATGTCAATGTGGATTCAAATGTAAAACTTCCCAGTTAATGTTGTGCAAATATCAAATAATTACCCCACTCTTATACACTTTGAAAAGGTACTTATGGTGAGAACTAGTTCATATTAATAGTAGGCCAAAAGAAAGAATATAACACACATATGCATACAGGAGTATATACTGCTTGATCCTTTGTCTATTTGAATATATCTTGTTTTCTATTGTCGGAGTCATATGTGTCGATAGCCACTTCAAACACGTTGCATCAATAAGACCTCCAACAACTGATATGAGAGGCAACACCTACGGCACCGCATTGATCACTGTGACATTTGCTTTGCACACCCACTAAATGTCCTGCCCTTGTCACAACATTTGAAGAAAATCACACAGATCGATGACACTCGCATGAGGACAAATCGCGCGCGCGCACACACAGAGACACACACATACACACATACAAATGCCACCGGGAGATTGTGCTCAAATTCAACCTCATTGAGTCTTATATTCTGATTTGAGTCCTCTTAATAGTTTCCCCAGCACTTGTGTGACATTTTGTTTCAATCTTCCTGCCCCAGCCTTTTCACTCTTTTATGAAGTCAAACAAATAAAACAAAATACGCATCTAACACATTATATGTTGATTGAGAATGAGGCACAAGTTGTGAATGGTGTTATGTAAATCGGAAGTTTTTGAAGAAAGTTAAAGTGCTGAATTGGCAGGTAAGATAATTATTCTGAGAGTCTAATAAATATAATATTGTTGTTAACTTTAACCGATGTAATATGGGATGATGTCCTGAGTGTCCTCAGGAAATTACTTTGGTAATGTTTGATATTTCCCCTTTATTAGTAGGTTGCAGAAAGTGTTTTTCTCCTCTTATAATTCCTTTTCATCCTTATATTTAGTGTGATGTAGTCTGCTACTGGTGGCAGTCCTGGCTTGAAAAGTACCCTGTTCAAGAATGCCATTTGTACCCATATTTTGTTTAAAATTAATGGAATTGTAAACAAATAAGATCACAGCAACAGCAAAGAATAATTACAATTAAGGAAACAAAATTGCAATGCACAAATAAAAGAAAGCCAAGCTGTGCTACCGTACGTATTGTGCATGCTGGAAACTGTCACTGCCTTTTACCGTTTATCACGACACACATCCTTTCATATGTATTTTTATTTATTGACCTTGTTGTGAATGTCAGGTATAATAATAATGAGAAAAATGTTAAGAATAATAAAATACAATGTATATGTGTATATTTATATGTACTATGCTTCTATAAATGCGTGTAGGTATGGAAGTCAAACATATAACAAAGCTTCTTCCCTTTTATTGAAACCTTACAGTTGTCTGAAGTGAGTTTGTTTTTAAAAATTCAGATTTTTTTTTTAGGGTTTTACATAAAAGTATAAAGGCCCTTCAAGTATTTCTCTTCTTCTTTTCTCGTCTAGGTAAGAGTGACCCATTTTGTATAGTGGAGCTGAGTAACGATCGGCTGCAGACTCACACCGTTTACAAAAACCTTAACCCAGAGTGGAACAAAGTCTTCACTTTGTAAGTACAGTCATCTTGAAAAAACTACACCAATGCTACCAGAAAGTCACAATAGTACTATAAGTAAAGAAAATATTTATGCTTTTTAAGTGTGTTTCTGTTCTAGATAGTATAGTGATAAATCACTCTTCACATCCTGAAAGGTCTTCGATATCTGTTACATTTTTATTGAGTCCAAAGGCATGGAATTCCCAGTGATGGGACCAGTTAATTTAATCATTCTTTGAGTTCACATCGCCCACATAGCCTCTTTTCTATACATAACATCAGCCATCTCGATAGCCTACTTTTACAAATATGACACAACTCTATTTTAACTTGAACTTGATCGAAATGTAGCGCAATGACTTATAATGTGTTTATTTCATGAGTTTTAACATTCCTGCAAATTTAGAAGAGTAGATTCAAATACAAAACTTTTGTAATGCCTCCTGGGTCATTTCACATTTCAAGCCTTCAGTTTGAAATTAGTCTTCTGTGTTGTGTCCTAGCGTTTGAAAATTATTAATATATCATTATGTTAACCGGTCTTTTCTGGACGTCTCATCCAGTAATGTGAAGGACATTCACTCAGTACTTGAAGTCACCGTTTACGACGAGGACCGAGACAGAAGCGCAGACTTCCTGGGGAAGGTGGCTATTCCTTTGCTAAATGTGAGTCCGACGGCTGTTGATTCAATGTGATTCCTTAAGGAAAGTTGAGAGAAACATTAGCGATGAAAACACACAGTTGAAGTTATAAAAAGCATAGGTTATTTTTGCACACAGACTGAAAAGCAGCTTTGATGAGAGGAAGGTAAAGCGATGAAGAAGACTGATGAGTGAAAAAAAAGAGATTGACAGTGAGAAGAAAGCAAAGATGTGAATGAGACGTTATGAAAATGACACTGATCAAAGATGAAATGACACCGTTCGCCGTGTCATGTATTCCAGAAAATATATTTATATACGTGTGCCTTGTGACTGAAGCGTGTGTCGTATATATCCGCGCTGGGCTGTACAGTGTGATTCCCCAGGATAGTTAATTTCTGTTTGACAGAGGCGAGCTGCTGTGGGTAATGAACAGGTACTTGTCAGAGTTGCCACAGTTGTTTTGGGTTCCCTGTCAGAGCCGGCAGCTGGGGTTCAAAGGTGGCCCGGGGAGCCGATTCAGTCGGGTATTGCCAGACAGACGCCTGTCATGTCCCTCTCCCACAGATCCAAAATGGAGAACGCAAAGCCTACGCCTTGAAAAGCAAGGAGCTGACAGGG
The DNA here is from genome assembly GCF_019802595.1 of Syngnathoides biaculeatus. NCBI lineage: Eukaryota > Metazoa > Chordata > Actinopteri > Syngnathiformes > Syngnathidae > Syngnathoides > Syngnathoides biaculeatus. The sequence continues at coordinate 29,461,553 of NC_084643.1, read as the reverse complement.
CCAACAAAAGGGGTCATCTTTCTTGAAATAGACGTGATTTTCAACGCTGTAAGTTTTTTTTTTTTTTTTGCTCTTTAGATTCCCCTCTTATATTTGAAAACAAATATTTGTCTGCCATACTTTCCTCTCACTGCTGTTGTCTTAATTCTGTTTGTCCTCCGCTTCATTCACTTGCGCCCTCATCCTCATTTTGGGTCTAATTATGGAAGTCTGAAGTCTCTCTCTCTCAGCATCCTTTGTTTGCCTATTCCCTGTCCCTTTGTGTGTAGTCCTGTCGCCGCCATCTTACTACTCCCCCCACCTCCTGCTTGCTCCAACCTCTCACACGGGTGCGTGTACTCTATGCATGTCTTGCATTGTAACAACAGAACAGAAATGTGGAAAAGATTTGTAACAAGACCAGTTTGACGGCCGGTCACCTCATCGCTTTGCGTAAATATTTCACTTTGTTGTTTTACGCTGTCCTCCAGGTGAAGGCTGGTCTCAGGACGCTGATCCCCATTGAGCAGAAGTACATAGAGGAGGAGCCCAGAGTGTCCAAACAGGTAAATGACTTGCAGTGGTGGCCTCATTCTTCTACACTACATAATATACAAAACAGGACAAAGTGGTTAGAATTTTGGAAACAGTGGTAAAAGTTGAAACTTTATTTTACAAATGGATATTTGAGGCAGTTGCGTGTTCTATGGCGAAATCATGCCAAACACAAAGTAGGCATACAAAAGCAAAAAAAAAAAAAAAAAAAAATTGTGTGTTTTGAACACGCATTTAAATACAGTACTCATAAAATTTGAAGATACAAATCTGTTGGGTCATGGCATTACAATGTGATTTTAAAAAAATTGTTTGCTTTTTATTTATTTTATTTAATAACTAAATTACCAGTATTACAGTATATCCTGCATATAGACTGGAATAGAATAGAAATGGTGCAGATACAATAGTATTGTGGTGGAACTCTATCAAAATTAAAAAAAGATAATACAAAACTATACTAAACAATATATATACAGTAAAATAACATTTTACAAAAAATTACATTATATTTCAAATTGGCAAGAAATGTTTTTTTTTTTTTTACGTGTTACTCTGTATCCGAACTATACGATCTTTATTTTATTTAAATCAAAATAAGTTTAAATACACAGTTTAGTCATGTCCCTGCGATTTCACTCAACTCAGTTCTATTTCTCAAGCACATTACCCTCTCAGAAAAAAATTATAATATTTCAGAAGTCACAAGGTCCACAGCAATTTCCATCATTCAGATCCTCCGCAATGGAAAAGCCACAAGTAAATTCATGGATTCATTTTTCTTCTGCTTCAGTGATACTTAAACTGTAAATGTAATTTTTGTTTGTTGTTTTTTTAAGTCATTCTTTTATTCTCAAAGCTGTAGCATAGCATACTATTTCATGTATTTGCTAATTCTATGCTGAATATTCACTGATCTTCCTTTCAGTCCTGTTTTTCAAACTGCGGACTTTCAGTCCAATAAAAGGACATAAAAAATAGATTTGCCTGAGATGGGCCAATACACATTTTGAGCATTTTAATATTGTCCATGATCAGATTCAGAATTAAAAACAGGCAGAAATGAGGACGTTACAATGAAATTTCTCAAATATATCATTTTGAAAATCTTGGAAATGGATGCAAAAAGCGCCACCACTGTACCTCGTGTCCTGCCCTGCTGTCGTAAGCACTAACCAGTGAGTCAGGAGAGCGGCATCTCGTAAAGCCCAACAACTGTGTGGGCAAGATAAAACAAGGTGATTGAAGAGGGAAAACAGCGTTTCATTTTTGTTTCTTCTCTCCGCTCTCCCTTCTCTCATCTGTCAGCTGCCTTGCATCCTCCCCGGCCGGGTGAATAGAAATGTCAAGCTGTCAACTGCGGGGTGCATAAGTAGATTGGCCGTCCTTATAGATGGCCCTTTTTGCCACTGCTGCTTTGCACTTCATTGTCACGCCGCTCAGTGTGGCAGTGGCACAAAGGGCTGAATAGCTGGGGCCGGCCCACATCACACATGTCATATGAGTGACCGTTTGGATTTAGTAGTCAATGCTGCGCCATGCCCTGCCACACACATCACTAGCCAACACAGTGGGGCACACACAAACATCTCCCATACCACCCTTGTTTCAACCCTTTTCCCCTTTTACGTCATCTCTGTTGCTCTTAGCACACTCTTTTTCCCTAAGTGCCAGAATCTCAATCTCACCTCTGGCTCATTGAGATGACCCATGTCAGCGTCTCACAATGATGATGTCACTGGCTGCTTTCGAAGGCTCACCTCTTGAGGCCATGAGGGCCGTTTTGTGACAACTCACCCCTTACTGTTCCTTGCTGATTATTTGGAAGAAAAGTATCTTCCAAAGGTGTCCTACTTGATGCCCTGGCTCCTTAAAATATTTGTCTCTGCACAAACAAGTCAAACATGCATTTTTGAAACATAATACCATCACGAAAGTCTATATTTTCATCTCTTTAACCAAGGCAAAGAACAATTCATATTTCATATATAAATATATAATCTGCAAAAAGACACATTTGAGTTATACAAAAGTAAGTTTCTTTCGGCTTGTCCCTTTCGGGGTCGCCACAGCGTGTCATCTCAGATGAACGCACATATGTTTGGCACAATTTTTTTTTACACCGGATGCCCTTCCTGACGCAACCCTTCTCAGGGAGTGGAGGCCCCAGTGGGATACGAACCCACAACCCCTGGTTTATCAAACCAGTGCTCTAACCACTGAGCTACAGGGCCTCATTTGAGTTATACAATAAAATACAATTAAAAAACGTGACATAAATGTGAAATCGTAGCTTTAGAATTCTCATTTGAGTCCACTAAATGGTTGAACTGGCTCACAACACACAGACTTTTTGTTTTTCTGATCAATGTGGAAATTCACCTTTTTTTGTTTGTGGCTCAACGGGCCTCTGACAAGATGAGGTTTCTTAGAATGTTCTTTTAGAGAATGCAATAGCCTCCTCATTTAGCACCAATTCACAGATTCCCAACATTAAGAAACTTTCATAGAGTTCTTGGACATTAAATAAGGTACACACTCACACCTTAAAGTATGAGCGATTAAAACCGCTGTAAACATAGCCTCAGGTAACCATTTTTAGTCAAAAATATTCCCGTGGTGCACAGAAAGAGCAAGCTGAAACCATGACAATGAAGACCCCTCTGACAAAATCAATTCAAACTGAGCATTATCATTTAAAGTCAGTTGTTTTTATATGCCAGTTGTATTTTAACATTACATTGCGCAAATACCTTTAAAACATGTCAGAATTTCTTTTGACACCTGACCCTCTGGGAACATTTTCTCATGGCGGTGATCTGATTAGGTGATGGGAGTACGCTATCTGGCTGCTATGATGCTGTTTCCGAATTGAGAGACTTTTCTCTCCGGTTTGTCCACATACAATATATAAAGCAAACCCAGAGATTTTCTTATTACTGTTCTAAAACTAAGTAGTAAGAAATAGTAAGTACAACAACTAGTGAGTCACCCATAAGGCCCGTTTGTCTTGCATACTGGTCTTACACTTTATTAGGTTGTCCAAAATAAGCACAACCTAATACAGTTTTCCCATAGGCTCTACATCGTTGTATTTGAAGTAAGGTGAAAGCGACAAATCATCAACTAAAGCGGCACTATACTTAATTTTACAATGTGACAGCAGAACGTGATACGACAGAGTTAACATTTTTCTTATAAGGAGATGAGAGTGTATCATGGTGACTCAAGCCCATAGCATAAAAAAGTCACAAAGCTGCAAAAGTATACTTCGTCAATATGCTGCACATTTTGACAAGATCAACTTTTCACATTGACTCTTCAGTCACCATCAGTGACGTGAATGGGAAAGCACATCGGTTATTTGCTCTCCTAACCTATTATTGACCTTCAATGTCATTTAAAATTCTTTTGTACCATCCACTTTGCAGCTGCTGTTGCGCAACTTCAACAGAGTGAGGCGCTGCATCATGTTCCTTATCAACACTGGTTACTACATCAACAGTTGCTTCGAATGGGACTCTCCACAGAGGAGCATCTGTGCATTTGTGGTACGTAGACATCGCTTCCAATGGGGACTCACTATATGTTGCATTTATTTTAGTAGCTGTTGGGTTTATACAGTCATAGCCACACAGTTACCAGTAGTTATTCTGACACTAATGAATGCATATTTTGCATACAGTCTGAATCATTGATATTTTTTCATTCTTATAGAGATTAAGGTGTCAATTAATGCATGGTTTTCACGTTTTAGAGGATGAGAGCATGACCATGTATGATATATACGGTCATATGTATATATTACACTCTTAGGATACAGCCTAAACATTTTCCTTAAGGTACTTAAACTAGAAAATGTGTAGAAACTAATCCTTCAGGGAAATCTGTGCCTCGCCCACTTCATCTGTGTCTGGGATGAACAAGTGAATTGTAATTGGACAGCAGCACTAAGGGACCATCTCTTGCAGGTTGGCAAGTGGTCACACGAGGCTTCCCACATTCAAAACGACAAGCGGTCTTGTTCCGACGTTAACTATTGGCGGCATTTGGCTGACCCAGATTAGTGCGTTATTGCGTGTGCGTTTCCGCGAGTGCAGGCAGAGCAGATTGCGGTGTCATCACACGGGTCAGAAGGGACAACGCATTGAACAGTTAACATTATCCAGTCTCTTTTGTGACATCATCTTTCCAGTAAGGCTGCATATCTCCTCGTGCTTTGCCTTTAAGACATCGAAACAGAAGTTCCATCAATGAATTTATATTCAAAACAAGGTCAGAATAGTTTTGAGAGTCAGCATTGGGAAGAGGAATGCACTTGTAAGTCCCATTGAAAGGACAAAGTATACATAAAGTTTGTCCAATTCCAAGTAACAGTGAACCGGTATTATTGTGTGTAGTTGAATAGAGTATTTCAAAGCAATAAAACATGTATCTAGGCCAAGGACAAAGTGTTTTATAGTTATATTATATTTCAAGCGTCATTTTTGCTTTTCCTCGTACCCCTCCCACTCTTGTGTGTTGCGTAGGAGTGTGCACTTAGCTAAAAGCATCAGCGTGTTTAGGACCTTTCCTTTACACAGGTACCCCCACCCCGCGCCTCCATTTCTTCATCACTCTCTCATTCCTCCCTCACTTCCAGAGGCCTCTTAATCACTCCGCTCATCTCTTTAAGTGGGTTTTTATGGGGGGCCATCTGGCCAAGGTGGTGCGTTTGTGAAGTTGTACGTCTGTGTGTGATTATGAGCACGTGTGTGTTCACATATCTGTGTGTTTGTGTCTTTCTGGACAGATGTTGCACTTAACTTTTCAAAATGGCAGAGGTGGTGTACTGGCAGCTCCTAAACGTTATAAGTGTGTTCTATATCTCACATAAGCAAGCCCCGGGGAGGGAAGGGGAGTGTGTCCGTTTATTTGCAGGTTTTGTTTTTTGAAATGGTGGGTGTTGAATTCAAAATGCTGCAGCGTCACATTCCTTCCACAGAAAAGTCCTCTCGCTCTACTGCCAGATTTGGCGCTTCACTTGGCATGTGCACAGCTGTGATCAGTATGCACATGCAAAGGAGCAATGGCATCGTCTCACATGCAGCGTTTCTCTCTCACGCCCACGGTTCTGTCTCCCACCCATCCCGAAGGTGAAAACAGCCACTGTGGCAGTTTGGCCCCAGGCATTGGCTCCAGTGGAGCGGCCCCGCAGTCACCTGCTGTCCCGCATGATGGCATCTGTCTGTGCATGGATGCCGGTATGACAGTTCTCTCCTTCTGTTTGTCTTCCCTCACCCCCTACCTTGAAAGCTGGTGCCATTGTGGTGGCGTTGGATTTTGTTCACGTGCTGCCGCTGGCTCTCTTTGCGGCCTCTGCGAGACAAGGCTGTTACTGCCCCTGGGACCACCGACAGAAACGGCTCTTCCGCCAAACAAATTTGCTGTAACTTTATCTGCAATTGGGCCCCGAATTTGAAGCAAATAGAGGCAGCTTTGTGAGGCTCGGGGCAGGGCGAGGGCAGCGAGCCGGGGGTTGTCGGGGGAGGCAGGGGAAATGATACTGGGTGCTTTTATGTCAAGCAAAGTAGGACTCTTATCAGGAAGAGAGCCCAGACAAGGGAGCTACTTCTAGAGGAAACTGGAGCACCTATCACCTGCTTTGCATTTAGATAAAAATTCACCCTGCTGAAATAAAAAAAGGCAAAAAGCAAAGACAGGTACAGACGCATCTATTGGTCTGTATGCACATCTTTCACACATGCACACCACACAGCAGAGAAGTCAGTGGTGTGGTGTGCACACCACTCCAGGTCTCTTTAAATTGCTCCTTTGACTCCGCTTCAAAGAAGCTGTCTTAACTTTTCAAACTTTAGAGTCGGGGGTTCGTCTTTGCCCACAGCAAGGGACAACTTTGAACGATTTACGTTAACATTATACTGCTCTCGTCATTTGATAGTTGAAATATAGTGGCAAGACTGACAGAAAATCAAGTCAGGGTTTAATCACCTGGGATAAAGACTCATGAATGACAAAAATATTGTAAAGTGTGCAAGTGCGAATTTGCAGCTTTGTGGCATTTAAACAAAAGTCATCAGATTTGCCTATAGCGTCATAAAACTAGATGACAGTCAAGAGCATTTGGGTTTCTTGTTGAAGCAGTACAAGAAACGCTGCTGCGTTCTGCAGATGTACAGCAGGGGGCAGTCTAGCACCACTGAATGATACTCGGGGAGTACTGGTCCAAAGCAGGACACAGTCTCTCCCCCTTCTCTCTAGTTAAATCAAACTTAACAGGACTTCTACTTGCTATCTGGCAACACTTAGTGCCAGCATGGAAAATGATGTAAGAGAGATAAAGGCGACCTCTGAAATCCAAACTTCGGTTTCACTCCACTGAGACAGAACGGGGGAAAAGTTTGCCTGGTGTGTGGTTAATGTAAGCCAAAGTACTGAATATTACCCTCCCACAGTGCCGAGGCTCAGAGCCGCGAGGACGCGGGCTGTGTTTTGAAACAAATAACGCACGTTCCAGCTCACCATGAGCAACGACTGCTTGAATAAAACATTTTGACTTTTTAGTGTTGTTGACATCCTTTTGTGTTCAGGGGATTTCTTAATATTGAAGCACGCATCAAAGAATTATGGAATTCAACTGCAGGGATTGTCAAAAACAATTAGGTTATTGATTTTTGCCTCTTGTTAGTCCAGCCAAAATGATCCCACAATGATTTGGCTTTTATAGTATTTGTTATAGTCCATTTTGGTTAGAATTTTTTTCATTTCATCCAAATAAATAAACAACATCAAATTATAATCATTTTTTTATTATTTACCATTGAACTATAGTAATAGTATTATTATACTGCTGCTATCTTGAAATTGCTCAAACAGCACACGATTTGTAAATAATTATATAACGTTTAATGTGATCAAATGTAAGTTATGAATCACATACAATTTATTTGAGTCTTTTCTCAGATCATTCTGCATATTCTATAGAACAAATAATTAAACAATACACAATAGATGTGTATTAATTTAATGATAGTCCTGATAATAACTTAATTAATTTTTAATAAAAAACTATTGTGTGCATTCTGTTCAACTCTTCAATATTATGTGTAAAGGTGAGATCAAATCAAACTGAACTAAATACGTATATATATATTTTTAAAATGGGTGGCAGTGTAGTATGAAAAAGAAAATACTCTCGCCACCCCATTAAAGTGAGAATGGGAGCAGTGTTAGGTGTCTCTCTTGTACGCGTGTTATAACAATAAACCATCACAGACGGCTCCCATAATGCCCACGGCCGCAAAAAGTCATCTTCCAATGACTCCGATATATGGAAATTTACATTGCTTTCACCCGCTTTTTCCGGTTTGATCATCACGTCTTCTTCATGTTTTTGTTTTGCCTCTGCCTTTTTGTGGTCACTGCCATCCACAGCAGGCTCTTTCCCACTCCCTCATCCCAAGGCGAAGAGCATGCAGTGTAGCGTAGGGAGCGATGGGGGAGAGGGTGCTGTGATGGACCAGTCTCGCTGGAAAGGTTCAGGCACTGCAGGGCCACCGTTACCTAGCCGTGGGGCACAGAGACGGGGCAGGGCCATCCGCTTCTGAGCCTGGGTGTCTGGTGGTTGCTCCAGCTGCCCGTCACAATGTGGCCCTCAGCTACGATAACCAAATGGAAGAAAAATGAAAGGGTGACCGCAGGTTAACAGCCTTAAGCAACGCATTTAAAAATATATATACTATATAGGTATATAATAATATACTAAAGAAGGTTTCAGGATTTGAAGAAAACATAAGGACAGTAAGGTGCAGTTTGTCTGATTCAAACAGTGAACATTCATAGAATGACTTCATTTATTTCTCATCATACAATTCCTGCCTGTACTACTATTTATTGTGTATTTACAAAATGAGCAGCATGTGAAGATGCTCGTAATTGTGTGTTTATTTATAGCTTTTGCCACAAGTTGAAAACGAGAGCTTTGTTTGTTTTAGTAAAGTCATGTGTCTGTACAACATATCATCAGACTTGTATTAATTAATGTTACTGATTTTGCACATTTGCAGTCGTTATACTTTGTAGGAAGTTGGATAAGTTGGTATATATGGTAAATAAATATGGTAGTTTGTGTTCAGTGCATTGTTAAGAGTGGCATTGACAAATGACTTGGTTTATTAGTGAAGAGAAGTGTTCCTGTTGTTTTAAAATGATGCCTCCATTCATGATTGCAATTTGGTAGTTTCTTTTTTTTTTTAGGAATATTATTATCCGACTGTGTAAGAGACATTGTAAGTTGGCTCTAAATAAGACAGAAAAGTTGTTCCTTTAGGGACAGTGTACAGTATTTGTTTATTGGCCATCAGGAGTTTTATATATTTGTATGAAAAATACATTAGTTGTGACCATTCTTGGAAAAAAAGTATCTTTAATTCATGCTTAGTTTGTTTTTGCTTAATTTCACATTCAGTTTATTTTTTTTATCCCCATCAGATCCATGGATATGAGTTTCAAAACTTTTTCTTTTGTGATATTGCAGACAATCCTTTTCTTTTTTTTTTTGTCAGTTTCATGTGTTTATGTGTGGGTGGGTGCAAAGAAAATTATATCCTGACGGCTGAGCGATGAATGTGTCCGTGTCTTGGCCGACTCATATTTTAACAGAATTACATGTCCGTGCTCTCTTTTAGAGAATATAATAGAATAGAACAGAATAAGCCAGCATTTTGGAAGCTTTAGTTTTACAGCAAAATGAATAGTATTGTAACTGGAACACAAGGATAAGAATCTTACCAAAAACCAAACCAACAAACAATCTAAATATATCCATCTACATATTAACAATCAAATAATGAAAATTATAAAGTTAGTGTCGTACATGACAACTGTAAATGTATGTGCACTGTATAACATTCTACGTTGATGACTCAATAATTATATAACTGACACATTGATCAATCTTTAGTATATTAGCTTAATTGAAAATGGTCTTGTGAATTTTTTTTTCAAAATGTATGAATTATATTTCCACATTTTCAGTGAATGTCATTTTATTTTCACACATGACACTTTTTTTTTTTATAAATTGTCATGGAATATCCAATTTGCATTTTTGCGAAAATGCCAGTATGAACTGAGTACGTTCACTGTTAATACGACGCCACGAGAAAATAAGCAGCCCTCGTCATTAGCAATTTCTCTTTCCCACAGAGACTAAAAAGACTTGTCAAAGCCAGAATGGCGAGTTTTTATCAAAGGTTAATTTCCAGACAGTGCCTTACTTGTTTGGTGATGAGAGGGGAGGCACAGAGGTTGTGGTTTTGGCAGCTGGGGTGTAGAGGTGAGCCATACAAGTTTTAGTTGGGGTATTGCGGCTTGGAGTGACAGGGTTAGGGACTCAGGGTGTGGCCGGTGTGAGGTCAGATGCTGGAGTTTGAGAGGTTTAGTGAACGATCAATGACCTCAGCCCCTGGGATGATTGGCATAAAGGAAAGAGATTCTGACAGCTCGCACTCATCTTCCACATCATCCTCCTCCTCTGCTCAAGGCCCAACAGAGCCATGAGGGTCAGGGCGTTGAACCCGGCTCAGTGCCACCAGCCCTGCACCTTTGTTAACAGCACCGTCGTATTTTGAGGCTCAGCTCCACGGAGGTTATGATTCTGCATATGAATGTGGGCCATCTCCAATCACACATATGGTCCTCATGTGATCGCCTCACGAGGCTCGGACATAAACACTTCTTGCCACTCTGTTCCCATTCTCACTTTCCATTGAGTAATACTTTTTGTCTTTGCTTTTGCATTCTAGCTCTTTGTCATACTCGTGTGGAACTTTGAGCTCTATATGATTCCGCTGGCTTTGCTGCTACCCTTGGCCTGGAACTACATTCTCATCACGTCGGGCAAGGATACAAGACAAGACGTGGTGAGTGCGGCCTCAGAAAGCTCGCCGATATCCCTCCGCCTCTTTCATTCCACTGTAAAAACCTCTTTGCGGGGACACAATGCACCGTTAAAACTGTGACGCCATTATTTTATGGGAACACGGCTCTCTTGTCTCTTTCACAATATTATCACGTTTAAGTATACTGGTACACTGTTAGATTTACTTAAATCATACGTAATCATTGTGCAACATAGTATAACCTATTCAATGTATAACCCAAAAGACAGCATTTGAAGAGAAACAATTAATGGGAACATGGTAGAAAAACATTTAAAATGCAACTGTAAAATGTATGCAAATGTCAAAATAAATGTCCATATTATTTTAGGACATGAAAAAAATCCCTCTGAGCAATCTCACATTTCTCATTTTGCCATCTTTGAGGCAAAGAAAGGGAAGGAAATAATAGGCAGTTACCTTGAGCTACGTTACGCCACTTACCTGGTGGTTTATTTATTTAATTCATGTATTTTTATCTCTTCTACCAATTAAATAATGTCAAAGCAATGTAATGGGAAACAGACGTGTTTTAATCATGGTCGGGCAGATTTCGGGAGAGTCGAGAGCGAAAGCGAGAGTAAGACTACGGAGTGAGCGTGAACAATGAAGTGATTAATTTTAATAAGTGTCTTCTCTGAGTTATACGTGGAAATAAGCAGCCAACAGACCAGATATTCACTTGCTTGCTCTCTCGCGTGTTTTCATAGATGCATTTTTTTGCCCTTTTAAAGATCATTTTCATTTTAATGGGGTTCAAAACTAATGTTACACTTTTAATTGTCATGAACAAACTTTCAATGGATTATTACATTTTATGATAAAATTAAAAAATATGCACCTTAGAATTACATGCCCTGCTACAACATTAATCTCATATTACACTTACTTATAAATAATTTCTACGCACAGGAAAAAAGAACATTCCATTAATCAATTTAAGTTAGTGTGTACATCATAATTTAGTCTGCAACCTCCACATTGTTGTTTTAGACCAAAGTTCACAACCCTGACAGAGCAAAACTAGCCTTGAAATTTTGAATGGCGCTTTCCTTTTCTTTTAGAAAATCATTTGTACTTGCCTGTAGATGGCGACATTGCTTGACAAAAAAAAACAACCCCCCCATCCCGCCCCCATATATATGTCAGACCAAAACTCTCCATTTGTTCTCCCTACCTGCTAGCTATTTATCTCGCTCTAATGATAGTCCTCTTCCACGCGCTTCCTAATTAAAATGAGACAACAGAGGTTATACATTCTTGTACGTTTCCACTTACTTCACGTATGAGTAAGTGCATGCAACTCCCACTTGATGCAGAATGGCTTTTCTCTCCTCTTTGAAAGGGACTATTGCACCTCAAGTGTCACAGCAATTGGTTGGGAAATTAAAACATGTTGATACAGTTGTAGTGAGGTGAGTGCCTCTTAGGACTGCAATTAACTTCTGTTTGGTTTTAAAATGATTTACATTTTTTTGGGTCCAAATTTCAAATCTAACCTTTCAATTAAAACCCGGATGAGTATACAATTCAGAGAAATCAAGTTTTGTGTCTGTGTACTGCACATCCATGAAGGATAGTGTTAACTTAGTATTATGCAATTTTGTATAGGTTCCTGAAATGTATTTTATACAGTTGTAAATGTCCAGTAGGATATTTACGTGTGAGTCACTCATGGGAGCCCAAGGTACTTTTGTGTATGGGAACATTAAACATAGTGTATTCAATGGAATGAGATGTAATTATGTTAAAAATGAGTAAATAGCATGTCGGTAATTTTTGCATGATTTTCGGATTCAAGTAAGATGAATTGCTCTATTTACAGTGTTTGCACTGTGAACCTTACAATAGATACAATCGGCTACTGTAACTGTGAATTCAAATTTTTCTGCATAGCACACGTGTCCCATGAGTCTTGTCCCTGATTGTTCCCCGACACTACAGTGAGTGTACGACTTATGCACTTTTCTCTTTATCAAGCTGAAGTCATAGTTTCCCTTCCATTCTTGGCAGATAAATGAAACAAATAGAAACGAAGGCAAGGGGAAGAAGCTCTTTAATTGAAAGAACACACCGAGTGATTGTGCTGAGCCCAGCTAGGGTCAGCATCCGGAGCGCTGCGGTTTTCCAAAAGTCTGGGGTGAGGGTAATGCCAAGGCAATGTGTGTTAAACTCTTGGAGAGAGAGCAGAAAGAAAAAAACGTATACGCTTGAGTCCAGACTTCCTAATCAGCTGAAGGGCCTTGATTCATCTGATGGGTTCAATGTGAGGGCCCTTCTCTTATTTTACACCACAACAGCCCTTAGCCCTTCCTCCCCCAGATAAACAAATACTGTTCTTTCTGCATACTGCATTTCACCCCTGTTGTGTGCTTCCATACTGCCTCACAAACAGATCTCAGCACTCCTTACCCTCGCCCTAACCTTGACCAGTACCTGCTAAGCAGTTGCAGCACCCTCAGAACAGCGATTAAAGGAAGCGACGCACTAGCGAGGTCGCTGACCTCCTCTCTTATCATGTAGCACTCTGACCCTTGAATTCTGAGTCCTCGACACCATTCCCTGACTTGCATGTCTTGCCACAACATGACCTCTGAAACAAACAACCAAACGAAAGGAGACGAGGAGGACCTTTTAAGCTTTCTTGACTTCATGTATACACCACTTCATGTTTTGTGATTCTCAAGCAAACCTCTCTGCATTTGCGCCTCCTGTAGCTGGAAAGGGGAAGAAGCCCTTAGTTAATCACCTTCTGCTCCCTTTCTCCAAGAAATTTTGAAACCTCCACTGGTTCTGAGTTTCTATTTTATTCAGACATGTTGTACCACTAACAGTCAGTAGGCAAAGTTTGCTCAACAAGAAGACAATCAGCATCAGCACTGCGCAAAGAATCTAGGTAGCACACTATGTGGGGACAATAGCCTCACACTAAGTAATAAATTCCCACAATATCTACGGAAATATTTTCAATATCAAACAAAGAGCAAAAATACACACACACAGAATCATAAATAGGGATTTGACTTTTGTCTTTGAAGTTGAAGTACTTAGAATTACTCGCCCATACCGAATATTGTAAGAATTAATGCCATTACATCTTCCAATTATGATGATTTTTTTTTTTACATTTTTAATCCAATATTGTTCAGAAACACAAAACAGCAACTTTTCTTGAATGTGGCCAAGATTCCACTCGACATGCCACAGCACAGGGTACCCTCCATCTGCTGTCAACTGGCTTTCATCTGATTGTCCCCCAGTACCCAAAGACAAGTCCAAAAAACACCAAATGCCACGTTACGCGTGAAAGAACTCGACTACCCCATGCACCATGCACATCTTTTCCGTTTACCTTTCCACTAGGAGGAACTGTAATGGAGATCCTTATCTAGGGCCTCACAAATGCTTCAGGTCAGAAATGACCATTCCCGATGTATTTCCTCTCTACTCCTTCTAGCTGTAATGGCTTAATGTCCCAGTACATTATTGCACTGGGGGCTTTTTGATCCAGCATATTTGTGGCTGCTTGCATGAGCATGCACAACGCCCGTTCATTTGACACTCATCCCAAAAGAACCCCCTCCTGGACGTTCCGTTGGCCTAGAAATCCTCATAGCAGATGTTATAAAGGTGTTAATTGCTGTGCAGACATTCATCGAGGGCACATACCGAACACGCTGATGTCTCTTTCTACCACAAGATGACGGGCAATTAGCTCTCATCACAATGGAGGACTTTCCTCTTGATCCTATGTTACAGACCATTGCTTGAGTTCACCCATTGATTCTGGCAACCCATTACAGAAAAGAAGACCTAAACGGCCTGAAAGAATGTCACTATTTAAGATATTACGCCAACAATCTGCTTTAAAGCATGCATATAAATTTAGCTAATGAAAAAAAATCGCGTCTTTAAAATTGATGCCGATAACGCGTTACAAAGCAACTTATAAAGTAATGCGTTACTTTAAAATGTCACCATTTTGACATGACTGAGATGTCATGTATAATCAATTCATAAATACATGAACAGCAGCCTCTAAATCATCGTACAAATCCTTTCACTGAATGCATTAGGAAGATCGTTGTCATCATTATTCTACTTTTTAAAGTTATTCCAATGGGTGGCATGGGGGACACATGAGCAATCGGGAATGGGTCCTTCACTGCACAGATATTGGTGATCTCTTTTACGTCATCCGAGCATGGAGTTCTGTTTGCGTGTGTAGATTTGAGAAAATCATTTTCCTCTTCTGCCATGTCAAAAGCTGTCAATGGTCTTCTCCTGCCTCACATTTAAGGGGAATGAGAAGAGCCGCTCTGACTGGGCAGGATTGATCACGCCCACAGCACCGCACACGTCTATCTTTTCGACGTGCTTGCCAACTATGCTCGCCCGTGAAATTACCAACACCAGTCCTCCTAGTAGAGTTATGTAAAGCGTCTAACAGTGGACCTTTTTTCACCAAGCTGTTTGCCAATTTCTCCGTAGCCATTTCCAGTCATGTGGAGTTGTACAATTTTGTCTCTGGTGTCTTTGGACACCTCTACATACAGTACGTGGAGTGGAGGTGGACTTTTAAAGGTGGACTAACAGGTCTTTGAGGGTCAGAATTCTAGCTGCTAGACAGGTGTTCCAATACTTCTTTGCAGCTGTATCACACAAATACATCATTAAAAAAAATCATACATTGTGATTTCTGGATTTTTCTTTTTAGATTATCTCTCTCACAGACCCCTCCATGATTTCTAAGTGGGGAACTTACAATATAGCAGGGTGTTCAAATACTTATTTTCTTCATTGTACGTACCAATTGTAGCAAAACCAATGAGACACTACTAGGTGTCAATGTCGCTCTACAAACACCTAATTAGGTGTTTGCGCTCCTTAAGCATTTGTAAAAGTGTTGTATTATTCAGTTGTTTTATAAATCTGTGATAAAGAAGAATGTCAAATGTTATTTCCAACCTTGTCTGTGCAGTTCATAATGGTTTCAGGATGGGACAATTTGATGGTAGAACAAATTAAAAATGTACAACAGATTTTGAAGTTTGGAGACTCCACTGTAATGTGCATCTAAACCCTGCAGCCGTACTTGCACAAGTTTCGTATTTACTTTCTTGACTGTGAAGCAGTCAGTGTGACAGCAGTGTATTTCTCATTTGGAAGTCAGTAATAATGTATAGCTTTGTATCATTTGAGAACAAGACTTCATAGCCATTTTTATGTAGTCTATTTTCACCCCGAGCTATCATCTCAGAAAAAAACAGCGTCTTTAAACACACTGTGCCTTGACATCTGCCCTCATTAAGAGCCCTGCACAACACTGGTACAGAAAGTAAATATTATAAGAAAACTGGGAGGAAAAAGAGGAAACAGCCTATTAGAGTCACACTTCCACTTCCCCGGATAGAAGCGGCAACTCTGAAAAGTAAATGAATGTCGAAAAAGAGGATGGAGTGGGAGCAGGAGACGGGAAAAGAGACATAGGGAGAGATGGGGCGACAGAGGAAGTAGAGGAAGAAGGCGGCGGCGGATGGCAGGCGCTCCTCAGCGGAGAGTCAGACATGGCATTTGGTGACAGGTGACAAAATCAAAAGGTCATGTCACTTTTAACTGGGAGTGCCTGTGGCCCACTGATTTCCCTCGTGCCACCCCGACACCGCAACGCTCATCTGCGCTCATCTGGCTGGCTCTCTCTAACTCTGCTAAACTAACTGGCAGAGAGGATGGCAGACAGAAAGACGGGCGATGAGCTGAGTTTGAAGCGGGACGGGAGCACCGGGAGCATCAGGAACGCCACTGCCGGATCCTCCCAGCCTCCTGTTTCATCATGTCTGCATGTTGCTTTCTCTTCATTTCCATCCATTTGTCTGACTCCCTTCATCATCGTGAACCTTTGTGACTGCCTGTGCTCTTTGCAAACACCAGCTCTTGGTGTCTGCCTCACTTTTAGCTGTTGTTTTGACGATATAGCGAGCCTGTTGTAGACTTTCATTTTAGAGATTGGGCTTAAATCCGACAGAAAGTGGGTGTTTATACAGTTGATTTAACATCCAGTGTCGATTCCAAAATTGACTAAAATATATCAAGACAGTCGCATCAAGAAAAGCCAAAAGGCGTCCACAAAGCCGAACAGTTCAGTTCAGTTAAGCTTGCCAACATTTGGTTTGGAGCAGCAGCCCTGATTTGTCTCAATCAAGGAGTGTGTATAATTTCTCCCGAGTGAAAACTGCATTGAGTATTCAGATAGTGGGACATCAAAGCAGCAAAGAGTTTTCAAACCTCCCACAAAGGGCAACGGAGGACAGCAGCTGCAGACATCCAAAATTTTCTAGCCCTTCGGCTTGACCTGACTTTTTATTAAAAAATAATACTGCACAGGATTTGTTCGAGAAAATAGGTGGTGATGATTCCTTGTTGATCCGTCAATATATGGCAATAGCCTTTTTTTTTTTTTTTTTTTACACAAAGACAATGTAAAATTGTCCCAGCAAAGTCATAACGTATCTGGTATCGATCTGTTTTTGCTGGGAATGCACAGTTAACACTTTTTTCCCAGCTGAGTGCTTTCAGTACATTTGAGTATTCACCCAGACCAAGTAATGCCATTACATCTTGCAATTGCAATGAAAAGGTTTTATCGTTGTCTAATATTGGTCAAAAACAAACTTTTTTTTAAACATGGGATGGGTATTACTCAAATATTTTTATATAACATGCCACTAGACACATTTTAACCAACAAAAACATACTTTTGTAACCGTCATCCCACTCATTAAATTTAAATATAGCCTGTGCAACAAGGCATTTCAGTTCTAAAAAAAAAAAAAAACAAGTGTGACAGGAGCGGGAGATGCGGCTTGAAAAACCCGGTTCTCTCCGGCAGCCTGCCGCCACAACTCCCGGAGTGGCTGCCTCTGTCGCCGACCGAGCGGAGTTCATCCATTTTGGAGAGCATAATTTATAGTCTGCTTTTCTGTTGTCCTAATTTACTTGAAAGTACCTCCAAAAGGCCAATATGGCTCCTACTCCACCTGCCAGGAATGTATACAGTATATCAGGTTGGTAAATCGGTATCTGTGTCGTAGTATCGGCTGATTTTTACCAGTTCAAGCATGGCTGTACAGTGTCGGCATCCTTCATCTATGTCTTTTACACAGAACCCAGCAAAATTGAATATATGAGACTGCATCTGATGTGATGGCAAGTATGGCACAGAGTGACTGTTTTAACCAAACTGAACTCTTCTGACAAACGAGAATGAGGCACGTTAATGCACATTATGTTGTCCTCAACGATCAGGAAATATGTCAGCAAATAAGCCATGAGGAAATATATCTTATGTTGAGTTTTCTCATTGGAATAATAAAGGCAGATCCTTGTGTTGGTTTTAATTAATAAGGAGCCATCCTTAACACCTAGCCCCCCATCCTCCATTCCCAGTTGTACAGGGCCCTCACCCCAATCTGGCTCCCTGCCGGGTAACCCTGGCTGGGGCAGTGCAGATGGAAGAGGGCCTCCCTCTGAGTGCCGTGCCTCTGACAGCTTGTGAAGGGCCCACATGGGTCGGCCAAGCCCAGCCAGCAGCCCCTTATCACACTCACAGCCCTCCCTCAGTCGGCAAAAGTGTGGCGTAGGCATTACGCACACACAGACACACGCACGGCCGAGAACTCATGAACAGTGCATACCAAGTAGGGCCTTGAGATCCCCCAGCCAGCAAGTTGGACCAACCTCGGCAGCTGCAGAGGTTAAACCCCCCTCTAACCTATCAAAGAAGAAAAGCAGAGGAGAGATGGAGGGAGGCACGGAGGCAATGGATAAAAAAGGAGGAGAAAGTATATCTTCATGTTCACTGGAATGTCTGCCCAGGCATCAATTCCCCCTGTGGCTGTCATTGGCAAGGTCAGGCTGGCAGATAGTGGAACGCTGCCTGCTTAGAGAGTTTTTTATTTATTTATTTTTTAAAGCAAGTTCACTGGTCAGTGTTATTGCTTGAGATACTTAAATACATTTTTGTGATTTATTTTCAATTTCATTTTGTTGCAATTTTGTTCATGCTATCTGATTGAAGAAGACTGTCTTAATTAGCCAAAAGCAAATTAAAGTTATACCCTAGAGAGACACTAGAGGTGCTGTTGTCCAATGAAAAGCTGTGCATATAAAGATGACGGTTTTTTTTTTCATTTCCAATGGAAAAATGCCCCTTTAATGTTACATTATTTTTTTGTACTTTATCCCAAATGTGTAAAAATATTTTTTTTGACATTCATTCAAGCTTTTTCACTCTAATTTCATCCAGCTATGCCTTTATGGACCTTGCTTGTACCGTACTGAAAGGCAAAAAAGGGCTGTTACCCCTAACATTGGGAGCAGTCGAAATCCAAATGTCTTCATCAGATGTTGAATTAATATTCAGTGTCTGCTACGGGTCAGCACAGTGGTAGAGTGGTAAGCATGAAGACCTCACAGTTCTAAGGGTTGGGGTTCAAATCTCACCTCTGACCTCCTCTAGTGTGGAATATGCATGTTTTCCCTATGAATGCACGGCTTTTCTGTCGAGTGCTCCTTCCACACTAATTCCCAAAACATCCACATCAAAAGGAAAGTAAGCACTATTTCTTTATGAATCGACAGCATTAGCTATCCATGATAAATATCATCTGTGAAAAAAAAATCTGCCATTTCTTAGTCTAATCTTGTGCCTTTAATTTCATACACAAGGAACCACAGAACCCCAGGAAAAACAGCCATTCAAAGATAGCAACCGTGACTTCCGATGTGCCAAACAGGAAAAAATGTTTTTATTTTTCAATTGCCAAACACTTCTTTTAAATCAGTGGAATACCTGGCATTTTCCATTGGTGAAAACTTGTGTGTGATGGTTGTTTGTCTACATATGCCCTCTGTTTGGCTCTCTTTTATGTTCGGCTGGGATAGGAGCTGTGACCCTAATGAGGACAAGTGCGACTGAGAATGGAAGGATGGGTAACTAAGGGGTCAATACTTTAATGCTGGCACATAAGGGAGGTAAAACTAGAACAGAAATGTAATTCTTTGAAGTCAGTGTTTTTAGATATCTTGTCATATTTCTGTGGCCTTTTTTTTTAAACTCTCAATGTCATTGTACTCACTCATATTGTTTGTCTATCCTGTATATTATCACCATGTTTGTATGAATTGATGGGGCATGGTGTAATCTGTGAGAACACCCTGCATCATCCCTGTATTATTTGAATAGGTTTGAATATGTTAATCTCCACCTCTGTCTATATTGAATTCACCATGGCAGCTCTGCAGGCAATGTTAGCTCGCTGTGATCCCGACGACGACTTTGGCTTTGAGGCTGCCGCCGCTGTAATGATAGTAATTCAAACAACACGATAATGGGGAGCGGGGTGGGATAAGCAGCCAAATCATATCATATAGCACACAGGTCTGAGAAAGAGAGAAGGAGTGAGACAAATAGAGAGGAGGATATTGTGAATTCAGAGGTAATTTATATTCCCCCCTTAGTAAGACAGTAGCTTGCTTCAGCCTGCGCGTTTAGCCGTGGCAATCTTCAGGGCAGATGACATGTTCTGTGCCTTTTTATTTATTAATTTTACACCATCTCGTCGCAGGAAACATGACGTCTCTGCGTAACCAGAGGCGATGGAGGAGCGAGCAGAGCGGAGAGCAGAAGGAGACAAACGACTCTATCATTCTCTCTGTCTCTCTAGGTCATGCTTCTCCAGCTCACTCATGCTCATTCCCTTTGTTTAAAGTTTGGAGTGTGTGCCAGGCGTGCCCCTCTAAAGCCTCTGTGTGGAGGAATCCATTATGTTTGTATTTTGGCACGGATGAAAGGATTTGGGTGGAACCGTGATGACTTTATAAACAGTTATAGCTCATTTGTTTGAGGAGCCAGAAGGCTTTCATATTACAATAACTTTTCGACAAATTTTGCCGTAGCTGAGAACAAGACTTCCTTCTCTGGTATTTATATAACGTAGTACTGAATTTATTCTGTGCGGATGCGAGTAGTCAAGCTCATTTGTCAAGGGGGTGACGGCATCTCTGTGAAGTGGGAATTACCCGCCGCTATACAGTTTCAATAAGGAGTGCCATTCATACACCGCCTCACTTTGCCCCGCTGACTGGGAGTTATTGATAGAGCGGGTATACACACATGCTCAAGTACACGGCGCACTATTGACTCTACCCACTGCTGTTCTGAACTCCTCTTTGTTTGTGTGGGAAGCTGCATTTACATAAGAGGCTTATGTCAGCTGCCACATAGTTTGCTCACTTACTTCAATGAAAAACAAAAAGGACAAAAGCTATTGTCCCTTTAAGTCATGATTTTTGGATTTCTCCAAGCTGGTGTGTGCGCCGTTCAGAGAGATGTGGGGGCGATGAGGCCAGTCAAAAGGTTTGATGGGTTTTCCAGCACTGAATGCAGCACGACAATCTGGTTAGAGGGGGTGGCAACTCAGACGCTTGTTTGTTTACTAAATTGCGGGCCATTACACAACCTCGCATTTTTGATGGGAGATTGATAAATTATTGACTGCAGGCTTGGAAAACAATTGGAGCGGTGATTCATACATGCATTCATGCATCAGGGTTGGGGTTAGGGACTATACTTTAGCCTTGTTTCCATTTACTTAATTCTTTGTTTGCTTGTAATGAGAGAGATTACCTATAAGTACACAACTCTTAAGTTTTGTTGTTTCCATGCTTACTATGGGACTCAGGATGTTGTGATCATGTCTTCTTCAATTTCTCAGTGAATACACTGTGAAGTGGTCCCCAGCAATTTACAGGGGTTGTGGACTGCCGGGCCAGACTGCAAATACTGAAAATCCGCTAATAGGCAAAAAGCCTCAGTGTGGTCTCGTCTGTCTAAAGGGCATACTGCCTGAAGCAATGTAGCTTATCAATACACATTTTGGCAAATCCCGATCAAGTGATTTCAGTGACCATCGTTTTTCGTATTTCTTCCTTTAACAAAAGAACCTCATGCATATTGTTGCAGATGTTCCTTTGTTCTTGTCCTTGTTTTAGCCACAAAAAGGTGACCTACTCCACATTTGCTTCCATTTTTACTTCCTGTACACATCCCAATAGTTTTTTCCATATGGAGCGTTTGACGCATACATCAAAATGGAGAGGTAGAGTTTACAGGTGAATATGGAGGCCAGTGATCTCAGAAAAGACCAAACAAAGCTCTCCAGTCACTTCCTGCTGAATAGTTTCGAATGCTTTTGTGCAAAATTTGATTTACGTGGATGAATGCATGTTAATCCTCTGCACATTGAAATTCTTTACCAGAGCATTCAAGTGTCAACATATTGGAACAATAGAATGTTTCTTAAGTTAATAATTATTTCAAACTCATTTTTGAAGCTTGACTGCAAATGTACCAAGACATTTTGGGCGGACAAACATTACTTTCACTCGTAAAATGCGGGACTGTCTAATTTATCACTTCCTGCAATGTAAATTGTTTTATGCCTCTGATTTTGTTTTCTTTTTTTCTCTACAAGCAAGCAATGGAGGATCTGATGGAGGACGAGGATGAGGATTTTGACAAAGATGACAGGGTAATTATTCCCTTTCAGGAATACAGTTCTGCGAACACACACACACACACATGCACACAAATAAAAATACGTACACGTACTGCCTCAGGGCGGATGCAGGTTACTTGTCGACAGGGAACTCGGGAAGATGTGAGAAATACTATGTTTTTTCCTCACCCCTTCTCCTCCCTTGCTTGGGGCACAAACTCATGTACAAACATTGTATAGCCTTTTAACCTTTTTGACAGCGCATTTCTCGCCTTTTATTCTCCTGCAGTGTGTTCTGCTCCAGTCAAGTTTGGTCCACTATCCCTCTCCCACCCTGCCTTTAGCATGTTGGTGGAATTACATTACTACCGTCATGCTTCAGTTCTGTTTCCTGAGAACATGCACCCATACAAAGTGCTTAGTTGGCTATTTAGGTCCATTCAGTGGCCCTTTATGTCGCAATAAAACAGCATCTGGGCTTGTCCAGACACTATCAGGTAACAACAGGTGGCTGCTTTACTGGCTCTGGTCGTTTACACTGCAGGAACAGCTACTGAAACAAATGCCATCAGATAGATTACAGTAGTTGTTTAAATGGAAATTGAAATGCGGGAGCAGCTGTGTTTCCATTGTCCATCTTGTGCTGGAGATACATTTCAATTTGATACCATGGAGTGAAAAGAACATACAAAATAAAGAAGGGGAACCCTGAAAGAAAAGTAATGGAAGCCTTCAAAAGTGCGCAAAACCTGGGAAGAAAAATTGGACAAGCTGTTAGTTGATGCCTTAAAGCCATAATTCAGCAATGTAAAGGTTAGTAGGCTAAGATGTAGTAATTTGCATGTTTTTATTTGGTAATCTATTTGGTGGGACAAAACTCTCGAGGTTTGTAGTGGTAATTGTAAAGCCCTTTGACCAGGCAATTTGATATCTGGAAATGATTTTGCCCCGAGGATATTCTTTATGCTGAATTTACTTTGAAAATCCCCACATGTATCCTTGTATTCTGCTTATTTGGTGTTGCAAGTTCAAGTTGGCGACAAAAGAGTTAAAAAAAAAAGCCACACAAAAACACACACACACACAGTGCAGATGGTCGAATTGTCGTCCCAGCAATAAGTCAGGCAATCAGTCAAGCAGCATGCCAGTTGGCTGACGAGGATACGTGAGCATTACATCCTCTCCATGGTTGTGAAGTTCCAAGGCTGAAAAGGTGGTGAGCACTGATTGAAGACATGCGCTAAGCAAACTTCAATCTTTTCTTTGTCTGTGTACCATCACGGCAGTATATTCCCTACCTCCTCTCAGGAAAAAATAAAAGAAAAATACAAGCAAATGAAAAGCAGAAGATTATACATTCTGTAATACATTGGAGACTTTCATATTGAAATGAGGTCCGGCAGCATCTTCTCCGGCCTCCTTCACATTTTGGTGCCAAACTGATTTATTCCGCAGGCCGTGCTCTCTGTGCTCACCGGCGCCTGGGACGCCGGATAGCACAGCAGCCACAAAGGCTACAATTTGCCAACTCTGGCTTCATACGTTTTGATCTATTGCTCCCTTCAACTGCTAGCATTTCATTTGAGCTCTAGGGAAGTTTAAAGGGGGTATTTTCCCCTTTCTTTGCCTATATCTCGCCCCCTGTTTGCTCCATCCATCAATTGATGCTTCTCCTGCATGTTTTTGCCTTCATCCTGACAAATAGTCTCTCTCTGCCGCCGCTACTCTATCACCTGGTTAAGTGCAGAACAAATTCAAGACCTAACAAATTGGTCTTTTACATTCGATAACAGTCTTTTTTACATCGGGCATTGGATGCAGCTTCAGACAGTTTGACAGCCTTTGAAAAGCCTGTCAATGAGGCTCCTTTTTATGCTGCAGGCCAATGTGAGCAGAGATGAGGGAGAGTGAAAAGGAGAGAGTGAAAAAAGATTGATAAATGTGCCAAAGACTCATTTTAATTGAACTTGAAGCACATGTTGCAAGTACGCACAATTCATCCCAGATGTTTACTCCAGCCATGTGCGCCACAAGGCAGCTATTAGCTGGATAACCTTTGCTCCAAAGGCTAAATGGGGTATTACATGGCCAAAACCCGGAGCACCTGTTTTTCATTGTGCAAAAGACCCCTACAGCCTGGGATCACATTGTGTTTTGACTGATGAGATTGCAGGGGAAACATGCAAATTGACTTTCTTCAACGAGAACAGATATTGGTCACTTCAGATTAATGAAAGTCCAACAACTCGACAAATTTAACAAAGTTTTTACAGTCAAACCAGGCTTACATTGTGGGTATAAAAAGACTACACCTGTTGTATAGGAAGCACATTTTTGACCAAGATAAGTCAATACTAGACTTACATTAACGTGACCTATAACGAACCGTACTGAAGAATTTTTTTCAATCTTTTCAAGAGGTGAAGTCAAAATAAACAACTACAATCATGAAACACACCATTTTATTAATGGGATGTGGCTTTGTTCAGAATTAGTCACATTTCACCACAGTTTTGGGAGATTTTTTTATGGTCTGATGAAGCCAAGGGTGAGCATTTTGGCCATTATGCCAAAAGGTACAGTATGTTTGGTGTAAACAACACTGCTCATCCCCAAAAGAACACCAAAGTGCACCATGGTAGTGACACCATCATGGACAAGCGCAGTTTTTTAGTTTGCCTTTGACAAGGTAGATAGGTCAGAAATGGCAGTCACTGCTAACACAAACCCATCAGGCATCTGCTAAAAAACAGGAAGAAAAAAAAGTCAGAAAAGCCTAAGAGAACAGCTAATCTTCATCAGAGGCACTTTAAATGGAATTAGGGTTTTGGCTGACATGAGTTTGAATGGGATTGCATAAGTCTGAACTATACCCCTCCCCAGTTATAGGAGTGTGCACATGTGTTTGATTTCATTTAGGTTGTACAGGTTGTAGGTCAGATAAATTTTGCAAAACATTTTGAAACAATGCTGTATATTCTGGTGGTATTTTCTTAAAGCTCAAAAAACCTGCCATTTCAACAGGAATGTGTAGCCCTTTTTATCTCCACATAAAAATAATAACATCTTCCGTGGTGTATGTCGCTTTTGTTCTATCTTTTCAAAGTTGGTGTGTATCCTTTAGACTTGGTTCCGATCCATAATACATTTAACAATATATGATACACTACATACTGTATTTAGGGTTTGTTATTGAATCTATATTTACATTGTTCATAAGGAGTTATTCATTTCCCACTTTACATTATATACCATAACAGTTCAATATACAGCACCTGAAATAAGTATTTAACATCAGAATCAGCTTTATTTTGACTGATTTATTCTGACTATTTTTGTCATTAAATATACTTCCAAAAGTGCTATTGAAAATTTCACCAGATGCTGAGAACAACCCAAATGATCCATACAAAGACATTTGAAAAAAAAAAAAAAAGGATCAAACATTAAGCTGTGCATAAAATGTGAAATAACACAGAAAACGTGCTGTGTACATAAAGAAACGGAGGTGGAAAAGGCATTGGAAAGCCAAGACAACCGCTAAAACCATTAATAATCAAACAGCAATTCTGCCCCTTATTAATGTAAATGAATTACAACTTGGCTTTGTCCTAATTGATGACCTACAAAAAGGTTTTAAGGTGTGAGTCAAGACACATCTCATGATGGTGTCTCAAGACCATCACAAACTAATTGTTGTAAAACATATCAATGTCATTGGTTGGAGGCGCATATCTAAACTTTTGAATGTTGCATTGCGCAAGGTTGGGGCCATAATACGTAAGTCGAAAGGCAATCATACCACCCTACATTTTCCTCAATCAGGTGCCATTGCTGTACTCCATTGCTAAATAAAAATCACATCAAAGCTATTTTAAGATTAGCTGAACAGCATTTGGACAAACTAGCGAAGTACTGTGAGAAGGTAATCTAGTCGGATGAAAGCAAAATTGAACTGTTTGGACGCCATATCGCACAACACGTTTGGAGGTGAAATGGCACTGGACATCACTCTAAAAACACCACAGCGACAGTAAGGTTGGTTAGCGAGAATATGATGGATTTGGGGCTGCTTCTCACCAAATGGTACTGGGAAAGTTATTAAAGGAAGAGTAAATGTGCAAATGTACCAAGACATTTTGGGCGTGTTCAATACTTTTTCCCTGTGTTATTTCACATTATTACACACATCTTAATTTCCAAGTTCATTTTTCTACTTTATTTTTTAATCTATGGATTACTTGGGTTGTTCCCATCATCTGGTGAAATTTTCAGGTCAGTAGCATGTTTGGAAATACAATAAATGAAAAAAAAAAAGATGACGTGTTAAATACTTATTTCAACTGGTGTATGTACCTTTGTGTGACTGCAGGACAACGGAAACGTAGCTTTTTGCCACAAAACATTCATCTGCAAGACCTACAGAGTGCAGCGTTGTTTATACCTGAGGGTTCTGTCACCTGCTGGTGCAGCACAGGCTTGGGCATTTCTGTTAACGTCCTCGAGAGCTATTTGTGTGTGTGTGTGTGTGTGTTGAGTGAAACAGTTGTCTCCCATATGAGGGAGGTAAAGCAAGCGAAAAAGAGAGCAAGAGTGAGGGAGAGAGGAGATTACCCTCACACGGTTGACTGGTCACTGAAGCGCCTGTGCACCGCTCAGCTAGGCTCCACTACCCTCAGGAGGACTTGACACAGATAAGATACACACTGCAATCATGTCCTGCTCACGGGCTTACTGCTCACTGCTCTCCTTGTCTCTTTTCTCCATGTCTATCTAGCCGTATCACACACACACACACGCACGCACACACATGCCGCATCCACATTTCTCCAATGCACCCTCATGTTCAGGACTAACACTGGGTGAAAGATGGCGAGTATTTATCAATATTCCTGATTTATAATCCCCATTTCTTTATCCAATGGAATATTTTGGCAGAATTCTATGAATGCACGCACACATAGTACTACGAGTCAATATGGTATAGCTACACACAGTACTGTGCAAAGATCTGTGGCACCATTAGATTTACCATTTGCTATACTGGTACAACCTTGTGTAAGATGACTTCATAGCACTCATTTACTAGAGCCCAGAGTGGATGGACAGTTAGTATTTGCTAAGTTAAAAAATAAAAACCTTTGTGCAGTGTCACATCTGATTGTGTTGGTTCAACTACTTGTTAGTTTTACTATATGGATGCACGTTTTACCACTTGCAGGTGATTCTACTCTAAAATTTACACCCACCTTCTATAATCACAATGCCAAGTTATCATTTATATAGCACCAGGACAGCCATTCCACCCCCCTGCTGACATATATAGTTTATTTATATTTTTTTTCTAGTAGAATAACAGCTTACAATTGACTGATGTTTAAAGAAAAAAAAAGATGTATGGTAAATTCATTCATATGCCAAAACAACAGTTGGCTCTGTGACGTAGGTCAGTGTAGCCAACCACAATACCCCAAAGAGGTACTGTATATCCCAGAAAAGACACAATAGCATAAATGGTCCATTGAGGAAAAGGGCAAGCATAATTGCCAACTGATTGCAAAGTGATTTTACTTCAAAAATTTTCTTGAAAAAATTAAGGGACCACTGCAACAATTAAATTAAGGATAGATTTCGGCGCCAATCCTGATTTAATGGATAATTGTCACAATCATACTGACGTTTTCAGAGGATGACCTAAACTTTTCATAGCTTCTTTACGTCACTGTGAAGATTTGTTAGCATGATATTTGCTGACATAAACTTTTGTTGCAATCTCTTTCAAGGGATTTTACAATATTCCCCCCCAAATAACTTTTTGTCACATTTGTTAACACAGTCACTATGATTTGACAGGCGAACATGAAAAATATGAGCTTGGTCACTGATGATGTAGTCATACACACACCTGGCTTTGGTGCGGACAGCATAGGTTCAATTTTCGCTCAGTGATGGTGTCGATATGCGCTCTGCGGATGACTGGCGGCCAGTTCGTGGTGTACTCTGCCTTTCATCTGAAGTTGGCTGGGATAGACTCCGGCACTCCTGCGGCCCTTGTGAGGATAACCGGCTTGGACAAATTTTAGGGCACGCATTGATAAAATAAAACTTAAATTGATAACATTTAGTGTTATAGACACACTCCATTAGGCCTGCCCCCGCAGTACATGATGCAGTCAAACCTCTATGGATTGCATAAAAAAGATTTGCTGAAACGACTCCACACATTGAGTGATTGTATTTATGGATGCCCTGAATAGCGAGCCTGTATACACAAATGATGCTGTAGAGACAGTATATTATACTTTATTACATTTCTTAAACCATAAAAAATATACTAATATTATGGATAAGCGGCTTGGAAAATGGACGGATCGTAGTTAAAGGTCAAGTGTCATCCCTATAAACATTCTAAAATAGATATTGTAATGAAAAATACATATAACATGATTCACTTTACGAAAAAATAAATGTGAGCGGAGAGCGCATCATCCATGCGCAAAGTTGCAGAAATGTCATTCTACGACATCCAAGTGGTCGCCATATTGGCTGCATCCTCTGTCCGTGATGCCACCCGGACATTCGCCAATGAAAAGACGCAGTGCACCCTACTATGGGAGACGAACACACCCCTTCTGACACGGAAGCTCTTTTCGAAAAGGAGAAAACCACACAACCGAGTGAAGTTACCGGGGCAGTATTACACTATTGTTTCAAGCCATATTCAGATGATATGCGATCACGGCCAAACCGTCGCCCCGTCCGATCCACTTCCGCGGCGGAGATGAGCTATTTTCAGTGTGAGTGAAAGAATTAATACAGTTTAGGGCTGTAAAATGAGACATTCTGTCGATGTGCGCCGGCGATTTACATTTTAACTCGCAGCAAAAACAGTGGCCGAATGATCTGCCCCTCACAAAAATATTAGCCAAACCATGCGCACTGCATGAGAGTTCAGTCACAATCACAATTTGTTGTAAAGAAGCCGGGTTATCTTCTGTGGCAGCAACTTCACAGGATCCAGCCCTTCTCACCCAGTTCCAGTCACAGCACCAGGCGATCATTCAGATAGCAACACGGCATAATGTAATTGCACTAAAGAGAGTGCCGGGAATTACATCACCCTTCAGTGGAGAGAAAAAAAATGCGATCGTGACTGAAATGTTCCGGGGAGGCTATTGAGCTTGCAGTGCAGCCGGGTTGTCCTCTGGTGTCAAGGGGTCCCTGCTGGCATAATGGGACTCCGCATTCTTTTCTTCTCGCTGCCTGTGAAGGATGAAAAGCATTCTGCTGTAAAAAGATGCTATTGACTTTTCCGCTTCATTTTTCTCATCCAATCTCCATCTGTTTTTCTTTTTTTTTTTCTTTGACGTTCTGCATAGACACGGGTTGAAACTGCATTTTAATCATGTTTTGCTAATAGTGGAAGGAATGGAAGGGGAGAGAGAGGAGGGTGAAAGAGATGCGCTGGAGCACCGTCCTTCTATGCAAACTATACACCATTGTTTGTTTGTTTCTCCCCTTTGTCACACATGCAGACATGAGGGGGATCTTTTCTCACCATCTCGATTCCCTCTAGACACATTCACGACTTTGTCTTCTTCATCTCATTTTTATACTCGAGCTTTTCCCTTTAGTTTGTAGGCTTGGTAAAATAAGATGAAACCTTTTCTTTCTTTCTTTCTTTCTTTCTTTTACCTTCCCATGAGGAGTTTGTTTTCTCGCTATGTTTGTGTGTTGATTTTTTGTTAGGAGTGAGTTGTGAGTAGCAAACTCCTACAATTTTTTTGTTGAACACATTAATTGCAAACATACGTTGTAAATGCAAACAGAAAGAATGTGCGCTTGCTGAAAGGGTGGACATCATTGGCTAATGTTAGCATTTAATGACACCATTGTGAACTTTTAAATTACTATTCTCTCTCTATTATACTATTATGAAAAATATAAGATACATGGTGAGAGTGACTATCTCGTAATTTGGTATAGACATTAAAAACCATTTAGGCTACTTTTTTTTTTTAAATACATGATCATTCAACCATTTATTACACACACTAGTTAGTAGAGCGTTTTGTGGGACACCAAAATCATTGCATTGGCATGTGTGAAATTTTTGGCCACTTACAGTGTATGTATAAAAAAATTCGAATGAGGACACCCACAGGCACTGAACATGAACATGCTGAACATGATTTTATTTGTGTTTAACAACATCCCAACTTCATTGGAATTGGGGTTGTACAGTAAAAGCAGTTAAACGAATGTTGTTCGTCTTAGCTGCAGGACGATTCTCAAACCTGTAGCCATAGCTTTACACCGTCATTTGTTTGATTAGTAAAGACAAATCTGACTGTAATCTATCCATAAGGACTGTAAACCAGAGGCCGGGGACGACAGCCGTGATAGAAACCATATCCTCGAGGATATGTTGTCTTCCTGGCACTTTGAGTGGATGCTAGCAATGATGGTAAGTGGGCATGCGTGTGGTTTACTCCACTATCTGCTACTGACTCCTGATGGTGTGCGTCACTGTCTTCTTGGGTTCACTGTCGGTTCCTTTAAGACTGTCTTGTCGGGTTTTACGTACCTGTCCCCTCTCCACATCAGTGTTGACCACCCACCCTCTTGCACGTTCTGAACTTAACCCCGTCCTGCCTTGGGGGCTTCACTGCTGCCTGTTCTTTAGGCTGATAGGGGGGCACTAGTGGGGCCTCTAGCATGGCAGTCCGCTCCTGTCTTTTTACTTACTTACTTCCCTGTAGTATTGCAAGGTGACAGCTGTAGATTGAAGTGTGATAGTGTGTTAACTGTTCTCTGTCTGTGGAATTGTAGGCTGTGAGGCGGAGTATTTCAGGGTGACTTTGGGAGTAACTCAAGCTAACAGCTGCTTTTCTTTTACCGTTGAGGGGGACACACCACACTTATTGATTCACATCAGCAGAGTCAACAAAAATCTGACATTCAGTCCCACTGTGGGGGGGTATGTTGATACTATTGTAGCACTATTGATGGGAAAGAAAGGATTATGTTGGTAGAGCTTTTGAAACACAAAAATAGCATTCTTCACTGAACTGAACCAAATGTATATTCAAACTAATGCCTCTTCCCCACCGCATGCTATATGCTTTACCTGACTCGCCTCACAAGTTTTGAACGCTAAAGAAATTTTCAAGTTGACTTCCATTCGGCTGGCGTGTTGCGGTGGATCCCTGCATCGAGCTTCTGCCTAGGACCGGGATTTTAATCTCACCCCCGCCTGTGTGGAGTTTGCATGCTCTCCCTGTGCCTGTGTGGGTTTTTTCCTGGCACTCCAGTTTCCTTTGACGTCCCAAAAGCATGCATGGTAGGTTAATGGAAGACTCTCAATTGCCCATAGGTGTGAATGTGAGTGAGGGTGCGAGTGGTTGTTTGTTTATATGTGGCCTGCGATTAGCTGGCAACCAGTTCAGTCTTCCTCCTGCAAAGATAGTTGGGTTAGGCTCCTGCACTCCCGCAACCCTTGTGTGGATAAGCACCTCAGAAAATGGATTGATGGACTTCCATGTGATGAAAGTCAAGTTGAGGTCCATTAATCAATGACATAACTGCTTCCTCCTCCCCTGCTTCTCAACCAAAGTCAACCGGGATAGGCTCGATCCTGCAACCCTGAGAAATAGTGGTACAGAAAATTGATGGATGAATGGTTCTAAAATATTGATCCCACTCAGAACTGAAAGCAAAAATGGAATAAAACATAGTTGTGCACCATTTACTTTAAACAGGAACATTTGCAATAATGTATTATCACAAATGTTATTTTTTTTTAATCATGCCAGGACAACTTGTTGGTGTTGAGATAAAGTTATGCCATGTCATTGTTTGAAAAATGTGTGACAAACGGGAACAGGTGGCCATAAGTTAATTAAGAACCCGCAAGCTAAACTTCCAGGGGCTTGTAGTCCCTCAGTACCTGAAACATACTATATGTAGACAGGTTCCTAGGCATTTGGGGGATTTAAGCGTGCTTGTGAGTGATTTTTCTTAAAAGTTGCCAAAGAACATTGCACAGAAAATCCCCATGCTCATTACGTCCTATGTTTACTTCCCGGCTGTTATTGTTCTGAATTACATACAAGAGCAGCTGAACCAACTGCACTTTTTCACTGATGAACTATGCATCAAAGTGCTCGAAAAGACATTCGCTCCACTGGAGGTGAGGAGTTCCTGTGTGCTCTCATGCACCCAAAGCGTACCTTCACCGAATGGGACGCACTCATTCTCCCGTGCGTCTCATTGGACAGAATGTGGAGCACAACACTTGACAGCAGTGTCGTCTGGATTTGAAAGTCAGACGTGTTAGCAGGCAACCGCCACCTTTTAACAAGAGTCATAAATCTGTAATGAGCACAGAAGATGCATATTTTATTTACTTTTTTGAAGACGTGATCCCTTCACTTCGTACGAGTGCACTCTTGCTGTTTTTTTTTCTACCCAAACAATATTTAAGACAGCACATTTTTAAAGCTATTTTTTCCCTTTTCTTTTTTTTGGTTAATATAGTATGTAATTACAAGCAAACAAAAATCAGCCACTTGGGACTTAAATTGATGAAGACAAAAAACAATTTCATTTTTAACAGGTGAAAGCAACAAAAGCAATAACTCTGTGGTGCATTCTGAGAGCTACATTACAGAATAAATTTTTGTTAGTTTTTGACACAAAATATTTTTTAAAATAGCCATCTCTGATAATGAAATGATTCCATGGGAAAAATGTTGAACATCACCAAAAGCAGTGGAATCATATACAGAAAAATAGGGACCACAATCCAGTCTTTGTATTTGTATTACTTAAAAAGTATATTAGCCAGTTTAATATGTTGAATGTCTAATATAATGATTATATCTATATTTCTTCCTCATGATAAAATTAAATACATTTGACGCAGCAGTTCAGCTGTTTAACGAAATAACATGATTATCACATTTTACCATTTTTTTAAGTCCAAAAATTGTTGTCACAAAACGTAGACGTGAAAGCAAGCACACAATTGCCTTTCTTTTACTTATCAGTTTGACAGCATATGTCAACAGGGAGTGACAAATACAGTAAATAGGAAGTGCATTTTGGCTGTTATTTGGATAAGTGAACTGTGTTGAACTTTGCACAGCATGTTCAGGGAGTTCACGCTTAAAAAGATTGATAGTGAAACAACGTAGCTTTATATCATTTTTGACGGCGAGCTATCATTGTTCTACCCTACAACAAGTAGTTTTGGTTGAATAATTCTACGTTTCAATCAAGCCCTGGCAGAAACCTAAAGATGGCTGCACAGTTATAGATGGCCCAAGAAAGATGGTGCAGAACACTAAAACCAGGCCAGCAGAAGACAAAAGTAACCCATCCATCACAGTCAGCCTGGCTCCATGCAAGAAGGACAAGCAAAGGAGACTGCAGTAGCAGGGGAGCAGAGGTGAGGGCGTCTAGGGGAGAACGGGGCAAGGTGGGTGCTCTTTGGGTTCATGTCCACGGGAGGTGAGAAAAGGGAACAAGCACAGAGGTCGTGGGGTGTTTGTCATTATGTGTGGGTGTTGCTGTGCTGACCTTGAAAGTGATGGAGTGGATGCAGTAGTGGAGGTGATGAGCGGCCTCACAGGGACACAAACTCACTCTAAGGCCACATAAACAGAACATATTTAACTGATTTGAAAACTTTTACTAAAGGTATCTCTCTTTTATCCCATGGTGACATTCCAGAACGGTGGACTAAAATCTGCAAAGTGGCAACCGTATTTTATCATTTGTATGCATTTTGAACCTTTATGCATTATGCCTGTACAAAATATGCATGTGAGATTCACATATTATTTCTGTCCACTTTGAGTCGCCATCCTCCTGTTCTAATCTACACTGTAGTATTTGTTACTTTTTTTGTTTTTGTTTCTTTTGTGTTTATCCATCCTTTGTAGGAATCAAAAACATTTTTGCAGTATCTTTAACTTGATGTTGAAGTGTGGCGTACTTTACTGTTAGTCCACACGGTAGTCTTCCCCCTTTTCCAATTCCTTGCGCTTGTTTCTGACTGGCTAAAATAGCTTTATGGTTAGAGGTTATACTGCCTCCTGTTGCTTTGGCATGCACTTGACAGACATGTCATGTGCCCTGATCTATTATTTATTACGTCTTTCGTGTGGACAGTGTTTTGGGACTATAAAGCAGGCTGAATTGTTTCTAAAAATACCAATGTAAGTGTCGACATAACCCTACAAAACTTTGTCTTGAGAAGAAGTCAAACTCGTAAGTTCCCACTTCTTTCTGTCTCTCCCTTGGCTCCTGTCTTTAACTTGTGTGTATATTTATCCATGCTGTGGGCAGGGAAGAGGTGAAGAGACTAATTACTTGTGTCGAACTTTGCCTGTGCCTTGTTCACCTCCAGCAGGAAGTCCTAACCATAGTTTGACTTTGGCTCTTATGAAATATACTTTTTTTGTCTCTTTATTTCCCTAACCATCACTTTCATCCATTTAAGCTTTTCAAATGGACATTGCCTGCCATAAAAGGTGTGAACTCAATGACATATGCAAAGTCACTGTTATGTGCAATAATCAGGCACTAGATTTGGAAATCATGCACTTCTCAGCTTTACTCACCAAACAAACATGCAAAAAAAAAAAAAAAGTAATATTTTTCTCAGCTAGAAATCATTTCTTCTCTCTCAACAAAATCAAAAAGGAAGCCGTGAGTTGCCCTCCGGGAGCCACATATTAACATTCTGTCACGTTTCATTTGACATTTCAATTTTTATAGTATGAGAGGAAAGAGAAACAGGTGCAATTTTAGCACACCAGTCACGTTTTGTTCAGACTAATCATGCAGTGTCAATGGGCTACAGTATACTGTATGCTGTTGTATTATATCTCTTTTTTTATATCATGTTCATGCTACAAGCCAACGAGAGAACAATAGGGTTTTTAGTCAAAACAACTCTTAAATTGGCTTTGTGCTTCCATCCAGATATAGGACAGATATTTGAGTCCATCGTAATTGACTTTGTCCTCAGTGTCCGCGCTTGTTTGGCTCTAGGCTTTAGGTCAGTGAAGGACAAAACGCCTTTGCAAAGTTTTCAACCTTTTCAATGCATGATAATGGTAGAGAGGCTCCGCACACGACCGCGTTGCACAAATTTCCTTTGCTAAATATTTAATCAGGTATTTGAGTGAGTTTCCCACAAGTCACTTACCCTGACCTAGCTGTTTCTGTGTACTGTATGCCTTCCTGCATCCACATCACTTTAACGAGCCTGCTTCATCTGTCCTCCATGATGAGAGCACTCGCACGGTGAACCAGCCCTGCCGCACTTCCACGCACAGTGGCTCTGCGTTCAAGTAATGCCTCAGAATTCCTGTCACACTTTCAAACATATGATGCAAACATTGGACACAAATCTCCCACCAAAGGATTGCTCGGTATTTCTCTTCCTTGCCCAATGAGAGATAATTGATGGCAAGGATTTTGTGATTCCCGTAGCAAATCGGGACTTTCTCTCAGTGCAGTTTACTAATCAGATTTTTCCACCAGGCTTTGATTTACATTCAATGACCCAACATTATCTTATATTAATGTAAGAATTGTCATGCACGTCTCATAATGTTGTGAAATAGACAATACAAGAGACACCAGAGTGCCGTTCTACAATACTCTACTGCAAAATGTAATGGCAATAATAAATTATATACAAACAAATACTCGACTTTACACCTATCTAACCAGATCGGTTTTGACCATTAATTTTATGCAGATTGATTTCGATGTAATTATTTGCTGATCGGTTCCGTAAAAGATACGTATTTTGCATCGAGTTTGTGTATGTTTGAATCCGAAAGCTAGTTTATTTTTTGCCTTGTCACGTGTCTTGTGATGTAGTACTGCAAATACCTGACGGCCAATGACATTTTTTAAAATATTGTAGGTGAAAAAACATGTCAGCAGTGTGGGAGTCTTGCGCAATGAGACAGACAACACATACTGTAAGCCATTGGCAATCTGTGCAAAAATGAAGTACCTCATGGGGAGAATACAGCAGACACCTGAAGAATGTACACAAGGAAGGAATGTACACATGCCTCAGTCACCAAACGGACGCTGATGCAAACAACACTAAACAACACCTGTGGGATAGTGAGAACGTTAGACTTGGCATGCCATCAACAGTATTTGTTAATGTAGAGTAATAGGAGTACTGTTTTACCGTCAGAGATTTGATTTGATTTTCTTTGCTGTTGTTAAAAGTAAGTTTACTATTATTGTCATTATTCTGAATTGGAATCTCTATTAATTGTAAATATTGCTTTTATCATATACGGCATTACTCTTCTGTACTGTACTGTACTGTACTTGTAATATGTTGCTTATGCTTGCTATGAGCTGACAGCAAAGAATACATATCCTACTTACAAGAGACAAAATAATTTAGATGGAATGTTATTTATTTCAATGCAGTCACAAATCTGTAGCTCTCCGACTGAGCTGGTAGTTACTATAACATATCGCCACAACACATTGCACATGAACCTGCAGTTGGAGTCCATTAAAATGCACAATGCTCCACTCGTGAGGCGGGGTTATTACACTATCTGTCGGAATGATTCAAGCTGGCGCTATCGTCTCAGGTGCCGGGATTTGTCACATCTGCCGAGCGCGACTGCCTACACTTTCAGCCAAGTCATATCGGAGCAGCGCTCAGTTGATCAGCTTTGTCTCCGGAAATATAAAACGGGCAGTTGTCCTCGTAGGAACGGGGTGAGACAGATGGACTGACAGGCCCTGCGTCCCCTTATAAAGGTCCTGGATTTTGAGCGGACCTCTTTAGAGACTCACCTCGCCTAGAAATCAATAAGAAAGAGCTTTGGATTTAACCTGGACAATGATGGAAAACCACCATGCGTCAATTTTGTCGTCCACACACAAACTCACAGAGTAAAGGAGGATACTGTCATTGTCTTTGTGTTGGTGTATACGTAATAATGTTTATAGAGTTACTCAGCAAGACCAGGTGTGCAAATCAAGCTGATCTAATAGCTGTAGGGTGTGTGAATGTGTGTGTGTGTGTGCGTATTAGGTTCCATTATAGGAACAGGTTGCCTGTCTCCATATGTGCACAGTGAGTGGGGAAGCTGGGAAAACAAGCTTCTCCATGCCTTTCCGTGTTATTACTACCTCCCGCCTCACCGAGTCTTGTTTGAAGACAGGAAATAGGAGTCAGACCGCAGTCCGAGGGGCATGTGGCAGTGGTTTATACTTGGGTGACCTCTGACTTATCCTGTGCACCCCCGCCCGCTCGCTCACGCCTCTCCCCCCGGCCTCTGCACTCGCTCCCCTGTGTCCCTCGAAGGTAAAAACGATCCCGCCCAGCCGGCTTTGGACGGGCCAGCCCGGGAAACCAGGGCAGTGTGGATGCTCTGAGATTTGTTTGAGTGAGCAATGAAAAGCAGATGGAAACTGATTCACCAGATGAGAAAGAAATAAAAGGAGACACGTAAAGCATTAACAAAGAAAAATAATCCTTTGCTTTGGGACTAATTATTTGTGTTTTTCTTGTGTGGTTTTGCCCTGGATTCAAAGTGGACTCCACAACTGTCTCATGGTTCATTTTTCACATTATCAAATCAAAGATGGAGAGCAGAAGATTAGAGGAGGTCTGAATGGAAAAAGATTGTGTTGAAGTTTGTGGTTCAGGGATTCTTCTACAACTACTATCTTCTTGTAGTATTCTGAAACCCACCCCCCCCATATTAATGTTTTCATTACAAGTTGCATTTTTTTCAAATTTTTTTGTATGACACACTATGTATACCTAAGTGTGGTCTAATATGTCACAGTAACATTATTTTTATAAATGGTGGGAATCTTAAAATAACATTTTAAGCAATAATTTTACGCTATCTAAAGGTGCAAACTTACTTGTATTGTTTCTTTTATTTAAATAGGACTCCCATCCATGACCAAACCTTGTCATATACTGATGGTACAAGCCAACATCTTGTGACACACCTTGTCAGAATCAGGCACGTTTACCCCAAAAAACCTACGTCGACACTAGTGAGGAACAGCGGTATGGAAAATGGATGGATGGATGAAAAGAGCGCCCCCTGTCACCTCATTGTGTCCAAATTCCTCTCGCTCCCATGAGTCAGGAGGCCCATTTACTGTTGCATGCCTTACTAAACTCTTCATTTCAGTAAGAGTGTGACGCCCTTCGGCTTTCAAAAGCAGACAAGCCCCCCCCCCCCCCCAAGCCCTCTCGATGGTGGCTGATGGCGTCAATGATAATGATGTCACGGCCGGTGACATCATCACAGCATGCCATGCGGTTGCACAATTAGGCTCAGCCTGATTTTGGCAGCGCCGAGAGGGAGAGAACTGGAAAAAAAAAAGAGGACCTAAAAGATTGATGTTTCCATTTGGCTTTCTGTTTAATTCTGCCATTCTATTAACATATTCAAATTGTCTTTGTGAGCTTTTGTACGGCGGAAAGCATTTTAATTTGTTCTGCCGACTTTATATCTCTATTACTGCCTGGAATGAACACAGTCAATTGGAGCAGGATATCGGGCGATTTGGCTCCCCGGCGCAAGCCTTTGACGCTCTTTAACACGTATTGTTTCCACTAAGATGCCTTTGCCCAGCCTCTCTCCTTTCCATTTCTCTTTGCTCCCTGCTCCCTTACATCTCTTCCTGTTGCACCCTGTCTGTTTATTCCTCCCTTTGCCCACAACCCTATCTGTGCCTTTGCAGGACTCTGAGAGAAAGGGCTTCATGAACAAGCTTTATGCCATTCAGGACGTGTGTATCAGTGTGCAGAATGCTCTGGATGAAGTGGCCTCCTATGGCGAGAGGATAAAGAAGTGAGTCGTAAGCCTGCTCCTCGGCGCCCGGCCCGCTGCGCTTTGTGCTGGGCTCCACACGTCCCAGTGTTTTTCTGCATTGCCAGTTTGCCCCACTTTGCCTTGCCAGCCTGATTAGAACTTACTTGCTGGGAGATGCTGCCTGCATGACAAACAGATGATCCTCCATTCCACTGAATCATGCACTGCTTAAACACCCCGACGGTGCCGTCAATATTTTCTCACGACCCTTTTCTTATCTTTGCAGCACTTTTAATTGGACTGTGCCTTTCCTAAGCTGGCTGGCCATTGTCGCTCTTGGATTGGCGACCGTCATCATTTACTTCATCCCACTAAGATACATCGTGCTAGCCTGGGGTAAGCCGTACGACACGTACAGTCATGCTTTGAGATACGAGTGACCTGACTTGTGAGTATTTTGAGATCTGAGCTTTCGTTGTGCTTTGAGTTGTGTGCAAAAATTTGAGATACTCTCACTGTGTATGTAGTGGCAGTTAACAATTTTTCCAAAAGAGGCCTAAAGCTGTTTATTGCCACCCAGTTAGGTTACTCTCAACCTAAACATAAAACAGACAAAACAAGAACATCATTTTACCTTGAAGTCCCACATGCTCTAGTATGACACTACTCACACATATATTCTTTATCCTCTGCGAAGAACAAGAAATATTACTGTGACTTACTAAAGAGCTTAGACTGGCTCCATGCATAGTGTATCTGTATATCTGTATTATACTGCTAGTATAGTTAGCCAGGGCACACACACAAAAAGGAGCAGCACAATGGCTATTGAATAGAAGTAAAACAAAAGAGAGGGACAATAAAAAAATTTTATTTTAAATTACAGCATTTAATTTTTATTCAATTATTAATGATTCAATACATAATTGACTTAATTGAAAACACTACCATATGTTTTTATATAGTACAATATTATATTTATTAAAAAACATGAGTCATATTCTTTGGGTGTTGTTTGGAAGGCTGGAACAGATTGCATTCATTGTAAATAGGGGAGGATGATTTGGAAGACGATGACATATTTTCAAATAAGTACATAAAACAACTCATGTGGAGACTTCACTGCAGAAAATACATACCTGCCTCCAAGTTCTGAGGTTTGGGGTTCAAATGCAGGGTGTGGCCTTCCTGTGTGGTGTTTGCATGTTCTCCCAAGACATTTTTGCCTTATTCAACTGCTAGAATGAAGCAGTCGAGTTTTTGAAAAGCCCGGACTTTTGCTGGGAATCCGTTTCCTAGTGGTACCGAATGTTGTGACCTGAGTGGCGTAGTAAAAGGGATGATGCCCACTTTTAATTTCTTCCCGTTCATTCCCTCTTCTCACATCTTTCTCCATGTCCCGATACAGGAGTGAATAAATTCACAAAGAAGCTACGAGACCCTTACACCATTGATAACAACGAGATCTTGGACTTTTTGTCGAGAGTTCCCTCGGATGTCCAAGTGGTCAGTAAACTTTACTTTATTATTGAACGTGAGTTATTATTCATATCATCGATGCTGTTTAGTCCTCATTTCCATTGCAAGTCGCATTTTTTTTACATTTATTTTGTATTGCTGAGAATGTGTAATCACATTACAAGGTTAAGTGAGTTTAGTGTCCAGAGCATAACAAGGTTGTTTCCTTTTTTTACACTCACAAAGCTCAATTCCTCGCTGCTGGTTTTCTAGTAATTTGGACCCTGAAGGATAAATCAACAGCTCCATGTGGTTTTGCCTCCACATTAACTTGGGGATCAGATTTCCTTGTCGCTAAAAAGTACGAATGCATTTTCGGGACAATATAGGCATGTACATGTAGACTGTGCTGTAACATGCTGGGCTGCCCATAAAAAAACGGCAGTTTAAGGTGCAATTAAGCACCCGCTCGTGAAAGCGGGTGGTGTGATCCAGCACCGATAGAATACATCGTATCCGTGGAACCCCACTGTGTCCGGTTCGACACACACATTTTGTGATCTTGGGCCCCTTGTCCGACCACTCCAGTGCCACATCAGCGCACACAAGCTTCCTCTTTGATGGCTTGCTGTCTTTCATCTTTACAAGGTCATATTCCTCGCGCTTCTGCACGCCTCTGCAAAGCTTTTCCCAATTCGACCCTTGCACAACTTTACAATACCGTGTGTATTTCTAGGGGGGTGCTGTTCCAGTTATTTGCACGGGGTAGGTAGCCGTCACATTAAATTAGCCCAAGATGTCCGCCAAGGTGAAGTGCAACCACCTGACAGAGCTGGAGCCTAAAGGGAGTGGGATGTAAAGGGGCACAAGCCCAGCAGGTACAAGCCCTTTACAAGGACCCTAATGAGGGCCTGCTGGAAGGGGGTGTGTGGCGAGATCTGGTTTAGTCTGGTCCATGACCCATGCGGTTAAGGTTGTGTCAGCTATAATAAGTGATAATTTGGGTGCTACTATCACGGTTGAAAACATTCTATTTATTTATTTATTTAATATATACATAATTTAATCACTATAAGACATTTACATCATAAAAACCATGAGAAAATTCATAAAATCTTCTTTCTTTTCTTTCACATACTAATGTCATACGTATTTGTGGTGTTGAGCAGGTTCCACAAATGACTGACACTAGCCAACTAATCCAACATCTCCAGTGGTGCGTAGAGGCCAGATCAGGAGGACAGTTTTATCACTTGAGCAGTTTTTTCAGATCAGGTTTTGCGTGACCAAGGTGGATAAGTATGCAGACGTTTAAGGGCCGCCTTTTCTGTCGGGGAAAAGTCTATCGATTTAGATAAAGTGGGAGCATACGCCGCCTTTACGGACATGATCAGAGAATTCATGTCCTCTGAAACGTGACCGAGCCGAGCACCTTTATGGGCTTAGTCTTCTCT
Organism: Syngnathoides biaculeatus; assembly: GCF_019802595.1. Lineage (NCBI taxonomy): Eukaryota > Metazoa > Chordata > Actinopteri > Syngnathiformes > Syngnathidae > Syngnathoides > Syngnathoides biaculeatus. The sequence continues at coordinate 29,419,764 of NC_084643.1, read as the reverse complement.
ACCTGACGTTTGGGAGGTGTCGGTGCAATATCATGTTTTACGACACCATTAGCCGTGTGAGCTGGGGAGTGCGTAATTGAGGCCAGTGCAATTAGCATGCCAAGTGGCCATTTATGATTGGTGTAAAGGTGCTCGATCTAGCCCCAGTACAAAAATAAGCACAGATTCCAATTTAGTATCTAATGAAGAGTGGGGAGTTGGGTTAATATTTTTAGACAACATTTATGGACGGGATTAAGCCCTCTGAGTGTATAAAGGGGTCAAAGGCAGGGTAGTTAAAGGATGATGTGTTGCCAGATGCTATTGGCCACATCCACTAGTGTCTCGTTCACCTTTGCTTTGTCCTTATGTGACAACTTCCAGCTTTTGGTTTGACAATTAGGTCTCCATTCAGTGTGGGAAACAGCGAAAGACGACTCCAAACTTTTCTTTCTCGTTTTCTCACCAGCTTGTGTCACATTGACATGTCGTTTCTCTCTTGACAGCCGAGTGCTGAAGCCTACAATCTTCACGTTTGAACTAAACACATTTGCCTCCGCTTGAAGCCATTTAAAACCCTTCCGCCGTCACCTTAGATATACTGTGCCTCTCTCTGTGTTGTTCTCGCTGAACCGACCCAGAATCATTAAACTGTGGTTTCCCAGGCCATTCTTTGCTTAATGTATCCACCGGCGTGTTCTTTTTCTCATGGCCACCCACCCGACTTGCGCCTTGTCTGCCCACGCCGGCGTGCTCAAAACCCCGTGAAAGGTTCAATCTGAGATTCAGTGGGTGAGGCAGAGCGGCAGGTTGCGCCATGCTTTGCGGGTAACGCCGTTACACGAGGCACGGTACACGGCGCCCCTTCAGCCGAGCGCACTTCAAAGTCTGTTTTGCACTTGCACTGTCAACATTTGGGAGAGGAGCGAGGGTGGTGCAGCCTTTGAGCACTGCTGGGTCTTTACCCACTGCCTCTCTTGTTGTCGATGTTCCCTTCAAGCTTGCCTCTCGCGCTACCAAATTGCTTATGTGCTCACCACATTTTACTTTCACCCAATTGCTGTTTTCTTTTGTTTTGCTAACGCCCCACTTTCTCCTCGCCTCCGCTGCCTTTTCTTTTGTTTTGTACTTTAACTAGCGCTTGTTGTCTGCATTATTTTGCCGCGTGTGTTGTTATAGGTGAGGCGAGCAGGGAGCCAAGGGTATAGCATCAGGCAGGCCTGTCACCTGTGAGGTGGATTTGAACCTGTGACGCATAAGCCCCGTTCTTTTCTTTCCCGGCTGGCAGCTCTTCACAGAGAGAAAAAGCTTGTTTGATTGAGATATTGTTTTTTTTTTCCCCCTCACCTTTTTGTTTTTGTCAATCCCCTTCGCTTCTTTTTACCAACATAGAAACTTTTCTTTGTTTGTATGTGCACGCAAAGTTTTTGTGTTTGGACAGGAATGTCAGTGTGCGGATTTAAATTGCCACTTTCTTTTTTTTTTTCTGCTGTTGTAGGCGTTTGGCCGTATAATGGGACTGCTAACAGCTTGCGATTCTCTACAATAGCTGTCCTAGTTTTCTATCTTAACCGAAGATTGTTAACAATAACGTAGAAATTAGCAGTACAATGAGGCCTTGCCCATTCGTGGTTCACTGTTGGCGATCCTGCATATTTGCAGGTTTTGGTCTTTGGTCTTTTTTTTAAATTTACCATATTTTCACTATCATAAAGGTTTTAAATGCTCTTCTAAATAGAGAAGGCAGCACATTAGGCATGGTGCCTTACAATGTGGTGCACCTTATGTGCACACTGAGTTCCAACATTTACAAATATTGTTGTGACTTGCCCGACAAAGTACACATAAAAAGGGTTAGCATGCATGCCAGCACGTGTGTTAGCGTGTCTGTAAGACAGCATATAATGGCGCTCATGAGGCAGTGAGGAACATTTGCATTTCACATCTGTAGGGGCGGCACGGTGGATCAGCTGGTAGAGCGTTGGCCTCACAGTCCTGTGGTCCCGGGTTCAATCCCGGACCCACCTGTGTGGAGCTTGCATGTTCTCCCCATGCCTGCGTGGCTTTCCTCCGGGCACTCCGGTTTCCTCCCACATCCCAAAAACATTGGACACTCTAAATTCCCCCGAGGTGTGATTGTGAGTGCTGCTGTTTGTCTCAATGTGCCCTGCGATTGGCTGACAACCAGATCAGGGTGAACCCCGCCTCCTGTCTCTTGACAACTGTGATAGGCTCCAGCACTCCCCCGCAACCCTCGTGAGGATAAGTGCCGAAGAAAATGGGTGAATGGTTGGCTCTGTAAGTAGAAGAAACTTACATTGCCCCACACACTACCTGTGTAGGCAGGTCATTACTGACGATGTACACACTCAAGGTGTCACATCGAAACTAAAATTATCCCACCACAACAAATATATATATGTATATATATATATATATATATATATATATATATATATATATATATATATATATATATATATAATGTGTGTGTGTGTGTGTGTGTGTACGTATATGTATACACATACACACAGTGGAAGCCAGAAGTTTACATACACTGTGCAAAACCACATTTTACTTTTTGTCTCACCATCAAAAAGTCAAATCAGACTAAACCTCTCCTGTTCCAGGTCAGTCAGGATCACCAAAATTATTTAATTTTGTTAAATGCCACAATAGAGACTTTAATATTATTGTTTTCAAGGTCAGGATCTGCGAGTTCGGGTTGGAGTCAATCTGGCCTCGCATGTGTGGAGTTTGCAGGTACTCCCCATGCCTGTGTGGGTTCTCTCCATCTACTCCGGTTTCCTCCCACATTCCCAAAACATGCGTGGTAGGTTGATTGAAGACTCTAAGTTCCCCAAAGGGGCGAATGAGAGTGCTAACCGTTGTTTGTTAATATGTGGGCTCTGATGGCTTGGGACCGGTTCAGGGTGTATCCCGCCTCTCACCCAGAGACTGCTGGGATAGTCTCTTGCATTGCTTGCAACCCCAGTGAGCATAAGCCCTTACGGAGGATGAATGAAAGATTGTACAGTACGTATAGCTAAAAAGGGAAGCGGGGAGAGTGACCTGTTGTCAAAATACATAAGTGTGGTCCCATATTTCTTGCCCTTTTCCTCTTTGCATTATTATAATATACCAGACCAATCCATTTCTTAAATGTGTGAAGGTAGTCTGCAGTTGTGGGGTTGCGATCCTCAATTTTGTTTTTTGTTTTTTTCTCACGATTGACCACTTTTATCATGTTAAGTCAGCGGTCATACTTGCAAATCCGGGGCAAATCGCCGTGATTATGTTGGTCGAAAGTGTCATGTTTGTAAAAATTCGATTGACACATATTACTCATGACTTAATGCAGCTTTCGGCTCATTTCTCGTGAGAACATTTCGGGTATTGATTCATTCATTTGTCCCCCCCCGTCAATGCACCTACGTATGTCACTGATGGCTCGTCTGCGTTGGCATTCTGCCAGGACGGTTCTGGGCTGACAACAGAACCGCCGCACACGCCCACACAGCAGGTCATCGAAACTGCACTCAGCCCCCCTGGGTTTTTGCCCCGTTGTCTGCTTTAGTTGGCAGCGCTATAAAAGGATCCACACCCACATGAGAACAGTATCTGTCATCAGACGGGTGTCCGCATATCTCTGTCCGTCTCGCCCACTCCCCTATTCTTTGCTCCCATTGTTTCCCCCCCGTCCATTTTCCTTTTGTTGCTCACTCAGTTGTCTGCCCTTCCTCCTACTATCTTTCTGTCCATCACGCCTCTCTTGTTTTCTCCACCTGGATTATTTCCTAACGCTCATGCTTCTTTATCAGCGTTTCCAGTATTTGTCCGCATGTTAAGTGTGTCATTTTATTGACACTGAAAAACATTGAGAATACAACCACAGCAGCTTTGATGCAACAAGTACTCGTTCGCGAGTTTCACTGTACCTGAACAGTTCTGCCGTCATTTATTTGCTGTCCAGGATGTTTGGGGGATAAGGCGTCTTATTCTTCTACAGGGTCCTGGGGGAGCTGGTTTCTGTCCCCGGTTAGGGCGAGAGTCGAGGTTCATCCTGGATCAGTTCCCAAAGGGTGTCAAACTAAATTGCCAGCGGCAGCACCTGTTCCGCCGCATCATTTTGTTGCGGCCAACTAGAGCAAATCAAGTGCATGTACTACTTGCTAAATGGATCTGTTCCTTTGAGTCTGGCAGAAAATCTCTACTAAAATTGCTGCAGTAAATGATAATTACCAAATGTACTCACAAATTTGTATACGTAATAATATGATGAGGTTACTTTATATTTATATAGTTTTTGAGAGTACCATAATTTCTGGCCTACAGAGCGCACCTGATTATAAGCCTCAGCCAGTAAATTTGTAGAGGAAATAGCATTTGGTACATACATAAGCTGCACCTGTGTAAAAGCAGAAAGGGAATTGGCATAGAACGGCATTGAAACCCATGTTGAAATTTACAAAGAAAAACTGAGCACAGAAAGAGTTTTAATACCTTAGCTTAGTTTAACATAGCAACAACAAGGTAGCACGAACAGGGCTGTTTAAAAAACAAAAAACAACATACTGGTTAAAAAAAAAAAAACAGCCACGGCAGCTACATAGTAGCAACACGGTAGCACAGCACTAACAGGGCCGTTTAAAAAAACACATACCTAAATCACTGAGATGCGGCAGTAACACAGAAGCAATACGGCGCTAACGCTAGCGTGCTGCTAGCAGGGCCAGTTGAAAAAATAACTACTGGTAAAAATCACTGAGACATGGCAGTATCACAGCAACACGCTAGCACAGTGCTAACGTTTGCGCAGCGCTAACAGGGCCGGTTAAAAAAAAACAAATCGGTAAAATCACTTACCTCGGCACATATATTCCACCGGTCTCACTCTTAACTTTTCCACTCGATTGCCCCACTTGCAGCTGTTAGAAAAAATGCACAAATTAGCCACATCACCGCATAAGCCGCAGGGTTGAAAGCGTGTGAAAAAAGTCGCGGCTTATCGGCCGGAAATTACGGTAATCGTAACTACAATTCATTCCAAAGTTCCCTATTGGAATTGTAAAAAGTTAAGTTATGTTATTCACACCTACAGGCAAAGTAGAGTTTTCAGTCACCTAATATGTGTTTTGGAATGACAAAAAAAAAACAACTGTAATACTAATTACACTTGGATTATTATTATTGGCATGAAAGCCATCTTAATTCTATTTAAGAACAATCTGCACAGAGTTGAACCTGCCATCCGAAACGATTGTACGGATACAAAGTGAATGGGATTAATTGAACACATTTTGTGTATACATGTATGCATTTCTGTCCCGGTACGGCAGATAGCGATACAGCTTCACCAAACCTTAAGCAGAAGACGAAGGCTTGTTCAACCGTCACTCATCAGAGACTTTGCTTCGCTTGTCCACCGCGACATAGAACACGGCAAACATACAGACGCCAGCTTGTTGTCTATGCGGAGAATCACAGAGGACGTCAGTCAGTCAGACAGACAGCCGTAGTAGCCGACAGTGCATCCGTCTCGCAGGAATCCCGCAGACTGGCTCCGCTGATGTGGTTGCGAGCTCTGTGGCGAGCTCTGATCAGGGATCTGTCGGGATTGTCATGGACGCGTACGTGAGCCGAGCGCGCGAGTGTGTCGAGGTACTGCAAAGCTCGTGTGTGGAAGTGCCCATCATTTAAGAACATTTAAGAAGCAAACTTTTTTTTTTCCCCCTTCGGTGGTGGGATACAGGGGAAAAAAAAAGTTTGACATTCTCTACGTTTAATTTGTTAAACGAGTAGGTCAGCAGTTATGTATGTACTGCCTTAGTGGGGGTATCGAACAAGGTTCATCTACGCATTCACGGAACCCTTTTTGATCTGAAAAACAGAATATGATTTATTTCAAATTCAAAACAGGTACGTTATTTTTTGAACAAAACATGAATTCCAATTGCCACTCACAGATCATTTTCACAACATGGTCTGCTGTTTTTTATCTTATATTTCCTCAAAAAGGAATGTTACGTCTAGGGCAAAAGTACAGTATTGCTAATCAACTCCACAAAATTCCCTGTATGGTTCATTTAAATATATATATATATATTTTTTTAAAGAAATCCAAACCTAGGGATTGAATGGGTTACTGTTGCCCGCTTTGTCCCTCCATCCCTTTTTCTCTGTTCATGATGACTCTGTTGTCTCTCCCAGGCTTTCCCATGGGCCTTTGCCCTGTCCTCTTATTTGATTGTGTGATCGCTTCCCTTAGGCCACTGTTTCACATCTGTGGAAGCATGTGTTTATGTATATTCTGAGGGCCAAGCACTGTGTGTGTGCGTGTGTGTTGTAATCAGTGTGTAATCTCTTCCTTGCGGCCATTGCTCCACACAGCTGGAGTCAGAGAGGCTCTGGAGGCTTTTGGTGCTATTTAAGCATCCTTTGCTCGCTCCACCTGACCGGGCGCTGTGTGTGTGTGCGCGTGTGTTTGTCTTGTGTACTTATGTGTGTGTGTTTTAACAGGTGCAGTACCGAGAGCTGAAACTAGATCCCAATCCCAGTCCGAATAAAAGGAAGAAAAACAACCCCGGGTAGAAGTCGTCCCTGGTCCACTTCCTGTGTGCTGCTCCATTACTAGACTCAGAGGAGCAGAGGGAGCCGGTCGGAAACCAAAGTGGCCCAAGCTACAACTTCCTCACCCCCCCGCTCCTCACGCCTCTTTCTTGCGCTCTGGTATCCGTCACAGCTTCTTGAAGTTTGATTTTTGGAAAAAGAAATCCCCGTTTTGCTGCTCATTCATTTTACAAGAGTGGAAAACATAAATGTTACACTAAAGGACATTCCGGTTTCTCATTTTGTACCAAAACCTGTTTATGAGGGGGAAAAAAGCCTCACAACACTGTTGTTTTCTTTGTTTTAGGTTATTGGGTTGTTAAAAAGGCACGGCAACATCTCCTCTCACACTATTGACGCTACATTCAATGCGAGATCTCGACATTTTTGTTTTTCTACACACACACACACGTAATGTTATTTTTTAAAATACTTTTGAATCCAGTTTGGCGTCAACAGACAACAACTTCACTTTTCTGGAATTTTTCTTCATTATTTGTGAGTGATGACTGATGTTCGGACCCGAGAGAGGGTCCTGGCTCACCATCTTTGATGTTGCTGATACCGTATGGACTGAGCTCAAGTTCTTCCACACCAAATGTATCCAAGCTTGCCTTTATGGACCTTACTTTATGCACTGAGGAGCAGAAGAGGGACATTCTCCAAACTCTTGCCACAAAAAGCAGGAATCATTCAGTTGTCCAAGACATCTAAGTAAAATGAATTATTGAGATTTAAGAATTGTAACCACAGCCCAACCAGAAATCAATTAATTTATGAAGAGGTTGGTGACATGTTTTTCATATATGTAGGCTACTAATCCTAATTCAATGAAACCTCTGGAATTAAAACACAATTCATTCCATGACGCGGGCTATTCATCCATTCATCCATCTTCTACCGCTTCTCCGGGTCGGGTCACAGGGGAAGTAGCTTCAGGAGGGATACCCAGACTTCCTTTTCCCCAGCCCCTTCTTCCAGCTCTTCCGGAGGGATCCCGAGGCGTTCCCAAGCCAATCGAGAGACATAGTATCTCCAGTGTATCCTGGGTCATCCCCGGGATCTCTTTCCAGTGGGACATGCCCAGAACACTTCACCAAGGAGGCATTCAGGAGGCATCCGAATCAGATGCCCAGCCACCTCATCTGGCTCCTCTCAATGCAGAGGAGTAGCGGCTTGACACTGAGCCCCTCCCGGATGACCGAGCTTCTCACCCTATCTTGAAGGGAGATCCCGGACACCCTGCGGAGGAAACTAATTTCAGCCGCTTGTATCTGGGATCTTGTTCTTTCGGTCACAACCCACAGCTCATGTCCATAGGTGAGGGCAGGAATGTAGATTGACTGGTAAATTGAAAGGTTCGCCTTTCGACTCAGCTCCCTCTATACCACAACGGACGCTGCACCGATCTGTCTGTTGATCTCCCGCTCCATTCTTCCCTCACTCGTGAACAAGACCCCAAGATACTGGAACTCCTCCACTTGGGGAAGAATCTCATCCCCGACCTGGAGAGGGCTGGCAACCCTTTTCCGACTGAGGACCATGGTCTCAGATTTGGAGGTGATGATTCTCATCCCAGCCGCTTAAAACTTGGCTGTGAATCGCTCCAGTGAGAGCTGGAGATCACAGTTTGATGAAGCCAACAGAGTCACATCATCTGCATAGAACAGTGATGTGATGCTGAGGCCACCAAACCAGACACCCTTTACACCTCGGCTGCACCTAGAAATTCTGTCCATAAAAGTTATGAACAAAATCGGTGACAAAGGGCAGCCTTGGCGGAGTCCAGCTCTCACCGGAAACGAGCCCGACTTATTGCCAGCAATGCGGACCAAACTCTGACAGCGGTCGTACAGGGACCGAACATCTTGTATCAGGGGGTTCGGTACGCCATACTCCCGAAGAACCCTCCACAGAACTTCCCGAGCGACACGGTCGAATGCCTTCTCCAAGTCCACAAAACACATGTAGACTGGTTGGCTGAACTCTCATGCACCCATGACACTGGCTAACGCCCCCCAAAAATATACCCTTGCTTCTATTACTCTATTATAAAACTAAAGTAAAATAAAACTACTTAATGTGTGAAGGCGCCTGACAGATGCAGTGACGAGGTAACAGCAAGGTGTTTCCAGTGTCCTCCTGTCAATTGAATTTCTGGAATTAGTGTATTCTATCCATGCATCCATTTCCTTAGCCGCTTATCCTCACAATGGTCGCAGGGAGTGCTGGAGCTGTCAACAGACAGGAGGCAGGGTACACCCTGAACTGGTTGCCAGCCAATTGCAGGACACATCGAGACAAACAGCCTCACTCACAATCACACCTAGGGGCAATTTAGAGTGTCCAATTAATGCTGTGTGTTTGGGAGGTGGGAGGAAACTGGAGTGCCCGGAGAAAACCCACAAAGGCACGGGGAGAACATGCAAACTCCACACAGGCGGGTCCGCGATTGAACCTGGGACCTCAGAACTGTGAGACCAATGCTTTCCAGCTGACCCACCGTACCGCTAGTGTTTTCTATATCTCCCAAAAAGGAAAAAAGGAAGTCTCACGTGATCTTATGGAATGTGATAATGGTTTGGCTTTTGAGTGTTTTTTTTTTTTTTTTTTTTGCATTTTGGGTAAAACTGTACAACTTAAGCTGTGTTTGACTTTGGAAGTTCCACACTTTGTACAATTGAGGCCACCTGGCACCCTTGAAAGGATCACGTTTCTGCTCATCTTGTTTTCAGCATTAAAGACACACACTTTACAACAAATGTACACAAAAACAGACATTCATATACACGAATGTGAACAGACAGTAGACACACAGAGAAACACTCTCGAACCACTTACAGATACAGTAACACACAAAAACAAACATACACACTAAAGCACAGAATCCATATAGACACACTCGTATGGACAAACCGCAGATGTGTACACGTAGACACAAACACAGACAATACACAAACATTCATCATAATTAATTAAACGGGTGCCTAAACATACGCAAGAAAACACCAATAAGTAATCATACACACACACAGATACACAACCCCACATGTATAGCAAAGAAAATAATATTTGAACACCCTGCTATATTGCAAGTTCTCTCACTTAGAAATCATGGAGGGGTCTGAAATTTTCATCGTTAGGTGCATGTCCACTGTGAGAATTTTGAAGCAGCCATATTTTGTGAATTCCAGGGCTTGTGTCTTGTTCTGACCGAGCGCTTTTTTTTTCCTGGTGTGCAATTTTGTAACATAAAAATGCATTCAATGCTCCAAGCACATAAAGCGAGGTTCAGTGAGTTATGCTTGGATGTGTGGCCGAACTTGAGCTTCCTGATTTACACTCCGTAAAAAAGTTTGGGGAAATCCCAAAGATACACGCAGTTAAAATCTTGTCAAAAAGTCTTCCCAGAAGTGTAGAAGCTGGTACAGCCGCGATTTCATATTTCATCTATTTTGACTCCCTGTATGTGTATTGGAGTTCCAACACTGTTTGTGTGGCCTCTAATTTCTGAATTTATTTTACAACACTTTTTTTTTTTGGCAACGTGTGAGTCAACGAAAGTGTTTGTCCTCTCTGCATTTCGAACTATAAACAGGAGTGTCCAAACTAGACCCCGGGTGCCATTTGCACCCTACTGAATCCCTACATTGTCTGCCTGCTACTACTTAGTTGATACACTCAAATAAGATATTCATTCTCTTGTGACACGTCTTTGTTTCTCACCAGCCCACACGCCAAATAAAAAAAAAAGTGAAGAATATCAAAGTGGCCCTTGCGCCCTCTAATTTCTCTCTGGCCCTTGGAAGAAAAGGTTTGGACACCCCTGCTACAAATGAATGTATCATCAGACTGTAACGAAGACGGGGAAAAACAACTCTCATTTGCACCCACTTGAAACAAAACTATTTATTTTTTAACTACGTGTACATAGCTACGTCCTTAATGAATGATGTTTGTATTTTATACCGTATGCTTGTTGATGGTCTGCTATTGACACTGTAAAGTACCTGTATGCCTGCCTCATTTTCTAAGGTGTCTTTTTTTTGTTTTTTTTTGTGCGTCTGCCTGCAATGTTTGTGCCCGCCTGCGACATCACTGTCATGCGTTCAACCCGTGACGTCACGTAACTGCGGAAAGACTGCAGGAGCTCCGGTGGGCTGGCTCACGTCAACAAATCAACTCTTGTCTCACGGAAATGAAATGGATCTGAAGGATGTCCAAGATGAGAAATATGACAATAAATTTGTTTTTATCTTTACTAGTCTGAATTTTGCCAATGTGTTCTTTTTAGGTTTCTGGCATATAAACTGACCAGACTCAAAAGCAACATTAAATACAATATTGCAGTCTAATGGAATTCAGTACAATAACACGATCTAAACAATAAATAAATAAATACAATGAGCTGTACCACATTTTGGTTGCCTTATATGATAAGCAGTAAAATTCTACAGCACTCAAATTAAAACTGAGCTTTATTATTTTAAAAGTAGAATTTTAACATTGCACTTGTACTGGTTCAAATCAATGTCCACGCCCTGAAAGAAATTGTGTATGCCAATAATACAGATGCACCAATAAATCAGAACATTGTGGAATGGAACGCAATTTATTTCAGTATCCTAATTCAAAAAGTGAAAAGATTCAAATTGTAATTTAAAAAAAAAAAAAAAAATCAATATTGTACCAGGAACAATCAAAATTAGGAATTTAGAAATTAGGCAGGAATTGACTACTGACTAAATCTTTTAATCTGCCTGATAAAACTTGCTCTTTGAATTAACTACTGAAGCGAACCAAGTTTAGATGCATTATTGCGATATATATATAAACACTATTTCAACATTGAAAAAAAACAACTCACAGCTCTGTGTGCATATCTGAAATAAGCATGAAGTAGTACAAGTCGAACATTTTTTGACAATCTCAATTTATGTGGCATATAAGTACAAAAACATGTGCAATAATAAGCCTCCAGGCATCCATGACTATGTGCGTTCTCAATATTTGTTTACTTCAGCCAAAAGGGACAGTCCTTTTGCTTGAATATTGCCCAGGACCACCATGAGGATGACCGTATTCTCTCCTTCATATGCTTTCACTGCCTCACAAACTTGCCCCGAGTGTTTCCCTTTGGCCAGTTCCAGCAACGTCTGGGTATCATCGGCCAGACTCACTGCTCGCTGATCCGTCCAGCCAAGCGTCACTCTTTGGAGGTGGTGCGCCTCCAGGGCCCGTACCAGCAAGCGCCCCACGTCGATGGCAGGCGTGGAGCCCGGCAGGCCTTTCTCCTGCTGGTAGCACACGAGGAGGTGTGCCAACATGCAGGACCCCGCCTCCAGGAGGGTGTGGTTCCACACCTTCGCAGAGTTCAGCTTGGAGTCGCCCACTTGGGCGCTGTGGATAAGCTCTGCCCTCTCACTTGTGTCGGAAACGAGGTCCAATGGAGTGTGGCCTTCTCTGTCTGCTTGCTGAAGTAGCTCAGAGCCTAGGAGTGACAACCATATCAGGGATGAGAATGAACAATTTGGAAAAACACCGAAAATGTCTGCCTTGGTGGTGGTGGTGGGGGGCTGTCAAAAGGTGGTGTGCCCCCACTTTGGGCACGAAATTTTGTTATAAAACACACTGTTAAATGGTGACCTCTGGTAAATTGTTTGTATATAAGCGATCATGAAATATAAAAGTGAGCAATAAGTTCTATAGATGGGCCTAATCGTATTAACAGTTGTCAATTATATAATACTTGATAAATTTACGTCCAACTTCCCTTTGCGTTTCCTGGTTTGGATATGCTCCTGGATATTTTTTGCTCCTATCAGAACACAGAGTGCACAGAACTTTGCTGGGAACGTCCACTTTTTGTATGTTTTCAGTTAGACATGTTACAGTTTTCGTTCCTATCTGTACTGTTACAGTTTTTTCAAGCCATGCCCATCTGAGACAGTTTTTTACCCCGTGGTTTTTTTTATCAATTTCGCAGGCATGATCTTCATCTTTTCGCTCCAAGACTTTCGCCACACTGGAAAACGTGCAGACGGCTCGATAACATATGCGTGCATATGTATATAAGTTATATCTATGCAGTAGTAAACAGAATGCTTCTCTAAGAAATGTTAACATCAAAATGAAAATACCGCCAAAATGCTTCCGGAAATCAGAATCTTGTCGTTATTATAAACACCAAATTTAATGCAAACAGATAGCAATGCCGTAAACGGGTGAGCAAGGCTGCTTTCCGCTACCACAGCTGTGACTAATTTCACGAAGAGCGTTGCCGATAGATGCTGGTGGCCGGTCTTGATCCCAGCCTCGCCCCACGTCCCCCCCCAAAAAAAATTTTTCTCAACGGATTTACACGTTTCACAAAAATGACAATTTCAGCTGAAAAAAACTCAGAATCCCGCAAATCTGCGGAAAATCTCATCCCTGCCATATACAGTATTTCAAACTATGTTTTTTTGTTCATTTATCTACAGCAGGGGTGCCAAAACATCTACTTTTCAAGCCGCCAACTGCCTTCGATCTACCTAAAGGGGTGGGGGTGCGTGCAAGAGTGTGTCGTCGACAGAGGGTTTGAACACATGACGGATGTAAAAAAAAACAAGAGACAAACAGGAGGCCAACTCGCCAGCATGCAAGAATGTGTATGATGTATTGGGCACACCAGAATCAACCAACGGAATGAATGATACGTTGTCTTTTTTTTGTCACATGCTCAGACGATCGACCAAAACTGCCTCCCCCCCCCATTCCATTTTCCACGCCGCTTATCCTCACAAGGGTCCCGGGAGCGGTGCAGCCTATTCCAGCTAACTTCGGACAAAGGGCGGACTACAGCCTGAAGTGGTCGCCAGTCATTCACAGGGTACATATCAAGACCATCACTGAGGGGGAATCGATCCCAAGCTACCCGCACCAAAGTAAAGCGTGTGTACCACTACATTGTGTTCAACTACAACACTGACTTCTTAGTAGGGCTAAGATCCTTGTTACTTCATTATGATGAGCAAAAGACAGTAATAATATACAACTGTGATTATATTGTATTAGCAATAATAATGGTAAAAGATACTATAGAGAGGCGTACTTCATCTGTCCACATAAAATCACCAACCATACACAATACATAAGCACATGGCTATTAAAGGCAAGTGTGCTTTGCTTGAAAGACATTAGCAACAGCCCATGTGGAATCGACGTGACCAGACAATTTCCTGCCTGAACTATTTGAACCCTTCTTCACATTGATGGTCCTGGCAATGTAGTCAGCAAAAAGCATTACGGGAACCCAAAAGTCATTGCAGTGATGTTTTGAACATTGCTCTTTACTCGCATTTATTCCCGTCAATATTCTTATAAGTGTGGGCATTAGCTATGTGCCCCTTCGTCCGAAAAATATCTGAATTTATTCCATAAAACTGTGACTGCGGCTCGTGTTTTAGTTAGTAGCGTTCATGTTGTGGGTCATTGCTGCCACAAGACAGTCATATGGCCAATGAAGCTGACATTATCAGATATGTGGAGGTGGGTAAATGCACTGCACTAAAAAAACAAAAAACAGCGATGCACTGATGCGATGCCCTCAATAGGTGAACCGCTATGCACCGAGGGATTACTGTAGTAGTATTCATACATTTTTGGGAGGGAATGTGAGAGGAAACTCAAATATTCAGGGGAAACCCACACAAGCGCACAGAGAATATAAAACCTCCACACATGAATTTAAACCAAGAAGCTCAGAACTGTGAGGTCCATACGGTAACCACGAGGCCTGTGTGCTGGGTTGGAAGAAAGACTAGACCAACATTTTTTTAAATCCTATGAGGACTGCAGATCCATTTTTCTGGCGTCAGACCTGTGAGTCAAGTGCGGACCCTTTTGTTTGCGTTTTGATACCACCTGCTCTCGAGGCCACTTGACCGCTCAAACCTCGCCACACTCAAGCGAGCGCACGGCTTGATGCGTGACACACAAACAGGTGAAGAGCTGTCAAAAGCCATTTTGGGAGCTGTTGCCGATCGACGCCACGGATTTGTGGTGGAAAATGCACAAGGCTACAAAAGTCACTTGGATCGAAAATGACACTTTACAAAATTGACAGGAACTAATGGCGTGCGCAGTCGCCGCAGGCTACCAAGGTCAGCGCTCATCTACGTTATAGTGCTGCAAAAAACCCTGCAATCTACAAAACTCGTGGAATGAATCTACATAAACTTTTGCATAAGAGGGCACATTTTCAAATGCATCGGTCAGACAACAATGGCAGTAGTCAAGGACATAAGAGCAGACGTTTGATTAAAGAGGAGACGGGATGAAAGGGAAATTTGTCCTTTTGTCTCCAGCAAGTTATTTTCATTTGGGATAGGGTCACCATTACAGTAAAACGATGGTATTTTTGACATAGCAAGGGGTAAATTGGATGGAAGCGAGGATATAAATTTTAACCAGAACTTCAATACAGTGGTGCCACAATAGTTGAAATAAAAAAAAATTCTATAATTCCCCCCCACCGCCCCACAATTTTTTTTCAAGCACTTATCCACTTCAGGATCACATGGAACTGGAGGCTATCCCAGGTGATGTCTGTAAATTTCTTCTCCAATCATGTTTGGAATCTCACTAGAAGGCAAAATGGAGTGCACTACTTGGGTACAAGTAGCTAAGGTTCTGTCAATTCACTCAACGTGTTCGTTGCCTAAAGAAGAACAACATCCCTTTGGGAGACTCAGTTACTTGGACCCAAACCTTTGCATTATTGTGCTCAGTACAACAAGAGAATTCAAATATGAGTTCAGAACATTCAGAAATAATCAGATCACCCGCATCTGTTCGCCTGACATCATCAGAGATGCAAAAGATTGAGGGAGTTGAAGTCTGGCTGCGTCAGCCTGCCGTCAGTGTCAACAGCAGCTGACAGGCAGCCTGACGCTGGGGTGGGGAGGCGAGGGCCCCTGCAGCATGGCTCTGGGCTCAAAGTGCATACAATAGTCGTACTCACTGTGCTTTTGAATGTGTCGCCCTGAAAGTTAAATGTGCGTGGGCCTACTTTTTGTTAGCCTTACATATTTGCCTGCTTCACAAAAGTCACACTTTTTCATTTCCATTCGCCTCCTACTTGTTGACTTTTCCTTTAAGCCTGACAGGTCTCATTAAATTATCACTCACACATTCAGTGGAACCATTACAGTGGAGTAGTGGTTAGCATGTGTGCTGCACAGCTCTACAGTTTGGGGTTAAAATCTTGGCTCAAGCCTTCCAGTGTGGAATTTGCACGGGTCATCTGAACCCACGCTGCATGCACTGAAGTAAGGCGAGTGTACCGCAGCATCATCCAGAACTTAAAATTTGTATTGTCCACTTGGACCTGTCGTGCAAATCCAGCAATGCTCCTTTCTGTGATCCATCACTGACTACAAATCACTTGGACGCTATGACGCTACAACTGTCTAACCGGATAAAGATGTCATTACTCACGCTAACTAGTGTCAAATGACTTTTTTATTGACATGCACAATGCAATACTGATGATGCACGCAGTTATGGGCTGGCAGGTGACGTGTATTCAGTTTGGCGCTGGGTGTCACGTTGCGGTGGAGATAAATATGGCACCGGGGGGATTGCACTAGAGCACAAGGTAATTACACCATCCTGTGCAAGCGTGCAGATTTGTGTCCGTTTTCTGCAGCTATGGAAAAATAATTCACATGCAGAGGAAAATTCCTCTGCCTGATTCTCCAATCAGCCAGATGCAATCTACTCACACACACAGTGAGTGCAAAGTCCTTTAGCCTTTAGAGGGCAGGCAAAGACAAGGAATACAAAATCTGGAGTGGAGGAGGGGTAAAACTGGCGTAAAAAGAGGCCGCGACATAGGAAAAGAAAACGCAATGCTCCCACTTTGTGTCTCTGGTCTGAGGAGAAGCTAAGCATGTTCTCTTCCCCGTCACTGCCTGCAAACAGCGCTAGGGCGGTAGAGTGAACCTGGGAGATGCTAGCTAGCACCTTGAAGCAACGAGGCTAGCCGAGAGAACCACAAAGGCAGCTTACAGATATGGAGCCTATCATTTGAAAAAAAAATAGCCATTAACTTTTCCCAATTAACTTAGGGTTTGTGAATAATCAAGTATTTCTTAAAGCTAAATTTGTTGAAAAAAAAAAGTCTCAGCTTCCTTCAGTCCTCCTTAAGTCCCGCTGCCCTCACGTCTTCCCTCACAACATCCATCAACCTTTTATTTGGTCTTCCTCTCACTCTTTTGCCTGGCAGCTCCATCCTCAACACCCTTCCACCAATATACTCACTCTCTCGCCTCTGAACATGTCCAAACCATCGAAGTCTTCTCCCTCGAACCTTGTCTCCAAAACATCCAACTTTGGCTGTCCCTCTAATCAGCTCATTTCTAATCCTAGCCAACCTACTAACTCCGAGCGAGAACCTCAACATCATTTTTGCTACCTCCAGTTCTGCTTCCTGTTGTTTCTTCAGTGCCACAGTCTCTAATCCGTACATCATGGCCTGCCTCACCACTGTTTTATAAACTTTGCCCTTCATCCTAGCAGAGACTCTTCTGTCACATAACACACCAGACACCTTCCTCCAGCTGTTCCAACCTGCTTGGCAGTGCTTGTACAATCATGTCACTTATAAAACCAACACCGCTGATCTCAAAAAGTATATAACAAATGCCTCAATTTTCGTAAAGCTAATTTATTTGTATAGCGCATTTCATATACGAGGGAACTCAATGTGCTTTACATGATTAAAGGCATTTTAAAACAAACAGATAAGACATTTAAAATGGGAAAAAAACAATAAAAATGACAAACACAATATTAAAAAAAAGACAAAACCGCATACAGAGCATGTAATATGATCAAAAAGTGGATCTATTCTAAAAAGCATGAGAAAAAAGAAGGGGTTTCAACCTCAATTTAAAAACACTCACACTTGGGGGTTACCTCACCTCTGTGGGCAACTTATTCCATTTCTGTGCAGCATAATAGCTAAATGCTGCTTCACCATGTTTGCTTTGGACTCTGCGCACCACTATTTGACCCGAGTCAGTCGATCTCAGAGCAGAGAGGTAGAAATGAATTTATAATTTAGAAATGGTGTTTCATATTTCCAGGACGAAAAAAATAATAATTTCAGGTGCCATTGTAGACTTAAAAGTTTTGAACACAAACATGTCAACCACAAGGACTCAAAAACAAGACACCTGATACCACACACTATCAACAAATGTGGATTTCGAAGGAGAGTCTGAGGCCTACTGACACCCAACCAATAGTCACAGAGCGAAAACCTTTGAGGGGGAAAAAGGTAAAACATTTTCCAGCTCGGTAAAAGTGATTGCAAACCAACATGGAGAGAGGTGTGCGTCTGAAACATGAAGACATGGCTGGTGCCCCAAGCACACACTCACCTCTAATAGCAGCCAAGCTCAGTTCAACACCCACTGGGAAATAAAGGCAGAGCGCAATGAACTTTCTTTAACATGTTGACAGTGATGAGGCCCGCGTGTGTGTCCAATGTACTTTGTGTGCAGCGCGACTGTGTTGCAGAGGAGACCGTGTCCTGCTGTAACTGCTGCGGGGGCGCTCAGAATCAACAAAAGTCATCATTAAACCACAAAAAGTTGCTAGATCAGGATAGGAAGAAGCCTTTTGAGTGCTCTGAACTCCTCTTATGCCAGTGTGTCATATTGAGCAGAAAAAAAGTTGCCCATCTGAGCTATGCCACAGTTGATGTAGCTCAACTTCCTGTGGGCGATGTCATGGCTTCTTTAGACAACAAGCTAGCGGAGAGTGAATTCACAACACCTCTACTTGATGTGATCAAGAAGTGCACTCTACATTTGATGGAATTCTTGAAAATTTGGCACCAGATTTACCCAGAAATATATTTCTGTGATCACAGAATTTTTCACGGAAAAGTCATTAACATATTGGCCAACCCCCCAAAACTACAGCCTACGGGCCACATGCAACCCGATGACCAATTCAATCCGGGCCGCCCAAAATTGATACAGAAACACCCAAATCATAACGAGATCATGACTACAGTCATTGGACAATTCAACCACCAGGAGTAAACCAAAGAGACGAAATGTCAATTGTGCTACTTTAGGAAATGAGTGAAGTGATACATTAATTTCCCCTAACAGACTAATCAGAATGCAATTACTAACGGGTTTATAACATTTCTTAGCAAAACATAATTATATCCTGATGATTCGAAGCTTCATCGCCCAAACATTCATAAACATTTAACAATCCATATAACTTGCAGATATAATTGGGAGGTGACTGTTGATTCTACAGTGCACAGTAACGGTGCGATCGCTTACAAATTACTGTGGTGGGAACAATAGCGTGTGTATGTGTGTGTTTGTATGCCCCCAATAACAAACTGCCGCTTTCACATTTTCCTACACACATGTCCAGACTCATGGACACACACAGTTGCCTTCATGGACCACAGTTGACATCCATGTATCCACTGTATCTGTCAGTTTAGAAAAATGTAGTGGGAATATTGTCCTTGTTTATGTTTAAGTACTTACTGTACTGTTGTCGTCAATTCTGCACGTTTCTTGCTTTTACACTATTTAAGTTATTGGTTGATGTTGTTGTATACGTGTGGCGTACAATAACAAGTAATATGTACAGTTAAGCTAATGTTTTTTTTATGTAGTGGGTAATTGATATGTCTACCACTTTGCACCTACTGTTCAGAGAATTACCACAACAATATTAGCACCAGACTTTGATGCACTGGAAAAAAAAAGTGATCAACAAAACAACACAGTTCACATTGTAAGTAAATCTAAGTCTTAAAACGTTTTTTGGTGGTTTATATTTCATTATGTTTACATCGAGATGCGACGTAGGGCAAAGGTAGAGGTGGCAAAGGCTAAACAAGAGGCATATGAAGACATGTACACCAGGTTGGACATGAAAGAAGGAGAAAAGGATCTCTACAGGTTGGTCGGACAGAGGGATAGAGATGGGAAGGATGTGCAGCAGGTCAGGGTGATTAAGGATAGAGATGGAAATGTGTTGACTGGTGCCGGTAGTGTACTAAATAGATGGAAAGAATACTTTGAGAAGTTGATGAATGAAGAAAATGAGAGAGGAGGAAGAGTTGAAGAGGCAAGAGTGAAGGACCAGGAAGTGGAAATGATTACTAAGGGGGAAGTCAGAAAGGCACTACAAAGGATGAAAAATGGAAAGGCAGTTGGTCCTGATGACATACCGGTAGAGGTATGGAAGCAATTTGGAGAGATGGCTGTGGAGTTTTTGACCAACTTATTCAACAGAATACTAGCGGGCGAAAAGATGCCTGAAGAATGGAGGAAAAGTGTTCTAGTTCCCATTTTTTAAGAACAAAGGGGATGTTCAGAGCTGTGGGAACTATAGAGGAATAAAGTTGATGAGCCACACAATGAAGTTATGGGAAAGAGTAGTGGAGGCTAGACTCAGGACAGAAGTAAGTATCTGCGAGCAACAGTATGGTTTCATGCCTAGAAAGAGTACCACAGATGCATTATTTGCCTTGAGGATGCTCGGGGAAAAGTACAGAGAAGGTCAGAAGGAGCTACATTGTGTCTTTGTGGATCTAAAGAAAGCCTATGACAGAGTACCAAGAGAGGAACTGTGGTACTGCATGCGTAAGTCTGGTGTGGCAGAGAAGTATGTTAAAATAGTACAGGACATGTATGATGGCAGCAGAACAATGGTGAGGTGTGCCTTAGGTGTGACAGAGGAATTTAAGGTGGAGGTGGGACTGCATCAGGGATCAGCTCTGAGCCCCTTCCTGTTTGCAGTGGTAATGGATAGGCTGACAGATGAGGTTAGACTGGAATCCCCTTGGACCATGATGTTCGCAGATGATATTGTGATGTGCAGTGAAAGCACGGAGCATGCAGAGGAACAATTGGAAAGATGGAGACATGCACTGGAAAGGAGAGGAATGAAGATTAGCCGAAGTAAAACAGAATATATATGCGTGAATGAGAAAAGTAGAGGGGGAAGAGTGAGGCTTCAGGGAGAAGAGATAGCGAGGGTGGACGACTTCAAATACTTGGGGTCAACAATACAGAGCAATGGAGAGTGTGGTCAGGAAGTGAAGAAACGGGTCCAAACAGGTTGGAACAGCTGGCGAAAGGTGTCTGGTGTGTTATGTGACAGAAGAGTGTCTGCTAGAATGAAGGGCAAAGTTTACAAAACAGTGGTGAGGCCGGCCATGATGTACGGATTAGAGACGGTGGCACTGAAGAAACAACAGGAAGCTGAACTGGAGGTGGCAGAAATGAAGATGTTGAGGTTCTTGCTCGGAGTGACCAGGTTGGATAGGATTAGAAATGAGCTCATTCGAGGGACAGCCAAAGCTAGATGTTTTGGAGACAAGATTCGAGAGAGCAGACTTCGATGGTTTGGACATGTCCAGAGGCGAGAGAGTGAGTATATTGGTAGAAGGATGCTGAGGATGGAGCTCCCAGGCAAAAGAGCGAGAGGAAGACCAAAGAGAAGGTTTATGGATGTGGTGAGGGAAGACATGAGGGCAGTTGGGGTTAGAGAGGAAGATGCAGGAGATAGGCTAAGATGGCAAAAGATGACACGCTGTGGCGACCCCTAACGGGACAAGCCGAAAGGAAAAGAAGAAGAAGAAGAAGAATATTTCATTATGTTACCATTTGCTTTTGACTTGGCCAGCCTGTCAAATTTTAAACATCAATGTGGCCCACCCCTGGCTGTGTGCCTATACCACACAAATAGCAGCAATTTATAGTATTTGGTGTGATTAGTGTATTTTTAAGTACATGGCAGGTTGTATGGTGTAGGGTGGTGGGATGATGGCCTAATGGTTTTTCTCTTCCCCACTGCCACCGCATCCCCACTGACACACTCACTGTGACCGTGTGTGTGCCAGAACTGCAAAACCTTAGTTCAATTTCCATTCCGATCAGGAACACCTGCAAAATTTAAACAGGGCTGACAACTCAAGAGGCACCACATACACATATGAACGCGGAGACACTTCATTTACATGCATAAATGCAGACATTCATTTCATTATATCGGTCCAATTTTTGATATTCAGGATATTTTTTTGAAGATAAGCACCTGCAACCCCCCACCCCCAACACAAACACATGGGTCATGTGGGGTAGCCTTGGGCGCAGGGAAGGGAGCATGAGAGTTAGCCTTGCCCTCAGCCGTGGCATCCTTTCCCTGCCAGCTCCATAAGCCTGGAGGGACCCACCCCACCGCGTGGACTTGCATGCACACACACACGAACGCAAACACACACACACACAGGCCTCCGAGCAGACAGACTTACAAAGGGGTGAGATCACTCCAAAATAAAGCCTTTGTTGACGTGCCAGTGTCAGTGTTGCCCTCCCTGGCCTAATCCAAACCTTGCCAGCTTGGCTCAGCCTGTTTGATGGAAACAAGGATGCTAGAGTGAATGATGCTCCAATGGAAAAAAACAAACAAAAAAAAAAAAAACCCAACAACATATAGTTCCAGGAACCTCTAGCAGGCACTGGTAAAAAAAAAAAAAAAAAACACAAAACAACGGGAACATGGAAAAGGCATCTGGCTCACTAGTCTTTTCTATCGACTAGTCTCTTGAATGTGTGCGTAGGTTTTTCCCCCAAGAAAACAATGGTTCCAGTCACCAGGTCAGATGTGCCCCCCTCAAGCCAAAATTTCAAGAAAGCAGATCAGTTCAAGATGGCTACGCCAACATGATATAGTTTAGCGAAAAAGCCCACTAGAGACGCTAGAGCCTGGAGTCAAGAGGCAAGCAGTACGCCTTCTCAGAAGCTGCTGGACAAGATGACCATCAAATGTGAGGAAAGATTAGACAGTGAGGAGACGAGTTGAATGGAGATGCCTGCAGCTTGCTTCCGATTTAACCTATTCTCCTCCTTTATGAAGTTATTCTCCTTCTTTATTTTCATTTCTTATTTTTTTTTAAACCTACAGACCAGACGTCTGTCATTCACTGTACCCACGCGCACAAACACACACACAATCACAATCACACACATCTGTAGCTGTTATTTTACACATAACAGGGGCTGTTACCTCGGACCTCTTATAATTCCCTGAATCTCCTTTTTTTGGAGGAAGAGTAGGAAAGAGTGTTTGATTTCCTCAGTGGTACCAAAACATCCCAGTCTAATTTTTTTTTTTTTGAGAGCATCTTTATGGGGGATGTCGCATCAAATGAAGTATAATTAGTCAAATCATGGACAGACATAGGTGAGTGTAATTTTTAAATGAAAATACGGAGGAACCTTTAAATAAAACACAATCTGCTCTTGAACGCTACTCTACTTCTGGTTTGCTTTCCATTTCGGACCGGTTTATCTGAAGCTCAGTACAGGAGTAAGGGTTAAGAAGTATTCTCATTTTTGTCTCCATTTTCATTTGATTATTTTATATTTATGAGCAAGAAGTACAAATTACATAGGTTTTAGGGCTGCCATGGTTAAGACACTTTGTCAAAATACTGGCTTTAAAAAAAAAAAGTGTGGATTTGGATTTACTATGAAATAGTATAGAAAGTTTTACAGTGAGTGGACCTTGCAGGTAGCAGCATTTATTAATACAAACTAAAATTCACGGTATTAAAAAAATAATAAATTAAGGTTAGTTAAGGGAATTTCTCGCAACGTTGTTTTATTGCCATGTATTAAAGAAAACAAATGAATAAATGAACATTAACTGCAGGATTGCCCAAATGTTTTAAAGATGAGCGTTACTACTTGGGAAGAAATTGTGTAGATGATCCAAAATTCATGTAGTCAATGAGAAGAGCATTGTTGCCATTTACCTCTCGGTAGGACTGCTGACGCCATTACTTGGCTTTGTTCAACTTACGCCGCTCCAAGCTGGTTTGGCTTCACACTGGCAGAGACCAATTTACAATCAAATTGGCTTTTTGATAACTTTAAACATAGCGTTTCATCTGCCAGTAAGCTCAGCTGTGTTTGTTGGCCACATAACTCAAAAGCTTGTTTTATTTACAGCCATAGTGACATGTGACCAACCGCTGCAGTAAATCATTAACTACGGTAAATGGACAATTCCAAAGGATTGGCTCTCTTGGCAGCTAATAAGCCAGACAAGTGTTTTTTTTCAATATTATATGATCCCATCATCGAGATGGGTGTGCCATTTGATTAAATAAACTAGCGCATAGTAGATTGATGATAGGAGGAAATATGGTTAAAAGGATGTTAATGAAACATGAAAGATACAGAAATTTTAACCATATCTGCAAAAAAATGTAATGGCATTCATAACCTACTGCAAGAATCACACTGGCCACCAAATAGATTTTCAGAGCCATCATAGGTTCTCACTAATAAAATAATTTGTTTTCAGACCACAACATTCACTTTAAGATTAAGACTTAAGACTTCAAACTGCTCTTTGAAGTTGACCCACCTGCAGCCTCCAGAAGGATTTTGGCAATGTCCATGTGCCCGTTGAGCAGGGCATCATGCAGAGGACTAATTCCGTCCACCACGTAATTAATAAGAGGGGCGGGCTGGTGGCGTAGCAAAGCCTCCACGCACGCAGTGCTGCCATAGTTGCACGCTTCGTGGAGGGGTGTCCATCCTACGTAGTCTAGATAGCAAAACAAATGAAAAGATGCTTACCCAGAAATGCCAACCAATAGATATCATTTCCAGAAGAGCCTGAATTTCCAAAGAGGTCAGTTCACCCAGTATGTTTTGTAATAGCATAAAGACAATCCTGAATATGATTGAAGTTCACAACCCAACAATAACCCTATAAATGTAATTGTAAAATAAATGTTTTCAATATTTACTTTCTTAAAAGAAAACAAGAAAGTGGAGGGTGAAACAAGCGATACAAGTCTTGACATGATTCACTTGCTAGATAATTCACAAGAAAGATTTGAAGGACTAGCTAAAGAAATTATTTTCCTGCATATTTTAAAAACAGGAAATAGCTGCATAAATTACGTTGCTCATCTTTTGTCCACACTGAACTAAAGTAGTGGGGGCGTGACTGTTTTCCTTGGGTTCCAATATGATGAGCTTAAGGCCCTGGCATGAGCCAACAACATCAGTTGGCCTGACAAAATCTAAAGTGTGATTAGCTGCTTGTACATTGATTGAGAAGACACCACGTAGCTGTGAGAACTAATCTGAAATGCATGACACATTGACCATTCACACATCATACGTACGTCCCACTTTCAATATGAATGAAGAAATGTTTAAATTCTAAATTAATTACTAAAACAAAACTTACCCCCTTCATGTGCACCAACTAACATGGGCTTTTTTTTTTTACCAGATAACTGTACTTCTAAATTGGAACTTACCTCTTCCATAAACCCCCCACTGAGAGCCAAGTTCATTTTTGCTATTAAAGCATGATTACGAAATAATCAAAACCTTTCAAAACAGCACAACATTTCCATAAATGGAGACCAAAAGTAATTGTTTGACCTAAGCAGACAAAGGACAGTCGTTACTAAATATCATCAGGCAGCGGAAATCTATACAGAAAAGACTCTGAGCCTCGCTTGCAGTTTAAAGACACACCCTTTAAATTTCAGTGAAAGGTTAAACCCGATGATGATGCATTAGTACACTTATTTCCTCCTCTTTTCCCTCCCCTACTGTGTTGATAAGTCCTGATGGGGGGTCCAAGCTGAGACAGAGCTGAACGCAAGAAAAGTAGTCTTACCTTTAACATTGACATCAATGCCAGGTTTTGCCAGAATCTCAAGAACAATTTCCACCTGGTTCCTCTTGCATGCTCTATGGAGGAGGGTCTCGCCTTCGATCAGGAGACACACACACACACACACACACACACACACACACACACACACACACACACACACACACACACACACACACACACAAACACAAAGAAGAGACAAAAGAGAAAATTCTAAATTATGATGTGCCAATTATTGCCATCCATGAATCAAATACCACAGAAATCCCCCCCCCCCAAAAAAACCCAAAAAAAACGAAAAAAAACACTTCCTGAACCGGAAACCGTCAATGAAAGTGTGAATTAAAAACGGCGATTACAAAAGGGGGCATACCTTCTCGAGGATGGAAGAATTTAAGATGGAGAGGTGGGAAAACTTCTCTCGCTTTTTCACCCCACCAAATTTCCATGAACAAAGATAACATGTGACTCGATGGAAACTGGATGAATGAAGTGGTGCTAGAATAGTCTTGCTTCCGGAGTGCCGGTCCACATATTGTGGTTTGAAAGCAAATTCTGGTAGACAGCCTCCGCACAAAGCCTCCAAAGTGATTGCTTCACTGATCCCGTGTTCAAACGCCCCAGTGGGCATCCCCACTTTCGCCAAGTGACGTTTAATCAGCAAATTAACAGTGAGCGGACAAGACCCTTACAGATATGGATTGACATTTTTAAATATGAATTTATTTCTCATTTGTACCCCTCTGCTCGCTTCCTCTGATACAATATTAAATCAGGCATACAGTATATTAGTGGGATAGACCCCCACTTTCCATGTACTATACAGCTGAACTTCAGAGGAAAGTTAATGATCAAGCATGAGTGACTGTGCTTGGCAGTTTAAAACCGCAAAGCAAAGTTTCAAAGAAATGCTTTACTAGCTCTTTCCAGGATGCCACGCCAGTACAGAGGTGCTACTCCAATGCGTATGAGCGAAAGACAATTCTTATGTCCATCTGAGTTGCTGCACAATTACACAAGTATTTCATGACGGCAGTTTAAAAACAGTGGCGTTAGAGCATTAATTCTAGCAAACGTTCTGAACATGCAAAGATTTCCATTTCTATTTAGTCTATTTAGGAAAGAGCAGATATGAACTGATTGGAAAAGAACAAGCACTTTCAAAATATAATTGAATGTTCTAGCAATAATTCTGTTCAACCAGCTCAAGATCAAGGGTAAACACCAAACATCTTTTTTTAAGACAGTCACAAAATGATAAAAATATAATTTCCATATGTAATTTATTGTAATAACAATGCTGTTCGGATAACATTCAGGGTTCATACTCAGTGTGACCCAAAAAATTTAGGGGCATTCTTAGGGGCTGACACGAAAAATTTAGGGCGGACACGAAAAAATTTAGGGCCATCGTGGGAAATCAAGAGTAAGGAAAAAAAAGAGTCACCCAATGGTGCCATCAACCGTTCTTGGTTCATCAAATGTTCCAGTACTTCAGTACCTGTGACAGTGATCACCTGTCGCCCCTTGTGGTAGTTCTCATTGATACGACCATTGTCAATGTCTTCACAAACAGTACATAACAGAATACAGCTATTGCAAACAAAAAACTTTTATGACATGTAAAGGGATTTTTTTTTTAAAGAAACAATCGTGGCTTTTAATTTAATCATTAAAAAGACATGTTTGTGAAGAAGCATTCATAACTACAATTGCGACTATATACACAAATGTCTTCTACTGATGTCTGTCTCAGCACCCCTACTCTAGCTCCTTGAGCCTACCCAGTACCTCCTCTATTTGTTGCTGCAGAGGTGCCAAAGTGGCTCTCTTGTCCTTTGCTCTGCCTCTGAGTGCATTGGCCTCTGTGATAAACCTCAGATTCCTCTTTTCTTCTGCCTTCTCAATAAGCGTAGATATGTCAGTCTCTATTCTGGCTTTTTTGGCTTTGAGGCAGTAGAAATGAAAAGTGGGCAGCGATGCCAAATGGAGCCAGGTACGAAGTCTTCCTTTCCCCACAGTGGTAGTTTTTAGCAATGTCACTGTCTGGGAACATGACTGCAAACACTTTTGAATTATTTTCACAAGATTTGTAACTATAATGGCTCCAGATCACTTTTAAAGTCCACACGATCTCTGCCTTAAACGAGTCTGTCTTCGTGTATTGAATTACGTTCATAAAGCCTGACTTCGGGCTGGTTGAAGTCGATGACTGGACAACTGTAGGTGCGCATGCACTGCTAGTACCACATTCTGAAGTTGATGCTTCACTATCTTGATATTTTAGAAACAGATTCATACCAATGGAAGATGAGAGAGTCTTCGCCAAATCAGCATGTCTCCTGTTTTTCCGGTGCGACTCCTGCGCTTTGACGCCCATCTTTTCAAGCTGGTAACTCTGCTTGCACAGATGGCAATAAAACATGTGCCGATATTTTGGATCTCAACGAACCCAGCTCCCGAACTCCTTACTTTCAACCCAAGCATATTGAAAAATTCACTTCCCCATGGTAAAAGTTGGATCGATGAAAGAACTACGCTACATCGTAATGAAGACGAAGTGAAATGCCTAATCACGGAAACAAACAACGGAATATCGACAAGATGGCGACAAGTCGTCAACACGGTGACTTCCGTTGATAATTTCCGGCTGTTTTGGACGCCAGACGGATCGCTATTTTTTTAAAATAAAAGATATTTTTTTGGCGTTATAGGTCCTCCCTTTGATTTTTTTTAATTTAAGGCCTTTTTAGGGACTTGACCAGTTTTCGCGTATTTTTAAGGACTTTTAGGAGCCCCTAAATGTACCTTCGAAAATTTAGGGGTTTTAGGGACTTTTAGGGCCACGTGCGAACCCTGACATTGCTTCAAAGACTGAGGGTGTAATTAGAAGATGATCAGGTATTTGTTTCTTTACATTTTTAAAAATTTCCTGTACAAAGAAAACAAGCAAAGTACCACACAAATGTACTGCTTATCTTCCTGATTTTATCCAAAACAGAAAATGCACTCTTATATTTGCTCATCAGATTGACTTGCACAAAACATCAGAAGCATGTTCAAGGATAAATGAGGCATACTCTTACGTCATTCATTTTAGAAAGTCCCGCAGCGTTTACACATGAATAATAAGCAACATTTTCCACTTTCAGACCAGTATTTGAATCCGAAATCCTGTTATGTACACAAAACAAAAATATTTTTCCATTCTCCATCAAAACACTAGCCATTTATAAAAACTGCAAGCACCTTTAAACAGAAATTATAGCACTGTGGGGGATGTGATACTGACATACAATAATACGTGTTGGTACAGTGTTGAAAGAGGCATCCTATATATTGCTGCATAAGTTCCAAAAGTTTTTCCTCATCAGTCCTTGATTTGGTGGCCCTAAGAGTCAATTTTGAATTTGTTTTTTTCAACTGTTTTCATTAACTTGCTGAAACTTTATGACACTTGTATCTTGGACAACAATTCTGGTTTCTATTTACTTTTAAATGTTACATTTACGCATCAGACCAATTGTTTGTAGTCTTTCATTAACATTGTAAATTATATGAGTTCCAAACTCACCCACCCAAACAGACTGTGTGCAGAGCTTGGCCCAAACCTGTAAGCTCTAACGAGTAAGCAGTGCTGCGAGTTTTCTGCAGTAAGTGTGCCATAACTGTGCTCTAAAATGCTGTGATTAAACACCCAGTCCACTACACCCCATGTGTACACATTCCCACAAATGCCAGGACCAATCCACGCTCTGTTAAATCATTTTAATGCCTCCAATTTGGACACAACACTTCTATTATTGGGGTAATTGCATACTCAGCATTTACAAGCACGGAAAGGATAAATCCGCCTGTCCTTTCTATAAATTCCTCATATCATACTTTAATATAAATGTTGAAAGTATGTGTCGCTCTCTACATCCCCAAGTCAGCAAGCCTACACTCCTGCTGAGTGTCACTTGGCCCACAAATTCTTGAACCGTGTGTCCTGCAATTGGCTGGCAACCAATCCAGTCCAAAGTCAGATGGATGGATGTTCCAGAATACAGCTATTGCCAACAAAAAAATTTCATGACATGTAAAGGGATTTTTTTTTTTTTTTAAAGAAACAATCGTGGCTTTTAATTTAATCAGTAAAAAGACATGTTCGTGAAGAAGCATTCATAAATGGCATACTGTCAATCATACAATAAATTAATCAGTCATTGATGAACAAGAGTGGGCCCACGCTAAAGGTGTTCACATTATGGTCGAGGACTTCAACAGGACCAATCTGAAGACTGTACCCCCAAAGTTTCACAAGCATGTTCAATGTCCACCAATAGGTGGAAACACTTTAGACCATGTGTACACCAACATTAAGCACGGCTATATAACCACACCCCTCCATCAAAAATGGTGAGTCACACCACATCTCCTTACTGCTTATTCCTTCATACTACCTCCTCAGACATAAATCCAGGCCCATCACAAAGATTGTAATAACCGGGCCAGAGTCTACACTCAGTGAACCTCAAGACAACACACAGATTGGGACCAATTTGTACACCGGGACCTGGACAGACACACAGGAGCTGTACTGGACAATATCAAGTTCTGTATGGAAACTGTATGTGTGAAGAAAAGCCTCAGGGTTTTTTCAAACCAGAAACCCTGGATGACCATCCAGATCCACTCACTCCTCAGGGCCAGCGACAGTGCCTTCAGGTTAAAAGACAAGAGTACAGCACACCTCGAGCTGAACAGAAAAAAAAAGATAAAAAATGCCAAATCCGTGCAGCAGTAGTGCGTTGGCTTCACAGTTCTGAGGACCGGGGTTCAAATCCTGGCCCTGCCTGTGTGGAGTTTGCATGTTCTCCCCGTGCCTGCGTAGGCTTTCTCAGGGTACTCCGGTTTCCTCCCACACCCCAAAAAACGTGCAATTATTGGAGACTCTAAATTGCCCCTAGGTGTGATTGTGAGTGTGACTGTTAGGTGTGATTGTGAGTGTGAGTGTGACTGTTGTCTTTCTCCGTGTGCCCTGCGATTGGCTGGTAAATCAGTTAAGGGTGTACCTCGCCTCCTGCCCGATGAAAGCTGGGATTGGCACCGGCACTCCTGTGACACTCGTGAGGATAACAGGCTCAGATAATGAATAGATGGATGCCAAAACAGACAACAAGATGAGGATAGAGGCCAGGCTTGGCAGCAGCAGACTTCAGGAGGTGCGGCGGAGTTTACAGAGGCTCACAAACTTCAGAGGCTGTGATGTGACTCCAGGAAATACAAGCAAGTCAGTGGCAGAGGAGCTGACCAGGTTCTTTGCTTGCTTTGAATCACTCCAGCAACACTCAGCTTCTCCAGTGCTCCCCCCTTCCCCACCAGGGTCCAATACCTCCCAACTCACTGTTCAAGACCACGATGTGAGGCGTGTGCGCCTGGCCGTGAACCCCAGGAAGCTGCTGACAGAATAGCAGGCAAGGTGCTCAGAGCATCTGGCCATCAGCTGTCCAGCTTCTTCTGCAAGATCTTCAACCTCTCACTGGCCCAAGCAGTCATTCCCAAAAACAAACCTTCATTGAGCCTTCATTGACTACCGCGCCATGTTGTCATCACAAAGTGCTTTGAGAAACTGGTTCTCAACCACATCAAAGACTGTCTCCCCCCCAACTTCATCTGCCACATGTTTGCATCCTGGGTGCATAGATTGACAGAGGAAGCCCTAACTTACACGCTGTGTTAAGCCACCTGGAACAAATAGCTACACTAGGATGCTCTTTGTGGACTATAGCGTCGCCTTTACATCATAAAGGACATTCTGATGACTAAACTAGACATCCTGGACATCCTTCCTCTCACATGCTCCTGTATCAAGGACTTTTTGACCAACAGACCCCAGACTGAAATTTGGCTCTCATGTTTCCTCCAGCCCCACACTGAGCACTGGGTCACCACAGGGTAGCGTGCTGAGCCCCCTCCTAACCTCCCTCTACACCTTTGACTGCAGCTCGGTGTATAATGTATATCGCATGATAACATCAAGTTCACTGACGATACAACAGTAGTCGGGCAGATCTTGAAAGTACACGAGGCAACCTATAGAGAGGACATCCAGAAGCGTGGAGAGAGTCTGCATTCAGGTTACTGAGAGTCCTGATGTATGAGGACCTCTGCAGGACAGAAGACATCTCAGCGGTCATCCAGAAGGTTCAACAGCACCTCCACTTCCTGAGAGTCCTCAGGAAAAAGAACTTGGACACAAAGTTGCAGCTGACCTTCTACTGCTCATCCATCGAGAGCCTGCTGACATACTGTCTCTCCAACTGGTACTGGAGCTGCACTGAGTCAGACAGAGCAAGGCTTCAGAGGACAATTAAAGCAACATAGAAGAGCGTTGGCTGCCGTCTCCGAACCGTGGCAGCCATTTACTCCTCTCGGTGCCTCAGCAGAGGTCTGAACGTTAAGGACACTACACACCCCGGTTCTCAACTGTTTGACCCGGTATTTTAGTGGTATTGAGCTGGTGCAGATAGGATTGTAGATTGAATGGTATTCACAAATAATTAGATTATATTGCAATGCAGTTTTACAAAAAGCCAATACAAACACGAGGATTCAGCAATGTTAACAGTGATGGCAATGTTAAGGGAAGTAAGTTCAGTTAGGAAGGACAGAATGTTTCTCACTGAAAATATAAATACTGCTAGATATGCACTTGGCTTTTACAAACTCAACTGATGTCTTGCAGCTTAGTATAGCGCTTCATTGAAATAAAACTATAATATAATATGCTGTGTGAATATCAACTCAGATATTTTTTGTGGTACAAGGTGAAGTTTAACAAAAATATTCATCACTCAGCGACATTCACAGCTGAAATCTCTGCTGAGCATCCAAAAGCAAATTAGGAAAGCCAACAGAGAACTTGCCTGGCACAAAAAAAAAAAAAAAAAAAAAAAATAAATAAATAAATAAATAAATCCTCTACCCTTGTCTGCTACTTCGACAAAGACAGAGGTTCCATGGAGGTGATGTGGAAAGCCAAGTTTATACATGTGGCTGAAAGCAGCTGTGAGAGAAAGGAGGCGAAAAGGGGGAAAGCAGGGGATGGGGATGAGAAGGTGAGAGGGGAGAATGCTATGCCGATGGTTCATCAAAAATTAATGCAGACCGCATCGGTATAGACATCACGTAGCAGAAAAACAACACACGCCAAAAGGCTCAGTGCTCCCTAGCTTCCACCCCCCACTGCTCTCCTTCACCCTCCTCCCCTCCAGCATGGGGCCTTTCTGATCAGGTGAAGCAGGGGAGATATGAGCTCTGACACCTTCGAGAGTTCACACCGAGTGCCACGGCTTTAATTGCAGGAAGTTCTTCCAGTGTAGCCGCTGTATATCTGCAATGGTCCCCTAATTGCTGCATTTAATGTCCCAATAAAGGAGATGTGAGGTGAAACAGTTCACGCTAATATGCAGTATTGTTTGGTACATGAAACACATTCCAGTCCATGCCATTTACTTGTTCATCTATTACAATAGAACCTTAAAATCTGAATGTCTTTAAAGTCAGTGTTTTCAAACTGCACAAAATCCCCATGCTACTTATAGTTCAAAAGAGACAAAACTTGATTCAGGTTGAACAATCGCATGAAAGAGACTATGGTGTCAGCAAGGATGTGGACTGACTATAAAGTGTTTAGCTTTTTGTCGGTGTTTCGCAATACCATAACAATAGGGTAACAGTGATGACAAATAGGGAAAAGTGTCATACTTAGGATAAAACCGTAAATCCAGTTTGCTTGGTGGTAATCTGGTGACGAAAGTGGTACATGCATCTATTCCTGGCTGCTCAATACAATTTGGCCAAATGAAGGAACAATTTCCATGCCATCTTGTGGTCTGTCATTTTTCACATGACTAAATAGCGCATTGTGAGCTGCATGTAATTTGTCATAATATCCAAAATATGCAACAACTACTGTCATAGTTTTAATAAAGTGCCTGGACAGTTTGTTTTATGTTTAAAGATATTATTTCTATTCATATCATTTCCATAGGGAGAAATTTCTCTTTGAACAGCTTGTGGTTGACCTTAAAAGGTCTACTGTATTTTATGATGAGAATCATACTGCCGACAATCACTACAAACTAAACAGAAGCTATCACGATCTTAACCCAACTGGCATAACTGCATGGCACAGTTGCATTTGCAGCTGACCAGATGCAAGCAATGTACATCTCCATGCATTATGTGCCCTTGATTAAACCTAAAGTGATGATACCACCATTTATGTCTCACTCTTGAATTGGGGACTCAATGCAGCGCATCAGTCCATTAAATGCCTGCTTCTCACAAATGTGCAGCTACATTGGCAACTGTAGTGTGTGTGTGTGTGCCTATCTGAGCGAGAGAGACCTTTACCTGCTGCATTAACTTTGTTGAGGCCTCTTGGGATGCATTCTTGCCTCGATTCATTCTTCACTGGGCTCAGAGTTCTGGACAGGACACAAAGGACACAGTCAAAGGGGTTTTATGGAAATGGGCATGAATACACTAACTATTAATTCAATGAGAAATTACCCATGATTCACATTAACAAGTCTAAACTTTCAGTGACTGGCCATTTCACTACACCAGAGTGGAGACTTAGGATAACATTTATCAATCCCCTTTTAGCAACTGAATTCCTCATGGCACCATATTGTATCAAATGTTTCACACCCACCCTGTTAACACGCATGCGCACACACACACACACACACACACACACACACACACACACACACACACACGGGTAACACATTTTTCTTTTCCAAAGCACTTTTCCTCCTACTTAACGCTTCAAACTCAGACGCAGAATTCTAGGCGAGCGAGCACATTAAGAGGAATAACTAGTGAAAGAAAGTGAAGCCTTTTCAAAGTAGTGGCGTGCTAATAGCTGTGGGCTGTCACTAGTTCTGCGAGCAGGTACGTGGGATCTGCCTGCATGCAGTTTGACAGGTGTGTGCGTGGGTATAGCGCTGAAGCGAAATGCTATCAGTATTACAGGGAGGCGGCTTGTTCACCGGTAATTGGCTTGTTTCAGAAGGCAGTAAGGAGCTCCCAGCAGTGAGGAGGAAACACATATCCTGTCACGCTGCTTTTTATTAGCAGGGACAAGGCTGAGGAGACACTAGCTCTACCCACCAGTGTGTGCATGTGTGTGTGGGAGTAGGTGGAGGTGACTTGTGTTTGAGTAAAGGAGGCCATGAGTGAGGGAGTGACACATATGCACACCCTGTCCATGTAGACTGGATGATCTATTGGGGAGCAGCATGCTACTCTGGACCTAAGGCAGTATTTGCCCTTGACACCTTCCTCTCTGAACATCTTTGTGGTAGCAACTAGTCAGCTCACCAGTCAGTGGAGTCAAGCTTTTCAGGGTCTGGTCATAGGACGTTCATAACCCAAGTGCGAGAGCAGTTATGGTGTAAATTTCTGTCGGCAGGAGATGGGGGATATAGCCCAACATGGCAGCCCTCTGAGATGGATGAAAATTGATGAATTCATCTGTTTAATTCTTATTTTACAAGCACAACATTGATCAGAATACCATGTTTAGATAAGTGGGGGTACTGTATATACAATGCATCGTTGCAATTAAAAACAAGCTTAAATCCTATTTAAGAACAGATTGGAGAAAATTCACTCCACTGTGTAGAACTGTTTTTGTATGTTCAGAAACAGAAAAACTGAGTGCATAACTGGATTTCCATTCCTTTCACTGCATGTTTCTTTGGTTTATACAAGGTCCTGGTTCAAGTATGGAACAAAGTACTTGTTTTATTACTACTACTACAACAAAGTTGTGGGGTTAGAGATTGTACGTTACCATTTACAACTTTTTACAATGAAAATGCCAAAATACATAATGTAATAAATTGAACTGTATTGCTTGGTGAAAACAGCCATTAACAGTAGTTTGTTCTAAACAATCGCCATCGTTTTCAACATTTAGATGCATTTCGATGGTGGTCAAATTCATCAGTTCAATCAAGACAGGGTTGGCTGGCTCAGACACGAACTTCTTTTAAGTATCTAACATTTTTACTTGATTTCATCTTCTGTTCTAAAGATAGTTTGATAAGAAAAGCATTTACTGTCATAAGCTGCAGTCCCATTTGGCCTATTTATATTTTGACGGTTGCTAAAAGCCTTGTTCGACAATCTTTCCAACTATAAATACCAAGGATATTGTACATAAAGCGTTCTTAAAATATACTGAGTCATAGCAGAGGCTCTTTAGAAATCTCTTTAACCAACACAGAGCGAGATTGAGTCGTGTGTCAGAGTTCCAGACAATAGATGTGTTAATTGATTATGAGACGCAAGGTTCCTTAAATAAATATATAACCAACCGTCAGCCATGAAATGGAGGAAACAAGATTTCTTTTGGGTTTCTGTTCTCAATTCATCACACACTTTGTCATTTTAATTTCATTCTTTCTTTCAGGGTCAAATGATTGCACGTGGCCCTCGGCACATTATTATCTCCTCCACGCACATTGCCTTTGCTCGTTTGCACTGCCTCGTGTGTGCAAATGAATAAAACGCAAGTTTTGGTCTTGCAGTAGAAGAGGAGGCATGCAATGATGTGAAGGAAGGGATAGGGAGGGAGGTAGAATGTGGCCAGTGCATGAACTAGTAGCCTTTAGATGAACTGGCTCCCTGATGACTCCTGCCCTTCTCCAGGCCAACTACCTGCTGGTGGAACAGCAGATGTCTGGTATGGGGTATAAAGAGAATGTGTGTGTGTGTGTACGTGTTTTTATGTAATTACATTTAAGATGGTGAAAAAAGATTCAGTATGCGAAGAAGGATTAAGAGAGGTGGAGACGGGGCTGAAAGCTGAGTCGGCGGTTGTTTGAGAAGACCCCGAGAGAGTATGTCTGTGTGTATGCCTGAGCGTGTGCACGTGTGTGTACAGTTTGTGTGTGCATAACCTCTCTTTGTACCCCTCCTGTCAGCCAGCATGCACAAATAAGATCAGACCTGGGCATGACCCATCACATGCCAACTCCTCATGCTGTCTGACCTCCATTTGCCTTTCTGCCTCTGCCCCTCACTGCATCTCTGCGGCTCACCTGCTTTTAAACCCACCTCTCTCCAGGTGTTCTTTTGTTCGTTCAAGCTCATATTTCTCACTACGCCATTCATTTTCCCCCGATTTGCCATGAGCCATTTAAACAGAAAACCAACTATAGGGACAAACTTGAAAGTCAAGAGAAAATAAACTTGGTTGATTAATTTTAGATTTATGACCCACTGTATCATGGTTGTTACACACATTTTGAACCTATAAACGCATTAATTTAGGACTGCACAATTAATTGAATTTTAATGGCTGAGTTTGGCAGTCATAATTAAATAAGCCTAATCATCTGTGATTTCTTTACATTAAAAAAATGAAGAAAAAAAAATGAGTGAGCAGGCCAATTATGGTTCTTCTTCTTCTTTTCCTTTCGGCTTGTCCCGTTAGGGGTCACCACAGCGTGTCATCTTTTGCCATCTTAGCCTATCTCCTGCATCTTCCTCTCTAACCCCAACTGCCCTCATGTCTTCCTTCACCACATCCATAAACCTTCTCTTTGGTCTTCCTCTCGCTCTTTTGCCTGGGAGCTCCATCCTCAGCATCCTTCTACCAATATACTCACTCTCTCGCCTCTGAACATGTCCAAACCATCGAAGTCTGCTCTCTCGAATCTTGTCTCCAAAACATCCAGCTTTGGCTGTCCCTCGAATGAGCTCATTTCTAATCCTATCCAACCTGGTCACTCCGAGCGAGAACCTCAACATCTTCATTTCTGCCACCTCCAGTTCAGCTTCCTGTTGTTTCTTCAGTGCCACCGTCTCTAATCCGTACATCATGGCCGGCCTCACCACTGTTTTGTAAACTTTGCCCTTCATCCTAGCAGACACTCTTCTGTCACATAACACACCAGACACCTTTCGCCAGCTGTTCCAACCTGCTTGGACCCGTTTCTTCACTTCCTGACCACACTCTCCATTGCTCTGTATTGTTGACCCCAAGTATTTTGAAGTCGTCGACCCTCGCTATCTCTTCTCCCTGTAGCCTCACTCTTCCCCCTCCACTTTTTTCATTCACGCACATATATTCTGTTTTACTTACTTGTCTCCATCTTTCCAATTGTTCCTCTGCATGCTCCCTGCTTTCACTGCATATGACAATAACATCTGCGAACATCATGGTCCAAGGGGATTCCAGTCTAACCTCATCTGTCAGCCTATCCATTACCACTGCAAACAGGAAGGGGCTCAGAGCTGATCCCTGATGCAGTCCCACCTCAACCTTAAATTCCTCTGTCACACCTAAGGCACACCTCACCATTGTTCTGCTGCCATCATACATGTCCTGTACTATTTTAACATACTTCTCTGCCACACCAGACTTACGCATGCAGTACCACAGTTCCTCTCTTGGTACTCTGTCATAGGCTTTCTCTAGATCGACAAAGACACAATGTAGCTCCTTCTGACCTTCTCTGTACTTTTCCACGAGGATCCTCAAGGCAAATAATGCATCTGTGGTACTCTTTCTAGGCATGAAACCATTCTGTTGCTCGCAGATACTTACTTCTGTCCTGAGTCTAGCCTCCACTACTCTTTCCCATAACTTCATTGTGTGGCTCATCAACTTTATTCCTCTATAGTTCCCACAGTTCTGAACATCCCCTTTGTTCTTAAAAATGGGAACTAGAACACTTTTCCTCCATTCTTCAGGCATCTTTTCGCCCGCTAGTATTCTGTTGAATAAGTTGGTCAAAAACTCCACAGCCATCTCTCCAAATTGCTTCCATACCTCTACCGGTATGTCATCAGGACCAACTGCCTTTCCAGTTTTCATTCTTTGTAGTGCCTTTCTGACTTCCCCCTTAGTAATCATTTCCACTTCCTGGTCCTTCACTCTTGCCTCTTCAACTCTTCCTTCTCTCTCATTTTCTTCATTCATCAACTTCTCAAAGTATTCTTTCCATCTATTTAGTACACTACCGGCACCAGTCAACACATTTCCATCTCTATCCTTAATCACCCTGACCTGCTGCACATCCTTCCCATCTCTATCCCTCTGTCTGGTCAACCTGTAGAGATCCTTTTCTCCTTCTTTCGTGTCCAACCTGGTGTACATGTCTTCATATGCCTCTTGTTTAGCCTTTGCCACCTCTACCTTTGCCCTACGTCGCATCTCGATGTACTCCTTTCGCCTCTCCTCAGTCCTCTCAGTATCCCACTTCTTCTTCGCTAATCTCTTTCCTTGTATGACTCCCTGTATTTTGGGGTTCCACCACCAAGTCTCCTTCTCCCCTTTCCTACCAGATGACACACCAAGTACTCTCCTGCCTGTCTCTCCGATCACCTTGGCTGTCGTCGTCCAGTCTTCCGGGAGCTTCCAATTATGGTTATAGCGTCATTAAGGGCTGGCATGGCATTCCATAGACAACTTCAAAATAAAAGCCAAAAACGGAACTGATGTTGAATGCATTAATATATGTAGTTTTTATTTTGAAGTTGGCCCTTTGACCACATTGGCAGAGAGGTGGCCTATTCCTGTCATGGTAAGACAGTATTAACAATCGCTGACGCGTCTGCCTTGACTTTGACTTTTTGGTTGCCCTGACCACATTCAAAAAAGCCTGAAAATATAGAGATTGGGAATAACCTGCACTTAGTTCCTTTAAGTTTGTAGCAGTATATTTATTCAGATAGCCCTTGGTGAAGTAAAATGTTTGGGGTTACATTTATTTTTTGATTACCATCTATGTAAAATATATTATCATTTTTTCCTAAAGATTCAGTTTTCACTAAAAACTGAATACATATATAACATTTTTCCCTCGTAAAGAATAATCATGATTAATTATCGTGATGACAATGGTTACCAAAATAATTGTGAATATTTTGGCCATAATGATGCTGCCCTACATTCACTGGAAGAGACAGTTATGTAAATTATAATTTTTTTCTTAAGAAATCTGAACAACTCAGTTGATTCATGAGTGACCCACTAATCAGTTAAGTCATTAGTGTCCCACACTGACTGCACAAACATTTGTGTTCTTGTGTAACGTGCACTTTCTTCCCAGAAAAACCTTCAAGTCAATAGTGTGTATTATACATTGGTATAGTAAACGTTATAACATTCCTTCACAATTAAATCAGAACTATGAGTAGATGTGTTTAAGAAAAACATTTTGTTTGCAGTTTGTTTAAGAAAAACATCAGCTATCGCTTATGCAAGTTATCCCACTTAAAAAGATGAGAGATGCCTATTTTCATCATCTGTATATTTTACCTATGAGACAAAATGAGGGGAAAAAAATCCTGAAAATCAACGTCTGATTTTTGAACAATTTATTAGCAAATTATGGTGGAAAATATGAATTTGGTTACCTACAAACAAGATTTCTGGCTCTCACAAACATGTAACTTCTTTTTTCAGAGGATCCTCTGTTTGTCTGTATTAACACCACCTGTTTGAACTCATTATCTGTATAAAAGACACTTGTCCACAACTGCAAACAGTCCCACTACAAACTCCACTTTGGGCAAGACCAACGACTTGTCCAAAGGACACTAAAAACTAAATTGCAGACCTGCACCAGGCTGGGAAGCCTGAATCTGAAATAGGTAAGCAGCTTGGGGTGATGTAATCAATTATTACAAAATGGAGGAAATACAAGAACCGTGAGCAAAAATCCTAGAACCACACGATGGGATGTAGTAAATGAACTGCAAAGACCTCGGATCATAATAACAAAGGTTACAATCAGTAACACACGACACCAACAGGGAGTGAAAACCTGCTGTTCCAGAGGTGTCCCCATACTTAGGCCAGTACATGTCCAGGCCTGTCTGAAGCTTGCTCGGGAGTATTTGGACGATCCAGAGGAGGATTGAGAGAATGTCATATGGTCAGTGTATATGCAGCATCAACAGCTACAGAGGTTTTCAGCCTACTGTCAGGCCAGTGTTCTTGTGATTCATGTTTTGCAATAAGTATGTTGCAAATGAGGTTGAAAGTGATGGTAGCTTACCCACAGTTGGTGTCCGGGCTTGTGCAGCTGTTGGCAGTGTGTTGTCTTCCGCTCTGACACCGAGCTAAACATCCAAGCGCAGGCAAGTAGGACAGCACCTGTCAAACATCAGGCAGGCACAAAACAAGTTAAGGGGAGAAGAGTACGAGCTTCATGTGATCTTATGGTTTCTTTATACTCGTGCGTACGGCAACCGTGCTGATGTAACTGTGGGTCTCCTGCGTGTAGTTTGCCTTCATACTTAAGTGCAACCCATGCGCTCACATACTGCAGGTCTTCTCCAGGTCAGAGGTGTCGCTACGGATGGTATTGGCTCAGATGATGTGGAGATTCCTCAGCACATTTTGGTTATTTCCGGTAACATTTTTTTACCTTTCCTTTCCATAACAAGGAACACAGCAACAACAATAGGGACTGTGGAATTGTATCGGCTTGAAAAAAAATGACCTAAATGACCAGCTGATATTTTTAATTGTGCAGCAAAATCGATTGAGAAGGCAGTGACATCGGTGGTATGCGGAGCCCGGAGGAACGGTGAGTATGTCATCACAGCATGTAACTAAACGGGCCAATCACGAGAGGAGTTCCACGTCGTCCACCATATAGCAACTTTTTTGACGTGTGTGTTGCAAGGTGCGTAGAGGTGCAGCGCGGGGCAATGTGTAGGTCACGTAAGACAATGCGGGCGCTGCTAACCGTATAAAGTGGCCTTTAGTGTACCAGTAGTTTATTGCCAGCTGCCCCTCACACTGTGCAACTGCCCTGTATCAACCGTCGAGTTCCTGGGAATTACAGTTTCTCGGGACTTGAAGTGGGAGACCAACATCAGCTTCATTCTCAAAAAGGCCACATGCTTCCTGGGGCTTCATAGGAACCACACCCTGTCAATGAAGCTGTTGTCTACACAGCAGTTATTGAATCAGTCCTGTGTTCATTTAACAAAGTCTGGTTTGGTGCTGCTACAAAAAAAGACAAACTCTGACTGCAATAGACAATTAAAACTGCAAAAATGATTGTGCACTTCCTACCGACCATTGAGGACATGCACACTCCCAAAACTAAGACAAGAGCATGCAAAATCCTCTTGGATCCGCCACATCCTGGTCACCACTT
The DNA here is from genome assembly GCF_019802595.1 of Syngnathoides biaculeatus. NCBI lineage: Eukaryota > Metazoa > Chordata > Actinopteri > Syngnathiformes > Syngnathidae > Syngnathoides > Syngnathoides biaculeatus. Next base: position 29,378,242 of record NC_084643.1, on the reverse strand, counting down.
CTTCCAGATCATTCCCTCATGTAAGCCCTATGAATTAATGCATACTAAAAGATGCAGGAATTCCAACAGCTTCATCCCTCCTCCCATTAACTTCTTAAACAGTTAATTTACAATTCCTTTTTTAGATGTTGCCAATTTTGTCAAGATTGTTGTCACATCTCTTGTCAGGCCAATTATTCATTACTTGTACACTTACTGTAGTAGTCTCACCATCCTTCACTATGTTCATATACAGTATTGTTGATCAACACTGGCCACTCGTCCTTGGGAAGTATCTGCACAGTTTGCACAATTAACATTGTCCCAGATTATCACACTCCATACATTTAAGTCTCTGCACCATTTGCACAATGGTCACTGGACTAGACTGTTTTCTAATAGTTATTTCAAACTGCTCTAATTGCTAGAGGACTCAGCATCAATTTTGTACAATTGTCAAATAAATAAAATAATGTACGGGCATTACCACATTACTGGTAACCGGTGGTCATGAATAAAACATGAGGATAACACCCCGGAGTTCAGTGAGTTTAGCCCATGTTCCGCCAGGAACCCAAGGACAAGGAAACAAGGTATTTGTTGTGGCACTCCAACACCAAGTAGATTACCTGGTAGAACATCAGAGGAAAGATTGGACCGCTGTTTGTCAAATGAGAAACAGTTAAAATTCCGAAAAAATTATGAAACACTCGGCTGCTACAAAAAGTACTATAATACAAAGTTAAAAAAAAGGGCCCATAGCAGGTACCACAGTGGCAAAGTTGTATGTTGGCTGCCTAACAGTTGAGAGGTTCGGGGTTCGATTCTCAGTTCAGGCCCTCACGTGTGGCGTTTGCATGTTTTCAGTGTACGTGTTGATTTTCTTTTTGTATTCTGGTTCCTTCCACATTCCAAAAACATGGATCTTGGCTTCACCAAAGTCTCTAAATTGTCCATAGGTGTGATAGTGAGTTTTTTTTTTGTCTATACTGTACACGTATTGTTACCTGGCTACCAGTCGTGGGTGTCCAAATTGTCGACAATTGCTTAAAAAAAAATGGATGAATGGATGGACAGAGCAGTGCAAACAAGTAGGCAAAGATAGGAAGTCACATACTGTACATCCAAATATGCACATACCACTTTCTTGAGAGACAGAGGTTCTCCACATAGTGTAATTCCATTTGTGCAGCAGATATTCCTGAATATTGCATCTACCAATGCAAGTTTAAGCCTGGTTGAGGAAACTCTGGCCAGCATCTCTGCAAGGACCACTGGAGACAGACCTATAGAACAAACCACAATCGCTACAAACAGTAGGTAGACAGTATGCAAATGTATGTTTAAAAATACAAAAATCCCAAATCATACTTCTTACATTCAGTATCATAGTAAAGATATTACTGTAATTTCTTGTGTATAGTGCACACCCATGTATTATACGCACCCTCAAAGTTTACTTTAATATTGTCGATAACCCTATGTATAATTCATGATTTTGCTTCTACCCATATGATCAAAACAAGTATATGCATTTTGTTGGAATTATTCTTAAGTTAAGCACTTTATTTGAACACATAATAGTCTTTTCGTTTCGGTCTCTTCTTTTGAAATTCACAGCTCCACTTTTATTCAGTAAATAAAAAAAATGAATAAAAAAAAGTTGTGCCCATATGTTTGATAAGCCAGACAGAATTTGTAAATAGGGTAAAATTCTTTATAGAAAACATCAAGGGCTAGTTGAAATATTTTTAATTTTATTATTTAAACTTCTTTTTTTCTCATGTGTTTTCGAGTATTTCCAGATTTCAGTGATATTTCTTTAACTAAAACCTGTTTTAAATGTACATTTTCAAATGTTATTTTTGTATTTGAATGCTTTTAATCATGTGAAGATGTAAAGGAGGAGGATGTGGTTCTGTAGCTGTGCTTAATGCTGAAATACACATGGTCTAATGTGTTTCCCCCTCTTCTTGGACAACTAACATGCTGGTGGAACTTCGGGAATATAGTCTTTAGATTGGTCTTGTTGAAGTCCTCGCCTACAATGTGAATGACTTCGGGTTGGGCCTGCTGCTGTTCATCAATGACGTTCACAGGAAAGAGAGCGCAGCATAAGCATTTGGGGGCATGCAACCAGCTGTGATGGTAACTACAGTTAGCCCCATCGTAATGTAAAAGGGCTGGCATTTAATAGACATGTACTCAATGTCAGGTGAACAGTGTCTCTCAACCACATTGTTGTTGCACCAGACATCATGCACGAACAGACAAAGCGCCCCCCCCCTCTGCTTTGGGAATGTTCAGGTGAAGTTATCTGTTATGATAAGAACGCAGAAATAACAAACATAGATTATCCGCAAGTTCCATATAGTCCATTTTGTTGGAGATGGCTCTGGCATTGGTGAAGTACAGGCTTGGAAGAGGGGGTCTGTGTGGCTCTTTCATTAGCTTTAACAGGCGTCCGGACCAACAGGCCGCTTCTGCTTCCTCTCCCTCCTCCGCCTCTTCACCGACCCGAAAACAATCCACAGGGAGTCTGGCGGTCCTGCTATCTCATCTTTAATGTTACGTTTGTACTGAAAGTTGCTTGAAACTGTTATTTTATGCCAGTCTCAGAGGTCAAAAAGTTCCTGGCGAGTGTAGCGGAATAGTGCCGAGGCAAATGTGAACAAAGTGCGCCTCCCACAAAAAATACAAGTAAAAGCCCTGATCAGGAGAGCCACAAACCGCTGTGTTCATGCGCGCCGCCATTCAACAAGTAAATTCTGTCTCATTGACATGTTGGAATGAAAGTGTATTTAAAATTTATAATCTCTAGATGACTATTATAATTATGCACAAAATGATTTGACAATTTTGGGGGGGACGATGCACATTATACATGAGAAACTACATTAAGTAGCTTTTAATATTGTGTCTGTATTCCCTCCTTACATTGGCTGCTGATGGCAAAGTGGTCTGCTAGGTCTTTTAGGCCCCTTTCCACAAGCTTCTGGTTCAGTTTGCAGTGGTACCTATACCAAAACTCTACCAAGACTGACAGGAGGTCCAGCAACATGGCCAAGAGATGCCATTTGTGCTCCTTGTCACTCTCAGCATTGTCCTTCGGGGAAGATAAACCACAGCTTAGGTTGGTAAACCCAAAACAGTAGTAAAAGGTCATGTCGGATCACTTGGTCTCACATTCTAAAATGCTTACCCCACAGGCAGCCAGCATCATGAATCGGACAAGCTTTCTTACAGCGCAAGACAGCAGGGTGGACTGTTCCCACACAGTCCAGAAGGTTCTATACAGCAATAAGCCTGATTTTGATACCTGAGAGAGTCCTGGAAGCTCTATGAAATCCCTAAGAGAAGGGAGAGTTATCCACACATAATCATTATTTTTAAGACAGAATAGTGTCGAGATAATTCCATCAAGTGTGACATCTCAAAATTATATTATTTATCCCAAAAGTAGAACATTGGTTTGTAGAGGGATCGCACTGCAATAAGTGAGCTAGACTTTCTGTGACAATGCAAGGGATACTAATCTCCCACAGTTTACAAACTAAAAATTTTTAAATGTTGATTTCAAAGTGAAGTTATTGCAAAAGATTGCTTTAAAAACCATGACCCTTTGTCAGATGCACATTTGTAAGATGCTCATAATACAAACATTTACAAACAATGTGGCAAAATCATTACATGAAACTCCTTTCTAGGTCAACGTAAACTATATGATCTTCTTAATGAAGGGAGTAAAGTCAAAATTCATTTCAGAGAACACATTTTAAGCGACAGCTCACGTACTCTAAGTTTTATAGTTTAGGCAAAGTCTGTACCCTGGGGTGACGGAGTAGAGTTCCCCTTGGAAGAGCTTGAGGAAAAATGCCAGGACATCAGTGTAGAAGTTTAAGAGAGTTGGCAGTGCCGGCCCAGGGAGCTGGTGACAAGTGGCTTCACTTGACAGGCAGTAACTATACACACAAGCATAATCTTGGATATTTTAGCATACATTTATTTATACAGCATTAATTTTCTACAACACTACCAACCTATTCAGGGTTTATGACATAGGAGCTGGAGCCTATCACAGCTACATTAAGGTGAAAGGCAGATTATACTGTGGACTGGTCACCATACAAACACCATAATAGTATGAAAGGAATTGATTTATGATTATGAGAAAGGGAAAAGGATATGGAATTATCAGTCAGAAAATTAAAGGTGTACCTTATGGCTGTCTCGAGAAAAGGCCACTGGCCCATCTTGCAGTAAGGGCACTGCAAAACCTGACTAAAATACTTCTTCACGTTCGCAGGAGCCAGCCAAGGAGGATTGGCAATTAGCAACCTATGCATTGTTTGTTGGAAAGTCCTCAGGAAGAGAGTTGTGGTATTACCCTGCGACATCAAAAATAAAGCAAAAAGTGGTGACAATGAAACGTTGATGACTAAAGCTTGACTGCATACAGTTTAGGTGGCCTGGTGATGACACCTTTGCCAATCAAGTTAACTCATTCATTGCCATTGATGCCTGTTGAATTAAAATATTCATGTTAACATAGAGGCGTGGCAGTGATTAATTAAGTGGAACTTCATTACTCCACTGGCTGCTTTCAGCAATAGTTTTTTCTTTTTAATCATTGACACACTTCCAGGGTGCCATATTTAGACCAAGATTAATTTTCCATTAGTTTGTTGTACTTTAGATTTATATGGAAGTCTTTTACAACTGTGTATCCGATTTGTGTGATAACACTGCACTTGTACTGGGAGATATTCAAACCATACACAATATTTCCAAAAGTATTTGCTCACCTGCGTGGACTCAGATATGAATTTAAGTGAATCCTACGCTTAATCCATTGGGTTTACTGTGACATTGCTCCAGCCTCTGCAGTTATAAGAGCTTAAACTCTCCTGGGAAGGTTCTCCGCAAGGTTTGGACTGTGTCTGTCGTAAAGTATGCCCATTTTTCCAGAAGCACATTTGTGAGATTACACACTGATGTTTGATGAAATGGCTTGGTTATTTTTCAAAAATTGTTTTATAAGTTTTAGGTTAGGATTGTAAAACAAATCAAGTGCATCCACATCAAAGTCTCTCATCCATATCTTTATGAACCTTGATTTGTGCACTGATGCAGTAATTTTGGAATAGGAAGGGGCCATGTGTATGCACCAATGGACGAAGCAAAGTCCATAAAGACAGGGATGAGAACATTTGGTATGGATGAATTTGACTGACTTGCCCTCAAACTGGCAGAATATTTTTCGGTTGACTTTCAGTGGACAATGAGGCAGGTCTTCTTGGACACCATCAGTGTACGGCCTCATAAATATCCTCCGAGATTTAACACGGGTGGCCAACCAGTCAGCGATTAAGATCCCCCTTTTTTTACTGCTTTACTTCAAAGAGCAACATCATACACATAAAAGAACCAAAGAGCCACATCATAATCAATGAACATCATTCCCTCCCTCCACACATACCTTTGCTCAGTCAGTTTTACTGTAAATGTCCCACAGCAACTTGATGAAAAAAAATGACTCCTACCGAGTACTAAGTAAAACAAAAATGTGTGCTCTTTCTCACACAGACAAACTACCAGTTCAATGAAGTCTCATCTTCTATGTCACAACTCTCAACACAACACTAAAATAGATACATGAGTGTGGAGATTTGGGTGCCAGTGTGAATCAGTAGCCATGCTCATGTCTGATATTTTCTGTTCAGTGTGGCCGAACAGTTAGATGTCTGATACCTATGTTTAACATTTTTTGTTTTTCAGCAACTTTTCCAAGGCTTTTTTAAAAAAAAAAAAAATTCAACATCATTGTGTGGCTTTTTGACTCTTGCAATGTTCCAAGCAAGTTGACACGATGTGAGTGTTCATCTCGGTATATGGTTCATTATTTATTTTTAAAACTGCATCTGCTTTTCTGTCTTATTTTTTTGAGTGACTAACTTGTGACTGCAAAGTTCATTCCCTTTTGGAAATTCCAGGTCGATGTTACCATGGAATGAAATGAAGAGAAGATTTGAAGATGAGAAATGCCCAATAGACGTCTGACACGAAAGGCAGAGTGGCTGGCTGCTCCGCTCAACACAAAAAAGTGACATATATATATATATATATATATATATATATATATATATTTAGAATGGGATATCACCTAAGCCACATGTGTGTCAAGGCAGGTGAACAAATACTTTGGGCAATATAGTGTATCTGATTTTTATCCACATATGGAAAATGTCTTGGAGTGAGTCTTAAGGTACCGTGCTTTGTTTTCTATTTACACTGTCATGACAAACATCTGAATCACACTACTTGAGAGCAAAAAATCTGAATTGTATCACGTCAGCCATGCAGTGTAAATCCAGCCTCCAGAGTACTGAAACAGAAAGTATACTGTGCACTGTTTTGTACCCTGAGGCTAATGTCGCAGTTAGGAATGTATACAGTCTGGAATTTGTGGTCCTACCTGCTGTGCATACTCAATGAGAGCCCCTAGGTATGATGCTGGTGGCAGAATCCCAGGGATCACTGCACTTCGAATTGTGTCCATGGCTTCGATGAAGAGGCCACATTCTATCATCGTACCAATGTTGCCAAAGTCTGTTTCAATTACCTGAAAGAACATATGTACTTCGATTAAATGGAAGTCATATGTAAAAGAAGAGGAACAACGGTTGTAACAGCAATGGATAGAGGAAAAGATAAGAGCATAAGTGTAATGGAAATCGAAGTGATGAGCTATCAAGTTACTGGGGTCATCAGTGACTGCCAGTTTTTGCCAAACAGCTTATGGACTCTGAGTAGAGAATGGAAATACACTGTACATGAACAGGTTAATAAATATACCAATCAAAACTTCCAAGATGAGCTGAAAGTAGCAGTTAAACCAGTGACCTGAGGACAAGTCACCCATCACTCTCCACATCACTTTGAAATGTATGACATGAAGGAAATTGCATGAACTGATCTTCTTGATGAAGAACGTGGTAATTTTAGAGCTATACAGCATTACAGAGGCCTAAGGACAGCAATGTTAACCTGTGACAAAGGATGATGTGGGTCATGATAACTCAGAAATTCAAGGAAGAGAAGTCTTGGCCGATCCTACAAAAAAAAAAAAAAAAAAAGAAACATAGTAAAATCAAACAAACTGTAATATACTTGGTGAAAGTCCATTTGCAATGAAACAATGGTTCTCTTTAGTATGCACACCTCCTGTTCAATGATGGCGTCCCTGAGGTCTGCCTCCAGTTTAGAAAAATCAACATCCGCAACACTGGCCTCCTTTGCTGAATTTATATTATTTATTACGCTGAACTTCATGTGAACACAATTTTCCTGCCAATGACAAAAACATTTTCAAATACGACATTCATTTGTAAATGGATACCTGCTTGCACCCTGGACTGGGTGCCAACCAATTGCAGAACACAGGAACCCATAGCTGATAGCACCTTAACTCTGTAATTCATTTAATTTGTAAATCCATGGATAGTTTATCTTCGCCTCTCATTTGAGGATGCAATAAGTGTCTCCCAGAGGAGCTAATAGGAGGTGTACATTTCTTTTAAGTACAACTCCACAGGGTCTCAATAGGGTTAAGGTCACAGGATAATGGTGGCTGCACCATGAGATTTTATTCATCATACCCACTGCAGCTAAAGATTCAATAGTAGGTTGTTTTTGCAACGTGTGATGGTGCATTATCTTATATGAGTTATTGTAATGTGATGCGATAAATGGTCACTCAGGAATGCCACTCTTTGGGTACAGTCTCTTCCATTATTCCAACCCAAATCTCCCTTCACCTTCTTGCTGACAGGGTAGCCATCCACCAACATCAGAGAACCATTTGGATCATCCAAAGTAGCTTGCGATTTATCAGTGAATAAAATTAGTTGAAAATGAGTGTCCAAGAATTTCTGAGCCCACAGCAAACATTTCTCTTTGTGATATTGGTAATTGGGGTCTGAAATACACTTTAAAATTCAAGATTGAAACGATTAGTCAAGTTGATTTTACCAAATTATTTGACTGGCTGCTAATCGATTAATGCAGAGCAAAGAAAAGCAAAGCAAATTTATTTCTATAGCGCATTTCATACATGAGGTAACTCAATGTGCTTTACATAATTAAAGGCATTTGAAAACAAAGAGATAAAACATTTAAAATGGGGTAAAAACAATAAAAATGACAAACAATATTTTAAAAAAAAAAAAAGAGTTTTTGGCACCTCGTCTTCCAAGTCTATCCTAAATTACAATAAAAAGAAAATTAAAATAGAAAGAAAGAAAAGACATTTTTTAAGCCTGGCTACAATGTCCCATCTTAAAACATACTATGGTGTCAGCATCATAAAGCGACACAAGTGTCACAATGTTGGTGTTGTGTGATAGCAAATAACTTGTAATTATTAAATTGTGAGAGATTTACAGGAAAGATCTATAGCAACAGGAAAAACAACGTGCAAAATTTATCTCAGAAAAACTCAAATTAAAATGTTTATTTTAAATCATATGCGCAAATTAATTTTGGAGTACAGTTGTGATCAGATCATCACAGCAGCTTTTATCGAACTTATTTGGCTTACCCCAAAGAGGTGCTGGATGATGTCGGTCACAGGGATGCAAGAAACATCGTGAGAGCTCGTGTCCTGTATCATGGCCTTGACTATGACGTGATTGATGGCAGTTTGAGAGGGCGGAGGATAGGTGTATACTATGGCGGTACCAGCTTCCAGGATCCTGGGAAAAGTGAAATCAAAACAGTGTTTGATTAATGGATTATATTCATAAATTTAAACATTGTTGGATAGTACAGTACTTCCATGTCATCCAGCTAACCGTTTGAACATGACTGAATAGGTAAGATCTTCAATCATGAGAAGAACTTTCCAGCCTTGGAAGGCCCCTGTTATTTCCCCACTGGTCACCTTCTTCCTCCAGTGTCTTGCGGGATAGAAGGCAGACGTAGTACCTGTGGGAACGGCCACCTCATAGAGTCCCTCGGAGAGCCAGAAACCATTTTGAACACTGTCCATAATATAGTCTGGAGTCACAATCCACTTTCCTGGTAAGAGAGAGAGAAGCAATAGCACCAGTGAACACAAATAGCAGAAAGTATAGTAAATGTAGTTTTTCAGTTCTTCAACTTGAAGCCAGGTATTTTTTTTAATAGTTTAAATTAATATATTTCAACTGACAAATTTTGAAAAGTACATGTTCCCATTTGTCGAGCTCAGTGGCAAATAAATGACACAAAATGGAAGAAATTTGAAGGCCAATTTGATAATATGTGAAGTGAAAATGGCTACTCCTGTAAGCCAAATCAGTCACATGATCCTTCAATTTTGCACACTGGCATGGTTACACTATTGTTTTGGGGAATAGGGTAACAGAGGAAATTTGACAAAATGGATGAAAAAAAAAAAATCATAACAATAACAAAGCATTTTTTTTTCAAGATAAACAACTTATGTATGACATGCTTAGCACAACTAACTAACTTTATGTAATAATAATGATGACCAACCTGCAGCACATGAAGCCAAAAATTTCTCACTGGCTAAAACGTGAGGAATTACTAAATGGGTGCATGTGCCCTGGTAAACCTGGAAGAAAATGTAGCATTAATGAAAAATTATATAATTATATTACACATATAACAATTGTTATTATCAACTAATAAAATAAACTTGTTTAATCATGATTTGTGTATGTGCACTTACAGATCCTCCAATATATTTTCCACTCAAAAGATATATTCCCTGAATCAAAGCTCTCTTCTGTTCATGGATTTTGATCCCAGAGAATTGGAACACAGGAGTGCAATGCTCCATCCCCAACTATGAAGAAAATAAGACAGACACACTAACAAGATTTTCTCAATAATTGCAAAAAAAAAAGTGCTACTATTTTGGCTATATGACACTCTTGAAGTATTGTGTTGTCTGCATCCACAGTTATTTGGACTTCCCCTTCAACCAACCTGAAAGCTATAGACAATTGTCAAACATGACCTTTTTGGATTCACAACCCTTAAACAGGGCATACTCTTAACTTTATACGCCATATTGTAAATAAATGAATAACCGTAATTGTGTCAGTAAGTAAGTATAAAAAATGATCTTAAGAGTTCTGAAAATGTAATCTGATATAAATGAATAAATTAGGCAACCTAACTGAGAAAAACTGCAGGACGTTGGTTTTTATGATTTTTAACTGTCTTACTATTTGTCAAACGAAAATTATATTTGTACCACTAGTGCATTAAAAGGGTTTGTCTGAGAACACGTGAATAACACGTGTAAATTATTTAAACTTTTAAATTATGCACAAAAAATACACTCAGAGTCGATTAAATGCAAAAAATAAAAAATAAAGTCGCAGTCATTTGTTAAGTCTTGACTCAGTTTTCGCCGACTGTCCGTTAGTTCACAGAAACAGGCAACAGGAAAACTCTGACACTGAAAAAGTCATCTTACGTATATCCCGCAGGTTCACCCCGAGAAATTTCAAATTTACCAAGAAGAAAAATAGGACAAAAATGGGTAAACGTGTTTAATGAGACTCGAGTTTACCTCTTGTTTCGCTATTGGTGTGTAGCCCACGGACAGATCTACGAAACATTGATTCGTAGGGTGGTTTCTCGAAAAGGATTATCTTTTATAGTTACTTACCGAGCACATCGTTGATTTTTTTCCCAATATAAAATAGTATTATATTTTAAAATATAAAAATATATTTTGTCAGAATATAAAGGGCGATATGCATCGTTTCTCTACTCTTTGAAAACATCTCCACCCCTATCCCTGTTTCATTTAATAAAGTCAGAAGGTCCGTTGAGCGGTAGTCTTTCAACGAGTACTTCCGGGTTGTTGTCACGGACGCTTTACGTGCCGGAAATAAAAAAAGACAGCTGGACACAACATAACATTCATTGATTAACCAGGATCATTGAGCGCTCGATACGTTTGCAGTGATTTTATTCTGCCAAGGAAGCTCTTACTGAACCGAGTCAAGGTTTTTGTTTTTATTGTGGTCGGGGACGTTCAGGGACAATCGTGTAATGGTATTAGGGTTACGTACTTTCACGTTGAAGTAGGTGATTTTCTGTCATTTCTACAAATGCCTTTCGCTGATATCAATCTCGTTGCGCTAAAAGACTGATGATGCTGGCTGTGTGTCGCCAAACGCATTCTCATTCCATCGGGAGACCGTAAGGGAGGTTTCGGAAGGTAAGTATTAACCTGATAAAAAGTTTTTGATGGCAGTGATAATATATAACCCATGCATTATATTAGCCGAATATCCTCACAAGGATCGCAGGAGTGTTGGAGCCTATCCCAGCTACCTTCGGGCAGAAGACAGGTACACCCTGAACTGGTTCCCAGCCAATCGCAGGGCACATCGAAACAAACAACCATTCACACTCATATTCACACTTAAGGCAATTTATAGTCTTCAATGAACCAACCAATCATGTTTTGGGGATGACTGATGAAATTGGAGTGCCACAGTACAGGGAGAACATGCAAAGGCTGGGCCACAATTCAAACCCAGGACCTTTTGCCAGCCTTCCCAGGTGGATGGAACATGGATATTTGACTTCTAAAGCTATTGACGGCAGTGAATTTGTTAAATGTTATCTAATTTTGCCATGCCTTATTATGTGGTAAGAAAGTTATTGATATTCCAAGACCAATAACACAATGCACACTAGAGTTGCTATTGATGACACTCTCGTCAAGTCATTTCAGCCATATACTCTCTGAGTTGGACCATTGTTCAATCGTAAGTGTCCCCCAGCGCTTTCCTATGAACTGTTCCTTTTTTGTTGTTGTTTTTTTTCCATCTTTGCTGACATCATACCAATCAACAGGGCCTCCCCTTAACTCAGACTTAATACATCATAACATAGCTTGATCCAATAAGTTGACAATAAGTTTTGCTACAGCGTTGTGTGTGATACTCGTCCCATGTTTTCCGTAAATGCGCTTGCAACCATACGACTGTTTGCTGAATCGGCCATTAGGATGATTTCAATTCATTGCTCTTTATTCAAATGCACTTTTTGGGTTTGCTGAAATAAAACAAAATACATGTTAGAACCATATATTTATGGAATGTATTACGTCTCCTATATTTGGAGACTTATGGGACACCCTGTATAAGAATGAGTGGTATAAAAAAAGATGCATGATTGAATTTTCGATCAGTCTGGTTTTCTGACATTTGTAATTCCATAACATTTAATGGGGCACTCAATAAAGTATCAACGTTTCTGGTACTAAACATGCTTTCTTGCCCTGTAAAGAATGCATCAGTTCATTAACCTCAAGCAATGAACTGCACTTCAGTTTCCAAATGGGTGTTGCTTATGTATTGCTTAATAGAGATGATTGACAATGATTTTACAGAGTGTCTTAAGACTTTTACAAATGGTATTTCCCTCATGCAGAAAGAAAATTGCCATTTGCTTTAGTGATGTGATAAATTTTAAAATCCCAAGTTATTAGCTTGTTGTGCCTGATCGAAATGGTGACAATGAAAACATGCAACCCCATGGGCAAGCATGATATAGACCTATGTAGTAGTATGTTCTTCAAATACAGTATACACCTGGTTAATTTATGGTGTTACCTTATAACTGGTACGCATTTTAAAACAATGTTAACATTGGCTCGACGTGCTCTAAGCGGCTTTAAAGTGGTGGCCTGGGGGTTGTGCTGCTAAATATTTCAGCACAAAGTCATTCCTGAAAATGGGCCTGTGTGTTAGTTTGGCTGTGGTGCAGGAAAGAGAGATGGGTTGATGGTTTTGCGTGGTTGTGCATGTGTCTGTGTGCACGCACGCGCTAATAGCTGCTGAGTTGATGTGTCAGGCAAGCAAGTGTCTGCTCCAGCTGTCCTGGTTGCAGCACTGGGAAGCACACTGGGGCACCTTCAACATCTGCTTTGTAAAGAGCTAATGACACCAAGATGACGGCTGCATGTTTTCAAGTGAGTTCTAATGAGACCCTCTGTGCTGTCTTCAATACCAGGGCGCTTCATTAGGTACACATGCACAAAATAATATCCAATACTGGAGCTTTAGAAGAAAATAGTCAACAAATAGTTAAATATTGGCAGCACGGTGGAGCAGCTGTTGAGCGTTGGCCTCACAGTTCTGGGGACCAGTGTTCAAATCCTGGCCCCTCCTGTGTGGAGTATGCATGTTCTCCTTGTGCCTGCCTGGGTTTTCTCTGGGCACTCCGGTTTCCTCCCACATCCCAAAAACATGCATTCATTGGAGACTTTAAATTGCCCCTAAGTGCGGTTGTGAGTGCGACTGTTGTCTGTGTCCATGTGCCCTGTGATTGGGTGGCAACCACTTTAGGATGTTCCCTGCCTCCTGTCCGATGAAATCTGGGAATGGTTCCAGCACTACCGCAACCCTCGTAAAGATAAACGTCTCAGGAAATGTTTGGATAGTTAAATAATACCACTCTGAAAGTTTAATCAAAATAGAACAATATTATTTTTTACTAAATTTTCATGTTGCTTTTGTATTGGAGCTATCTACATACACAGCATAATATATACTAGATATAATTGATTTTGTTTGTAATTAAACTGAAAATAATGCAATTCAGTATATGTGGTGTCTCAGTATTTCAATCTCAGCTAGTTGGTAAGTGTGTAAGTGGCAATCGTTTGGTGTGTGGGAGTGAGTTGGTGACTATAAATTATTTGTGTGAGTGTCAAGTTCATTCGTCCAGTCATTTTGCTTGGTGTGCGGCGGACCAAAGGATTTTGTACAATTACCCACTTCCAAATTCTTGGGAACAGTTTTGAGCAAGGCCCAGCACAAACCAAGGCACGCTTGAATGAGTCTGGTGTGGAAGACAGCCGTGACCCATGTGTGGTACCAGGGCTCTGTAGCTATCTCTGTAATTTCAGTAGCAACCCATAAAATGTGAGGTCTTCTATCTTTTTTATGTGTATATATATATATATATATATATATATTACCATTAATGCTGTGACAGTGTTATTTACAACATTGAAAGGTATGGTGGTGCTGAATACATATTCTTTTTGCAGTTCAGGCTATATCATTACAGTCTTGTTTCATAATCCATAGAGTGAATATCTTCTCCTTAAGCAATAGCTGCTTGCAGACATCTTCCCAGGCGGTGGTGCAGACAGAGCGTGACGATGACAGAGGGAAGAAGAAAAGGCGAAATAATAAAGGACAAGCTTTACTGGTGGGTCTGTCAGTGTGGGGGAAAATAATATTTGTCCACTTGGACAGGCCTCCCTTTGTGCAGGCTAAATGAATGTTGAGCTTCCTGTCTGCTCTGTCAGAGAGAGTGGCGTCGAGTGTGTGCAGCAGTGAGGAAGCGGCACACAGTACGGCGAGCTGTTTGCCGTTTGACAGGGATTATTAAAATCAGAGCACATGACGACGGACTGAGCGGCAGGCGGAGTTTGAGAAATCCAAATTGACACAGACACTCTCCATTACCTTCCACTTGACTCTCCTTAATGACAATGTTGATGTGAGACCCAGTGATGCTACACAGGTGGGGGATTGGCTTTTAGCAGGAACGTTAAGCACCGCAGAGATGAGGGGGTTGTTGGCCCCTCAGCTCTGGTACAGCCATAAGGAGATGGGCTGTTTATTTAAAGGTTCAACAGAAGAGCATCTCATTATTTTGGGTGGTGTGTTTTTCCTCGGAATTAATTTGCTTTAGTGTCAGGTGGAATTGGTAGAGGCAATGTCTTCTAATCCGGGTGTCATCCATTTGTAAATGATCTCATGTGGACAGAGGCTGCAGACTGTCTTTGTCTGTGAAAGCCTTTCATTTGTTTCAGGTGCAATTGATTTTGGAAGTCCTAATAAGACACATAACTGCGGATGTGACACATGATTGCTAACCACTTGAAGTGAGTGTTTGTTTCTTGAGGGGCACCCACGATGATATCGCACTCCAGGACTTGTCATATACCTAGTTGACTTAATCCTGACGCCCCTCGCATCTGTCTGTGACAGCATTTTGTGCGATATACGAGAGCATGTCATGCATGTGTTTTCTGTCTCTGTAGAGCAGCATGGAGTGGCCTGAAGACTTTCCTGAAGATCAAGCCTTTGTTGAGCTGCTTGTTCCTGCATTCTCCAGTGAACTGGACTTCGAGCAGCTCATGAAAGACACAGAAGAGAAACTCAAACTTAATGCCGACAGGTCTGTCAGAAAACCTCTGAACATGTGTATTTTCTAAATACAGCTTAGTTGATTCTGAGAAGATTGAGTTCAGATTGTTTTTTGGATTTAGAATGTCCTTTTTCCAAGGTACAAATCTTTAGCCATTGTGGTCAAAAATTTATTAACTTGTATTAACTCTCCATGCACTCACTTCATTAACATTTGTAACATTCGTAAGTGTAAGTTAACTATGATTGGAAAACATAAAACAATAAAATGTAGGTTTGTCGTTGTCAATAGGACTAATATTTGGAGTCCTTCAAAACCAATCTAATAGCTGGCAACGTGTCCATCTTACAATGGCTACCTCACATTTTTGAAACACCTCAATATTCTGCAGAGGTGTCTTTGTCAGCCCGTTAAACCAAAAGGGTTACTTAATTTATTCATTCGTTCAGTCATTCATTTCTCTCCCCCCCCCTCCCTCGCTGTCATAGTCTATGGTATTAGTTGGGTTGGTTTTGTTTCATGTTTTCCATGTCTCATGTGCTTATTTTGTTAGCTGTGTCCACCTGTTCACATTTACCCTCTGCCTTGTATTGACCAATCAGCTCCCTGCACTTGGGCCCTCCACATTTTTTGCCTTGCCCTCCTTGCTTTCAATAACCCCAACTGTGTGTGTGTGTGTGTGTGTGTGTGTGTGTGTCTCTCTCTCTCTCTCTCTCTCTCTCTCTCTCGCTTTCTCGCTTTCTCTCTTTCTCCTGCTCTCTCTCCCCTTTACTGGCGTTCTGGAAGGCCCAAAACAAGAAATGTCCATCTCTCGGAGTTAAGATTGGATACATGACAGCAAATATCTCCCTGAGAGCAAAATACAAGGTTGTTTAACACTAAAATGGTTGTATCTGACAGAATGACACTATTGTATTGAATTATTCACAATAAGGGCACGTTTGAACACATGTTCATCAACTCAAATATGGAAAACAGTTAATCTGGTGCATTAGTCTCACCGGGCACAGGATATACATCCAATACAGGAACTGCAATCAACTAGGTACATAAAACAAACCACAGTTGAGTTGAAATACTGTATCCATTTTCTTACATGGTGATTTTCATTTTGCATACATATAATCTGTTTTTTTTAATAACAATTACAGCCACTTGAAGGTGTCTGACATACCTGTTTGTAGGTTGAATCTACTATTTATTGATTGGGGAAAAGGGGGGCGATATGAAGAAAAAAAAACATAAATGTTATAATATTGCCCATATCCCAAATTCCTATATTCTACCATATCATGTAATCAGAAATGTGTACTGATTTTAAGAGGACTGATGAATGTCTTTAGTAATGTTTCAATGCATATGTTTTACAACTTAAAAGGTCAGTGGATTTGATGTGTTTTAATACTAGAACTTCATTCTTAAAATAATACCACTTTATTCTTGTGTAATTGAACTTCTTCTCATACCATTTATTTTTTTTCTGTATATTCTTTGTATGTATGTACCTGTGTATTTATATGTAGATTGATTATTTTTTTCCAATATGACTAATACCCTGTAGATTTTCATTTTTGCTAAATTTACATACTTAATTTTTCTTCTCTGAATTCGTGATCTCAATGATTAAGTTCAATTTTGAAGGTACAGTATATGATTTGGTGCTGAACTAAACTGAGCCTTGATGGTTGTACTGACTACCGATGTCGTCAATAGACAAGGCAATATGGGAATGGGACAGCAGATGGTTCCTCTACAGAAGATTCCAAGTTGATTGGTCACCGTTAAACAGAGCAGAAAACGAAATTAAACTTAAATGTGCCCAGACACACACCAAACACACTGCACACTCCTACTTAAAACACAGACACAACAATACTGTGTTCCTATTTGACAAATTTGTACTGATGCCTAAATAACTGAGGAATGTCTTATATTAATTACACATGAATTAAAAAAAAAAACAATTAAGCTTGATTTCGATATTACAGACTGAAGAGATAATATCTGTCAATGATTGCACAAATGGATTGATGAAAAGCAAAGCTTGGGGAGAAGAAAAAGTAAAATCTATATTTCAAGTCTTTTATCGTTTGAGGCATTGTGCGTGTGAGGGCAGATGATGAAGGAAAGGGTAAATGTAGCAAGTGAACAAAGGCTCAATGTGGCACCATTAATGTCTGGGACTCTTTCTCTCTGTCTCCCTTTTCTCACCCCCCTTTTCTCTTTCTTTCCTTCCTCCTCCTAAATGGGAACATAATAATTGAAGATTCCACATCTTGAAACGAAAACCCTTGGGTAGGTAATTCAAGGCTTATTACTGAAGGCCGCACCATTTTTCTGCTTTCTAAGCATTAAAGGGTTATTTTGTGTTCCTGCAGATGGGAGAGGGATAACCATTATGAGAACAAAGCTTCTCGATAATGGCGAATGGGACGAAAAATAAGGCAATCCTTCGCACGCTATGGGGGTCCACTGGTCAGCATCTCTGTTAGGTTGCAGCTACACGGCATTCTGTCTGCCTACTTTACATTGGACCCTTTCACTTGAAAACTTGGCAAACCTTTTTTTGTTTTAACTAGGGTGGGCTGTGTGCATCCATAGACAGACATACATTGACTCAGATCCAACGCCACCTAAGTGACTTATCAGTAATTCGGAGGAATTAAGGAAGCGTAGGAGAGGAAAGGAATATCTGAAAGAAAGCGGAAGCACAGCTAGCTTGCGGTGAAGGCCTCCAAACTGATTACGAGTGACTGTCTTGTTCCGAGTTCTCAAATATCCGAAATCTGCCCAAGAGCTGCTCCCTAATTGAAGGAGATGAAGATAGGCTGACAACAGAGCTAGTTCCCCAAATTGAAATGCTGTAATCCATTAGTTTTCATCAGACGGGACAGTGAAACAGTGTGGCCTTGGGTGGCTCATGGCTGTGCATGACCCACCAGGGACAGACTCCTAATGAAGTCTGAGCACAAACCAGGATAATCCAGGAAAGATAAGTGACCCTGTCTGGTCGCCTGCCACTCTCAAATTGCACGACTGTGTTCGGAAGTATCAGGTGCTTTTGATTATCAGTATTTTGCAATTGTGTGTAAGATGAAGATTTTTGTGTTTAGCTGTGATCACTGAGTAGATCAGTCTTCTTGGTTCTCTGGTGGCCACGAAGGCTGAGAGGTGAGGGCACTAAGTGGGTCCAGGCCAGGCCATGCTGGGATATGTTTTCAGCAAGTTTATTCAACCTCAGTTGCTCCTATTTCCATTACAGAATAGGACCTTTTGCTGAAGGTGATATTCAGCTCTTTTGGCAGTGACTGGAGTTGAAAAGGACCTGCCTATTGCCCCGCTTGCCTCCACCCACCCCCTCCCACTTCTTATAGGCAAGCAGTGGGGAGTAGACCGCGACAGACAGCCCCAGAGCAGCCCACCCACACTAAATTAATTCTGACAAGGAACTTAAGATAACGTCAAAGCGCTGACTAATCGTGGGATTGGGTTTCTGTAAGTCAGGGAGCTGTGAAATGTGCCATCATATCTAATAAAAGACCTCCTCATTGCCTTTCTATTGCAGTGGTGGTGATGGTTGGTGGGGTGACAAAGAAGGAGGAGGAGGACGACTGTCTAGCTAGGCCGACGTGGAAAAAACAATTAGATCGCTCTTAAGCAGCATGAGTGCCAGGAGATGACGGACGTGTTCATCAAGAGGCCAAAAGAATCAATTTTCTTCTACTTCACGATGTCTTTTGTTACGTTCAGATTCCGCCCCTTTGCCATCACGTGTTATCATCCTTACCGGAAGAGTTGAATGCTTTTATTTACTACAGCTAGTTTGTTTTCCTCCCGTTTTAACTTCCTCTTTCCCACATTCCTTTTATGTGCCTTCACCCAGTGGCTGAGCTGCTGCCAGGGGAAGTTGTGGCGATGAGAACTAATCCTGCCAAGTTGATTAGGCTGCAGGTAGCTTTCAGACAAGCGAGCCAGAGGTCACAACATTGTGGAGAGCTGGATGGACTTCTTGACACAGGCCATCCACACTGACTAGATAACTTACAGCACGTCTTTAAGGAGGGGTAATCGAAAGGTGTAAGTGAAGAAGAAATGAGGAAAGTACAAGGTTTTAAAGAAAGAGACCAAATTGAGAAAATTGTACAGCCAAGACTTTAAAATATTATGAATATATATAATTTATTTAAGAGAACACAATTCCACTGTGATAGTTTTTTGTGCTCACCTTTATTTGCACACCTTCATTTTTTGCATTATCTGTATACTGTGACTATCATTTCATCAGGATCGTTTAATTGGTGGTCCAGTATTTAATCTGAATGAACAAAAAATAAAATCACATGTCCACCAATATTGGGACCTTGTCCTTAATATTTCATTGGACACCCTTTGGGAGCGATGATAGCTTCCAAATATTTCTTGCCCATTGATAAGCTTTTTGGATTTACTGGGTGGCATTTTCACCCAATCTTCCTTTGCAACTTTTTTAAGATTTTAAAAATCTGTAGGAATCTTTTCCCCAATGCCAGATTTCATCTTAATTGGATTGAGATAAGGACTCATTGCTAGCCATTTTTTTCCTTTTCAACCATTCTCTTGTGCTTTCGATGTGTGCTTTGGGTATTTGTCTTGGTCGACTACCTATGATCTCAAACTGAGTTTTTTACACTGGGTAAGAAATTTCACAGAAAAATCTCTTGATAATATTCTTATTTTATGATACCTGTGATATTGTCAAGGGCTCCAGTACCAGATGAAAGAAAGCATATCTACAGCATTATGTATCCTCCAACTTAGTAGTCTGATGGCGGGGTGTTCTTTTCCTCAAAGGCGTCATTGCACCAGCTATAAACATTTAGTTTGTGTGTGCTTAAATAGCTCTTATTTTGTTTCATCTGGCCATAAAATATTTGCTCTATTGTATCAAACAAAAGTTATCTCCAGAAAAATGTCCTTTCACTTGATTTATTTTCTTCAGAAGATATTTCATGTTTGGTTCTTCAACTACTTGGGGGCCAATAATGATGAGCACGATCGCAGATAAATTACGCAAATAAATGAAACTGGTCGGTTCTCACATTGGCTTGTTACCAGGGGTATGGTCATTCAAAAAAAAAAAAAGTATAGCTGTAGAGCAGATCGATCCATCCGTTTTCTGAGCTGCTTATCCTCATGAGGGTCGTGGGAGTGCTGAAGCCCGTCCCAGTTGTCATCTGGGAGGAGGCAGGATACACCCTGAATCTGCTGCCAACCAATCGCAGGGCACATGGAGACAGACAACAGTTGCACTCACAATCAGACCTCGGGGGAATTTAGTCTCCAATTAATGCACATTTTTGGGATGTGGGAGGAATCTAGAGTACTTGGAGAAACCCCACACAGGCATGGGGAGAATATGCAAATGTCACACAAGTAGGGACGAGATTTGAACCCCGGTCCTCAGAACTGTGGGGCCAATGCTCTAGCCAGTGCCATACCGTGCCACCCAGTGCATATCTATTGAATTCAAATTCATAGAGGTCCTCTCCCGGACAATTTGGGCAAATTTAGGTCGGAAACATGACTGTCCATCCATCTATCCAAACCAGACCCTATCCCAACTTTCCAAGGTGTGGGCAAAAGTGAGGCTTCACCCTGCACTGATCGCTAGCCAATCACAGGGACACTACACAGTCCCATTCAAGAGGGCTGTTTTCTGTTTCTGCCTTTTCACAGAGTTGCTTTGCTATGTATAACAAACTGACACAGGATGTGGGGTTTTGAAGTTGTAATCATTTGTAATGTCAGAGCCCTGACAGAAAGTTAATGCTGCCAGTGTGTACATAAGAACTGTGGAATGTTGAACACGCAATACTGCTCATGACCCTTTTTGTCAAAAGAAATTGGTCACTTTCTTGCTGACGTTGTCACAGAGTTATTGATCATATTGTGTTGAGGTGCAATGGCTCAATGAATGTGCACTTCAATGTCGAGCTGTCTGAAGACGATAGGAAAATAAATCCTGGCATAACACCATGTAGATTTTCAAGGACCACAAAGTACAGGTGCAGTATATTCCCAAGCTATATAATTCAACTGCCAAGTGAATAAAAGCAATAATTGTAGGGCTAAGGCCCAAATTGCAAGCTATTGTACCCCCTTAATATACATGGTGGACATTTTTCCTTTTATAGCTTTGAACAACAACATGGTGGGCATCCCAGGCACATTTGCTGTTGAACTATATGCAGTACTTTCATTGTACTGTGTTTATACAATAACATTCTTTATTCATGGGTTAGAATATATGTGTTTGATTCATGTCATAATATAATACGGTATCATGCTGGATCCCAGGCTAACAGGCTAGATATCCAGCAGTTAAAACTGACCTCAGTTCTGTTGTAAAAGACATATCACAATTGTTTGGCTTTTAATGAACTTCAGTGAATGTCTAAAAACTGCACTACAGATGGATGCCCATTTAAAACCTGCTGTCTGTTTGAAACCCTGCTGTGAAGCCCAGAACCTGAATGATAAATATACATTGGCTTCTGTTCTCAAGTCTTTGGAGGACAAGGTATCTACAGTTTATTTGTTTTAGTTCTCCTTAGCATGGGAATAGCATTTCTTATTCTATATGATTTTAATGTTTAAACATATGTAATCATAGCAATTAACTCATAGTATCTTAAGAGAGATGTATGTGAAAAATCAATGTTAAAAAAATAAAATAATAAAAACTGAAAATGCTGAGGATGGCGGGGCATTGCATGTGCACGCTTAGCTTTGTCATGTTTCTAAAATGCAATTTCACAATGTGAAACAGGCATTGCAAATATTGGTGACAAGATTACAAATTGCTTCAAACAGCTATTTACACTAGACTCATAATCAGGTCCATTTTGAAGATGGCAAAGCGGTAGTAGGGGGTCGTTAAAATGGCAGCGTTTATTCTAGAGCCAGACGTTTGGACCAGTCTATAACATTTTATCCCCTTGCGATTTTCCCCCCTGAAATGGAAGTGTGTCAGATTGAACGCTTATTTAATGTGTTGCCATTGTAAGACATCTGGATGTGTTAATGGCCCAGGAGCAGGCAGGAGGCAGTTTATAGATCCACAGTTGGGGGATGAGTGGTCTGATGGGGAAATGAGCCTATACGGTGTGATGCACACACTGACACACACGTGAATCCACACAGGTACATTAAAAGGATTTATGTTTTTAGTGAATCACAAGATCACCATATACTCCTTATTTATTGGACTTTTAGTGTTAATTATTTATGATATAAAACCAAAAAATATGTGCAAAATATTACAGTGGAACTAGTGTAGAAAACATTGTGTGCCGGGACACTGGTTGAAAAATACTTTCACTTGGAAGTCATAAAAATTTAAATAATCCCATCCAGGGTCTGTCTGTCATAATCATATAAAAGTTTAATTGTACTGAAAATGTTTTTAGTCACAATTGAACATTGTCATACAGGTGTGAAAACCGTTAAACCGTTGCTGAGAATAAATTTATAAAAACAAGACAACTCAAATTAATGGACTTTGTTTTCCTATGAACAGATCTTCAGAAAAATGCCCTTGCATTAAAATATTCTATTTATAGTTTGCAAACTACAACACACAATTCTTTAGAGTCATCCATTCATCCATTTTGCAAGCCACGGATCAAGGGTCAAGGAAGTGGTGGAGCCTATCCCAGCTATCTTTGAGCACCCTACACCCTAAACTGGTTGCCAGCCAATCGCACTCAAAATCACACCTCGGGAAAATTTGGAGTCTCCAAATAATGCATGTTTTTGGGAGGTGGGAGGAAACCGGAGGGCCCGGAGAAAACCCACGCAAGCACGGGGAGAACTTTCAAACTCCACACAGGTGGGGCCGGGATTTGAACCCCAGTCGTCAGAACTGTGAGGCCAACACCCTAACCAGACATGCCACCGTGATCCCCATTATCACAATTCTTAAATATTGAGACCTGTATTTGTAAAATTGAGCAATAGCATACTTAGAATAAATATAAATTGTACCCCTTGCATAAACCCTGCCATGTTTAAATGTGGAGAATATGAAGACACACTTTTTTGGATAAATATACTTAACACAGTATGCATATATTTTCATGGAAATGACAAAATATCAATGTTATGTTAAACTAGCAGCAGACTAGTTGATGAACTGTGTTAAAAGTTCGTGTGTGTGTGTGTGTTTTCCAAGGAGAATGGTGAGCTGGCATGTGTCTCAGACATCGGGTGATGTCTGTAACTCTACTTCACACCAGCTGCCGAGCACACTCACACTGATATGTGTGCACTGCATCTGCGTTTTATCTTATTATGATAGAGATAAAGCCTGTGAGGACCAGTTTTGATGCAGACTCGTATGGTCCACCTGGTTTTACATGTTTAAAATGGTGTCCATGTGTTAGTGTACTTTCAAGTTGTTGTCGTGTGTACATTCTTGCGGTAAAAATCTCCAAGTAGTTGTGTTATAGACAGCCATAAATCTTGACAGTGACACACACACACAGTTAGAAAGCTGTATTGGCAATATAAAAGCAGCAGGCATCAAATGTATATCTATCTTATCAGTAAGGTATAGTAGAATATGTGATCGCTGCTGTAATGAAGGAGTTTACTGTCTGTAATAAATGTTGTCTTGGCTCTTCCAGCTCAACAATTTACTTGTGTCCCTCAGTATTGAACAGCATCTCCTGGAACTTCAGGCGGAAATTGGAGACACCTGTACAGGAGACCGTCCACCCAGCCCGACGGAGTGCCTCCAGTTGTTTAATCTCAAAATTCTTAACAATCTGAGGCCTGTCAGCACAGGACATCAGGAGCTCATGTCCTTCTTCACTTGCTTGGTAATTAAAACAACACTGACTGTTGGAGAATATCTTGATATTTCTAAAAATTATCCAACTTTGCAGACATTTATACTACTGCTGCTGCTGAATTTACAAGTCACATAGGTATTAGTCGTAAATAATGGGTTACTGAAAAATGACCTAAATGATTGTTTTGATCTGCAGATACTGTCTTCTCTTAAATTGAATCGGTCCTTCATGACTTTTGCATTTGGTACTTTATATTGCAAAATCACTTTTGTACTTGAGTTGTAATACAAAAATACAGTTTTAAATAATTGCCCATGGCATTTAGCTTCACATATGGATTTTAACTATCTAGCTTTTCTGACAGGAATGTAATGGCAAGATTTTGTAGAAAAATGCTCATTAGTAGAAAATATATAGTGTTCAACATACATTAAATTGTAACATAACATGTTTTCCAAAAAAAAGTCAAACTGCAGAGTCTGGTTGAAATGGCTTCTTCAACCTGAGTACAATACACCAAGAGTTGTGAAAATCAGAAGATGAGTTCCAGAGAAATTTTTTGGGACTTTTTTTGGATTGGAAAATATTGCCTTTTGGGAAGTGTTTTTGTGGGATATTGTATCGCCAAAAGAAAAATGTTCAAAAAGGGCCTTCGAATTAGAATAAACCAGTACAGTATAACTTGATTATACTATGTAAAATAGAGCAAATGGAAAATTATTCATGAGAACACCTGGGAGAACACCGGTGTGGGCAGTAGAATAAATCATTTACTCATCAATTGGTTTATTTGTTATGGAGAATTTGAGGCATTTTGAAGTACTCATGTTTGCTGTCTTTCGAAAATTCCACAAAGATTGCTACATCACATATCGCTACAGTAAAATACACTTTTGTTAATTTCTAGAAAGATCATGAGCAAAATTTTTAGTATTCGGTTGACAATCTTGTCTGTCATTGAATTCTTTTGCATTTCAATTGTTTTGGGTTAAGTCATTGAATATTTTTGACAGAGAACATGTTGAAAAAATTTCAATTTTCTATTTTTCTTTTAGCAAAATTACCTGAGGTCAAAAGAGGAAGGAAAAGAAGAGGCAACACTGCAGCTCTTACTTAACCTTTCATACCAGTGTGGTATCTGCTTCCCTTGCACCCCATCTTCATCCTCTTCTTTCTGTCATCCTCAAAACTATGCTGCTTCCTTCCCGTTGATACATTCAATCAAAGATGACTCTTCATCCGAGGTAAAGATTTTCCTATACTTTGTTTTCCTTGTTGTTATCACTTCAAAGCATTTTTTATAAATTTAATATATTGAGAGAAGTCCCTTGAGTGTCTTTTTTTTTTCTTTCCAAGATCAAGGTAGCATGGGACGATGTCCGACTTCAGCTACGCTGTTATCTGTTGGAGCGGCTGTCTACCGACGGCTCAGCAACTCATGGAGTTTCTTCCCTGTCCATCACTGAACGACTCCACTTCCTGCAGCAGTTGTGCTTCTTGTACCCTGAGTCTGAAGTGCTCACTCATTACCAGGTAATAGTCATTTGGTCTTTAAACATGGACATTTGTGTAGCTGATGATTTTTTTTTTTATTTTTATTTTTTTAAAGCAAAACAACAAATGTTTGTGTAGACCCAAATTTTACCGTGGTCAATCTTTACTGTATATGTCACAGCTAAAACACTGGTGAACCACAGAGCTGTTGTTTAAGAACAAACAGAAGATGTTCAAGAACACATTTGGATAAGTCCTGATCAGTCAGTTTGTTACTTTATAAAAGTGCCACTCCCAGCTACTAACCTGCCATTAATATTGTAGCATTTTCAGACAGACCAGATGGATGTGAATTTGAATTAACTTAAACTTGAATGAATCTTCTTGACATTATCATGTAAGATAGTGAACCATCATGGGTAGTATTTCACAAGGCAAATTATGATCACACAATGCTAAAATAAAAGGTAGCGTACCGAATAACTATACCACGGCATTTTATGTTTTTGGCTTTATCCATCCAGGGACTAAGAGGCCAAGCAATGCTGGCACTCCTGCACTCTGCCATGTGCTCCAGTCCAGCTGGCATAACCGGCTTTGACAGAGTGTCTATGGCCTTCCGTTCTGGGATTCCAGCTCTCACCCAGGCTCTCACAGAAGACCTCCATGTCCTTCCAAGAGTAGTTGAGCCACACGCCATTTTGGGCTTCCTAAATGGATCCTACCTCCGCCCTGTAGCTGGTGAATTGTCCTCACTAATGGAGAGAGAAAGTGAGACTGCCCTGAGAGACAACACGATGCCCGGAAGCAAGATAAAAAGATACTCATCCAAGTCTCGAGCAACAGTTGGTAAGTGCTCTTTTACTCGTCTTTTAACACTGTTGGGTTAATTACCTTTACTTCTGCCTCCATCGTGTGCCTCCTGTTTTCATGGGTTTATTTGAATGGGCTGCAGTGCTTTCACAGTCCTTTCGTCATCATTGTTAACCTTTAAAGATTTCTTCACTTTTCCATTACATTCTAGCTGTCGTGTGTGTGAGGCCGTGAGCCAAGATCCTTGAAAGTGATTGTCAGTAACTATTCCCATTGTAATTGCTTTCCTTCTTCCCATTTGATTCGTTCTTCTCTCTTCACCAAGAAATAAAATGGTGCAGCAACTCGAGGGTCAAGGCTTCTTCGACTCGAAGTACTTCTAAACACTATTTATTTGTAATATAATTTGCGGTTAATCTTGCAATGAAATGAACTATGAGGATGATTGTAAGGACTCTGAAGCACATCCAAGGACAAACTATGACACTATGCCAGCAACTTCACTTTATGCTTACGCCATTCAGGAGTATACAAATGAGAGATACCATACCATCCTTACCCTTCTGAGTAGTCTTACATGGCCTTACAGGATGGAAAAGAGGGCAAACAAAGTGTGCTGTGGCAGTTCTTTCAACAGCTTTTTGAGTGGTAGAAAATTCAGAATGTCAGTGTGGTGGCATTGACACCGATGTCATACCATGAGACTAGAGAAAAGTGTACTTTTGATACTTAATTCCCTGCATATTCCCTTTGTTTGTTTCACATTGACTTATTTAGGACTTGCTGACGACAAGGCTACGCCACGCAAAAATAAAATAAAATGAAAACCTAAAGCATTGTTTACTTTTTCAAAAATTGTGCACGTCAGTTTCCCTGTGGAACAGCGCGAAAAGCGTCTTTACATCTGCCATTCTTGGGTAAACACGCCGGCAGCCTTTCCTCGCCTTTTCCTTCTGTCTCTCTCTCTCTTTGGTTTTCTCCTTTCCCTCTGCTTAAACGTGAGATGAGAGGAGCCAGCCAAGATAATTGGCCATGCGTCAGTTGGCATGTTTGATCACATAACGTAGCGGAGGCTACACACCTACGTGCCGCTCAACAAACCGTCAAATGTAGCACCGGAGGCAGAACACAGCTCCAAAGGGAACGGGGGACCTGTGTTGTGGAGTTTTACTTGTGCTCAGTTGAAATGTTTGTGAGAGTGTGTGTGCGTGTATGCATGTGCGCTCGCGCGGCTGTGTGTGTGTTTGTGTTTGACTATCAGCTGCAACACAGCTTTGAGAGGTACAGCTGGGATTACATTTTGTGTAATCACCCTCCCCTTTCTTTTCCCTTCCCCAAATTGCTTGAGAACCCCCATGTTCACCACCCAAACGCCCGTGTCTCTTATTGAGCCACAGTTTGAACAGCAATGCATAATCTGCTTTCACACTTTACTGTCTATACTCTATGCTATGCCTATAATTGTCAAAACAATTAGGGCTATGGTAACACAAAATGATTCTATTTTCATAAGCATCCAATGACTCTTTAGATCTCACTGTCCTCCCCTGCTGTGTTATTGTTGGTTCCTGCAGTGGAGGCAGGCGGTAGGTATATTTTGATTAGCGCTATGCCTGGGAGACCCCCAAGGGAGAAGTGTTGTCTGTAGCATCAGCCACTGTCAAACCACTGAACCATTTAACAGCATTCAACAGCAAGATCTGTCTTCTCTTTTCAACCCTACTCCCTCAAAGGCAGGGGCTGACATTGTACCTAGACAGATGTGAAGGGTCGTCTCAACCCTTTTTACCTCCTCTTTTTTCACCACTTATTTCCTTTGTTACTCTTCTCTCACACTCACTAGCTTTCCATCTTACCCGTCTTCTCCCATCTTCGTATAGTTTTTCACGATATGATAGGTTGAACAGTGAGGTAGCTAACTTGGCTTTGTACTTTGTAGTGTACTTTCCTGTCTTCAGTCTTCAAATCCTCATATTTTTGCATCGTTTCACCACTTTAATGTTTAAGATCACCAAACAAATGTAAATATAAGACAAATATAAACCAAATTAACTTAAAATGCTGTTTTTAAAAGGTAGTTCCATTTAGTAAGGCAAAGAGGCCCCGTAGCTCAGTGGTTAGAGCACTGGTTTGGTAAACCAGGGATTGTGGGTTCATATCCCACTGGGGCCTCCACTCCCTGAGAAGAGTTGCGTCAGGAACGGCATCCGGCGTAAAAAAAAAAAAAAATGTGCCAAACATATATGTCCGATCATCTGAGATGACACGCTGTGGCGACCCTGAAAGGGACAAGCCGAAAGTAACCTCCTCCTCCTCCTCCATTTAGTAAAGAAAAAAAAAACAACTATTCAAAGTTACCTGGCCCTCTGTTAAAAGGTAATTACCCCCCTTATTAAACCAGGAATTAATTGTATCTCATAACAGTTTTTAGTTAAATTTCACTGATCACACCTAGCTTGGTTACCTCCAGAACTGTTCAATCAAGAAATCAGAATACGTCCCGACAAAATCATGTCAGACAAAAGATAATAAATAAATAATCCAACAAAATGACACAATCCAAAGAAAATTTAGACAGTCAAGAAATAAAGTAATTGAAATCCATCAGTCTATCAGTCATTCTGGTAACTTCAGGATTCCAGCCGACATACGGGGCGCTATTATCCTCACATAAAGAAAACATGGAACAGTGGTGAACCTTTCCAGTGGTGGCCAGCCCACAAAGATTAACCCAAGAGAACAGCAATGAATTATCCAGGAGGCTACAAAGGAACTCGGGACAACTTCTAAAGAAGTGCAGGTCTCTCTTGCCTCAGTTAAGGTCATGAGGTGCATGACATAATAATATGGAAGAGACTGGGCAAAAATCGGATCCATTTTAGAGTTGCAAGGGAAAAACCGCTGCTGACAAAAAGAACATCAAAGCTTGTCGTACCTTTGCAAACAAATGAAATCTGAATGATTCTAAAGACTTTTGTGAGAGTGCAATATGGACTGATGAGATGAAAGTTGAGCTTTTTGGAAAATTTGTGTCTCATTACATCTACCTTAAATGTAGGGTAGCACTACAGATAAACAACAACAAAACTGAGAGCCTAGTGGAATACACAATGGTTAATAAATTGACCAAATGAATAAAAAAAAAAATCACTTAATTGATCATTGATTTTCCTTTTCGAGGGAAAATAAGAAAATTTTGACCATTCCCAATAGACTTTAAAATGTAGTTGAGACATCTAACATGATGCACCCAGTCTAGATTTTATCTGGTTCACAATTTTTCTTTCTTTCTTTCTTTCTATCTTTCTTTCTTTATTTCTTTCTTTCTTTCTTTCTTCGGATTGCTACCTTTTTCTGTAAAGGTGACACATTTTTACCAAACCAACTTAGTGTAGTATTTGGGATATAATATTGTCTCTATGGTCGAAGTCTAAATAGCCAAAATATGGGACCTTAATGTCATGCGTTGTCTATAACTGTGAGAGGTTCACCAATCAGACAGGACAAAAAAGGAAGCAAAGACACCAGTTCAAGTCTCGCGAGGAGAGAGGAGAGGAACTCTCTCGTACAATTC
Source organism: Syngnathoides biaculeatus (assembly GCF_019802595.1). Taxonomy (NCBI): domain Eukaryota; kingdom Metazoa; phylum Chordata; class Actinopteri; order Syngnathiformes; family Syngnathidae; genus Syngnathoides; species Syngnathoides biaculeatus. The sequence goes on along the minus strand of NC_084643.1, from coordinate 29,348,344 downwards.
ACCACTGGACTCTCTGATTATCCTCTCCTCAGCACCTCTATTTATTTAGTTTTGAGACGCCCCTTATTTACATGGATGTTACAAAAAGGAAATGACAAGCAAAACAGTTTGAAACAAGGTGTACATGTTTGTTCATGTGCACGTGCGTGTGCGTGTGTGTGAGATTGCTGAATACATGTGTGGTCATCATTTCTTTAACAGGCAGCAGTTCTAACAATTCTGATGATTAGATGTTTTTGTTCTTGCTATCTCCTGCTAGGAGGCTGCCACGTTATCTAGGGCAGAGCAAAGCATTTCTTTATTGGAAGCAAATGTATGATAATTACGATCACAATTATTCCTACAGTTATATAGGTGGACGTTTATGCGCACATAATGATATCCAGTCATCTTTATTTAAAACTGGATTCTTGCTTTGTCAACTTACGCAGAAAAATGCATGACTTAGAATCATTTCTTATACGTAATTCAGTTTCAATTGGCCTTTCAGAATGCCTGCATGGTTACATGAACATCAAACACTTTATGTGCAACTTCTCTACATGTACACATCTCATTTATTCCCTAATAATTTACCACATGGGTGAAGGCAAACTTTTAAAATTCTGTTCAAACACTTTCTGACCCCATTCTGATAGGGCTGATGATGATGATGATGATGATGATGATGATGAATTCCACTTTCAGTAATTTCCCTGTCTGACGATGTTGTCAGCTCCATATAGGGAAGAAAAAAGAATTGAGTTTGAACATGTACAGCGAACATATTCACCCCCTACATATATTCTCTCCCCACCGCATGCCTCACCCTCATTCTTTGAACTCTTTCATAGAGAAAGCGCAGCAGCCTATTCAGTGGGGAAAGAGGTTGCGTAGCGATGCGAAGAACCTCAGCTGAGTCGCTGCCTGGCATTGGAGGTGCTGATAGGGATTGAGGCTACTTGGGAATGGCGTTTGTTAATATTTAATAAGACCTGTTCCTCTCTAGATTATATCTCTGACTGAGTTTATACACACTGTCAGCCAGGGACGTGCAACTGCAAGCTGCTATGTAATTATGTGCGAGGAAGAGTGGGGGGTTGCTCCTGAGCAATTTCCATGTACACCTGAGCATGATGTGTTTGGCACGTTTGACTTATGGTAGAGTACGACAAGGCCAGTTTTACTAAGTTGAGTGACAAAAAAAGAAAATGTGTTCCCAAACCGTGAGGATGTGTATTATCTATGCCATTTATTTTTGCCCTTGATCACATTGGGCCTTTCTGGATTGTTTTTGAAAACGCTCAGTGTCCTGGTACCTTCCTTTGAGAGAGCGCGATGACAAAAATGATTAGCTTATCGAGAGCAGCCACACATATGATAAAGAGTCCATGTGATTCACAGAATACTTGAAAGCAGTAATAATAGCAAGGGCACTAAACAAGTGTTTTTAATAAAATGCTCCTGAGCCAGGCAGTGCAAATCCTACGATCTTCATGCAACTTGCTTGGTTCGAGTAGGAGAAATTGAAAATCCCATCTCACCACAGAAAAAACAACACAGATGTGTTAAAAAATGTCACGCAAATATTTTTCCCCCATCACTATATAACCATAATAACCTTTTTTCACTCAAGGCAACTTAATATAGATACAAGTATTACTGCAGTACCCTTCTGTGAAGGACAGGTGGCCCCCTGCAGCGGCCTAGGTGGCAGAGCCCCTAGGAAGGACCACCAGGGCTTGGGATGCTGTGTTTATGTGTGTGTGCATGTGTCAGCATCCACATTTGGGAATCACAGCAGGACGCCTTCCATAATAATGCTGTCTGGGGGAGCAGTGGGCCGAAACTGACAAAGAGGACCCCAGCTGTCACCGGGCCTAGTGGACCAATTCACTGTAGCTTATAGCCTCCTTCCACACAGATTTACACACACACGCGTACAGTTTCTCATTCACAGGTGCACCCTAAGGCACACACAGGACCCTGCTTGACAACCTGTGATATGATTGTAGGTTAGAAACTCAGCAGAACACAACACGTGTGGAAAAACAAAGACGGGTAATGTAGCTGTATTCAATTCTCCCAATATGATCTCCATCAGAAAAAACTACAGGGGGTGAATCCTGTCCATGGCCAAGACAGCAGCATGGACACATCACCACACACAAATATGGCCTGCCTCCCACCACCTTTACAGGTTCCCAGAGATATCCAATCTAACAAAGCCCTTTGCAGATCTGCTTACCTTTTGGTATTGACCTTATAGTAGAGGTATTGCACTTGCGGGGTGTATGTATGTTTCTGTATGATAGGGCCTCAGCACGATAATGTTTCAGAAAGTGTACTCTTAGTCGCTCAAATGTTGCTCTGGCTCTTTCCACAGCTGAGCTGGTCATGTTATGTTTGGAGCGAGGATGTAGAGGCGGTTATTAAATAAATTTGCCTCACTTTTACGTAACAGTTGATGCTAGGTGCAGAATAACTCACTCATTACCACATTTTCAGACATGGCCACATAAGAGTTTGCACCAAGTGTTTAATTTCACACTTGATGGTTAATAATGGTCAAAATCCAAATTGAGGGGTCAGACTTTGAAGGTTGCACATTATTGTGCATTGTTGTGTTGGTGTATAAAGCAATAAAAAGTAGTTCTTCTTGGTTAATGTGATCCATTCATCTACTTGCCTACTTGCACTCTAGGAGTACAGTTTGCATCTGTGAAGAAATTTATGTAATATGCACCGTAGTTTGACCTTTTATTGTGCATAATGGAATAAAATTCACTGGCATTTTGAGATTCTTCTACTTCATTGAATTACACTATGGCTAAACATGCACCAGAAATCACCTGCAAAGTGCACACATCACATTCCCATTTGCCCAATGTGCTGGATATATAAAAATCCAGTGGGCAGTGTGATAAGAGGCGGGTCAGACCAAAGTCCCAGTGGTCCGCTTTAAACATCCAACAGCAGAATGGGAGAGAGTAAAAATGAGGAAGCGAGGGTGAGATGCTATGCTGGAGAGAAATTAAATCAGTGGCCAAATTATTGCATGATTGCCCATTCCCCAAAGACTTGGGTATCATTTGGTAGAAAGTGTCACATAATTGGTTTTTGGCCATGTCAGACACATGCAATTCCCTTACTAATGGCTGTGTTAGAAAGAACTGGGCCTCCTGGGCCAGAGAAGGACAGAAAATAGCCAGGCGACTAAAAACCATATGATCTCCTTTCTTGCCCTCAGATAAATGGGAGTGTATGAGAGAAAAGAACGATCGAGAGTCGAGGAGAGACGCCAGGATGGAGACTGTGTTGTGAGCTAAGAGGAAATGAAGTGGCAATAAGTGCAGCCAAAGGGGAAATGCTCTTCATCGTGAGTTTAATACATCAGTCTGGGGAGTTGGCAGCCTGCCACACAGCAATTGTTTACCTTTTTGCTCACTGGTTGCATCTGCTCTGTTTTGTAAACGGCATTAAACTATTCGCCCGTAAACACCGGAATCAATAACAACTGCTAAGGGAATTCCCTTTTTCCCGCCTCTGTCCCTCCCTCTCTTTCCCCGTTTCCCTCGCCTCCACCACATCCTCCACTTTCTCCCTTCTGTCTGTGCTCCCTGCCAGTCAAGAGCAGTTTGTGTGTGGTGTGTGTGTGTGTGTTGTGTGTTTGTTGCATGATAGAGTAGGTGTGTGTGTGTGTGTGTGTGTGGTACAGCAAGTGATGTACACGCAGGAGAGACAGGCAGAGAAGACTGATGGCTCGCCAAAAATACCTGCTGTTTGTTTGTTTCGTTTGTTATGTTGTTGTCATTGTTAGAAGCTACAAAACAGACTGGACACACATACACAACCACCCCTGTAGATACTGAACCAGTACTATGACAGGTTCTTTGGTGATATATGAGATAATATAGGGAAACATTGATTTTTGTCTGGAAGAACATCATCACACCGTATGGATGATCTCTCTCTTATTTAAACATATTTTTAGGCTGTTTTCAGCAAGAGCCATCCCTCATTGATTCAGACTACACTGACCTTTGGCTGAACTCTTCCGACTGCTCGTGCCCTGAGTCATTCTGCTCTATGGGACACGCTGCACACAATGCTGTACGACACACCTGGGTGCTTTTAAGCACACCCTCTCCATCAAACTGCTTTGAGAGCTTCCATTTGCCCTCACTGTTGTGACAAAGGTATAATGAGGTTTAGATGGCAGTGTACTAGACAGCTATGGCTATAGGGCTATTTGGCTGGGCAGACAACAATAAATACTGATATCGCATGGGTAGCTGCAGGAGAGGTGGGGAAAAAAGCCCTGTTAAACATCAAGGTCATGGCCAAGAGGAGCATTTAGTTTGTTGCTCATGGAGGGTGCTAAATGGACTTGAATGCTGGGAACGAAAAGATGATGGTCGAGAAAAGGTGATGACCAGCATAGGATTAAGTGGTGGTTAAAGGACGCTCGATTTAGATTAGTGGTTAGGCTTGGAAAGTAATTTCAGAGAATCCATCCAATCCGTCTGCAACTTGTCCCTGCCTCATTCATTTTAGAATGTTTACACTGAGGCTCCAAGATGATGTGTTGGTGTCTTCACAAATAGACATGATTGGGGTGGCGTGCATGAATGTGCAAGTTGGTGAGGCAAAGGCAACCACGTGGGTGTCAGCCAGGTCACGCGTGTGCACATGCAGCATGCGCACATTGTCCCACCGGACCCCATTACAGACGAGTTGCCGAGCAGCAGACTCATGGAATTTAATTGCACATACACACCAATGCAGCCGCACAGCAAGTAATCATTCCCGTACTCACACGCAATTTCATACATGCCTGCACACACACATGCACATAAATAAATGTGTACACTTAAAATTGCAAACACCAACAAACTTGAGGTCAGGCTATAGTCCAATGTTGGCCACAGTCTGGTTTCAGTATGGCAATTATAATTGAAGAGTGACATGTGCAAATGTATGCCAAAGTCTCCCGTCTAAATTAGGTTTTTCAAAATGACCAGTTTTACATGCACATAAATACAGTGTGCCCACAAACACTCAAAACTTACAAACATAATCTTATAATCATGCAAACATCATGAGCGGGTCAACCTCGTGATTAAGAGATAAACCCCCGGGGACAGTGTGTCATCATATTGTCAGATTTTGTTTAACAATATGGCAAAATTACATTAGGATCCAGGGGCAATGATGTTACAATTATTTGCTCCCCCCTCCCCCGCCTCTCAATCATAACCACACTTTCAGACTCAAGGCTAATACTGAGCTCATCTAGTCCCAGATGCCTTTGGAATGGAGCTCATTTAGGCAAACACAAAGTATTTGTGCATGTGTCTGGGAGTACAGCAACACATCTCCCCGCCACCCATTCTCCTGCTTAATGCGGAACATCCCCTGGGTGATATGTTTGGCAGCCTCCAAAATGGGAAATCCATATTTGCCAAAGGGGTCATTGTCGGGTTAGGGGGAAAAAAGTTTTGCACCAAGAGAGATGGATGCGCATGTATGACTTGTAGGGGGTGCCAAGTTTTGCATATTCTCACCGTCTTTTTGTTTATGCGGTGCATTGGGAAAACATGAATAGGTCGATATTTATAAGAGGTGTCGTGCTAGGGAAGACTGTGGGTTGTGGGTGTTTTCTGATGAGTGCATGTCAGAAATCTACTTTCATGAAATTGTTTATTCTTTTCTGAACTGTAAACTTTAGAGAGGCTCTCAACTTCTCTGTATCTGTGTCAGTGAAACATCCACAAACACTTCATTTTCTCCACAGCGCCGATGGAGGTTCCCGTGAAAAGTAGAAACTTCAGTTTGACCTTCCACCAGTTGAGGGCGTTAACCCAGCTGGCCTGCACAATGCTGGTCTATGAGAGCAGCGTCAAAGAGATGGTCACTAACATGACATTCATTAATTGTACAGGGGAGGGTCCCTGTGTAAAAGGTAAAGCGCTTGCGAAATGTAGAACATAGTAACATGTTTACATAGCAATATAAGTGATCAGTGACATGTGTATGTTTCAGTATGTCTACATATTGCCAAAGGTTGCTTACTCTGAATGCCAAACCTATTATCGTATTACATTTCATATATGCATAACAAACATGACAATTCTAAAATGAAATACTAAATAACATGTTTTATTTTTAGTCTTATCAAAAATTATGGCTGATACATACATAAAGATAATTGAGTTGGGTTTTTTTTGTCCTTATTTTGCACTTTCCCAACCAAGGAAGACTGATGACAGATTTGTATGTATTTGTTTGTTTTATAACATTAGCCTATAAAATGATTCTGTGGTGGTACGTGTGTTAAGAGAGAATATGTTCCAGTAAAAGGATCCGAAAGAGATTGGGGCCAACAATCTTAAATAATGTTTATTTACAGTGCCGTGAAAATGTAATTGCCCCCTACCTGATTTCAGTTTTTTTTTATTTTGGGATATCTATCACACACACAAATTAATGTTATCACTCAGCGACAACCCAAGGAAATACAAAATGCAGTTTTAAAATAAATAAAAAAATTATTATTATTATAAAAAGGCACAAAAAGTCCAAAAATTTCTGATCCTCTGTGATAAAGTAATTGCCTGCTGAACCTAATAATGTGTTGTGTCACCTTTGGTAGGAATGATTGAAATCAAGCATTTGCGATAATTGCCGATGAGTCTTCCACATTGCTCTGGAGGAATTTTATCCCACTCTTCTTAGCAGAATTTTTTCAGCTCCACCATATTGGAGGGCCTATTAAGGTTGTGCCACAGCATCTCAATTCAATATAAATCCGAATTTTGATTTGGCCACTCCAAAACCTTCTTTTTTTCTTTTTTTTTTGAGCCATCCAGAGGGGGACTTTCTAGTGTGTTTCAAATTGGTGTCATTCTGTATGATGCAAGAGCGCTTGACTATGACTACACAGCACAATTCATTCTTCTGTTCAGTTGTCCTGGTCCTGAGGCTGAAAATTAGCCGCAGACTAACACACTGCCACCGCCATGTTTCAATGCTGGCATAATGTTCTTTTCATGAAACGCCAGATGTAATGGGCCGGACACCTTCCAAAAAGTTACATTTTTGACTAGTCAGTCCAGAGAATGATTCCCCAAAAGTCTTGAGGATCATCATGATCTTTTTTTAACAAATGTGAATTGAGCCTTTTTATTCTTGGCTGGCAGCAGGAGTTTTAGCCTGGGAGGATGCCATTTTTCGCCAGTGTATTTCTTGTGGTAGAGTCATGAACACTGACCTTAAATGAGGCCAGCGAGTCCTGCAGGTCTTTAGATGTTGTTCAAGGTTCTTTTGTGACCTCCTGGAAGAGTCGTTGTCGCACTCTGGAGCAATTTTAGTTGGTCGTCCACGCCTTGGAAGGTTTGCTACTGTTCCCAGTTTTCTCCATTTCTTGATCATGGCTTTGACAGTGGTTTGGTGGAGCCTCAAGGCCTTGGAAATGCCTTTTTTAACCTTTTCCAGACTCAAGGATTTTCCTTTTTTTTAATTTTTTTCTTGAATTTCTTCGGAACATAGCATGATATATTGGGTCTTGATTTTGTTGCCTACTTCTCATTCTCTGACAGACCCTAAGAGATTTTTTTTTCTTTTATTCAGCAAATATGGTGGTAATCGGGTTTGGGTCTGGCCTTTCCCAAATTTGTGGTTAGTCACAGTGAGTGGGATTTAACAGGGGGAAAGGCAATTACTTTTTTCACAGTGGGTCAGAAAGGTGATTATTTTTTTGTGTGTTTGCCTTAATAAATTTGTTATTTCAAAACTGAATTTTGTATTTCCTTGGGTTGTCTTTAAGTGATATTAAATTTGGTCTGATGAATTTAAACCTTTGTTTGTGATTGATATGAAAAAAACAGGAGTGGGTCAAAGACTTTTTCACAGCATTATAAAACCCAAAGTCTTGTCTTACATTCATTCTGCATTTTTCTTGAGAAAATATCCCCAAGACCACCATCATTTTCTCTTCTCGTGTGTCCCTTTCCATCTTGCATCTTGTGTTTCCTGGTCGATGATATGTTTCTTTATTTTTATTTGGTCACATTCAATCATTCAAGATTTATGTCTTGGAGGACTACATCTTGATGGGTGGTGGAATAAAATCTTTCTTAGTGTGTGTTGTGCTTTTTTATACTTACTGAAGCAAACCACACACTGTACCATTAGAATTTTACTGCTTGATTTTTTTTTTTAGGGACATGGACAGCGACTGTAACAGAAAAAAAATATCTCAAGATTTAAAAAAATCCCAGTGTGTGTGTACTAGGATTTGATCACAACATTTGAAAAACTATTTACTCAAATACCGATAACGTTGTAATCCCAGGAAATGTTCTAACGCATGCTTGTCAAAAAAGTCTTAATTTCTTTGTCTTAGGATAACGTAACATATTGCCACCTACAGAACTGGAGGGAAAGAGTATCAATGGTGATTAAGGACAATTCAGAAATAAGACCCAGTTCTTTTATTTATCATAGAATAACTTTAATATTACTCTCCCTTCTTCTGACTCATTGTCGACATTAAACTTGGTGGAAGGTGTCTACCGGCTTTATTCATCAGCCTTGGCAGACGTCTGTGCTCTACTGGGTGACATTTGAGCTGTCTCGAATTCATTTATTTAAGAGTGCAGTTTTCCCTTTATTATCTTTTTGTTTTTCCGTTGAACTCTAAGAACATAGAGATAACTGAGAGGTTTTTGGTGCATGCTGTAATTCCCATAAAGGTTACATTTATAAAAACAAGACTTGCAGAAAGGCTCAATTTACTGAGAGGTAAACAGCCTTTAAAGGCCAGTTATCCAAGTCATTAATTCCAGGCAATCAAATGGCTTAATTACCAGAAATTCATTAAACGGGCTTAAAGGTCAAAAAGTGATGTGCTGGCTGCTTCCTCCTTCTTCCATTCCATGCACTCGTGTTCGCCTAAATTGCCTCGCCTGGGGTCTCACTCTTTGCCTACTGATTAGGATACTCTGGCCTTGATGTGCATCCTTTTTAATTGCAACCCAGCCCAACATCTTGTACGCTTGTCTCATGTCACCACTCCACACATACTCCCACACACATCCACATAATCTCCCCTCCAAGAATTACCCTTTACAGACTGTAGTTTATGCCATCTGGGTTGAATTGGATTCTAAACCCTGAAAATTAGACTTATAATGGCATCGCCATTACCCTCTACCACCTGTTTCTTGCCCCATCCTTTAAGCTATTCATTGATACTCTCTGGTTACCACATCTTATTTTGACTAGTGGGTCAAAGTTGGAGCAATGGAAGTTAGAGTATACAGTTGATTTCATCTTATACTCTTGGAATAAGTCATATTGATCATCCAGTATACCCTTAGTAATAAACTGTGATGTAGACGTCCGACACCACGCAGCTTTCTTGAACATAGAGATTTACGTAGAATCATAAGGAGTCCGACATAGTTAAAATGTGTTTTTCTTATGTAGGCATCTTGAAAAAGGCTAAAGAGGAGTCAGACTTGACAGGATCAGGGAAGATATTCACGACACAAACACTTGAGACATCAGAGGTGAGTTATTTTCTCCTTTGTAAGAACCCAACAAGACAATCATTACATTCAGAAATGTGACGAACAGGGATTTGTGTGTTGTTTTGAAGGTTCTGGACTTTGACTGGAGGTCGGCCTTTAGTGGGCTTGCCCCTCATATGGCTCACTGTGTAAAAGTGGTCCTGGATGATGTTTGTAGCAAGAGTCTTCAGCAGGAAGAAGCCGTCCATTCCTCAGGGCACTACTCAATCTTGCTAGAAAATACAAGAGGATACAGGAGCATCAACAACAGAAACATAAATGTCACAGAAGACAACTTTGACACTTACTCAGAGCGTGACATTCCCAACATGGTCGCCAAGGTAGTCCTCAAAACAGGATATGCTGCCACTAGCTCCATTATTTTAACTCAGCACAACTATACTCACTAATTATGCTTTTCCACTGGTAAATCAGATACAATAAGGTACTACCCTGTATTTCTATTACCTGGTCAGCCCATGTGTTAAATCAACACCGTATGAGTGGCAAAAAAACACTGTGGGGTACTGATTGGAGCAGATTCGTAAATACTGTTGTCTCCCTGTAATAATTTAGGATCCTACAATATATAGCAACAAAACACAAAATAAATCAAATTTTATTTATATAATACTTGTCATCCATAAAAAAAAAATGCTAACCAAAATGCTTAACAAAAACATACAAATGGCAAGAAATACACAAAGATTTTTGGCTTTTTTATTTTACACAATCCTGCCATTTGGACATGTAGAGTTTTATTTATTTATTTATTTTTTTTTTTTTTTAATCCACTGCATAACAAAAGTAATAAGGATCTCTAACCATCACTGGCCAAAACGGAATATAGTATTTCTAGATTTTACATTTGAACTCCATTACTTTGGCCTCATGTTTTTTGATTGGATTTAGATAATGTAATCTTTCTTTGCAAGTGCAATTCTAGAGAAAATGTTACAAAGAAGAGCACTGACCTGACAAGTATGGGATTGAGTAAGTGTGTTTGTACGTAAATAGAATTGTCATCAAGATAGAGGTTGAGACAAAGTTAAAAAAAAAAAAAACTTGTGGGATGAGTGTTGGTAGAAAAATATGACTAACTCTTAAATTTTGAGTCTCAGTCAATTTACTCCTTTATAACGTGGTAGATTTATTGTTTACAGCTCACATTCTCATGTCCTCTGCATGACTGTTGTGTTTATTCACGCCTCTTTTTCTTCCACTTCACCTCACCTAAGACACTGACAGTATTTGTATCTATCATTTCTTATGAGTGTCAGAATATGCCTGTGCCCTGGACCTGTATAACATATTTACATGTAGGTCAATGCTTTAAAGATTAGAGCCTTTCAGCACAATCAGCGTCATCCATGTGCAAAGTTGCAGAAGTGTCATTGTACGACGTCCAAGTGGTCGCCATATTGGCTGCATTCTCTGGTCGTGACGTCACCCAGACATTCGCCAATGAAAACACGCGGTGCACCCTAACTATGGGAGATGAACACGCCCCTTCAGACACGGAAGCTCTTTTCGAAAAGGAGAACACCATACAACCGAATGAAGTTACCAGGGCAATATTACACTATTGTTTTGAGCCATATTCAAATGATATGCGATCCTGGCCAAACCGCATCCCGTCAGATCCACTTCTGCAGTGGAGATGAGCCATCGCGGCTCATTGCAGCCTGCCGGTGTGGCTCATTTTCGGCGCCGAGGTGGCTTATCACGGAGCCGAGCCGTGCTGCTTTAGGGGTTGTTCATAGCTGCCGCAATACGCGATGAACAACACTGTCGAGCCGGGGCGCTTTACTGCGTTGTCGGCAAACTCGGCTGAGTGAGGCAGAGCCGAACTGTGCTGCTTTAGGGGATTGTTCATAGACGCCGCAGTACGCGATGAACAACACATTCGAGCCGGGGTGCTTTACTGTTGTCGTTGCACGCGGCTGATTGCTGCATTGTCGGAGCGTTCTTCAGAGCCGCCGCCATCCGGAAGCACTCGCACATCGACATATTTTGTATCTGGATCTTTTGTTACGTTATGAGAGACGGATTACGTGGTCCGCCCCAAACTATTATTTTTTTTTTTTGGTAGCTGTATACACACCTACCTGTCATTTGGAACCCACGAAGCGCTCGTCCTCTGCACCCGTGCAATCCATTTTTCATGACGAACCGGGTCTCTTGCAAAGTTATAAAGGGTAAATCCATCCTCCCGAGTGTTCAAGCAATGTCCAGCAATGGAACGAGCCGGCATTTTGGCTAACACAAAGGAACAATGAGCTACCTTCCCGGAGGTAAAACTAATGGAAACAAACAAGTCCACTTGAGACCGGGTCTGTCCTTTACATCACTTCCTGCTTCTTCTCAAAAACAAATCCCTCGAGAGGATTTTCATGGCGGGAGTTACAAAAAGCTGTATACGTCAAAAACATGTTTTCTGGTGAAAAAACACATTGGTCCAAGTTGGCTGCCCTTTTTTCATTAATAACATACTAAAAATAATGCATTTCATGACAGTGGCACTTTAAATAGTGTATGGTACCTTTGTTGCAATTTATCTTGTAATGTACCTACTATTAGTGTGAAACTGTGACTTTAGCATCCTTTTAAAAGAAGAGAAATAGAAATAGCTGCAAAATTAAGAGGAACCTTTACACCCTGAACTGAAAACAAACAACCATTCCCACCTACCACTCCTTTTTTTGGGATGTGGGAGGAAACCGGAGTACCCAGAGAGAACTTACAGAACACGGGGAGAACGTACAATCTCCACACCGGCATGGCTAGGATTTGAACCCCAATCCTCACAACTGTGAGGCAAATGTACTAACCACTCACCCACGGTTCCACCCCGTTTTAAATTGACTTGGGTTATATTTTTCTGATACTGTATTTAAGTGTGATAAAGAACTGAAGAAACTGGTCCAAGCAGGTTGGAACAGCTGGCAGAAGTTTTCTGGTGTGTTCTGTGACAGAAGAGTCTCTGCTAGGATGAAGGGCAACGTTTATAAAACAAAGGTGAGGCCAGCCTTTATGTACGGATTAGAGACGGTGGCACTGAAGAGACAAAAGGAGGTAGAGCTGGAGGTGGCAAAAATGAAGATGCTGAGGTTCTCGCTTGGTGTGAACAGGTTGGATAGTTTTAGAAATGAGCTCATTCAAGGGACAGCCAAAATGTTTTGGAGACAAGGCTGGAGAGAGCAGACTTCGATGGTTTGGACATGTCCAGAGGCAAGAGAGTGAGTATATTGGTAGAAGGGTGCTGAGGATGGAGCTGCCAGGCAAACAAGCAAGAGGAAGACAAAGAGAAGGTTCATGGATGTTGTGAGGGAAGACACAAGGACGGTGGGTGATGCACGAGATAGGCTTAGAAGGAAAAAGATGACGAACTTTTCAACCTTTAACCATATTTCAGGCTTCAAACATAAAGATATAAAATTAACATTTTTTGTCAAGAGTAAACAACATGTGGGACACAATCGTGAAGTGGAACAAAAGTTAATGGATATTTTAAACTTTATTAACAAATAAAAACCTGAAAAGTGGGGCATGCAATATTATTCACCCTCCTTGCATTAATATTTTGTAGCGCCACCTTTTGCTGCAATTACAACTGCAAGTAGCTTGGGGTATGTCTCTCAGTTTTGCACATCGAGATAAATTATTGCCCATTCTTCCTTGCAAAACAGCTCAAGCTCAGTGAGGTTGGATGGAGAGCGTTTGTGAATAGGAGTCTTAAGCTCTGCCCACAGATTCTCGATTGGATTCAGGTCTGGACTTTGACTTGGCCATTCTAACACCTGGATATGTTTATTTGTGAACCATTCCATTGTAGATTTGGCTTTATGTTTTGGATCATTGTCCTGTCAGAAGATAAATCTCCATCCCAGTCGCAGTTTTCTTCCAGAATAGTTCTGTATTTGGCTTCATTCATCTTCCCATCAATTTTAACCATCTTCCCTGTCCCCGCTGAAGAAAAGGAGGCCCAAACCATGAGGCTGCCACCACTATGTTAGACAGTGGGGATGGTGTGTTCAGGCTGATGAGCTGTGTTGCTTTTACGCCGAACATATTGTTTTGCATTGTGGCCAAAATGTTCAATTTTGGTTTCATCTGACCAGAGCACCTTCTTCCATATGTTTGGTGTGTCTCCCAGGTGGCTTGTGGCAAACTTTAAATGAGACTTTATGGATATCTTTGAAAAATTGACAAAAGTGATCATGGGCCTCTCGGCTGCATCTCTGATCAGTCTTCTCCTTGTTCGAGATGAAAGTTTAGAGGGACAGCTGGGTCTTGGTAGATTTGCAGTGGTCTGATACTCCTTCCATTTCAATATAATTCCTTGCACAGTGCTCCTTGAGATGTTTAAAGCTTGGAAAATCATTTTGTATCCAAATCTTGCTTTAAACTTCTCCACAACAGTATCTCGGACCTGCCTGTTGTGTTCCTTGGGCTTCATGATGCTCTCTGCGCTTTAAACAGAACCCTGAGACGATCACAGAGCAGGTGCGTTTATAGGGAAACTTGATTAAACACAGGTCGATTCTATTTATCATCATCAGTCAACATTGGATAACTCAGAGATCCTCACTGAACTTCTGAAGTGAGTTTGCTGCACTGAAAGTAAAAGGGCCGAATAATATTGCATGCCCCACTTTTCAGTTTTTTATTTATTAAAAATGTACAAAATATACAATAAGTTTCAATCCACTTCACGATTGTGTCCCACTTGTTGTTGATTCTTCTTCTTTTCCTTTTGGCTTGTCTCGTTAGGGGTCACCACAGAGTTTCACCTCAGATGAACGCATATTTGTTTGGCACAGTTTTTTACAACGGATGCCCTCCCTGACGCAACCCCTCTGCGTTTTTGACAAAAAAATGTAAATTTTATATCTTTATGGTTGAACCCTGAAATGTGGCGAAAGGTTGAAAAGTTCAAGGGGGGCAAATACTTTCACAAGGCACTATAAGTGGGTTTGGCCCTGGTTAGTACTTGGATGGAAGACTGCCTGGGAATACCAGGTGCTGTAAGCTTCTCTCCCCGGCTAAAATGTAAAGGGGTTGTGTCAGGAAGGGCATCCGGCGTAAAAAACTGTGCCAAAAGAATATGCGTTCATCTGAGATGACACGATGTGGCGATCCCTAACGGGAGAAGCCATAAGGAAAAGAAGACGAATTCTTATAAATAATAGATAATGTAGTTAGATGAAGCATGCATACTGCTTAGTATTATTACTTTTGCACATTGTTTTGGTTTGGGGTAACCATGTCGTTTTACTAAATTATAAGGAGGACCGTTGCATCCATTTCAATAATATACTGTAAACCTGAATGATAAAAGTAGAAATGAGCTGTTACTCTACATTCATTTGGATGTGTGTAAGTGTTTTGTAAAGGGATGCTTCAGATGTAGGGTGTCAATTCTTAACTGTAAGTTCGAGTTTCACTCTCTTCAGTCCAAGTGTCCTTCGGCTAAGCAGTGAATTCACAATTGTTGTTGTGAGAAGAGTGGCTTAATGAGAAGGATAATTGTAAAGTGCTTTTGTGTGCTGTACACCTTAAGATAGCCTTGTACTGTAAATGCATTTTTTTTTGCCCCTTGCAGTTTTATATTAATCAAATACATTTTGTCTTCTCTCCTTCAGTTCTGTGTTCCATTGGTTGAGGAGCTGGATGGCTTGCTACCCCTGGCAGCTGCCTGCAGCGACAGTTCTCTGGTGGAGGTCCCATCAAGCTTTGTGGAGGCGTGTAGCCAGGCAGCGTTAGCCATGCTGGGCCGTTTAGAGCAGAGAGCCCTGGAAGTCCCATCCTCTCTACCCCTGAGACATCTTCCTGCTCTCTTGGCCACTTGCATTTACTTGCTCCAACGATTGGAGCACTACCATACACGGCTGAAGGACTCCATCTCGAATTTAACCAAAGTGTAAGTCGAAGGTGTGGGTTGTTTTTTCGTGTAGTGTGTTTGTGTATCTTATCTGTAAATCATACTCTTGTGTTTTAATTTCCAAATTTCTTATTTGGTTGTTTTTAGAGTTGCACACAAAGCAAAATGGAGATTTGTTCCAAGAATAACATGAAAGGTGGGGAATTGTTACACAGCACGGCATTTTTGGTGGGAACCAAGAAAAAAAAATTACACATGGATGGTCACATATTCCATCCTCAGAAACAGTTTTCCAGTAATCATTCAGCAATATTAAATATGTGCCTTACTTCAAATAAATACCAGGTACTCTTTGCACTTCCGTAATTAAGTGCTGCAAGCACTGTTTAATATAATATTGTACTTCACGCGATGAATTTGATGACTTTAAGCTCGACCTGAAAAAATGTCACAAGACTCAACTTGGACTTAAAGAGCCATGGCTCGTAATTTTACTCTGACTCAATCCAATGACTTGAAGACATGCCACATTTCCTAAAATACCGAGAAAGAAACACTACAGCTGTCTCCTAATAGCTCAACACGCCAGTATTTACTGTATTTGAATTTCAGAGCAATGTAATCATCAAATATGATGTTCTCATCGGGTGTCAGGCATCTTAAAGTTGTGAAAAGTAGTAGCCACGAGAAGTGCCGAGTCTTCAAGGCGTGTGTCGGGTAATCAAAGGAGTTTTTCCGCAAAGGCATATCAAGACTTGATTTTTAGGCCTCAGAGTGATGAATATATTTTACAATATGTGTCGGGGAAATACTTGGTCAAACATTATTTTGTAATTTAGTCATTCACAAGATCCAAACAGACAAATGTGTAACGTATATGTGGTTATGATACAGCTGCCTCTGATTATGCATATGGCCCACAGATGTCTGTCTATGTGTGCACATGAAGCATCAAGATCGGATCAATGGCTGAAATGTTACGATGCGTCATCTTACAATCACTATTGCAAGCATCCCACCATACTTTGGCTCAATTAGAGATTCATTCTTTTAACACGATAAGTTTAAACTAAAATCTATTGACTTTTGTGTTGTATTTATTTGTCTTTGAAATTTGCCACACAAGAAATGTTTGGTGACAAGAAAACGTACTTCTTTGCTATATGCAAAATGAGAATTGGAAAAAATATACCAATTATTACCTAAAAGAGGAATTCAATTTGTCGTTCGTTAAGTAGAATGGCTCATTTTCTCTTGTGTATTCACAATTTCTCTTTCGCCAAACAAAAACAGATTTTCTTCAATTACTTTATTATTATTATCAATAGCACTATTTGATGTAAATTCTCATTTGTGACAGGTCTGCTTAATTTAACTTTAAAAATAAAGTGAGAAAAAGTAAATCATAGCATTGCGTTTTCATCGAAAAACTGAAAACATACAATCAACCAGTTTGGAAGAGGCTAAAACCAAGCCCCCACCCCCTTGAATTGGGAATTGCCTGTCTCGACTTGGGACTTGGCTCGGGACTTCAAGGTAAAAT
The DNA here is from genome assembly GCF_019802595.1 of Syngnathoides biaculeatus. NCBI lineage: Eukaryota > Metazoa > Chordata > Actinopteri > Syngnathiformes > Syngnathidae > Syngnathoides > Syngnathoides biaculeatus. The sequence goes on along the minus strand of NC_084643.1, from coordinate 29,331,363 downwards.
CGGGAGACTTACTTGCAACTGGTAAAACAATGGCTTGGTCCCACCTGTGCTCTACTTAATAATGTATTGAGAAAACATACTGCCGTTTCTTTGCTTATGCTTGTACCAACATGTTCTCACCAACATGAATCCAGTAGGTCTTAACGAAAAAACTGATTAAAATTTGTGATGAATGTTATGAAAATACTGACTCCCCTTCCAATTAAATTGGGATGTTTTGTCCAGCGTAAATAAAAACAGAATTCAATGATTTGCGAATCCTTTTCAACCAACATTCAATTGAATACACTAAAAATACAAAATAATGTTTAAAAAGATTAACTTTATTTTCTTTTAGTTATTCACCCCTTTTGAATTTCATTGGTATTGGGATTTGCACTATTTGCTTTTATTTACTTGGCACATTACAATATATGCACGGAATGTTAAATATTTTCAGTCTGTATCAAAAGTGACATTGGCACACATGATGCTGGAAAAAAAATCCAGTTTGAATGTAATGCAGTGATTTTTTTCATTTATTTAGTTTTACATAGTCTTGTGTTCAGATGTTTTAACTGTATCTTTGAAGGTCTTAGATTAAAAATGTAAACAAAAAAGTCAAAGCTGGATTGAGTGGGTTGGCATTTCTTCTAAATCATCCACACCTTTCTGGAAAGTTAGTAGAAAGATAAATGTGAGCTTCAGACTCGGGCGCTGAGGTTGAAAAAAATGAAAATGACTGACAAGTGGTAATGACACCCATATTGTGTCTACATCTGGTGAGTTTTTATGACTCATAATACCCCCTTAACCTCTGCTCTCTATATATCCCCTCCAAAGGTATTATGGTTGCCCTGCCTGCTCCTGTTTTTTAAACTTTGGCCCTGGATACCCCTCTACCTACACTTGGCTTGTGCCCCTTGTTGGTCATAAAATACTTATCCTCTCCTCACCATTCAACCCCCTGTTTCCAAGCTCCCTAAACCATGTTAAACTCTTACGTCTTTCTGGAAAATACTAAGGGAGGTAGATTTAAAGCAGACAATATGTCAGATTGAATTTTTGCAATAAATCACCAGTGTTTTCATTATCATTCCAGTGCTACAATTTATGGGATTGTTTTGCGCTCCTCTCCACCCAGCCACCTTAGTCTGCTGCCTGTCCAGAAGTACCAGCAAGCCATTGAGGCCTTGAAAGACCAACTGAGCAGCTATTGTATAGAGGTTTGTTCCACCTGTGTTCTTCTGGATGCGGAGAGCCACCACTGGGCTGACCCCAAACCCTTCTATGAGGTGAAGTACTGTATGGTAAACTGAACGCAGGAAATGTGTTGCATAAAGGTGTATTTATATGACTAATGTAAAGAAATATTGACAACAACCAGTTCATGGTGTACCCAGCCTCCACCTCTATGACAGCTGGGATTGGCTCCAGAATGGAAAGGATGAATAGCATCTTGGAGAAAGATGATTTGAGATATTGTGTTTTGAGTTGTGAGTTTGGTCAAGGAATACATTAAACTCACATCTCGAGGCAACACTGGACTTTGTTTATAACCTGTAACCTATAACCTATAACCATGAACTTTGTGATTTTCTTTTTTCTTTTTGCTTTCGTAGAAGTTTGTGGTCCCAGTGTTTTTTTCTTTATGACCCACACCTTCTAATTTTATACACATTAATGGTAAAAGTACAGTTCTCCTGTACATTGCCACGTGACTCAGATTGTGTAGGATTTTAGCAACCCGCTGGAGCTTTCCTGTGTCTTCTTTTCATTTTGCCATTCATTCCCACCTCCCCTTTCTCGCCAAACCCTTAACTATGAACTTCCTGAGAACATCTGTGGCTTCCATGCTACCCCAGGGGCTCCAGGAGTTCAGCTGTCTGAAGTCTGCAGTCTACAGTGGGACTGTCTGGAAAGTAGCAAAAGGGCCTCTGTGACTCCCCTACCTTCATGCCCTTAAACCAGTTGAAACCTCCCATCTTTCCTCCTATACGCTGTCTTTGCCTCTTTGTTCCTGCCTTCTTCCCCGGGTCAACGGTGTCGCGCAGACCTGCTGTGCGCAGGTGTGCGCTTTTGTTCAAGCACGCCTGTGTGCATCTGTGCAGAAGAGTGCTTGTGTGGGTGTGTAGCGGTACATCTTAAAATGTGCATTGAATTTGGTGTGTTTTTCAAGTGTGAAGATGAATGCATCAAATTTCTCTCTCCGTGACTTGGCTCTCTTACTGCTCTTTGCTACACCTCTTTCCAACTTGCATCTGCACACTTTCCTTTGTCCTAGACAAAGTTGTTGAATCATCAATTAGTAATGGGCGAGAAAATATGTAATAATATATTAACAGCATATCTGTACAGAAGAATACTGGGGGGAAAGGAGAAATGAAGCCAGTTTGCAGAATTTTATTGACAGAAAGGCTTCGCTACTTCTAAGTATACATCTAAATTCTATATGTAAACCTCACATATGGCCGTAACTGGTGTTGGGTGGAGTCCATCTGGATTTGTTCTGTTTTGTCCACAGGCATAGGATGGCTGCCTAATCCTGGACATTGAGTCCAGTCACGCTCCCATCAAACACAAATCCCTAAATGACTTGCTCCAGGGAGGAACATGAGAGAGAAGTAAAATATGAGATTGATGAGGAGAAGTAAAAATAAAATGAGAAGGTACAAACCTGAGGTAGTTGAGCAGTTTTGACAGAATGTCTGGATCGTGCTCCACATATAGTACAATGGTATATTGTTGGATCTTAAAGATCAGGAGTCTCTTCTTCTTCCTTGGTCTCATTTTTCTCAGCGGTTTTAAATTCTCCTCTGCCTTTTTCTGTGTGTGAGTGTGATGTGTTCTCCAGTTCAGGACTAATATCCTACTGGGAGAAGTAACCAGGTGCAATGTGCAGGTGGCATGACCACTGAGACGTCTGTCTTCCTCCTTTCTTCTCCTTTCACCTCTTTTTGTTTTGATCCCCTCCTGTTTTTGTGCTGATGTGTCACTCTCAGTGACCATTTCACAATATATCTTCCTCTCTTCCTTTTTCTTCCACAGGGTGAGCGCTGTTCCTTCTCGGTGCAGATGTGGTTTTACTTTCTGTGTGGTCTCCGTAGCGACTTGTGGGCTGTTCTTCCACCACAGTTGGCCAAAGAGTTGCTGGGTCAGGTGCTGTCAGAGACATTACAGGTGTTGGTGCAAAGATATGCCAGGGCCCAGCCTTCATATAACAGACACCTGCAGATAAGGTACTTAAAGGCATCTTGTCATAAGAGTTACATAGGGTGTATCAAAATTAGCTATGCACTATTTTTTGTAACTTTTGTTTGAGGTATAATTTTGACAGATGTACAGCCATCATTTGACACCACCAACTGTGTTTTTTTTTTTTTTTACAACTACTATTCACACTTTGGGCAAAGTTCCTCTCCTGCCATTTATATGTTCATTGTCTCTTTACCTGTGTACAAGATGCGACATCACAGCAGTGCTGCTGTTTGTAGAGGAGCTGATGTGGAGTGTGTGTGAAAGTCCTGAAGACTTGATCCGCCGCGACCCTTCTTCAGCGATCACTATAATAGCGGGCGGCTCTGACTGGCCCTACCAGATCCACAGCTTATGCGAACAACTTCTTACAGTTCTCGTCATTGCCACAGCACCGCTGCCTTTGTTATATAGGTTTGTCTGTTGTAAAATGTCAGCTGCAGTATGTAACTGGTGTAGTTCAAAGTTAATGTTTCAACACTATCTTTTACAGGACATTCATGAATAACGATGGACAGCGGTCAACACCACATCAGTTGGACATGCCGGTGGTCTACTGGCTAAATGCTTTAAAACCAGAAGTATTCACAGAACAAGCCATCCAGTATGTATTGAATGCAACACATACACGCACACGCACACACATCTCACTTATTCCAAAGACAACCATACAAAACCCCTGTTGAGTTTGGAAGGTACAGATGTATTTGAAACATCTCAGTATGATGCAGTGCAATTCCACACACGCACACACACACACACACACACACACACACGCACACACACACACGCATACACACACCCCTGTTGAGTTTGGGAGGTACAAATATATTTGAAACATCTCAGTATGATGCAATGCAGTTCCACAGCCCTGCAAATTAATATAAAACTATAAACATATTCCTGAGTTAATACTGTACATTCTGACAATGTTAACTAATGAACAGTTTTTGGAGGCATTGTAAATCGTTACTGGTGTGTGTAAATTAAAAATGTGAATGAAAGTTCCAGCAGCATACGTGCAGAAAAACTGTATTCATAGTTGCATCTTGGTGACTGCTGCATGTTGTGCTAATACTACAGATGCAAGCTTGAAAATAACCCTCGGATTCTGTTCATGCTGATGCTGTATGAGGGTTTTACACATTAGGCATCGACCATATACCGTGTTGGTATGTGTACATGTGGCCATTCATACATGTGTGTCTTGTTTCTTGTGTGACCTCCAAGGTGCAGTCAATCACTCAACCCCTCACCCTTGACTCCCCGCTTCTCCCCAGTAATCTCCCTCTCAGCCAGAGGTGATGTCACTGTGTGCTGATGGTGCACAAATCAAGCTAACCCCCGCACTTGTGCTCCAATGTACTAGCGACCGGGAATTACTTTATTTTTATGACCTCTTTATTTCTCTGCTCCCACCCCCTTGCCTTGCATGTGACAGCACCAGGGAGGCCTGCTGGTGGCCTAAAGCCAAAACCACAACTCTTCAAACTGGACCAGGAGTCCGCAGCAAAATATTGCCTAAGCCCATAAAATAATAATAATTTAAAAAAAACATTGTAATCATTGTTAAATAGAGCAGGGTTAGGTCCCTAACCCTAACCCAAACCTGAGAAAATCACATCAGCAGGGTCCTTGAGGGTCCATGAAAATTCGCCGAACCATTCTACATGTGTTTTGTGGACTTGAAGAAGGCATTCGACCACATCCTTCTCCGAGACCTGTCGGGGGTATCAGGCCTCATTATACAGACTTTTCATGTGACCAATGTCAGAGATTCGCCCGGATTGCCATCAGTAAGTCAAATTCATTTCCAATGAAGGTTCCGACTCCACCAAGGCTGGTCTTTATCCTCCATTCTATTCATCACGCTTATGGATAGAATTTCTGGGCTTAGCCAAGGCGTAAAGGTAGTCCAGTCCGTGAACTCAGTATTGGATATATCCTATTTGCGAATGATGTGATTTTGTTGGCTTCATCAAGGCCCAATCTCCAACTCTCAGTGAAGCAGTGACGTGGTTGGGATGAAAATCACCACCTCCAAATCTGAGACCATGATCCTCAGTCGGAAAAGGGTGGAGTGCCCTCTCTGGGTCAGGCATGAAATTTTGCCCCAAGTGGAGTCATTCATATATCTTCGGGTCTTTTTCAAAAGCGAGGGTAGAATGGAATGGAAGATCGATAAGCAAATCTGTGCAGCATCTGCAGTGATTCAGACTTTGTGTCGGTCTGTTATGGTGAGGAATGAGCTATGTTGAAAGGCCTACCTAGCTCTCAATTTACCAGTTGATCTACATTCCTACCCTTAACTATTGTCACAGGTTGTGAGTTGTGACACAAAGAACAAAATCCCGGATTCAGCTGAAATGAGTTTCCTCTGCAGAGTGTCTGGTCAAAATAGAACCGCTGATCATCCAGATTGAGGAGAACTCGATTAGGTGTTTTGTGGCATCTGGCTGGGATGCCTCCTTGACACCTCCCAGGCGAGGTGCTCTGGGCACGTTCCCTTGCGAGGAGAACCCCAGGGACAACCCAGGACTGGTCAACCCGGAAGAACTGGGTGAAGTGACTGGAGAAAGAAAAGTCTGGCTTCCCTGCTTAAGCTATTGGCCTTGAGACCTGGAACACTGATACGTCAAGGCATAATTGTGTTTTTACTGTATACCATATACTAAAGCTGTGCTTTTATTTATATTTATACCTGTGTGTGTATATATATATATCTATATATATGAGCTCAATTTCTTTTCATTCCATCTCTCTCTTTGTCTCTCTGGCTCTCACTCTGTATGTGTGTCTCTCTCTTTCTATATTTATGTGTCTGCATGAGTCTTTTCGTAAGCTAACACTGCACTGCCTAGATTTATCAGTACAGTTAAAAGAGGATTTCGTCTGGATTTGCGGCTGCACTGACATCATAAATTGCTCTGTCAGATAGCGGCATAGTTTGTCTCAGTCAAGCAGCAGGGTGCACCCCACCGTAGCTTTTCGACTCAAATAGAATGGTTAATTTCTGTGTAGATTTCCCCTGTGAAGACTCCCGCCTCCTTGTGCTTCAGACAAACTCTGTCCATGCCTTCCATTAGATTTTATTAAGATGTATAAAGTAACATGCAGGCACACATACACTCACACACGTCAGCGTCCTCTCGCACTTGCGCATCAACCACACACATACAGTACATACACACCCAGTGGTGTACACACTCACGTTGTTACACACTAAGGATACGGCTCATTGCCCACAGCTGGCTGCAGCCTCTTTGTTATACAAAAGATGTAAGAGGGGGGTAGTGCTGTATATTCGTGTATTTGGCTGCCTCCCAAATGTTAATTTGCTTTTAGCTGGCCACGATTAGAGCTAATTCATTCCCAGTGCACATCATGAATATGAGTGAGAGTGAAGACATTTTGCTGAGTTTGCGCTGAAGGACCCTAACCTTGTTGCATATATCCAAAGTACAATGGTACCTAAAAGGGCCATGGACATACCTATAAACTAACTAAAATTGTAATTAAAACTACGTATAACATTATTTACTTCAATGTCTATACGAAAAAATAAAAATGAGCAGAAAGCGTGTCATCCTTGCGCAAAGTTGCAGAAGTCTCACTGACATCCAAGTGGTAGCCATATTGCCTGCAACATCATCAGCAGACGTCACACTGGGACATTCGCCACCTGCAATGGGATAGGAACAACAGAGTTTTTCAGGTTTTTCCAATGCCCCTTCCGACACAGAAGTTCTTTTCGAAGAAGGGAACATCTCACAATCGAGTGAAGTGACCGGGGCAATATTACCTTATCATTTCGAGCCATATTTAGATGATATGTGGAACACTTTTAATTGACAACAGACTCCCCAACAATATATATGACAGTATGTAGCGTACTCAGCCGCAAGCGACGACAACACAGTAAAGCGGCCCGGCTCTGCGCCACGATGAGCCACCCCAGCTTGCCGTCGCAATGAGCCACCCGGCCAGAGCCTCGATCGGTGGACGCATCATGCCAACGTGCACATCAACACATTTAGCACCAATGACTTACGTACGTGGATCTTTTGTTACGTTCTGAGAGGATTACGTCCCCCCCACCCAGCTATTATTTTTTCCATTCCATTTGGAACCCACGAAGCTCTCGTCCTTTGCACCCGTGCAATCCGTTTTTCACGACAAACCAGGTCCTTTGGAAAAGTATAAAGAAGAAATCAATCCTCCCAAGTGTTTGAACAATATCCAGCAATACAGCATTTTGGCTAACAAGAAGTAACAAAGAGCTACCTTCCCACAGGTAAAAGTGGTATAAACACACGAGGCCGCCCGAGTGGGCTTCTGCTTCTGCTCATAATATCTGCTTCTTCTCCAAAACAAATCCCTCGAGAAGATTTTCATGGCGGGAGTTACAAAAAGCCATACACTGTATATGTTAAAATCATGTTGTGGGGTGAAAAAACAGATGGATCCATTGCAAGCTGCCTTTTTTTTCTCCATCAAAAACATACTAAAAATCATGCTTTTCCTGTCATTGGCCCACAATCAGTTGCAGGAGCTCAGCACATGATATCTCTTGGGCAAAAATATTAAAAAAAATACAAACTGATTGTGTGATGAATAATAATAATCTAGATTGTAATGCTAATATGTAGTTATATGTCCATCCATCTAATTTCTGATCTTAAAAATGCCCTGCGATTGGCTGGTAGACACAGACACATAAAAAATGCAGGCAGAATGTACCGCATATGTACCATTGACAGAAAAAATAAAATACCCAAGCAAAAAGCAAGTTTCATTAAAACTACCCTGACAAGTTCAAATTATCTAAAAAGTTGCATAAATTATTATTTAACGGAATAAATTACTATGCACCTCTGCTGACAATTTGATGGCATCTGACTTTCGTTCAAGTACTGTTGGTTTAGTTCACACAGTAAAATTATGTATGTCAAATTGGTTGTTTACTGTTATTACTAAATAACATGACTTTCATCTTATATATTCACTTTCAAACATAATTGATTGCATTTGAACCACATTTTTAATTTATCTGTTTCTTGAGTGAGCTCTTTGAGTAGATTTTCCAGACTGTAGAAGCATTATCCAAGCAGTAAAAATGGTAGAATTGAAGCACTTTCGACTTGGGTTTTACCACATTACTATGTTTTTTTTCCCCACATTCTACAATTCAAGATGTATTTGATTTCTGTTTGTCTTAACCACAAAAGTGGAGCATGTTCCCTCCCTTATTGTTTTCTCACCTGACACTGCAGAACTGTCAACTTATTCCTTCTCTCCCTTTTCAGAGATGGCCTTATGGGCCAGGAAGCCTCTGCATGTCAGCTCAGGTTGCTGACCTCTGACCCAGGAAGCAACCCCAGGTTGCTACTGAGAATGCTGCTTCACAGAGACTGTCACCTGCCTCGTATGCTCCTGGAAAACTCTTGTAAGTCATGTCCCTATTTTTCTGTGTGGAGCTTGATGTTTTATGTATCCTACAGACACTATGTGAATACAATTTTTTTTCGAGTTTTATATCTACAATTGTTTTGTGATTGATTTGCTGGTGACTAATGCAGGGCGTGTCACCTCTTCCCCAAAGTCATGCGATGGGCTCTAGCTCACTCATGACAGTAATGAAAACTGAATTGATGAAAGCACATTTCACACAAACCCATATTCCAGTGAGGTTGGGACATTGTGTAAAACATACAATACAATACAATAAAAAGAGAGTACAATGACTTGCATATGGTTTCCAACCTATATTAAATACTTGACAAATACAAAATATTAAATGTTCAAACTGATTAACATTTTTTTGGGGAAAATATTCACTCCTACTGGCATGGTGATGCAGCTGTAGAGCGTTGACCTCACCCTTCTTGGGGCTGGGGTTCAAATCCTGGCCCCGCCCATGTGAAGTTTGCATGTTCTCACCGTGCCTGGGTGGGTTTTCTGCGGGCACACCAATTTCCTCCCACATCCCCAAAATATGCATTAATTGGAGTCTCTAAATTGCCCTTAGGTGTGATTGTTTGTGCGACTGTTCCATCTACCCTGCGATTGGCTGGCAAACAGTTCAGGATGTACCCTGATTCTTTCAAACATTTGATAATATTATTGACCATAGATGTTGTTCTTAAACTGTTTGACTATTTGCTCATTGAGCTGTTTACAAAGTGGTGAACCTTGCCTCATCCTTGCTTGTAAACATTGTAGCCTTTTGAGGATCCTCATTATATTCCCAATCACGACACTAAGCTATTTTGTCTGGGACCTTTTTGCCTGCAGAATGTTCCAAACAGGTGTTTTCCAGTCTTTTATTGCCACTGTCTCAGTTTTTTTTGGAACGTGTTGCAGTCATCAAATTCAAAATGAACAAAAACAATCATCAACTTGAACACTAAATATCTTTGTTTGTGGTGTATTCATTTGAAATACAGGTTGAAAAGGAATGCAAATTATTGTATTCTGTTTTTATGTACATTTTAAAGAACCTCCCAGGTTCCTTGGATCGGGGTTTTTAATATTTCTTGAATTTTAGCTCATTAGCTTCTGACATGTGAGTGGAAAACGTTAGATTTTAATGATTTACTTTAGGGCGTATATGCTGCCTAATGCTCTGAGAACTAATCTCTTAACTTTTACAGACATTAGATGAGCTCCCTCTCATTTTATTAGGTCATCAGTATCATCATCTTTGCCATCATCATTATCATAGCTTCATCTTGGTCATCAGCATCACTAAATCAATAGAGTGCAGTAATAAACACTCAACAGACCTAGGCATAGCACATATGCTGACCTTTAAAGATTTTGCATTCCTCCTCATCTCCCCTGTACTGGCAACAGTCTAACCTTTAAAGAGTGTTGTGCGGTGGCACATTAATTCACATTATACTGAACTCATTAATAACAACTCTCAGTGTGTCGTTTTCTTGGTTGACTAGAGAGTCTGGCTCCGAGGCGCTGGGATGCCTTCGCTCCACGTCGTATATCAATGCTTGAAACGCTGACTCTTGCATGTTATCTCAGTGACGGTCTAATTAAGCGAGAAGAAGGAATACAGAGGCTTGGCTAAAAAGATCACTCTCCCATAAGCATCTGTGGTCGCTTTGGGTGTGTATACAAATTGGAGACATATAAAGAAAAAGCAACATGGGGATTGTGGTAAAGAGTTAGGTCATCACAAGCTGCCAGCTTTTTTTAAATTGTCTGGCTTCTTCACATGTATTTATTTCATTCATTTAAAAACCTCACTCATCTTCTCATATGGGAACACCAGTAATAGTGGTTGACATCCAGTTCAGACAGTGTTCGTGAGCCACAACGTGCGCGTTTGCAATCTCAGTATATTAGTGGAGTTTACACACACAAACAATTATTCTGCTACTTATTATTCAACGCTAAATGCCCTTTTAATTGTCTGAATAAAATAAAGTTGATTTTATTTATTAACTGAAATCTATAGGCAGCAATTTTTTTACCTGAACACTAAATATATCAAGGTACAAGGAGTTGATTTTGTAAGAGCGAGTGTGAGAGAGACACTGGAGACTAACTTACTATTTAAACCCCATCACTGAATGTTGTATGGAAAAATGTTGGGTTTTTGCCTCCACAATGCATCGTTTAAACCTTGTATAGGTGATTCAACAATTTATATTGACTGTGGTACATGCATCTGAATAGTATACACTTTTTCCATTCTTCTTCTTTTCCTTTCGGCTTGTCCCGTTAGGGGTCGCCACAGCGTGTCATCTTTTGCCATCTTAGCCTATCTCCTGCATCTTCCTCTCTAACCCCAACTGCCCTCATGTCTTCCCTCACCACATCCATAAACCTTCTCTTTGGTCTTCCTCTCGCTCTTTTGCCTGGGAGCTCCATCCTCAGCATCCTTCTACCAATATACTCACTCTCTCGCCTCTGAACATGTCCAAACCATCGAAGTCTGCTCTCTCGAATCTTGTCTCCAAAACATCCAGCTTTGGCTGTCCCTCTAATGAGCTCATTTCTAATCCTATCCAACCTGGTCACTCCGAGCGAGAACCTCAACATCTTCATTTCTGCCACCTCCAGTTCAGCTTCCTGTTGTTTCTTCAGTGCCACCGTCTCTAATCCGTACATCATGGCCGGCCTCACCACTGTTTTGTAAACTTTGCCCTTCATCCTAGCAGACACTCTTCTGTCACATAACACACCAGACACCTTTCGCCAGCTGTTCCAACCTGCTTGGACCCGTTTCTTCACTTCCTGACCACACTCTCCATTGCTCTGTATTGTTGACCCCAAGTATTTGAAGTCGTCGACCCTCGCTATCTCTTCTCCCTGTAGCCTCACTCTTCCCCCTCCACTTTTCTCATTCACGCACATATATTCTGTTTTACTTCGGCTAATCTTCATTCCTCTCCTTTCCAGTGCATGTCTCCATCTTTCCAATTGTTCCTCTGCATGCTCCCTGCTTCCACTGCACATGACAATATCATCTGCGAACATCATGGTCCAAGGGGATTCCAGTCTAACCTCATCTGTCAGCCTATCCATTACCACTGCAAACAGGAAGGGGCTCAGAGCTGATCCCTGATGCAGTCCCACCTCCACCTTAAATTCCTCTGTCACACCTAAGGCACACCTCACCATTGTTCTGCTGCCATCATACATGTCCTGTACTATTTTAACATACTTCTCTGCCACACCAGACTTACGCATGCAGTACCACAGTTCCTCTCTTGGTACTCTGTCATAGGCTTTCTCTAGATCCACAAAGACACAATGTAGCTCCTTCTGACCTTCTCTGTACTTTTCCACGAGCATCCTCAAGGCAAATAATGCATCTGTGGTACTCTTTCTAGGCATGAAACCATACTGTTGCTCGCAGATACTTACTTCTGTCCTGAGTCTAGCCTCCACTACTCTTTCCCATAACTTCATTGTGTGGCTCATCAACTTTATTCCTCTATAGTTCCCACAGCTCTGAACATCCCCTTTGTTCTTAAAAATGGGAACTAGAACACTTTTCCTCCATTCTTCAGGCATCTTTTCGCCCGCTAGTATTCTGTTGAATAAGTTGGTCAAAAACTCCACAGCCATGTCTCCAAATTGCTTCCATACCTCTACCGGTATGTCATCAGGACCAACTGCCTTTCCATTTTTCATCCTTTGTAGTGCCTTTCTGACTTCTTTCTGACTTCCCCCTTAGTAATCATTTCCACTTCCTGGTCCTTCACTCTTGCCTCTTCATACACTTTTTCCATAAATTATATATAATCATTAGTGAACCTGTTTTCAGTTACAGCATTTTGCAATGAAGGCTACTTTTATCCATTCACTCATATAAAAATCCACAATGACATCAAGACTGCAATTAAATTATAGCGTGTCCCAGCACTCGTGGAAAGTTTTTTTTCCTGGAGATATCTACTGTACCGAAATCAAAGGACCCTGCTTTGTTCTCAATCCTGCTTCCATGGACTGTATGGTCACATATCTGATACCCAGAACACTTTCTCCTAGAGGACCAATTACCAGACGGTCTGAGAACAAGATAGTGGCAAAACCCACTTAATAGACTGATTATTGGTCAGCTTGGTTCACCACTTTAGAATATGTTAGATGTATGATTGTGCAAGTGAGGGGAAAAAATGGATGACATTGAGACAAAATCATTTCTCTTTGAATCTTGAGTTGTCATGTTGCCTTTATGCTGCCTATTATCAAGCAGAATATTAATAACCATCCACTGGATGTGGAAAGTTTGCTTCTGTTAAAAATAATTCACAATTAATCCGAATGAAGCCCGGTTATAGTAGCCTCTCACCTATAGACAATACTTAATGCTCTCTTAGACTCAGTTTTTTAAAAAAAATGGAGACATGTAGAAACAGTCTTGCTTTATTTGTCACGATAATCTCCAAGCCTTGAGAGGAAATACTTTAGATTTAAATTAAATTGTATAAGCTCAGGACAGGAGACTTGTTGGTAGCATGTATGTCTCACAGTTCTGAGGTCTGGGTTAGAATTTCGACTCCAGCCTTCTTGTTTGGAGGGTCCATGTTTTTCTCATTTGTGTGAATGTTAGCCATTGAAGTAGACTACTGTAGGCATGAATGTAAGGGTTAATGGTTGTTTGTCTAATGCTGCCCTGTGATCAGATGGCATCCAGTTCCGGGTGCAGTTCATCTTGCCCAAAGTCTGCTATGATAGACTACAGCTCACCCATGACCCTAATAAGGGTGAGCGCTCTAGAAAATGGATGGATGTTTGGTATAAAAACATTTCAAGCAAGCCTAACTGTACATCGGTTTTCAGCTAATTACAATGCCTTATTTTTAGTGTAAAATCCTCCTCAAATCTCATGAGACTGCTGACAGCAGTGTTTCACACACTATTCAAATAGCTGTCAACTCTGACAGACCGCTGGATGTCTGCCACCTCTGGAGCAGCGGGCCTCCCCTCAGCAACCGCTGTCAACTTAACACACACACAATTGGTAGACAATATCTGTATGGGTTATAGACATCTATAGGAGTTACACACACGTTTCCATCTGCCCTGTGCTTAGACAGCTATACCCGCAAGGACACCCTGTCAAAACCTTTTCCCTTTCACTTCCTGTCTCCATGTGCCGCACATCCCACAGCTAGTGGGCTTTGAAATCTGCTTCTTTTTTTACCCTCACGACCATTGAACACAGATGTGAGTTTTTCTTCCGTTTCTAATCCACTATGCCTTTTGTTCACTCATTCTGTTAACACATGTCAGGTTGAGCATTGACATTTTCCAATGTTTTTTTTCCTCTGGAAGGAAAAATAAAAATAAATGCTGTATTGTATGATATACATCATACATATATGAACTCATTTTATAAATTTGTTTTCCTCTCTAGAAAAGGAAGATATCCATCCAATTTCTGTACTGCTTATCCTCATTAGGGTCATGAGCATGTTGGAGCCTATCCCAGCTTTCTTTGGGCGAGAAGGAGGGTACACACTGAACTGGCCGCCTGCCAATCGCAGGGCACATATAAAACAACAATGATTCCCTTTCACATTCACACCAAAGGGCAGTTTAGAGTCTTCAATTAACCTACCGTGCATGATTTTGGGATGTGGGAGGAAACTGCTGTGCCTGGAGAAAACCCACGCAGGCATGGGGAGACACATGCAAACCACACACAGGCCTTGAACCCCAGTCCTCAGACCTGTGAGGCAGATGTGCTCACCAGTCATCCGCTGTACTGCCTCTTGAGAAAATGTGAATGACATGTCATTTCAAAAATGTTTTACCTCTGTGTTTTAGGGATGTGAGGTTGTCCTTGTTTCAGTGTCATCATTTTCATTCATGGCTAAGGCAATGTTGAAATTGTGGATGAGCCATATGAGTACTTTTCTTTTTGTCCTCAAAAAGTTGATATTCTGAAATGTAGGCCTTAATTGTCATTCAAAACTATCCTTCAACAACAATGTAATTTCTTTTTAAAACATATGTAAAATATAAATATATATCTAACCCTATTCTGATGTACAGTAGCATATACTGTACCTGTGTCACAACAGGAATGCAATTAGTTGTATAGTATAAAAATGACAATGTAATTTGTCACATCAATGACATCAGTATTAATAATTTGATGTGACTGTAAACATTTGAACTATATACACAGAAATCTCCTTTTTTGTTTGCTTTTTTTTTTTTTTTTGGGGGGGGGGGGCTTTGTTTGGTCATGTAACTTGATCAGTGATATTACCAAATAAATGCTGTATATGGATGGCAAGTTTTTAACAATAGACTGCTGATCTCAGACATTTATGTTTAGGTTGCTGTAGGAAATGTTACAATTACGATTTACTATATTTATTTTCTCAATTTTTATAACAGTGTAGCCCTAATAGTTAATTTTAATACATGAGAGAAACTCAAAATCAATGTGAGTTTATCTGTCAGTTCACAATCAGGATTGCATCCATTTAATTGACCTTTTTTACCCCCTTCAGATTTATGCCAAGAGAGCCACCTAGAAATATCTACACGGGATTGTGAGGCAGGCGATGCTTTCATCATTGCACTTTTCAATATTTGTATCTGCCTGAATGAAATCCCCAAGGTCTTAACTCAGGTCCTTCAACCATACCTGGAGAGCGTGCATGTGTGGGAACATCTCTACACCGTGACAGGTAAAGCAGCCTCTAGCCGTTGAATAAAATGAATGACGTTTCATCACAAATTCCTGTCTTTATTATCACCGTGGTTCTATGTCATTTGTGAAGGCTCCTACTGTAGTTATGCGAGCTTTACTATGCAGACTGTATAAAAAAACATGGACGAGACTTGACCATAGACCGTTTAGAATGTTCCAACACCAAAAGCTTCACTGTTGGCTAAGAGTATTGAATTGTTGTTTTCAAATGTGAATATTAAGGTGGAAAATAACTTTTCATATGCTTGTGCTGAAAACATTTTTTTTTTCGGTGATTATGATTTGATGGTCCTCGTTGAGTGGTAACCACTAAAAGCAGAGCAATGGAGGGGTTGACTGAGTGAATATTTTCATTTTTAACCAACCATCATTTATTCTTATAGGTTAATTAGTTTTAACAACCGTTGAATTTTGCCAACTCTTTGCAATCTACTTTTTGGTTACACAACAGCTGATCACATTCCTTTTCTAGCTTCTCACTGACAGAACGTTCATAGATTACACAGAAGTTTCACTACTTTTACCACTTGTATCACATACTGCAGGAGCAAGTGGTTTCAAATCGATCCACGAATCGATACAATACCTGGGGTGTGCAAAGAGTGAAAACCAAGTGACTTTGAAAAATTGGTCTAGGTCTTACCTGTCTCGACGCACCGCCTCGTCAAACCGCTACATCATATTGTGTTCCGCTTTAGTCTTTTTCTGTGGGTCTGAGGTCACACGTTTTGTTAGACATCCCATAAGATTTCACAGCACTTCCAATACTACCAGCATACTTTATCTGTCCCGTAGCCTTTTGCTTCTGCAGCGACTGCTATGGGAAATTTATGACAGCCATACAACTTCATGCGGTAGCTTCGGAGCTATCAATATGAGCCGGATATGAAAGGGCAGAGCAATGGAAGACATACTGTGTAGCACCTTGAGAGGGTACTAAGACTTTCACCATCGAGCCACTGAAATTGATTGAGAACATCTGAATGTGACTGGTTATTACTTGCTTTATTACAGACATTTTAGCTGAATATATCAGCAATCTAATCTCTATATTTGACATTTATGTAAAAAGTAAAGTTGTGACATGGTAAGAAAGTGGACTACCCCAATGGACTCACAATACTCATCTTAATGCCAGCGTACCATGTGGCCATAGTTGAAGTCACCCCAAGTTGGAGGTTTTGGGGGGGCGCTAAGTTTCAAAAGAGGCGAGAAAAACATCCTATAAATTGTAGTGGTCATAATCATAAAAAATCTGCAGCTGCATTTCACCCTTCTTGCTATTCTGCCTGTGTCCAGACTCCTCCTGCACTTGTGAAGGAGTCAGTTGCACATTTCTAGGAGGTATGGGTTCTTATTGCCCCCCCCAAAAGTAAAATTTATGTCAAATTTGGTCTTTTGAGTGCACCAGATTATGGCCAAGTCAATTGTCTTAAACTTGAAGGCTGTATCGTAGGTGTTAAGTTACGGTGTGTCAATTTTATTTGAAAACAAACAGTTAAGATTTGAACATGTGCTCAATGAAAAATGAATGAACGGCAAGCATGATTTTGGGGGAATGTTACATTCGGGGAATTGGGAAAACTTGCAAATTAGCCGCAGAGTGTAATGCTGGTGAGAAAAGGTGCAGTGTGTGCGTAAATAGATACAGTGATGAGCAATGCGGCCAGCTAATGTGATGTGGCAGACTGATTTGCCTCCCTATATTCAGCATCACCGCACACAACAATACATATGGTAGTCCGAAAAAGACAAATTAAATACATGTGTTTACAAATCACTCCATAACTTGAATGTGTAATATTAATAGTGAAAGTGTAATACTACGTTACAAAGTCTACAGTGACGAAGGTAATTAAATGACAAAACTCCCCTGTAATGACTGTTGCTTGTCAAGTCCTATTCAGTCACAGGCTGGTAACTATTTTGGAATCATCTACAAGAATTTATATTTGTGGTGTATTTAACGTAGCGCTGTTGAAATGAAAAGTGGTAATGCATATGAGTAATCACAAAGGATTACTGTATCCATTATCTATTCAGTCAGATTAATCACAGAATTTGTTTTGACCACACCCATTCCTTTATCTTAACCGCAGATGGATATCTGAAAGGCAGTGCAGGTATATAAGGTCGATGAGCAGATCAATTCTTGTGCTGGTGCAAAGATGAGTAAGAAGACTGACTTGTGGAAAATTTTGCTTCAAAAGTCACCCTGATGGGATATTCGCTAAAACATAGGAAATGTGCACAAATATCTAAAATTTCATCTTAAAGCAAAATCTGGTATGTACAGTGAAGTATATGTGGCACCTGTGATTAATCAGATTAAAAAAAAAATAATCAATTGACAATATTACAAATATGCTCTTAAAGATCAAGCGAGCTGAATATGTCTCAGCACTGGGTTTTTGCTAGGTTATGGTTGTGGGTAGTGGGGCATTTTTTATTTTTATTTTTACTTAGCCCAGAGGCCTGGTAAACCACTGCTGTGTGGTGCATTGTATATGAGTGCTCAATGCTTAGTGTGTTCTTGGGAGAATTTAGTAGGAAGTCGCACATACAGAAAAGTACAGCCTGTTGTGTAGTCCATAACCAGCTACCCCTAACCCTATGTTGTAGTGTGTGTAGTATTGCATTGTTGAAGTTTAAACTGTGCATAATGTCTCAAGGGCTTATTATCAATCCACTTTGGACCAATGCGTAAATTGCTGATTGCCGATGGAATGCCCCAAAATGAGAATATTTTAGTGAAAATGAAAAAAAAAAAAAAATAACTGAAGACTTTGCATAGCTGGTTTAATAAATGAATGTACTATTAGGTGGCAGTATTAACTAATATTTTAGTCATCGTATCGGGTGGAATCTCCTCACTTGTCAGGAAATTTAAAAAAGACAGATTCTTGAGTTACCAAACACACCCTTATTCAAGTTGGTATTACAGTTTATATATCTTGGTATTACATCTTTTATTGCTGTCAAGTATCGTTGCACTCAGACAACAGCTGTCTCACATGAACAACAGCTAGCACCCCAAAATGATGTTCAATAGTTAATTTTATTGTGCAGAAAAATAATTGATTTATTAGCGTGAAATAAATTAAATTGATACAAGCATAATAGCGAGTGACATACCATTCAAGCCTAATAAAATACTGCAAACAAGATGCCCTGAAGGGAGGTGTCCCACGTGTCAGCCAGCAGTGCACATTAAAGTGTGTAAGTGTCACCCGATGCTACCAAGCACCTTACAGAAAAGCCTGTGTCATCCATCGTAACACATTTGAAATATCTTAGAGGAGTTTGTGAGGCAATCAATGAAACAGTGAGGTGACAAAACCCATTTATATATACAAGAATTAATCCAAGAGCACCTACCTCAAGCAATGACATGGTTGGCATTTTAACACTTTAAAAAAATGCATATTACAGTTATTTTTTCCACTCATTATCTAAGGAAAATATCCAGAATTTCAATATAGAAAAACAGATGCACTCCAGAATTCATATTAGTTTAGTGAGGATATGACCTAAGCCTTCTGCAGTTGTGTCAGGCAGGCTGACGTGTCCAAAATGTGGGTGGGTCAAAATTTGGCTGAACAATCAAAAGAAAAAAAAAAAAAACAAAAGTCTAAAATTTGTTTTTTCTCTGCAGACATTATTTATAAGTCCAGGACTATAGAATAAGTTGTCAGTGTTCACAATAATTCATTCAATTCTTTTGCATTTTCCTTTTTTGCTAGAAACAACTCAGAAAGTCCCCGTTGTGGTGGACTGTATCAGGGTCATCGTCACCAAGTCCACTAACACAATTCTGACACACCTGGTTACCATGGTGACAGACTGGCAGGCTGCAGAGGATACTGGCAGAGCCTCATGGGTGAGAGATGTTCCAGAAAACGTCTTGGCTAAAGTGCCCAAATGCTGGAACTACACACCACTGGGAGTACGAAGAAGGGAGACTGCTTCTTCTAAGAGTAACCAAATAAGCAAGTTTCTATATTTACAAGTAGCATTCATTTATAATTAATGTATTATTTCTATCAATTCTCCTTGCAGCTGTCACATGCCTCGCCATTCGAGCCATGTCCTTCATTTTCACTAACCTGCCACTGGTTGTTGCGTCCTTACCCCTCCCCGTCCGCTATCTCTTCCACGTGGCAGAGAAGCATCTTTCTCCGCATGCACGACAAGTGCGCTCCATGGGACTATTGCTGTGGTTCCTCTTTAACTGCCTGATCCGTAGTCTCAGGGACCTTCAAACACTTGAGGAAATCAGCGGGCTAGCCTTGAACTCTCATGCCAAGGACCACCTGGCCCTGTTGGCTGAGTGTCTCCAGGCTTCAATGGGGATTCAGGAGAAGGTAAAGGTGTAAATAATCGAATACAGTAATAGCCTAATGAGGCACTTCTTGACATGAGAGTGGATAATATATCATCACTCTGTATTTTACTTTGGTTGTTCAGGGCTAGTTAATTCCAAAGGGGAAGTGGTAATCTATATGATGAGGTATAGCCAATGATTATTTAATGTGTATGAGGCCATGTTGGACTTCTTTGAGTTGTCCCAGTGATTATGATAAGGACATGATTGAGACAGAAATATATTAATGGAATTACCAACTTGAAAATACTTTATATGAAAATTAGGTTTTGTTAGTTTTTTTTCCACACCGAGATTTTGAACCTCACAACACTTTTAAAGGAACCATGTACTGGATATACTTTGTGTGTGTTTCATATATACAACAGGGTATTCCCAAACCCACAGTACACAAGGTGCTGCAGGCTCTGGAGGAAAAAAGACCAAAGTGGATGAACACACAGCTGCAAAAGGCCCGCAAACTCTGCATAAACAGGTGAAGGTTAACTTTAGGTATTAAAACAGAGGTCAAGGTCAAAATGGCATTAATGTTCTCTAATGGGAATGTGTTCATGCATGCTGGACACTGTAATCCATCACTCGGTTTGTAAATGTTGAATATTCACACGGGTTGCATTTTTTTCATAGAATTTAGTTGAGTAAATGATTTGTCCGCGAGACATTATATGTGTGATGTATTAAAAATACAATTGTAGTTGAAGCCCGGTCGTCAGTGAACGGGGAGGTCCATACGTAATATTTCCACATATATTACATATTCAGGGAATTCAGTGAAACTTGAACTTTCGACCACAATCCGGTACAGAACCTTTTTTGTTTTTGTAATACAACTTGAGTTTTAAGTAATAATCTCCATCAGTAGTTTAATCTTGGTAATATTTGCTCATCAAAAAGTAAAATACATGTGTACTCAGACTTTGATGATCCAACAATGGATATTTCCTTCTTACTTTATCACCATTGTAGATGTAACCTTATTGTACTGAGCAGCCAGGTGATCAATGCATCTCTTGAGTCGCTACACAACTACTATGTTCCGTTTACTTCCATTTCTGGTGCTATGATTGTAACCACACTTTTCCTCGTTGTCATAATTAGTACTTGTTAGTGGTGGCTCATTAAAAAAAAAAAAGCTAAAGAGAAAGCTAAATTATTTAGATTTGACTTATGACTGATTAGAGTGACTTGTCATGGTTCTACTGTGCCTTAAAGCCTTTGTTGCGCAAACAAATTTGGACAATTAAGTGTTAAGGCAGAGGTCACTAATCTTTTTGAAACTGAGAGCTACTTCTTGTGGGCTGATTAATGTGAAGGGCTATAGTTTGATCAACTCTTCTGAAACTACGCATTTGCTCAAAGTATCTTTTGATTATGTTATCAATAAAAATGAATGACATCTCTGTAAAGACAGTGATGTTAATGATTTTAAACAAAGTGGAGGGAGTTGGGAAAAGTTTCAAATAGGAGTCAGTAAAAACAGGTTTCTGCTCGAAAGCAAAAAAAATGTGAGGATAAGACTATAAGAACAACTGAACTTTATTTGTCGATAATCAGTTATTTGCATTTGTTTATTTTGACTTCACCTCTCCAAAAGACTTTTTTTTCCCCCAATCATGTTGTACAGGTTGTAGGTCACATTAGTGGAGAAAAATATATATTTTTGTCTCATACTTTCACACTGCAAAAACCTGACAGTCTAAAAGAAATATGTAGACATCTATGTTTATTTTAGTTTTATGTTTTATTTTGTGAAGCAGACCCGTGAGCTACTCCTGTAGCTCTTGGGAGCACCATACTGGTGACCATTGTGTTAAGGTAACGTGTCTACGTGAAGAATCATGATAAAAGTCAATTGCAACCTAACCTATATGACTTTTTCGTCTGCATGATGTCATAGCCAGAATCACGTTTGATTTATTTTTTCAATACAACAGTCACCGAAAGACAAAAACAAGGTGACAGCTACGATTAAAAACTAAATGGAATAAACAAAACTTTGACAAGATAATGAACATTAATCTAAAATTTGGATTTTAGTGACACGATGAGGGAGGAAGATGGGCATTTTTAAGGGTGGTGGCAAAGACTGTAGATTTGGCAGTTTAAAGGTGTGTGAGTGGTGAGGGGGGGGGTGATTATGTATCACCTGTCTGAGGTATTCAGTCAGATCATTACTATTCATTAAACTAACCTTCACAGGGAAGTGACGCCTGGCTTGTAAACAATCGCAGTACAGTCTCCGAATAAGAAACATCCCATGTGTGTGGCAGATCGAGTGGCTCCGCCCAAAAATAACTTCACTCACCAGCACCCCGTGTGGGCCCACGCTTACACCAAAACATGATCGTTTTATCTTTCTTTCAAAGAACATATGCCCACCAAAACCATTGCCCGCTTTCCTTTACCTGTTTAACCCCATCCTCTCCTGTAGTCACCCACCTTGTCTTTGCAAAGTAATTTGTAGAGGAGAAGATTATTGTTCTCCATCATGGTGACCCTGGCTGAGCTGACGGGATGCATACACAGATGAAGATGAATGCAGTTATTCCTTGGCGGAGGTCTGCCTCTTTCAGGGCACATTGGCCCTAATGACATGATTGATAGGCTGTCCCAAATCCGGAGAGGCCCTCATTAATCACACCGCTGACTGAATCCAATCATCTGCTTCACCTGCACAGTGATGGACAGGAAAGGATACACAGCGCAGGTGCTGACACGGATGCACAGCCACCGTCCCAGACAAGACGACCGCTAGGGACGGCAGGCAAAAGAATGAGGAGGCGCATGGACAAGAAGGACCCCCTCTTCCTCTGCCACCCTCAATGTCAAGTAGCCAATGACTGGCTGACAGGCTGCACCATTTCTGCCTCCTTATAATTACAAAGTGGCGAGAGTTAGGGAGAGAACAATGACAGGAAGTGGATGCGAAGGTGAAGGTTTGATGGACGGTAGTGGGACATCCATCTGTACAAGAAGCCTCGGAAAATGATGGAGGCATTTGTCAGGTCTGGAGGACTCTACACGTGTGAGGACCTTGACACACAATTACACACACACACGCACATAAACACACACACACACACAGTAATGCTGAAGACTCAAACAAATCACTTTTTAGTGTGCCAACATCCCTCGCTCAAAATCTCAAGCAAGTGTTTCACAAAAGTTGTGAAAACAGTGTAAGGCATTTAACGCTCAGCTCAGTTTTTTTTTTCCACCACCTTTGACTCTGGCAACTCATTGGCTACCTCACTAGATATATTGTAAGTTCCGTATTCCAAATATTGCTGTTACAGTATTTAATGTTCATTTTTTTATTGAAATTGTAGATTTAATATGACACCAGTGATTCGCAAAGTGTTGCATGGGTATCACTAATGGTACACAGGGCTAAGGACATTACAGTTGTACACTTCCATTTTGAGTTCAGTACATTTACATTTCATTTTTAAGAACTTTTTTCAACATGTATTTGGGTAAGATTTTTATTTAGCTTTAATGTGCAGTGCTGTTAAATGTAACCATTTCAGTACAGTGTTTATACTGTCTTGTATTTAAGATCAGCATTCAAGTTCAAACTCGTAGTTTATTATGTATATTTTTCAGGAAAAAAAAAAAACTCTCCCTTGTGTTTGCTGAACTCTTTCACCTTCTATGCTTCTTTAATATTGGTAATAATAGTACTACTTGGAGAATCAGGCATATTTTAGGTTGTACTTGGTATAAAAAAACTTTGACAACCACTGATATACACGTTAGTTAATGCATCATGTTTTTCAAATTCTGTCCTCATTTCGGTATGTAAAGAACCCAAATTATTATATATACTGTAGGTAAGGGAAGTATGATGCAGGGTATTTCTACAATAAAGCTAAAATCACATAAATTTAATGTTAAATTAAATCCAACTTTACGCTGTGAAAATAAGTAAGTTATATTTTATACTGGATATTAAGTTGCACCCCTTACATTGGCGTGACTCAGTGTGTCTGTGCACCTTTATATTATGGCCGTAAAGTGAATATTGTTGTGGATGAACATTATTACCTCCCTTTTCTCTCAAAAGACAAGCAGAGTGTGGCACTTTGTGTACTACTCTCATGTTTTTATGGACGCATCACTTGCCCCATACTTTCTCTTTTCTCCTCTCCCAGCGTCCAAGAGCAAGGCAAGGAAACCGGAGTGGCTGGATCTGAACTGACTGAGCAGAAAATGGGCCTGATGCTGCTGGAGGTCTGCCACAAAGCAGGGGGCAGCAACTACCTGAGGCACATCCATCACATCATCCAAGGCAATGAGGTAGGGAAGCACTCCCTCTCCCCAGCACGTTAGGTGGCCGCTGGCCTGAGGCTGTGGGGTGGGGAAAAGCTGTAGGGGGAGGTGTTTTTGGGGAGGAGGATGAAGAAAGAGGCTCCCTGTGCTGCTTTTTCTGTTGTTCAGGTGACCTGAAGGGTGTTCCCCTGCAGTGATTCCACATGTAATACACTCAACTCATCTAAGGTCACATCTTAGTATATAAATCTAGGAATTTATAAATCCTGGGATTTTTGGGGGGTAAATTTTCAACCAGTATTTTATGACTTATATTATTACATTTGTGACAAATATAGTCTAACCAGTTGCAGGAGTAGGTACGTTCCTATTCTTAAAAAAAAAAAAAAAATCATATTTCTGAGGTCTGGGGTTCAAATCTCAGTGGCACCTGTATGGAGTTAACATGTTCTCTCTGTGCCTGCGTGGGCTGGGATAAGTGGCTCAAAAAATGGATGGATGGATGGATGGATGGATGTACTGTTCAACAAAGGAAAAACAATACATTTTCAGTCGGTTTCTGGGGAATTCTATACAATAACAACATGCTCAAGAGAAACTACTGGAAAATAAAGTAACCTTTGTTGCTGTTGCACTAGACTGCCTGCTTCAAGGAAAGCATACTTACATATATTATTTCATACAAAATAATTGCTTGTCCACAGCCATGTGTTTACAGTCTAATAACAATATGTTTCATTGTTGATTTTGGCTAGTATTCTGCACTTTTTATATTGCTAGACTCATAACTAAAGTGACTTATGACAAAGACAAATAGCAATTTAGTCCTTGGACAGTTATATGAAGGAAGCGGCCTTCAATGACTATCAGGTCCATAGTTACAGTTCCCATATATTTTACAATAAATTCACTATCAGGATGCAGCTTGGAATGGCCACAACATCTACGGCATATGCATTAGGCTGCTGTTGATGGATTCCATAAACAGCAATAACTCTGCATGGAAATGTGATGGAATGTGAATGGGCTACCTAAGGAGGCTGTAGCTGGCTAGAGCATTCCCACCCAGTCAAGGCTGAGACAAGAACACCCAGGTCAGGGACACTCTGAGCTGGCGGGGAGGTGGAGCGAGAGGATGTTCACAAGCCAAATCAAAATGACGGATGGGAGTGGCAAATTCACAACAGGACATCCACGACACTCACATCGTCTCGAACACTATGACTTTCACATGTATTTTTGCTCTCGTACAACACTGACGCAACGAAATGATATTGTCCTGACAAAATGCTTTCAGTTTGTTGACACGATATTGTACTGTATTACTTTCTCGGTTCTGGTTCTCCTTTGTTGATCCCATGTGTTTACCTTTACCTTCCACATAGGAATTGCTGATGTCTAAATTGAGCAGTAACACTGACTTGCCTTGTGAGCCTCCGTACTTGGTGAGCTTTGACGTGACCAATCATGTGCGCTCTAACAAATTCAACCCGATCCAGGAGTTTGACCGAATTGGCAAAAAGAAGCTGAATCAGGTCAGTAAATGGTGGTTATTTTAGGACTGTTTTAATCACTGTTCAATAGTTAACTTGCTTTTTTCTCACTCTATCACAGTGCTTGAATACTACTGCTGTGCATGGGTGTCATTGTGTGTGTCCCTCTCTCACAACTACACAAACTTTTAGAGGCACAAAGTTGTCTTGAGTGACTGAGTTAATATTGAGCATGATGTCGCCAGATCTTCTCAGGAATTGGCATCCTAATTTGGTTTAGTTTACAGGCTTTCCCAATAATGAGCTTAAGTGGCAGAAAGAAAAGTCTGGTAAATAATAAAAGAAATACTATTTTTTTTATTTATTAAAAAGGAAGTGTGTTAAAACAGTTAACTAAACTTGTGTATTACTACATTGGCCAGTGTTTGCCAAACCTAAAAATAAAAAAATTAAAGAAACTCTTTACAAAGACATAAAATAAATCTTTAGCCTAATCGCATAATTGCCTGAGAAAATGTTTTACTTACAGTCATAACACCAATAAAAAGTCCCAATGTCCTTGTTTAGAATTCTTAAAATTACAATTCCTTTGTCTGTGTGGATTCTCATTCTTGCAGGCCATCAGCAAAGGTTATATCAATACAATTTGACAAAACAAAATGTTTTTTCTGAGATTGACTGAGCCTGTGTTCCAGATTGGTGATTATAGTGGGCTTCAGTGTACGTGAGTGCACATGCCTTCATATATATATATATAATATATATATATATAATATATATATATATATATATATACTTTTTTTTTTTTTTTCATTTTTACTGGGAGAGTAAATTCACAAAAAACTCACCCTGCAAGAGCTTCCCTTTTCATCTACTAAGAGCAAATATGCCAGCCAGAGGATCCCAGAAAATGTGTACAGCTCTTGACATTATGGGCATCTAATCCTCCTGATTTATTGATAACTATGCGTCCTGAATTGTTTGCGTGTTTTGTGTGTGTCCTCTGGCCACTGTGTGTGCGTTCACACAATGTACACTCATCCTAGTGTAACATATTTTTCGTACACAATATCTCAAACAGCTCGCAGACCTTTCCTCCCTCCCAATGCCAAAGTTCGCACAACTGTTTCTACCTTTCTATACATGTCCTTTTACCGGAGGCAAATTATCTTATCAAGAGAATGATTAACACCATTTCTCCGCTTTAGACATCTATGTAGTATGTCAAATAGAATGGAGAAAGAAGGAGTAAAGTTATATCATCAATTGCCCATGAAGAATGATCAGAAAAAGGATGGATGAATGAATGGGTTCCTCCTGCTTTTGTCAATAAAGCTCAGGCTGCAGTTAGAAGTAACATTTTGATAATCAAAACATTCTGATTTTAATTTGATACCCCAAACTGGTGGTGGTGCCAAGTTTTTTTTTTACAAAAAGAGGAGAAAAATGGGTGTCATGTTGGTGCTTTTGGAGCAAGGGAGTAGGAAGACTAATGACCCTCTTCCCAAAATGTATTTATATTTCTATAAATAATGACAACATCCCCACAAATGGATTTATAAATTCATTGCTGTCTTATTGAAACAAATCGAAAAACAAGATCTTCTGTAGACATGATATATAGCCTGGCGTTGGTGGGCTGACCTCTCCCTTCTTTTTGTTAGTGGATCCCAGCTGAAACAGTTATGCAGAAGTTCGATTAACCCTGATTTATATCTAACAGCAGACTGTGCTTATTCATCAACAGGCTGAAGTGGTTGAGTGGGAATGGAACTGGCCAAGGTTGCTGCCTGCATATCA
The DNA here is from genome assembly GCF_019802595.1 of Syngnathoides biaculeatus. NCBI lineage: Eukaryota > Metazoa > Chordata > Actinopteri > Syngnathiformes > Syngnathidae > Syngnathoides > Syngnathoides biaculeatus. The sequence goes on along the minus strand of NC_084643.1, from coordinate 29,303,981 downwards.
GGACATGTGTCAGCTCACCTTTAAAACACTGTTGGCCAACAGGTAAATTCGACATGTTGCGTTAACAGGAAGATTGAAGGTTTTTCTTTATGTGTACAAACGTCAGCCTTAAACTTAGGCAGACCTATTTGTTATCTGAGTGTAAGAGCTTTTTTGTCTGTTATGCCATCTCATTTACCACTTGATCTGAGATGACTCTACTCACTACTGACACTTTACCATCAGCACAACCAGGTACTCTTTCTTATGCTTGGTCGGGAGGTATTCCAGGGCTGGGTCAATATTACAGTAAAGTTTGCAGTACATTTATCCATTCATTTGTTTATTCATTTTCCAAGCCGCTTACCCTCACAAGGCTCCTGGGAGTCCTGGAGCCTATTCCAGCTATCATCAGGCAGGAGGCGGGGTACACCCTGAACTGGTTGCTAATCAATTGAAGGCCACATAGAGACAGAGAACAGTCGCACTCACAATCACAATGGACAATTTAGAGTCTCCATTTAATGCATGATTTTGGGATGTGGGAGGAAACCGGAGTGCCAGGAGAAAACCCACACAGCGACGAGGAGAACATGCAAACAGTCACACAAGCAGGGCCAGGATTTGAACCCCGGTCCTCAGAACTGTGAGTACAACGCTCTAACCATTTGTTCCACTGTTTACCCATTTGCACGATATAGGTGACTTAAATCACTGCTGGTCGCTAACTGGTCAAGGAGATTTCGCTTCTTTTTTGAGTATTTGTATCATTTAAGAATACACTGCAAGAAACAGGGTTAGGGGGGTTCGTTCATCTTATCCTGTTGCTGTGACTCTGCTACAGATGCTGCAGTATTTTACTGTCTGTTGTGTTCCTGCCCTTAGTCTCCTATTCCATACAATTAAGCAACATGTCGCGAAGTAAAAGCACGACACTTCTCCTCTGATTTTGTATGTTAGTGTAGTTTTCCTAATTTCCCGTGATATTTTGGGTTGTGGAAAACCAAGGGGTGGCACCGTGGAGCGATTGGTTAGGTGACTGTGAATGTTTGTTTGTGTCTATGTGCTCTATGATTGGCTGGCAACCAGTTCAGTGTGTACCTTCCCTCCTGCCCAACGATAGTTGGGATCAGCTCCTGCACTCCTGCGACCCTTGTGAGGATAACTGGCTCAGAAAATGGAATGGTTCGAAGACCTCTGGCCCCAAACCGAGTTGTTGGTTTTCTTTTCAGTTGAGTTACCAGCCACAGTTGTTCTGGTTGTTTGTTGAAATCTTTTTTAATGGTCAGCAGAAAATGTGCAAAATAGTTTTGATAATATTGGACAAAGGTTTAACTTATGTGTATTTCTATTTAGGTGTTCATAGTTCATTCAGTGGTGGGTTGCACTGTTGCATTGCCGTCCTATTAAACAATTCTCCTAAGACACAATGCACAAGAAATGTCAGTAATTTTCAGGTTAACAATTCCTAACCCGAGTTTGGTGACTCAATGTTGTAAACATGACAAGCTATCTTAAGCAGACAAACTTGTTAGGAAGATGTTACCAAAGCTTGGATCTTGATGCATTCTGATTGACTTGACCCAAAGTCCACTAAGGGTGTCCCATCCTCCTCAGCCACCTTGTCCTCTCCTGTTCTTGTTCTGAAATGGGTATAAATATTTATGCAGGTAGGTGACACATATTAGATGGCAATACTTCAAGCTGTTGTTCGCTGCTCTCCGTTCCCAGCTGTCACGCTGCCAGCGATCAGGGAGCCATGGGGCTACTGCACCTTGTCTCCCCGCCTACACTCAATCCATTCTAAATCACCGCCATTGTTAAACAAATATACGCGCGCGCACACACACCTTGCTCACAAAGGGCAAGCTCTGCATCTGCCAAGGACACAGGTCTAATAAGGGTGAAGTGTACAGCTCTGTGCTGTTTTGTGATGAGCTTTGTCTTCTTTATGCCTCTCTCCCTTCTTCACACACATACACTCACAATGACATTCTCACTTGCCATGTAGTCTGTTTTGCTCTATGTTAAACAGTTACTCCATTTGTTCAGTGGAACTAAATAACATTCATCAACAGAGGCTTTCACATATACTGTAGTAGATTGACATGAGTGGGACAGTGGGACAAAAAATATGATGAGGCATCGGCGTGGGATGGGGTAAAGGTTATATAACTCATCCTAATCTCACCATGTCAAAAGTATCTGATGCTGTCATTTGCCTCATTAGTCAGTCGTTGTCGGACCAGAGGAGCAAATTTCATGGAGGATTTGGAAAATGGCTTTAGTTTTCACCGCTGGCGTCATATAAGCTGTCAAAGTCTCTGACTCCAAAGGAGCTCTAAAGCAAAGACCATTTGTCTGATAATTCGTTGATGTCAGATGATTCACCGTTTGTTACTATAGGTAATAATAACACTTTCTTTTTAAAAGCAGACTCAATACCCTTGCCTGTGTTTTCAGAGGCTCCACAATAAATGCTATACCTTGCAATCCAGTGTGTCCTCATTCCAATTGGTTTTCATATGGGAGTTATATTTTTGAACAGAAATTTAGCTTTACCACGCCTGCCATTTTTTTTAAAGGACCTGAAAAAATACGTACTCAAAGCTGTATAATTCAGGACTCGACCAAAAGCTTCAGTTAATCATAACATTTATATTCAACGACTTTAATTCAATGAGTATTTAAAGCCACCCGCACACTGATCAGCGTCACTGAACAGCAATGAACTGCCGTACAGCATGCACGGATATAAAACTAGTTTTCAAGGACAGCCGACCGGAAGCCTTTAAGTTCACAGCGATGTAACGGCCAATCAAACATCAAACATACCATGCTATGTTACAAGTTGTCAACAAAAATTGCAAGTAGGTATCCCAGTACAAAGTGACAAAATAGCTGGTTGCCGCCAAGCTGTACCAACACAGTATACATTACATACTGGATAGACAGTAGATAGTTTTAACAATTATACTGTACAGGTATTTATATTTTCATTCCTACCTTTGGGTGAAAAGATGAGACATGGAGATTCTGTGTTGCCGAATTCCATGAGTGTGGCCAATGAATGGAACAGATAGCCTCTCAAATATCCACACACTATTTTTGCCCGCGTCCTCTCTTTGTATTATTACGATATACTTTATGGGTTAGGGAATAGAAAATAAAAATAGATATGTGGGGCCTAAAAACCCGTCATGAGAGCAGTAAGAGAACCAGTGATCACATTTTTTCCATTGCTGTGAGTTTGCATATCTCCAAAGGTTAATCACGTTGTGTACGGGCGTTGGTCAGTGACTACCCGGTATTTTTTATTTTTCCCAATTGTTCACTTTACTCATGTTTGGCTGCATCCTTCAATGTGTGTCGGGCCTGAAGCAAGGGGTTTCAACCTTTTTGAAATTGAGAGTTACTTCTTGGTTACCGATTAACACGCAGGGCTGATATTGTTCATCTTAAGAGCTTTAGTCACCTTGAATGACTTCCCTTTCCTTTACAGAGCTAATAATTTGCTCCCCAGACTGTCTGAGTTAGCAGTGTGGCCCATTGGCCGGTGGCCTTCTATATATTGTTACAGTGGCAGGACAGTTATTGTGCCCAGAGTTTATATCACATTCTAATAGACCAAGGCTATGAGTTAAGGGCAGTAGGCTTTTACACCAGGACTGTTAAATCACTGTTCAGATGACTTCATTAGCAGAGCAGGACACATGCTGAGACACTTATCCCTCCACACACACACGCACACACAGCCACACTTTCACCCTGCTACCTTGATGGTGTAGCATCGGGGTTAGACAAGATGGAAAGTGGTTTTATTCAGGTTCGTGTGTCCTTCTTTGTCACCCGTCACTTCAGTTCCCTCAGCATGATGGCTCATCCATCATTTGCAGATTGAGCTTTTCAGCAGAAACCAGACTGATTAATACTACCCCAGGACCCCCAGGGTAGCCTAGCTGACTGGGCCGACCTGGCTTCCTCCTACACGGTCGTGTGAGTGTGACGATAGATGGCTTGTGGGTGAACTAAGTTTCTTCAACAGCTTCTTCCCTAATAAAATGGTTGGCCAATAGGTAGCCCTTAGCTGAGTATCTTATTGAGCAATAGTGAGGGTAATTTAAGTATGATTGGAATAAAGCCCAAGAACTATCAAGATTCTTAAGTAAAAACAGAAAAACTCAAATTACTCTATTGCTTCTACAGTATATGAGAACCAGAATCATCTTTATTCGCTAAGTATGTCAGAAACATACAAGGAATTGTTCAAAGTAGTTGGAGCCGCTCTAGTACGCCACACATGATGATAACAGAGAGTCAGTTGAAACATAAAGACATTGGGTACCCAATATCCAACCATTATATCAATTGGATATTTAGATTCATTTGAAGCCTATATAGTACGTCTTGTATGTCATTATTAATCTGAAGCCACTAATCAAGTGGGAGCAATTAAGAACTGAATTGAATTAAGTACAAGAGGGTCACAGTTCTGTAAACAAAGCGTGAAATGGTGATTAGTTGCTGGAAGAGTTGCTCTTCTGCTTCCTGACTACTGTCGAGGTGCCCTTGAGCAAGTCTTCGACCTCACTTCCCTCCAGCACTGTTTACATATCCCTTTCACTCTGACATCTGTCTGCATGTCTGCCTTTGTACCATAGAATAAAATCCAGTTTTATCATCACTGTCCCAGCAATAACAAGCAGTTAGCCACTTCCCAATTTACACATAGTGAGAACAAACAAGTACATATATTACCGCAGAATGATCAAAAGATACTTATTTACAGAAAATACAGTTGTTCATGTTTGGGAAAATGTTATGGCACAGATTATGATCAGAAAATATTGCACAGTCTTTCATGTGATTGCACTTAATACATTCCATTAGATTGCACTTAATACTTTTGAAAGGTTGTCGTTATTTCTTAATATGGAAGCGAGCAGTCATTTCACACCTTGGTGGTGAAAGCTGGTTTTAAATCTTGTGGTTGTAGACTTTAATGGCCTTTGGTGTTTGCCAGAGGGAAGGGGACAGAAAAATGAGTGTCCCAGGTGAGAGGTGTCCTTTATAATTCCCCGGGATTTTCACATTAGTCTGCCAGTGTAGGTGTCCTTGAGGTAGGATAGTGTGCCTCCAGTGACCCACTGCAGTGCTTTCACTGCCTGGTGGAGGTCTCTCCTCTCCTTTGCATTAAAGCTGCTGAACCAAGTTGTGCAGCAGTAGGTCAGGAGGCTCTCTATAGTGGATCTATAAAGATTTATCAGCAGGTGTTGAGGGATCTGGGTTTGGCATAATTTCCTGTGCAACTGTTCCATTTAATGTGCTTTCCTCACCTGATTGAAGATGTTGGCCTTCCAGGTGCGGTCTACTGAGATTTGGACTCTGAGGAATTTGAAGCTTTCCACCCTCTTTACACCCTCTTCAATAATAAAAAGGGCGGTGTGCTCACATCTTTTGGATTTCATGAAGTCCATGTTAATCTCCTTTGTCTTGGTTGTTGATTTCACACAATCGCTTGAGATGCCAGCCCTCCTCTCTGTAGACTGAGTCATTGTTATCTGTGATCAGTCCTACAAGGGTGGTGTGATCAGCAAATTTGATGACAGTCTTGTGGTTGGGGTTATTTGGAAGAACAATTATAAGTAAGTACACAATAGAGGAGGGTGCTGAGGAAACACCCCTGTCCCCATGTTCAGGATAAGAGTATGTGAGGTATTGTTTCCCATCCTATTGTTGAAGAAGTCCAGTATCCAGGTGAAAAGTGAGCTGCTGATGCCCAGGTTGCTCAGCTTTGTAACCAGTTTGTGAGGTACACCTCTTTTAATGTAGAAATCTACAAACAGGATCATTGCAAAGGTGTTAAGATTATGTCAGTGTGTGAGGGCTATAGTGAGTGCTGTTTATTAGGTGTTCTGTTGACCTGTTTGCTCTGTACTCAAAACTGTTGGGGCTCAAGGTCTTTGGGAAAAAGTCTCCTTGATGGGTCTCCCCAGGCATTTGCTGATTTTAAATGTTAGACCAAGTGGGCAATACTTGCTCAGGCAGTTCACTGTGTTCTTCTTGGGTACTGGGACAATGGTGATCAATTAAGGCAGGTGGGGACAACAGATTGCAGTAGCAAGAGGGTAAAGATGTTGGTGAAACCCTCTGCTAGCTGGTCTGTGCATGCCTTAAGAACTTGTCTTGTCAACCTGTCTGAATCTGCTCCTTTCTTTGTGTTGACTCAGTTGTGCAGTGTGTTTCAATGCTGGTGCTGCTTCAGCTGGATGGGGCGATGCCTTGCTCTAGAAGGGCAGAATAGGTGTGGGTTGCGCTTTTCAAAGTTTGCAAAGAACTTGTTTAGTTGTTTAAGCAAGCAAAAAACTTGTTCATGGTGTCAACTTGTCAAGTAAGGTACTGTCCAATAGCGTGATTGTCTCGCTGCTTGCGAATTCTTTAAATCCCCACCACATGTTCCTTGTGTAGTCACTGCTAAAGTCTTCCTCGATGTGCTGTTTGTACTCAAATTTGGACTTTTAGTTGCCTGTCTGAAAAGACCACCATGCCTTTTTGTTGGCCTGCCGGTCGTCTGACTTCCAGGAATCATCTACTTCTCTGAGCAATGTCCACACCTCATTGTTGAATAATGGTTTTCGAATCAGGAACACTTTGATGGTATTTGTTTTGGGTATTTTTTGTGGTATATGATCTGTTTCTCTGTGTGGTGTGAAATATACAGCAAAGTGCGAGGGGATTATATGACTGTAATAAGAGTTTATATTTTTGTATAGTGTGCTGACACTACAGCCATTGGAGTTGTTTTAATGTTGATTCAAAACAAAAGACTCATCCCAGATTTTATGCAAAAAAGTAGACCTGTTAATACAGCATTTACTGCTTTGTACAAATAGTCAAGGTCCATGGGCACACCATAAAAGGACATTTAATAGATTTAGAGTCCTTATGACGTATATTTGCTGAAACTTTAAAACAGTTTTTACTTTGCAAATTTCCAAAATTAAATACATTTGCTTTTTGTGGGAGAATTTTGCATGATAGTCATAACATGCTCACTGACACGTCCTTGCTTGCAACAAAGGTATTGATTCTCAAGTGAATAATTTTTCCACTGAGTAGTTTCCTTTCAACCAGACTATGGGCCACTTTTTGAGTGAAGACTTGCAACTGTTAGTGGCATTTTGATTAAAAAAAATAAAATAAAATGAAAAAAAGAAGAAAAAAACATTGTTTTGTTCAATCTACTACCCCAAAGATGTTACAAGGGCTTGAATTATTTGCAATTTTTTAAAAATAATCAACTGGAATGGAACGAGCTGGGTAAAAGAGCCTTTCAAAGTAGGAGAGCCTTTCAAATGCCAAGGTGACTTGAAGCACTTTGGCTGTGTGTGCCAAACGGTTCGGTTTGCGGTTGATAAGAATTACCCAGCAACGGGCGATGAAGCTACATGTGTCCAAGGGCAGTACTTCCATTCCACCATAAGCATCTTATATTATCCAAGGACATTTGTGCTTAACCTTTCCAACACCTCTCTGCAGCTAAATAGTTTCTGACCATTTTTGCACTGTTGAGATTTTTAAGTGTCTACAGTCTATTGAATAATTCCATATGGCTGGCATTTTAGTCTGCACCTTGACAACTGTAGTATGAGCAGCATTCATATTTAGATTTGATAGCAGAATTTAGGAAGCTTCACTGAAGGTACTGAAAACGAACAAAATTAAGTCTGCATGGTCTTAACCTCACTGTTGCCACTCAGCTGCACAACAATAGCAGTTTTGTGAAAAAAAAAAATGCCAATCTGTGGCATTCTCGTGCTTTAGCAGCTCCTTAAATTGCCAGGATAGACTCTTCTGCTTTCAAGAAGTGGGCAACTACCATCTGTTCCGGGGCACTGCCGTATGGCGGGGGCTTTTTCCTAGGAAACAAAATAAAAACAAATATGTCAAAGTGTTCATCCTTCTCAGCGGATGCTGATCAACCTGGGGAGATGCTGAATGTCTGGTTTAACGGTCTTACCTTACGCTTCAGAGAATGAATGATGAGTGTGTATGTGTGTAGGTGCGCGTTGGTGTGTGTATGCATATGTTCTTGGGCTCTAGTGTTTGTAAGGATGCATGAACATGCACTAAGTTGCTCCTGGGCTTGATTTTTAAACTGAATTTACACTGCAGGTTTTAATTTCGATTGAGTGCTTATGATGTTGTCAATTTGCTGATACTTTGAGATGATTGATAACCAGTATCTTCATAGTGGTTCCTCAATTTGGTCATTCAATTTATGCTATGAACATGCTCCTACGTCAATGCAATCAAATGTCAAAGACATTTTCCCCATTGAAATTAAATGAAATGTCAATCTATTTCAGACACCTAGCAGACACATTTTTTCATTCTTTTTTAATTTTTTTATCCCGGCGTACTTAACGCCCTCTCACAAATCTCATAAACACACAGGAAAAGCTCAATCAAAGTCATGGGACTCCTTAGTCATGGCACTCCTTAGTCAAGTTATATTTAAATTTACAGAACATCTGAAACAACCTCCAAATCCACCCTCATACAGAAATATGACAGCATCGATCAGTGACAACCAAAACGTTACATGCCATTGTCATTCCTGCAGGGTTCTAGTGCAAGTAACCTCAGCATTACTCTGGTCCCCATTGGCTATTGTTTTCACTCTTCAGTACTGTATGACTTTGAACTGTTCCAGTGGTTGTGGAGTAAAACAAGCAGGTTTACCACAGCTTTTCAGTTCGTCCACCCCAATCCAGTCCAATGGAGCTGTCTATTCATCACTGTAGAAAAGAGTGTGTGCATTCAAGGAGCAAGGAGAAAAAGCACTCTGCACTATACTGTATGCACACTATTGAATATAGAGCAACAAAACAGATGTCTTGTTGATAAATATGGGTGAATCTACATGTCAGAGATCATCTATGCATTCATTTTCTGAGCCACTTATTCTCACGAGGGTCACGGAAGTGGTTGAGCCAATCACAGCTGTCATCAGGCAGGAGGCAGGGTACACCCTAAACTGGTTGCTAGCCAATTGCAGGACACACGGAGACAGACAACAGTCGCACTTACAATAACACGTAAGAGCAATTTAGAGTCTCAAATTAACGCAAATTTATGGGATGTGGGAGAAAAACAGAGTGTCAGGAGGAAAACCACACAGGCACGGAGAGAACATGCAATTTGAACCCCGGTCCTCAGAATTGTGAGGCCAACATTCTACAGCTTAGCCACCGTGCCACCCTGTCAAAGGTTAACATTCCGCTAATCAAATTGTATGTAATTCCTTATCTCAGCTTGGTGAGCCTATTGTGTTGTTCATTTAAGACCATTCATTTTGCCTGAATTTCCCTTGGTTTCTCATTTACCGTCTATGTCTATCTCTATATCTATATCTATATCTATATCCACGTATTTTAAAAAAACAAACAAAGAAAAACATTTTCATGTGATCTTGTTGGGCAACATTTGAAATTACCTTGAATTTACTCACTAGTTATGCAGTACTAAATGAACTTCTTTCTCATTTTCTTATTTACTCAGACGACATTTTCATTTGAAACATATTGTTTTAAATATTCAAAGTAACATTGTAGTACTATGCATTCACAGAGATTCAATACACATTTGACATTTGCATTTATCCCAACTGGGCCACATAATGTTTTTTTTTTTTTGTATTGTTACTGCGATAATTTATCAGACTGCAGGAATGATGCTTAGTTTACCATTCTGAACAGTTGGTTGGCTGTATTTTAGGTGCAAAGAGCTTCAAGGTTAGCCAGAGAGACATTTTATGACTGCCAGAGAAACAAGGAGCCATGATCTGCCTCTTAATCTTGCAAGGGCAGAAATTCAATAGACTATTCACTTTAAAAAATCAGAAAAATGCAATGTGTCATTGAGGAAGGCCTTCTGTTTTTGTCTCATCCATCCCCTTGTGCGTGTGTCTCCTCCACTGACTGACATTTCGGAATGTGAGTTTGTGTTGGTGGCGACAGCATACATTTTTAGTCTGTGTGCTTATACATGGAGTGTTTTGTATTCATCGGCACTGGACAACATTGTCACATTGAGGTTTTCATTAGATTTAAGCAGGTGCTGGCGAGCTTGACAAGCCTTTGCATGTACACATCTTTGTCACACTGAGTCGTACACTTTGTGCACACCATGGCTGGTGTATATGTGTCTATGGATGTCCGCACTTCTATTTGGAGGTTTGCTTCAAAGGCAAATAAATCAGCGGTGCTGGGATAAGGCCATGGCCCCTCCTCAAACTGCACAGACTGTCTGAGAGGCTCATTAATCATACGGCCAGTCACAGATGTGATGGCTTCCACACAAACCACCAGCAGACTGTGAAAGTCACATCCAGCAGAGTCAACTGTTAGCCAGGCAGGCATAGGCCACACTTGCTACACCTTAACACCGAAACTGTTGCTCCCTAGTCTCGCCCTCTGGCGTTCCCCCTTTGTCATATTTATTTCACACCCTCCTTACCTTCTTTCTCCTCTGGCTTCAGGTCTCAGTAGGATACTATTTGAAATATTTGCATTGACCCTCAAAAAAAAAAAACAGCTGGAGGGTCAAAGCATATCTGTCTTCTCAGATAGTGGTTATGGTCAAACCATCATGGCGACATGAAGCATTTATGATGAGTGCTCGCTATTGAGTTGCCTCTGGTCACTTTGTGGTCCAAATGTAGTATTGTTTTTCAGAGGCTGACAGATAGTATAATAATTAACAACACTTCAATTTTCTGTGCCGCTTATCCTCACTAGCGGTGCGCATGTTGCGGGCATGCTGAAGTGTATCCAAGCTATCTTGAGGCGAGGGAAACCTGAAATGGTTGCCTGCCAATCGTAGGGCCCATATAAATAAACTATTCACATTCACATTCAATTAACTTGCCACACATGTTTGGGATGTCGGAGGAAACCGGAGTACTCAGAGAAAAAATGTCCAGGCACGGAGAGAACATCCAAACTTGACACACGAGTGGCAGGATTTGAACTCCAGTCCTCAGAACTGTGAGACAGGTGCGCTAACCAGTTGTTCATCTTGCTGAAGATTAATTTTGCCACCCATTTCTGGTTATCTTACTCATTCATCTTATCCAAAATGTATCCTAGTGTTTCTAATGACACCCCCTTGGGGTTTGCAATGGTCACATATTATTTTGCCCTTTGAAGGCTGCTTATTAGTGTAGTGTGATTATTATACCACGGAGTAAGCTTCTCAATCGCATCCCCCAGGCCATGTGTATGTGGTCAATTCCTGTAAATATTGTAATTTTCTGAGTTTTCACAGGATGAACAGCCACCTCTGGGGCAGTTCCACTTCCAAGCGTGGATGGATGAATTGCTGTATGTACCATCAGAGCTAAATGAAAATGCCATTTAATCTACTGCAAAGCCCTCAAAGGATGAATAGAAATGCTGGATGGAACAGGGACAAGACAAAGCCGCCCGTTTCTGATTAAAAATGGCAAGTCCCAAGGCTCGCTAAATACACTTGGGGTGCTTGGAATTACCAAGATAAAGACAATGTTCTGCACAGTCAAACAAACTACAATATGTGCCTCGTTTAAGTAACTGACTGCGGCAGAGGAAAGGGATCTTTGTTGTTCCAACAGCACACTATAAGGTTGACATGAAAAGTGCAGTGTTTGACGAAACTACATCTGACTCAATCCTCACTACACAACCGTGAGAGCAGTAAAAAAAATCATTATTCATCACTGCTATTGCTCACGTAAGTTATTTAAAAACATTTACAATACAAATCCATCAAAAGTTTCATATTGGTCTAAGTAAGAGGTTAGAATGCAACAAGTAAAAAAATATTTCCACACTTGTTTTGAGACATTGCTTTAATTTTGGATATTTTGTCATTAGTGAATTAGTTTTTAGCATGGAACGTTACCCATGTTTGTGGAAAGTTTTGAAGAACCGTAATAATCAGTTTCAGTCCTTGCGAAATTTCCATGTGTTGTGTTCATTTATGTCTTTTTGCCATGAAATCCTGGAGAAATGTTCTCTTTTTCTCGTTTCCATTGGATATTTCAGGTAAATAATCCCCTGCTTTGCCTTTGAAGCCAGTTGGCAGTTTTGACTAACTTCACTTGGACTGGGAGCTGATTAAAAAAAAGACACGGTCTGACTTTGTTGCCATCTTTCCGGCTGACTTCCTGAGTTGACTTTTGAGCTTATTGCGGCACTCATTTGTCAAGAGCAAGTCTTCTACCTTCTGTTGGAATCCATCACTGATTTTGTTTTACTACGCCACATTCATGGTGGCTCAAGTATGACTTTTATCTTTTGGAATCTTTGTAAAACCATTGCTGTTGCTATTTGAAACTATACAGTGGTGCCTTAAGATACAGGGCACGTTTTGTGAGTTTTTTGAGAAATGAGCCATCATTCGGCAGTTTTTGTACTTTGACTTGCGAGCCAAATTAGGAAATACGAGCTCTATATATATATTATGTTATTACACTGAACTCAACTCAGCTCACTTCACAACAAGCTGCTATTTTATTTAAGCATAAATGTCACATACACACAAGTAGTCATACACCAATACTAACAGGCATATGTTGTTTATGCAGTTTACTGAGTCACATTGAGTAGTTGTGAATCGCTTCTTCGCCTTTAGCTAAATGACTCTATTCTATTGCCCCCCAGTGGCCAAACCACATCCAACAGAATTAGCTGGAATCCCAATTAGTCATGAAGCAAACTGTTTACTTCTTGACATTCTATCTCTATTATTCTTTTCCTTATTATAAACACATTAAAAATGTGTTAGTTTTGCAATACCAGCATTGTCATGGCACAAATTAAACTTTTATCTCAAGACACCGCTGTAGTAGGATTTCTACAAAGGAGCAAAAAAATGACATTTGTCATCAAATGGTGGGCGTTGCTTTAAAAATAGACTGAAAATGAACTTTTAAAAAACATAATTCCCATACAAAGGATGGCAAAATATCAGGTGCATCTCGTTTTATTTAAGTGCTCCTCTGTCATTGTACCTTTGATGCAACATCGATGTTTATATAACTCCATCATGTTACTCCATCATATCATGTCCAATTTCATTTGTCCCAAACACCCAAAAGCAGCTATTTTATCATAGGCTTTGATGTTTAAAATTTCAAATGGCTGAGACAAGACTTAGTAAATGTGCTACTTTTTTTTTTTTTTTTTTTTATTCAATGGCACAATCAACATCGTGCAACATCTCATCTCATTTTAATATGACTTATTGCTGGTTCATAGCCACTTAATACATTTCTTTTCTTGGTGGGATGAGTGAGGGCATGTAATGGCACAGGTCCATTTTGGTGGTACATCACCATGTTGTATCCTGTCGTCATGCTCATTAAAGTGTCTGCAGTGCCCGGGCCAGGCTAGCCAATCACATCGCTCTGTTCATCTTTCGTATTTGCATGTGGTCCAGGAAGAGATAATTAGAGGGATCTCTGCCTGTCACTGTTAATCTGGGATTTAGTGACGAGCTGTGACGCTGACATGCTGATGGACTGACACACTTGTCTACACACACTCACACACGCAGACACACACACACACACACACACACTCACACATGTTCGTACACACAATTGAAACAAACCGCAGCTCCTACACATGCTCTCTCTAAGTCATTTACCATTTGACCTAAGACCAATGCAATTATGATCTGAAAGTTCCTTTGTCTCTAATGCCACATTATACAATTGGGGCTCCCTGCAGTCATATATGAACGAAAGCATGTTTACTTGGCCTGTTTACATCCTTTGTATGATGCTGTTGACACAGGTTTTTGATTCCCAAACAGGCAGAATGCTCAGTAAGCCTCTTGAACGAGCCCAGCTGTCAGCCCAATACACACCCACATGCACACACCTCCCAACAAACATGTTCATGCGCTCATGCACTGGCACAAACCCCAGTGCTGATTGGCAGCGCTCTTGTTTTCCCATAATTCCGACTGATTTATCCAATCCGTCTCACTTGTGGCGGGGTTGCAGGGGAATATTAAGAATAGAAATTGATAATTTTTAAAACATTTTATGTGTTTGTCAATAGGTGATTTCAAGTCCTGTAATGTGGTAATGTGATTTCACATTTTACGTTCTGACATAATTCCTGAGAACAAGCGCAAAGATAGAACTACTGTATGGAGTCATCTGTTGTGGAGATATGTTCAACTTTTTTTAGTTTTGCTGATTTTGAGCATGGCTAAAACAGCACTATGTAATGCAGTTTGGAGTTCAGCATTACTTGTGTGTAACTTCACAGTCAGTATATACACCTGGTTTCAGGCTTGTTTAGCCATTTTAGAGTGGATCGTTGTCGGCTGTGAATGTGTGTATGTTACGGAGTGCAGGTGGAAGAATGAGGTAGAAAAAAAATACAGTACAAGTAAAGTTCTGATGTGACAGCCAGCATGTGGTGGTCTGGTGTGGTTGCTTTAGAGTGGCTCCTTGTCACAGCGTTGAAAAGCCCACCAACAACCCTGTGGAATATATCCCAGCCACCGGAGTCTTTAGACGGATATTTTTTCATGGCATGCAGGTATGTGTTGGCCTAAGAAAAATTAGAAATGAAGTAGCATCCATTTTTACAGAACTAGAAGTGGTATTTGACAGTTGAATGGGAGATGCTTCCAGCACATTCAGAGTGTGACAGCAGAGATAATGGCTCAGTTTCAATTTCAAAGCCTCATTTTATATACTTATTTATAAAGTTATAGCTTTTTAAAAATAATAATTCAAATTTAGTAGTGATCTTAATAATACTCGTCACTGTGGTGAGTCAGATTTACAAAATGTTCACTTTAGAGGGACTTCACTTGTGACTCCTGTGCCCTTTGTACTGTATAATGTTGAAATGGTTACTTTTGAATGGCTGGATTATGGACTTATTGACTTGTTAAGCATAATGCAATGTATGGAGACAATGGCAACTGCTCTGTAAAGAGCCTGTACAATGCTCTTGTCTCCAAATGACAGCCAGTCCTTTTTGTACCTTGTGGGACTGTTTAATGGTGCATGTCGAGACAGAGGGTGACCTCAGCTGTCTTGCTCTGTGACCCTGTGTCGCCACTGATGGCACATAATAGTTGACACTTGACTTAAGGGGCTTTTTAAGTGCCCGGAGCGCCCGAGGTCCTGGATTCATATTCTAATGTGTTCATTTTTATACTGGAAGACACTTCTTTTGTTCACAAGCTCCCACTACACTTGTTTTTACTTTTTCCATCTGCCTCCCTTTATCGTCTTTCTTTTTCTCTCATGTCGAAACACATGCAATCACTTCTGACACTCAGAACTACTCAAACCCTTCCCCGCCCCAAAGTGAAATAGCTTGTGCTGCTGTAAGCCCCCCTCGCGCCATTACAGGTAAGCACTGGGATGCACTTGTCTTGTCAAATACAAAGAGCCTCAAACTGCAACTTCTCAACTCAGCTTGTCACATCTTGGAATGGAAACCAAAAACTTTGCATTCCTATTTTAAATTATTATATATATATATATATATATATAGAGAGAGAGAGAGAGAGAGAGAGAGAGAGAGAGAGAGCGAGAGAGAGAGAGAGAGAGAGAGAGAGAGAGAGAGAGAGAGAGAGAGAGAGAGAGAGAGGAGAGAGAGAGAGAGAGAGAGAGAGAGAGAGAGAGAGAGAGAGAGATAATTTGGGGTGCCCCCAGTTTGAATACCACTGCAGTAAAGACATACTATGCTCTTCATTGCTAGTGAATGTTATCATTCACCGAAAAAAATTAGAAAGTAAAACACCAAGATATTGAAATGTAACATAACGTTAACTATTATACACAATTTGTTTTTACACACCTCCTTAACATTTGAGATCATATGAGCTACAATTGATTATTATAAAGAAGAAGAAGTCAGCTGCCCACCTTTGGCAAAGAACCAAGTGTGCTTACACTCTCCTCTCCTCCCTTTCTGGCACCCTTACCTTTTCACTTATCGCTTTCTGCTCTACGTCTTATTATTTACCTCGTCTTGCTTGTTACTCTTTTTTTTTTTTTTGCTCTCAGAAAAAAACATCATGCTTTGGTCATGTTTTTCTGAGTCTTTGAGCAGAGGCTTTGCTTTGTTGACTATCAGGCCTCTCACCTCCTTAGTGTGCGTTTCAAAAAAGGAACCACACTTATTTGGGTCACCTGTGATGTTGATGGGTAAGAGCAAAGAAAGTGTGTTCATTTGTGTCCACTTTGAAAGGACATCCATGTCTTTCTAGTTTAAGGTTAGAATTATGTTCATGACTTTCTATATGTTTGGTATGATCCTGTAAGTGCGTTTCTATTGGATTGTTCCATTAGGAGTTGCCACAGCATAACATTGCAGATGAACGCTCATATTTGTTTGGCAAAGTTTTTACGCCGATGCTCTTCCAGACGCAACCCCTCTTGGGGTATCACAAGGTATTAAAAAATTACAACAGTTTTTGCCATACATTTTATAACTGTATGTATGAACTGGCCCCATGATGATGAGATGAGTGAAGATTCACAAGACTGTAAAGAAAGAGGCATTCGGGCTTACTTTCTTTAAATAAACTATATAGAAGCAACTTTAGGTAATATTTACAAAGCCAATTCCAATGAAGATGGGATGTTGTGTTGAACATAAATACAATTATTTGGAAATCACATTCAATCTATATTTTTGATTGAATACACTCTAAAGACAAGATAGTTAATGTTCAAACTGATAAACTTTATTTACAATTTTATGGCTGCTACAGGTTCCAAAAAAGCTGGGACAGGGTCATGTTTACCTCTGTGTTACATCACCTTTTCTTTTAAAAACATTCAATAAACATTTGGGAGCTGAGGGCACTAATTGTTGAAGTTTTATCAGTGGAATTTTTTCCTATTCTCATTCACAGTCACTGCTGTCATATTTTTATTCATAATGTGCCACACATTTTCAATGGGAGACAGGTCTGGACTGCAAGCAGGCCAGTCTAGTACCTGCACTCGTTTACTATGAAGGCATGCTGTTGCTGTGCAGAAAGTGGTTTGGCATTGTTTTGCTGAAATAAGCAGGGGTGTCCATGAAAAAGATGTTGCTTGGATGGCAGCATATGTTTCTCCATAACCTGTAGATACTGTACGTTTTCAGCATTAATGGTGCCTTCACAAATGCATAAGTTACCAACGTCATTGACACTAACACAGCCCTGTACCATCACAGATGCTGGCTTCTTAACTTTGCGTCCTTAACAGTCCAGATGGTTATGTCCCTCTTTGGCCCGGAGGACACAATTTTAAAAAAACAATTTGCAATGTGGACTCATCAGATCAAATACTTATTTTCTACTTCGGATCAGTCCATCTTAGATGAGCTCGGGCCCAGAGAAGCCTGCACCATTTCTAGCTGTTTTTGATTAATGGCTTTTGCTTTGCACAGTGGAGTTGCACTTACAGATTTAGCGCCAAACTTTATTTGACATTGGTTTTCTGAAGTGTTCCTGAGCCTATGTGGGGATGTCCTTGACACGTGGATTTGTTTTTATTTTTTATGTAGTGGGATCTGAGGGATCCAAGGTCACGGCATTCACTTGGTTTTTGGCCTTGCTGCTTACATGCAGGTATTTCTTCAGAACATTACCCATGAACTGTTAAACTTTTTTTCTCACGTACTTGTTCATGAGGTGAACCTCACCACATCTTTGCATCTTTTTTGACAGCAATTCATGAAAGCTCCTTTTGTACCCAATCACGGCACCCTCCTTTTCCAAAATTAGCCTGTTTACCTGTAGGATGTTCAAAACACGTTTTTGATGAGCATTCCTCAGGTTTCACAGTCTTTTTGTCCATTTGACCCAGCTTTTTTGGAACACGTTGCAGCCATAAAATAATAAGTTTATGATTATTTACTAAAAACAAATTTATCAGTTTGAAAGTTTATAAAACAGTGGTGAGGCCGGGCATGATGTACCGATTAAAGACGGTGGCTCTGAAGAAACAACAGGAAGCAGAACTCGAGGTAGCAGAAATTAAGATGCTGATGTTCTCGCTTGGTGTGAACAGGTTGGACAGGATTAGAAATGAGCTCATTAGAGGGATAGCTAAAGTTGGATGTTTTGGAGACAAGGTGAGAGAGAGCAGACTTCGATGGTTTGGACATGTTGAGAGGCAAGAGAAGGGTGCTGAAGATGGACCTGCCAGGCATGTTGTGAGGGAGGACATCAGAACAGTGGGTGTTAGAGAGGAGGATGCACGAGATAGGCTTAGATGGAAAAAGATGACAAGCTGTGGCGACCCTAACGGGACAAGCTGAAAGAAAAAGAAGATCAGTTTGAACATTAAACATCTTGTCTTTGTAGTGTATTCAATTAAATGTAGGTTGAACATAATTTGAAAATTATTGTAGTCTGTTTTTATTCATTTAACACAACATCCAACTTCATTGGAATTAGGTTTGTACACAAAGCATTTTTCCGATAGCTAAATCTGTTCAATAACACCAGTTTTTGGTATTTTGATTACTGAAATACATTGCTGAAAAACACTTTGGAATTGCTCCTGTAAAAAAACAATGGTATATACACTGTGATTTATGGACGGTGATAATATATTGTTGATGTTGAATTGGGAAATGACTTTTAAAAAATGTTATATTGTATTGAACTAGTTTAGTTTTAGTTTTATGGGACACTTCCATGTGCCAATGAAATGGATAAAGTGATATTGTTATCATTCAATCTTTAGCCCTTGTGTGTAGAGGTGATAGTGGGATGTCTGTGAGTTTCTCTGCTTCATTCAACTGCCAACCTCTCCTGTTTATATGATGCAAAAGGATGCCCTTGATGTGACAGCTAGCTATTTTAGATAGTTGGGTTTTTTTTTGGAAGGGGTTCGGGAATGAAAAGAAAAACCTTGGCAAACTATTGGAATTCTGTTTCTGAGCTAAATTTGATTTTACAGGGAAGCATTTGATTCCTCGGTGGTTTATGTCCATTTTGTCCACTGAATGGTTTGTTTGATTAAATTTGGCACTCCTTTTTTGATAGATTTCTTTCTGTTTTTTAATGGATATCCTGACTTGGCTCAAAGCATCTTTTTTAAGATGTCGGTCTTCCATGACGTAATAGAAACTGATCTACCATTTACAGAAGACTGAACAAAGAATGGCATTGTTAGACGTATTGTATAAACGTATTGTAACGTGACATGTCAATCTATAGGAATGCCACTGACAATCATAAGTAAGGACAGAGAGATCACTGTTGATATTCCTTTTTCCTGTCTCATCCTGTTTGGACTCCTAACACTTGATTTTTCTTATTCTTGACTTTCATTTGTTATAATGGAGAGCTGGTCAGAGGATGTCTCCTGAAAGGCAGTTTGTCTTGTAGGCAATGTCTGTTTGTTTCTTCAGTCTTCCTCAAAGGGTCAATGTGACTCTTGCCTTGTTACCAGTCAACCTTGCGTGAGTATTTGTTTTCCACCACGCCTTTCAGAGCACCATCCTAATCGCCATGTGTTAGACCTTTCTCTTTCCTTCATAGTTCTCTAAGGTCAGCCTCACTTTTCAATTCCGGTATCCTTCATGTTCATCTTACTGCTACCTACACATTCGGTGCCTAGTACACTTACTCATAAAAGAGGCTAGAAGTTGAGGTTAACCCTCCCTCTAGCTCTTCTTCTCAAGGTCAGTGTGTACCAGTGCTCTCTTCATAAACGTACTGTAGGTATTGCTCCTCTATGCAATATTTACTTACTCCTGTGGCCGAGAAGTGGACGATGAAAAAGCAGTTTCAACCGTCTTCATCACTTTCAAAGTGATTCTCTTCCTGCACTCTCATCTTGTTGACACCCTATCATGCACGCCCCCGGTTATTGATGTACAGAGGAAAAATGTTAGGCCCACTAAAAAGTGTCCCTCTTATTTCTGAAAATACCCTACACATGCCCTCCTTCAAGGGCATGTGTAGGGTCTTATTCTTACATGCTCAGTTTGCTCATGGTTAGGTCTAAAAACCTGAAGCGATCAGAAAACAGGCCCATAGTTTACAATGTGGTATAAATATAAACATTTTCTTATGACAGGTTTTGTGGAATGTGGTAACGCACTCAAAAAGAATAGAAGTCTTGACACAAACATTGTGGACACATTCAAAACTAGATATTTTTCAATGAAAATAAGATATACATTGGGATATTTTCCGGTTCTTAGTGCATATGTTCTAAACACCATTTGCTAAGTAAGTAAATGTCAATTTATAATAATTAAAATGCATTTTCTTTGTACAAAAGCTATTTGTTATTCATAGGAAGAGATACTGACATTATGGTAAGAAGAATGAGCCTCTATTTTTTTAATGACATATTACATTTTAAACTACATGCATACAATATAAATAAACTACCATATTACTATGAAATAATCACAGCAATATTCTTATGCCACTACACAGTACCTACTTGACTATGCTTTTCTGCTTGCATTACATTACATTACGTTGTAAACTCTACATGCATACGATATAAATAAACTACCATATTACTATGAAATAATCACAGCAATATTCTTATGTCACTACACAGTACCTACTTGACTATGCTTTTCTGCTTGCAAAATCAGGTACATGGTCAGCCTGATACCTGATATACAAATAAAGCACTCAACCAGCAAATGACAAAAATAAGCATGTCCATCAACATTAACTTACACTGTTTGTGTATCTTTGCTCTCCACCCTGCAGTCTTATACTACACAGTCTCCAATTTGCTGCAGTGGATCATTTTCTCGACGTGCTCTGTTTCCGCTCAAATAAAATGTGTCACTTTTGTAGCCAACAGCCACAGGCTAAGAACTAAAAACAGGAGACCCTTATTCATTTAATTGTTATTGTTTGGTCGCATTTTGTTGTGTAAAATAGGAAGGAAACAAGTGAGACGTATATTATAGTATAGAAATAGAGACTGTACAGTGCAGCACTGTGGCTGGGTAGTGGTTAGCTCTGTTGGACGAATATTTAATCAACACCAGCAGTGTTGATCTCCACTCGTCATAGGAAAAATGTCATATTGGCTAAACTAAGATACCAATGTACGATCATTTGTGAAATTAATGTGATTCTATTCAACATTGTTCATTTTCCATGCGAGTATGAAATGTTTTGAGTCCATTTTGATCTCGGTCAGGAAAATCCTCATAATAATTTTCCCAAATAATTTTGGACTGCAGATAAAATATACAGCATTAATATTGAATGGATGATTAATCCTTAATCATTGTTTCAGGGAAAAGAAATTGTTTTTAATTTAGTTTTAGAACTCAGAATTTGGATAACCTCAACTAATATCAAACAATGCATTGCTTATTTTCATTCATCTAGGTCATTTGATTTTCCGGGCATTGACTGGACCCTTCTAACTCGCGCATAAATGGTTGAATTTCTCCACAACTACCAACAGGCTGCAGCGTCTGTCCTACTGTACCTAAGCCTTGTTGCATGAACCGATGAAGCCTGACGAAAACTCTTCTGACCAGAACACTACAGTTGTACAGCATATTAACATCTCTAACCTCAGACATGAAAAGTGTTGGGTATTATAACAATCCCTTGTAAGTACATAGCAAGTATTTGCAATTACAGCTCCCTTATCCCAGCTATATTCGGGCAGGAGGCGGGGTACACCCTGAACTGGTTCCCGGCCAATCGCAGAGCAGCTAGGAACAAACAATCCTTCGCACTCACAAATACACTTAAGGGCAATTTGGAGTCTCCAATTAATGCCTGTTTTTAAGATGTCGGAGGAAACTGAAGTGCCCAGAGAAAACCCACACAGGTACATGGAGAACATACCAACTCCACACACACACATGCACACACACCCACACACGCACACGCATTTACACACACACACACACACACACACACCACACACACACACACACATTGCTCTTTTGTATTATTTTTAATACTCTCAAATGGCAAACCAGTCAAATGTGACCCGAAAAGTATGTAAGGTTTGAGTATATGTGTTTTTACAAGACCATGTCATTTCATACAGTTGGATTATGGCTGCATATATAGCCCCCAGTGTGGTCTGATATCTGTCTATGTGGATCTATGTCACTGAACGCAGATATGGCTGATATTGCTGTCATCTCAGTATTCACATCTGACAGCAACGATCATAATCAGCTTACCTCTGGCTTTCTTGGTATCTGTTTTCCTCTACGTCACATCCTAACCTGTTAGTTGAAATTTTTTCCTCTGCTCATATTTTCCTTTTCTCTTCCATGGAGCATTGGTGTACATTGAGAATATTCAGTAAAACAGAATGGATATTGTTCCGTTTGTTACTGTTTTTTCTGTTTGCTGTTTATTTATTTGTGTGTGTGTTTGTGTGTAGGTGGTTGTGTGTCATAGAATATTTTACAAAGAGATCAGGCCCGGGGGGTGTTGATGCATCACTGCAGAGGAGCAGGGGAGAGGGTGGAGGCGAACAAGTTCAGAGCAGATGTAGCTCTGAACTCTGTGTACTGTGTACTTGGCTGTACATGCACTGCACATTTCCCAACATATTTATTTGAATTTTTTAGAGGAAGGGCCAAATCTGTGTTCAGTGGCGTTTGGTATCAGTGACAAGAAAGATCAAGTCGCGACACCACAAATGAAGCTGTCACAGTGGCCTGACAGCTGGGTCTCGAGGCGAACATCCCTTGCGTGCACATTTTATTATGATCGCAGTGAAACCTCACAGCAAGAAGGAAAGACATCAGGGACCGGGGAGGAGAGGCTCACAATTTTCCCTCAGCAAGAGAGAAGAAGGCAAGGAAGACAAAACGGGCAGCACTTGTATCATGGTCCATGATGGAATGAATTATGAATGTGTGGAAGGGGATTAAGAAACAATGGTTCAAGTCACTGGGATCTTCGCCTGGTTTCCTCAACCTCAGCTCAGCAACTAATTAGCACTTTCAGCACAAGTGTAAGATTTCATTAATGTGATTTCTGCTTATGTAACGCATATGTGCACGACTTTATACAAACACAAGCTCACCCTTTGTGGCATTGTTACATAAAGCAAATGAATGAGGGGATGACAATCTCTTGTTTAGTGCTGCACAAATACAATTATAGTAAAGTGCCAAATGAATCTGAATGTAAATGGTGTGTACACGCTAAGTGGCCACAAGATTTGGCACATGTGCACAGTCTAACTACAGTGATGACATGCAACTTTTATGTGTTCCATGACCACAATGGTAATTCAAAACACTTGTTCAGCAAATACTAATCTTTCCCCATTGCCATGACTGGAAATCACATTAAAAATAGCACTGAATAATATTTTATATTATAAAACTACATAGTAATTGTAAAATTGAATTGAACTTACAGACTTAAACAGATGCATCATGATTAATTCAATACCACTCCTTGCAATGTGTGTATGACTTGGCCACTGGGCGCCGTATAATATAGTCATGCAGACAAACAAAGGAGAGTTTCACAAGAATATTCGTAATAGTCGTTGTTGTTTTTTAGAGGTCAAAGAAAGTATAGCAATGAGTATTGTTATATTGTCTTTACACATTGATGCACCGGTCTACACAAATACCAGTTGATAACACTAAGACAATGATGATCTTGTTCAGCCAGTCTGTTGCGTTTTGAATTGTTAATACACAACCAATACACAATTCTCTTTAGTTCATGTTTAGTCTGACAATAAGCATTCATTTGGTGTGGCAAACTTGAGGCTGCTTTTTGAAGAATTCTTCATTATTTTCCCAACTGCTTGTTGCGAATTAAGTTGAGTTCACTGTCAAGTCAAAACAAATCAGCCAAATGATGGCTTGTACCTCAAAAACCCAAGTCAGGTCACGTGTATCTCAAGCCACAACTGCGTAGCATGAATGCTGCCCTAACAGACAATAGGACATAATACTGCTTGATTTTGTCACAGAGTACATATAACAATATGTACGTGCTTTGTTATGGAATAAAATGTACAGACTAACATTGGATAATTTTAATATTTTTCCGTGTGATGTGTGGATTACCCCTTGTGTAATGATTGTGCGTCATCCTGTTGAATTATCGACCATAACGATACATAACAAATAGTTTGCATTAGGATCTTTTGATCTACACCACATCGACATTGGTGTACAATTGTGTCATGTTTAAAAAGGTAGTAATATAATTTTTCCCACATAAGTGCCCAATCTATTTGTGTAGTAGAAACAATTCACATTAGCTAATTAGTATCCACACACTGAGATATGGGGGAAGGGAGACAGGGACAAGAAGAAGGGAAAAAAAGAGGGTGAGAAGCAGAGGAGAGGGTAAGGGCGGATAATTAGACAGAATTAAGCCATCTCTCTAATCTAGCCGCTGAAAGAAAAGAGAGGGAGATGGAATGGGGGTTGCTGGATCTTCACATGCACCCCTCTTTCCCTTCTCTTTCGCTACCCTCTCTCCCGGCCTGGCAGAGGGTGTGAATGTGTGGGAAAAGGGGCCTGGTTCCTGAGCCCGGGCAGAATGGATCGGCTTGGGATTCGGAGGCTAGAGAAGTGTCTCATTGTCATGATGTCACTGCAACTCAAGAAGGCTGACCTCTGACTCCTATGGATTCATGGTAGCCCAATGCAAACCCCCACCACACAGCACCCTTCCAATGCCTGAGGTACCAGATTGCCGCCGGGCGCCCACTAGGGGGTACCCAAGCCTTTTGCTGTGGAAAATCGATGCGCTTTCGCTTTTTACGCCGCTTTACTCCTTAGTGGATATTACCAAATATTCCGTACGTCGGTTCCGCTCCATCCTGCTCTTTCTTCACGCTTCCCTTCAGTCATTCCCGTCTCGCATTTTGTCTCCCCTTTTGCTGTCGTCCCGCATGGCATCGGCGCAGCCATGAATATAGCGAGTGCCGCCAGATGTCGCAAATACATCATCTGAGGGACGGGGTGCTGAAGGAAAAAAGTCGAGGCACGTACAAATGGGGTGGGGGGGTGAGCAGACTAACTGTGTGTGTGTGTGTGTGTGTGTGTGTGTGTGTGTGTGTGGTGTGTGTGTGTGTGTGTGCGTGCGTGTGTCTCCTGTGTGAAGACGCATGCGTGGAGGTCACAGCAGGTCAGCATATTGTCCCTCAGATGTTTGATATTTTATGTATAAGAGGGTGGCCAGAGCGAGAGGACGAGCACGTTCCTGACAGAGGCATCTCTACGCCGACAATTCGCCACCTCAGCAATGTCGAGCCAGGCATCATCAACAATGGAGAGGAGCAGCGTTTATACCCGCACGAGGAAGATAGGAGATAAAACCGATAGATAACCAGTACTGTTGGGGCACAGCACCATTGCAATAAAATGATTACGATCACGCGGAACACAGTGGAACCTTTCCTGCTAGGTTCAACTCAACTTAGTGCAACCCATTTGTTTGAGTTTAGAGTAAAACATTTCCAGTGTAAGTAATGGAAACAGAATGAATGACTTTCTGAACGGAAACTTTATTAACGGTGCAGGCAATCTCTTGAATGATATGTTTGCAACCTTGTTGAAGGAAAGCACTTAATGGTTGTGTTACCTTCCAAGAGGACTACATTTACCTCACTAACATTTTTCAACTGACAGGAGAAAAAATAAATTAAAATAGGTAAAACCAATAAATTAAACTAAACATTACCAACAAGAGACATGAGCGGTGATGAAGATAAAAGATGGGTTACTCCCTCTGAGGTGAGTTTCTTCATATTAGGGCTAAATTCTTGTCACTTTGATTTGTATAATTGCATTTATTTGATTACTTTTGTTTACTTACTGTCTATTTTGACATTCTGTAGTATTGTATTTAGCAGCCAGGAAAGATATGTGTACCTCTTATTTGCTGCATCATTTGTAGTCGCTGGTCGTGGCATCCCGAAAGAAAGAAAAAGAACAAATTGTAGACCTGTGGAGGTCTTGAGAAATATGCTAAGATTTCTTGTGGCATTGTGTGATGACAGTTTGCAGAACCATATTTTGCCCCAAAATGTTGATCAAATTTTGCTTCCTTGGGGGTACTTGACTTTAGACGTTCCACTGCACTGTACATTGATTTATTATGTGGTGAGCCGTGTGGCATCCATCTGTCACGGGTTATATAGTAGTTTGCCATGCTATCTTCATTCTTCTTTTCCTTTCGACTAGTCCCATCAGGTGTCGCTACAGGAGATAAATGCTTTCCCATCTATGTCTATCTGTGTCCAAACTCAGTCTGATTTGTCTACCTTTGTCTGCAAAATACCTAACCTTGGCTGTACCTCAGTTGAGCGTCGCTAATTCGAACATCATGGCAGGACTCACCACTGTCTTATAAAGTTTGCCCTTCATCCTAGCAATGATTCTTATGTCAAGTAACACACCTGACACCTTCCTCCACGTGTTCCAATATGCTTGGATGTGTTTCTTCACCTCATGACCACGCACGCTCATCATTGCACTAAACTGTTGACCCCAAGTATTTAAAGTCCTCCACCCACGCTATCACTTTTCCTTGTAGCCTCACTCTTCCCCCCTCCACTCCTCTCATTCTTACACATACAGTATATTATGTTTTACTTTGGCTAATCTTAATTCCCCCCTCTCAGTGCATGTCTGCATCTTTCTAAATGTTCTTCCACCTGTTCCCAGCTTTCACTTCAGATCACAGTGTCGTCTGCAAAAATCATGGTCCACGGGGATTTCAGTATGACCTCATCTGTGGACCTATCTATCACTATTGAAAAGAGGAAGGTGCTCAGACCTCATCCCTGATGTATTCCCCCTTCCTCTTGAACTCGTCTGTCACACTTACACCACACCTCACCACTGTTCTACGATACTCATACATGTTCTGTACAATTCTAACATACCTCAATCTCAGCACTGCTCATCAGGATCAATTATTGACCCTGATGAGCAGTGCTGGGTAAACTCCACCTCTCACCCTAGGTTAACTGCAATGGGCTCTAGTTCCCCCCCTCTCTAAATAAAGTAAGAGGTAGAAGATGGATGAGAAAAAAAGACTATTTCTAAGCCACTCTTATTTGTTTAAATTGAAAGGTTGCTGGTAACAGTTCATCACTTGACAACCATACCAGCAGTGTTGGCTCAGATCCAACTCACTGACAGACCCTGAACACGGTAAAAGGTCAGTTTACAGTTTTGTATGTGTGTGCTCATGGGTTAGTCTGAAACAAGGGAGTGAGGGAGACCACTGGGTGCGGGTATGGCATTGGTTTCCTCAGATCAGTCGTCATGGAGGAGATTCCCCCAGAGAGGAGTGACTGCTCCTCTTTCCCTCCTCCAGGGGGAAGTTTAGCGCCAGCTTGCTTTTGTAGTCGGCCTCAAAAGATTTGCAGCAGTCAGCATTAAAAGGTGCAGATCTAAGACGACGCCTCCAACTGAAATACCGACAGAAGAAGAAGGAGAGCAGGAATAAAAATAAAGGAGGAATGAGTGGGAGGCAACCTGATAGAAGCTTTAAAGAGACGTTAAATACTGCTCTTTATATTTGCTTTGAGCTCCAACAACACTTCCAGACATTATCACTTTCCCTTTTTTCCCCTCTGCCAACACTCCATTGGCTTTTTTAGGGGGGTGCCCCCTTTTCATTCGCATGTTAGGGTTCAGTTGTTGAAGGTGTTTTTCTGTATTCCCTTCTAGATTCAGACACAAAGTCTGGTTACCAGGGTGACAGTGCGTTCATGACATCAAACTCTAACTGTTGTGTGTCGGGTCAGGGCAGCATGGCGCTGCAACCCTGACACTCCTCAAAGTGTTCCCGCCGTCACCCGCTGTCTCATCTTTGGACTACCAAATTCTCGTCTATGGCAAGTGATGATCTCTGAGGATAAAGAATAATTATGCAATGCACCTTCTTGATTTTAGTCTAAATGTTAGATCCTTTCCTTGCCAATGTTGCTTTTCCATTGGTATTTTCCAAAACCACTTACTACTTCAAATACAGTACCTGGTCGCCAGGATCTCAAACATGCTGAACCAAGACTAAAATTGGTGTTGTTGTAAGCCATTGCTGGTGGCGTATTGGTTGAGCAGAGTCACTATTGCAGCGTCTTTTTGACGATACTCAACTAAGAAAAATAAACACATTCTCTAACACTGAGTCAGTTCTTGCACCTTAACTCTAGATTTGTCTCCATACAAATGATTCCTGTCCGTTGGCCCCATAACCAGCCATGACTGGTCCCAACCTTAGATAAAAAATATATATATATCAGGAAGGGCACCCGGCGTAAAAACTGTGCCTAACAAATCATAGCAGTGGCTCACTTTTGCGACTCATGATAGTGCAAACAACAACCTGTTTAATTTCTCAGTAAATAATGCATTGTAATGTCAAAATGCTGGCATATGCCAAACGTGTATGTCTATACATTTCTACTGTTTGTGGGATGGAAAACTTTAAGCTTGCCTGAGATCTGGACCGCTTGACAAATATTCCTCATGTGTGTTGATCAGTTCCATCTGTCCTTTTTCTATAGCCCCCTTATTAGCGTTACAGTTGAGCTGGAGCCTATCGCAGGGTACACTTTGGACTGGTCACCTGCCAATGCATTGATGAGCTGTTCATGCTTAACATCTTGCAATTTACTGATAGAGGGTGCGATATGTGTTGGGCTGCTTTAATTTGGCTTTTGAGGACATCAAATTTACAGTAAATTGGAGCACTTTTTCAAGTCATTCTGACCTGTTATAAGTTATTTTGTGAAGACTTGTTTCTTTGTAACTGTTCTTTATTTTCTGCCATTATTATTCATTTTATAGAATTGAACACGAACACCCTTGAAAAGAATAATACATCAAAAAGTAGCACTTTGTGATTTAAAATCAATGATGAAGTATTTCATTTCACAAACCCCACAACAACCACGTGCGTGCAGATGTTACTGTGTGTTTGGTATGCACGCATTCACCACCACAGCCAGATGCCAAGTAATACAACAAGGAATGACAAACCATGGACCGCCCGCATGGTCCTTCAATATCAACCCCCTCCCCTATTTCCTTTCTCCCCCATTTCTTCCTCCATCAGAGAAGGTGGTGCTTTTGTTACCACGGAGCGCAGAGACCTCACGAAGCAAGGCAAGATGTCATAACAAACAAAAACAGCATAGTAGCCCCCCCCCCCCCAAAAAAAAAAAAAAAAAATCTAATCAGGAGCCATTGATTCATGTTCTGAATGTGGCTTAGTCAATATGGCCATGGACGACATTACAGAGGCCTTAACAATTCAATTGTGTAGTTCCCATCATCACACTGTTCTCGCCTTTACACTCGGCACTCTCAATGAAAAGATGATCCAATCATCCCTCCGCTGCGGCATTAGATGTATTCATTTGTGTAACTCAATTAGTGATTTATGTTTTCTCTGC
The DNA here is from genome assembly GCF_019802595.1 of Syngnathoides biaculeatus. NCBI lineage: Eukaryota > Metazoa > Chordata > Actinopteri > Syngnathiformes > Syngnathidae > Syngnathoides > Syngnathoides biaculeatus. The sequence continues at coordinate 29,274,559 of NC_084643.1, read as the reverse complement.
GATTTTATGTGGAGTGCATGTGTTTTCAAGGACCCACCGTAATTGGTTTGCGTTATGAATACTGGCAAATATGATTCGTTTGGGTGTCACAGTGGCGCAGCTCTAGAGCGTTGGCCTCACAGTTCTGAGGACCAAGGTTAAAATCCCAGCCCTGCCTGGATGGAGTTCTTATGTTCTCCCTGTGCCTGCGTGGGTTTTTTTCCTGTACACTTCAGTTTACTCCCACATCCCCAAACACATGCATTAATTGGAGACTCTAAATTGCCCCTAGGCGTGATTGTGAGTGTGACTGTTGTCTGTCTGCGTGTGCCCTGCGATTGGCTGGCAACCAATTCATGGTGTACAATGCCTCCTTCCTGATGACAGCTGGGATAGGCTCCAGCACTCTGACCCTCGTGAGGATATGCGGCTCAGAACATGGATTGTTGGACGATTCTGTAGTGCCTCACTCATTCAAAAGGACGGTGTGATCTGAAATCTCACCACAACTTCAACTTTTCATTTCTGCTGTTATTTCCAAATTGTTTTTTTAATGATAACGGCTAATGCTGATAAAATTGTATATGACAGAAAAGCATAACTAATGGACTTTGACTCCCTGGCCACTATTTTGGGTACATTTGCACTGTTTACTGACGTACCAACACAAAAGCTGAATCAATTTTTGTACTTTTACTGTACATGGATAATAATGTCCAAGCTATATCCACACTGATGGCATTTCAATCATAAATGTGTTATTCATGTCCAAATGTTATTCTCTGTGATCATTGTTGCCTTGCTGACACAACCTTCATCACCACAGCCAACACACACACAACCAAACATAAAAGATAGACATTAACAATGTAACACTATTAACGCTCATGGGAATTTGTGACATTTGAAATACAATTATTTAATCTATAATAGGTGTATCATGCCATTTTGTTTTTACTAAAAAAAATCAAATACCCAATACAATGCGACAACTTTGCTCTCATTATTTTTAATAATATTTTGGCATTGTAGCATACCTGTATTGATTTTTGTAAAGGCAATGCATTTATTGTGGTGGTAAATGTTATTATTTTAATATTGGAATCATGCTAATTTAATAGAGCGTAACATAAACATCAGGGTGAGAGCCGGAGGGGTCTCTCCAGCTCCAGTCACCCGCCCACACCCCCATGTCACCACCCACCCCCTGTACTGAGCTTTAAACAACATGCACTCTTTATTCTTTAGGACTTTGCATCAATAAGCACAGCTGATAAGCCTGTACTATAAATGTTTTAAATATGAAGTTCTATACCATATACCAAATACCATGGTGGAGTAATCCTTAGGACGTCTTTCCTAGAGTTCTTGTGTTGAGTGTTCAACTCAAGGCCCTTCTGTCTTGATTTTTCATGTTTGCACTGTTTAGGTGTGAATAATTTGTTTTTATATTACCCGGTGATTGCGACCAGTCCTGGGTGTATGCTGCTTCTTACCAAAAGTCATCTAAGATAGGCTGCAGCTCACCTGCGACCCTAATGCGAACAATCACTACAAAAAAATTGGACAGTTTTCATGTAACTTTCGAAGAAACGTGCAAGTAGCATTGAAGAAGTAGGACATAATCGAAGTGTAAATAATGTGAATTTGTCGACTTTTATTTTACCAAAGCCTCAATGATGCATTCAAAAAGCGTTGGTTTTCTTGTTGTAAAATTTGAGCCTCTGTTATTGAACATAAATCTCATATACTCGCAAGAAACCATGACCTAATCTGTGGTATGACTTACAGCAGGTGTAAATACTGGTTTAATTTAATGGAAAACCATTTAATTGTTGTTAGTCACTTTTGGTTGCTGGCATAAATGAAGAAATATAAACTTGTACTGTATCATTTTCAGACAAATGAAGTAAAATTAGATAAAGTTACCCGCAGCACCCCTGATGATCTTTCACAGCACACTTGGGTGCCGTGGCACCCTGGTTGCAAATCATAGACTCTCACATTCAAAGCTGTAACGCTGTTAGTTTGTATCGAAGTTCAAGAAGAATGTTTTTAATGTTAAAAATGTGTGAGGAGCATCTGTGGCATTGTTTTTATTACATTGTACTGCTGTTGTAATACTATTTTTACATTATTCATTCATCCATCCATTTTCTGGGCCATTTATCCTCACAACAGTCGGGGCAGTGCCGGAGCCTATCCCAGCTATCTTTGGGCATTAAGGCGGGATACACCCTGAAATGGTTGCCAGCCAATCGCAGACATGATTTATTTAGAGAACATCAAGTTTGTATTACACTTGACTTCTGATTCATCCCAACTTTTTGCCCATGACCCGAGTAAGAACTATTTAAAATTTAAAAAAAAAAAATGTTGAATGGGTAGGAAAAAATATATTCTGGTTAAAAAAATAAATAAATAAATGAAGTTTCCCTTTGCTAAATGTGCAAAGAAGGTGTTTCAGTACAACATATCCACCAAGTCATGGTGTGTTGAAGCAGGACTCCAATTGAGTGAAGTCAAAGTTAACTTTATTATTCCTTACAAAATTTTGCTATGCTTGCCTTTTGATTTTTGGGTTGTATTTAGTTATAATACATGTCAACAACTTCCCGTGATACTACTCCTGTTTTTCACTTCTTGTTCAGCAATGTCTCTCCAGCCATGTCCCCTGCTTCCTGTTCTCATCATCTCACTGCTACCTATTAATATTTAATCCAACATTGAAAAATTGAAGCAGGTGCACTATCAGCAGGGATACCTTGGCTGTGCAACACATACACTGTGTACGGAAAGTATTCAGACCCCCTTAAATTTTTCCCTCATTATTATATTGCAGCCATTTACTAAAATAATTTTTTCCTTGTTTATGTACACACAGCACCCCATATTGACACAAAATAATAAATTTTTGTAGAACAATTGATAAAACTGAAATATTACACAGGCATCAGTATTCAGACCCTTTGCTTTGCATTTAATAAAAGCACCCTTTTGAGCTAATATGGCCTTAAGTTTTTTGGGGAGTGATGCATGTTTTCCCACACCCTATTTGGGATCATTTGTCATTCATCCTTTCAAATCCTCTCCACTTCTATCAGGTGGATGGTGAACATTGATGGAAAGTCATTTTCAAGTCTCTCCAAATATGCTCAATTGGGTTTAAGTCAGGGGTCTGGCTGGGCCATTGAAGAACAGTCACACATTTGTTCTTTTAGTTGTGTGCTTAGGGTAATTATCTTGTTGGAATTTGAACCTTCAGCCCATTCAAAGGTCCTCAGCACTTTGGAGAACGCTTTCATCCAGGATATCCATTTACTTGGCCACATTCATCTGTCCTTTGTTTGGAACCTGTCGTCCTGTACCTAGAGTTGGAAAAACACCCCAACTTCACTTTTGGGACTGTATTGGATAGGCAATGAGGATTGCCTGTTTTTTTCCACATATACCACTTAGAATTAATGCCCACAAGTTCTATTTTGAGCTCATTAGACCAGAGAATGTTATTTCTCACTATGTTGGAATGCTTCGGGTGTTTCTTTAGCAAACGCCACACGGGCTTTCATGTGTCTTGCACTGAGGACAGGCATCATTCGGGCCACTTTACCATAAAGCCCCGAGTGGTGGATGGCTGCAGTAATGGTTGATGTTCTAGAACTTTCTCCCATCTCCCGACTCCATCTCTGGAGCTCAGCCACAGTAATATCCGGGTTCTTCTTTACCTCACTCACCAAGGCTCTTTTCACCCGATTGCTCAGTTTGGCCAGATGGCCACCATTTAAGAATTATGAGGCCACTGTGCTCTTAGGACCTTTAAGTTCAGCAAACATTTTTTGTAACCTCAGCCTGATCTGTGCTTTGTCACAATTCTGTCTCTGAGCTCTTCAACCAGTTCTTTTGACATCATGATTCTATTTTTCTCTTACTGCACTGTGAGCTGTAATGTCTCATATTGACAGGTGTGTGGCTTTCATCATCAGATTCAATCAGTATAATCAAACACAACTGGACTCAAACGTAGGTGTAGAACCATCTCAAAGACTATCAGAAGAAACGGACTGCACCCAAGTTAAATAAAGAAGTGTCATATCAAAGGGTCTGAGTATGTATGGCTTGGTGATATTTCAGTTTTTCTTTTTTAATAAACCTGCATAAATGTTGACAATTACATTTTTCTCATGGAGTGCTGCTGTACATTAAGGAGGATAAAAAAAGAACTTAATTGATTTTAGCAAATGGCTGCAATATAAGAAAGTCAAAAATTTAAGGCGGTCTGAATACTTTCGGTACCCACTGTGTTGTATGACCCCCTTTAACTTGGATGTACCGTAAGGACATTTGTCATTGCAGTGGCGTGAAGTACTGAAGAACTGAATAGTATAGCTAGCAAGTATCCTCAAGACAAATGGAAATCACAAGTGTGTAGCAAGCAGCAACTAGATTCACTGCATTGTGATCTTGTACCAGATGCTCATGTTCAGTGCTCACGGCCATCAAATAACCATTTGGATTTTTTGTCCCTGAGTTCCAAATCAATATTGGAGTAGCACAATATGCTCTGAAATAGCCTAAACTACAGAGTCTAGCCATGCCTAAAAAATACTGTAGTTCAGATCATTGTCCAAGATACATGATCTTTAAATACTCAATTCTGCATGTCAGCACATATGTTGGATTCTTGCCGATACAGTACACAATATGCATGGTTACTGAATACTGAAGGACGCTGATGTCACCTGGAAGCAGACGATGTGACATTTCTGTTCCCCTGAAGGACTTTGGTTTTGGATTTAGGGTTACAGGTTCTAGAAAACCATTTAAAATGTAACCAAGTGATGATAAGGCATTCCTGTAGACACAGGAAGAGACACTCTTGAACCTTTTTCGTACACTGTTTTTAATCATCCAGTTTATTGAATACTTCACTTTTGGTATGACAAAAATGTTCCTCACTTTGATGCCACTTGAGCATTTTCGATTCAGCTCAGTCTTTTAGCCTTCACTACTATTCAGTTCAATGCGCCTCACTTTTCTTAATAGATCAGGAGACCCTGGCCTCTCTGTTGTTACCATGGCAACTGACCTATTTGCCTGCTGCATGTGAAAGTGAGAGTGAAAGAGCTCGAGAGAAACATAGCCAGGGTCATGCAGATGGACAGACAGTGCTCATCGTTAGACTTTCCACTCTTTTGTTAGGATCTCGGATTCTGTCTCTCTCTACAACCTGACTAGTTGCACTAATAGAGCAACCTTAAATAGTCGTATCCCTCTAAGATTTTTGGATTGGAGTGGCAGGTATTGCATGTGGTGTTTCTGTTAAGATATTTTCAGTCCAGACAGTTCTGTAATGGACAACTCATGAAAGCAATTGTTTTTAGATATTGTTATATTAAACTCAATAATCATATTAGCGATACACTAACTGGAGAAAAGTAAGAGGACAGTTGCTGTAACATTTTCCACTCTCGCCCCTTGCTTTTCTCATTTCTTCCAAAGAAGTTGATGTGAAGTTGTTTCAAGCCAAAGTTTGTCCTTCCTGCCCCATGCTTTGTGCACTTGAACACAATCATGCTGGATCTCAAAAGAACCTTTCCCAAACTATTTCAACGAAATTGGGGAGGATTTATAGTTCAGAATATAAGGTAAATGTTGCGACCAGTTAGCTACACATTAATACAGTAACTCTGTGAATACACTTGTATGTCTGAAAGGGATTTGTGAGTCTGTAGTTTGTGTGTGACTTCATATTAGATCTATTTGTGCCTTGTTAGTTTGCCCCACTCTGGCTGAGTAAATGTGTTTTCCCGGAGGGACACTCTGCCTGCTATCACGCTTCCTTGCTGCCTCTTTCTATCATCATCCTCCCCTATTGATGTCATGGCCCATCCTGTTTTTCCCACCAGGACCAGGTGTCCACCCCGTCCTCCAGACACTCATGTTTTAATCAGCCATACACGTACATGACCCCACCATATGTGGAGACACAAACATAGTTGTGAACACAACAACTCACAACCATGCAATCATAGATGCAATGTTGTCTTAAGCTCTCTTTGTCTATCTCACACACGCAGCACAAGAGGCGCCCCACTGCAACCCTGCCTTATGTCTAGCAGTGGCACTTGGATGACACCACCAACAGGATTATAGGAGCTTATTTATTAGCCTTCTCACCAGGCATGTGCAAGGCAGGGGCAAGAATGCACGTTAGTACTGTAGTTTCTCTCTCTCTCTCTCTCTCTCTCTATCTCTCTCTCTCTCTCTCTCTCTCTCTCTCTCTTCTCTCTCTCTCTCTTTCTGTCTCTCTCACACACACACACATGCTCACACACACCCGCGCACACACCCACACAGAAAAGATATAATGAGGGAAATCACATATACAGACTAAACTAAGTTCATTCCTTATTCATGTCATACATAATCTACATATCAGGTGAAGGTACTTGACAACCACGCAAACATTTATCTGCAAATAATACAAGTTGAACTTATATGCAGTAAAGGTATCATGATTAAGTTGTGATCAGTAGATGGATGGACCTAACAGTGTTGAGCTTTTTAGCCTCCCCTTTGTATAATCTGTGTCTTCAGTTCTTCACTGCATTGGTTCACTGTGCTTTTAGGTTTCCTCACAAATCCCCAAAACATATATGTTAGGTAAAACTGTAAAAAGACCATCTGTGTGCAAAGTGTCAGTAGGTGAACAATTATAAGACAACAACTTTACATCGGACTTTAATAGTTAAGTTCATTACATTAGTCTCCATAAATTAAGATGTCCTTTGCCTTAAAAGACAGAAGATACAGTCAAACTGTAGTTGAAATACTGTACATGTGAGCAACTTTTTTTTATTCTTCTGTATCACAACAACATAGCACCAGCAGACAGGTTTGCACTGCGTAAACCCTGACAACGCATTAAGGTTTTTCTTCTTGAAATGTCAAGACAAGCTGCAGATGAGGATGAAAGTGCTTTGCCATTCAAAGGAGGGATTGCTCAAGTGAGAAATAAAAAGACATGACTTGATGGCTGTTGCCATTTCCCTCGCTCCCTGTCCTTATTATCCTGTTTTGATGCTTTGTGGAGACAATGGAGTTCAAGTGCCTTGAAATCTCTTAATGAACTCTCTCTTACCCCCCTTAGCCCACATGAAGCTGGCGCAGTGGTACTCGCTTTACTTCTCTCGGACTGACCATATACACTCATCCCACACGAGCAGGACCCGTACACCGAGTGGGTTTCTCACAGAGGCTATGACAATGCACGCCTACGCGTGTATGCCGGTGCTTGTTGATGTGGAACTCAATGCAAATCATTGAAACTCAAATGACGCGACACATAAGCAGAATCAGCCTACGTCATGCTCAGAGTTCATTCCATGAGCCAGAAAGTCCTTCCCTGTAGTCGACGATTTCTTCTTTCTCTGATTTTACAATCACTGCTTAAAAGCGTTACAATTGCTGTAAATTAGCCTCGTATACAGTATGTATCTGCACGATGGCTGTGACTTCGTTCACTTACTTGTTCCCCACTATTGGGAAAAAAAAATACAAATTCCTTGTATACATTGTCCTCCTTTTAATACCCACTTCTTACACATTATGGATGGATGATGATGTCCATTGCTGCATTTTATAAACTCTAAAGACATGTCTATAACAGTGTCTCCTAGTCTATTATACCAACAAAAAAAAAAAAATTGGGAACCCATAATATCTGCTAGGTTTACGGCAATTTAGATGTGCAATCTAGCCTTTAAATAAAAAAAAGGCTGTTTACAATATTAAAGATACTGGATATTACTGTTTAAAAATGGGATGCATTTTAGTGTTCTGTATTTCAATGCAAGGTGTTCCTACAATAACTTGGTCCTTTGTCATTTGTGATTGCATCACTTTGGATTTGACATCAGCCCATCTTTTGAGTAGGAGATTAGGGGTGAATCTCGGTTTGTCACATCGATTATGAGGGTGAGAAATGCCAACCTGTTGGAAGTCAGGCAACTTTAGGCACCTCGCACTCAACTCACTCAACCCAATTATGTTTATCTTTGGTATAGACAGAGTATGTGCCATAGTAGGTCATAGAACATTCAATGATTCTTTTCACACACAAAAAAAACTACTACTTTTGGTCAGGAACTGGTGTTTTTGCTGCTTAGTAAAGAACAAGCAAGGGTAGAAACAATATTTTTTCTTGCGAAAGATAAGAATCTACTCTTTGATTACTTAGATTGTCACAGAACAATATTCTGAGAGTCTTGAAAGAGCAGTCAAAATTGCGTGTTACGGTTTATAAGCTGGGGCACACCGCATTTAAAATCACTGGCAGTAAATTATTTAATGGCCACGAAAGTGTAAAACTGATAACAGTTGCTGGTGAATATGGTTTGCTTTCTTTGCAATTATTATCCCTTAAGATGTCTACTTGTTGAGCAAGACAGCAAAGAAAAACTCAACATATGCGAGGTGAATTGTTTAATGTCAGCTGAACTGACGCGAATACTGAACTTGTGTAACAGGCTGACATGCTTGACAAAGTTCAACGCTTTGTCTGAATTTAGTAGCGTCTTCTAACTTGTACTGCCTCAGTATTGTTTGATTTTAAAAGTTTCCATTTGGTTTTGGTATTTGGTATACATGTATGTGCTTTTATATGTGTGTCCATGCACTTCACAGTTCCAGATACAGAATGATGGGATCATTGATATGGCTGGTATGGATTTGTTAGCTTGTGATGACATACTGTAACTCACACATTGTCCCCCCATAGCCCACAGTTGCAGAATACAGCAAGAGTATAGTTTCAGAACATGTCTTTAGGTAGTAATTCATACAGCATGTGCTGGGGGCAGGGAGGAGATCAGCAAGGCGAGGCCCTTCTGTCTCACTGTCATCACACAGGGCCATCGGGGTTTGAGCGTGCCAGAGTTTGCACGCATCGCGCCTGTGCGAACGATGCGGGTGGGCGCGCAGCCGAACGAGCACTTGACTGGCGCTGTGCACTTAGCTAGCGAGAAGCGGCTGCTTTGGCGGCGCTCCAGGCTAACTCTGCGCTGTGAGGTTTTTTTTGTAGCCATGAGCGTCGGGCGATGTGGTACCAGATGCCACTCCATGTGCCCAAATCTGGTTGACATTTGGAGCGTGGGCAAGCGGACGCACAGGAAGGGAGTTGGGTAAAAGGAGCGAGATTCGATTAAGGTGAAACAGCAGCCTCAGATGTTGCTGCAAACTTGTAGAGGGAGGAACAGTCCATTGAAGCTTTTTGTGGGACACACTGTTAGAGGTGGACTGCAGGCTGGTTATGCCCAATCCAATGTGAGCAGCGGGTGAATTGATGGAAGTTGATTGAGAACTCCACGGCTGAGGGGAGTAATTTGATTAAGAAAGCTGGCAGAGAAAGGAAGTTGCAATGGTTGGGTGAAAGGCTCGCGCCAACTCCTGCTGGCATGGCCTTCGCCCTCACTCCAGACAGAGAGAAGATGGGGTTTGGTGGGAGGAGGGGTTGGTAGTATTCAGCAAGAAATAGCAGTGATGAGCAGAATGAGAAAGGTGGTGAGTAGGTGGTGATGTGACAAGAGGAGTGGCAGTAAGTGGAAGTGTGGGAGGTGTAATCCATAGGGCATATTGATGGCACTACGTCTGAGCAACCCCCGCACGTTTATTGGCCTCCACTTGCTAAATCTTCCAGTTCTTATAATAGTTAGCTGACTTTTTGTTTGTTGAGTCATTATGATGAGTAACAAATCAAAGCAAGCTCAGGTTTATTGTATTTCTAAATCCCATTTTAGATTATTATTGATGTCTGTATCAGAATCATTTTTATTGTCAAATATGTCAAACACACAAAAGGAATTTGTCTCCAGTAGTTGGAGCCGCTCTTGTATGACAACAGACAGTTAATTGACAGAAAATACGTTTGAGATGAAAAGACATTGTGAGAGCAGTCACAGAGCAATAAAAATTTGTAACTAATCTGGCAATCATGGTACACTTTCTTTTTTAACAATTGTCCGAAAAGATGCAGCGTCCTCTAGCAATTAGAGCAGTTTGAATGCGAAATTGAGCAATTGTCCAGTGCCATGACCATTGTGCGAAGGGGGCCGAGAGTTCAAGAAATGTATGCAGTTTTGCAGTTGACTCGTATAGTAGTACAATAATCTTCGAGTGCTGCACGTACTCCTCAGATGTGCAAATGGTGCGGTGTGGTGAGACTGCTATAGTGTGTGCACGAGTAATCTATGATATATAGCTAATAGTAATTGGCCCTGCAGAAATGTGACAACAAATTCAAGAAATAATATTGGCATTAATTGGAAGCTGTCACGACCAGAACATGGGGTTGGACATAAATGCACGACTTGGGAGATGTAGAGGCAGTTCGGGAAACATGTTACAGCTGATTTGTAAGATAGCTGTATTGTACTGTATTATAATTATTGTGGACTTGAGTTGACGTTCAATGTTTGAGTTAAGAACCATAGCAAAGAAATCCGAGGTGAAAGGGTTGTAAGTCTCAATATGTTTTCTCATAAGTACTGTTGCTATACACAAATTTAATAGCAGGCGGCCTCATTTACAGGCAGTAACCTGAGACTGACACCTAACATCAGCTCTCTTACAATAATTTTTCCATACATGCAAGTAGAACACAGGTCCGGGCAGGTATTTATTATTTCTCATCTAACTCCACATTAATATTATATTTCACCCTCATATGTACATACAGAATGTTTATATTCAGTTTTTTTTTTCTTTCAAGCAAAGGAAATGTATGTATTTGAATAGTATTCACTCATTTTTTGCAAGGTTGTATGACTGCATTCGGTCACTTACATGTATAAGTATATGTACATACTTACATTTGGAAGTGGGGATCCTGTTTAAAGTGGATGTGACGTGACTGCCCATCTACAGTTGTATCCATAATAATAGCAGTATGTACAAAAAAGTGAGTAAAATTCAAAATTCCTCAAAAAAAATTGTATTTAATGAGCACAAATCCATTGAGGACATTTTACATTCTATTTCAAAGCCAGAACATTGAAAAAGGTCTTCGAATTTGACAATATTTTACTGTAAGTCAGGAAACATAATGTTCAGCGTTAACATCATTCGTCAGAAATTCAAAAAAATATTGTATAAACCAAGAAATTTTAAAGATTCATCTTTCCTGAGAATAACTAATATTTTGTTGCATAACCACGGTTTCTGATGACTGCTTTACATCAATGGTACTTGGAGTTGACCTACTTCTGGCACCGGTCAACAGTTATTGCAGCCCAGGACAATAGTACCATGTTCCACAATTCCTCTGTATTTCTTGGTTTTGCCTCATGGACAGCATTTCTTATGTCAACTCAGAAGTTTTTTGATGGGACGACGAAGACGAAGGCGCCACTTTTTGGAGGGCTGGAAGGAAAATATAGCAGGACATCCTCAAACGCATGATAGTTTTTTAACATCTTTTACACCATCATCATTGAGAATCGAAGAAGAAAACATGATACACAGCTTTTAAGTTGAAAGCCATTGATATGGCCATCCAGGAGTTGAATCAGGATGCTGCACGGAAGCTTGCTGTTAACGAATTGATGGTGAGACGTTGGAGACGGCAGCATGAAAAACTGATGCAGTGCCAAAAGACAACAAAGGCTTTCAGAGGTCATAAGAGCAGATGGCCCGAACTTGAAAATGTTCTTGCGGATTGGGTGAACACATAGAGAGCAGATGGCTGAGGTGTATCCACCGTGCAGATCCGACTAAAAGCAAAAAAAAAAATAAATCGAAAGTGAAATGTGTTGAAGGTTTTCAAGGTGGAGCGTTGTGGTGTTTTTGTTTCATTAGACGTTGACAGCTGGGAGAGGCTCCAGCAGTCCCGCGACCATTGTAAGGATAAGCAGCTAAGAAGATGGATGGACGGATGGATGGATGGATGGATGGATGGATGGATGGATGGATGGATGGATGGATGGATGGATGGATGGATGGATGGATGGATGGTTTGTCCATCAGGGCGCAAGTGACGGTCTGTCAGCAACTCCTTCCTGACTACTAGGAAAAAGTTGCAAACTTCCAGAAATTTGTTGCAACAAAAATAGGCGAGGGTTTCATTGGACCAGACATCATAAATATGCATGAAGTGCCTTTAACGTTCAGCCTATTTCTAACTCAAACTGTAAACAAGACAGAAGTGTCATCCATTATGGTAAAAAGAACTGGCCACGAGAGGATGCATTTCATGTGTTTTGAGCTGCACCCCTTCCCGACAAAAGCTTCTACCAAAGGTGATTTTGTCAGCGGGTGACTATGCTAAAAGAAAAACTCTTTTGTTAATTTTGACGAAATAGTGTGGATGCTGGAAAGCATAATGATTGAATGGCTGACAGAGTGATACAGTAGGCACCCCGGAGTATTTTTTCCCCAGTCATAAAAGGGTGTTCATACTTGTACGGTAAAATTATTTGTTGTTTATTATTACTTCATCCTCCATTTTTGTGAAGCTATTTTTCCCAATTGAGTTATATATAGGAGACCAGTTCAGGGTGTTGTTAGCTTTTCGCCCGAAGTAATCAGGGATAGGCTGTAGTACTCTCATAAACCTTGTGAGGATAAGCAGTTTGGAAAATTACTACATCTGCTCTAGAAATAGAGCCTGTAATTGATAAAGAAAAACTGAAATATTACACAGGCATAAGTATTCAGACCCTTTGCTTTGTATTTAGTAAAAGCACCCTTTTAAGCTAATATGGCCGTAAGTCTTTTGTTGAGTGATGCAACATGTTTTCCCACACCCTGATTTGGGATCATCTGTCGTTACTCCTTTCAAATCCTCTCCACTTCTGTCAGGTTGGATGGTGAACATTAATGGAAAGTCATTTTCAAGTCTCTCCAGAGATGCTGCATTGGGTTTAAGTCAGGACTCTGGCAGGGCCAATCAAGAACAGTCACACATTTGTTCTTTTAGCTTTGTGCTTAGGATCATTGTCTTGTTGGAATTTGAACCTTCAGCCCATTCTTAGGTCCTCAGCACTTTGGAGAAGGCTTTCATCCAGGATATCTGTTTACTTGGCCACATTCATCTTTCCTTTGATTGGAACCAGTCATCATGGATTGATGGATGGATGGATGGATGACAAGGTTTGTCCATCAGGGCGCAGACAACGGTCTGTCAGCAACTCCCTCCCGAGTACTAGGAAAAAGTTGCAAACTTCCAGAAATTCGTTGCAACAAAAATAGCAGAGGATTTTATCGGACCAGACAACATCATAAACATGCATGAAGTACCTTTAATGTTCGGCCTGTCTATGATTGGAACTGTAAACAAGACAGGCGTCATCCATTATGGTGAAAACAACTGGCCATGAGAGAACGCATTTCACATGTGTTTTGAGCTGCACTCCTTCCCGACAAAAGGTTCTACCAATGGTAAAATCAACGATTTTAGTTTTTTTTTTTTTCCTTCTCTTTTTTTCCCAATGGAGTTATATAGACAACCATTTCATGGTGTAGTTCGCCTCTCTCACGGAGTTCGCTAAGTTAGGCTCCAGCACTCTCGCAACCCTTGTGAAGGTTTGTTTAATTCCGAGTGAAACTTGAAGAGAGTTGGAATAAGAAGCTTAAATAAATATTGTTGCTCATTTTTGAAGAATTGTTCATTATCTGCCAAACTCATAAAACAGCTCACTCGTAAATCAAGGTGCCACTGTATTTGTGTGAGCCAGTAATTGACCTGATAAAGTGTTTTGAAAAAAAATTACTGCAGTCTGTAGCTGATCAATAAAAGTGTGTGGGGGGGGGGGACTGAATTCTTTAACAAGAAGTTAACCATCCTATCCCCATCCTTGCTGTTCTTCTCTCAAGCCATGCCTGGATTTCTCTCCCCTCTTTAACCCAAATGTGAACCTGTGTTGCACTGAATTTTCCAGCACCATCTCACGCTCAACCAGCCTGTCAAAGACTACTGAGGGCAGAGAGAGAGAGAAAGAGAAAGAGAGAGAGAGAGAGAGAGAGAAGAGAGAGAGAGAGAGAGAGAGAGGAGAGAGAGAGATAGAGAGAGAGAGAGAGAGAGAGAGAGATAGAGAGAGAGAGAGAGAGAGAGATAGAGAGAGAGAGAGAGAGAGAGAGGTAATGGCGAAAGGGGATGATGTGCTGATGAATCCCCTCACTGAGCAGATCTCACCAGGTAATCCTATAAAAAGCCAAGGTGAGATGCTCCTCTGGTTTTTGCTCATTATAGCATCTTTACCCTACAACCTTGCCGCTGCTGTGCTATTGGTTTATGCTGGTGGTGCTAAGGTAGTTTGCTGGGCTGGTCAGGTGGGCCCAGATGGAAAAAATGAGGCGATGGAGACCTTCTGGATGTGCACGCCAACCGCATCTGTTAGACTTTTTATACCTCGGCTTCAACTTCACTCCCTTCCCCTTTTTCCTCTCAATGTCCCTCCCTCCCTTCTCAGTTCCTTTTTTAATCTTTTATTCATAGCTTAGCAGGTGATGAAAAATTTATGCCCCGAGTCTAGCATTGAAATAAATGCAAAACGAAAACAGAAGCAGTTTATACTGACACACTGAATATCTCTATCTAGAACAAGGCGGCTCTTCACGAATCAGGGAGCCGGAATGCTCTCCTGTTAGCGCAACTGGTTAAATTATGCTTTTTGGCTTCCTGCAACGGAAGATTAGCATGTTTTGTTTCTCCTCCTGTCATTTTCGCAAATCGGGAGGAAAGTGGACAGTATTTTTTCACGGGGGTGACGGGGGGCGGGGCTGTGTTTGCAAACATCAATCCCCTCTCAAAAAATGCACCTAGCCTATAGCCATATCATTTGCTCACTGGCTATTCTACATGTAGGCAAACACCAAAGAGAAGACAAAAGGGTTTTAAACATATTACTCAACTTGATTTGCCCCCTTGATGTCTAACACGTGAAGTCAATTAATTGCTTATCACATATTTTTGGCATCTTGTCTTCCAATCTGGTTTATGCGCATCCTATTTCCGCGTTCGGCAAAATGAGTTGAAGCATTTTCTCCCGGCTCGGGACATCACTAGAGGGACCATGACAAAGCATTGGAAGGCATCTATAGAAATCTAAAACATCTTTTGTTGAACACGAGATGTCACCACAGAGTTACCCATCCATCCATTTTCTGAGCTGCTTATCCTCGCAGGCATCACAAGAGGGCTGGAGCCTATCCCAACTATCTTCGGGCAGGAGCCAGGTTACACCCTGAACTGGTTGCCAGCTAATCATAGGGCACAGACAAATAAACAACCTTTCGCACTCACAATCGCAATTGAGGTCAATTCAGAGTCTCCAATTAATGCATGTTTTTGGGATGTGTGAGGAAACTAGATTCCCTGGAGAAAACCCACACAGGCATGAGGAGAACATGTAAACTCCACACAGCCGGGTCCGGGATTGAACCCGGGACCTCAGAACTGTGAGGCTAACGCTCTTACCAATCGTTTCACTGTGCCACCCCACAGAGTTACCCAGGATTACTATATTTGAGGTTTAGGCTTCATTTGTCACTAGTCTTAAAAGATTAATTGTCGCGGTATCTCGGGAATGGTGGTGAGATATTAAGGCGGTGGTGCAAAGGGAAACAGCACTTCAAAGTGACGTTTATCTTTCCTCCAGGTTTGTTGAAGAGAAATGTGAGAGTCCCATTAAATACACAATTAGGGTAATCATTTTATTTGTAGTCATTGCATGTTGTGTTTGAATATCTGTCTGTCGAAATATGTTTACATGAAACCCGTCTGTGGTGCAAAACAAAAAGAAAAAAAATTGGGGCCCGCTGTAATGTGCTGAAAAAATATGTTTTCGATTCATAAACTTCTACTCAACTTTCATCACGATAGTCGACCACAAAAATCTTCAGTCGTTCAACCTGTAATAGACGTTTTAAATCCTCGATTCACAATACATTTTGTTTGAAAGACTTGAACGAGGTTTGACGCACATGTTGCCAATTAGTCCAAAGGTTGTACAGGTCTTTTTATTGTATTACTTTCACTGCATATGCAAAGACCTCAGTCTTTTTTTTCAATGTGTGTGCATACTGTCAGATTTCATGACCTATTATTGTAGGCTCCTGAGAGGATGGAGGCCAGCTTGCGCTGGGCCATGGATCTAACTACTGAACTGATATACTCTGACAGAGGGTGAGAGGAAGGGAGGTAGATGGAGAAGAGAAAGAGAGAGATGTTAGATGAGAGAATAGGGACTGAGAGGTGGGAAAGTGGGAAGTATGGCCCACAAGACACGAAAGGCAGTCAATAAAGGAAGAGATGAAGTTGGATCGAAACCTGGCAGTCTTTTGCGGGGATGCGTCGCGGTCATTGGGTCTGAGGGTAAACTTTCCGGATTATTAGGTATACATTGAAAACACATTGATTCCTTTCATGGGGGTTAACTTTAGAACCCTTTCTTAATGATTTGTTGGAGAGGATGGAGGTATATATCACTGATTCAGTCAATGATAGGGTGAGGGTTTAGGGTTGCTTTGTTGGAGTTATGTACTCATTGTGAGAAATGTTTTTAATATTTTGCTTAGTACAATCGCTAAATCATCCCAGTGTGACATACTGCTGACCCCTGCAAACTGAATCCACCTTGTGAAAATTCTGTCTACTCGGTGATTCTATAAGATTAGTTTATGTCTTACCAAATAAAGTGACAAGGAAGTACACGCTGCAGTGCACACATTGTTATTTTGGGTGATGATATCAAAGCAGCAAATAAATAAATAAAAATGGAACGCTCCCTACTGTTTGGTTTAAAATAGTGCGGCTCCAACAAGGCATCTTTCTTTGGGAATTATCATCACGGCACCTCTTGCTTTTGTGTGTCTGTGGCAATGTGTGTGAATGTGACTGCGTGTACGTGTGTGGGTGTCCCCAGACCATCGCTGGTGCTACTTTGTGCGCGTGTATGCATGTGTGTGTCACCCAGCAATTAAGTAAAGATCTCTAATTGGCCGCCTCGTATTATGGTCAGCAGCTGGAAGGAGAAGACACATTTGTCACTTACAGTTTCACACACTCATTATACACGTGTAGGTGTGCGTGTGTGTGTGTATGTGTGTTTGCTCACACTAACGCGCTCCCGAGCACGCGCTCGAAGCGCAGCTCCCGAACAAAAATTCAATTATTAATGGACTGATTGCTCAAGTGGAGCTTCTCTGGGAATCTGAACCTGCCACACTGAATAAAATAAAACCACTGCTTTACATTTTCATTATACCAAACCGTGTTTTAAATTGCAAATGCGCTTCAGAAACCCACTGTTACCCCGCCTCCTCCCTCCATCCTCATTCCTCCCTTCGCTCTATTCCCCCTTCTCCTTACTGTCTCACTACAGCAGCCCTTCACCTTGTCCCCATCCGTTCACACACATACACATGGGCACACATTCAAATTCTACTGTTGTGGCGTGTACAGTCACCATTAAGGAGTCTTATTAAAGAGAGAGGTTGTGTGTGTGTGTGCGTGTGTGTGTGTGTGTGTGTATGTGTGTGTGTGTGCGTGTGCGTGTGCGCGCGCATTGGTGAGAGTTGTGTGCACACGGAAGTGCTTCTGGGGTGCTCTGGAGCGCCTTCGCTTATTTGCAATCAGGTCAGACAGTCAGCACAGCCACATACACTACTGTCACCTCCCTACAGACCTCCACTTTCCCATCTCTCTCTCTTTCTCTCTCTCTCCTCGCTTTCTCTCCTTTCACCAGCATCAGTGAAATAGCATGTTTTGTCAAGCGCTAGATATCTCAATTATCTCCTTCCTCATTGTTTCAACAAGGCTCACTCTCCTCTCTCTCACTATTCTTTAGTTCCTCTGCAAGTTTAAAAATGAAGCCCTACAGGGATTCTCCCGCAAGAAAAGCTGAACCTGGCAGCACATGTTTACATTAGCCAAAGTGGACAATTAAAGTTCAGTCTATTTTTGTCTTACCACTATCAAGATAGACGTGTTAGTAATAGTAAGATTATCACAGAGGTATATCAAGCATTCAAACAAGCTAATGAGAATACAAGTAACTTGAGAAACCATAGTTTGGGTATCAAGAAAGAAAATGCTTCCACAGTATGTCATTAAACTTCAATACTCGAAAGCAAAACAACATTCTTCAATTTTGTATGCCACTAGGATTCGTAGGTGAGGGGTCACCACAGTGTGTCGTCTTAGATGAACGCACATATATGTGTCTGGCACAATTCTTACGCCGGATGCCCTTCCTGACGCAACCCTTCTCAGGGAGTGGAGGCCCCAGTGGGATATGAACCCATAACCCCTGGTTGACCAAACTAGTGCTCTAACCACTGAGCTACGGGGCCTCCTCACCAGTCAGTCAAAGTACCCCTAAATAAAAACAGCCATTCACACTCTTGGTCTATTAAGAGTCTTCAATGAACCAAACATGCATGTTTGTGGAATTTGGGAAGAGGCTGGAGTACCCAGAGATAACGCTTGCAGTCATGCGGAGGGTTTCCAAAGTGCCCACAAAATTGCTCTTACTGGTCCCTTTGCTTGTCACTTTCAATACTTGTTTATTCACTGGATATTGCAGTACACCAACATCGCACCAGACCCTGTGATGTGACTATTGCGCATAAGTACAATGCGATAACAATGCTCAAAAAACAAAATGTGCCAAGACCCCAATGAAAAGTTAGCAAAAATAAGTTATTTTGGAAAATACGAAGTTTTGGATTTTCATGAATCATCATTATTCCATTCATTCATTAAAACCTGAGCAATTTACTGACCTGGGCATGTCGCCCAGCAGCAATGAGTCCCCAAAATCCCAGATGAATTGTACAGAGGGAGTCCCGTGCTCACTCCGATTGAACCTTAATATCAATGTGTTGTGGATTTAATGCCTTTTGTTGTGGCGCTTGCAATTCTGATCTCTCTCAGCCACTACAATTTTCCTCATTAGAAACATCAAATGAAAAATACTGCTGCTTTTTTGGGGGTTGAGATGAACAAGTGGCATTTCAATTCATTCAAATTGAGAAAACCCGTTTGGTATGTAAGTCTGATTTCAGTGAGAATGGTTGCTCTGTCATGTTTTGTATGGTCCGGTAGTTTTCACTTTGCATCTCACAGAAAGAAATGACCAAGCTTATTGTTCTGTTTGAGGGCTGCATCTGTGCTAATTTTTTTATGCATACATTTGCCCTCTCTGCTTCTTTTTTATGTGTGTGTGTTCTGGCTGTTCATTTATGTGTGTATGTGTGAGTGAGTGAGTGAGTGAGTGAGTGAGTGAGTGAGTGAGTGAAAGAGAGAGAGAGAGAGAGAGAGAGAGAGAAGAATTTGGTGATGGAGGGGGCAGAAATGCTCATAGGAGTTGCGCTAAGGGCCACGGTATAACTGCTGTATCTTGGGGCACATTGTTTATGCATGGGGCCACTTATGCAGCAGACATCCACACTGGCAGTGTCACTGACGCTGCGTGTGCTTGTGTGTGTGTGCATGGGAGGCATTTTGAAGTGCTCGTGTGTGTGGCTTTTTTTTTTTTTGGGGGGGGGGTGCTTGCAACAGAGGCTTCCGTTGCCTTGTCAGCCCACAGGCGGGACAGCGATCTCATTGTGGTCTCCGTCTCTGAGGTGTCCCACCCCCACTAACACCCATGTTGCTCACCTTGACAATGCTTCTACTGCGAGCTATATGGGGACCTGTTAACGCAGAAATCGCCAACATTTTTCCATATGTATGCACTTGTACGTGTGCATGATTTTCACTTTGACTGTGTGTATGTGTGGCAGTTAGAAGTGGAAGGTCAAGTGCTGCCCTCCCTCCTTGTCACGTTTGTTTTTTTCCCCCAAGATGCACCCAGATGTCCTACTAATAATGGCCCCCGCAGTCCTTCCCGACTTTTCCTCCATTTGTCTATCCCTCTGCTATCTTCAGTTAATTAAGTTCTCCATCCAGTAAAACACTGTGACGAGGACCCTGCTGCCTTGTACACGAGAGTGCCTCCTTTATCGCTGCAAGGTAGTTTTATAACAGCCATTTTTTTTTCTTGTTATTGCACCTCCACCCTAAAACCTGGGTAATTAGTTGTTGATGGTGTATGTTGGTGATTTGTCTAATGATATAATGTACTCATGGATGGATCCAGAATAATATTTACAATATTTTCTCCTTTGTTTATCTCAGACGGTCAAGAGAAAGTCTCATGCTATATTGAGGAGGTATAGCTAACATTGTGGCTAGTGTGGCTTTGTATGTGGGACATAATTGGAGAACGTTTTTTCTGTCCCCTCCCATTCATTTTCTTGGAATCCATGCACACAATAGTATATACTTTACCTTTGCATGTTTTTTTTAAAGTATAGTTGCCCTTAGTGACTGTGACTGTAATGAAATTATTCTAAGCATTTTTTTTTCAATGGCAAATAGTTCTTGAGCACCTCCTAAAATTACCTTTTTTTTCCCCCTGTCCCTCCCTCTGGACCCAACATAAATTTGAAATATAACAGATAAAATACATTTTAAATTTAAAAACATGCAGTAGCATTATAATTATGCTTTGAAGCTGTGTCTCTAAATGTACGTGCAACCCTCTTACCAAAACATGTTTAGCCATCTAAAGCACAGGTGTCAGATTCAAGTGGGGTTGGGAGGGTCAGGCTACAATATTTTCCGTGTCCCACTAAAATAAATCTTGTATCTCTACTTTCATGTTTTCTTGCAAAAATCTGATAACATCTTGCTAAAACACTTTTTGGTTCTTTTGTGAAATAAACCATCGAACAAAGTATTTTCTTTCACTCGGGTTTTCAAAACAGGCTATCCATCAATTTGTCATGTACATGTGGCACTTATACATTTAATGGTTCCGCAGTTGTAATGGCCCTCTGAGGAAACCATAACTACAATGTGGCCTGTGACAAAAAATGACTTTGACACCCATGAAGTGAAAGAGGAAAAAAAAATGTTAAGCAACATGACTCAGCAGAAACGACATTGTCCATCTACTTGCACTCATAGGTAAACTAAACATAAGTTCCCTCCTCTATGTTTCACATTTCTGCAAGATTTTAACTCACTCAAATCAACTCAACACTGTTAGTCACATTATCAGAGGAATATCAATATTCAGGTTTTATTTTTATTTCTTATTCTTGTAAAGGTATGTTTGTTTTTGACCAGTTAGGGTAGCTAACAGACCTGGGATGAAGTCATGAGCAAAAACTGTACTTAAAAAAAATAACTATATCTGGCCAAAATGGTCTGCTTTTCAAAAAAAAATCTTGCCAAAGCTGTCATACCATGTAGGCATCAAATGTGTGCTTTTTCAACCTCTATTTATTGCTTCTAAATCCAAATCAAACCTATACATATCATCTCCAATTGAAGATGCCACACACAAGGCAGTCTGTCTGAGCTTCGACACACACTCAATGTCATCTGATGATCTCCCTGCCCTCTGGCCAATCCACCGCCTCTCTTTTCATCTTAATATGTATCCCAGACACCATCTTTGTATGCTCTGCATTGATGTCGTCGATGTATCACTAGGTGACGTCTCCCCTCCGCCAGAATCTGTCAGACGCTCCTTTGAAAGAAATATGTCATTGCCGTCTTGACAACAAGGTGGCACTCTGCACTAGGACAAAGCCCCCAAGGCCTTGCTCTAATACCCCAGAGGACACCTTTACCTAGTGGGGAAGATGAGGTAGCTAAGGAGGGAGACGGAAGGAGAGAGAGAGGACTCGCCTCTGCTCTTCTCTGATGTGTTGATTAGCATTTGTCGCCTTATGTATTGTCATGTGCTGAATAAATATGTATACATTAAACTGCACATATGTAGTGGGGTGGCGTTAAATATCACATACGGCACTTACTGACTGGAAAATGCTGCAGTTCTGATGTAGTGGTTCCTGCTGCTGTTTTCCATACAGAAGGTGCCAGTGCCCCAATGCCCATCATCGGGATGAGCGTTCAGAATACAGTTGTGCCAAACAAGTCACTGAGTAGCCACAAATTGTACTCCAGTAAGATTACTGTTACTTTACAAGAATAGGTTTCAAGCAAATGAGTCCTCCAAACAAGTACGTATTCAGTGAAAAAAAACACTACTCAAGTGGTTATTAACTTCTGATTTATTTACTTTTTAATCAAAGGCATGAGGGTCAACTCAACAAAAAATATTAAATTGGAATGTGCTAATTCATATGTTGCCAAGTCAAGTTTTTTTGTTTAACCCTTAATCACAAAAGAGTCTCAAAGGGTTTCACAGGCCCACAGTTGGCAGTGACCCAATCGGGCAAGGAAAAATTCAACAGTAAATTCACTAAAAATATCACTGTTTAAAGTGTCACTGGTAGCTCTTTTGGATTGGTGAAACAGTCATGTGACAGCCCCCCCAGGTGGAAGGAAGTCTCTCACAAACTAGAACCTATCATTGACACCAGCATAGATTTATAAAAATAAAAGTAGCAATTGGAATGGAGCTCACTGTAAAGGAGTAAAAGTATCACAATCTGGCAGGGCAATTTATCATAAAAATTAACCAAATGCTGTAACAGAGTAAATGTTTTTTTAGGTTGGTTCTGATATTTGGCAGAAACAAATTCCAATAACCAAAAAAACAACTGATTAAAATATATATAATGAACAACTTATTTTTCATTCCCAATAATGCTTACAAAAATAAAGCTATGAATTACAGTCAGAAAATGTGTTTGTTTTAACAACACTTTGTCCTTCGGTATGGTGGTATAGTGATTTTCAAGTGAAAAAAAAATTTAACTGCAGTATTTATCTTTATGCCATACATATATGTAGTATATAGGCAGCATAAGGAGTAAGGATCCTGGCCAGACAATATTCATCCATGATGCCCTTTAAAAACTAAAAATAAAATCTGCCGGATGATTAATTGGTCGGCCCCAAATTACTACCCACGTGTGTGTCCATAACGGGACAAGTTAAAGGTTGCATCAACAACAACACCTTTCCAGAAATGTTTTTGTAATTGATAGTGACAATAAGTTAAAAATGGCTTTGGCAATTGCACTAACATGCTAACAATATGTGTATTGCTTTTGCTGTAGTATACAGTGGTGTTCTTGGCATTCTGAGACTTGTGTATATCAAGGTTCTGAATTTTATGGCCTTGATCAATAATGTAATTCCATTGGAATTTTCTGACTTACATAACTTTTTCAAAGTCGCAAATAGACGTCCTCTGAAATGCTATTTACATACTGAGTTGAAAATTACACTTTATTGTAGACAAAGCTAAATTTTGAAGTGTGCAGCAATATGCTTTGTCTTAAAAAAAAGTGTTACAAGATGAGTTTGTATGTTGCGTTGCATCAGGGGTGTATAGATATACGTAGTTGTGTAGTTTTGCCCGTGAGTGTACTCTTCTGTATGTCCAGCAGGTCACTTTCCTTCTTGTGAGCTCCACTTACAGTCTTTCTTCTTTTCAAAGAAAAGAGATCACTGGCAAATACAGCCAAAGCCATTTGCACCAGACCTCACATTGCAGCATCGATGCCTTGCACATACACGCACACACGCACACACACAAAGCTGTAATATTGTTGTAATATAGAGAGCATCTGGGGTAAACCTTTCCCCTCAAAATACAAAATGAGATACGTGGTGCCCCCAACGTCAAGCGGTGACAAGCTGTGTAGATAGAATTAGTCTCAATACTTTCTCATCATAAAAGGCACTTATTCACGTTGTGCCGAGGTCACTCTCATAGCAACTGTCAAATTAGGCCACATTTTGAACTGATTGGCCACCTAGAACGTGCGGCGAGAGTCAATGATAAATGAAGTGGTTCAAATGAAGGCTGAGTTTTAATGGCCGATGTTGAGTCAGTCAATGTTTCCATCCGTATTCTTGCACACTCGCTATCATGACATGTTCACTCATATTGTATGTCTGCCAACACAGCTCGAGTATCTTCATGTACAATAGTACTGTACTTGCTCTAATATTTTTGTCATGCTCGTAACTCATAAAAGTGTTAAATTTACAGAGTTGTATGCAGTCCTTGTACTGCCTTTTGTTTGCCGTATGAATAAAAATGCCAATGTTCATTTTAAGACATCCACATGTATGAAGATTTTTTTAGTACCCTACCGTGAAAGAGGTACAACCCACAGGGGTACCTGGAATAGTATTGAAACAGAAAAGAGTGAGTTAAAAAAAAATATTGGAACTTCCATCTATTATCTGAGCCGCTTATCCTCACAAAGGTCACAGGAGTGCTGGTGTGTGTGTAACCCAGCTATCTTGGGGCAGGAGACAGGGTATACCCTCCTGCCATGTTTTTGGGAAGTGGGAGGAAACCGGAGTGCCCGCGCAGGCACGGGAAGTACATGCACACTCCACTCAGGGGGGGCGCGGGAATTGAACCCCTGTCTTCACAACTGTAAGCTCTATTTAAAGTCACCAGATTTGTCTCGTGACTTTTGGGAGAAAAAAGTTGCTTGTGGAGAGTGAATACTCACAAGACACAGTGGCAAAGGTGTTAAATTGGTAACTTGACCAGACTCCCTTTCCAGACTCGGGGCTTCAGCACATCCCGCAGTATAGGGACACACCGTGTGAGCAATGGCTAGACAGACTATAAACTGACTGATTTCAGTGAGGATTTGTGAGAATTATTCATTCGTTCATTACTGTATTATCTATTGGTTGTTAGACAAAAAAAATAAATAAAAATGAAGACATATTTATGAAACTGTGAAAAATACACATTATGTCTCCTTTAATTGTAGGGAACCAAAATGTTGATTGTATGAAGTCTTGCCAGGTGAGCAATTCCAAATGAAGAAATTGTATTACGTTAGTAGTCATAGTTGAATAGATGGGTAGGAAATGTAAGGGAACTTCAATGTATTGCTACTAATTTGACTAAACTGAGTCAACAACATATAACTAGCTGCACCTGCACATATCAAATGTTATCAATAGTTTTCCGTGTTCTACGGTTTTAGTTTTTTATGCTGTGGAACTGCCCTGCACCATACTATTAATATTTTGGTTACTTTAGTAACTTAGCTACATTGGAGGAGTAATGCAGCAGAAACAGCTCTCAGATCTCTTAATAGCAGTCAATTAAATTGAATTTAATCCTTAATCTAGTCTACCATCGTTTTTGTCAGACAACTGGCAAAATCCCAATTGAATGTTTTCGAGACTTTGCTTTTACTCACCTTAACTCCTGTGAATTTGATAGTCCAATCATGTCTCTCGTGTTTGCAACTTCACCTTCCCCTTCCCCTCTTTCTTCTCCGTTCCCTCTCCAGCCTTCCTTTCTTTGCCTCCACCCCCAATCCAGTACAAGTGGTAGGGGTGATTGCTTTAAAAGACTATACAGACACGTTGGCAGCCATTATCTATGGTCAGAGATGGCCAGGGCTTTTATCCTGACGACTATACTCCCTCCCTTCCTCCCTTCAACCCCATGCTGGTTTGTGTATGTTAGAGCTGCGTAATTTGGCTCAATGTATGGCCCACCGTGCCACAGTTAATGAGGGGCTGTTTGGGAGTTAAACACACATGAATAGTCATGTGGGAGCTCCAATGACACAGTACAAGAGAGAGATTTGGAGATCAGCACATGGGGAGCGGCTTGAGGAACCTTGCAATCAGAAAAAGTCTTGGGGGACACTTTGTCATAGCTGTGCTACAAGCAACTTATCAACATGACGTCGATATAGAGTACATTTCTTTATGTAAATCTTTTCGTACAGCTTACTATGAGTGCAGATTACTTTTTTCCCCCCGAAAGGATTGTCTAAATGTGCTTTGACATTAATTCAAAAAAATGAGGTCTGTGATCTGATGACGTTAATGAAGTTAACATGTATTTAAGAGACCAAAACTTATTTTTATAGTTTATGACCAAAGGTGAGTTTTGCTGCCCTCTCTTGTTGTGGAGTGTGAAATGGGTGGTGATAGTTTGCCCATCTTCTGAAGTACAACTTGATGAGGACCCAAAATTGTTGCACCCCAGGTGAAGCAACTCACAAGAGAATATAGCACAATACACAAGTCAGAACTGTGTACTGATTACACATTGTACCCAACCACGCTGATTAGACCAAAGTGCAAGGATGTTTAAACGTGCATGAAACCGAGCCTTCCGATAAAGACTATTACTACCCAGGACCAGCTATCGGGGAGAAGGAGCATAATCGTTGAATCTAAGCAGGGCAATTCATTTGCTCTGGTAAGTGCATTCTTGACTTACACTTGGAGGACATTCTAGCAGACTGTGAACCTAAAGTCAGAGAGTCCATTTGTGGAGGCAGACGTTGCCACGTCACAAAGCCTTCCATCTCTGGAAATTCCCCTTTATGGTTGATACCTTTAGGTCTTACGTTTTCTTTCAAACTTGTCTTTAGTGGTGCCTTATCTCACTTGTGGATTATGGAATCCGTTACTACTTGTGAATTTCCCTACTTCTTCAGCATCTTTTTCGTGAGGGTATTTGCTGGTGTGTTCATAAAACAAGTCCCAAGATCAGTGTCCTGTATCCCACCCCTTTTGTGATTATGGAGATGTTTTTTTTTCTGACATCCATCCATTTATCCATTTATACCAACTCATCCGGGTCACTGGGGCAGCAGCCTGATGAGGGCTGCCCAGATATTCGCAGGCCCTCTTTGAGATGTTCTCCCTTCAGTGTGTGTTAGAAATACCCAGAGATGCCCAAGCAACGTCAGCTGGCTTCTCTTGACGTGGAGTCCTTCCATGCACCAGAGCAATGAATGAAAGTACTGAATATGGTTTTCCACAATGATGCCTCTTATTTCTTGTGCCAGTGTGCTGAATTATCTGTCCCTTCTCATCTCCCTTTAACTTTTTCCTCTTCTTCCAGCAAATACGAGTATAAGGCACACAGGAGCTATGTTTCATTTGATATTTGTAGTCCCCATTTTGAATAAATGCATGGGAGAGGGATGCGTGGACCAATGTGCCCGCATGTAACGTGAACCATCGTGAACCTGGAAATGTTTTATGGAACTACGTCAGCATCTTCGGTTTGCAAAAGCACAATGCGTAAACTATGAACTGGCATTGAGGGTAAGCCTGGACACCATCCAGAAGATTTTAGCTGGTTTAATCTGCAATTTTGTTCATTTCACTTTTGCAGCTCACCATTGCAAGAAAGTGGATTGACATGTGAATTTAATACAAATACACTCCAATCTTTCCTGACTGTTAAAATTGGTACATGCTGCTGCTTCCATGCAGTTTGATTCCCAGCTGATGACCCGATACCCATCCATGGCCAGTCCCGAGCCCTTTTAAAAACTTGTGAATTTTGCTCAGGAAAGCTGTCTGGCTTAAAAACTGTGCCAAGCATATCATGTAAGACACTTGCTGTGGTGGCCTTGATTTCAAAAACCAAAAGTCACAGCAATGTATAAAAATAGGCTCGTTGTATAATCTGACTTCCTGGTTCTGCTTATTTTCTGTCCAGCCCCACAATGCTGTGAGCCCTCAATTTGCTGTTCAATGAGGCTGGTTGGGCTGCATGGTACATGCCATATTTTTCACTAGCTCAACCATGCTTGAGTCCTTTGCCAGGTAACAACTGGTGTGATCAGTAATAAGAATCCTAGCAAGTCTGAGTCACTTGGTCACCTATGAATTTTTATAATAAATCTCAATATTTATGTTGTCAGTGGGATTTATAACGCAGGGATGAGAAGAGAAATTGGAATTAATAATTAAGCACATCTTACCGCTTTCTTGGTATGTAGCCTACCAAAGTGGTTGGCTCCCCGCCATTTCCTAAAATATAGAATAGAAAAAACACTTTTCCTGCCAGCCATTAAACACCACCCCCCAAACTTCCCTCACTCCCATCCTTATTTGTGTGTCATGCATATGTCTTTCTGATTCCTGTTTGCGCTGCAACAGGAGCCTGCCCCGTGGCTCGTATGTCGCCACTCCATCACAAAACCAAATATTGTGCGTGTGCTCTCGGCCTGGCAAAATGGTTTATAAGGCGGTAAACACTTGTGTGGACCTGCCAAGATAATGAATAGGCGAAGCAACTCATGCATACTAATGTTATGTTGTAAGCATTTTTGTTGACAAGTGCTAATACTTCTTTCATACTATCATCAAAAGCAGCTAATACAACAGCCATTACTCCACAGCAACCCAAGCAAGACATGATGGATTGTGACCTTAATATAGGTTAGGCGAGTTTTGAAAGTTAAACAACCTGCAATAAATCATGGAATTATTACAATGTGCTCTAATTGGTTATGGACTGTTTATTTCCTAAAGAGGTAGGGAAAAAATGGGTTTCTATACTTTTTAATTTGCAAAGTGCATTTTCATTACAAATGTCAGCTTGTTAGCCTCTTTTGTCATGGAAAATGCTCAACACTGGCAATCTTTAATTGGACAAAACGCATTGCCAGCCTAAATCTTCGATTTCTCTCACTGTGTACCCCCGGCACTCCCCCAATCTCCACCCTTCGCCCCTCAGGTGGTAAGTGGCTCTAACATCTATCAGGCCCAAAAAGCGGCGAGACACGTCAAACATTTTATCCCACTCCATGCCAGTCCTTGTACCCTGATGAAAGTGCAACCAAATAAGCTCAAAATAAACATGTCAGGCTATTGCGCGCACAATGCCAGAAGCCCATTAAAAATAGTAAATATGAGGGACATGTTCAGCAATTATGCCGGCCCCCCTGTTGAGTTTGGATTTTAGCTCATCTCTATCGCTTCCTCCATCATTTATATTGAGAACCACTACAGCTTTTTTTTTTTTTGCTTTTAAAGACCATAAAAGTTGATATGGTACTATTATATATTTAAAGTACCTTATTTTACATAAACTACAGACCATCATATCTGGTGACAATACTTAATGATCATAATAATGATGACGCTGGAAACTTTTTTTTTCGATGTGCCAATATTGAAGTGTCAAACAAGGATTTTTGCAACATTTACCAGACCTTTTTTTGTATGTTTACTGTATGCTATATTTTACCATTTTACTGCCATTGAAGGTCTCGAGGACCTAGCTATACCTGATTACATAATTGCATTGCTGGTATTTGCAGTGATTGAGGATGGAGAAACTTTGGATCCAGTAGCAAAGACATGATACAATGACAACATGACGGTCATAAACTACACCGATCGATATAGAGGGAAATAGTCCACTGACGTTGAGAAATGGGCTCATGAGAATAAAGAATGCCTGCATTTGGTTAGTTTTTTAAATGTTTTGTATGTAGTGATAGTTTTGTTGACACATGTATGCTAACAGCTATATATTCATAGCATTTGGTCTAATATTGACTGAGAAATAAATTTGTCGTCGACGACAAATTAAATTTTATTGAACAAAAGTTGCATTTTTATACATGTGAGTATGATCAGACTTTACCAATGCAACCACACAACATTGATGAAGAATAATACAAATTTTCGTCACAGGTTAAAGGTTATATCAGAAGCGTGAAATATCGCTAAGCGACAGAGAGAACATTAATTCAAAGAAATACTAAAAATGACTTCTCATTTTATTTGCACACGTGATAATTGTATGTTTTAACAATTCCCAAATGTGTACCACAAGAATAAGTAAATGAAAAAGGAGATTTGCTGGCAAACACTCATGCTAGCAGGACAGTCATCTCAGAAGTAACAGTTTAACTTTGTACATCTTTGGAGATGAGATTTGGTACCCAATTTATTATTTACAAACAAGGGGGGAAGTTTACCTAAAATAAAATGTTACAACGCGTACTAAAGAGTATTTAACTTTTTGAAAGCTACACACCCCATCCTTTACTTGACATATTTTTTTTCACCTGTATTCCTAATTGGTGTCAGCAAACAGTAAAATGAGACTTTGTCCCCAGCGTTTCTATTGTTGCGGCCACAGACCGTAAAGTAATTCACCATTATTTGACGCTTGCTAACATTCAGAATTCTCTATTCCTACACTCACAAAGCAATGGAACGTAACACGTTAGCATGGCAGCCGCAGGCATGACCAGAAGTGTAGTATGTCAGGGGAAAACTATCTTACCTCAACACTGAGTTTGTTTTTATCTATGACTGGATTATGTAGAATAATGCTCTTAGATTTTTATCTTATTAAAGTGGCGTATGCAACGGCCAAGGATCTACTCCACGGTGCACCTTGCCTCTCACCCAAAGTCAGCTGAGATAGACCATGATGGAGGCAATCGCTATAGAAAATAGATGGATGGATTGATGTTTAACAGCATAAAAATCAATATTGTTCCTAAATTTTTGGGCGGATTATAAACTTCTTAATGCCCATTGGTTGGTAAAATGGCCTTTGAAAAATGGTAGTTGTGGTTAAAGTGAACTTTTGACTTGTTTAACATAGTCATTTACAGCAGAGTAGTGAAAATCACTGTACAAAAGAAGATGAATATTGACTGAATATTAGATATTTTTAACTGTTGTTGTCCGGACGCGCTCAGAACTGGACTGTGACCTGCTAGTTCAGAAGCACTGCTTCTCATTATGATGCCCTTGTTAAAACAAATTATTATGTCGTGAATGACTGGTGTGGATACAGTATTGTATTGGAAATAGACATGTGGGTTGAAATGATGCAAATCTTGAAAAGAGACACCAGAGTGGCAGAAGACTCCCTTGTGGCAACATCACAAGACATTGCCAGCTGCCTCTGACAGGGTGCCATCCAGACAAGTCACAGTGCTGTCCTGTGTTCCCAAGACCAGTCAACACACTCACAGGCACACATGCACAATGTATCCCCTCGAGGCCATCACTCACCAGTCACTCTTGGATGCTTCCTAGACCAATCAGGCACCGTCTCCTGAGACACGATGTCACACATTTAAGGATGCATGACAAAGTGCTCCTTAATTTCCCAGTGGCCACTGTCTGCAGCCTGCTCTTTGCCTGAAAACATGCATGTATGTACACACATGTGTGGCCAGGCGCAAGGGGGGTACAATAAAAAAGAGTGTCCATATGTGAAGAGATATGTCAAAAGAGAACTTGTCAGGTGAGGTTTGATTAGCTGCAAATGTCCTGAGACCGTTTACAGCTGTTGAAGGTAATTAGGGGAAACCAAAATAGTTTTCTGAGAAATATGTCGATTTGAAACTATGGCACAAACTCTCTACACTCAGCTGCATGTGCCATTGTCTTGGACATGTGAGGGCATAACCACCCTGCCACTTTCAGGCACTATTCTGTGCACCAACAGTAATAATGCAGAGAAGCTTTTTCTAATCTCAACATTTTCTGACGAGAAAAATACTCTTTGTACCTTAGTTACATCAAGCAAGGCTAAATGTATTGCCTTTCAGCTACTGTCACACTACAGTTAAAATGGAGAGAAATTATAAATGGCAGTACTTTGCACAAGTTGCACAGTTACTCAAGTTTCCTGCACACGGTCCACCTAACAGTGATTTTTGTTCAGGGGAACGGCAGTTTGGAGTCATTACTCAAGCTATTGTGGTTGCTCGCTCACATGAAACAAGGTGGAGTGCATGGAAAGGTATAGCCCCGGAGCTCTATTGTAAACATAGCTTTTATGCTGGATGAAAGCAGGACTCCAATTTGCGGGAGCTTTCAGGGCCTTGTGTATGGGGTGCATCGAAGAAAGACATACAGGAGTGTTACGAAGCCATTTGTACCCCACCACCAAATTACACCTTCGTCCATAAACGTGGCAAACACATTTCAATGAAGGCTGTGTTTGAAATCGGCTGATCACACCTAAAAATAACTTTTATGCCCCAGTGATGCTTTATAATCACAATTATCTGTATTAAGCCAATGCATACAATTAATTACAGATACAGTATTTCGTGTATTCCACATAGTTCTAAATATTGTACTTCAAAGCAAAGCAAACTAAACAGAATGGTGAAAGGTAAGTGTACAATGACTGGATATAGGATGAATAACTATTTTAAGATGTTTTTTTAACCGCAAAGAAAAGTTGACAACAGTTAAATTGTCAAGAGTGGAAAATTTTGCAATTAAAACAACATTATTAACAGTACACGCAATGTAAAATGGTAATAAACACAGTAACACAAAGGTGATTTGTGTACCGTGCATTTCACTTTTCAACATTTTGAAATGTCACAAAAATACACAAATGTATAACCATCGAACCAGTGGCAAAACAGCAATAAAACTTTTTACTTTCATTACCAGTGATGCCATAAATAGTCATGGTAATGCTGAACACATTTGTTATCTGACTTGTTTTAAGGATTTTTCACTTCTAATCAAAATCAGAAAAAGTGCAATTGTCGGCTGTTTCTAAAATATTAATCTGAGCATATTTGCTCCAGTGCGACATGTATAAAGATCTGCTTGGAAAAATGGTCCAGGCTGACAATCGTAGTGTTTAACCTGGTCAATATTCACGATTGTGTGATGGTGTGAGTTGGCCGAGTGTGACAGAATTAAAAGGCAATGTGTGAGGTTCTTCTGACACAAATGAAAGAGCAACTTTATCCTGAGTGTTTGGATAATGTGTCATTCACCATAATAAAAATGATGATGAGATTTTGGTACCGTATGTACGTAGTTACTAGATATGCTAACAGTCAGCCAAGCTTCTTCTCATTTTTGTTTTTGTTATCCTAAATCAATAAGTGCATACCTAGTTTAACATTCTGTTTGTATTCTTCTGGTCATAACAAAGTCAGAAAAAGCCAAAATACCAAGACAGGCTGTTCTTACACAAAATTCTGTATCATACAATATCAGACACACTTCAGAAGGTCTGCTCCCTAATGTTTATAATTTTTAAATATAAAATACACAGGTGAAAAAAGTATGCTAAGAGGGTAGTGGTTGTATAACGCATTGTTGACAATTGCATTGGAGGAGCACTGAAAGCACTGTAGCCCACAATACACTTAACGTGACAATAAAAACGAGATAATGTTCACAAAGCAACGTGCAATCATGAATAATGCACCTCTCTTTACAACTCTTTGAATTTGTGTTGGGTGTTGCAGAGAAATGCAACATGTCAGGAAAGAGACGTCTCTCTTCCCAGTGAACTAAACTGTTGGTTTGAATTTTGACAAAGCCCTCATTTGGCAAATACTAAATAGTACTGTCTCTTCAACTTATGTGAGCTTAGTTGGCAAACATTCAATTTAACTTACTCTATAATCGGAGCTACCTATTCATTTGTGGGTTATTGTGGCAATGGAGTAATCCTTATTGATAGAAAAGACTCCTTTTTGTAGACTTTGATGGATTAGTTTTCTCCCCAAATTCCATAGGTGACACCCTGAAGTGGAAATCCAGGTATGGAGGTGTTTGGTTTTTTTTCCATGGGATGCGGAAAATTGAAGTGGGCGGGTAATAAAAATGATGAAATACAGAAAGTGAAGGGTTTCGGCTTTGCTGTTTACGGCATGTTTTACTGATATTTATGAAATTTAAGTCTTAAATGTACTGCATTACTAATGAATATTACATGAACCTAAATCCAAAGTCTTTGTGTTTTTTAAAGTAAATGCCAGGCACCACATTGGCAACAATGTAGTGTGATTACACTGTTGAACTTTGTCCCTCTGAAGTAGTTGTGGTGAGCTTCTAAATAATATTTCAATTTTTATTCATGTTCCTTTTACGTAACTGTCACTTCTACCCTAATAGCCTGTAGATACTGGCACACTCCATCATGTACAATGAGATACCGCTGCCACTGTCACATGATTGATCCCCAATTTTCCTAATTAGACCAAAGGGTGAAAAGTTGAAATGGTTCACAACTATGTCTTCCCACAATGGAATTCATCACCTCTTACCGATCCTAGTTACTTGTCTTTCTCTTCCCTCATTTCCTTCGTTGTGTTTGGCTTGACCTTGCTACTTCATCCCCTCAACGCTGGCTCCACATCCATGGGTGGTGGGAATGTGGCGTCAACTCTAGCTCAGGTATGCGACAGACAAAGGTCAGGTTGTGTGTGAGTGACGCTTGTGTGACGACGTCTGTTCATCTCCAGACACCCATGGATAAAATACTGGTGGTTCGAAAGTGAAATTACCTGCAGTCTCCTCCAACTTGAGACAGGCCTGTCATCAAGTTTCCTGAAACACTGGGTTAGGAAAAACAATTGACCAAAATCGGAAAAGGGAAGAAAATAGGGGTAGTTGAACTCTGTGAGTGGGTTCATTTCTTTGTGCCGCACCTCATGTATTTGACAACTCTTCGCTCTTAAGCCACTTTTCCACCAAGTTGTACGACTGCATTGAGATCACTCCAGTACAATTCACTCCAATATGACTTTTGCTTCAACTATCCATCAGGAGGGTTTTATTTTTCCTGAGAATGGTTGAATGAGAGGCATTAACTTCTCATTCACCCAACGACATTTTCACGTCATGAAATTCAGTCCACAGACTTGCATTAGTTTACGGACAGAATTGCCCAATCAAATATGGCGGACACATTAAAGTAGCGCAGAATCGAGTCGAACAAATTTAGGCGGAATCTATGAGTATATGACAATGTAGCACATACACAATCGCATTGTTTTTAATGGTCACTAACCAGTCTCTTTATTTTCTATCACTTTGTTGCCCTCCCAATTCAATACATAACTGACATCAAGTGTTGCAAATATTATTCCTAAAACTGCTTACCTCTGTGTGGGTTTCATATGAAAGCCTTTTTTACAATTTTATCAAAAACATAATCCTTGAATTCAAATTGAATCGTTTTCAGATCTAGGTCTAGATCCTGACCTTACTGTACATTCGTGCAGGCAACGGTATTTCAGTCACCACTCAGTGATGCTGTAAATGTGAGTGTATGGTATATGCCCTGTGATTGACAGGGGACGAGCCAAGGCTTAATCGCCTTTTTGACCAACGTCAGTCTTGATAGGATCCAACTCCCTGCGACCCTGAAAAGGTCAACTCTGTCATATATGAATGGATCTCCTTCCTTGATCCTGGATCTGTTGGCCTCTGCACGCCGCCTCATGGCATAAAACACAAAAGCTGATCATTCTTAAAAGTTCCAATTTTAAAATTTAAAGAAATTGGCTTGTCCAGTCGTGGAGTCAAAGTCAAGTTATAGTTAATTTATGGCCCCGTCATAACATGACGTTCTGGTCAGCGTTCTATAGCGTTTGAGGAAATGTTGGTAGTTGCCTAGGGTCGCCGGGATAGCACCAGAAGAGCATTGTTTGAACGCTAGTGAACGTCAATGATCGCTGGGAATCGGCGGAGAACAGCGGTCCGGAAAAATGTTTTGAACATGCATAAAAGTTCTCACCGAGACCAGCGTTCATCGACGTTTAATTTTATACGCTGCAGAATGTTCAAGAACGTTCGTGGAACGTTTTACTAACGTTCTCCGAGTGTTGCACGCGTTTGGCTATCGTTAGTGAGTCGTTACTCCAGCGTTACTTGGTTGTTACTTAATCATTTGCTTTGCAGTGAACGACTCACTGGCGACCTGTCAACGACCACTGAACAATCCCGTAGCGCACACAGCATGTAACTAAAGTCAAACGAACGTCCTTTGGCGTCCATTGAGTGTCATCCGAGCGTTTCCCGAACGTCTATGCATTTGGGTATATAAACTGATGCTTTGCATTCTTACTTGCAGCACTAGTTGGTGAAGTCCGCACCCCACCTTTTTTTCGTCTAGGCGGCATGACGCTGACGGTTCAAACTAACGAGAACAACTGAAGTGAGTATGAAATTTCCAACGTTTTCGTTCCCGTTCCAATGTAAAAATTACACGCCAGCAAAACACTATTCTGTCGTTATTCACCCGTTTAGTCACACGCTCAACACGCTCGTCTAACGTTGACAAATCGCTCGTCGTGCGCCAGTGACACGTTAGCACACACTAGTGGTTTTTAGGGGTATCTTATTTGGTCGCTGTTACATGCTTCTCATGCGTTAGACACACGTTAGTCATGCGTTAAACACACGTTAATCACACGCCAGATGTGTCATCCTCATTTGAGAACGCTGAAAAATAGAACGATTGAAATGTTCAGAGAACGTTGACCAGAACGTCATGGTGTGACGTGTGAATTTCTGATGAGCAAGTCACAAATCGTAATACTGGGGTCTGACAGAGTTAAGTTTTGTGACTTGACTCCCCCACATTTGGCGACACCCTGCTCACAGGTCTAAAATTGATATCCTAAAGAATACCTTTGTTTGTTTTTGTTTTTTTTTTGACTTTTGACAATGGGTCTGTGTTTGACTGGCCACCAGTCCACAGTAGACTATTCTATGCTGGAGCGATAGGCTCCAATTTCTCCATGACCCTGAACAGGCTACACACTCGAAAATATATGAGTTGATGACATACTGTATTCTTTTGTGGGAGCAGGGCTTTTTTAGTGCCACTAGAAATAAGTAATTACAAAGTAGTGTTGGAAAATATGTGCAGTCTGACTTGCTTTACTTACTTTACGCTTTCATAGCAGAGACAGAGCTGCCGATTGAAATGCATTCTTACAAGCTTTACATCTGGCAAAAATACTTACACTGAGGATTTATACATCTTAATAGACATCTCTTGCAGTGCAGTGGATGAAATGTCAGAATTGATGGCGTGCACACTTTTATTACCTGGTGTGGTGTGTGTAATTAGGTTAAATAGATGGGGTTGGACACGCATGGTAAAGGCTACATTTCTCACCCTGGCTGG
Organism: Syngnathoides biaculeatus; assembly: GCF_019802595.1. NCBI lineage: Eukaryota > Metazoa > Chordata > Actinopteri > Syngnathiformes > Syngnathidae > Syngnathoides > Syngnathoides biaculeatus. Next base: position 29,237,876 of record NC_084643.1, on the reverse strand, counting down.
ATTTATTGGCCACGCTCCACTCTTCGGGGTCTGCTCTAATGCACTCATTTGCATGGCGACACATGTAGCTGATGTGTGTGTTACCGTTACGTCAACCACTGAGCACAATGACTGGGGCCAGCTTATGAATAGCGCAGTTCAATGGCTGGCGACGGCCCGGCCCGCCAACTGCCTATTAGCTATGATATGAAAGCTGCCTGGCAAGTGTTGGATTGATACTTGACATGTTGAACAAAGCTCATTGTCATTGTAATTGCCATACGTTTAGTATTAATTTCACGGCCGTCCATACTGCCAACGTGATAGGGCTGCCTGTTACTTACATCTTCAGTAACAGCTGTCTATTCAACCGGTTTATCCAGCCACCTCGTCACGTGTTCAAGCTTCTCAGAAATAACGACTTCATAATGACTGTAATCGTTTTAAATTTAATTATTATGCATTGCCATTGGTACAATTAAAGTGCATTTTCCGATGAACCATAACACTTTTTTTATCCTCCAGATGTCCCAATCATGCGTAAATCACAGCCCAGCTAGCTGAGGACGATGTATTTTGACCTGCAGTATTCATTGAGAGCCTTACCAAGGAATCACTTTATACCCGCTACTCTGTCATTTTTCAGGAGGGGCTGTCCCATCTGTCTAAAGATAAACTAATAATGTAGTATATGTGAAGTTTTGATAATGAATGTCAACCAGCCACTAGTAATTGCTGCCCAAGAGCTATTACAGCCAGCAGTGGTTGATGGTACTGTTCAGAGTTTTCGGACAAATTATGGCTTGAACACCATGAATACATGAAATCAAAGTCTCTGTGTGCCAGTGAATGAATAATTTTGGGCTTAACTACATATTGCATTTTTTTGCAGTATGTTGCTATTTCAATTTATGGTCAGGTAGGAATTTAAATAATAAGGATGAAACCATTGAATATACAATTTGAACTTTTACATTTTACCAAGTGGAAGCATGGTGAACTAGTGGTTAGCATGTCTGGCTCGGAGTTCAGGTTCAGGGAACCTCACCACAGCTCCGACTTACAATACCTGCGTAGAGTTTGCATGTTCGCATGCATTTGTGTGTGTTTCGTCTTGATATTGTGCTAAAAGGGGTTTCTTACTGTGTCTTATGATTGGCTGGCAACCAGTCTTGAGTGTATCTCACCTTTCACTGTAGGTCAGCTGGGATAGGCTCCCAGCTCACTAGCGACATCTTTATTCACAGTGGGCTCCTCGATATGTCCTGTTTGGACAATCCTGAGTAGAATTTCGTCAAAGTTCCCATTGTTTATCCTTGCCACTTCTCAAACTACTGCATCCTCTGTGTTGTACATTTTTTTTATGTTTCATTCCAACAATGTTCTTCTAATTTTTCTCTTACCTTTCTTTTCAACATACTACCACATGTTCACTTTCTCTCCGTTAAACACCCCCACCTACCTCCTTCCTCTCCTCCGGATTGGGAGACACCATAGAGGGGGTCTGCTGAAGACCGGGTCCATTGACAGGCTAGAGTGGCAGTAACTTATTGTCCATTGATGGAGTGTGACAAATCTTGTGGGAAAGCAGGGATGCGTGGCAGCGAGATCCGAGCTGTTGAGTGTGTGAGTGCGCCTGTATCTCAGAGTAGGAACGTGTGAGTATGCCCGCATGTGGTTGTGCCTCTTTTTGTCTATGTACGAATATGTGTTGGTGCGTAACATCTTAGTATGGGGCAGGCGGACATAGTCAGGACCCTTCACAGCTCATTTAGCCCCAATGGGGCCACCTGGGTGGTGAGGGAGCTCAGCGGGACGGCCCTGGCTCTGCAGGAGCCCCCGCTGACAGCCTCCTAATATAGGGGCTCCATCTACCTATTAATCAACACGGCCACGTTGACAAATCACCACAACTATGACCTAATGAGAGTGGAGAGAGAGGAGTGAAGGAAAGGAACGAGGCAGGGACATAATGGAGGAGGTGTTGATGGAAGTGGAGGGTCTGTTAGTATGGAGGGTACAAATGGACAGAGAGGGGACTGGATTAATGAAAAGGAAATGAAAGAAACAGGACCGTGTTATTGCGACTAGTGGTACGGGTCAGGAGGGGAAGATAAAGGAGAATGCTAACCTGATTTTCACCACTGGCTGATCTTGACCACTCCAGTCCTACTAAAACGATTACATTCTGAAAGCGCCAATCGCCTAAATGCAAGAGTGACTTAGAGCTGATCAGATACCTGCTATTAATAAACTACAATAGCTCAGAGTAGAGACAAGATCTTCATCAAGGCCTCACAATTCTAATTAGGATTACCTTTATAGTCCACATTTAATGTGGGATGGTATCAGATTCTGATAGTAGGATAATCCGTAGCAAAAAATATTGTGGTTTCACTGTATCATGGCATCACAATTACAGCTCTAAAATGTATTATCTGAACATTTTTAGGTAAGTGTTTTTTTTATTTATTACTTTATTAAGGTTTGTAGGGAGCACTTCGGTTTCCTCCCACATCCCAAAAACATGCGACATTAATTGGACACTCTAAATTCCCCGTAAGTGTGATTGTGAGTGCGACTGTTTGTCTCTATGTGCCCTGCGATTGGCTGGCAACCAGCTCAGGGCGTACCCTACCTCCTGCCCGTTGAGAGCTGGAATAGGCTCCAACACTCCCGCGATCCTTGTGAGGATAAGCGGCAAAGAAAATGGATGGATGGATTGATGGATAGCTCAGTCGGTACATACAGTTAGTAAATGGAAAAGTGAAAAAGTAAAAGTATGGGACTGTACCTATATCTCGGAAATTTTGTAAGCTTTTTCTTTGCATTTCTCTGCTTTTTGAAATCACATCAAAGTTGCAAGGAGCTGAGGCAAGCCATGCTAGTTAGTTTGTTAGCTGCCACAGTACCGAGTTGTGTAGAAGTTGTCCTGGTTTAAGTACATGTAAACTGTTAGCAAATTCTCCTTCACATCAAACCGTGTTACAAAAATGCTGAATATAAAGCAGATGACACACAGTTCAATCTCTACATCCAAAGTTTCCTATGACCATAGATGGATATTTTTCTCCAAAATGTTGGTCACATTCTAACTTGTCCCTATTTGAATTTAGAAGCTGCATTGTATATGTTTTTGGAAAATTCTACTTTAGCAGCCATGCTAACGCAAAGATTTGTCAGCAGTAATTAGCCGGCAAGTGTGTTCTGCAGTACATCCCGCACTATTTGAAGATGATTTGGAGCAAATGAGGTGTTAGAGGACGATGAGTTTAAAAGCAAGCAACATTGATGTATGTCTCCTTCCCTGGTTCCCACCCTGAGGTGAGCCAGCATCTAATCTCTCCGCTACCCGTCTCAGGTCCAAATCACATTAGCTGGGATCAGAGGTGAAACTGGAGCTTTTCAACAGCAGCCTGTTCTCGCTAATGAACCCCCATGGCCATCCACTACATATTACAGCCACACTGAGTGACGGGGAGAAAGTTTTGCAATAATCATTATGTAACTGCAACGCCTGGGCTTCCTTTGCCCTGACATTTCAAACACTCGATTGCAATATCTTGATGTTTCTCTATAGGGAATATGTTTTGAATTGCTGTACTGTGTATGATTGATGGGTTTTCAGGGCCAAGCAATCTGCTTTCGAGTAATTATGAGCTATACAATGTGATATTACAGTCACACGCCCCACTTTATTACGAACATGAAGCGCCCTGTAATTTATCAAGCAATCTTCCTGCAAAAACAAATCCCATTTAAACAAGTTGTTGTGGTCAAGAGGAGCTTGTGAAGTCCAATCATGACAAAAATAGGATTTAGCTGACTTTATTAATATCATGATTGATGTTGCCAGACTTTCTGGGATTTTCAAGCTCAATAGTGTCTTGGGGGCTTACCAGTAAAGTTTTATATATATAATTATTATCAGTATTATTATTCATTTCTCCCAGCGAAAAACATCTTTGTAAAGTCAGGTCAGGTCACTCACTCAAGAAAACACATCCAACACCTCAACACCAGCCAACAAATACATGCAAACTTCACTCACTACTTCCTCTTGAATTCATCAAGTCTTTATTGAGTGCAAAGAATGATTTTTCTGTGGTCCATTTAATATGCAGCCAGCCACTGAACACTAGAGTGAATATTCAAAAGCAGCGTCTTCCTATTGACACATATCTGTCTGTGAGATCTATGTGATATCCTAAGCTGCGGCCTGTCTGGTCCATCGACTGGCGCAGGATGGAAAGCCCAGAGGGAAGATGCACAACTGCATGTTCCTCCCATCCATTATCATTTTAGGGTCTCAACTGTGTCTGAGTCCTCATAGCTTTATTACTATGCATGCATCTTCCTAATTTACGTTTAACCACCCCGCTTCACATTTAACTACCCAAAATGCGGACAATGAAGTGCATTTCCCATCGATACTTTGTTATACACATTCAGCGGCCAATTCATTAGGTACACCTGACCCTCACAATTTATTGAGACACAATAGTTAGTATCGCCATTAAGTGCCTGCCACAGGTAAAGTTATATTACCTTTGTAATGAAATAAACACGATAAAAATGCAGCAGATTCCATATTACCACTGTCTGGCTGAGGCTAAAACTTTTTTTTTTTTTTTTTTTTTTTTGCCACAGGTACCCAGAGAGTGACACAGTGGCGCATAACAGGGGCCTTAACAATTCAGTCGTGTCGTTCCCATCCTGACAGTGTTTTCACCTTTACATTCAGCACTCTCAATGAAAAATGATCCAATCATCCCTCCGCTGCGACATTTGATGTATTCATTTGTGTAACTCAATTAGTGATTTATGTTTTCTCACTGATTTTATGTGGAGTGCATGTTTTTTCAAGGACCCACCGTAATTTGTTTGGATTTTGAATACTGGAAAATACAATTCTTTTGGGTGTCAGAGTGGTGCAGCTCTCGAGTGTTGGTTTCAGAGTTCTGACCGGGGTTCAAATCCTGGCCCGCCCTTGTGGAGTTTGCATGTTCTCCATGTGCCTGCATGGGTTTTCTCTTAGCACTCTGGTTTCCTCCCACATCCCCAAACACATGCATATATTGGAGACTCTCAATTGCCCCTCGGTATGATTATGAGTGCGACTGTTGTCTGTCTCCATTGGCTGGGAACCATTTCAGGGTGTACCCTACCTCCTGCTCGATGACAGCTGGGACTGGCTCCAGTACTCCCACAACCCTTGTGAAGATAAGCGGCTCGGAAAATGGATGGATGGAGGTCCCCAGAGCCCAAACAGTGCCCCAGCTTTAAATAACAATGTTTATTTTTATGGTTGTTTTTTTTTTACATTGCATCATAAATTAATCAAAATACAAGCAACTATGATACAATCGCAGTATCAGTGAAAAACAGCATCAGTATGTCTGAGATGGCAAAAATTCTGCTTTTGTATTGTATCCCATTATATTGCATAGGTGAACCTGGAGTTCTGTCAGTCATTTTATATTTTGTACGTGCATATGCTTCTGATAAATTCACACACATTTCTCAAAATTGCAACAGTTTGCCCACAAAACTAGCTCATTACTTGCTCCTGGTTGATAGAAATGGTAATGAGTCTGAATCAACAGATTATATGAAATTACCGCCGATCTGTCGTCTGATACAGTGTAATGGCAGACAATTACGTTATCAGCCCTCTTGGGAGCTGCAGCTGTGTGCTGCATGATGCTGTCTGAATTTAAAGAGATAGGAATGGAGAATTCATGCCAATGACACAAGAGTTACATTGATGTGCCTTTGTGTGCGGTAGACTGCACACTGTAGTTGATTTTAAATCATGTGCGGTGTAATTTTGGGGGAAATTGTACAGAACGTTGATCGATGCTATTCCGCATTGTGTGAAGTGATGCAATCAAACATCCATCCATCCATTTTCTTAGCTGCTTATCCTCACAAGAATGGCGAGAGTGCTGGAGCCTATCCCAGCTCTCAACAGGCAGGAGGCAGGGTACACCCAGAACTGGTTGCCAGCCAATCGCAGGGCACATCGAGACAAACAGCCGCACCTCGGAGCAATTTAGAGTGTCCAATTAATGTTGCATGTTTTTGGGAGGTGGGAGGAAACCGGAGTGCCTGGAGAAAACCCATGGGGAAAACGTGCAAATCCCACACAGGGAGAGCTAGGATTGAATACGGGCCAAGGCTTTGTAGTTGTGCCACCGTGCCACCTCAAACATTTCTATGAAAAACATATTTTGTCCAGAAATGTTACATTACAGTGAAACCCTTGAAGGCCAAACAATAATAATCTGTTCCAAGTTTCTGATCTAGATTAACTGTTAATATTGTAACAATAGCAATAAAAGTCTCTATTGACCAATAATGAAGTCAACAAATCTTGTTTTTTAATTCATCATGCAATGATGAATATAAGTAAAACAATATTGAAAATGAAAAAAAAAAAAACTAAAAAACTTACTAAATTGTCATTTATATGCTTACTGCTAAAATGGGGCTTTTTTTTTCTTAACATACATGACCTATACTGATTTAACTAACAAGCATTCTCCCATAAAGACTTCTCTCACATCCTCTAATGGCAACCTCCATAGAACTGTGACTTATTGATGTCTGAGGTCGGTGATAAATCCCGGATCATATCATTTCCCTGAGACTTTTGAATATCATAGAAATACATTTGGAAAATACAGCACACTTAAGTATGAAAATACCTTCTGTAGCATATGTGTCATCATCACTAAGATGTATGCACCGGTGTGTCTAACACTTTACAGTCTGAAAGAGGGCATGTTTTATTATTATTATTATTGTTATTATTATTATATTCTATGAGGCCAGCACGTTGGTGTGACTGGTAAAGGAATTACCCTCACAGTTCTTAGGACCAGGGTTAAAACCCTGGTCCCGCCTGGGTTTTGCATACTCTCCCATGCCGGTGTGTGTTTTTTCCCACAATCCCCAAAACATGCATTAAGTGGAGACTCTGAAGAAAATTAGTATTTGAACACCCTGCTACATTGCAAGTTCTCCAACTTAAAAATCATGGGGTCTGAAAATGTCATATTAGGTGCATGTCCACTGTGAGAGACATAATCTAAAAAGAAAAATCGAGAAATCACAATGTATAATTTTTTTTAACAATTTATTTGTGTGATACAGCTGCAAATAAGTATTTGAACACCTGAGAAAACCAATGTTAATATTTGGTACTGTAGCCTTTATTTCCAATTACAGAGGTCAAATGTTTCCTGTAGTTGTTCACCAGGTTTGCGCAAACTGCAGGAGGGATTTTGGCCCACTCCTCCACACAGATTTTCTCTAGCTCAGACAAGTTTCTGGGCTGTTGCTGAGAAACATGGAGTTTCAGCTCCCTCCAATGATTTTCTATTGGGTTTAGGTCTGGAGACTGGCTAGGCCATGCCAGAACCTTGATATGCTTCTTTCGGAGCCACTCCTTGGTTTTAATGGCTGTGTGGTTCGGGTCATTGTCATGTTGAAAGACCCAGCCACGGCCCATCTTCAATGCTCTGACTGAAGGAAAGAGGTTGTTCCCCAAAATCTCACAATACATGGCCGCGGTCATCCTCTCCTTAATACAGTATCCTATGTGCAGAAAAAAAAATCCAAAGCATGATGCTACCACCCCCATGCTTCACAGTAGGGACTGTGTTCTTGCGATGGAACTCATCATTCGTCTTCCTCCAAACACGGCTAGTGGAATTATGACCAAAAAGTTCCATTTTGGTCTCATCTGACCACAAAACTTTCTCCCATGATGTCTCGGTATCATCCAAATGGTCATTGGTAAACTTAAGACGGGCCTTAACATGTGCTGGTTCAAGCAACGGAACCTTCTGTGCCATGCATGATTTCAAACCATGACGTCTTGGTGTATTACCAACAGTCACCTTGGCAACGATGGTCCCAGCTCTTTTCAGGTCACTGACCAAGTCCTGTCGTGTAGTCTTGGGCTGATTCCTCAACTTTCTAAGGATCATTGAGACCCCACGAGGTAATATCTTGCATGGGGCTCCACTCCAATTGAGATTGACCGTCATGTTTAGCTTCTTCCATTTTCTAATGATTGCTATGTCAATGTCATACACCAGTGGCACAGGGGTGGACCCAAATGCAGGACTTCCAGGCAAAGGCATAATGTTAAGAGTGGTTTTATTCCAAAAACAGGTCAATACCAAAAGGCAGTCCAAAACAAGTCAGAGGCACCAAAACACTAGGCTAGACAAGATTCAAAAAACGCGAAACAAGGTCCAATGACTATGAGGCAAACGAAAAAGCATAAGAAGACGTGATCAAGTACACAAGGGCACAAGTAAAAGGGCACAGACTAACTGTGACAAAGGATTCCTCCACACTAACTTATGCACCGTAGCGGAGTATCCCAGAATGCGGTGAAGTATGCCGATGAGACACTTACCACTGAAGTACTTAGTTCATTAGTGTCCCAAATGTGACACAGCTATAACAGCTGTCCAAGGTGGCACCGCCCAGAGCAGCGGCCTGGCCATGCCCCTCACAGGAAACGCTGCCCACGGCAGTGGCCAGACCATGGCCATGACAACCGATTCATATGTGTATCCCGGTTTAAGTTGTGATCTCATTTGACTGCAAGTATGGAGTAATTTTAACCACATAGATTGCTTTCCAGCCCACCAACCTGACAAATTCCGCAAAGTAGACCATATATTTCTTTAATTATTTACATATTTTTCTTAAGCTTCAATAATATAGTCATGTGAGGTTCAGGTATTATTTTGGTCCACTTGTGGTGATCATCCTCATATTTTACAGTGACAGTAACTGAATGTGTGTAACTTGGAACGGTGGGGTCTGGTATTCTGAGGGATGCTGTCATCAGCGAATGAGAGTGTTAAGTTTCTTGGATGTTAACAGGTTAAACTGTTAGCCTTTCTATGTTGACTGACTTGGTGGCAGTTGTGGCAAAGGTAGTGTTCTGTGTCAATATGTGCTTTGATCAATAAAGTTTTCAAAAGTGCGCTAGCTTGTCTTCTAGTTGTAAATGATCACAAACTTCAGACTTTATCTTTTACGTACCTTTTCCTCCTGGTTCGCGTTTATTGCTTTGCAGTAAAAGTACATGTGGAAAAAATAATAACCACCATATTCCAAAATATAGTGAGGAAGAAGAATTATGAATAGAATTTTAAAACAGCCAAAATGCTGTCGTGCCACAAAAAGGAAAGAACAACCTAGCGAGGCACGGCTGTACAGTATTGTTCAAATGTTCAAACTCTTGACAGTGTAATACAGTAAAGAGAAGACGACTGATGCACTTTGACATTTAATGTTGCTGATTGCAACCCCAGCATGTAAAGCAGTCAGGCTCACCGCCCTCCTTTATAACCTACACCTTGCTGCTACATTAATGTCACTAATGTGCCGAGTTCTCTCTGACACTTTAGTGTGACGCTCAGTGTGCAGAACAAATTCAAATCCAGTACAAAAAGCTCTTGACACGGCCTGTACTTTGCATAGGGCACACCTTATGGACCTCCTTTATCCTTCCTTTTCTTGCTGTGTGCTCATCAATGGTGATGTCCCATTGCTCAAAGAGCTACACAATGCCTGCATGCAGCATTGCCTGAGGTTTGTTGCGCGCGTGTTTTCCTGAGCTGACAACACAGCATCAAATCCTTACAAGGTGAAGCACAACTTAAAATGTCTTTTCACCTCCTTGCTTATCTCTGTCACACTGCTGTTGGCAGCAAGAAAGAGAAAGAAAGACTGCGAGACAGGGAGCATTACGACTTTGTTTTTATAAGCAAAGAGCGGGTAAAGTAGAGCATGTGATAGGATCTGGAGATTAGGATGGAGCAGAACAATAAATTATGCAAAGTGTTTGAAAACACATACAGCCATAATTAAGTGGCATTTGATATTAAATAAGGTGACAGCAAGGTTTTATTTATCTCCTTAACCCTCTAACAACTGCCATGAGCATGGAGGAAAATTAACTGTTTGAAATATTATCAGAATGAGGGCCTGATCTGATACACAATAGCACAGCCGCACACACGCAATCAAACACACACAAATAAGGTGAGATCAATGTCTGAACGGACTAATCAGTACATTGCAGGCCCGGACAAACCACAGGAGCCCACCGCTAATAATGTCATTATGAAAGGAGGCTAAATACAGCCTCATACACAAAACAAGCTTCACTCAATTATTGACCCTCATTTCACCACAATATTTGACCACTTAGGGCTATTTTCACCAAAAATACTTGGGAGAACCGCCTTGTTTGCAGTTGTGCAACTGCTTTATATGACTCAAACAAGACCTCCATCCCTCCATTTTTTTTCCTCATTAGGGTTCCTGCGAGCTGTTGTCAATTCACTCTGGGCAAGGTACACCCTGGACTCGTCACCAGACAATCGGAAGATGCTGTTGTACAAAAATCCCATTTGTAACTATGGACAAGAATTTGAAATCTGAGTACACAGGTAAAATGGAATTATGCAGCACTAATGCACACTCCACACATGAAAGAAGGCCTGAGCTGCAATTTTAGCTCTTAGGGAGACATGCTAAACTTTAGTCCGCAGTGCCGCCCTCAATCAAGACTTTTGTTTTGTAAATACACAAAATAGTGACCACAAATCATATTTTTAAAGTTGTGCTGCAGTGGTGAAAAAAAATGGCTAGCAATATGTTGAAGCGTGTGCAATCAGCCACTCTGTAGTACTTGCCTGTCAAAAGTCAATTTTTCAAAACCATTTTGTTTCTCAGCGTGATCTTCTTGACTTCTGCCATGGTAAGTTCAACCAACCCAACTACATAGAGAAAGTTGAGTTGAACATCATGCAATATGTAATGTATTCACAGTGGCTATGGAAATATGTGGCGAGCTTTGAGCAGAAGCTTTGCCCGATCAATGTACGAGAGCGAGGCCTTTGTCTGAGAGCAAGTTGCAGTTTCTCAACCCTCAATGCTCCTTGGTAGATTTGACAGTTTATATATGCACAAATAACAAAGGCAAGGTGTTGAATAAGTAATATGCTATTTCCTGCTAGCATACTGGGGTGAAAATACAATGAACATTTTTTCTCCCCTCTGTACATGGTTCAGTGGGGAGATGGTATGAGTGCTTGTTCTCACTGTTTGTGCTTATATAGTGCGCGCAGAGGGCAAAATCTCAAAGTTACTGACTGTTTATCTGTATCATCTTTGTTCATTAATTCATGGCTGATATTTTATGCATTTGGTGACAAAGTTTAAAGGAGTAGACCCAAATGCAGACACGCACGACATGGGGAGAGATAAGATGTTAAAGGAAGCTCTAATTAACTGTCTCCAAAATAGTTTGGGGATCTGCAGATCTTGTGCAAGCAGAAGATTGTTGGACTGGAGAACTGAAAGCACATGTTGAGTGCAGAGAAAGACAACACACAAAAGTTTCATTTGGTGCAGAAAGTTTGAACTGTTTGTCTGTCTTCCCTCACTCCATAAATTCTACTGGGGGCATGTAGTCCCGGTGCTTTCTTGGATTTTCTCAAGGGTACTTCAGCTTAGGCTGTGTGTCCATGTGAACTGCAGCTAAAAATAATCAGCACTAAATAAATACCTCTGACAGTCCAGACATTAAATGAATTCATCCATTTTTTTCTTCCACTTATTATGTTCAAAATACGTAATCACAAGAGTCTAACCCTGGAGCTGGTTTCCACAAAAGTCTTAACATGCATGTTTTGTAATGTGGTAGGTAGCCAGAGTGCCCATAGAAAATGTACACGGGCAAGTGGAGAAGATGGAAAACTGCAGCACTGAGATTCAAACCATGAACCTCTTGACTGTGAGGCAGATGTGTACTGAATTACCCACTGCCCACCTTTCACTACTGTGCCTATCCATTGATGTAAAAGCACAATACTTGCTGTAGCTCTTCTTGGATCTCATTCGATTGCAGAAGTGGTCTGAAAGAAAGAAAGGTCTGGTTTATATATTTGTAGTTCCTTTTGGAATCAGGCGAAAGGTGCCAAGGTGGTTGGCTTCATTCGGGAGAAGCCTTGTTCAGATGATTTTCACGATCGAGACCGAGTACACGGACACAATGTAGTCTCTCTGTCACACTCCTCTTGGGTGCCGTTTCTTTGAATGGTGCCAGGCTGCTCAAGTGAACTCGTACAAGAGTCACACAGTCAAGAGACTGGAGGTGATGTGGGGCTTGGGGGACGCGGGGGTCTAGATTTGAAGAGCGGAGAGCTGTCATCCGTGCTCCACATGGGCAACACAAACTCTCCATGTGGAGCAGTCAAATGTGTGTGTGACACTGACCAGACAACGTGCGTGTGTGTACTGTATTACATCTAGAAACAGCAGTGCCTCGAAATTGGGCCCCATCTTGTCAGAAAGAACAGGCACCCTCCCCCATTTTGGTCTCCCAGTGCTATATTTGATCGAGCTTTCGCCACCCCATTTGAGTCGCATATCAAAGTGTGTCCCGTCAACGAGCTCTTACAGTCACACAGGGATGGACAACCAACCTAATGATGTCTGAAATACTGGCACAACTGCTATGATGTGCTGTGATAATTGCTACCATCCCGTCCACAGCACAAACACATGTGGAATGGGTCGGCAAACACATTAATATGGAAATGTCTACATTAATTTGCGGCATGGTCTAAATTATTCAGTAATTAGGGGCCTTGCAAATTTACACAAACTTCCCTGTGGATGACTGGAGAGAATTGACAAGGAGCTACAAGCATGCAGACTGAGCTCTTTGGATTGTGTGCTCATAATACACATGACACTAAATAATAGACTGGAATTTTGCATGAGAAATTTTGACATGCCACACACGCGCAGCAATTCAAATACACACTAATTTCCCAAGAATTAGGAATTTGTTACATGATTTATCATTATGAGCGGCCTCCGTTGAAGCCCTTAACAATCCTCCACATCGCCACCGGATACACAGATTGACCTAATCAGGTTGGAGGTATGTTGTAAAATGAACAAAACATCATAAATAAATGAATAACAAGTTTTTGTTTTTTTTTTAATAAAAAACAAAAAACAAGCCTGTAAATGAAACGGTCACAAAAGAACTATTTTGCAAATAGAATAATGTGCTATTGGATCAGTCCACTTTGGATATGTTGTTTTAGCAAGACATGTGACATGAGCAATTATTTTTCAGTCTTGTTATTAAAGTGCAATTACAAACACACGGGCATGCACACTCAACATGGAGAATCACTTTTGCCACTTCTGTGACATTTATGAAAATGATCAACGATCATATTCAAAAGTAGAAATGTTATAGTAATGGGTTTAAAATTGTAAGACTTTTGGAGAAATGAACAGTGATATATGCAGTAGAAGTTGAAAAAACCTGCTGCTCTAAAATACAAATGGAATTGGGTTTCCTAATTAATGTCATTGATAAGCGATCTGTCCTCCTATTTATTAAAATGACTGGTATGGGGGGGGTGTAATTGAAATAAAAAAGCTAATACTTTTTTGTGATTATCTGTTCATATTTCATTTATTGTGCTATCCATTTTTAATGTTGGTGTGCTGGAAAAAAAGACCTCCCTGTCAAGGTCTTATTCGTCTAAATTTTCGCAAAGCAGAAATTTTCAATACATGTACATCACATCTACTTTAAGTTTGATATATTAAATGATCTTTGACAAGTAAATATGTCATTAAAAGATTAGAACCACGAGAATCGAAAAGTATAAATCTTTCATTCTTTAGATATTCAGGAAAAGATTGTCAATCCTCCAGTTTATTTATTTTCTTTAACCCTACCCGCGCCACAGAAATAGATTTTCTGGTGAAGTCGCAGACTCTCGTCCATGCTGATTGGTTCTCTGTCTTGTCGCTTTTGAGTGGCCATCAGTTTGCATTGGGAAGGATCCCAGGTGGGCTCTAATACTGAGTGGCATCAGTGCATGGATATACTGTAGGCCTGACAGTGACTTGATCTGACAATACAATGGATCAGTGCAGTGGTTACTAAGTCAGAAGGTAGAGCATAATCTCTTCTGTCAAGTCTCTGTCTTGTCAATATTCAAATCCAGCCAGCTGTCCAATGGCTGTCACTTACAATCTGCCTCCGCCTCATAGCCTGGCACAGGCAGATATCTAAATTGAATTAGATGTTTGCTTTCCAATAGAAATCGAGTCAAAGAGGTGTTCCTTTGCCCTGTATTGTGAACTTGTCGTTTACCCCCAAGTGAACTGCCGTCCAATGTACAAAATCCATTTTCCAGACAAAAGCTAATCTCTCTCTTTTGTTGTTATTTGGGTTTACATCTGTCCACTGGTTTTGGAACTGATGTCTGTCTTGCTCTTATCAGAAAATAAGATTTTAAAAATAGCTTTTACTGTAAGGTAGCACAGATATATTCATCACATGCAGTCTGAATGTTACCCACTGGCACGGATGATACATATGACTAAATGCCACGAGAGCAAATAAAATCATTGTCGAAGTAATTTCGTTTTTTATTTCACACACAACAGAAGAGTGTCGTTAACAGCCCTGCCAAATTCCATTGATTAGAAATATCACCTGTAAAACTGTCCAATACTTGGGAATTTAAATAACACATCGCTACTGCTACCACATATTTCTCAATCTATGCACACTTTCAGAAATTATCTAAAAATATGAATAATGTTTTTAAGAAAAACATCTCTGAATTCACTTCACTGGATCTTGAAATAAAAAGTATAAGGACTCAATTAACCAAATACTGTATATATGCGCATATTTTTTTAACAACTACATCAGTATCTAACTCTAGGAGGCCCCTTATCTCTATACTAGGCAAAGGGAAACTCACTACACCAACCCCGTCGCATACGCTTGGTATAATATTCATACGTCTAACTGTAAGCAAGTAAGAGATCGTTGAGGTCCAAACGTCTAGGACCTCATGGTTTGCTGTTGCCTCGCTTCTGTCAACTCAAGTTCGTCCCCTGCAATGATTTATTCCCATGCACTCTACAGTTGGACACCTGGGTGCAAAAGTGCACAGCAGGATGTGACTACACTTGAATGTTGCCTGTAGAAGTGTTACACCAAAGGCCAAGTGCAAGAGCGTGAAATGAGATAGTATGGATTTAACACGGTCATGCTCGGTCTGAAGAAGATACACATGCGCGTGCACACTGTAGAAGCATTGTGTGCACGTCGACTCTCTGAACTTTCAACTAAAATTAGCTCCCCATATTTGGCAAGGTCCGGTTGGATTCTCGTTGAAATTCATTAATGGTGGGTTAACTTTTGCCTGACTAGATTGGATCTACTGGATGTCAAATTCTTGATATGCACTGTATGTGTCTCATGGACTCTTCCTATGTTTCTAGCACCAGTATTTGACTTGGAAACCATTTTTTATTCAGGTTTTTATTTCACAGGTATTTGTTTGTCCAAGGTGTGTCAGAAAAGTCTTCGGTGTCAGCAATTCATGCACACCTGGAATGATTCTTCGGTATATTCTGCTGCACCGTCCTTCTAGACATCTTTATGACATCCATGTCTTCAAAACATGTCCCCTTGAGAAAGATGTCATGGAACCAAGTCGAGGATCTGGAGGTTGTGGCAGCACGGTCATGTTCTACTCAGCCGCAAAATGTCAGATGCTCATTGTCGTGCCGAAGCAGCCACAAGTTGTCCTCCCACATTTGTTGGCTCTTTTCACATTCCGGATCAGCATCAGTATCTCATTTTAGTGCTGGTTGATCGTCTGGCCCACATGGAAGTGGAAAAGTCGCAGTTTGGGATTTAAATATATCTTGAGACACCAGTCCTGGAACTTTACTGTGATACCTGTTCCACAAAGGTTTAATACCGTCACATCAAATGAGTCTCTAAAAACATTGTTTCGCTTAGTTATATTATTGTCCTTCCTCTGTCAGAATAGTGTTTCATTGGCTTGTCTTTCATGCAGGAAGTGTGGAGTCAGTTTACACTCATTGATGTGGTGAATGTACACTAAATGGTTGTGTTTCTATGTAAGTGTCCTGTGTTTGACTGGCGACCAGTCCCGAGTGGAATCTGCCTTTTTCCCAACATAAGTTAGGATAGGCTTTGGCTCATGGCAACCCTGAACAGCATGGAACGTATCAAAAGAGAATTACTGTGTGGATTAATTGTGATCTGCTCACGCTCCAACCCGCATGCACATTTTCCCACATGGACCTGAAAGGACCGTTTTTGATGGTGACCTGTTGGTGGTCGACTATCCACAAAGCTCGCCATATGTAGTACCTTAACCATTTTGATTCCCACTTAATCTTAGAAAATTGCAGTAATTCTGTTGCAGAAGAAGGGGCGAAAGAGGCCAGTGCACTAAAACAGAATACCACTAATTAGCATAATTGTCTAGCTTTGGTTTGTGCTTTTTAGGGTCTCATTCTAGTTTTTAAATAGAAATCTTTGTCAAATTAATCTGTGACACTCATCCCAAACTGTAACCTTAAATGAGATGTTTAACATTGTGACCACGAGCCAAAATGTCCGTTTGCTGAAAGTAAGATCTAAAAGGGGATCTCACAAAGGACATTTCATCATATTCTCCTACTCTCTCTCTCTCTCCTCTCTCTCTCTCTCTCTCTCTCTCTCTCTCTCTCTTTCTTTCTCTCTCTCTCTTTCACTCTGTCTCTCTCATCCTACCACTGTGACACATGTCGCCCTGGCATGCATGGAAAAGCCCATGACCTTTGGAAAGTTTAGCACTTTAAATATTTAGGCTTGGGTTATGATGGATCCTCCAGGCCCCATGGCAATGTGCGAAGCCTCTGATTAGGGCTGCTGTCAGAGTCATTTAGCCCTGTGTCTGGCTGTCGGTAGCGCTCTGTGTTTGACAGGCTAGCCTTTTAAACAAACAGCCGTCCCAGTGGCAGTCGGGCAGGGCATCCAGCTCAGCGCAAACATATTCAACACGCACTCATAGAGATGAAGAAGCTCCTCAGCCCTTACAACAGCTGCAATGGGAACCACTGGTTGCTGCCTCTCATGATCGTTTCACTTTGTCTTCATGCTCACTCACATTTTACCAACATACTTTTAGTCTTTTTTTGGGAACGGTGTCACATCTGCTAATTTATTTTTAACCCATTCATGGGCAGGGTGGCAATTTTTTGCCTTATTGAGATAAAACTCTCCTAACAGGCCACAATCAAGGGAATAAAACTTCTTTTTCGTTTATGGTTAAGTTATATGATAACTTTACTAATTTATAATCTCGTCCCAAAAATAGGACCTTCCTCATTAAAGGATATATTTTCAAGGGAAAAAATGGAGGATATAATGCGTGAAAATCATGATGTCCCAAAAATGGTGACGCTGCCCACGAATGGGTTAAGCATTTGGCTAGTGGAGTGGCTGGAGTCGTAAGTCTGCCTTCTTTTTATGTATGATAAGATATGTGTTATTGTGGTTGTTTTTTAACGTGTGCAACTTCCTGTTTTCAGTTGTATGTTTTTTATGATGCACGGCTCAGGTAGCTCAATTGTACTTTCTGAAACTGTGGCCCCTGAGTAAATGTGTACTATGTGTACTGTATGCCAGGTCAGAACCTAAAATGTCAAATTGAGTTTCATCTGGAATTGATTCAGATTGCACAGTTCATATTTACAAAGATGGGAAAATGTGTGTAAAACCAAGGTTGAACGCTTCGGCCATAATTTCAAAAGGTATGTTTGGCTCAAACACAACACTAACTAACCCCATCACCAAAAGAATACCATACCTACAGTAAAATATGGTGGTGGCAGCATCATGCTTAAGGGCTATTTTTCTTCATCTGGAACTGATGCATTGCCATCCGTCCATCCAGCCATTATCTTAGCCACTTATCGTCACAAGGATTCTGGGAGTGGTGGAGCCTATCCCAACTATCTTCGGAAAAGGAGGTGGGGTACACCCTGAATTGGATTCCTGCTAATCACAGAGCACACAGAAACAACCAACCATTCGCACTCACATTCACACCTGGGGGTAATTTAGAGTCTCTAATTAATGCATGTTTTTGGGATGTGGGAGGAAACCGGAGTGCTCGGCGAAAACCCACACAGGCATGGGGAGAACACGCAAACTCCAAGCAGCCAGGGCCGGGATTTGAACCCGTCTCTAACTAGTCGGCCACTTTAAGCCAAGGTGCTAAATTAGTTTAAGATCAAAACCTTCAGAGTTCTGATGGAAAGCAAGCAAACAAAACGAAACAGAAAAGTCACGAAAAGCCTTCTTCAAAAGCTGAAATGCATCTGGTCTTAATCAATGAGAACAATTAGAGGCACTTAAAGTAGAGGCTGGTCTGTGTTAACTCCTGTTAAACATGAGTTTGACTGAACTATGCTCCATCCCAGTTATAAAAGGGTACGCACACTTGCACAACCACATTATTCAAGTAATTTGTTTTTACTTCCCCTCTCTAAAAGATTTATTTTTTTTGAAAATTATTTAAATGTACAAGTTATGGTCACATTAATGATGGGAAAAGTTTTGAAAGGATTTTTCTTGGTCCCATTTATGTAATGGAAAAAGCCTGACATTTGACAAGGGGTGTGTAGACTTTTTTTTGTCTACTGTATGTCATCTTATATTTTATCTTATCCAACTTGAAATATATTTATGTTTTTGCAGCTAGCCCTTCTGGATTTTAATTGTGAGTTTTCTCCAAGGTCTTCTCTATCTTGAAGATTCTCAGTTTCCCATTGATGTGAATGTGAGTGAGGAGTGTTTTTTTTTTTCTGCTCTACTGACTGTATTTGCCGTTCAGTTCTTTGGTGACCAATCTAGAATGTACCCCAACTCTTGTCAACTGGGTTGGTCATTAGCTCACTCATGACCCCAACGAGATCAAGTGCACGACAAAATGAATAGATGTACAGGGTCCAAAAGTTGAAGGAAACTTAACCTCCTATCTAAGTATCCTTTTACTTATTGTTATGGAAGTGTATTTTTTATGCCCCCCCCCCCCCCGGCTTGTGAAGTCATTGAAATTTTACATATAGTTTATCTCAAATCAAGGCATATCCTCTTTTTTTGGTGGGGAATCACTTCTGATTATTAACTGAAATCAAACTTGGTGTGATATGATCGCTTCTACAGTACCTTAGAACAGCGTGGCAGTCTATTCCTCACACTCAAAGACAATATCCTGTGGCATCAATCCTGTAAATATATGAGTTTTAATATGTGTGTCCTATTCTGTATTCAGTGGAATCGCCAAGTCAGCAGCTCCAGTATTAATGCATGAAAAATGAGGAGAGCCCATAAGAATTAGAGAGTAAGACTCCCCTTATTAAGATGTAAATTTTAGGGGAAACTTGGAGAAATGAGGATGAAGTTCTTGTCAACTTTGGTCTAGTTATGCATTTCTAACAACCTCCGTCGGGTTGTAGTTGTTGAAATTTGATACACTCATCAATGCACCTATTGCGCTGTTACGATTATTATTATACTCTCATTTTCAAAACACAACCCATACTTAAGGGAACAATTTACACTTCGGACAACATTATCTAGTCAGAGTGTACATGGCAACTATCATGGTAATTGTGTCTCTATCTGTGGGTGCTGTTTCTTTTTCCTCGCTTCCCACCTTTGCCTCTCGCTCATTTCAAATTTGCACTTAACACCCTCCTGGGGAAAGGCTTCTCATTCATCAACAGTGTTTGTCCCGGTGACAAGCAGGGCGCCTCCTGCATATCAATATCAGCTAAGACAATGCTGAGCCTGTAACCTTCAGCTAAATGTCATTCTGCTTAATCCTATTTGAAAATTAAACATTGAAAAAGCTGTAGCGTACCGTCTTGTCTTCCTTCCGCTCTCACTCACTCCTTTATGTGCTGCCAAAGCTCCAACGGATTTCGGCTACCTTTCCACTGCAGCATTTGTTTTTAATTTTCTTTGAGTGTATTATTTGGGTCATCTATTTTTATTTTCATAACTATCAGTACGAAAAAAAAAACAAACATCTTCATTCAATTTTGCTTAACTGTAGAGCATTTTCCTTAACTATCGTTCAGTTTTGTCACTTCTTGTTTGAAGGTGCGTTTGCTGTGAAACGAAAACAGAACAGAAATTAGAGCCACATGTTCAGGGCGGAGAATGCAGTCAGACAAAAACAAATGTTCTGTATTTACATAAACAGACCCTCCCCCTTACAGGTGGTATTTAAAACTGTGACGGTGAAAAGTATGCAGAGAGCGAGTGTGTCTGTTACAGGCAAATACACACTGTGGCAGAGGCCACAGTCGGTAGTGTGCAGACTGGATCGTGCATGGGTCAACCCCCACCCCCAACTCACCGAACACAACAATATGAAACGTGTTTGAAGATGCAATGAGGATTGGAGAAAGAGGCAGGGTGGGATAAAAGCAGACGGGAAGATTGCAATGAAAATGCAATCATTTGCAGTCAGACAGGCGTAATTCTGCTGTGGATGGACTACGATCCGGAAGCTCAAAGGCATCCATATGGATTTGTTTGACTGCAGTAACTAGTCAAGTGACTCCACTGAAATACTCAGAGTGGATTACGAACAACATGATCATCCTTGATGTCTCTCTGTAGAAGCCCTCCGCCCCGTCTGAATTAGAAAATGTGTCGGGCAAGCTGTACATGCACTTAAAGGAGATACAGAAGTTTATTTGCTCTTTGTTGAGCAAGCGAACATATTTTGTTACCCAAACAGGTGTTAAAAGTAGACCCTTATCTCGAGTGGTGGTCATGGGTTGGTTGGTTTATGAAACATGCAATGGTTGAGAATTTAAATTGGTTAGGGTTATTAATTCAACTATTAATACTGGAATAGTACCTATTGACCATAAACAAGAAGGTACATTTAATGCACATAGAGAATCCTTACTGGTAAACAGGCACTAGACAAATACACACTCCTACCAACCTTGTTTTCCTTTTAAAAAATTATACTCAATTCATTTGAGGCAAAAATGTATAATCGCAGCAAACCTTGTTTGAGTGGAGGGTTGTCACTGCTCTGGTCATATTTGGCACCACAGTGTGTGGGTAAATATGTTCGCGGACCTCAGTATCTGTCTGCCTGGGCCTGGATCAAAGTCACCAAAATTGCGCTATACCAGCAGTGTAACTTGTGCCAGGACTTGAATGTGGTCTGAGCAGGCGCAAAGTTTAGACTGACTTTGTGCCAGCAAACTGTCACCTCGCCAGGCGCCTCACCGAAAGACCCCGTTTGGAGCTGTCCAGTCTTCCAAATTAGCATACACGCACAAAAATCAGGCTTTCTGATTTCTAAATGGAACACATCCAGAAGTAATCACGCTTGAGTGTTATCAGTGAAAATGAACCAAAAATTGTAATCAGCCAATTAATGAATGATTTAATAAAGGGGGTATTTTTTCTACACAGACCCAGGTACATTTGAATATTCTTTTACCTTCACAAATGAAATCAACATTCAAAAACTGCTTTCTAGGTTCACTTGGGTTATATCTGTCTGATAATCCTGTTTGATGATTTTAAACATTAAAGTGCGATGCAAAAATTTGAGTCGGGGGGGCATACTTTTTCATGGCAATTTATCATGCATTTAGAAACAGTTCTATTAAATCACTTTACATGCTACTTAATTAAGTTTACTACAGTTTCATTTAATCTTTGAGCTTTAAAAAAATAGTAGGTACAATATCACTTTGCAATATGTTGTAATTGAGGCTTTTTTTTTCTTCCTTCCTTCTTTGATAAACACTTGGGCTGACTACGGTACTGAATGTTAATGTTAGTTGTGATTGTGGTGTAGTATTGTTGGAGATGTTACTTGGTGTAAAAAGTTTTTAAAACTACTGCAGTAGAGTGTACATTTCACTGAGGCCAAAACGGAACAAAGCAGCAAGTCAAGGTAGCTCTAACCTGCCGAAGCCTTTTGATATGAAAGGTTTCAAGTTATTAATAGACATGTGCGCTCCTATCCAAACCTGGAAGTCAGACGACGTCACCCGTTCATATCCCGGCCATAACCCTTCCCGCTGTCTTTATGTTTCCAGGTGGGAGATGCAGGATGGTGCGGAGCTGGAGGACGATGAGAGAGTGATGGTAGAAGAGCTCCAAAGAGCCTATTTTGTTTGTCACTGCGGCGCGGGACTGCAGGAGTCTCATGAAGCGGATGAAACGTCGATTGAGCAGACCCAAGGGGGGCCGCAACCATCCGATAAAACTGCTGCCCAATAACAGTCCGAGCAGTTGGAATTTTTATCATGTTGTAAATGTTTAGTTGTAATACGCACTTGCAGCTCTCAAGGTGTTAGAGTGTGTCCGTGTGTTGTGTGTACTGTATAATGCAGGTGTCTACAGTATGGATGTGTATTGTTTAACAACGAAAAGTGTGTTCTTCAGTCTAACTGTGTCTCTTTCTTATTCTCCACATTCCAGCAGTCATATTTCATCTTTTTGGAGCACTGCTCCAGACATCAATTCTGTGAAATGAAGAAGGCACATTTTTTTTTTTTTTGCCCAATACAAGATGGGACTGTGTGATCATTGGAGGTTGTTATATATATTTTTTTCGACAGCGTGTGAAAAGATACTGGCGTCAGCATCCTCATTAATATTATTATTGTTATCATTTTGGCTTTCTGTGGGAAAGGATGTTTGTTTTTGATTGCAGCTTGTTCCAAAATCTACCCCTCTCTGTCAGTATTTTGCAACCGTAGGGGGAAAAAAAGGATTTCCTGTGTTGTTATATTATGTTTTTTTTAATGTGACATATTTGTGACACATTCATACATAGGTTGCAAAGAGAAAAAAATGAAAGATTCCGTTATTTAGTAAAAGTGTGATTTGATTGAAAAGCCCATTTTGTCATTGTGCGATCAATGTTGAAAGTAAAAGCCAGCAATAAGTTGTAGTTTGCATCATGTCCTTCCTTGTTACATATACATACACTCTAATAGGATTCTATACAGGAGTTGCATGATTGTATGGAATAATTATGGTTCAGTTATTGAGCTACCCAAGTTGAGCAGAATATGTATATATATATATATATATATTTATCCAGTTAAATTAATACCTCTATGAAAGTAGCAATCAACCATGATCTTTGTGAAGGAAGATACATATATATTTTTGGGGAGGAGACCTATTATGTTAAATTATCCTGATGTATGTAATGTTGTGACCTATGACTATTGTATGTCAAATTAACCAGATTCATTTTTTTTTTTTTTACAATTTAGCTGGTGCGCACACTATTTACTTCCTATGTCAGAAAGCATCTGTCCTCTTGCAGAGATGGATGCTCAGCTTTTAATGCAAATGAAGCAACATTACAAATACCAAACCACTTAAACGACACAAAAGACAATAAAATGTTCAGAAAGTCAGTTCTGCCGCTGTTGCAGAACACACGCTCAACAGCAACAACAGCACCATTAATCCTCGCAAATGTACGCTATTTAAGATAACAAAAACGTTTTAGCTGGGTGATGCAAGTGTTTGAGTAGCTAAATCGTTCTTTTAAGATAACTGCTTTCTCCTTTTTGCTTCCTGTTTTTCAGCCATACTCGAATAAACGCCTTTTGTGTTCCATACTGTTTCAATTGCCGACAGGTGGTGGGTTCAGCTGACACCTGTCATTGAACCTGACAATATGAATCACAACAAATCATTACAAAGAATGGTTCCCCACAAAGAATATATTGAATATTCTATTATACAGGGCTCATCTGGGGATTATTAGGGCCACGTAAACATTTCAATCAGATTCAGAATGCATTCACCAGTGAAATATATTAGCATAAACAGCCACAGATTTGTGATGCCTGTATCCGTTTCTGTTTATTTTTGTACAGTATTCACAAAAACGCATGCTTCACACCTAATGACACGTACACAATATATTGAAAGCTAAATTACAAGCTATTATGTTCGCAATAATATTAAACTTGTTGACTCCGTTTAGAAAGAACTCAACTGATAACATGTCTGTTGAAGTGAGAGCAGTTTTTCCGATATTTTGCACATCTATGTGGAGAAATAAAGACACACACACACACACACACACACACACACACACACACACACACACACCACACACACACACAAAGAAAGAAAAATCTAATCCGCAAAACATTAAACAATAATAAACGTTGCCTGATCTCTGACAATGGCAATAATTCCTTCATTCTTTTCTATTGCATTCTTCAATAGGATTTTATTAAAAACAAGTGGTACCTGAAAAAATTGTTACACAACAACAACTACTACTAAATCTTATAGCAATATGACACCACGGTGGAGTAATGGTTAGATTTGGAACGTGAACCTTGGCTGTGGCATCCATTTTCCCTTTGCTTCTGCGGCTTTTCTATGGGTACTGTAGTCTCCCACTCATTCTCCACAATGTTTGAAAAAAATATATATATATATATAGTTCAAATGTGCATTATATAGAGAGAGAGTTTAGTGGTGTCATTGATTTTTGTTACTGTGTGGGCTTTTGAATCCATCTCAGACTCTTCAGTGTATTCAGGGTTATGAATAAACTTGGATAACCAAAGTAATTTTAATTTACTATTTTTTACTTTTTCTGAAGTACAATGATTTTATCACTACTATTAAGTATATTTCAAGTCCGTCCTTGACTCGGAAAATATACTGAGCTGTGTAGCAAAAGCCTCTCATAGTGTAGTAATAGCATTAACAGTAGAAGTAGTAGTAGTAGTATTAGCTGAAGCAGTGCTACTGTTCCTTTAAGAGAAAAAAAAAACCTTCGCGGCCGTTGCCCCGGTAACCCGGAAGC
Organism: Syngnathoides biaculeatus; assembly: GCF_019802595.1. Taxonomy (NCBI): domain Eukaryota; kingdom Metazoa; phylum Chordata; class Actinopteri; order Syngnathiformes; family Syngnathidae; genus Syngnathoides; species Syngnathoides biaculeatus. The sequence continues at coordinate 29,213,100 of NC_084643.1, read as the reverse complement.
TTGGCGCCCTCCGCGCGCATCTGTTTGAGAGTACTTCCTGTTTTGGGAGGTTGTCCAGGAAGCAGCAGCGAGCGTCCTGCCGGCCTGCTGCACGTTCTCGAGGCGTGTGAGTCAAACCTGAACTGCGTGCCGGTTGTCTTCTGTCCAACTTGCCTGTCTTGGTTTGCTTTTCTAAGCATGTGAAACAAAAAGCACGACTTAGTCGTTCCTCGCCTCGCTCGCTGTGGCGCCCTACGGAGGCGGGCCATTACGAGTTCAACATTTTGGGAGACTTTACACGAGTAATAATGCACTTTTGCAGACGCGTACAACATTTACCGATTTCTAAGTGAAGCTAGCATGAGTCATTGATAAAACTAACCCCCCCCCCCACCCCTCTCCAATTTAATTCCCCTCGATCATTATTTTTTAAGCAGGGTCACAGTTGTGGACTAATAGTTAAGCATGCATTCGAATTAGTACTCAAATGTTTTTCATCGTCTCACTTGTCACAGGAGACACCTCCGTGATTTTTTGGGACCTGATGCTTACCTCTCAGCTCTGTGCTGCTGAACCAGCTGTGTGCATATTGTTGATCGCCATGGCCCAGGTGGCAGGCCGGGAGGACGGAGAGAAGACCACAGCGCTAAAGGGTGATTGTTATGATCCACAAAAATAAGATACTAGTGTATGCAAATGCGTAGCAGTGGCGAGCCTTGCATTTGCTATCAGGGCCTTCAGTGGGATATTGTCCAAATATCATCCCCATCACGTCACAATTAAAGAAACCATCAATATAATCTGGAAAAAAAACCTAATAGCACGCATTTATGCAAATTTCATCTGGAACTAGCAAAACGACGAAAATGATCAATTTGAATAAAGTACACCAGAAAATACACAATACTCATCAGAGATGTACTGTAAATGAAATGTAAAGTATGATGTCTGCTCATTGATGCAGAGGTGCTTCACTTGTTGAACTTGTCTTCTTCTCACCAATTCAGTGAAATGAAGTGAATACACTGTTAGGAATAAATCAATATAATTCCATCCATCCATTTTCTGAGCCGCTCAACCTCAAAAGCCTCACGTGAGCGCTGGAACCTATCCCTGCTACCATTGGGCAGGAAACAGGGTACACCCTGAACTGGATGCCAGCCAATTACAGGGCACATAGAGACAGACAACAGTCACACTCACAATCATGCCTAAGGGGAAACTTAGAGTCCAATTAATGTTGCATGTTTTTGAGATGTGGGTGGAAACTAGAGTCCCCAGAGAAAATCCACGCAGGTATGTGGAGGACATGCAAAGTCCACACAGGCAGGGCTGGGATTTGAACCCCGGTCCTCAGAACTGTGAGGCCAACGCAACCACCATGCCCTTCAATGTACTGTAATTCCATTGAATAAAAGTTTACAATTTGCTGTAAATGTAGTTCACTGCTTCTCATTGTTTTAGCCTTGCTGGCCCAGGTGCTTTCGTAATTGCTGCACTGCTAGTTGTTGTTCCGGTGTTATTGTTGAGTTCACCTACCCATTTCATAAAAAACATAATGTACAGGAGTTGTGTCAAAATGTCTGCATTTACACACCTAAAAATTGTCAGTTTTAATTGACACTCTTCGCAGTTCCAAAGCATCATAATAAGGTAATTCTTATGCTCTTTAAAGGCTTTATCTATACTGTGGGTCCAAGTGCGAAATTCTGGGTTATTGCCTATATTTGATACGGTTGTCTTTTACTTTTCATTTGAATTGACTAATTTACTGAATACAATCCAACTTGAATACGTAAACACTATTATACACTACACATCGTTTAGTTGGCAATCACAAACTCTTTGTCGTAATTTCAGCATTACCCCACTGGCTGCCATCTGCATTATTTCCCCCAATATTTAATCATTGATGAACATCAAATGTTGCATATGTAGACCATTATCTATGCGTTTGAAATGTTTATAATTTGGAGCAGGTGTTTTTGAATGGGTTTATGTTTTTGATCATATTCATGTGTGTGCACAGTACAACACTGATTGGTACCCTAAGATAAGAAACAGTGACAAAAATCATCCAACCATCCATACGGATCCAGCTAGGGTCCATCTGTCCATCAGTCGATCCATGCATCCATCCATCCATCCATCCATCATCCATTCATCCAACTGGTGACTTTAGTCTTCAGTTAGACTAACATGCATATTTTATCGTGGTTTTTGTCATTTGAAAATAAAACAAAGAACAGAAAAAAACCCTACAAAAAGGCAACAGTTAGCCACAATACTTTCACACTATCAAAAATATGTAAAGGCACTTTTTGAATAAAACTCTCGCGTTGCTAATTAGTTTGAATCGTCATCTACAGTCATCACCTAAAGACTAATTCACCGTTGCGCATGGGCCCTAATTTTTGTTTGATCTGATATATATATATATATATGTATAAAATGAAATAGAAATTACTTCGCTTTTGAAATTTCTGAGGGGATTAAGATGAAATACGTAATTGAATATGACATTCTCGTTTTTAGACTTGCTGTCAAGAATAGATTTAGATGAGCTCATGAAGAAAGATGAACCCCCCTTCACATTCCCCAAGACCCTGGAGGAGTTTGAATATGCCTTCAATGAGCGTAAGTACACGTTTTAAAGCATCCTCTGCAATGCTTGCAGGAAAATAAAAGTTTGACGATGTTGTTTATGTAAAACGTTTGTCAATGTGCAAGCAAGCAGGAAATGGACGTATAAAGTGGAACCTTGATAAAACTGACCCCTCTATATTAGATATCATGAATTGTTCGAACAATGTGTCGAAAAAAAATGTTTCATTTGTCACTTACGCTCCCATTGTCCAAGTTCCAGAATTTGCTGTTGTTGTGTATTGTCAAAGGGGCCAAAATTCCAGGTGACAGATATACAAAAAAATAGATTCAATTCCAAAAGATATGCCTCTCGTGCCTATGTGGGAGCCATGTTGAATGTGGGGCATAGACGTGGCAACCATGTCATGATGGTCTATTGTGCAGTAGAGCACAGACAGGGAGGGAGAGAGTGTGAAAGAGAGATAGTGAAACAAACAGTGATAACACTGCTATTACACATGCTATTTTTGGGACAGGTTCATATTTTTTTTTCCATGTTGTTCGCCTTTGTCATCTGATTTGGAAGTAAGAAGCACACTGTTTTTGTTCTATCGTCAGTGTATCCTTGCCGCGTGCCTTTGTGTGCGCATGCCCAGTCAAACGTCAGAAAAGGCCAGGATTGGTCAATATGTGATCGACATATTGGGCGCACATGAATCTAGCGACGGAATGGATGACAGGCTGTCGTCTTTTTTTTTGTTTTTTTTTTTTTTGTCACGCGATCGACCAAAACATTGAGCCTCCCTGTGCTAAACTAATATGTTTGAGTTTATCTCAGTTAATTGTAGCTCATGGATTGACTGCGTCAGTTGAGCTTTCTTGTCATCCGGCAACTCCCTGACAATATTTGTATCTACAATTGTCTAAAAAGTGTAAGGATAATTGTTTATAAGTATATAAGCAATGGCTACAGTAACTCAGTTTCAAATTAGGTTTTTCTGCTAGACCTCTTGTTCCTGGGACTAAGTAAAAGTTGAGATATGTTATTCTGTAGATGTTGTTTTGCTGGAATCATGTTATGTGAGACAGCAAACAACAGCATGCCCTAAATAAAATCTATTTGGCAGCGTGTCTGTATGAATGTCCAGATGATCTAAAAGTCTCTTTAGACGTCACCTGGCTGACTTTGATCAAAGCAGGTGGGGAAAAAGGGGAGTTGGAAATGTAGATGCGTGGGAGAAGGTGGCTCTTGGCATTCCCCTCCAGCGTCTCCCTCCCTCTGTTCTCTGTCAGTATCTCTGTTGGCTCTCTGGCTGGCTGAGTGTGGGACATGTTATGTACTCTACGGCCCGTCAGAAACCTACTCAGCCTTGCCCTCTGCCTGCCAGATCATTTGCATAATCTCACTGTGCCCAAGAGCGGAGATGCAGAGAAATATACCAATCCACCACAGCCCTTTACGCTGTAATGCCGCCTGCTAGTGCCGTTCCCCCGCCTCACTTCCCAGCTTGGTGTCCCATGAAGAGATGAACACTTTTTCTTCACCTTTCTACCTTTGCTGATCTTTACTTTCTTATCATTTTCCTCATATACACTCCCATCATTCCATGCACACACATCTGCAGATCCCTACCCAGGTTTCTATCTTGTCCCTTTCTGCCCAGGCCTATTTTTGAAGAAGTGCGGGTTTTATTAAAGGCACCTTTCCCCCTGAGGCGCTGTCTCCAACTAGTCTTCCTCACAGTCATTGCAGCTCTCGTGCAGTCCCAGAGTTGCAGCCGAACTACCTTGGCTCGAGACAGGTGGAACAAAAATGTTAATTTGGCCATGTAATGACGCGAATGCCGACAAGGCTGTGTACAATAGTTTGCAGGTGTCTTAATCACTGAAGATGATGGCTTCATTTTGCTAGCCCTCCGGTTTTTCCATTACTGGAAATCCAAGGTTATGTACACCTAATTAAGCGGCCAAATTGAGAACAGAATGCTAATTATGACAGAAAACGAGGAGAAAAGTTGCGAAAACGTTATTCCTCAGAGAGCATGTGTAGGGGGAAGCGGTGGAGCCCTACATGCTCTCACATATGCAGACACGCACACACACTTTTCCTCAAGCACACACACCTTTCCCATTGTAGGATTTCATTATAGCTCCTTGTGCTTCTCTTAGGCGATGGTGTTTGGATCCTCTCTCCTCCATGAATGCATAATTGATATTCTTCAAGGTACTTTAGTGTTTTATCCTAACTTCTCAACACTGTTCTCCTCTTCCTCAGAGGCACAAGTCGGTTTTGAATGCAACGCGATGACAAAACAAGATTAGGATTAGGTGTTGTTTAACAACTAACTCATTAAGATGATGCTTCGCATTTGCACTGGAAGGTGTATCACGTTGAAAATTGTGGTAATTTAGCAGCCGATGAGGAATAGCTTATATATTTGTTTTCCACAATAAAGTATGAGGACCCTCTGGCTATTTGAGTTTCATATGCATACTTTTTAGTGGTTCAGCATATACAACTTTTGCAGTCATAAAGGTCAAAATTAAATTTAGTACTGCTTAGACTTTTATTGTGTTGCAGTGTCAGCCAAAGGATGGATGGCCTCAGTGGTGTGGTATAAACCTTGAGATTCCCCAGTGATACCGGGGCAATTATTTGCTAAAAGAAAGTAGAATGATGAAAGTTCACTCTGAACGGTAGTTTTTCCTCCAAAACTGTCTTTAAAAGTCACCCAAATAGATGTGGTGACTCGGCGACATTGTGGCCACTGCTAAAAAAGATGTCTTGCCTCAATTAGTCATGTAGTGCATAATTTTGGGGAGAAATAAACATATTTTTGAATAGTTGTATCCTTTTTTGGTGCTTCCACTAGGTAGCTGTTCATTACCTTTAATAATTTGCAGCAACCATCCATCCATTTTCTTAGCCGCTTATCCTCACGAGGGTCGCAGGAGTGCTGGAGCCTATCCCAGCTGTCAACGGGCAGGAGGCAAGATAACTCTGACCTGGTTGCTAGCCAATCGCAGGGCACATGGAGACAAACAGCCACACTCACAATCACACCTAGAGCCCATTTAGATTGTCCAATTAATGTTGCATGTTTTTGGGATGCGGGGGGAAACTGGTGTGCCCGGCGAAAACACACGCAGGCACGGGGAGAACATACAAACTCCAAACAGGAAGGGCTGGGATCGAACCCAGGACTTCACAACTGAGAGGCCAACGCTTTCCAGCTGATCCATCGGGCCGCTCATTTGCACCAACCTATTATTTTCACCTTGTGAAGTGCAGCACATACGGTTCCATTCTTCATACAAACCAACCAATAAGAACTGACTTGAAAAGAAACAAGAAAACAACAAAGGAACTTAAAAAAAAAATTCAGCCTGATCTGACAGCCATGTAGGAAGTGCAAACTTAAATATACTGTACTGTAACCTCTCAAATCAAACTGTCCAGGCAGTTATTTCCATCATAAAAGTGGCAGTAAAGAAACAAGTAGGCAAAAGTCAAGTCTTCTCAAATTGACTCTATTCTTAATAGAAACTGAGAGAATTTCATGTCAACTGGCTAATTGCAGATCCATCCTGAGACAAGCATTTGTGCGACATTCAAATATTTTTTTGTGCTTTTTCTTAAGCTGGGAAGATTAATTTCATGAACCTGGGTCAGTGGTCACACATGCCCAGTATTGAGTTCCACTTTGAACACATTACGGTATGACTATTCCATTTAGCTGCTATTTTTTTTTTTTAACCAATGTCATTCTCTCCGGGCCTCTTAGATGGTCAGCTCCGACACACGAAGACAGGAGAACCTTTTATCTTCAATGCACGAGAGGATCTCCACCGCTGGAATCAGAAACGTTATGAAGCTCTGGGAGAGGTAAGTCTAGAAACTGCATGATCGTAAACGAACCCTGGTCACATATGTAGACTATATATAGAGAATGGTAATGAGCGTTTATGATGACTTTGGCTGTGGTCACAACAAATTGTTCTTCTTGCTAAGACATGCAAAATACATAGAAGGAGCACCTTTGGGTTCCAATGTCCTTTTTCTCACTTCTTCATGTGTTCAGTGAGTGCTAGTGCAGTGCTGCAAATTATGAACCGTTGCAGTTGAACATCCATAAATTCAGCGGCCAAGCCAACCTTTCATTTTTGCTCCCCACAATTTGTTCTCACGATGCTGGTATACTAGCTGTTTTACCGCACAAATTTGTAAAATGTTGTTTTCAAATCAGTCCCAAAGTAGATAGCTTATAAGCGGGTTCAGAGTAGAACAGAACATTTGAAGAATGACCCTACCAATAGCGTGTGTAGCACCTACTTGTAATTGGATCAGATTCGTATTACAAAGGCAAATGATGCCTTCGAAGTTATTCATATAGTAGGTCTCACTCATTTTCATGTTGGGCCGCATCGTTGTTATTGTTACCGTTCCAATGTTAGAGGCAGTTACACCAATATTAAGTCTTGTCCAATTTTAATAATAATAAACATTATTAGGCAACTGCATATATTAGCGGTGGTCATTTTTAATGGGAACATTAAAAAATATCCTGCATCCACTTTTGTCTGTATGGACATGCTCCAAGGACCCAAACTAACGCACGGAGAATTTATTATTTCATTCTGATAATGAGACAAATATTTTGTAATCATGTTTTTAATTTATTTGAATCTTTCTACAGAGCTTTTAATTGTTCTGTGCATTCTTTGACATTCAAAGCAAAGTGACGGAGGTATTTGTGGGATCACCGGGCTGTCTTTATCATTTACAACACAGGTAGAAAGCAGCTCCTTTGAGAGTCAGCCTTCTATGAGGGATTCTCTGCCTCCCTTCTGCCTACGAATGTACTATGTAGCAGCATCTGAAAGGGATGTCGATACAAATACATGGCCGCAGACAAGCAGAGGCTCTTAAAATGGCATCTCAGGTTTAAATATAAGCTCTGGCGTCCGTGGGTGGCCAAACATTTGGAATCAAACAAATAATCATCAAGCATTATGTATGCTAATGTTTATTCATCACACAATTAAAACATTGTCAGGATGATGGGGGGTAGTGTTGAATTCAGCACGTGCAATGACAGAAAATACATACATAGCAATACAGGAGATTGAGAAGATTACGGATATAGGGACATGAATGAATAACCACTATCCAGGCCACTCAAAAAGAATATAACCACACACATACATTCTGTGTGTGATATACGTACTCCCTGAATATACTGTATATATAAGAGGCTTGGAAAATGGATGGATGGCCTTTTAAACTTTTTTGTTGTTGTTTTTGTGATAGTGGGTTTTGATGCACATCCATGAGAGTTTCAGTATTCATTTTGCAACTTCACTGTCCTGAGCTGTTGTCTTGGTTTAAAAGATTCCAGCGATCCCACATCCCCAGCCACACAAATATTCATTCACATGCCCATCCCTTCCTCCACTCTTTCCTCAACTGTTGTTGTCTTCATGGCGGTGGTGTGTGTATGACAGCCCAACTGTATTGTCAGACACATCACAGCACCAGATGTCCAATTTGCACTTCAACCTCATGTGAATGGAGGGACCAATAGCAAGATGGGAGCATGTGGAGAAAGATGTGAAGTCCTCCAAATGAAAAGAAGTGCAGTGAACGTACACCTCGTTTTTAAGCCATGGAAACAATTTTCAACATTTTTACATGTTGAACTCATGGTGTCATATGGCTGCTATAGAACATCGGAATGAATTTGCAAACTATGCTATTGTGCATTCATACACTGGCCACAACGTAGGGTTCAGTACTCTCAGGTGATCTCCAATGCAATTGCGGCAATGCCTTTATTTAGCCATATATTGTAGGTATGTGTTTAATTTTTCACTTGTTGAATGCTGTTTTTTTTTTTGGGGGGGGGTCACTACAACATGAAAGAAAAATACTAGCTCACTTGTAGTTAAGACATACATTTTCTGTATTTTGGACTATGTTTATTCCATTTTATTCTGTATTTAATTTTTTCTAGCATGAAATTGCATTTAACTGTTATTCAAATGATTGTTGCTCTTGAATCTGATTAATGATGGTGATCCAAGCGGCTGCCTTTCCAGTAGCACCACATGTTTGATTTTCAAAAGTAGTTTGAGTTCATCTGGTTTCTAGCTTTTATCTTATTCTGGACTTTCTACTATATTTCAAAAGTAAGGATTTGTGCAAAGGTTATGTGTAATTTATTTCTTGTTGTAGATAATATTGTATTAGTAATATTGCATGCCTCTTTGTCTTGTGTTTTTACTGTGGAGACTACCACAATAGTGAATTTGAATGAATAAGTAGTTGGCACCCCAACTCAAACCAGCCTAATCAAACCCAACCCACCATCCATCCGTCCGTCCGTCCGTCCATCCATCCGTCTGTCCGTCCGTCCGGCCGGCTGTCTGTCCGTTCATCCATTTTTGTCACCGTTGTTTTCTCTCTCGGCTAAGAATAGCGTGAATAGTTACACGATTGGTAGCCGTGATATCTGCGTCTCTGTATTAGTACTAGTTTTAGTATGAGCATCTGCATGCAGTTAAATCATAGTTTCTAAACTAAAACAAACACATCATAAAAACAAAAGAAAAATAGAAAGGGAACAGGTTTCAAGTTGTATCTGCCTATGCTGGATTTACATAGTCAAAAACGAGTAGCGAAAGAAGTACAAACCCATTCAATCCTTCCCCTAAATCTCTTATCAATACAAAATGACTCAATGGTATACTGTAGCACAGCTTGAAAATTAAGTCATGTCCTTTTTTTGTAAAGTCAGATTTTTTTGATCGACATTAGCCCCAATTAGTTTGCCCAAGCATACCTAATGGTGTGTCCAGTGAATGATCTGGTTAATCGCTTGTCAAATAAATACTGAAGCTTCTGGAATTACTCTTTGAAAATGCCCTCAAGTTTTGCAACAGATAATGATGCACTGTGAGGCACGTAAATTGCCCTCATACACATTTTGCCCACTTTGTTAATGGGCATACCTTAATCATTAAGATAAAATGCTAGATACACTCAATCTAAACCCTTGAGTTTTAGATCATTATCCCCACAACTTAGTCACCTTCTTACTCAGCTGTCTGTTGCAGTAGGATGTGTCCCTTACAACAGATTACTAAGACACCGTGTCACAGTGGCATCTGTGTTTTGACAGTCTTCAAAATTATACCTTAGGACAGTGGCTCCCAAACTTTTATTTGCAGCGCCCCCCATTTTGGAGGTAAAATTTTCATCCCCTCACTCTGCTGCTTCCAAACATTATCCCTTGGGAATGAACAAAAACATGGATGACAGCAGGGTGTAACACAATAAAGAAAAGTGTTCATCGTAACCCCCCCGCCCTATGTCGTAACGCCGTGCCACCCGCTTTGAAAACTACTGCCTTAGAAAAACCTAACTCAAAAATTAACATGATTTTTTATATATTACTGGTAATCAAATCCCCCCTTACTCTTTCTGTATGAGCTCATTAACGATGCATTCCTAGGTTCATCGATCCATCCATCCATTTTAGCTGCTTATCCTCACGAGGGTCGGGAAAGTGCTGGAGCAAATCCCAGCTGTCATCGAGCAGGAGGCAGGGTACACCCTTAACTTGTTTCCAGCTAATCGCAGGGCACATGGAGACAGACAAGAGCTGCACTCACAATCACACCTAGGGGCAATTTAGAGTCTCCAAATAATACACGTTATGGTGATGTAGGAGCAAACCGGAATGCCCGGAGAAAACCCACGCAGGCATGAGGAGAACATGTAAACTCCGCACAGGTGGGGCAGGGATTTGAACACCGGTCCTCAGAACTGTGAGGCCAACACTACAGCTGTTCCACTGTCCCGCCGCATTCCTAGATCTGTGGCAAAAAAGGACATCTGTGGTTGTCTGTTTGTAGTTAAGTCGGACAAATGGCAAAGGCGTAAAAACACTAACCTATCATGCTATGCTATCTGCAACACAGAGAGGCTTATTATCTGCTATCTTAGTTAACCTCAGTTTATATCACACCAATGTATTTTTCAACACAATGGCTATATGACTGCTTTCATGCAGTGCAAAGTGTGTGAGTGGTGTTGCTTGGTGCAGTGGGGTCACCTCCGCCTGTGTCGGTGTCAGTTGTAGTCTAATTTCTGCAATTCGGTGATGAATGTCTCTGATGGAACACGAGCATAGGGCCTGGCCCAGATGGAGCTCTATTAAGCTGTTAATAAACGAGGATTCTTCTCTGCTCTGCCGGCATCTGTGACATGGAAGGGACTTACAAATTTGCAAACACACACACACACACTAGCGCACACTCACAGAGCCAAATTATTATAATGAAGTAAAGCAAGCCAGATGGCTGAATTAGAAAGCAGTCTCATTTTCTCTTTATCTCTTTCTCGGTCTTGTTTTCTTTCTGCCCGTCTGCTACCTCTCTTTCTCATCCTTAGCCTCTGTCCCACTCTCTGCACACTATGGATAGTCGGTGTTGTCTTAGTAGTGACAACCTAACTAGGGTTTATACACCGTTTAAATTTTGTACCTTTTAAAGTGAATTCAACTGTTTTTTTCAAAATACTTTGCATAGTTTGAAGATAATGATGAAGACGTGCAAAGAGTGGCAACTATATAGCACTCAATTGTGGCGCTTTCGCAACTTCAGTTCTTCTAATTTTATATGATCGTGGCTAAAAAAGGGTTCAAGGAGGGAACTTGGCCCTGGCCTGACTCGAGTACTAATAACTTGACTCATTTTGTTTCCATCGGGGGTCTTCCTGCATTGTGACGTGCAGTTAGCAAGCTAGCTACACCTACACCCTGTAAATACCACTTCCCTTTGAATAGTCTGCGATTGTGGCCCCTTTAGAGCACCTCGGTGTTGACTGTGAGTGTGCGCATGTCACAAAGACAAAAACGGAAGCCTGTGGAGGGAGTAAAAATATTTTGAGAACATGACAGACAGCATGTGAACATCAACTTCGTCCTGGCATGGGTGCTGTAGAATGCCTTGTTGTTAATGTGTGGAAAAGCCCCACACGACCCACTGGGAAGTATTCCAGTGGCTAACGCTTTAATTGGATATACTGAATTTTTGTCACTGAAATGTGTAAGCTTAAGAAAGATGCTAGACTTTTTTATAGGTCAGTGTTTGTATTTCTTTTACAGTTGACCAGGACTTGGTTTCAGCGCATAACGGGGATGCCCACAGCGTATATGAGCAAAAATTGATTTTTAAAAAATTTGAATCCTCATTTTCTATAATTGGCAGTTTTTTGTAACCATTCAAAATTGGTAACATTATTAACAACACTATTCTGTGGGGTGTGTCAAATTTACAAGAAATATTTATTTTCACTTTACGAGGACTTGAAGCAGAAAGACGGGAAACATTGTTTCCTTTCACAAATAGTTGACATTAGTTGTCGTTTTCTCGGGCTTTTTTTTTTTTTTTTTAATGGCTCGCAATAGAAATCTTGGAGACCTCCATCATATACTATAAGCATCAAAATACCCCAAGACTAGTCATGGACCCTTTTTCCTTGCCAAGTTAATGAAATCACCCAGAAAAGGAACTATAAATGGCAGCTGTCTGCCCTTCCTGACTCACCATCATCATCAACATCATCATCTCTCAGCCACAATTTGAAATACTGCCAAGAGGAAGCAGGCACAGTCACCCAAAAATGGTTGCAGGGCGAGATGAATTAGATTCGAAAGAGAAGGGAATCCTACATAGGGTGGGAACGGGAGGTGTCAGTGTTGGTCGTCACAGTGCTGGCATCTGTCGCAACCGCAATCGCCCACGGTGGCATCCACTACTTTACTTTGAATTAGGCCGCTGCTGTCTTCTCCGTTAACACCTGAGCAGGTCATTATGAGATTATTAGGGGAAGAGGAGTGGGAGAGAGAGGGAAGAATATTTTATAGCGCCTAGTGTAAACAGTCTGTCAGTATGAAAACTTTTCCTCCCACTGGATATCCCTGTCTCCTCAGACAGAATGCCAGAGACCTCACGGGAATCACATTTTCTCTCTGTCTGTCTGTCTTTGTTTCCAGCATGGACTGACAGATCACAAATTCAGAATACTAAGCCCCGTTTTAATACTACTTTCTGTTGGCACATAAGGCTGACTTAAAATAAACAAACTTTTGCTTAATGCAGTCTCCTTCTCCAAATATGCTTTGTTGTTGTTGTCACTGTTGTGTTGTGCGTATTGTTTGGGGGGATTTTTGTTTTTTCCATCCTCCTCTAATTTTCCCCTTTTTTTCCTTTGTTTTTTTTTATTAAGTTAAAATGCTTTCCAGGGCGTATACAAAGATGCAGCACCAACACCTCCTTGGAATCGATTATATACTGTAAATGATAAACATTTTTTTTGGACTAACCGGCATCTTGAGTTCTGGACAGTAGTGAAAATGTTGGTAGTTTAACCATGAGCACATACATTGAAAAATCCAGGTTATGACCACATTTTTTCGTTTTTGGTAATTGTTCATAAAAATGGCACAATAACCATCTCTATAATGTATCACCTTCATCCATTTCCGAAGCTGCTTATCCTATCAAGGGTTGTGGGTGTGCCACGGTCTATCCCAGCTCACACTGTGCATAAGGTGGACTACACCCTGAACTGGTCGCCAGTCAGTTGCCGGGCACATATCGACACCATCACTGAACAGGAATCGATCCCAGTGTGTACAAAACTCAGTTCCCGCAAACTTTTTAACGGCTCATTTTGGTATTGCACACATTTTTTGATGTTCCTTTTGGCAAGTGTCACATCATATCTGATCAATGCCATGCCACATTTCAGCACGCTTCCAATTCAACCGCTGATACTTAGTTGGCAGAGTGGTTGAATTATTACTTAATCTATACATTTCTCTTTCTTTCTCTCTCTCTCTTTTTCTCTCTATCGCATGTTATTTCCTAAGCACAGCAACTCTCACTTGCAGCTATCATCAGAAGGCCATGTGCACCAAAAGTACACTTTTAACTCTAAATACATATACATAAATAAATACAGACACTCACTCGCCACATACACATACGCGTGTGGATAAGCCATTACCTATAAATAAAATAAAATAAAAAAAAGCGTGCAAATGTACACCAGGACAAAGACCTTGGAGACATATTCTGTACTTAGATGAAACTAAAATTGAACGCTTTGACCTTGATGAGCACTGTTATGTTTGGATAGCAATGCTTTTTGAAAATTTATGGGCAGACCTTAAAAAGGCGTGTGCAAGCAAGGTGGCCTCAAAACCTGGCTCTGCTAGACCAGTTCTGTCAAGAGGAATGGGCCAAAATTTCTGCCAACTATTGTGAGTAGCTTCTGGAAGGATATCGAAAACGTTTGACAGATGTCATACAGTTTAAAGACAGGATTATCAAGTTCCAATGAAATATATTTAAACTTGGAATTGCTAGTGTGAAAGTAAGTAATTGGTCTTCCCCCAAAATAATCTGTCTTTCATTGTTGTGACATACATAATACAAATATTTTTTTAATATTTTAATATTTTGTTAATTTAAGTTCAACAGGAATATTGTAGTCAGATTTCATGTCAGGCCTTGAAAAAATGTTCTTTTTATATAATGTATGTTAAATACTGGTTTGAACCGTATACATTACTCTGTTTCAGTGTGTGGTGCCGAAACTTGACTGACTTTCAGCAAGTTGGCATTTTTCCCCCTCACAACATTACAAGCCAAGCCTAATCTTTTTCTGCTCAGAATTTGCGCCAATTTCTAATCCAAAGCGACGGAACACCGCTTACATGTTATGTTATTCATTCCAGTGGTTTATAAACCTGAGTTTCAAAAGAATAGCTGGGTGAGATCCTCGTCCATGCCTACTCCCTAAAAAAAGTACTTAATGAATACAGTATGTACTTCACTGGCAGTTAACATTTGAATTGAAGTTGATGAAAATAACAGTAAATATGTCTACATACATTACATGTTTACATACAAATTAAAAGGTGCTATTGATAAAGTGCTTTGTTTTCAAATAACTAGCATGTCTACACTTGGAGTTGAAAAGGTTGGCTGCTGCCTTATTATTGTCGTAATGAGCAATTTTCTGAACGTCTCCACTTCCACCAGTATATTGTGTTGTAACGCTTTCATTAAGACATTTGCACAGTTTAGGCAGACTTTGATGAGTTGAAATACTATGAAATGCCATGTTTTATTTAAAAAAATCTATAGGGGATCAGTTTCATCTGAAATGTTGCTTACAGTACACACACATACACACACAAACTTGTGAAATTCCCTTATACTGTACACACTACTTAAGAGCTCTCATATTTTATAATGCTTTTACAGTACACACAATACTTTCACATGGTATATACAGTACTTTTATATTACACTTAAATGCCCATTTTAGTAGTATGTATGAGAGTGATTTTGCAGTGTATGTAAGAGTGTTTAAGTAATGTTTGAAAGAGCAGACAATCCTGAATTATGTCTCTAGCAGTCCCTCATAGGATCCTCCTTTATGCTTCAGATGTGGTCAGACAAGCCAGGCGTAAGTGTTGTAATCACTGGAAAGATACACACATAGTGGAACACACAATAACTGACGTGCATTGGTGCACTCTGAATGTGGGAGGTCTGTCTCCATCTCTGGTGAGGAGTTTAACAATGTAACCACTCTCAATCTCCGTCACCATTCCTCATTAAGCCTTCAGCCTGGTGTTTTATGGATTGTTATGTGGCTGAAGAGTTTATATCACTGCCCAGCCCCTTCAAGGACTCTTATCAAGGCCTTGAACTGTACAATACTCCCCCCTTGATCTGTGTCGCCTTCCACCACTCCTCCTGTCAGCTGTTCAAAACAGTGGGAGCTGGCACCAGATTCTTCCTTTTGGGGATTCCCGCCACATTGCTCCTCTTTTGTTTTCTCTTATTCCTCTCACTGAGCTGTTTTGTCCTTTTTGATCCCTCTGTTCTTGTTTTCATTGCCCCATTGCTTCCCCTGCATGTATAAACCGCAGACACGGAGGTGACCTCAGCCACAGCAGGCCAAACTCAAGTTCTCACAGAATTGCTTTCACAGTCATGCAGAGATGTTGCAGCTCAAATGTACCAAAGACAGTTGTCTCATTGTGTTTCTGCGACTCATCACCAATTGCGAGCACAAACTTCATCGCGTCAACATCTCTGTGTGTCTGCACTTAAAACACAACAGTCAGTCCAATAATAGAGAGGATTCAGTGTGAATGGTATCATATGTACTCGCTAGTTACACGGTAGGTGCACAATTTAATACAATACAGAAGCCTTGTGAACAATTCTAAACAACATCAGCTCATCCTTGTGGGCTGTTTTTGAAACTGCTTGAGGCAAATATATGATATTAGTTTACATCAGGAACCTGCCATAGTAAGCATACTTGACATAAAGTTTATTGATTTGAATCCCTGCATGTTTTGGTTGTTGCCCCTGTTCTCTTGTTCCACACATTTGCTTTTGTTTCTCTTGGTCATGCTCTCAATCTTTTGTATCCTCCTCTCGATCTATTTCTTATTCTCTATGTGTTGGTGTTCAGCCACCTGAGACACTAAACAAATAATGTAACGTACAGTGCAAATGAAATTTCCAGCGAGGCTTATTGATGTTATTATAAAGTAGCATACTGAAGCCTGAAATCATTTAAATCTTCATCAGTCCGGCTGACATTTTAGTGAATTAGTTTATGGAGGCCGGGTGGAATGGGGTGCAGTGAGGTGTGGGGGTTCTGTCTCTGTGAGCTATTTTTCACTATAGGGTCAAATAGTACATCGATCGTCTCATTTGTTCAGATGGGTGGCCTTTGATTGACTATCATAAGGCTAAGACTGTGGTGCAAATGTTATTTGTGCATGCTCTTCATAAGTAGTAAATCAAGTTAGCATTGACTTTGTTTTTGCATGAAAACGAAGAGCGCTTGTGTGATTGAGTAGAATGATCAAAGTTATTATTGCCATCCTGCCCATTTAATGTAATCTTTAAAGTGCCTGTATTTCATAAAATACAACTTGGTCATTTGGTAGATAGATTTGAATGTTTCATCCAAAATTGTCAAAAGCTTGCCTTACTTCCAGTTCTAGTTATCAGCGTAATGAACGTTCTTGCGAGTTTATTTCAATACTTTTTCCACTGGACAATACATATGCACCTCAACTAGGCTCTACTCATCTCAGTTTGGAGCAATTGGTTTTCCCATTTCGAAACAGTACTGTTTTAATAGTTATTATAATATATATATAATAATTTCTCATGCATAATGCGCATGTTTTTTACCCCAAAAAAATCAATGGACCTTCCAGACTGGCGATCTTCAGCTCCGCCCCCCTTAGCTACAGCTCCCATGCCACACAATCTTCCAAAATGCCGACTGAACATAACAGGTGTGAACTGGATCCTCTATCGCATATTATAGATAATATTGGGGTATGTGTTTTTGCCAATTGCGTTGGACTTGTCCAAGAGTGTTCTACAGAGAGTTCTCAACTATTTCACACAAGGATATGTACACGGTATTAAGATTTTTGACAAAGCAGGACGCAATGCCAGAGTTACAGCGAAACGTTGGCGATCGTTGCAAAAAAGTTTGACTCCTCACAAACTTCATATTGAAATCCAACAGGATAGAATTGTGGAATGGTACTGCAGATGTAAAGCAGGGTGAGTACTTTTTACTTGGAAAGATCACGAGTAATATCATTGCCGTCTTTAGAAGTGAGTGGGTGATTTCAATTGACTCGGCTCATAATGGAACCCAGTTTTCTGTCTTAAAAGTCCGATGTGGTACAAATAGGCAAATAGACATTTCTCTTGCGTGACATGGCGCATTTACGTATCACGAACCCGATTTGTCGGTATAAAACATTACACACTTCATTCAGCAGGTCAGTGATATGCTACCAAAGTGAAAGTTGTTTTCCTGCAATGTATAAAGCACTGATAATAATGAAATCAAACTCAGAGAAGATACTTCTCCCTCACTTACCTTCAAACATACAGCCTTGTGTTTGTTGATATTGTCCACACTTAGTTGTACGCGGGAGCCTTAATCTTTTGTAAGGGTGTAGAGTATGCTTTCATTCCAAGATGACAGCACAACTGTTTTCTCATTCACTAAATAAAAGTAGGGCTGTGCATCTCAAAATAAGAACAAGTAAACATGTTCAAATAAAGTGCTTAACTTCAAAATAATTGTTTGAAAAGATTTAGCATAATGCAGATAATACTTCATGTTTTGATCGTATGGGTACAAGCAAAATCATGCATTGTAAAAATGCATTAAACATACAGTGAAGAAAATAAGTATTTAAACACTCTGCTATATTGCAAGTTCTCCCACTTAGAAATCATGGAGGGGTCTGAAATTTTCACCATAGGTGCATATCCACCGTGAGATAATCTTAAAAGAAAAATCCAGAAATCACAATGTATGATGTTTTAACGATTTATTTGTGCGATACAGCTGCAAATAAGTATTTGAACACCTGAGAAAACCAATGTTAATATTTGGTACAGTAGCCTTTGTTTGCAATCACAGAGGTCAAATCTTTCCTGTAGTTTTTCACCAGGTTTGCACAAACTGCAGGAGGGATTTTGGCCCACTCCTCCACACACATCTTCTCTAGATCAAACAGATTTCTGGGCTGTCGCTGAGAAACATGGAGTTTCAGCTCCATCCAAAGATTTTCTACTGTGTCTAGGTCTCAAGACTGGCTAGGCCACGCCAGAACCTTGAGATGCTTCTTACGGAGCCACTCCTTGGTTTTCCTGCCTGTGTGCTTCGGGTCATTTTCATGTTGACCCAGGCACGACCCATCTTTTATGCTCTGACTAAGGGAAAGAGGTTGTTCCCAAAAAATCTCACAATACATGGCCCGGGTCATCCTCTCCTTAATACAGTGCAGTCGTCCTGTCCCATGTGCAAAAAAAAACACTCCCAAAGCATGATACTACCACCCCCATGCTTCACAGTAGGGATGGTGTACTTGGGATGGAACTCATCATTCATCTTCCTCCAAACACTGTTAGTGGAATTATGACCAAAAAGTTCCATTTGGGTCTCATCTGACCACAAAAATTTCTCCCATAACGTCTCGGTATCATCCAAATAGTCATTGGCAAACTTAAGACGGGCCTTAACATGTGCTGGTTTAAGCAAGGGAACCTTCTGTGCCATGCATGATTTCAAACCATGGCGTCTTAGTGTATTACCAACAGTCACCTTGGAAACGGTGGTCCCAGCTCACCTCACCTTTCTAAGGATCGTTGAAACCCCACGAGGTGATATCTTGCATGGGGCTCTACTCCGATTGAGATTGACCATCATGTTTAGCTTCTTCCATTTTCTAATGATTGCTCCAACAGTGGACCTTTTTTCACCAAGTTGCTTGACAATTTCTTCGTAACCCTTTCCAGCCATGTGGAGTTGTATAATTTTGTCTCTGGTGTCTTTGGACAGCTCTTTGGTCTTGGCCATGTTACAAGTTTGAGTCTTACTGATTGTACGTGGTGGACAGGTGTCTTTATGCAGCTAATGACCTCACACAGGTGCATCTGATTCAGGATAATTCATGGAGTGGCGGTAGACTTTTAAAGGCGGACTAACAGGTCTTTGAGGGTCAGAATTCTAGCTGATAGACTAGTGTTCAAATACTTATTTGCAGCTGTATCACATAAATAAATCATTTAAAAAAAATCAGACATTGTGATTTCTGAATTTTTCTTTTTAGATTATCTCTCTCGCAGTGGACATGCACCTACAACGAAAATTTTAGACCCCTCCATGATTTCTAAGTGGGAAAACTTGCGATATAGCAGTGTGTTCAAATACTTATTTTCTTCACTGTAGGTAGAATAGTTTCCAGAATTTTGGTCAACTTTAGGGGTATATACTATCCATAGATGCACATTATATATAAAAAAATACAGTAGTTTGTGATCAGGTCTGCGTTTGACTGTGGAAATGTATGAAAATATTGTGTAAAGCCATGCCAAGCCATCTAGGTACTTAAAGTGAAAATGTCTCCTGGCTGCATAGTATCAGCGCCATTTTTGCCTAAATATGAATCTAAAGATTATGGCTTTATAGCTGGTGTACGACAGTCACTGGTTGATCCGTGTTTGTATTTGGGCTCAGGTGCTTGTCATTAGCGAGCGAGACTTTGATTCAGACATGCTTTGTAGCTGTAGCACCACCACTGGCCCTTGTTTCCTCATCAGACTGATACTAAGAAACCAAGCTGAGCAAGATAGGATAGCAAAAAAAAAAAAAGTCAAATTGAATAGAACGTTGTTAACGTCTCTGAAGCATGAAAGCTTTGTCCTGGGGTCGGAATGACTCCTATACAAGGTACTTTAATGCTGTTGCTACTGTGCTAAACATAACTTACATCAGCCCTTCATCTCCTGTACTGGAGATTTCCTCTATTGGAACTTACAACCTCAACATTTGCAAGCATATGTACCATGGTTTGTTGTTATCCTTTTGTTTGTAAATACCTGGGATACTGTCTACATGGGGTAATTATTTTTCTTTCCATTAATATGATCATCATTGGAAATAAACCGTTCAAAGTGCTACTGCTGTCACATCCTTGTGTCTATTCCCCCCCCCCCTCCCTCTCTCTAGATCATCACTCAGTATGTTTATGAGCTGCTGGAGAAAAAGTGCAACATGACTAAAGCAATCCTACCAGTAAGTACTCCAAGTTAAAGACTTTTTTGCAATTTTATAATATGCCCCTCAGGTAAAGGGACTTGAATATGAAAACTGAATGCATCAGCTTCATCTTGTGATTCTGGTACTGAGTGCCCTGTATAAAAACAGTGAAGAAACAACAAACAAATAAAACAAACGGGATTGTAGGACTAAGTCTTTGTCTTCCTTATGTCAATCTTAGGTTTATTTCTTACTTCCTGCCTTTCTTTTGCCCCTTCGACAGTTTGCACAAGTCTTTTGTATAAAAGCGTCTCTCCAACAAATTAACTGTTGGGTGACTCATCATTTGAAAAGCTTGCCGCCGCTGCATGTTGATACTTAATTTGTTCGCATGTGCTCTAAAAGCGGACCTTCTAGTGTGCTATCGTGGAGATATTCTTTGCAGTCACTTGATCCCTTTTATTTGTTGTTGAAAGAATGTTTGCCTCCTTTTTGCCCCTATTTATTGTCCTTCCCTATGTCTCACCTTTTCTCCGTCTATAAAAGTTGTGATCATTTTTCAGAGTGCATTTATAGGAATGTTAGCCTGACCAAAGTTTTGCAGCAGCGCTAACAGGCGCCATAAATCAAACCCTAGCTCGGGATGCAGCGCCTTTCATTAGGCACCCCACACACATTTACTGGTTTATCTGCCTAGGCAATTTTTATCATTATTCTCTTACAAAATCGGTCTGTTCTGCTTTTGTGTGGCCCACCCACCTGAGTGTATATGGCGTGTGTATTTGTGTGTTGGTGGTGGGTCTGTCCACCTGCGTCGCATTGAACTTGTGACCACAAATTTTAAGAAGATTAACTGCAGCCAAGTATAGTGAGAGGGGATGAGGGAGCACCCGAGAATGAAAGGGCAAGATTTTCTCCCCCACTCTGTTCTCTTTGTCTGTTTGGATTAAGTTCTTGCAGCTGCCATCCATGGCTTTTATGGCTACTGTTTGTCTCGTTGTCTCCTAGGGAGTGCATCCACACAGTCACTTAGCCCCTTTTTCTGTCTGTATCACCTTGTCTCAATTTTAATTACGCAGAGGCTGTTTGCTCGTTATAATTAGTATGATGATGCGCTAGACTTTGAATGTGTAAAATCCATAGAGGATAAGGCTGTTGCTTTGTAAACCTATGCAATCAATGATACCTTTCAATCAAGTGTTTCACCAATCTACATCAATTGAAGCTTTGAACGTAAAAACTCAAGTTGACCAGAAATTGAGTGCAATGCTTGATATTTGAAGCACTGGGAAAGCAAGCACCTAATATTTCTAGATATTTCCTACCATAAGAGCTTTTTTGGCTGTGATTCAAACAGCAATGTTATGAATTATGTTTTCATGTTTTCACACCAGGTAGATGCCACTGTGGATGAGCCTTCTAGTTTTATCTACCTAAGCCCCAATGCCTTATCCAACCCATCCAAACTACTGGTTCTGATCCAGGGCAGTGGTGTGGTACGAGCAGGGCAGTGGGCCCGAAGACTCATCGTCAACCAGGATTTGGACTCTGGAACTCAGATTCCCTTCATCACAAGAGCCATGGAGGTAGGGGATTTTTTTAAATTATGTATTGATTTATACACATTTGCTCTACAGGAATTGTTTGAGTCTTTCAGATTGCAAAACCCATAAAGTAGGTGGTGTCAAAAATGTGACACCTTGGATTGTTGAAGATTTGTTACATTGTTGTTGTTAAAACCATTGGCTTATTATTTTTTGGGTTTTATGGGTGGAAAAAGACCTCAAACACCTCTGAGGTGAAAGGAATAAATATCGTGAATCAGGCCCTTTTCAGGTTGAATAGCTGGGTGTCCCAACATTTTTGTTGGTATACTCTGTGACGTCATAACATGAATGTCATACGGACCAGCACAGGCACCCACTTGCTTATGTGTGTCGTTACTACTCATACACAGTATGTAGTGCTCAGGTGAAATAATTGATGCATTTTTACATTCATGTTCGATTATATATTTAAATCCACAAGAGGAAGGAATAACATATTTTCAACTCCCATACATTTACTATTTACTGTACGTGTAAAAGCAAGCAAAAGGGGCTCTGCCTCTCATATCATTTTCATCTCCACCTCTGTGTGCTCGTTTGGCAAGCTTGGCCACTCCTACCCGTGTAATTTCGTCAGCCTGCTGTTTAAAGTGACTTAGGAGGGAGATCTTGTTCTCCTACTCCACCCATGTCCCTCCAATGTGTCCATCTGAATGCCATAAAGATTTTCACTGCTGTGTAAAGCCCCTTTCCTGCTGTGTACAACTTTTGGAGATGTTTGTGTTACATACTCATCTGCCTATATGGCATGATTTTTGAATTGCATTTAGTTGGGCTGGTATTGCAGTGGAAGGCAACAGCGTGGTGAAGAGACCCAAAGTGACAGGCCAGATATAGAGAACATGGTAGTGTGAGTCTTGCTCGTTCATCATAGTAAACAAGGAATCGTGTTCTTGCACTGACAAATCGTCATCCAGCCGTTTACCACAAACATGCCTTGCACTGAGGCATGCACAGGGTAGACAGTCACATATATTTGTAGTCAATTCATGCTGTCTGCATCCATTAGGGGCATGTTTCTGGCTCAGTCTGTCATAGCATAACATTCGTGTGAATGCCTTTTGAAGTAAGTGTACAGGAAATGGTGACATTATTTTGTACTTTTTGAGGAAAATGTAGAGCTTCATTTATACTGAATTCACAAGTTGAAGTGTAAAAATGATTGACTTCTATCTTTATTTTAGCGTATAGTAGAAGGCTGAAACAAGTGCCTATTGACTTTAGGCAAGTGACATGGGACGATATAATTGGGACAGATACCCAATCTTTTACGAGCTGACACATTGTGACAGCCAATTACACTCAACCATTTTCAAGTCACCAAATTAGTGTTTTGTCTCCTTTCCTGCTCAACTGGTCTCCAATACTTTGTTCTTGCTGGCTACTCTAGACTTATTTGCCTGAAACATAATGCGGCATTGGATTGAGGGGTTGCAGTTGTGGGTCGTCGTCATCCTACTGTTTACCATTAATGTGTATGTTCTCTTCCAATCCATCATGTTCTGATTGATTGGGTCCTTCACATTTCTCATATTCTGTCAAGGCGAAGACGTGATGAAACATTGACACCAGGCAGCTTTCGAGCACGTTTGTGGCCCCAACAGTCAAATGAAGGTCCCCTGCCACACCAGGCTCCAGAGTAGCCATCGGCACTCAATAAATATTTGATAATTCTAGTTTGACGTTAACAACTAATTCACTAATCCATCTCTTGTACCAAAACGTGAACATAGGTTTTGAGATATTGCTTCAGTATTTTATTAAATGCGCAGTCCTTCTTAAATCATAACAACCCCACAACATTGGGCTGCCACGCCAATTATTTCAAAGTTGTGATGGTGTTCTTAGGTGTGCAACCCTATTTGATTTGTTTTTCCTCCAAATGTACAGACGCTTAATATGACCAATTACGTTTTGATATCGTCAGACCACAGGACATATCCAGAGATTAAAGTGTACATCCTTCCATGCATTTGAAAACTGTTTTTGATGTTTTTCCTGGAATAATGACTTCCAGTCCATATTGTACAGTACTAGTTTCACTGTAGGTAATGACATACTATTATTAGCGTCAATTTTGTACAAAAGCATGCTCATTTCTAGGACAGATAACTTGTTTCCTTCCTGAGATTCTCCTGGTGTTTTTACCTAAATATAATTATTTGAACACATGAATTTGCCACCTTCAGGCATCTGGAAATTGTACCCAAGGACGAACTTGACTTGTAGAAGTCCACTTTTCTCTTTACGATATCTTGGCTAAATGTATTTTGTTTCTCCTGATGTTATACAATGAATCACTGAGTTTCAGCTGTACCGAGTTCAAATACATCCACAGGTGTGTCTCTAATTAGCTGGTGTTGTAAATAATTCATATTAGAGGCTTACAAAGAAATGACATCCTCACTACATTTTACCAGATTGGTTAAAGTCATCTTACTGTATGTAAACTTTTGGCTTTACGGAAAGTACGAAAAATTTTTTAAATAATTTTGGAAATTTGAATTGATCTAACACAGGAGAAGTCTTTTAGTCTGATTTCATCTGATACAATGAGGCCAAAAAAGTGTATGAATGGTTTCATATTGTGTATGTAAACATCTATTTACAATCTTACATGATTTAATAGTAGCCTGACAGACTTCAAAGTCTTCATCTTCCTATAATAATCAGCCTTTTTAACAATATTGCAAAATGAATGCTGCATATACATGCATATGTGGATAGAGTCCGTACATTCAGCTTCCTGGCAGTCCTGATTTCTGAGGATCTCTCCTGAACAGACAACGTTTCAGTGGTCATCAAGTGTCTCCATTTTTCTATGGGAGTTGCATTGAAGCAGATATAGCAAGGCTTCAGAGGACAATCAAATCAGCACAGAAGATCATTGGCTGCCCTCTCCCCTCCATGGAAGACATTTATTCCTCTCGGTGCCGCAGCAGAGCTCGGAACCTTATTTAGGACATTACACACCCCAGTTATCAACCTAACCCTAACCCTCCCAGAACTGTCCTGGATTACAGTAAATGATATCTGTGAGTCTGGAAAGGATTATAAAATTTCTCTTCCTAAACATTTTGAAGGCTTTAAGATTCACATGGAGAAAACATGGAACAGTGTTGAACATTCCTGGGAGTGGTTGGCCTCCATCGATTAAACCTAGACAACAGCAATGACTCATCCAGGAAACTACAAAGGAGCAGGACAACTTCTCAAGAACAGCAGGCCTCTTGCCTCAGTTAAGGTCAGTGTTCATGACATAACATTAAAGAAGAGACTGGGCAAAAATTACATCCACGACATACTTATCAGGCAAAAAACTACTGCTGACCAGAAAGAATATAAAGGTTCATCTTACTTTTGCAAGGAAGAAAAAAATCTGAATAACTCCCAGTCTTTTGTTGAGAATATTATATAGAGAAGATGAAATGTGAGCTTTTTGGAAGGTGTGTGTCTTGTTACATCTGTTGTAAATGCATTCCAGAAAAAAATAAAAACATAATCAAACTTGGTGGTGGTAGTGTGATGCTCTTTGGCTGTTTTGCTCATTCAGAACTTGGACAACTTGCTATAATTCATGGAACCTGCTCTTGAAAGTGGACTTTGGTTCTGCAGCAGGCTGATGATGTAAAACACACCAGCAAGTCATTTTCTCAATGGCTTGAAAAACATAATGAAGATTTTGCGAATCCAATTGATATGACGTAGCATTAGTACCTTAATAATTGAAATCACCATTTAAAACGGAACTTTAAGTTCATTTGAGTTATATTTTTCTATTTACATTTGTTTAATATTAAATTTGGGAGACTGCAAAAACAAAAATTTGAGAAAAAGGCCAATACTTGTTCACGGCACTGTATTTTATTCCATATGTCCAATTTAATCATAATCATATTATTTTTAAGCATCCTTTATATTAGACATTACACCAATCTAATTGTCTTCTTGGTATCGGACGATATTTAGCAATTTATGATGATCGGCTGATTTAATGTCATAATTCACCAGTCCAGTCATAGATCAGCAAAAGTAATTTACTCCTTATCATCATCATGCGCAGTATATTTGAATACCAAAAATTGTTTATTTCTAGCCTGTCATCTTTTGATGTAGTACTAGAAATATCTGACATTTTTTTTTATTTTGTTTTGTTTCGTTTTGGGACAGGCAACATGTAATTTCCAGATCAGGCGACAAGACAGATTTGGTCTTTTACGATTTCACTATGTCATATTACTACAATAAAATGCTGTATTACAATACCATCAGATCCAGTCTTATACAATCACTGGGCTTTATCTTGTAAACTCAAACGCGACAAGATACACACGTTACCATGGCCACGACAACAAGTTGATCGCCTCTTGTGTATTGTAAGAACTAAAAAACGTGTGCTGGAGGTCACTGGTGCTCAGGAAAGGACGTTAATTTAAGGCTTGCTCTAGCTATGTTCACATAGTTTTCATACGATACAGCTCCCAAGATGGCAACAAAACATAATGTAGCCTAGCAAGCTAGTGCTAGCACTAATGTTTGTACATGTGTTCTGTAGAATTATCGTTTTTCTTTTTCTGGTCAGCCCCAAAAATAGATTCTGTTAAGACTTTTCTTTATTGTGTGCATATATGTGTGTGTGTGTGTGTGTGTGTGTGTATATATCTATTTATATATATATATATATATATATATATATATATATATATATATGTGTGTGTGTGTGTGTGTGTGTGTGTTTATTATTATGTTGGTTTTACAAACATTTGGTATCAACAAAGTACTGCCTCCAGTGCAGCGTTTGTGAAGTTACTCCTCCGAAGTTGATTGGAAATTCAAAGCCTGCGGCAAAGGGTCAACCTGAGTGCACTGGGGGTAACATGGGGAATTATTTTTTGGTTTTACAAAATACACCGTTATAATTACACACTGGCACAATGAATTAAAAGGCCTTCTTTGTGTGTTCAGATTTATAGTTTGTCAGTAAGCACGTGACTGTGATGAAATGCCTTTCAGAAATTCTTAACCACGTTCCTCGAGAGAACTCGCTTGCCTTTACTCTCTTTTGATGGACTCATGACTGCCAGCCAGCATTCAAAAGGGAGAAATAGCTGATAATGCAAGTTAGCAGGGCCTTTCCCACCAGACTTGCACTTTAACATTCAAAAGTGTCATTTACCACAACACTACATATCATCATCTGATTTAGGATGATATGCAGATTGAGTTGAATTTGATCTCACTCTGGCTTCATGAAATCCAGCTATGTAAACTACTACCAGTTGCTCTGGCGTCACACTAGTGTCGTAAGCATCCATCCATCCATCCATTTATTGTACCGCTTATCCTCCCTAAGGTTGCGGGGATGCTGGCGTCTATCCCAGCTATTCAAAATAATTTCAATTTACAAAAAAAATTAACAATATATGTGTGAGGTCCTCCCAAGGTTAAGTTTAACATGCAGCATCATCATGTTGACATTCATATTCATCACGATGACTTAATTGACGAGAAATGAATCACGGCCATCTATACAGCAGATATTGCTATCACCCTTTATACCCTGTTTGTGAAACGAAAGAATGCTGTCTGCAAATAAATACACGCAGATGGGTATACATCCCTTCCCATCTTCACATCTAACTCTTTGTCTGCTTGTGACATTTGAAGTCTTTGTGCTCAGTGTGCAGATGGTATACATGCTGGCTTCATGCCCATGTGTGTGGAAGTGGTGCGAGTCCCTTAGCCTTTTCAAATGACAGGTAAGAGGAGCTTACTCCTCTGGGCTGGGGGAAAGAGGTGGAAAAGAGGCATCTGATAAGGGGGAAAAGAAGTTGGTAGGCATGCAGGTTTTATGATTGGTTGGAAGACAGCAGAGAAGGGGGGAAAGTGAGCTACACAGAGAGGATTGAACCAAGAAGAGTGAAATAAGAGGAAGGAAACTGGAAATGGGGTAGGACAGGTAGAGGATAGATGCTAGTATATATAGAGAGAGTGAGTAAGCAGAAGGCAAGCTACTGACAGCTCCACTACTGGGAGAAGGCCTCTTAATGACAGCTTATTCCTTCATGATTTCAAGTTTTGACAGTCGACAGGTCTTCTTGTTGCACCATGCCAGCTGTATCATTACCTTCTGGCCCTGCAACTGCTCTGCATGCTGAGACCGAGATGGTGGAAGGTGGGCGCTGTGTGGTTTTGGAACAGGACAAAATCTGTCAGAATGATGAAGGAGCCAGTACTGAGAGATGCGCTCATGAGTTATACTATTTGTATAACTGAATTAATAGCGATAAAAACATGACTAATTAACAGAAAATGAGAAAAAAATAACTGTATTCCCAGAGTTTACATTTTATTCCTTAATCGATTCTGCTGCCTCCAAAGAACTCTGCAAATTATTTTACAGAAGTTAAATTCATGACTTGGAGATTCTCTCAGTTACCTTAAAGTCTTCATTTCCTAATTTGGATGGATTAAATTAGTACTGTTTAAAATAATTGAGCAGTGACTCAAACACAGCTGGACTAATTTCTTAATGTTTACTTTAAAGGGGAGTCTATTGTTTTATAACTGCTAGCAAGATTAGAATGTAGCGTCACTTAACCAAACCACCCACCCACCCACCCACCCACAGCCTCTGACTAAAACCACAACACGACCCTTACTCACATACGCGAGACCTGCACTGTATGTAATGTGCTAGCATGACTTATGGCAAGCTCAGAGTACACCATGGTAGCCCAATTAGGATCCTACAGATACGTCACAGACAACCACACACTGTTGTTGCCCATCATTTGAGTTATGAGTTCTCGATTATGTATCATTCCCCGCTGTAGTTGGACATCATCGATTGTTGGTCTGGCGTTTGAGACCCCTCATGACCCTGAAAGTCTAGCCTGTCGGAATTTTACTTGCTTTTCTCGCATCATGTGACAATATATATATGGTCCTGCGATTATTTCTAGACATTAACAAATAGTGCTGGTGTGCCTTTAAACAGGATTATAAGATTCCAACGAGTAATTCAGTAACGTGGTGGCTTTTGCTCTAGTGAATGCCACTTTGTCCATACAAACACAAAATATGGGGTCGATCTTTTTAATATTTTCAGAGGTTCAAGTGGGCATAACGAGAGATGTCGAAACAAATTTTCATGATCGGTTGCTTTCGGACATGACGTCGTGACATCATGTTTCTTGCTCTCTTACTGTCTAATGAGAGTGCTCATGCTGGGAGCCCACACCATATGTTTGTTGTTCCTGCTGAGCCAAGATCCCCTATGGACAAGCACTTGTGTCCCATGGCTCTTCGTGCCCACACTGCATCCTGGACTCTTCTTTTTCTGCCTCCCTGATGACCTGTGCTCTCGGACCGTGCTCCTGGCAAGAGCATGCGAATATTGGCCGAGTTGCTACAGACCATCACAAAGCTGGGTAATCAGAGATCAGCTTTACTTGCAACAAGAGTGTTGCTATAACAGTAAATGTTTGTTGGAAGCTTTGTCTTTTGGGAATGTACAATCAGTTAAAAAGTCCAATGGGTAATAAACTTACTAGTCAAGCACAAATGTCACGAATGTCTTTTCTGAATAATTTCCGCTGCCTGGGGCACCTCTGCCTATGAAAGACAGCTCCCATGTTCACCGTTATTTTGTCTTGGGGTCTGTTCAATTTCTTCTTTTTAATGCTTGTTGAAGAGTGTCGTTTAATATTCCTCTCTAACTACAGTAAAGCTCCTCTAGCCCTGTGTAATAGACGAATGTGTAACAGTGCAATGCTTTTGTGGTCTACCAGCTCTGTGTGTGCCTGCAAGTACATAAACAATTGACAGTTTGTTAGCTGCACCTGCTGTCTATGATTTGCAGTTTTTCCTTGGATGGGGTGGTTTTCTGAAAATCAAATTAGAAGGGCAAGATGGGGCCAGAGAGGGCAGATTTTTTTTCACAGATCATTTTACCAATGTACCATTGTCACATCGTGTTGACAATTTTAACCAAAAAATTAAAAAGCTTTTCTTTTAATTGCAAACTCCCCTTTAGTATTAGATAATTGTTTAGTTCTTTGTTTGGATTTGGGCTGAAAACACACCTGAAACAACCCCCCCAAAAAGTCCAGCTGACCTTAATTCAACCTTTATGGAATAAAAAGTGACCACGATGAAAAGAGATCAGTGACGTTGCTTTGATTCAATCTTTTTCTACTCCCTCTTTCACTGGAGACTCCTTTGGAAAGTGAGAGGGGTGTGGTGTTTTCAAAAGGGTGTCAAAAGCATTCAGATTTGTATCTGCTCATTTTAAATGGGAGTTGAATGGGGGCAGTGAGGCAGACCAACTCAAATGCTCACCCAAAAAAAAATCCTCTTTTAAGGTCTGTCATGTGACCTCCATCCACCCACTTGACATTTTTTTTTTAACCAGATGATGTCTTTTTCAACACTACACCTTTTGCTTGGGCTTGCATTATATCGCAGTCTTCTGCACTGAGAGGTTGCCCAACTCTCACTGCTGAATCCTTCCATCCAATCACTATTCTTCCCTCCTCCTCGGTTCTCATTAGTTGCTCTATTTCCCTTGGAGCTGTGGTTTTGTAAGTGTGTGTGTGAGGCGATGTGATAACATTGAATGCACAGTGTTTACACAGCCCATCTCAGGGCATCAGGTGGCTACAGAGGCCAGCAGGTATCGTTCCAGCCAGCCAGCTAGGTTTAGCCAGAGGACAGTTTCTCTGTATATGTGTGCGGCGTTCAAAAGCTGTTCTGACTCGCTATGGCCTTGTAAGGACCATGCAACTAACACATAACTACTACATAGACACACACACAAACACACACACCTCCTGGTGGAGAAGTCCCAGCACATCCCACAGCTCAGATCAATGCACTTGACACCTTCAAAGGCGGGTTTTGGGCCTGGACTTGCTCTGGGGTTAAAACCTCTTTTAAATAGCCTCCCGCGGGAAGGCAGCTGTCAATAACCCACCATAATTACCGGGGCCTGGCCCGCTAAGGGCTTGACTGCACGGGGCAAATTAAAAATTGATCAGTGAGAGAGAAAACATTATTTTGTGGTGGTATTCCCTGTCCTAACTGCACTGCTGCAGCGTATGTGAAATCTCATCAACGAGAATCCAACTTATATACCTAGAAACCTAGCTAGCTTCAGCCGCCGCCCCACATCCAAATGAATACAATAATGTGCTGTTGTAAAAAAATGAATGTTTGCGTGTGTTTATATATATTATATATATATATATATATATATATATATATATATATATATATACATATTGTTTTTCAGCATGCATGACTTTTTTGCATGTGCTCTTCCGAGGCCAGACTGCATGATCATCCAGCTGATTACTTGCTTTCGGTTTTTGTACGTCATCCCTTTTTTCTTTGTGTGTGTGTGTGTGTGTGTGTGTGTGTGTGTGTGTGTGTGTGTGTGTGTGCGTGCGTGCGTGAATAGTCTTTTATTTGTACGTCTTGTAGCAATATATATTGATTGTGTGAGTTTTTCTTGGCAGGGAGCCTTTGTTTGACAGACAGAGGATGATATTAAGAAGATATGTACATCCTCAGCCTTCCTTGTCAATGCTATTTCACACGCCACAAATGAATACGCATATTATAACACTCTTAGCAAATCCTTTGTTGTATTTTATAAACAACATGTAGGCATATTGTATTAACTTCCATCAGTGATGATTGGCTTCCTTGGTTATAGATAAATATATATTTTGTTTTGTTTATTTTGCAAATTTCTGTGAAGCTTAAGTGTGTTCATCTATTTTGTGAAAAGTCTTATCTCTACATCAGACCACAGGATTTTAGCCCCGATATCGGACCGATTTGCAATCAGGCACGATGTTCTGAGAGGAACGACCAAATTTCTTGGAGTGTGACAAACTTTAACACAGTATCTGATCAACAATTTGGGGCTACGATAGCCCTACGATATCAAAATGAATAGTTTAGCATGTTTGATTTTTTGGGTGGAGAGGGGGAGATATCTTCCATGTAGTGCGATACAGCGACAGATCTCGTAGAGCACAACTTGATAAGATAATGTTGCGACTGGCACATTGGCTCGCATGGTTGCAATTGTCAACATTCTTGGTCGCCGTCGTTAACACTCATTCAGATGCACAAACCAATGTTTACCAAAGCTTTAAAGAATGATCCGAGAGAACGCAGCCATGTAAAAGCCGATGATGGGGGCAGGGGTGCACTTAACATTGAGCTAAAACTTCACCAAAGATCACAATGAATTGGGACAAAATTCACATAAATACTAACTGCTTATGAACGTCTCTTCTTCTTCTTCTTCTTTTCCTTTGGGCTTGTCCCATTAGGGGTCGCCACAGAGTGTCATCTTTTTCCATTTAAGCCTATCTTGTTCATCCTCCTCTCGAACCCCCACTGTCCTCATGTCCTCCCTCACAACATCGATCAACCTTTTCTTTCGTCTTCCTCTCGCTCTTTTTTTGGCAGCTCCACCCTCAGCACCCTTCTACCAATATACTCACTCCCTCGTCTCTGAACATATCCAAACCATCTAATTCCTCTCTCTCTAACATTGTCTCCAAAACATCCAACTTAGGATGTTCCTCTCATGAGCTAATTTCTAATCCTATCCAACCTGCTCACTCCAAGCGAGAACCTCAACATCTTCATTTCTGCCACCTCCAGTTCTGATTCCTGTTGTTTCTTCAGTGCCACCGTTTCTAATCCGTACATCATGGCCGGCGTCACCACTGTTTTAAAAACTATGCCTGTCATCCTAGCAGACTCTTCTGTCATATAGAACACCAGACACATTCCACCAACTGTTCCACCTCGCTTGGACCCGTTAAATACTAACCTTATTCTTCATTGTTAGGTAAGGGAATCAACATTTCATAGCATAAGAAGTTCAACTTTGTCTAGAGGTTTTCTGTTTTATAGTGTTTCATCAATTGAGCAAAGAAACTTTTATCCAACTGTTCTTAGCTGTCCTTGTGGCCAAAATCATCATATTGTCAGGATCACACTGTGTGAGTAATTTGGTAAGCTTATTTTTAATGACACAATATTTAACATTGGTCAATAACGAAGTCTGCCATATTGAAATATTAGAACTCACAAATATTCCTAGTAATATAATAAGACCTTCTGTTTACCATACACTGGGACAGTTTAATGAAGGCTCTTTCTTCTTCCAGGATCACTGTAGCCATAAATGTGTGCTTTTCTTGTGGAACAGCATGGTTGGCTATTGCTGGGGCATGACATCGACACGATCCATCAACTTTGATATGAACTTTCCTTGACATTCCATAGAATTTATAAATATTTTGTCACAATATTTTAGGCCCAGTAATTTGTCATTGCATTAACAAAAAACAGAATCAGTTTTAATAAGAATGTACTAGCTTCTGAGTTAATGGTGTTCAGGCTGCTTCAAGTAATGTAGCCCTGGGGAGGAGAATGTAGTTAACTACCACTCAAAAGGAGTAGGAAAAATAGAACATAATTTCATCTAAAAGTGGAACATAATAAGGCAGTACATGTTTATTAATCCAAATGATACATTTTACCACTTGAAATGAAAATAAAATCTATCATGATGTGTTTTGTATGTGTACAGTATGTAAGGTGGGTAGTAGGTCATTTGCAGCTGCAGGCAGTGTGTGTGTGTCCCAGTGGGAAGGTCTTGTTTAGTCTTTCCTCCAGAGGGCCCCAGGCTGTGTGTGCTGGATGCTTCTTCACTCTCTCCTTGGGAACGCTTGTCTACGGCCAACATAGTAATCCCCTCCACCACCACCACCAAATAAAAAAAAGAAGACAAGTACTCACACATTAAAAATCCACCACAATCTTTTCCACAATTTGTCAACTCGTGCAGCAGCATTTGTGCACTTTCGGGTATGTGCTCCTAGGCTTAGCTCCTTGTAAAGTTGACACGTACCTTCCATCACTGCAGGTTTGCGGAGGTTAAAAGTGCTTAGCTGTGGATGTTCCGGGGGGAAATTGAGTTTTGTGAGGAGCTAGTGGTGAGCAGATAAGTTACCCCTTGTGCATTTCCTCTCAAACACATACACACGTGCACACACGTGCAAGTTTACACACTATCATCCACTGACAATCTCTTAGGTCACAGTTGAATCTTGCTGTACACGCATGCTCTTGGACTATGTGTGGCACTCTTTGATGGATGAGTGGAAACTCAGTACTTAAATAGGTGTTACCACGATCCCAGAGGGGCATGTGTGGTTTAGAGCCAACGCAACATAACAATTCTTTCTTTAATAGTTTTAGTCTCGGCTCTTTGGTTAGAAATGAAAATGAATGTGCTAAGCAGGCTTTGCATTTCCTAGGAAATCTGAGGTACAGCTTTACACCACTTTTCAATGCTTGAAGCAAATTCCAGTCCTTTAGCGCACTGGATTATGTGTCACATATATCATAAATATAATCCTTAGTACATTAGAAGATGGAAAATCTGCGGGTCGACTTCAACACCCAATCCTCTATCAGTAGCCTTACACAAAACTCAGCGAGGTTGCAATAAACAAACAAAACATCACACACACCAATTAGTAAGATTCTATAATTTGCAGTTGTAGAAATGTCAATTTCACGAGAGGTCAGTCAGACATTTTTTCATTTATTAGATACAGTAACGTGTTGTTTAATAACAAAAATAGCACGCTGTAATTGTGTGGTTTCAAAAAAATCATAGAATAATTCCATAATTAAATAGATTGTATCGACATGAACAATTCACCACATTTTTTGCTGCAATTCAATAGATATTGTACTATTCCTTTTGCTGTGGCTTCACCCGCTGGGAGTAGTATCATATAAAATATATGGGTATACACATGGAGATGGTCACAAGTCACTCATCTGGAAGCCAGAGTAATAAAAATGTTTTTTCATAGAGGATAAAGAATATAAGTCTCTGAGCATTATGTTATCTACCGTTATAGAACACCATCAATATTGTAATATCCATTGTTTAAAGGATTGTAATACCACCACACCACAGTATTATTTTAGCCCCTTTGTGTTTTGTATTGTTTTGCATTCAGATCAATGGCCTTTGAAAACTAAGATATGTGGCTAATTCTCTTAGTTTTATGTTTAGTAATATTTAAGGTTAACACTAAACTCTAACTGTGAATAGCAATAAACAGCTGAGAGCATCTTTTATGAAGAATTGTTCACTACGCCAAACAGCTGCTTATTATTGTAAATAGCCAATAATTGAAGCCTACAGCGTAAAATAAATATACAGTGGTGCCTTGCCATACGAGTGTTTCGAGATACGACCCGCTGCCGTGACAGTTTTTTCCTTTATCTTGTGATCCAGGATTTGACGTACGAATGAATGCCGGTAGATTTCGCCGCAGTTGTTAAGATACTGAAACGCACAGGTTCCGCTCAGCTTTTCAAGCTCCACCCGGTCTTTCCGTTTGTCCACTTCGACACGGTAGCATCTCTGTGCAACTGTGCTCGTATTTTATTATTTTGCATTTAGTACAAGTGAATTTTTAACCACCTCGCCAAGGAAACCAATTGCTAAGGAAAGTGGTGAGAAGAAGAGGATGATGTTGATGGATGTAAAATAATAAAAAAACACGAACAGGGTGTACGAGTGAGCGACTTGGCAGAGTTGTGACCCTTCTACATCAACCAAACAGTAATGCCCTCGGCAAAGGGCAAAGAACAGCACACACCAAACGCTATTTAGCTGCTGCTCCGCCTCACACTCGCCCGCCTAGTCTGCCTTAGACAGCCCCCCTCTTCGCTCTTAAAGGGGTACACTTATAATTACAGATACTGTATTTCAATATGTAGGATTCTCAAGCAGATGGAATCCATAAAGTCGGTAACGCCAGCCAAGGGGGTGAAAATTATCTTGAAGCTACTGAGCTGAGGAGGAGCTGATGACGGAGGAATTAAAGGAGCAGCTGCATGAGGTGTGCAGTGAGAGTTCTGATGAGGAGATCTTATCTCTACCACTAAGATAAAGGCAATGTGGGAGAAAGTTTCAGACTTTGTGGTGAAGAAATACCCAGAAAAATTCGTGACTGGTCGTGCTTCAGTGCTATGTGCCTTACACATTTTATAAACAGTGAAAAAGAGGCACAAACAAACCTCTTTGGACAGGTATTTTGAAATCGGCATCTGTTGAGACAGAAGAATGCGTTGCAAAAAAGGCCAAAGTTGTGCAAGAGAAAAGAACCAAACAATTCAACAAAACTGAAAAAAAAATACAGTAGAAATTAAGTTCATTCACGTTCATTAAGTGAAAATTATCATTAACCTAAGCTCTACGTAGCTAAGTGAAATGATCGAAAATTAGTTTAGCAAAAGTGGAAGAAAAACAAACTTGTTGCAATTAAGTGTAGAGATAGTGTAAAGAAGAGACGGAACGAAAGTGATTGAAAGACCACCTCCCCCACAAACACATTCCATCTGCCTTCTCTGCACCTTCAGCAGTATCTTCTGTTACCAAAAGTCATCTCATCTCCAAGATAAGTACATTTTATAAAAGCAATTCCTATCTTTCCATTTTGTTTTTATACTATACAATGTTTGTTATTTAAACACACTTTTCCTACTTAAGATGTGGAAAATAAAAAAATGGGGTGGCATTTTAAGGGCTGGAACGAATTAATGGCATTTGCATTAATTTCAATGGGGAAATCTGCTTTGACATAGGAGCAACTTGCGATAAGAGCTCAGTCACAGGACGTTTTAAACTCATATCTCAAGGCAATACCGGAATAAAATAATTCATTAGTTATTGGCAAGTTTAAATGTCATCATAAAATGTAAATGTTATCTAAAAAAGTAAAATGGGAGAGAGCTGAGTTTTCATCATTTAAATACAAAATTCAAGCTTCAATATCTTTTCAAAATATTTGTTATATTTTTATCATATGCTGGAAAGCACTCATCCAAAGATTTGATAATCTATGAGTTGCCCAAAGACTTTTCCCATGTTAGTTGTCATCTCATCATTCCATGATTCAGCACCAACCTGTGCATTTGGTCTGCCTTCTTCCCGCTTTTATCAGATATTACGGTGCTGGTAAAAGGTGTTATTTTCCTACCGTATGCTGACAGCCTATTCCTTAACCCTCTCAGGAGCATACTATGCCATGCTTGGCTGACTTGTTTGCACTGATGTCAAGTTTTAGCAGTTAGCAGGCAGTTACCATATGCCACTGTGCTTCTTTCGCCCTCGATGTCAGTCAGACGAATGTCATCCGTAGCTCTGAACGCACACAAGTACCGTGACAAAACACACACACGGGCATTCACATGCCCATGCAAAAACATTTAAAAAAAAGCCACAACTGGAGCACAGCAAATGCAGAAATCACAGTATCAAGGATTTACATCATGGTTTGGCTAGTTTCCACCAAGGGGTTTGTTGTGAAATGTATGAAAGAAACAACTGATCTCTCCCATTATTTATCAGTAATACATGGTGAGTGTAGAGATATTTTTTTGCAGTCCATCGATAATTTTCTGTCGACGGGAATCAATAATCTATCATTTACTGATTGTTGGTTCGTTAGTGCTGTTAACCAAAGCTGTTAACTACATTTACTGTATTTCGGAACTTTATTAAGACAAGAAATTACCCATAACCTTTTCAACTGAGCCTAGTAGGGATTCTGATATGGTTTTGGTTTTGGTCTGCAAAAGAACCACTGAATTAAAAGTTCTGCGTAAATTGTCCTTGTGGCTTAACAGTACATAGAAACAGTTCAGCTATGTGTCCCCCTTATGTGTACTATATTTGTATTTATTCTTTAAGGGGTCTTTGCTTTTAAACATTCATTTACTATAAGTATTTATTTGTATAATTTATGTGCAAAACGTTTTAGTCACTAAGGACACCTTTTTTTTTTTTTTACTGTCCTATATTCAAGCACAGTACCTTCTTAGGAATATAACCTCTAGCTTGTGTTTGTTGAACACTTAGGCCTACTACTGTGAATTTTAATGTTTGTCGTTATTGTGGTCTTTGGAGAGCTGAGTATTTCTTGAGGTGGTACTTGGTGTAAAACAAAGTTTTACAACCACAGTGTAACATAACATTTCATGTCTCAAATTGAGAGTGTACTGAGCCAGCACCTTTATTGAAAGTCTAACATGAAAAAGGTCTCCTGAAATGCAGCCATTCCTGAATTAGTGTGGGGAAAAAAGGGTGATTCTGAACTAGCCAACAACAGTACAGCTTGTACTGGACCAAATGTCAAACAGTCAACGTTTACAATCCTGAACTATTCATTTCTATATCTATATATAAAGTGTTGGTTGTCACTTTCTCATGTTCGCAAAGTTTTCACTCCGTGTTCTCAAAGGTAAAGTGGCCCCGGAGCTTTCTGTTCGTTTTGACCTTGTTCAGCACTGTGCCGCACTTTCTCTCTCTCTCTCTTCTCTCTCTCTCTCTTCTCTCTCTCTCTCTCTCTCTCTCTCTCTCTCTCTCTCTCCACTTCTGAGTTTTTCCTCATCTTTACCTTTTTCCTTCTCTTTCTAAGGTTCTACTTTGCACTTCGTCTCTTGGGTTGCTTCTGCGGCTATTCACCCAAAGGGCATCGCGTATTCAACATAAGACAGATCAAGAGATTGTTCTTAACCTTTAATGAGCATTAAATGCGTCTAGAAATGAATTTACGCCAATACCTAAACTAAAGCTATGATCTAATCCGAATGTATCAAAATAAAATTTAAAACCGTAAACAGGCAGTGAAACATTGGAAGCCACAGAGGTTCATGAGTTTGTTGGCTGAAACCACACGAGTAGAAAAATGTTGAAAAAAAGCTTGCACAATGACAGATATTACAGTGCAAAAGGTGGCAAGACTAGGCTAATAGATGCCATATGCTGGTTAAGATTATAGCATTTGGCAACATTCTCAATATTTTATATTCTCCTTTTTCGTACATGAACTGGCAAATTATCATGCTCCTGTAAAATCACGCCGTATGTCCTGTGATGTTTTTAAGCGCCTGTTTTGGGTATTTTAATATTGAGTGCTGTTGATTTTTGAATGTTGTTGCCTTGGTATTTATTCTTTTCTCCTAAATAAAATATTTCATCGATTTAGAGTTATATAAGAAAACAAAACACAGACAAGAGTTTAAGTGAGAAGAGTATGGGGAGGTGAAAGAGTGAAGAGCAATGTCTCAGACCCGACGCTGTGCTCTGGATGACTGCAGTGGCTTGTGGTGACCTAGTTGCAACCTCTTTGAAGTCCACCAGCTGATCTATCTCTCTCTCTACAGGCTGCAGAGAAGATCTGCTGCATACAGCTTTATTATAACTGCAATGGAAAAAGAACAGATGAATCAAATTCTGGGGTCTTGAACGTGCCCTAAGCTTACTTGGCCACGGCTGCATTTGTGCGTTTTGTGCCAGTGTTCTCACTTTGCCAAGCACATTATTGGGAGATTTAAGATACTGTATGAATTTAATTGTGTGTGCGTGTGTGTGTGGTGTGTGTGTGTGTGTGTACGCGCACGTTTATTGCTGTTTCGTCTGGAACACATAACCGTAATGTAAGGCCAAAACACAGCCTTTATCCTTTAGCCCGCCACACGAGACAGTGGTGCATTGTCAGGAGACCTGGCCTAGAAAAGCCCGATCACTTCATATCCAGCCCCCAATTTGCCCTCACTATGCTGCCAATGCCGCAGTCTTTACTGCCTGTGCACATGTGTCTGACCCATTTCAGTTGCTGGTGTCGCCAGCATGGCCCTGGAGAGGGCATGCATGTTAGGGCACAAAACCCTCACATTTTCTGTTTGATATCATGTGTGGCTGTAAAGAGGAAGCAAAACAGTACTGTAGTTGTAACATTTTGTATTTGGGATGCATTAGGGTTTATGTATCACCTGTCAATATTAACTGTTATATACTATATACTGATCAAGGGGATGTATAATCATTCCATTCAAAAATTAGACTGCAAATATGACAAACTCTTGAGACTCCAGCAGCATGCCGGAGTACTAAGTACCATAACTCTGTGTCAGAAGATACAGATTGATTGGACTTAATGTGTCTGTTATTTTTTTCGTCGCAGATGGGGGACGCATGTCAAATGAGATCTCTCGTGCATACAAATGCAGTACAGACCATGACAGATGAAGCAACGATAATGCTTGAAGAACTAACAAAATTTTACTTTTGCATTGTTTCACATATTTAAAACTGGTTATGTCCAGGTGGCATTTAAGAGCAAACAAATATGTGATTTGTTCTATATGTCTACTTCAAAATGGAACAAACAATGGACCTCATCAGAGAGTTATGCTTTCTTTTCTGTTAACTTTAACTGATGCATTTGCACATAAAACCAGACAAACTGCACTTACAATATAGGTTGGAAATGATCCAATCGAACCTGAGCTGCACAAGCACTTTGGTTGAAGTCAACATTTTGGTTGCTTCTGTGTTATGCTTCAGGTTTTTTATAGCAATGTTAATTAGTAACATTTTCCCCAATAAGTTTTGAAATATTTTGCATTTCCTAAAATTAAATATGGGGCTTTATGGTAATTTACAGCACGCATTATTTTTTTTAGGAATATTTCATGCACTCACACTTGGTCAAAGTCTGACATGGCCGCTGATTGAACTGGCTCAATTATCCACCGCTGTTCTATTCTATGCAGCCATCCCTCAAGATGTGGATATTCCCACCTGCTCCCTATTGACAACCTGTGTGTGTAGACGTACTCTGCTGGGGGGGTGCTTGACCTTTCTCTCACTGTGGCTAGCACACACACACACACACACACACACACACACACACACACACACACACACACACACACACCACACACACACACACTTGTTTTCAAGATTGGCTTCAATTAAACAAAAAATCCACTTTACTATTTTCCTCTTGTGTTCACCTTTTTGTCTGCTTTCATTTGCTTCCTTTGCCTTCTTTTTGAAGTTAGCCTGGGGCCTCGTGGAGCCTCATCAACCTTTTGCCTTAGTTAGATTGCATACAGGTACCCTCTGTGGCTATTTCAAACGACTTAATTAGCTTCTGAAGATACCCCTACCCCCCAGCCCCATGCTTCTATCTTCTACTCCCTATACTTGTCTCCTTTTGTCTTTCTTCAAACACACGCACAGAGAGAGAGAGAGAGAGAGAGAGAGAGAGAAAGAGAGGAAATGATTGAGTCCATGTGACGCATTTAGTCCCTTGACGTGTGGTTTCACTTTCTAGGTCATGCTCTGGCTCTGAGGCTGACTGCCTATTACCTCACAGAATAAGATGGCACACACAGAGATACACAGAGTGACAGTGGGAAGTGTGTGTGCAATGCATCCCGCCCCCCACCCCCCAAAACCCCGTGCAAACACACATGCCTTATTCTGTTAACATTGATTGTCACATGTGCAATCTTTGCTTCTGGCTACTTACACCACCCATCATTGATAATTGATCCTCTTGTTATTGATGCAATATTTATTAATTACATAGCCAAACAGATTGTTTGCAGACTAGTGTAAAATTGGTGGCTCCCTTTGCTTGGTCTGTGCATGTAAGGCAGTATTTCTTGTTTTAGATCCCGAGTTGTGTACAGTATTCCCATATTCAGCAGAAATCAAGGCTTTTTGTAGCTGTGAGATTTTATTGCTGAAAACAGAAATTGTAAACATCGATGCCACAGATTTACCACATGGGGATATGCGCTGTGTATCCTCAAATGGTAGATCATCAGAAATATGTCAGATGTGTTAGCAGTCACATCCAGAAACCCATGTCAGAAGTTTAGTCGATGACAGCTGTATGGTCCCCAATACCTGTGTTTTTAAGGTTGTCATCTGTCAAGGTCTTGAAAGTTGAGCAGAAAAAAAGTTTTGGCTCCATAAAGCTTTACTTTAATGAAGTGCCTGAAGGAATGATATGACCACAAGGATGTGATCAGTGGTGGTCATCAATGACTAAATGAGTTCTTGTGCCCTTCAGGGTTGAGAAGAAGATCTCAGGGGGATTTGGAGACCAATGAGCCTGTAAATTTCTGTCCCATTGGTCCAGTTCTAACTCGCTGACTGGCTTTAGGCCTGTGTTAAAAACCTGGGCCTGCTAAATTAAGTTTGTCTGCCTGTGGCTTCACACACACATGTGCACCTATGATGAAGTGCAATTACAACCTCTTAAGGTCCAGAATTCAGCCTTACTTGTGTGCACGAACACGCACTTTCTGACTTTCACTTTGCCAATACCCAATCTTAATTGGCTTTACTTTTACCTCTTTCTCTCCCATCTCTTGAATAACACTGCAGGCTTGTTGGCATGCTTCTTGTGTAAGAAATTGAGGAGGGCAAAAGAAGATTCAAGCTCACTTATGGTTGTCTAATAAAAACCAATGAAACTCCATCTGGTAACACTTTTGACTTTTAAACTTTTTTGTACTGTCATTACTTAAAATTCAAACAACCAACAAAATCTGATTATTGTTAATGAATATCACGATTGGCTGTGAATAGTATCCAGCAAATGTTGACTTATGGTTTAGACTTTTCGCTTTGTTTGTAGATTGTCAATGGATTGGAAATTAAAGTCATTAAATTCCTGATCAGCAAATGTATTATTTTTCTTCACTTGGCCATAAAAGCTGATTGTGATGTTCTAGCTTCGTCGAATGTAATTTTCATTATTGTGATTTTCCTTTCACGACTTTTGATAAGGAACTACAGTTTTCAGTTATTTAATATCAGGTTAGTTTTTCTAAATAAAAATGGAATAATTAAACCCATAAAATTTTCAGTTTTCAATTTAAAATTTTAATACAATATGTTGATGCCTTTGTGGACATGTATTTCCGTTGTCATAAATCATTCCATAACCCATTATTAGCCATTCTTCAGTTAAAATCATATCTTCTAACACAAACAATCCAAGTCGACCAGTCGATCGCGAGGCAGTTTCGGTTGATCCCGACAGTGTGCTGAGAAAAAAAGAAAAGAGATATCAGTCC
Organism: Syngnathoides biaculeatus; assembly: GCF_019802595.1. NCBI lineage: Eukaryota > Metazoa > Chordata > Actinopteri > Syngnathiformes > Syngnathidae > Syngnathoides > Syngnathoides biaculeatus. The sequence goes on along the minus strand of NC_084643.1, from coordinate 29,170,236 downwards.
TATATTTTTTTTTAACTTTAGCTCATCGCGCATGTGCAAACAACGACAGTACAGGAAAACATACCGTCACTGAATTCCCCCTATTTTAAGCTCTCGATTAAGAAATCTTAATAAACATGAGCATGGATCCTGCAGTAAAGAAGACAAAAACTCTCACTTTCATACGGAATGGGAGGCAGCCAACTTTTCAACGATGTCATTTTCGAAGTGCGTTTGCCTCATCTGCCAGTGTAGAGAAATGTGGAACAGCATCTTCGAACTGTTTATAGAAAATACGACACCGACATTCCGCCGAAAAGCAAGCTGAGAATGAGAAAAGTGAACCAACTAAAATCCAAATTGGCCGCACACCAGTCACTTTTCACACAATATAGTTCAACAGCGAAAGACGCCACCGGCGAAAGCCAAAGCATTGTTTCCGGGTTCGTCACAGCATCGTTAATAACAACAAATCCTTCCATAAAGATCTTTTAACAAAAAGGCGAAAAAAATATCTTCAATAAAATCTCTGCAGCTGTAAAGGCGCTGTGAAGCTATGGCTGAAGTGTGGGAAGGACATCGGAGATTGTGAGTATTTCTCAGTGCAGTTGGACGAATCCACTTATGTGAGTGACAAAGCCCAGGTGTGCATTTTCATGCGTATGGCGTTTAGTGATCATCAACGTGAACTCAGATAGTTACAAAAAATGTTTTAAGTTAATGTTGTGTAATATTGGCTCATGCGGTTATGAAAGGCACTCAAACAAACATTTACACCTAAAGAATCCTCAATATACCTTAAAATAAATATGTTTTGCATTTTTGTAGTGCGTAGGTTTTTGTGAGTTGATCATTCTATTTCATCATTGGTCATTTTTAGAAAAAAAAAGGCAACTCCCGTCGATCACGAGACGCTGAGTAGATCTTGGGGTAAAAAAGTCTGGGCACCCCTGTTCTAGTGTCTTGTAATAGTCATCTTTTCCATCTTTTTCATCATTTTTTTCTGGAAATCGGACATGCATTTTTCTTATTGGACATAGATGTGGTTGTCTAAAGGTTCGGGGAAAGTTTTTTTTATCTTCACCAGTATGTATCCAGGTCAAACAAGGAGCTGTATTTCTCTTGTACTAGCTAAGAAGTTGGCAAGCGCTGTCAGCCAACTTGATCGACATGTGCCTGCTACAGCTGTATAGACAGTCTTATGGGTCCCAACATCCTGCCGATGAATCAGCTAGATTCTGTGTGTGTCTGTGTGTGTGCGTACGAGCACATCTGTTTGCATTTTGTTGATTCAGCTCAACAGTGTCAGTGACACATTTAAGCAGGTTTTGTTGGGAGTCCCTGGTTTCCCTTACACTGGGTACACCATCTGTTTACTCTTGACACATCAACTATTCTCTCACTCTCTCTCTCTTTGCCTCCCCATTTTTTAATTCTCTATTGCTCTTATTTACTGTTGACTGCTTTTGACTTTCTTTTTTAAATCAGTTGATGTGCTGTGGGGTTGGATGGCTGCTAGCAGCTCATGCTCAGGTACAGTGCAGGAGGGACTATTTTTTTTTCCCAAGCCAGTCAGTCAAACTTTTTCTTTTCAAGCTGAAGCAAAGTCCAATCTCCAATAAATAATTTCCATATTAAAATGTTTTGATCACTGAAATAGATCAGCATTGGACTTTGAGTATTCATTTGATTTACAAAATGAAACGTATGTAAAAGAACTGTGATGCTTGTTTTAAAAAGCAAATTTTCAGGGCTTTCAGTGCAGTGATTATCACAGTGCTTCCTAACTTTTCCTAAATCAAGAACAAGTTCTCACACGTGTGTCAAAAAAATTTAATTTAAAGAAAAATGTCAGTTCATACTAAGTTTGAGTAATGAACAGTTACACAAAAATTGCCAGATTCGAATTCGTAACCCAGTACCTCTGACTTTGGTGTGCCTGCCTACTTTACTGTTGGAGATTACTATTACAAATATGCCGATATCGAAGGTCTTTTAATTTAATCTCGTGTCTATACATTAAATTTGCTGTTGCAACTTCTTGGCTGTTTTATTCCGGAGTGCCACAGCGAGTCATTTGCATGATTTGTTTGGCATAGCTTTATACCGGATGCCTATTCTGACACAATCCACAATTTTTTTCATTTTCGGATTATTTTAAATAAAGTAAGTTTCTTTCAGCGTGTCCCTTTCGGGGTCGCCACAGCGTGTCATCTCAGATGAATGCACATATATGTTTGGCACAATTTTTGGGGGGGTCCTTAAAACAGGCACTGGCTTGGTTTCTTTTGGATGCATTTTCATGTAGTGGAAACAACATTGTTGAAACTCCTAGCTAATTCACACTGTTCTCATAATGCTCCAACAATGGCTGAAATCGTTTCCCGGCTTTGCCATGAACACACACAGAACACAATCAGCAATTGCTTGTCCAGTCTTTCCATCTGTGTACTTTTCACTACTCTATCCAGTTTAAATTTCAGTTGAAAATTGTATTTGGAAGAGTAATACTACTGGTCACAGGAAACTATTGTTGCTATTCCAATCAGAACAAGTTTAAAGTCATGAGATTTGTCTCGTAAAATCAAATGTTGTTGATTTTAGGCTCACATATATCTTTGTCTGTTTTCTTGTAAATCACAAATAAACAACAATCGTGAATTTTGTAATGGAATTCATGTTACAAGTTTCACCCTTGACTTTGGCTTTCGGAAGTGGCATGTGGCTTGTTTACGCCACATCATCCCTAAGATGACAGAGGGTAAGTAAGCATTAATTTACTTTCCTCAACTTAATTTAATTTACTTTCTTCAATTTATCTTCAAGAGAAATGTCAGTTAATGACCTTTCACAATCTACAAAGGTTATACCTTTGACAACATACAACAAATTGCATTTAAATTCACTTTGAAAAAATTATGTCTCAGCATTGTTAAATAATAATTATCTTTTTCACATAGCGTCAGCTCTTGACTAACTTATTTAAACTGTGTGCTCATTATATAGACAGAGCTGCTATGGTTTTATAATGCCAGTCCTGCGTCTGTGTGTGATTGTACGAATTGATAGTTCACATACCCAATGCCAAGGGCACCACCAAGGGCTCATGAATGAGAGATGAAAAGAAATAGAAGTGGAGCAGAGGAGGAAGAGATATAGCCTCTTCTCCCCCTCCTCATCCACGCAACTGGCTAATTAGACCTCCACACTACCATGTCTTAGCTGCAGGGACAGAGTTCAATAGTTCACACACCTACCACTGTGCTCTGACCATGGTAAACCGGGATTACCTGCCATACTGCTACCAAAGCCCAGTTTTACAAGTGTGGGTCTTGTTCAGCACCCTGGAAAAAAGATTCAGTCCAAAGAGCTGGCTGAGAAGGTTTAACACAGAAGCTATTGTTCTGAGAGAAGTTCTGCCAGGTTTCTTTTTTATTTCATCACACCTATTGAACAAATGTGCAGAAGAAAATGTCTTTATGCTTTTTTTCCATCCATTGATGAATATTCTTGTTTTCTTTACATGTTCTCATTCGTTCCAAGGCAATATCAACACATTGCCATTCTGAATCAAATTCAGTGTCACTGTAGTGAGTTTGTGCGTCTGCCTCAAACTTCTGAGGGTGGCGTTGAATTTCGGCTCCAGGCTTATTGTGTGGAGTTTACATGTTCACCCCATGCTTGTGTGGGTTTTCTTCAGGTACTTCATTTTCTTCCCATTTTCCAAAGTGCATATGAGGTTAATTGAGGGCCCTAAATTGTCCTTAGGCTTGAATGTGAGTGTAAAAGTTTGTTTTTCTATGTGTAGCCTGTGTTTGGCTGGGCATAAACGTGTTTTTTCCACAAGTGGGTCTTCTACACAGAGGCCACCAATGAGAGAAAAGGAGGCAGTCTTAACCTTGTAAGGAAAAGCGGATACAAAACCAATCACACAGAAGTAGATGTTAGCAAGGCAGTTTCCTCTCAAGTATGAAAAAAACCCCAGGTGTTTTTTTTTTTTTTTTTTTTTAAATGAAACTGACATTTTAATTCTAAGTCCATGATCGAGTTAGTCACTCAATGGAACTCTAAATAGCCAAAATACAGGACTTTTTATGATGGATGGATGGATGGATGGATGGATGGATGGATGGATAGAATCCATATTTCAGTGTTCTTTTCTATGAACTTAAACTCTTAAAATATCTGGTCTTGTTATACTTGACTTTCATCTCACTCCAATCTCAGGCTTTAGGGGAAAGACTTATAGGTATTGTTACTTTTTAAAAATCGTTCGTCATTTCAGTCCCGTGTCAATATTTACTTAAATCATTTATGCAGTTTGATACAGTGCAGTGTATAATAATAAAATATTTTGACCAATTAAGTGAAATTTGATAATTTCCCACGGCACAGGAGAAGAGCACTCATTGCACACTGGCCACAGGATTAGATATACTATGTGTATAGGTCTACAGTACATTTTAACAAAATCCATAAAAGATGTTCTCTCATTTTCCCCAGTCAGAAGTAAAACAATAAGATAGTTATTTATTATTATTAATAAGACGTTTTGTTTGTCTTATTCTTCGTATCTTCCGTTCATGCTTGGTATTTGCGTCGCAGCACTTCATTGTGCGTTCTGCCGGCGCTAGCCTTCTGTTGCTAGCAGAGCAGCACAGCATCAGAGGGTTGATAATGAAGTTGTCAGAGGCGTGTTGCAGTGAGGCTGATGGGAGGGCCTGCCAGGCAGCCAATGGGGAAGCAGTGTCTGTGATCAGCCGAGCATGATGGGAGACCACCCTGTACAGCGAGTGCTGAAGCTCGGCACAGCCCCCAGATCAAAGAGAATACATCAGCAATTAGAGAGATGCTCCATCCTAACACTTGCGCGCACATGTCTGTGCAACACACTTGCAGAGATGCTAAATAACGCGTGGATACACAACAAAAAACAATTACATTTGGAACAACATTTTTCACATGTAGTACACAATAAAGCGGCCTAAATGTGAACTGTGGAAGTCAAACTAGATAGAAGATTAGAATGAAAAAAGTTTTAGATATATATTTAAAGTCATTTGCTTCTTTTGGTTGACTGCTTGACATTCCTCACCATCAGTTCTGTTTTTCATGTCCAGGTCTTTGCTTCCTCCATCCTGTTTTATTTGTTGCCCTACTTTAGTTAAGATATCGCATTAGGAACAGCTTCGCTTTTATGGCTTCCGTAAGCTTTCCAAGTGTTTCTGCTTCTTTTTTTTTTTTTTTTTCCAGAGGACAAGTGTGTACTCCTTGATCCTTGTCTCTATTTCATTGGTACATTTGAAAGTATTTGTCCTACCTCCATCATGCCGTGTTTCTCATTCTGCAGCATCCCACTCCCCATCCCCTCTAGATTTGCGTGTACAAGTGTGTGGTGCCGGAGGCACCACTCTTCTATACCCTGCTGACTTACTGGTGAACTTTTCTGCTGCAGATTAAAATAAAAGACAAGTGGAGGAGGCCAGTGGAGATTTTTTTTTTTTTCGTGTAAAAATACAGTGTTTTCTCGAATATCTGATAACAGATGCATGAAGGCGTGTGATGCTTTGCTTTGTATGAAGTCTCTCATGCTATTACTGATGAAGTATTTGGAGGTCACTGCATTTGGAGGAGGTAACACACTAAAGTTAAGAACATTTCCACCAAGTGGTTTAGTTTAGGACAGATGTGCCATGTTTTTTGTGGGTATTTTATTTTATTTTTTTACATTTATAGCTAATCTGTACATCACAATTTTTGGCACTCTTTTCTTGGGGAACTACCTCTTGTCTTATGATAGTTAAACGATAGACATAAACAGTCCAAAATTCACTGATTGCCCGTCACAGAACTGTCACTTCCATTCAGCAACAGGAATGGCATTGAAAAATGTTAGTCTCATTCTTGTAAGAAGCACAGCTGGACTTAGTGCATTCAGTAGAACCCTAGTATATTTACCTCATCTTCACTTCTCACGATTTATTCTGTTGGTCCTTATTCGGAATAAGTATCACTAAAATTGCGACAGACTTAATCCTTTGAAGGTATTGCTTGGAAATTGTGGAAACATGGGCCAAGCCAGATATTATTACAACCCCAAACTTTCTGATAGCAAGCTTTAGTCACCTTTTCACATTGAAACGCATTCTTTCTTCAATTCACCAGCCTCCATTCATCTATCCAGTTTCTATATCATGTCTCCTCTTGAGGGATTAAGGTAGTAAAAACTGGAGTCTTTGTCTACTGACTTTAGGTGAGAGGGCCGAGGCGGACGCCCTGGACTGGTCGCCTGATAATCACATGTCATATAGAAACAAAAAGCCATTCACAATCTCACCTTTGGTCAATTTCAACTTTCAACTTTACTGAACTGAACTAAGACGCAAAAAGGAGATAAAAGTCAATATTTTCCTCAAAAATCATTTTACCTATATTTAGACAGAGACCTTGAATGCCCTGAGAGGTGTCTATGAATAAAATACATTATTTGTGTTTTTATTAATTAATCAGTATTTATGCTGTATGCAAGCAGTGAGATCATATTTCAAATTTCACAGATTGTGGAGACCAGTGTGCTTTGTCAAATGGAGAGTGTTTGCTTGGCCCGAAGCTACACAAGAGGTCAAAACAAAGATTTAAATGCAGAGGCATTAACTCTGAGGGATTTTTAGTTGCATGTAAAAATGAGAGACAGGGAGGGAGAAGGCAGATGTTGCATTGATGGCACACCACGCTCGTCTTCCCGGTCCTGAATAATCATGATCCTGAGCTGATGGGATGCTGCTTCAAACAGATCAGGTTAAGCTTGAACTGCAGATGAACTGGAACCTGCATATGAACCAAGGCTGGTGGTAGCCCAGCCCAGGAGCCATCCCGTTTCCCCTAGCCGGGGAATTCCAAAAGCGGATTGATGCAGAAATAAAAGAGGGGGGTTGGTTAGCTCTTTTGCGTCTTCTCATGCGTGCACATGTTACCAAATTGTTTAGTTTGATGTTGAAAATAATTTGCTTATGTGTGTGTTTGGCTGTTTTCATGTGTGTGATGGAGGAATAGAGAGAGGCTTTGGCTGGACTGGCACCCTTGCATTCATTTGCTCCAGGCTGAAATGGTACTTTTTATTCCCCCCATCTCTCACTCCCTAAAACTGTCACTGTCTTCATGTAATCTCTTTAGGGCTTTTATCATCATTTTCCCTGTCTCTGATCTCAGCTCCTCTAAACTTGGGCAACAGATTCTGGGACAGATGTGTGAGCAGCAGGGACTGTTGTGCCACATCACAGAGATAGGTGGCAGTATACTGTCAGGATAGATCGCCTTTTCATTACACTGTCCTCAGCTTTATTTAGTATCTATCTATCTATCTATCTATCTATCTATCTATCTATCTATCTATCTATCTATCTATCTATCTATCTATCTATCTATCTATCTATCTATCTATCTATCTATCTATCTATCTATCTATCTATCTATCTATCTATCTATCTATCTATCTATCTATCTATCTGTCTGTCTGTCTGTCTGTCTGTCTGTCTGTCTGTCTGTCTGTCTGTCTGTCTGTCTGTCTGTGTATATATATATATATATATATATAATATATATATATATATATATATTATATATATATATATATATATATATATATAGTTGGTTACTGCATATTTTATGCAACCCTTTGTGTTGAGCAGAATCTTCATGGTTTGTATTTTCAACATTTATCCCACCTCGCAGTCTTCTTCCAGGCAACCACTACATTTTTAAAAACTCTTCCACCATCTCCCTTGGAACATATGCCCACTTAAATGCTAAAATGCAGCAAGGTTAGTGATCATTAGAGTTAGACGGCGTTATTCATTCTCTTGTGCAGTATTCTGGCTCCACGGAAAAGAGAACGGATTGGTAAGAAATTGTTGCAGTGCATACCAGCTGGGGCTCTGGAGCATAAACTCAGAAATGATGTGAGGAGATAAATGCAGAAACACACGCACGCACACACTGTTTGCCCAGATCAAGGCCGTGGCTCCGAGGGACCAGAAGAGATCAGGCACAGAGAGCCTATGGAAATAGACGGCTTTGTCATCAAAACACCCACCTCTCTTCCCCAGAGACACACTGCTATGATGGTATCATCGCTATGATTTTTTTTCTTCTCCTCTTCATGTTTTCTAACCGGCATCTTGCACACAAACACACATGGACGCATATCGTCAGTTCACATTTATTTTATGAAATAAGCACAATTTATGATTTTAAAAACTACATCAGTCATTATAGGGAGTGCTTTTTTCTACCAAAAATATATCTTACACTAAGAAGTGACATGCTAGTCTATAGCTACAAAATTTTATTTACTAGCTATATAGAAATTATTATTTTTTTTATGTGTATGAACAGTTATTTGTTCTCAAAGTAACATCTTTGATTGTAGGTAGATAGCAATATCCCCAGATTTTTTTCCCTCATTTTTGCAAGGTTCTTTAATATAGAATTTTTCACTAATGATAAATAATATATAAAATATATTACATCGGTAGTCCGAAATTTTTAAACGAAATCTTCAGGCAGTGTTGTCAATACCTATCCAAAGTCCATAAAACATGTTGTGAGGACTATACAGTAATGTAATAATGGGTATTACACGTACATTTGTAATCATGAGTTACACGGTTTAATAGGGTTTAATAGGCCTGAACACCCCCCTCCCTTGATGTCACAGTAAAGTTAATTCGTTGACCTTTTTTTAAATATAAAACATTTTCAACATAATCATTTTCTCCTATTATACATTTATGTGAAATCTAGTATTAATCAGCCTATTCACATTTTTGTGACGTAACTCTAGCCATAACCTTTGTCTTCTGCTACTCAACGAAAGCTTGTCCTTGATTTCAAGTGGCCGTTCCTGGTGTTTTAAAGGATTGTTTGGCTAGTCCTTCTTGAGATGTTGTATTCCCAAGAGTAGGGTGCATTGCTGGATGGACTGGAAAAGACATGGAGCCACAAATCCTGGGACACTGTCTATCTTTTTATTTTATCTTTTTAAGTATGGTCACTCTTGTTAATTTCATATATTTTATTTTCATTTCGTACTGGTCTACCTTGTTTACTGCTGAAGTTGAACTAAACTAACCAGTTAAATTCCTATATGTTGCTTTCTTTCTCTCTTAGCAAGGTTGTTTAATCGCGCCAAAGGCTCCTCACAACAAGAACAGTTATAACTTTAAGGTTGTTTGTTTTATAAAAGTGAAGCACTACATTAGTCAAAAGGGTCCTCATGATTCAAACAAAGTGTCCTTGGCTTCAACGATTGTCCTCCGCCTGACCCGGCCGCGGTTTTATTTCACCCTATTAAAGATGAAAATTGGAATTCCTCAGTTAAAAAAACTGCAATGAGATCTCATGCAAATATGAGCATTTGCAACCTTTTTTGATGAGTTTTGACAAGGATCTGAAAATGTTAAAAAATAGTCAGATGCAAAGGTTAAGAGTCTGGATGTTATACTCGACAGCAAACTCTCCCTCCAAGCACGCATGAACAACATAACTCTCCTGTCTGTATTATCAAAAGGACTCCCCACACTCAGCAGATCACTTCAACCCTGCAACAACTCCATTGGTTCCCTGTCCAATACCACATCCAATATAAAGTACTGATCTCTACCTCCAAAGCCATCAGTTACTTCGACTCACCATACATGCTGACCTGCTTCCTGTTGCCATCCCATCCCACTCGCTCAGGTGTTCATCTTCCATCAACCTCACCATTCCTTCTGCCTTTCTGCCCACTGTGTAGGGAACAGAGCCTTCAGCAATTTCTCCTCCCCGTCTGGTCAGGAACCGTCTAAACTCCAAAACACATATTCATTAGCCAGTTTCAAAATGCAGACTCAAGCATCACCTATTCCGCACTCCCTCTTCACCTTAACGTTGCCCACATCTTTTGCCGTTTTTACTGTTTGTACGATGACCTTGTGTGCTCTGAAAGACATCGATGAATACAAAGAACAACAACAATAATAATAATGAACTGTGAGCCGGAAAGCGTTGGCCTCAGAGTTCTGAGGTCCCGCGTTCAATCCCGGGCCCGCCTGTGTGGAGTTTGCATATTCTCCCTGTGCCTGCATTGGTTTTCTCCGGGCACTCTGGTTTCCTCCCACATCCCAAAAACATCCAACATTAATTGGACACTCTAATTTGTCCCTAGGTGTGATTGTGAGTGCGGCTGTTTGACTCTATGTGGCCTGCAATTGGCAATCACTTCAGGGTGTATCCCGCCTCCTGCTCGTTGATAGCTGGGATAGGCTCCAGCACTCCCCTCGACCCTTGTGAGGATAAGCGGTTAAGAACGTGGATGGATGGATAGATGGATGAATGTTATTATTATGTGCCAAATTCGCAACAGATTTTTATGATCAGGGCTTGAGATTGATTCCTATCCTTAGATATACTAAATCTAATAAATTAGATATAATAAAGACATTACAAACTGAAATTTGGGGGTAAACAAATGAACAAACCCACATTGATGAGAATCTTACCTCTTAAAAAATAGCTAAGACAACCTCTGTATCCTATTTCATTTCATCTTTCTCCATTCAATGCTTCCCACCCCACACCTGAGAGTTTGCCATGGCCAGTTTGGCCACATGTTTTGCGGGGTCAGCCAGAGTAGCTGGGTAAGATCCAGCCTGTTGAGTGCCAGTGGCGGGTCAGCCGAGGGTTGGATTGACCAGTAACAAGACCTGGAGTGTTGGTAGATGTCAGATAGCTGGAGATGGGCTGGGATCATGGAGCTTCTATACTGCCGATTAGAACGCTGTGGCGTCTCCATGCACAGGATGGACTTTTCAACATGCCACTACCCTGTCCGTGACTCCATGACCTCAGGAAGTCTGTGTTAGTGTGTTTGCGCTTATGTGTGTCTGCGCATGAGTGGTTTGTGTGCACATGTGTCCAAAAACACATGTGAAAAAAGGCATTTTTTCTCATGGGTAATTGCAGCATAAACTTTTCACCCCACTTTCTCATGTGATGTGATTAACACAGAGTTCCACGGGAAATGCATGCGCCTTTCACCTGCACTGTGTGTTTGTGCGTGTGTGTGTGTGTCTGTGTATGTGCATGCACGTCCACCGTCCGTCCGTGCATGTGTGCGTGCCTTTCTGAGTTAATAGCCATAAAAGCGGTGGGCTGTGGATTACATCTTGTTCAGATAATTATCTTTCCACCAGTCATTTCAAGGTCAGTCTTACAAAACGATTTACTGGCCAGCAAATAACACTTCAGTCACGTGGGTTTCAAACAGCTCATTTAAAAAATATCGTTTTTTTTTGGGGCGGGTTTTTTTTTTTTGCTAATGCAATCATTTTTTTGGGGTCTACTTCTAATGGCTTTCACAATATTGATACACGACTGTAATGTGTCAGCAACAGGTGCGTTTCTTTTTCTAGTTTTCCCTCTTCTCCTTCATCTCAGTCTAGTGAACCCCTTGAGTGAATTTCCTCAAATTTACAATATAAAACTAACTGGTAAGTGTCAGCAGATTCTGGAGGTCGAAGTTTTGGGTTGACTGTTATGAATTTACTAAATGTGGCATGTTAAAATTTCAAGACGCTTACTTATATTACTAAAATATTTTCCTTAACCTTCTGAGCCTTTCCTTTAAACTGTAAAATATGTGCAGTAGGCAAACGCCAATGTAATGTCTGCTGGTAGAGATTTACAGTTTATGTACTGCAATACTTAATGGAAACCTTTTATTCTAAATGTAAATTCAGTTGGTTGTCACCAAAAATTTCAAGGTGATCCAATCTTAACATCATTCTGTTGATATTCCCCAAACAAAATGCAGATGTGTGGAAAAGGTAGCACCTCATTATTCAAATGGGCTATTTCAGTTTTAACTTTTTTTTTGTACATAACAGCGAGCACATTTTCAAGCTACTGATTTGGTGGAGGAATTGTGAGTTGTGTCTTTTTAACAGCCACATTGTGTGCGGCCTTAGTATGTTTTGTTACCTTATCGTGCTGTCTCAAGAATGGCAAGGGAAAGATTTCTGATGTTTGGCCCTTTATTTTACAAGGCGGTGTGTGTGTGCATGTTTTTGCACTTGTGTTCTCAGTCTTTAGCAGTGTGCCACATCTCAAGCTCCTCATTCTTAGATAATTGTGCAACTAGTCCTTAGCCTCGCCTTTAACCTGAAAACCAAGCTCATTGTGGCCCCGGAGAAAGACTCCCACTCCCTCCTCCTTCCCAAAAGGTAGAAAAAAATCCCAAGTTGTCCTTGTGCATAAAAGTGGATTCTAGTCTCCAACACCTTTTCAAATTAATATTTGTTATGAGCACCATTCTGCCAAGCCCAGTTTCTGTTCTCCGCCTTTGTTCCTGCGTTTGATGTAATGGAGGCAAGGACAAAGAAGAGAGCGAGCAGAGTGTGTGAAAATGGTAGTTAAGTGGGCTTAAGGGCTCCTTCACTAGCTTCTGAAAGGCTCGGACCTTGAATGGGAGCCTCGCACGGCTAAGCTGGAGTGCAGTAAACAAGACAGGTCCAGCACAAAGGTGCATCTTAAATGAGCACAGACACCCTCCTCCTGTTTTTGACTCACCGTAGTCTCCCACCCAACTTTGACATCTGGCCAATCCTGAGATTTTTATCCAACTCAACTTCTTTTTGTTTTCATTCACCTTCATTCTTCATGACTCCTCTGGTGTGTGCTTGTGTTGGTACCGATAGGCCGGGGACGGGGTAGTTCTAGCCTAGCCCGCCTGTCTAACCAGCCTTGTCCCCAATGGCTGGGCGGTTTGGATCTTTTGTTTAGTTAATTGCAATGAGTATAATGTAGTAGTCTCTCTTAGGCCCACAAAAGACAATTAGACAATCCCAAGAATTTAATGAGACACCAGCAGGCCCAATCCCCGACACTGCCCAGCTCTCTGTGGGTGCCCACTGTGATGAGGGGGTTTTCATGTCTGTATCTGTTCTTGTGTGTTGACCAGATTGTTGCTATGCCCATCAGAGAAATCACCAGACAGGATACAAAAACAATATTGCAATGACACACACACACACACACACACACACACACATGCAAATTAAAAAGGTTCTCTAGACATTTGTAGTCATATGGCACATTTCCAAGTGGGTACACCTTGGGATTCTCCCCTGCGGAATTGCTCTTCCAGGATAGGATAGGACTTCCTGGGAATGTCTATGTAATTATTAAGAGTGATTATCCTGTCCTCTCAGTGAAAGGACAGAGTACTTGACAGTGTCATCTCCAAAAGGAAGAAGAATGGCAAGGGGGGCCTGGGTGATGGACGAAACCCTGGGTGGCCCTTTTAAGGGCTTCACCCCACTCTTTTCTTTTTCTTTTTTTGTCTCTTATTATGTCCCCCTCTGTGTTGCCTTGTTCTGTTGTTTCTGTCCTATTTTCCGACATGATTTCCATTCTTTCCTCGCCCAAAGACTGCTCACAGTATCATGCCAAGATAAAGCAGCATTTTAACGCAAGGAATTATTCATAAATGATTCATTATGTCTTCCTTAACCTTTCAGTGAGATTAATTAAGAACCATATCAAGATGCCATTGTTAAGTGCCGGTAATTCAGTCTTAAACATACGTAAAAACCCATATCCATCTTACTTTCCCCATCTCCTCTTTCAATTTTTTGTCTTCCCTCATCCTGATGTTCTTTACCATTTTCTTCCCTGGTTAATCATGGTGTTACAACAAAAGACAGAGCTCCATTATTGCATGTGTGCGTCCCACAAGAAAGGAAATGAGAACGGGACAGAGGGTGGCCGTGGCCTGACACTGCACTATTAATCTTCCAGTAAAGCCTTGTCAGGCAGAAACGGACACAAATGGATCACTCCCATTAACTCTGGGAGTGTAGGTAAGGGCTTTAACAAGCGTTTACCAGAGTCTATTTTCTCCCTAATGAAGAGGAGGAATACGCAACCTTCCAACCAAACTTGCCAGGCCTCACTTTAGGTTCAGGTGGAGGGAAAAAATAATATGCGGGGCTATGGCTAAGAAGGCTGTGCTCACACTGCTAACATATTTTGTCAGACACAGCAAACTGTAAAGCAGGGGTCTCAAACTCGCATCCCGGGGGCCATTTGCGGCCTGCAAAACGCTACTTTGTGGCCCCCACCTTAATGGACCTTTCTGACCTGTCAATCACTCGTACAATAATAGCCAATCAGATAGCCCCATTGTCTTAACCCCTGGCTTGAACGCCCCTCTTGTCATCATGTCCCACAAGCAATGCGGTTATCAGTCGCGTGCACTTTGAAAAGTTAATGTTACGGACAAAATGGTCCTCAGAACCGCTTGAGGAACATGCAATTCTGAAGAAAGATATCTGGCAAGGTCACAAGGGGCCCGGTTGATTCATTTTCCAAAGCCTAAAACACAGTTGAGGAAGTGTCTATGATGGATTAAGGCTCGCGGAAGAGTGCACGTACAACTAACTGTGGACAATATCAACAAGCACAAGGCTGTATGTTTGAAGGTAAGTGAGGGAGAAGTACTTCTCTGAGTTTGATTTAATTATTATCAGTCGTTTATACATTGCAGAACAACTTTCACTTTGTTAGTGTATCACTGACCTGCTGAATGAAGTGTGTAATGTTTTATGCTGAAGAGTCGGGTTAGTGATACGTAAATGCACGATGTCATGCAAGAGAGATGTCTATTTGCCTCTTTGTACCACATCAGACTTTTAAGACAGAGCACTGGGTTCCATTACGACCGAGTCAAATGAATACACCCACTCAGTTATAAAGACTATAATGATATTAATTGTGATTTTTCCAAGTAAAAAGTACTCACCCTGCTTTACATGCACAGTACAATTCCACAATTTTATCCTTATGGATTTCAATATGAAGTTTGTGAGGCGTCAAACGTTTTTGCATCAATCGTCAACGTTTTCCTGTAACTCAGACATTGCGTCCTGCTCCGTCCAAAATCTTAATTACATGTACTTATCCTTGCGTGAAATAGTTGAGACCTCTCTGTAAAACCCTCTTTGACAAGTCTGGCGCATTTGGCAAAAAACATACCGCAATGTTACCAGGAATACGCGATAGAGAATCCACTTCCAACCTGTTCTGTTCAGTCGCCATTTTGGAAGATTGTGGGACTTGACAACTATTGCTAAGCGGGGCGGAGCTGAAGATCGCCAGTCGGAAAGGTCCATTTGAAAGTTTTTTGAGTTTTTTTATGAATGATACTTTTACAATGTTGTGTCCAGAGCTGACGGACTTACCAATCATGGTGGCTATCGAAGGGGTGGCATTGACTGGGCTTGAATCAAACAGAGAAACTGAAACTGAAATGTACAGCATTGCCATGGAGTATTTTTTTTTTGGTAGTTTTGCACACAAATTGTTTACACCAGCATCCTTTTTTATAATCTTATTTTGCAGTAAAAAATATATATCTGTTTGAGAAGATTGGCTTTTTACAAATTTTATAATTTAATTTTGCGTGCATGCAGGTGCATCTTGGGTCCAGGCTTAGCCAAATTCTGCCTCCGGTGGCCCCAAGGTAAATTGAGTTGAGACCACTAAAGTAAAGGCTTTTAAGTTACCATACTGAGCAACCCAAACGCCAAGGTAAAAAAAGAAGAATTCCTGTCTTGCAGATCTCGCCCCCAAATTGACACAATCATTATTGCTACTTCTCACCATAATTTTGAGCAACACAAGTAAATGGTCTTGACACTAGGCAGGATTTGGTTCATATAACCAGTAACAGTGCATCTTCCATTCTTTGCATCTCATTACTGATGCCTCAACAATTTCACACTCTTTCAAGTAAACATTATCGGCCACCAGTTTGGCAAATCATCTTTGGCTGCAATTTAAAAAAAAAAATGCATATACTTCCCTGCTTGGATCGCATAACAGCATGCGAGGTGAGATGTAAACAACCATGTGCAACTACATTGGATTCACACTCACAGTTTGTCCTGTGATTCTTTGTCCAATAAATGTAAGACTGTGGCCTAACTTCTGTCAATGAAACCTTGAAATCTGCTGCTTGTCGGCTAGAGGAATTTAAATTTCGAGTTTACAACAGTGTCTAACGTGGTTTTTGGCTTCTCCCAGCAAATTAAAACGGTGAGGAACATAAATGTAAATAGATTTATAAACAATTATTTTAAGTACACAAATCAGCCACAATATTATAACCAATTTAAATCATGTCAAATACAAAAGCTCTATCAAGTATTCGCTCTTTACAAAAGTAATAATGCTCAGCTTCAATTGTAAGATTTGCACAAATTTTTTTCTTTTGTAAATCTTGTTTCTACAATATTTCAGTTAGAGCAATTAGTTAATTGAGGGCATAAAAAAACAGTATCAGAAACAGTCAATCATATCTGAATTGTTTTTTTCATTCGTTGCATGATCCCTCATGTAACTTGGATACATTTACCTTTTTTTTTTTTTTGATTGATATTGTTGGTCATAGCAGCAGTGCAAGCTTACATTTTACTAAAGGAGGTGCATGACACGTTTAGGTTAAGTGTAACATGCCTGTTCTGACTCTCCGTATCTCACAGGCTCCCAAGGGAAGCTAAGAGACGTGAGGAAGGCTTCACCTTCCTCATCTTTCCTAGCACTCCCCCTTGAATATTCACACACATTCAGACACACCAAACATTTTTAATTATATCTCCTCGCAAGTAGTATGTCTCAGTAACCAAGGAACTGACATTGATGCATGTGCTGATAAATCTGCAAACACTGGAAACAAGATTAACAAAGATTTTGAGAAGAGTGTGACAGCTAATTTTGCGCAGTGGTCGGCACCGCATTCAAGAGTGATGTTTTTGATAGAGCGAGCCATGCCTGAGAACTCAATGTGGGGGAGAGGGGGGGGGGCAACGTGACGGCAGTTTAGCACATTTGCACTTTTTAAATTGTTCTCGGTTTTTCCCCCAATCTTTTTCCTCTATCGCCTAATTTGTCTGTCTACTCCACTGAGAGATGCTTTTATTTTTTTTTCTCAACGTAATGGCCCAATATAGTCCAAATAAGACTGCATATAACTACAGTTTACAGTAAATGAAGCAGGGTGATATTAACTAGCTAATATAACTGCTTTAAAACGTTCCTTTTCTAACTTTTCAGAAAATGCCACATCTCAAAATATTAACTACGCCTCCAAATTGACATTAATTACAACAGCTATACAAGGTAAAAATCATGCTTTGCCATTGTCACAGAGGTAAAATTGGTTAGATTAGATTATTCAGGTATGAAAGCGGCACGAATCATTAAAACCAGAACTCAGTATGATGGAGTGCAGTTCTACCTCAGTGTGAACTTTAACCACAGGAACAGGCAGATTGTGGAATGAAAACCTCTGACACTGTCAATCAAGACACTGTTTTTCAAGGCAGGTATTTTCTCTTGTATTGGCGCTCATAAATTTGCACAGGTGTGTTGTACCTAATGTTGTGGCCGACTCTCTCTGCCTACCTGTGGGAATTCATTCAGCCACATGTTTGTGTTCCGGCCCAATCAGCATGATCTAATCAGCAGTGTGTTTTGTGGAGTCTGTGACATGCCGCTCACGACCCGTGGCCCTGGTGCGTCTTAACCGGCTGTCAACCCACTGAGACACAGATACCCACTCCTGAGAGAAAGATATCAGTCTGACTCATCATAGACACACAAGCTCGGTAGCAAAGGCACACATACTACAACGGAAAACAAGATGGCAATCATACTTCCACAGCTGATGTCCTATTTTCTCCTCAAACCTTCTCTTCTCCCCATTGCTGCCAATTTCATGTCCATACAATAGAAAGAGCTTGCAAATTTCTTTTCTTTTTTGCCCCCCCATCACCTGCTTATAGTGTCGTTTCACTACTCAAAATTGATTGCACCCCGTTTCTTCATTTGCAGGCGTCTTGACAGCTTCTTTCACATTTCTTTTGTCCATTCCTCCTTCTCGTTCTCCTTTTCTCTGTATCTTTTTTGTCCCCCATCTGCTTTCGGTTCGGTTTGCTCCTATCCCAACTTGATAATGAGGAATGCGGTGTAACCCTGGCCCCCATTGGCCCCGTGACCACCTCCGACCCTTCCAGGTGACCTCCAAGCCCTGTTTTGACAGCTTGATTAATTACCTACGGTTATGATTTATGGGAAAAGCAGTATGTAAAAATAATAGACAACAGGTGGTCTTTAAAATAAGTACATTTGAAAGACCCTTCTAGTGAGGAGTGTGGTAATGGCAAGGTTGGTGGGGACTGTGAATGAAAAAGAAAGCGACGATGTGTTTTACAGCTGCTTTTCATGGTTAATTGCTTTCAACTGTTCTTGAATTCTGAGTTGGGTTAATAGGAAAATGTCTACTGGTCCAAGTTTTTATTTTTTTTAAACTTACCGCAGCATGTATTTGTCCATTTGGCCGTGTGGGGATAGGATGAAGGGGATTCCAGCATACATCCGTAGCTCCATGTGTGTGCTGTGAAGCATAACCCCAGCCATGTGGTAATGACACTTTTGAAAATGTGCTTGAACACGCACACACACTCACAGACTTAGATATTCTGCACTACCTCTTTTTGTAGGTTGCATCCTGTGAAAATAAGCAGAGTAAATGACAGGATAGAGCAGCCTCAGTGTTTACCCTTCACACTTCAAACACAGCTTGTGATTGGCTGTGGCAACCTGAAGGACCCGTGGTGCAGCTCCACTTAGAAAGAGGTCACGTGTGTGTGTGTGTGTGTGTGTGTGTGTGTGTGCGTGCCCGTGTGCGTGCATTTGTTTGCATAGGTATATTTGTGTTTGGGGGGGCATTACAGTCCTTGTATTGCTTGTTATGACATTTAGACACTCATTGCACAATTCCTCCAAAAATAGAAATACGTGTTTACTTACAGTGATCAAAGTAATTGCCTCAGGATGCATTTAAGTTAATATTCCACACATACACACCTCACATAGAGACAGTCATGGTTGTCAGCGGGACCACCAATTTTCTCCCTCTTAGGTCACAATAACAGGGCAAGGGTAAAGGAATTCCTCTTCGACCTTTGCCCTGTGTAGGTCAAAGTTTTCCCGTGATATTCAGTCAGATAAATACTGAGGACACAACAGCAAAGTCCTATTATTCATCAAAGCAATTTAAATTACCAGCGGATAACAGTCAGCACAGAACACTTATTACACATTTTTTAACTGAGCAAACATTTGCAAATCATGAACTGCTTCACTTTTTTTTTACCTTCTGATTCTTTTTAAACTCAACGTAAAATATAAAATGAAAATAATCCTTGCATGAAGACAGAACCAAGATGGTAACATGCATAAAAGTCTCTTGGGCCAACTATATTATATATTGAAGAACTTTGCTTAAAATCATACATAAAGTCCCCAGAAATGCCTATTAGGGCAACATATCCCACACGCACATGTTTGCATGCATGTTCACGTGTTTAATACATATACAAGTATGTATAAATGTTTTGTTCTACTAATGTTTGACTTTGTCTCACCGTTCAAAAAATTTTGTCTTATAACTGTACTATTGCATATGCACTTATAAGCAACAACATTATGACCGCATGCCCATTATAATGATGTCAAATACAAGTGCTTTATCAAATGAGTAGTGTGGGACAGGTATTTTAGTTTATATATATATATATATATATATATATATATATATTTGATAACATTTCATTTTATCTCTGGAAAAGCAGAATATTCTCTGCAGAGCATGTAACATGGGATCATTATTTTGTCCGAGTGATGATGTGGCTGGCTGGTGTGTGTACATATCTTTTTTTAATTTCTTTATGTCCATTCTTCTTACAATAGTGATCACACCTGTTTGCACCTTGCTTTTCACTCTAAATTGTATTACATTCACAGCCTCAGTAAACAAAAAAATCGGAGAAAAAAATACATGGTATCTATGCATGCCAACTATTTTCACAGTTTTTTCCGTCATTATTGTCGTATTTTGAATTGGAAATAAAATGAAACAAAGACAAACCAGTGCTTTAATAACACTTTCATGTGAGAATAGAGTAATGGGAAATCATCCAGAAATCTGACCACTGTTACATTTGTAACTGTTCTCAATTAACGTGACAAAGTCCTGCCCTAACTTGACACGTACATGACAATCGTTCATTATTGAAAAGTTAATACCTCAAGCAACCGCCACAGTTTCTCATTATTTCAAAGTGGGTGGTCATATTTTCACATGAACAAATAATAGTTGAAGAGATGCATCAAGGCTTGTTAGTACTCCTTCAAAAATCCTACTGAATCTTCATGGGAAGAGGCTCTTTCGTTTAGCATTCTTCCTTATATGTTTTATCAGTGCACAGTTAACAAGCGTTCAGCAGCATTGTTCCTCATTTTTTCTTCTTTTTTGTAGCCTCTTTTCCTCCACGTTTCTTCTGCCCTCTTTCTCTGATTTATACATTAAATAGTTAGGGAGGAGGACAGGGACACTCCCATCATTCCATGATCTATATCTCTCTGTGCCCTCATTAAAAATGCATGTGTATGGTTAGGGGAGACAATATAGAATTTATAAATCAAAAGGCTAACGGCATCAGAATAAGCCTCCCGTCTTCTATTTCCCCATAGCTTTCCAGCGATGGGCTCAGTCGTCTTTCTGCATGCCATTTTCTGGCAATCATATGTTTTATACTCTCCTACAAGTGTATGTTAAGCTTGTGTTAATGTAATAACTTGTTGTACTAACAACATCTTTTTGCCTTAGCCAACATCTCTTGAAAGTGGCACTTTTCAAAACATCTGTTCTCTGGACACTTCATTTAGTACAACTCCATCTAATGAGATAAAATGCTGATGTAACATTTCTTTGTGGAGATGCTCAATTTTGAACAAGAGAGTGTGTGAAGGGGTCACGGTTCAGCTGGAGCCTATCCCAGCTGACCTTGGGTGGGAGGTGGGATGCCCCCTGGGCTGTTCGCCAGCCAATCACGGGGCACATATCGGCAACCTTTTCACCTTCACATTACATTCAAGGATAATTTAGTCTTCAATTAACCTAATGTGCATGGTTTTTGGAAATGTGTGAGGAAACCGGATTGATCAGAGAAAACCTTCTTCACAAGCACAGGGAGCCCATGTGCATAAATCAAACAGTTCTACATCACTACCAACTACGATAGTAAAGATACTGTTATCTATTTGTTTTTTATAACCTCTCATCCCGTCACAAAATGGCATGTCCGTAAAGGCAACATTTTTGATTTAGTGCTATTATTCTGTATCATATCATCTAATATTTATAGCATATAATTATATAATATCAAATTTAATTTCATTAGCCTAAATGCATATTGGCCCACGTTATTTTAACTAACTGTTGCAATCACAAAATACCAGTTTGGTTAAAAAAATAAACACATTTTTTTGTTTGTATTTTATTTATGATTCTCAGTTATCCAAGTCATGGTGCATTGAGTCAACTGCAGCCTTCCTGTTTGTTGAATTTGTTGTCTTGTTTTTCAAAAATATTTAAAAAAATAACTTGGGCCATTATTATTATTCTTTATTAATGTGACCACAGAGACTATTTCATATTTGGTTAAACCAAACATCTAAATTTCCATGTTGTGAGTTTACATTCAGTGTTGCATCTTTGGTAAAGACAAGAAAAACACACACGCACACAGAAAAAGGTGACAAATGACTTGGGGAACATTTACTTGCACAATCGATAGCGCTGACAATTTCCACCTGGACGGTGACTAATGCTACATCCACCCCTACGAGTCTTATAGCCCCCACCAGCTTCCCTGCGCCTCCCTAATGTGTTGTGCCGAGAGCAGATGAAGCAGGCACCAGAACTTTGTGTTCCATCTTGTGTTTGTGTAGGTTGTGCGTCCATCCAGGTGCTCTCTTGCTTATTAGTGTCTTTGCACTCTCTTGGAAGGAAACGAGATACCCAAACTGGATGAGGCACTAGTAATGAGTGAGTTACTAGAGAAGTTTTGCATGCCATTTCTCCTTGTTTCATTTCACGAAAGTGCTGAAAATAGAAAGGTCGGGAGGAGCAAGACAGGAAACCGAAAGAAAGAAAGAAAGAAATGTAAATGTGCGTATGAAAAGAAGCTGATGCATCAGGGATCAGAAGCTGTGCTATTCTCTACACTTCCTCCACCCCACTGCTCCACTTTGAACTCATTTATAAATATTCAGCTCCACATATAAACAATTTCTAAATGAGCCCAGACATTCGTGCCAAGGTTAAAAACTCTGCTTCTTATTACCAACGCAACTGCTCGACTAGCTAAAGAGGTTAGCGTCTAATTCTAATCTGAAGTATTTGTGCTCATTAAGCTCAAGAGAAAGTTCATCATTATCACCCTTTCTTAATTTCCACGTGAAAGCAAACTGTAGCTGATGAACTTGAATTTAAAGATAATTTGCGCAGAATGCAATGGATGCAAAATTAAAGAACGTATGATGAAAGGCACGCTAATGAGGATAAGCAGTACAGAAAATAGATAAATGATGGGAATCTGGTTTTATTTATATTTTTTCACATCTAATTCTAATGTTGAGGTTTGATTGTGAATTAAAAGATTTCTGTCAAAGGTTTGAAGGGTTAATGAACTAACCTGCAATTCTCCAACTTCATTAGGTGGAACACATGCATGAAAAATGCCAATATTGTATTTGTTGAATGTGTAGTTTTAATGATAGCAAAAAAGCAGCCTCAAACACGCTCAAACACTTAAACTTAAAAAAAACAAATAAGAGGGTAAAATGCTTGGGTTAATCGCTCTGCAGATGTGTCAGTATTGACGTAGTCAATAAGATGGCTTTGAAATGTTCTCATTTCACTTTATAATGGCTGAGATTTTCCATTGAATGTCATATTCATTTTGCCATTAGAAAGCTATATTGTTTAAGATTTTACTCTTTGTATATATATATATATATATATATATATATATATATATATATATATAAATATTAACTGCAGACAACATATATACAAACAGCAAAATAAGTACTTTTGCCAACAAGTGAACAACGGCTGGGTCCACATTTTTGGCTAATTTTAACATTTACTGTTGTATCATTTAGGATTGGACTTCATTTCGCAACATTATTCACTGAGGCAAGCTGTGTACTGTTTTTTCATTTTTTTTCCCAATGGACAGCAATTTCATGGAGACATGTAAAATGTATATATAATATAATATTGGTCATCAAAATGACTTTTTTCATTTAAATAACTTTTGGAGGGGGAAAATAATATGTTTTTAAAGTTCACTGCCATTTAACCACTTATTACGCACACTGTATTTAACAGAGGGATGTGTGGGACATTCCAAAGTCATGCACATTCAGTCAGGGGAAAGTATAAAATGAAGGAAACACATTTTAAGAGCCGTATCTTTGTACCGGTATGTGTGCAAATGTTTGGCCACTGATACAAAGAGTTTGATTATTTTGCTACAGTACATTTTCATGATATGCCTCATGCAGATTGTTTAATGTATGAAGAAGGAAAACTAAGCAAAACTCACTGCAATTTACAAAAAGCCGTTTGAAATTAAAGCTTCGACTGTACTATATCTCATTAGAAAATGTCTCTATGAGTACATGATTATTCAAGCGCTGTGATTTCTCCTGCTGACCATGTATTGTTATTGTAATATCAGCTCCTCGTGCTTTTTCTTGTCAGCTTTTTTTCCTCTGCCTTTTTAATGTAAAACTGTGGGATAATCATGTTGAGTAGAGTTTAGGTGCTCTTTGACAGGCCCCCTCTGGGCATTTATATTTATCAAGAGGATGATGGATTTTGTCCTGACAGGCTGATGACAGTCCCATCTCATATCTCTCACATCACCCCTAAGATCCACACATCTTTTCATCACCCCCGTGGTACAGTAAAGTACTCCAGTGCCCCTCTTTTCCTCAAGAAACATAGGAGGGTCTTCAGTTAGAGGGGTGCTGTGTTGAAATGAGAAAGGGGGCACCGTGACTAAATGTGACAGTACTGTGCGATCTGTGTGGCATGTCAGTTAAAAAGGGGTAGCAGTGAAGGGGTGGGGAGTATAAAGAAGGGGGATTGATTGGCCGAAAAAAGACTCGTCTTTTTTCAGTCAAGGTCACACAACTCAGGGTGGCCCTGTTGGAGAGGAAGAGCTTATACAGTACTTAATACCGGTTCTTCTGATCTTGTTTTCTACCATTTAACTGTCTTGCCTATTTAAGTTTTTGCTGGCATCTGATATGACAATCCAGGCTCCTGACTAACCCCCGAAATTGTCTTTCTGTCAGTCACTGTGTCTTGTTCAGATCTCAATTCCTCCCCTCTTCCTTGCTATGATGAGTGACCCATTCCCCATTGTCAGTCATGTCTCGGCACTGAATCAAGCCCTGCATATTGCTGAAACAAGGAAGTGAAATCTGCTACAGAAAAGGGAATGCCCCTTGCCCCGGTAAAAAGAGAAAGCCCCTTGACCAAAATAGAATAGTCTACACCACCTAAGGGGAAATTTATATAGACACCCGCAAACCCTGGCCAGTACATGCAGACAAATGCATTGGGGTGGATTAATTGGCTCCCACATTCTGTCCCATGATCATTCACGCAGTCTGAAATTCACATGACCACTGTCCTCATCTGTGACACCTATCAGCCATGCTTTATACCTGTCAAGTGCTGTCCTTTTCTCCCTCGCCCGAAGCCCCTTGCTCACGGCATGAGAGCCCTCACATCAAAGCTGCACTAAGCTCCGCTCGCGCAGATGAAATGTCCTCTCACTCTGGCCGCCTCGCTCGCCACTCCCGCATATTAGACGCATTTCATTTCATTTTCAGCACCATTTGTAAAAGTGGAGGTATTGCTGTCTTAAAGGAGGGAGGGAAGGCATCTTATTTTCTCGACATTGTGCAGGCAGTACGATGCACACACACACAGGTAATAATTCAACTAGAGGAGAGTGTGTGGCCATCATGGTTGTAGTGGGTGAGAAACATCCAGTTGAACCATAAAGGGAGCTCATAAGGGTCTCCATATTGTTGTTAAAACAGTCTCACCTCATTTATAATCCCAAACTGTGCCATTTTTCTGTGTTCTGCTGGATTTTTTTTCTAGCTAAGATTCCAACATATTTTGAGTCTTAGTTTGAAAAATCCAACACCTTTTCTTTTTCTTTTTAAAAGATTCTCAATGAGCTAAGATGATATGGTGATGGAAAGGAAAGGTCTCTCCCTGGTGATGAGACCAGGCGGTTTCCGTAGCAGCGCCAGGCTTTGTTTTGCTATCTGATGCCGGACAGGCCGACAAAGGAGCGCTAAGGAGCATCCAGAGCAGGGTGATGGAGGTCGGGGTTCCCTCCCTTAGCGGGGTCGGTGTAACCCTCTTGACCGCTGGCCCCGGGGCAGGGACTCAGTGTGGTGGTGGCAGAGGGGCACCCGCAGGGCATGGGAAGAGGCTCAGCCTGCACACTGCTGCAGAAAAGACAAGACTGATCCAACGCGAGAAGACTTTGTGGGTTTTCTTTAGGACAGTACCCGTGTGTGTTTAGCACAAAAGCAATGTGACCTAAACTTTAAAAATGTGTGTGAGGGATTTTTTAGTCGTATACAAAGCATGGTGACCCAAGTTTTGAGGCAACATTTGTTTGCAATACAGACTTTGACAGCACGTCACAACACAAAGATCAGATTTAAACACACTTTGTATCAGTGTGAGTAAGACTTAACAGAACAAAACACAAAGAGTCGAATGACCTCAGTTCAGAAGAGTTTCAGGATTTAACTGTCACTAAACAAGGATTGAACTATTAGCCTTGTGAGGGAGATTGTGAAGGATGTGTGCCGTTTATCTACCACAAACCTCGCACTTGTTTTTTTTCCATTATTATACGTTAAAATGCTATAATAATAAATTAAGGTTTGGACTGTATTTTCAATATAAGATAATAAAAACGGAATGAGCCACTAATCATCTGCTGCCAGACATGAAATCAATGTAAATATCTCAGTGTCACTCAAGGATGGTCTCTGACACCGAAGTGAACATGGTGGCGCTGGCCCTCCAGGCGTCAACAACACTGACTGCCTTTACAGCGATGTCCTTCTGGGTGATTGCACAACTGAAAGGGTTAGTAATAGTTCACTTAGGTGTGTTAGCCCATCCATAGCGAAGACTATAGGGCGTGACCGAGTGCTGGCATTAGACGGAAGCTACAATCTCCTTGGCCCGTTTGAGGGTTAGCATCAGAATGCTGAAGGGTGGAAAGAGTTATTGATGAGTGAAGGGTAAGGGTTAGGGAACTAAAGACTCACCCTACTTGTAGGCCACTCAGGGTTAGCCACCAAACACGCGGACTTGTGTGGTTGGACCATTAACTTTTGCCCTGGGAAAGCAAGGATTAGTGAAAAAGAGGAACAGAGAGATGCTTGATGATGTTTGATGTCTGTCCTGCTCTCGGACACTGTCACGCCTTGTCCTCTTATTGCTCTTATTTTGTCCTCATGTCTGTTTCAGATAAACTCTTATTCAATAGCTGGTGGAGTTTTTGTAGTCTATTACTTTGATAATTCATTGTAGTAGTGTGCTGTTCATGTCGGTGTTTGTTCCATGATACAGTTGAGCTCTCGAAAATTTTTGCAAAATGTACTACCGAGCATGAGATGTAAAAATTGGACTGTTAATTAGTGTCACTATGCCGATGTGAAAGCAACTATAGTAAACCCCACATCTCCAATACACTCCAGAAATATGATGAGTTATTTTATTTAAATGATTTTTCCATAATTTCCAAGAGCTTGGGATAGGGCCCTATTATTAATTTTATAAAACAAGAAGCAATTCACTTAAAACCCCAAAGTATGTAAATTTTCTATAAAATAAAGTAGGTGTATATTGCTGCAAATGCCAAATTGTCATGCTCCACATTAAATTAATTAGTTATTTCAATCGTCCATGTATTTTAGTCTTTGCCTCATGAACTGATCCTTCAGGCTATGTTATCAGGCTGCCACCAGTGGGCAGTGCCACAAAGCTGGTGTGGATCCAGTACAACTGCATGTCTCTGTCTCTCCTTCCCTTGCTCAAGCCGGATCCCATTTTCATCTGGTCATCCATCTGTCGGTATGTGTGCTAGTGTATCTTCAATGCCTTCTGTGTGAAACTGCTTCTGTCATGTTATTGGCCCAAATTTAATCTGCCCAATAGGTTATCATTATCTTCACTTCAGCCTCACTTGACCCGAAACTCGTGAAAACGTAAAAAAATATATACCTGAATAAAACTCACTTACTAAATGATCTTACTCATTTCCAAGGTGAACAAATTTTATCATCATGCAGAGGCCAGTATCTACTAGATAATTCCTGAAAGCTAAAATGTATTTGTTACATTTTAAGTCACACACATATCAAAATTCTAAAACATGTGCTGTATGTAAAAATGCTCATGTCATGTTGAAAATGTAATATATCGTGTAAAAGATGCATGCGTCTGATAAGGAGTGCGAATCAGACTCATTTCATAATCCGAATAAGTGGGAATGTGTCATTATGCTGTTGTCAACGCACGGCAGGTGCTAAGGGAAAGGGTGTGTGGCAGGTTTGATGGCGATGGGCACAGAAGGGACACACAAGGAGGACAAGCACGCTGTGTTAACACTTATTAAGGAAGAGAAGATGTGTGTGATGCCTTGAGAAGGCAGTGAGGAAGCTGAAAGATGCCACCTCTCTTAATTCCTTCTCACGTCCCCTGAAATTTTTGCTTATCTCCCAAACTATATTGTTTAGTATGTAAACTGCAACGTGTGTGTGTGTGTGTGTGTGTGTGTTTGTGTGTGAATTTTAGTCTGGTGGGGGTTGTCCACGTATTCACAATACCAGTTGTGTGTGAACCTCCAAAGTGCAATAAGCTCTATTTCCTGCTGTATTCTCAGTGCTCGGGACAATAAACACAATTAATTAAAAATGTTAGCAAAGTTGAAAAAGTCACGACAAGGTCTGCTCAGGAAAAAAAAAAAAAACACCCTTTTTTTCCACATCCATTTCCTTCTAATTTATCATATCTGTGTTTTCTCATGTAGTTGTAGTTTATTTTGGAGACATTAAGTAACATATTGTATCTAGTTGTAGCTTCCCAAACTCTCAGGAACCTGATTGATGCTGGTATCGATTGAGTTTGATATTAAGTGACGTGGCCTTTGAAGTCACTAAGTGCTGTCCACTGACTGAAACCACTGTTGTTGAATTCCAATCGTGCAGTCACTTGTCAGACTTTTACCTGCAGCAATGCTGATTCTTTCTGAGATTTGAATTTCATTCTCAGTCGTCTTAACAATTTAAGTCTGCACTTGGATAATTGTGTCGGCCCTACTCCAAGAGACGCAATTACAGTTTTATTGAATTTGGGATTACACTGTAATATTGTTTTTCTTACATATAAACGTTACATTTAACAAAGAAAAAAAATGAACCTTTCACATTATACTGCAAACACGTTAGGGACAATAAAAAGCAAAATTGATCGAAAAACACTTTTAATATAATACTGTATTGTGTTTCTTTACACTCTCCTCACAAATAACTCACTTTCATTTTCCCGTTCTATGGAGTCTTTTTTTTTTTCACTCCAGACATGGTCCCTTAAAATCTTTTTTTTTTTTAAGCTAACGTTCCTTTTTAAGGTTTTGCATTATGAACAAATATTAATTTTCAAAGACAGTGCATATTAGTTTTCTCTATGTACTGCAAATTATCATGCGTCTAAGCTAAATGAGCAGAGATGGAAAAATGTGTAACAAGACAAAGCCTAAGAAAAACATGATTGATGATCTTAATGCTGTGGATTTAATGCACATTGTCTCCTCTCTGTTTTAGGAGGGCTATAGTGTGATCGTACTTAACCCAAACGAGAACTACCTGGAAGTGGAGAAAAAGCCCAAGTCCTCCACCGGGCCATCTCCGACCGAACCGTTGGAAGAACCCGTGGAAAAGAAGGAACGCAAAGACGACAAAGATGGGAAGAAGAGGAGAGAATTTTATGAGAAGTACCGCAACCCCCAGAAGGAGACGGAGACAGAGCGGATCCCTATACGGGTATGTCCTTTGCCGTTTGAGGAGGAGGGAGGAGACAAGTGTTTGGAGAGCTGCAGTGGAAGAGACAGAGGGGTAGCTGCGCATCATACACAGACAGAATAGGCGATGGTTTGGGGTCGCAGAAGAAGGTGGGAAAATCAACGGGAGGAACTCGGGAAGGGACAAAGGACGGTGGGGGAGTGGGAGTTGTCCATCAGAGAAGGCAATGGAGGAAATGTTAAGTAACTCGGGAGGAAGGGAGGATGGGAAGCAGAAGGAGAAGAGACGCTCTTGTGTGGTCAGCCTGTGTGTGAAGAGGTTGGCCGGGCTCCAGTCGCCTCTCAGTGAGCAAGTGTTAACCACATGGCCACCTCCCTCTCGCCCTCTTTTTCTCCCTCTTTCCCTCTCGCTCTGTTCCTCTTCATGATGATGGTGGGCTGGTCAGTCTTTGTTGACCACTGGGATTATTATCTCTCCAACACACACTGCAAAGGCACCGCAAAATGCTTATCATGTGACACCAACTGCATACAAACACACATTAACAGATGTGCATACACACGTTTGTGTGGCGCACACTGTTGTCACACAAAGGAAGTTACCCTTTTAATGAATGTATTTCCATTGTGATGAATAATTGAGGCCAGACTGATGTGAAATAAAGAAATATTGTTCTCGACCGCTTTTGTTTTACCCCTGCCAAAATTATTAACCGGCCCAATAAGACAGAGACAACCTCGGGGATTTTTTTATGTCTGTAATTTAGTAACAAGCTTATAGTTCGATTGAAACATTACCGACCCACTTTCTTGAGCTGCGGTCTCATCTGTATGAAAAGTACTTACATAATCAATAGTTCTGTCATAGGATGTGAGTTATATATATTTTTTTTCAGATGTAATGAGAATTACGGAATCATTATTGTAAATGAGCAATATATCTAATTTAAAAGTGAATGTACATCCAGCCGCTATCTGAGCCGCTTATATTTTCCAGAAAAAAAAGTGTCACTGTTCCTGCAGCAGTAGTCTGTAAACATCCAATGTTCCTCAGATCTATTATATTATTGCACTGTATTTTAGCTAAAACACTATATATGTTGACATTTTAAAAGGGTAATTGGTTCAAATTTTCAGCATATTGTTTTTATTAAAATCTGATAATAATAATGTAAAAAGTGCAATTGACCCAAAAAGCATTCAATGGGTAGATTTCGGACACAAGTTACTATAATGCTTTTACACACATTGGTATAAAAGTAAGTATTAGTATTAGTAAGATTTTTTTCTTGTACTGCTTTTGTTTCTACTGAACATATAAAACATTTACAAACTAATATACTTAAATCCCAAATGGTGGGCTCTTAATATTATAATTTTGTTTTCACTTGGACAGATTGTACATGCTCTTATTGGGCATGTTCTACTACTAAGAGGACGGTCATTTATTAAGATCCCAATAAGTAGGCACTAAATTTCGTGTTTCAACAGATTGCACATGCTGTTGTCTAGGTGTAAAAGTGATGGAGAGCTTCGTAATTAATAGAGGCTTTTTCACTTGAGGTAGCGCTGATGGGGAACAGAAAAAAAATGGTCATAATATCACAAGCATAAATTAATTCTAAAGTGATGGAATTCAATGTGTTAATGGAAGAGTCAATCAAATGTGATAAATATCACTGAGTTACAGAAGATAAATCTATAGAGAAACTATCATAAAAGCAGAGTCTCGAGTGCATGGCAATGGATGTAAGTGTCCATTTTATGTAACTTTGTTTTCAAAACATGGGACAGCACCCCCAAAACTGACCGTGCTAAAATGACGCAGACGTGATGAAATGCAGAGACTAGGGATGACTCCTTATTGTTTTTGGCTGTAAGACAGCCCTGACATCGTTCAGAAGCTTTTAAATTGAAGTGATGAGTAGATGTGTTGCAAAAAATGTTATTTCTGGCTTCTAAATAATGTTTAAACTGATATTCACCATAATGTTTGAAATGAATAATTGAGGCATCGAGATGCATATCTGTTGGCATGTGTGTGGATTCAGAACTTTTCCTTCCCCATCTCCCCTCTTGTAGAATTATATAACATTTAACAGTAATTCTTATTTTAATTTTTCTCCACCCACTGTTTCCCTATCACACAAAAACAGATGCAATATGATTCACATCTTGATGTTCAACTTGTCTCACCTCCCCCATGTTTGCCTAGTTAATACACGCTAGACAGGATCCGAAGCATTTGGCCAAAGACAAGATATGCAGATCTTGGATCCATTTCAGACTCCAATGTCTTCGAAATGCGGTGCTGTTGACAAAATTTGTCTCTATAACAAATCTGTCAAGGGAATCATTGACGAAGGTGGATAACTCAGTGAGTTAGGAGTGAAGAAAATATTATAAGATTGTTTACACTGATATTTTACAGCAATATAAATAAATATTACATGTGGAAAAAATACCATCTTAATTAATATTACCTATATGTGTTATAAAGAACGTTTAATTTTATGAGATCCTTCATGACTATCTCTCATGTCTTTTCTCTCAGTTGTTGTGTTCCATGGATTGAATCCATTTCAAACCTTGAAACATTTTCTCTCTTTCCTCTTTGCTGCTCTATGGATTTTGAACTCATTTTTGGGTCAATTGTGATGTATTTGGCAACTTTTGCACCTGAATGCTCAAGGCTGCCCTTTCTTTTTAAACTCAACTGTAAATCTGATTTACAGATGTCGTGCATGTACTTCAGGTAGTGTATGTTGTGCAAATGGTACCGTGGTGGTATTAACACAATAAAATGCAATATTATTTGTAATTGCACCAAACAAAGAAAATCTATGGTCTATGGTTACAGAAGGCAAAGAATTAATGGTTAAAATTCTCACGTGGAAGCATGATAAACAATAAATAAAACTACATTTCACAGGCCACATTTATTTGTAACCATAGTTTGATTAGAACTCGTGTTCATGAAGTGTATTGCACAATTGAAGAGCGTGGAAACAGAATGGTACTTCACTTTGTTTGGTTCTGGCTCTGAAAACACTAAAGCTGCACTCAATGAATTGAGGGGGTCTGGAAATCGCATAGAGAACAAAAAAGTCTTAAAAATATATTTAAGTCCAAGAAGCAAGTTTTAGTAGAACAGTAGTAAGATTTTTAAGTATATTCTTTTACTCACATAAAGTCAGTATAGGGTTTTAATGATAAGTGTGATGTGGTTCAGTGTACTTGTACCAAAAAAACCTGCGCAGCAGAATTCTGGATCTGTACTAGCTGTCAAATTGATTGTTTTGTTCTGACCTTTAAAGACCCTGTAGCAATAGTTTAATCAACTGATAATTAACTAGGTTTTTTGCTTTTCGTGTTTGCTTAAAAGCTCTTTCGTTTCTAGAGATTTTCTTCAGTTGGAAATAAGTTGAATGAGTCACAGCGTTTAGGCTTTTGAAATTCAGTTGTGATTCAATAATCACACCATTAATTCTCACTTGATTTGTGTCTGTCAAAGATGTGTCAAATCACTTATATTTAGACTTTGTTCAAAAGGAGATGACTATTTGAGGAGAGGTTAGCGCTGAGGGCCCTATTTAAGGAAAGACAGCATACTGTTGTGTTTTGCTTTTTACAGTGCAGAATTCACAAACAAGAAGCTAATATAGAATAATGTTAATTAAAAGGATGAACAGAGATTTGGGCTTTTCTGGCCCAAAAAAAATTGTCCTGAAATGCATGGATTGCAGGGCTCGGGATAAAGATTAATGACTTCAGAGTTTGGCTCTATGTTGGTGACCCTTGAATTTTGATCTTTGACCCAAAAGTCAGCAAGATGTGAGTTTGTTTGACCTTGCTTCCATCAAGCACTCCCCCACTCTCGCCGCTTCGCTTGCCATTACTCTGCCTCGCTCTGTCCTGGAGTAAGCTGTCACACATGCGGTTGCGCACACGCACACGCATTTTCGTTTGCAGACAAAAGATTGAAGGACGGAAAGAACTAAGATTTTGATGAGTGTGTGTGTGTCTGTGCATAGCCACCACCTCTTTTACCTCTGTTAGTCAGGGTGGGTGGTGGATCAAATCAAACCTCTTTAGCTGGCCCGTTTTCATCTTTTTGAACAGAACCCACCCGAGGCACGTGCATTCACACACATACAAACCTTTTTGTTCTCCACACCTCGCACTCTTAACTCCCACTGAGCGCCAAGACCACCTGCACACAGGCATTCAGTAACTCGCTCATTGAAATATAAAAACCTCTGGTTATTAAAATATTAATCTAAGCATAAAGAGCACACCTCCATATCTGCTTTACATAGAAAGAGTAAAAATACGAACATAAAATGTCTAAACGCATTCTCCTTTTTTTTTTAACTTCAATGAGGCACTCACACCACTATTAAATCTGAAGTGATTTATATGCTTCCTTACACCCATTAATAAGTTCTTTACTGCTTTTAAGGTTCCTACTCTTTAGCCTTAGGTCCATAGTTTGCAACCCCTCAACCTTATCTAATCCCTCTTCTCTCATCCTGCGTCAGATCACACACCAGCAACCCATGTTTAGGGGGGATGTTTGAAGGAGTAAGGCGGGTTGGGAGGATATAGAAAGTGGGATGCTGATGTGGAGAGTGAGAGGGGCAGGGGGCGCTTTCTTAGCACTATGCCATATAGAAGTTTGGGAGTTCACTTTACTCTGAATTTTAGCAGTAATCCAGTTAGCTATTTTCTGTCAGCCAAGCGGAGGAATGGCAGGAACAAAAGGCACATTCATGGGCTTAAGAAGCTTCCAAAGAGTTCACCCAAGGCTGGCTGGCTGGGATTAGGCCAACAGGCCCTGGAAAAGTAAAAAAGGGAGGTGGGGGGAGAAAGAGCAAAGGGGACAAAAAAAAAGAGCTCCATCATTCTTTAAGCACCACTTATATTTATAAATGAAAGAATGTTTCTTTTTCCTTGCTATTAAGTATTTCTTTAGTATCACACATCTCTTGAAATATATGACAGCCATTACGTCGATAGAATTTTAAGACATTTTGAGGCAGCCTCTGTTCTTTTTCTCTTTACTATATTCACCTTCACTGCAGCTTCAAGGGCATATCTTTAATAATCGTGACTGTGGGAACATCAATTCTATGACGTCTTTCTCCTTTTCAATTACACATTAAGCATAATCCTACTATATTCCAGGAAAAATATGGATTCTGATGAGTTTTTCTCCTAATAGACTGGGTTTAATTCAGTTATGCTAAAAACAAAAAAACTAAAATCGCTCCTCCCTTCTTATACAATTAATGTATGTGAATGCTTTTTGTTGAAGTATTCCCTCTTTTGAAATACCTCTCAATGGCCAGTACTACCGTACACCTCTGACACTGGTTAGACCTATGTCCTGTCCCTCTTTTAGCATGTGAAATCTAGTTTGATTCACGACACACTTCATATTTCCCTAATGATTCACACTAACACATAAACACGAGTACACACATAATTCAACACGTGACACCACCCACAAATATACTGTATATATACATGTTTTTGATTTTTGTCACTTTCACCACCATATGCCAATCTTTTGCCCAAAAGTAATTATACAGACAGGATTTATTTGACTATTGACCTGTGATCATGGCAAGAGGTAGGGCTCATTACACCCAAGGACAGGTAGGCACTTGGTTAACCTCTTGATTTGGTCAGAGGAGAGGTCAACGGCTGAGGCTTGAGGGCAGCTCACCCACTTGCTAGAAGGAACAAATTGGCTGCATGCCATCCATGTAGCTGCTGTGTTTTTGTGTGATTATCGAGTCACAGCTTCGACCTTTGTTTGTCTGGATCTGGCCCTTTGTGGCGAATTTCTTCTTGCAAAGGTGTTTTTTTTGTTGTTGTTGTTTTTTTTGTAAACTGCACTTTAATTATCCTGTGTCAGAGAACTTTTGGGTTGGACAAAAACACATCTCGAGCCAATTTTCTACCAAGTGGTACATTCCCTTCAGCTTTCCGCGGTACAGTCATCCTTGATCTGACTTGTTTCCAACAGCTGTATTAACTATGTATACAGTGAGGCATAATATCAGCCAGAGATAGTTTAACCTGACAGTGAATTCAACATCCAACAAGAGCATGACACAGTGGGAGTTAACCATTTTATGCACTTACTTCTTCACAGCTTCAGTCTAATGTAATGTTTTACTGTCAGGATTTCTTTCATTTGTCTTTTGCATTTAGCCTATGCCAGTGAACACAACAATTTCACAGTGGAGTTGACTTACAAGATCTTTTCAGAAAGGTTCCGTTTGGGCATCACAAAAGATATGACGTATTTAAAATCCAAATTACAAGGAATTTACCTCGTGTCAGAAGTGCCTTCCTAACCTTCCATGCCACACCTTAATGCACTCCTGATCAGAATCAGCTTTATTGGCCAAGTATGTAAACAATACACAAGGAATTTGTCTCCAGTAGTTGGAGCCACCCTAGTATACCATAAGTACATGTTGAGTGCGACAGCAGACAGACAGTCAATTGACATAGAACACTTGTACAAAGATGCCGTCTTCTAGCATTTAGAACTGTGAGAATGTCTATTTGAGCGGTAATCTAGTGCAGTGACCATTGTGCAAAGGGTGTCAAGACGTCAAGTAATATATGCAGTTCAAAGTGACGAATCGTGCGATAGTCAATGTCCATTGTGCAAATTTTGCAGATACTCCTCAGTGGTCAGGCTACCACTACCACGAGTGCACAAATAATCTACTGTATAATATATAATGCTAACAGGCCCAATAGAATGTGACATCACCTCGAGGCAGAAAATTGGCAGCATGTTGCATTTGAGTTGTATGTTAGCCTTTCAAGAAGTTAATGACAAGAGGGAAGAAGCTGTTGGAATGCCTGTTAGTTTTGGTTTGCATTGTTTGGTTGCGGGCAGAGTGATGAAGAAACTGGTGAAAGCATTGGCCTAAATGTTCTGAGGACCAGGGTTCCATTCCAATCCCAGCCCCACATATATGGAGTTTGCATGTTCTCCCCATCCCTGTGTGGCTTTTCTCCGGGCACTTTGATTTTCCGCCACATCCCAAAAACATGCATTCATTGGAGACTTTAAATTGCCCTACCCCGCCTCCTGGCCGTTGCTAGCTGGGATGGACTCCAGCACTCCTGCGACCCTTGTGAGGATAAGTGGTTCACAAAATGGATGGATTTTTGGTAATGCCTATCTGAGAGGAGCCGGAAGACCTGGTGGCCTGGATGTGTAGGGTCCGATGGGATCCTGCTTGGTCTCCTAGGACAGGTGGTGTGCAATCCAAGCTAATGTCTTTTTTTTCCTTATATTACTATATGTCCATATTTTTATTTATGTATTTATTTGCCAGTGGGAATGTGAAAAAATGTGTACTTTACTCAGCTAAGACAAATTACAGAGCTTGGTGAAATGGGGCTTAAGTATTTGTTAGTACCTCCGTGTGTGTGCATGCGTGCGTGCGTGCGTGTGTGCTTTGCTGAAGGCAGAAAAAGTGTAGCTGGTCTCACTTCCCTGCTCCCAATCTTCTAGTTAGGTCAACCATCAAACACATCCATCCTGCTCTCCCTGGCTGCCCCCCACCCACTGAGCTCTCCCTGTCTCTGCACACACTCTTGTTGTGGATACAGGCTGACCTGAAAAAGAAAAAGGAAAAAACGCACACACATACACTGCACACCTCAGGGTCATCCTGGAACAAACACCACCATGTCTGCCTGCCCTCTCTCTTTTGCCTGATGTCAATTAATGGGTCGCGGTAATTTCACCTGACAACCCGAGTGACGGTTCCGAGGCTCACCGAGATGTCACGGCGATGACCTTTCTGGCCCGCAGCCTCTCTTTTCTAATAAAGAATCTCACAAACCCACACAACTTCCTTTGTACTTTGTTAATGAGTTATTGATTTGAAACAATGTCCTGGCAAATATTGTCAGAGCAGAATGACCCTGTCAAGGTCATGTTGTTTTATTGTGTAGTCTGTGCAAGCTAATCTGCACGTGGCCTGACATGTATGCTATCATTTTTACCCTTCTTTCACCTCCTAACCCCTTTCACTTACTTACTCATCTACTGCATATAACCTCTATAGTGTCAAATTTCTAATGCTAGCACCTTTATACATACTTCACACACAATCGCACTCACACATACAGTTTTTCCCTTTCTTATTCGTCTCCCACATTCTTTTTCTCCCTCACACATCATTATATCTGCAATTGGCCATAGCTACTATACCTGTTAATTACCCACAATGCTGCCATTTTTGCTGCTAATTTGCCTTATACTTTCCTTTCTTCCTGTCTTGCAGAGCCACCCTGTCTCAGTGTGTCTTAGAGGTATAGAAGTAAACAAGAACAGATCTAAGGAAGACAGTGAAAGATTACTATTGCAAAACAATTTTGAGAATGGTGTTTAAAAACTGTCATTTTTTTCAATTTTGGCATTGCGTCAGTGTGCAATCATGGCCAATCACATACACACACGCACTTAAACACTAAGGCAACTGATAAGATCTTTTCTATTAGCGAATATGTAATTATGTACCTAATTTAATGTTTAATCATCAAGCCAAATGAAAGCAATCATGTACTCATGTCTTGTGCCGAGGAGGACATAAAGCATTTAAGGCCTGGTGCTTCTGGTAGAGTTTCACTGTGTCCTAATGTAGGGGCCATGAACGAATTTAGATGGCCAATTCATCACATCGAAGGAGGTTTCTAGTGAAAAGAAATGCTGAATTTCACTTCCGCTGTACTATTTTCATTTTCCTTAGTAAATAGTGTATTTGGTTGCTTTTTTATTCACACATTAAGAATAGGTTTACTATCATGTTAAGCACATATTGCATTGTGGGTTAGTTATTCATACCGAAATGGACAGTTATGTATCATCAAACAATAAGAACGGAGTCACAGAAGGACTTACATCCATCCATCCATTTTCTGAACCGTTTATCCTCACGAGGGTCGCAGGAGTGCTGTAGCCAATCCCAGCTTTCACCGTCAGACTTACAATACTTAAAGCTCCACTGTCATGAAATGCATGATTTTTATGATGTTATTAATGAAAAAAAGGCAGCCGGAATGGACCCATTCGTTTTTTCACCACAAACCATGATTTTGACGTGTACGGCTTTTTGTAACTCCCCGCCATGAAAATCTTCTCGAGGGCTTTGTTTTGAAGAAGAAGCAGGAAGTGACGTTAACAGCAGCACCGCACTCAGGCTGGCTCGTCTGTTTATACATAGTTTTACCTGCTTGAAAGTAGCTTGTTGTTCCTTCGTGTTCGCCAAAATGCTGGCTCATCGTATTGCTGGATATAGTTCGAACACTCAGGAGGATGGATTTACTATTCATACTTTTCAAAACGACCCGATTCGTCGTGAAAAATGCATTCCACAGGTGCAAAAGATGACAGCTTCGTGGGTTCCAAATGTAGGTAGGTGTGTATAATGCTACTGAAAAAAACAATAGTTGGAGGGGACATAATCCTCTGCGAACGTAACAAATGGTCCGCGTACGTAAGTCGGGTGCTAAATGTGTCGATGTACCCGTTGGCGCCGCGGACGGCTTCGGCGGCTCCTCGTCTGACGCTGACAGCTTCGGAAGCACCTCATCCGCTGCAGACTGACTTCGGCTCCGGTGGCTCATCGCGGCGCCACCTGGGAGACTCATACGTACTGTATGCGAGTCTGTTGTGAGTTAGAAGTGATCCACTTATCATCTAAATATGGCTCAGAACGATAGAGTATTAATGCCCCGGTCACTTCACTCGATTGTGAGATACTTCCGTGTTCCATAGCAAGTTGCCACGACGTCTTTTCAATGGTGAATGTCCCGGTGTAACATCTGCTGATGATGTTGCAGGCAATATGGCTTCCACTTGGATGTCGAATGAGTCTTCCGCAACTTTCCGCGTGGATGACATTTATTTTTTCGTATAGACATTGAAGTGAATAATGTTATATATTTTTTTCTTTGTAATATCTATTTTACAATGTTTATAGGCATGACACGGGAGCTTTAAATAATATTTACAATGAAAAGCGAGAATGTTCAAATTCGTCCACAGTCCAGACTGTGAGCTGCTTTAATGCACAGCACGGCTGACATCACATAAGTAAGTGCCTCTCTCCCTATTAATCACCTACATCTTTGCTAGTTAAATAGTTTTGTAATCTTGTCATGTTTTCTTACTCTTCACTTCAAAATTCCGATGGTAGGAGCAAAGGTGCATCGGAGGGTGTGTGCGTGTGTGTGTGTGTGTGTGTGTGTGTGTGTGTGTGTGTGTGTGTGTGTGTGTGTGTGTGTGTGTGTGTGTGTACGGCCAATAAACAGGCAGGCACAGTGTTGGAGTTGCCTTCAGGGACCACACTCGGCATCTATCTCTCAGTTAAGTCTTTAGAGAAGTGTTCTGCAATTGGTGTGCTTTTTTACTTATTTACTTACTGTATTTGGCAAGTCAAATATGCACTAAGTTTACCCTACACTAATATTTAAGTTATTGGTTCATGTTGATGACATCATTCTGTACCTCTTATGGCATATACTAGCAAGTAATGGGTTTAGTTAAGCTAAGCTTTTCTGTGTGTTAAGTGATATCCCCAACATTTGGCAGCTGCTGAAAGTAACTAAAAAGTTACTTTTTCCAACTTAGTTACTTTTTAAATCTAGTAATCAGTTACAAAGTTACTTTTAGGCTCAAGCTAACTATGGCAACACTGGCCATGTGTTGTCTCCACATATTTATTGGAGCAGCCAACAATGAAATTCATACCAATTCTGCCAATTCAGATCTGGTATTTTGGGCGCATTTTCAAAGGAATCACAGATGTACCAAACTGAACTGGACTAAATTGTACCATGAAAATAAAAAAAACATTTTTGTTGTACAGTATTATTGTGTTTACCATTTTGAGTTAGCGAAAAGGAATAGCAAAGTTGTCTCCTTACAATACTGGCTCAGTCTGAGAGTTTCTGAGTGCAGCAAAGTTTATCAACTTTGACCCTCTCCATTCTCTCTGTTCCACACAGCTTTTGCTTCATAAGGTCTGCACCTCCTCCGATGTCTTTTCGTCCAGTTTGGTTTTGATGGCAGAAGAGGAGGAGGTGGAAAGAGTAGCGCGGAGGTCTGAAGTGTTTGTTTGGCTGAGTGTGTTGTGTTTTGTTGTTAGACTCATTGTTTCCTGTGTTGGCGTTGGGGGGGCTGTTATTCCGGCGGCTGTACCTTCCTCTCTCCCATCTCTTTTGTCCCTGCTTCTCATTACAGTGATAAACACAGGACATGCACCAGACCACACTACTTTTGAAGAAACTCTGACTGTGAGCACATCCACATTAGACCCTGTCTTTGTGTGTGCTGGTCAGGTTGTTTTTGTCTAAGAACTGTAAAGAGTTCAATTGATAAACAAATGAAAAGTACATATTACGGAGGGAACACATGTTGTGTGACGGGCACATTCATGTGCTTCGTAGCATTTATCGGTGCCTTATCTTACAGTATACAGTGCTACCTTGTGAAATGGGCGACCTTGAGAGTTTTCTCAAGATACAAGCCACCATTTCGCAATATTATTTTATTTTTGTATTATTTTTTACTTGCAAGTAAAAATGAGATACGAGCACTGTACGATGACAATGAATTCAACTCACTTCACAAAAAGCAGCAGTTTGTTAGATAGTCATCAATTATTCAAAATAAGATTTTCAATTTGTCAAACAAAACTAACAATTACAAGTTATGTATGCAAAACGACCTCATAACTTTGCCATACATCAGCTATCTTAATGCTACCACAAGATAAGAAACCCCATATATAATCAAACAGATACAGTAGCATCGGCATATGTAGACATTGTATATGTGATGATACTCAAAGGGATAGAATATTTATCCCCTGCAAAGAATGACAGGATCACCCAAATTATTTAATTTTGTTAAATGCCACAATAATGAGAGAAATAAATTCTTTAAGAATTTTAGGTTTCTTCAGTCATAAGTTTACAAACACAAAAATTTAGAATCTGGGTTATCTGGGAAAGCCCAGATGGAGAGGTCATGACATTGGAAGCTCCTAATAGGTTAACTGAAATCATGTGAGTTATTTGGCAGCACACCTGGGGATGTATTTAAAGCCACATCTCAAACATTCTGCTTCCTTTTTTGAAACCATGGGAAAATCAAAAGAGATGGGCAAGGAAATCAGAGAAAGAATCGTAGAGCTCCACTCGTCTGGCTCATCTTTGGTTGCAGTTTCCAGATATGCTTGTAGGTGCCATGTTCATCTGTGCAAACAATTATACTCCTTGAGAATGTCCAGCCATCACACCACTCAGGAAGGAGACGGGCTCATAGATTAACGTGTTTTGGTCCAAAATGTGCATATCAACCCCAGAACAAAAGCAGAGATAGCAAAGATACTGGACGAAGCTGGTAAAAGAGTGTCGTTATCCACAGTGAAACGAGTCCTGCACCCGCATGGGCTTTAAGGCCGTTCACTGCGAATGAAGCCATTACTCCTAAAGAAAAATACATTTAAAAAAAACAAACCAGATTACAGTTTGCAAAAAGACACCGAGACTTCTGGAGACATGTCCCGGTGTCTGATGAAACTGAAGTGGAGCTGTTTGGCTATAATGACCAACAGTACATCTGGAGGACAAAGGGGGAAGCCCCAGATGACCCAGATTTTTACTTTGTGTATATAAACTCTTGACCTCGAAGAAAATATCAAATTTTTTAAGAAATGTTCTATCTCATTATTGTGGCATTTAACAAAATTAAATAATTTTCGTGATCCTGGCTGACTTGAAAGCCAAAGAAAAGTTTAGTCTGATTTGGCTTAAGACAGTGAGAAAAAAAAATGAAATGTAACTCAACCTGGGCCAAAAAAAGCTATTTGTTGAATGTTGCTATTACTCTTTGTCCTTATTTTGTCAAACGGCATATGGTGCAACAAATGTAAACAAGTATTCCAAAACAATTGAGTTATTTTTATTTGATTATGTAGGTGGTATATTTTAATTGGATCGTATAGTTTTACAGTTGGATCTAAAGTTGTGGTCAGTGAGTTTATAGCTACACATTATTACTTCTAAAATGTACATGGAGGTTTTCTTTCTATCTATTTTTTTATGTCATCTCCGCTCATATTCGCAATAATAGTTCAGCAGAGCGCCAGTTGTGGGGACAATCTTGGGAGAAGAATTGTATTTTATACTATCTGAGGTGATAATATGGATTACTTTGCACTCTCTAAATGCACACAAACAGCACACTTGCTCACTGTCCCTCGATAGGCATGGCTGAAGGATGCTGGCAACAGGTGTACAGTTGGGACACTCTTGACAGGCCTGGCGCATACATAGGCACACACATACACAATTTTAACTTATTTATGTGTCTGTGTGTATAAGAGAGTTGGTGACAGGAGGCTGGTCTCGCAGGGCGGTGCACTCCACTGCAGCTAATTAACCCCAGGAAATAATTGCAATATGCAAATGTTGTTTAGATAATTCACTATTCACTGCCATGCCAGGTAGTCGTCAGTCACTCTGTTGTGCGCCACTGAGGCTGAAGACAGAAAATATGTGCTTCTGTTTTAGGCGGGGCGATGGAAATGGAACAAGAATGGAAATGAAGCCATTTCAGCCGCTATTATGAAGCTTTTGTATCATTTACGTATAAATAAATAAACAGACAGTAGCTCCATCTTTCAAAGTAAAGATGTTTTTAAACGTGAATTTACCACGCAACCATCTTGGTTTGTGTCGGGCACAATTACAAAGGAGGTGTGTGAAGAACAAGAGGTACAAGAAGCTAGAAGAGCAGGGGGAGTTAATGAAACAAGCCTCTTTGGGCGGCATGGTGGAGGGGAGAGCGCCGGAGCTTCAAAGGACTTTGATGTCACAGCCTTTCAGACAGACATCTCTGTCTCTGCCTGCCCTCCCACACACGCACGCACACACACGTATATATACACTCTTGACACGCAGCCCTGATGGCAGGAGAGTAGGCCAGGCCACAGCGTTGCCTGCTCTTGCATCACACTCTGAGTTGAGGCGGGTGCTGACACGATAGCCCCCTCATGCTAATCTAGTGGCACACATAAACACGCTGACAGGTTAATTCACCTCTGGACAAACAGGGCAACAAAAACACATATGTTGTGCACAAAGTTTTGCACAGTGAGGGTTTTGCACTGATCTGAAATTTGGTGAAATTTGTGGTGGACTTTAATGAATTGAAAATATACACTTTGGTGTTGCATTTTGGTGATCAATATCATAGATCCTCTAATGGCCTTTAACCAAATTGAAGCCATGGGTAAACATTGTATATAGCATTTAAAAACAGTATTGTATAGACCTCATGCACGTGACGTCACCATTTTCACGGCGCCATATTGCCGGTCAAACAGAGCTGCTCGACATTGTGGGAGACATTGAACCGAAGGAGAATATTAACAATACCCGAGACCTATTGTGCTGTTGGTTGTTAACAACAGACGAGACAGATATTCAAAGAGATTATTCTATGGAATATCATCTGATAAAACCAGAAAATATCGATGGATTTCGGCAATTAAACATGATGGATGGTACCCAACCTAAATACACACACGCCTGTGTAGCAATCGCTTCATTTCAGGGAGAAATTATTCTTCTCAATCTAAAATTACTAAAAAGTATTTATAATTGCAAATATGCTCATCTGAGAACAATGCGTAATAAAAAAAAAACTTTTAGAGATTTACGAAGGTTAAGTGTGGCCGCTATCGCTTCTGTGTCCGATCTGTGGAGACGACTCCGTTCTCTGTCTTTTTTTTTTTTCAATCATAGTTAATGAATGGGAGTTTGGCAAAGGTTAACGTTTGACCAAACGCTTCCGCGTTCACGAGTCGTCAACCCGTCACTATGTGGGATTTATTCCTGATTGAGAACAGATCCAGCACGGAAGTATTTGTATGCGTTCAGACTTTTCTATGCTTTCAAACTTTTACATGTAAATCTCAACGACTTAGTCTCCTGATATATGTGTTGATCCAGTTGTCCAAATTAAGCGGAA
Source organism: Syngnathoides biaculeatus (assembly GCF_019802595.1). NCBI lineage: Eukaryota > Metazoa > Chordata > Actinopteri > Syngnathiformes > Syngnathidae > Syngnathoides > Syngnathoides biaculeatus. Next base: position 29,126,085 of record NC_084643.1, on the reverse strand, counting down.
GCGAATTAACAGTGCAATTTCTTATCAGCGAAAACATCAACTTTGGCATTAAATACAGGTCCTCAATGCCGAGTTTATCTAATTTTTCCATGTACCTTCGTTTATTTTCACCTTGTAAATGTCTAACGGTATCGGACAAGACTCTGGGCGTCATGCTATAAGACATTTTCGTGTCCTCTCCAACCGATTTAGCATTGAACAATGCTTTGTTAGATCGGCAATATGGTGACGTAAACAAAAGTCACATGATTTTATGATGAGGTACACGAGCTCTCTCAATTGCTGTTTAAACATACTGGTAATCTAGTGGTTAAGTTGTCATATTTTCCTACTAAACTCTTGTGCAAAAATCTATCCGATTTAGTTGCATAAAATTTGTTTGTAAAATAATCTTTGGAAATAAGAACAGGATAGTTGGAAATGCTTACGTCCCCTGAGGGTCTTTGGTCTTTGAATTTTCCACTTGTGAAAAATAATAGAAAATCAAATGACTATTTGTCAAAAAAAATCTCAATTATCTCATTTACCACAGGTAGCAGAGCTGGTACCGAAGTAATTAAATACAAGCGCTAAAAATGTGAACACATGTTGGAACTATATTTAATCTCAAAAGGCACATTTGCCCTTTAAAACTCATCACTAATTGTAAATCATATTGCACAACCTGATTCAGATCAGGTTCTGTTCCTTAAAGGATGCCTGTTTAGTTCAAGAAATGTCTATTTATCTACCTCTTCATGCAAAATAAATGTAATATGTGTTTGCTCATTTACGGAAGAGTAGATTCTAGAGTTGCACCCGTTGGCAGGCTTCATCAAACATTAGATCTAGGTTGGTGCTGTGAATTAAAATTACAGGTGTTTGCTTTTGTAGGTTGTGCAAGAATGGTTTATTTTTATTGCCAGGCTAACAGTTTGATAGGAAATCAACGTTTCAAATCAATGTCACAAGTTCATTAATGAATGCCCTTTTCACTATCCTCCTTTTACTATTCTTTGCAGCCCTGGACATTTTCTTCTTTTCCTATTTAAACATGACAACTGGTCACTATGTATGTGGTGGCCGTAATGGGACCAAGCTCGAATGTCAACAGCCATACTTAGTGTGTGCACTTATATGTCTGATGATTTACGTTTTGTTTCTTCATGTGTACTTAACATGTATGTGCTGTCTTTTGTTTTGCTTTTGACCTTCCCAAGTGTCTTCCCGTGTGGTTTGCCACTGGCGTATGGATAAGGAATTGATTGAGCAACCAGTTACAAATTAAGATTTAAACGTTACCTCTCCAAGCTTATTGAGTTTTACATTTAGGGCATTTGCAATATGCAACACTTATTGATTGACTAAAGAGTGCCTCTTTATAGATATCTCCTCAGGCTACCACCACGTCTCTATTTCTCTTGTTTCCTTTCACTGTAGAGTAATAATATTATTGTTGTTCGGCTTATCCTTCACCAACTCTGTCCATCACAGTTTGTGAAACACCTGAAGATGTGTCTTTCTGGCCGTTGAATAATTAAACGTTTGTATTTTGCAGGAAAATGGTTCTTCTGAGGAGCATATGCTGTACGTGTGGGATCACTTTGTGGCCAAAGCAGCAGCCAAGCATGTCTTCATTGTAGCCCACAGCTATGGAGGGCTGTCCTTTGTTGAGCTGGTCAGTGTTTTTTTTTTTCTTTGGTTCTCCTTCACCTTCCCAATCTCTCACTGAGTCTTATTTGATCAATACAACCACATTTGTAAGTCAGTGTTGTATTTTAACACATACATGACTTTGTGTCATATTTTGGGAGGATTCTGTGTAACATGTTTTGAGTTCTGTGATCACACAGCATTGTCTTGCAAATTCCCATATTTTAGGACAGACATCTGCAGTAGTTATTGGATAGTGTTTTGTGACAGGTTTTAAATTGTCGGGAAAAAAAATTGACCCAAGTAAAAAAAATATAATCAAAATAAATAGGGACAGTTAAGTCTAATATCACCTTTATAGCTCTGCAAACCCTAGACACTTGAGGGAGACACATAATAGAGTACTTCTTCAATTAGCAATTTGTTTTGTCCTGTCCTTGGGTTTCATTCAACCACTTGATAAATAATGGACTTGATCCAATAAATTCAGGAAGGCAATACAGGGATACTGCTACTGACATGGAGATCCCTCAGCCTTAACAGTTGGTATGTGGAATGATGTTGTGAGAGAGAATTATATAGTCATGTACTGTACATAGCTGACACATTTCACTAGTCAGCTGCAAAGGCTCCATCCTCAGCCATGACCTGAGCAGGATAAGTACGAAGATGGATGAGTGGATCCAGGGATGCTTTACAGGTACTGATGATTTCTTAATTTCTTTTATGTTTTTCTTGTATTTTTATATCTACACACACACACACACACACACACACATCTCAAGTAGGAGTGAAGTTCACATTTTTCTCACACTTCCCTACTGAATATATATTTTGGACCCTGTGGTCTATGAATTAAAAATAAATAAATTGCCAGACCGGTGTCACAAAAGCTATATTTCAGACTTAAACTATAGATTTTCCCCTTCAATGTGGGCCGGACAACAACTTGCACAAGATCTTGCAATCTTTACTTCATTCTGTGCTCGAGAAAAGGCTACAGTGATAACTCTGGGCTGCATTCCCATGACAACCTTCGTTCTCACAATGGCCTGAGCATCTGACAGTTCCTGGCTGAAAGGAGCAACACCGTGCTGGAGTGCCCTCCCTACTCACTCGACATGGATCCGTGTGATTAGTTTTTTTCTTGCGACTTTTGAGTCTCCAATTTCCACCAAGGTCTAATGAGCAAAGTGGTGGTGTAAGACCTTGTCAAGTAGCGGAGTCAGTTTTCTACCTATTGCCTGATGTTTTTATTCCACTTTTCTTTAAACACCCCAAAAAAAGTACACTCCGTCCGGATAGATTCTGGATTAAGCATCCAAGCTTCAATATATTAACGTCGACTAGGGCTCTGACTTATCGTCTATATCCCATTCTCTATTTGGATTAACAGTAAAATGACTGGCGAATCACAATCGAATCACAAGATTCCGATTCAGATTTATTTGTCATTGCAACAAGTACAATGAAAAAATAAGGTGCAGACTATTCAGTGCCAAGACAAAGATAAATATATGTAAAACTCGAATAATAAAGATTTAAAAACTTGAAAAAAATGGGAATTTTGCACACTGTGAGTTACTGTAGTATATTGAATACTGGAGTTGTTCCATTGGTATAGTTCACATATTACAGAGATTGATTGTTTAGGGCTCGAACAGCAGTTGTAGAGAAGCGTTTTATCAGTCTATTTGGACGGGTTTGAAGGGCCCTCAACCGTCTGCCCGATGGCAGTACCACAAACTGGGAGTGGCCCAGGTGGTACGAGTCTTTCAGGATAGCACTGGCTCTCCTGAGGCAGTAAGAAACGTGAAAGTCCTCCAATGTGGACAGAGGGCTCCCAATGACCTTCCCAGCCATTTTGGTGACCCTCTGGAGTTCCTTCCTGTTTGCCACTGTGCAGCTGGCAAGCCACGTGCACAGGCAGTAGGTGAGGATGCTTTCCATGGCGGAGCAGTAAAAAGACACAAGCAGTCTCTGGTGAACGTTGTTGTTCCTGAAAATTCTCAGAAAGTAGAATCTTTTCTGTGCCTTCATAGCCATTTGTGCAGTGTTCTTATTTCAGGTCACCTTCTCCTCAGTGTGGTCTCCCAGAAAGCAAAGTCACTGACCCTTTCCACACAAGCCAATGATGAAAATGGGCTGAATGTCCATATGTTTTTTTTTCTGAAGTCTAATGATCACCTCCTTTGTTTAGGATGTGCTCATGACTCGGTTATTGTATTAAGTTTTCGTTTTCTGGACATTGCATATAAACAATTACACATGCCCCCTCCACACAAAAACTACAATATTCAATCTGTGCTCATCATCAGCAAACAGCGCATCACAAAATATTACATAGCATTTAAAAGTGCTTCAGTAAAAAATTATAAATTGTAATATTTTTTTCACACTTTAGCACATTTAAAACTAAATAAAGATTCCTATCCTTGACATATATAATGTGCTGATTACTATGATGTATGTTGGTGATTCAGAATAAATGGCTTTTGGGAAAAAAAATTATGAATCTAGTGGTATGCAATCTAATTTTGACCTGTATCTCCTCCCGATGTGCAAAAGAGTGAAAAGGTGATGACTGGGACGAAAAGTGTCTGTACTGATGTTCCTGGCTATAGTATGATATCAGGTGTGGGTAATGTCCTGTTAGGTGGAAGAAGGCAGCCAATAACTTTTTCTGCAGTTCTTACAATTCTCTGTAGTGCTTTTTTGTCCACTGCAGAGCAGCCCGCATTCCATGACATAATGCAGTATGTTAAAATGCTTTCAAAAGCAGAGCGGTAAAAGGCCACCAGCAGTCTCTCAAAGAGGTTGTCTCTTGTTAAAATCCTGAGGTAGTGAATACTTTGCCAGGCCTTTTTAACAATGCCTGTGGTATTTATAGTCTAGGAGAGGGTGTTAGTGATATATATCTCTAGAAATCCATAGCTGTGCTCAACTTCCACACAGTCACCATTGATGAAAATGTGGGATGGGTCAGCTATATTTTTCCTAAAGTCCAGTATAGGTTCTTTGGTTTTCTTTGTGTTTAAAATCAGGTTGTCTGCAAAGCACCACGGAGACAGATTTTGGATCTCGACACCACATTTGTGTCTTCTGCAAATTTAATGATGTGATTGGAGTAATGGATGGGTGTGCAATCAGAGGCGTACAGACAATACAGAAGAGCGCTCAGCACACAACCCTCAGGGGAACCGGTACTGAGCGTATGCAGGAAGAGAGGTGAGGGCCAAGTGACAGTTTGGGGGCAGTTTGTGGAAAAACTCCATATTGTATGAGCAAGGCTGTGTGTGAAGACCAATGTGAAACAGTTTCCTCATCAAAATGTGTGGTATAATGGTAGTAAATGCAGAGCTGTGTTTGACGATGACCATCCCGACATGAGTTCTTGTGTTATAGGTGTTCCAGCACTGAGTGGAACGCAATGGTGATGGCATCTTCTCTTGACATCTTTTCCCTGTAAGCGAACTGAAAGGGGACAAAAGTTGGGGCTAATCTAGTTTGTATGTGCCCTTACTAGGAGTCTCTCCAGGCATTTTGTGACAAAGGGTGTGAGAACGCTAGGTCTGTAGTCATTTAAACAGTTCACGAAATGCTTTTTGAGGACAGGGATCATGACATCTGATTTGAGGCATGGTGGGACAGTGGATTATGACAAAGACAAAATGGAGGTTTTTGTAAACTCTGTCTGGCAAAATTCAATCACACAAGCAAGCAAACATACAACCAATTGCCATACTGGGGAGCAAAGAGCTAATGCACTACTGTGCACCATCATCTTGCCAGAGTTAATCTGATGTCAATAAATAATAAACTGTCAGTAAACTAAACCACACAGTCAGATGTTTCATCTCATTCCGATAAGCGGACTCATCACCTCCTTTGATACAACCTACCACTTTGGTGTCGTCCGCATACTTAATGAAGGTATTTCTGGTGTGGCTGGGGGAGCAGTCTGAAGTGGAGGGTGAAAAGCAGGGGGCTCAGCATGCAGCCTTGAGGGGAGCGAGTGCTGAGTTTGAGGACTGCAGAGGTTGGTGCCAATCCTGACCCTTTCTGAGCTTTCTGTTAAAAAATCCGTAATCCAGGGCATGTGGAGTGAGGTATACCAAGGTTCAGCAGTTTCCTTACTAGGCCATGTGGTAGTATTGTGTTGAATACTAAACTGTAATCCACAAAGAGAAGTCGGGCGGAATTACCTTGTTTCTCCAGGTGGGACAGCGCTGGGTGCAGTGTAGTATTCACGGTGTCCTCTATGATTTGTTTGCCTTGTAGGCAAACTGGTATGGATCCAAGTTGGTTATGAAGGTCATGATATGACTCTTAACCAGTTTTTCAAAACACTTTATCACCAAAGGCGTGAATGCTACCTGCCCTCATTCGTTGAGGCTGGTTGTGGTTGATATCTTGCTCAAGGGGGTGACAGTTGAGGTCTTTAGGCAGGATCGGACTGCACACTGTGTCAGCAACAAGGTGAAAATCCCAGTAAAGATTCCAGCAATCTGATCTGCACTTTCTTTCATTACGTGCCTTGGGATGCCGCCTGGGCCCGTTGCTTTCTGTGGGTTGATCCCCTTCAGAGTGGGCCTCACCTCAGGCACCCCATTTGAGGGCGGGACTCCTTGCGGCCGCTGGTAGCAATGTAGCTGCTCCTGGTGGTTCAGTCTCAAAGTGAGCAAAGAAGAGGTTACGTTTTTCTGCCAGCTCAGCATCACCCTCAGCAGCTCTGGTGACTGGTTTGTAGTTGGTGAGGTGTTGGACTGACATCGATGCTTGCCTGTTGTTGCTGTCTAAATGTGCATCGATTCTCATCTTACTTTTGCAAAATAAAGACGTTGATGTCCAACAAATGAGAAATCTGGTTTGATTGTTTGAAAACTAACTGTAGGCCCCGCAGATTTTGTCATGACAACACAAAAGACAGCTGATACCTTGTGGCTGGTGGGTTTTAGCAACCGCTTCTCCCTCCAGAAAAATTAGTTGGCAAAACACTTTTTAGGTTTAAAATTACTTTCACCAGGATTCCTCACTCTTTTGTCGCCGTGGTCCTTTTTGCATCAGTCTCTGTACCGTAAAATGTGTAAATCTATGCTGTCTGACTGGGACCATCTGCTTCTATTAGTCAGCTGGTTAGCTTAGCTGCTCTTGAGGAGTAGCTGGCTGGCTCTCATCACTCATCTGCCGCTATGTGTTGAATGAATATTGGAATATCGCAGTCTACATTACAGTAAGCATCCATGTTACTCCTCGAGGAGGGCATCACATGTCCTTTTCCGCAGAGATTATGGAGACGGCGCCATGATCCATGTGATCGACAGACATACTGTACGGATGTGTATACAGTTAGTCCAAATGGATGCATAAATGCCAAGTAAAGACAAGATTGCAGGTCTTGTCAGAATAAAGTATGGTACGTTGTTATGTTTTGAGTCATTTCAATTTGAATGTGAAAACTTTGATTTGAGGATTTTTTTTTTAAAGTGTGTGACTCTGAATGACCACTTTTTTTCTTTTTGCTGTGTTAATTTTCATTGTCCAGAAATGAGCTGGTTACTACCAACATACTGTAGGCTTAGATGGAAAAAGATGACAGACACACTGTGGCGACCCCAAACGGGACAAGCTGAAAGGAAAAAAAGATTATTTTGGGATATATTAATTCTCAGCTCCAAAGCTTTTTTGGTGCTTTGATGCTTTGCTTACATCCCATGCAGATCACAAACCAAAGGTGTATAGTTTTATTATCATTTTCCTAGCTTTATATATATCTAATGAAGTGTGTGTGTGTGTGTGTGTGTGTGTGTGTGTGTGTGTGTGTGTGTGTGTGTGTGTGTGGTGTGTGTTGTGTGTGTGTGTGTGTTTGTTTGTTTGTTTGTTATATGTTTAATACTGCCCACCAGTGACCAGGTCAGACACACCAGAAGGAGCCTCAATGAATTAGTCATGATGCACATTTTTTTTAAATTAATTTGGGATGCATTTTTAATTAATTTTGGGCAGAGGCTGAAAAAGATTAATGCCATTTACTGTACATTCAATTGAGCGTGTTTTGGGGTGAGTATTTCCTGTTACAAGCATAATCACAGAACTGATCAAATTTGTATTTCCATTTCATCATTTGAACAGTACAATATTATAGGGCCAGGCTAACTGACTGTGAGCACAGTGGCCTGCACAATTCAGCCATTGTACTGTTTCCAAGTCTTTGTATGATTAATGAGTGAATTCTGTTTTTTTTTAACCATTTCCAGATCTTTGAAATGAAGGATTCAATCTCTTTCACATTGATATTTCTGGAGACTTTTCCTAACAAATGGGAGCCTACAAGAATATGTCTAGTCAGAGACTGAAGGTGGTCACTCGTCCTATTTGTGTTTTCAGGAATATTTTATTTAACTTTTTACTTCACTTACTCTTGTTTTTCTCTGTATTTTTATTTTATTTTAATTTGTCTGATAAATACTCATGCGATGTTTTGTCCCTGACAGAATAACAATCTCTTGGGGTTTTGCGCTGTGTAACGACGATCGCTGTTCTTCCCATTTGTATCAATTCTAGTGTGTTTCCTTCACTGTAGCGAGGGTCTTGTTGGACTTTTAAATAATATCCTTGTAAAGCCAGAACACTGTTAAACCATACACATGCAAATCGTTCATGTATGTACTTTATATAAATACATTGCATAAAGCTCATGCAATATAGGTATGACAACATAAAGACAAAGAGGTTGAAAGATATCCTTTGTTCATTTTAAGTGACAGTGTTCGTAAATACCACCGTCAGGTTTCCCCTGAGGCCTTACCAGCTTCTGTTGTCTATTATTGTTGAGATTTCTTTACTCCTTCCGACTTGAAATTAATTGGGAACGCAGATAGAGACTTGCAGTTCTTTCTGGCTTTAATGCCAAATGCATTCAAACCTTACTGTGCAGGAATATCACGTGCACAAATATAAGCAATGTCAAGCAACTAGTATGATGATGTATTTGCACATCAGTATCTCTCTCTCTCTCTCTCTCTCTCTCTCTCTCTCTCTCTCTCTCTCTCTCTCTGCACTTAGAAGCACACACACTCACGCACACACTATCTACTTAATTGAGAAGAAATTGCTCCAGCGGGATGGGATAGGAGGTGTGTGTGTGTGTGTGTGTGTGTGTGTGTGTGTGTGTGTGTGTGTGTGTGTGTGTGTGCGTGTGTGTGTGTGCGTGCGTGCGTGCGTGCAGAGCCTTGCTGGTTGAACTGTTCGACACATGAGAAGACCCAGCAAAAACAAGCTGTCTGTGGGTTAATTACTGCTCCCCTTTGCAGTTAATAAATACATTTCTGATCAAGCCCATCAAAGGCCCCGCTGTTAATTTCTCCTGCTCGCTCCCCATGCTCTGGAGCATGTTAACCCCTGTGTGGCGCGCTCAAGTCTTTCATTGCAATTTGATTTCGTTTTAAAAACACTGCGTATGGACTAATTATAGATACATCAAAGAGGATCTAACTGCCTTTGAATGCGAGTGCAGGAAGAGAAGCTACAGGGCGAAAGGCTGCTTGCTCTTTGTGCCTCACCCCCACCCTTTTTTACCCTTGCACACATTCCATCCATCCAGTTCAGTTATTGCAGCTCTCTTTCTCCATTCTGACTCCTGTGATAATTTTAATGAAGCTGTTCCCCTAGAAAAACAGGCTCATGAGAATTTAGTACATCTGAATATTTTGTTTTTCTTCCACCAGGCCAATGACTGTGTGGCTTCTATACTTATGAGATTCCTGTTGCGACAAACTCTATAAGTATTGTACATTATGTAGTGAAATCAGAATTCAGGAGTCCTACAATTACAAAACAGACCCAATTTTTCAGGAAAAATACACTCACAGATTGCATAAAAAGTGAGAGGTTGAACCATCATCAGTATATCTCGTTGCTGGAGTCTTGTTGACGACGTGTCTTGTCGTGCATAATGAGCTTTTAAAGGACAAACCCCATAAGTCTGCTTTTATACTAGTGAAGCAGTGATGACAGTGAAGAAAAGTGCTATCGTATACTCATACTCAGAAACTCAGAAATAAATGTGACAGGCACTCATTTTATATAAGAAAAACACTGGAAAAATGATGATCTCATCTGAATTTATTCACATATGTACTTAATTTGGAATCTGGGCCCATTAAATTGAATGCTGATATAACTCGCAGGAAGCCATGATTTGTTTTATGAATGGCAACGGCTGAATACACGAATCTATACCATCATCTTCTAATGGAAGATCATTTACCTATTCTCCATTTAACTTTGTCGCTGGCGTAGATTGTTGAAGAAAAATATATATTCATAATTAGCAATTTTTTGACAGAATAAGTAACGTTTTCCACTTCACCTTGGTTGCAAATCACTGCCCTAAAAGGTATGTATTTTGGATCAGGATTGTAATTTTTCTTGACTAAATAAATTGCGCTTATGTAGTTTTATTACTTATCGGTTAGCATAGTTTTACACTTGTATGACAGTTACAAACGTTTTTTTGCCTTTACATTTTTTTTTTCATGTGGCAGTTTTGACTGGAACAGTTTCAGTTCCCATGATCGACATTAAAACGCAATATGGTTTTGCGCGGTAGAGTTAGCACATTACTGACACTTGTTGATATCAGAAATTCACCGATGGTGTCGGGGTCCAGTTGTCCAACTTCTTGTGGAAAATAGGTGCAATCTCAAGGACAGAATGACAGAAAACCGAAGATTTTGCAATCTTTGACTTCCCTATTCATCCATCTTCATTACCATGGGTGAGCATGAACGTGGAAGTGTTGGTGGCGGGGCTCATTTTCCGGAAGAGTTGTCTATCCCAGTCTAGCCTATGTGCTCACAAAATGAAAAAAGAGCAGTCTTATTGGAAAGGATGTGGCGGCATTATATAACATCTTATATAAGAAGGCATCTGTCTCGTGGCGCACAAGTGTGTGGGTGCCAACTAGGCAGCCGCCACAACAGCCCCTCAAAAAGTATAGAAATGACTATATTTCATACGTTAGACAAACTGGCCAAATGTCTGAACGACACCTTCTGTGCAGCCCCATCCATTTTAATATTTTTCAATTCCCACTTCTCCTGTTTTGTGTAAAGTGAACAACTGTCAGTGTTTAAGTGTGCGTTTTCCACCGAACACTGTGAAGGAGGAGGGGAGGTTGCAGCTAGCAAAACAGTTCTGGGTGAGTCAGCCCAAGTTGGAGAAGTTAGTTCTACTTAACAACAGTGTTTTCTTTCCTTCTGTGCCCCCACTTTGTTAATTTCTTTTGTCCTTCCGTAGCCTCCCTCGGCCAGTCGGGGTGACCTTCAGGGCAGTGGCCAGGCCAACTCTGCCCTCTGTGCAGGACTCTCGTTTCATGACTGGCATGGTAATGGCCAGCTGGGAAAACACTCCTGCTTCTATGCCCCTTTTTTCATGTGTTTAATAGTGCCAGGGACTTCTTTTATACTCATTTATTGGTTAAGATTTTTTTCATGTTTAGTACCTCCTTCAACTTTTTCATTTAATTATGTGATTAAAAAAGTATATCCATTGATTTATCTAGTCAGGACTTCAAAATGTATTGAGTTATGGAAGACCCAAAACCTCTGAGTGCAAATTAAAATGAAGTTAAAGCCATCTCGCAGTCCAGATTAATGAAGCAGTAATGGGATTTTACAAGAAACACTTGATAAAAAATTTAAAAAAACGTTTTCATTTTTTTTTTTTTTTACATATTTTTTGTTGTTGTTGAAATTTTAGGTTAGGGTTTTCCTATGTTTGTGCTTACCTATTCTAAGTACATCCTGGACTAAGCTCACTGCTCAATGCACAGACATGAAACTCTTTTTGCAAACAGTCTTATACCGGAAAATATATTCCTTTAAATGTTCCAGACAAAGAAAACACTCACAAATACTCAAATACACACTCTACAAATATGGCCCTAGATACAGTGTTTCAATGGTTGCTTGAAATTGCAGTTTAATTTCCAGTGTGTAAGAAAAGAGAATTTTAATCCATATTCCACTGAGAATAAGTTTAGCAACATTTTCATTGAATTTACTTTCCTACTTCCAATTTAAAAAAAAAAAGTACCATCTTGTTTACTATGAGAATACAATGTAGGAGCTGTATTCTGCATTTTTAAACATGTAACTTACCACATATGTAATGCATTGGTAAAGCTTCAGCATTGATATTTTCAAGATTGTAATTAAAATTTAAAAGCGTGTATCGACAAAATGAAATGTTCACAAAAGCAAACTACAAAGTGACAAACTAACGAAAAATCTCTTCATTCAATGTTTTATATGCACATCTTAACCACCCTTTAAACTCAAGTGCTATCATGTCTATTGCTTCTGAAGGGTCTAAAGAGATGTCTTGTTCCTTTTTTCCCCCCTCTTTTTTCCTTCTTTTTTTAATCTGAAGGTTTTCCATAGCTAGCGGGCTTGCAAGCGGTGCAGCATTGTGTTGTTTCCTGTGAATATGTCCGTCTGCGTGTGCTGATGTGGGTGCGTGGCTGTCTTGTTCTGCGAGTGGCTGCACAGATAGTCTGAGGGGTTATGTGAGCCTGTATGTGTGTAGTAATGTGCATTATACGCATCTGTATGTGTGTGCGTGCGTGTGTGTCAATTGTTGCTGGGAGAAGCCTGCATCATCCTAAACAGAACAGCTTGGTGGATAGAAGCTATCAGAGCCACGTTAGGGGAGGAGAGGGTGAGAGGCGATGATAAATGACTGGGGCACACTAGCAGAAATTAGTGGAGCCATATGCAAAGCTGTGGCGTTTTGTTTGATGTGAAACAAAAGGACCACCATGACAAAAGTGCCTGCCGGCCCTCGCAGCGGGACGGCAGCCCTCAGGACAGACACCATCAGCACTAAGAAAGTGTGTGCGTTGCTACGCTCTTGCCTGCCCATTGGATGTGGTAATGCATGCATATCATGCACGGTGCTTCTTTCCTGTCCTGTCTATATTATGTATATTATCCCCTCTGTTTTGTGCATCGCTCATAATGACATACATACATGCCGAGCCCTTTGTACACTGTTCAAAAGACACGGTTTCTTCCTCACCAGCGCTACAGCATGTTTGCTCCATTAAACGAGTGAAATATAGACGTCTAATTTCCTTGTGAATGAATAGGCATCTTAGAGAGCAGCTCTCCTCTTAACATAAGGATGTAAATTGAACTGTTTAAATGTCACGGCTAGCAAGCTGATTTGATTTGAATTGATTTGCTTGTTTCTGGAGAAAAGACCTCCCTTGCCAAATCATAGCGACGCTGGATACCACAGATAGACCAAGGTCTTTCTTTCTCCCTCAACAACACATTGTAGGGCTTCTGAATTCTTCTATCTGCTGTGATTATGTACAAATGGCCTTCATTTACCATCCATTTCAAAGCTGTAGTGCTGCATTGTGACTAGAGGCAGATGACGCAGACCAAATTACAGCGGGTTTGCCGCCTGAAAAGGATACTCTCACAATAGGCTTTGTGAAGTATTCCCTTCAATACAACACCATTATGCTCACCTTTGTTGGTGTTTCTCTCTATGTTTTGGGCGCATCGTTCGTTTCTAGATTACATTTGTAGTGCTGGGGAGGAAGGTGGGGGTCGGACTCATCTGCAAGTCTTTCTGTATTCTCGGGAATTGTGTGTAGTCTGTTTTGTGTTGGATTTGCTTTTTAATTGAGCCTATTTTATGACATGTTTTGCGTCCGTGTGTGCTTACAAGAAAATCAAGGCTCATTAAAAAGTTCAATGCAAACTGTTATAGTTGATCTGTGTCATAGTGTGCATCCCATTTATTCGTGTTCCTCACATGTCGCGAGCATGCCCATACTTTTTGATGTTCATATTCTGAATGTTTGAGTCACAAAGTAACATACCGTACAATGTCAATCTTGCTGCCCATCGACTGCTCATATTGGTCTCCTTATTTCTTTCCAGCACACATCCCTAAGCATTGGCTATTTTGCTTGAACGATGCAACCAAAACAGACAACCACAGGTTTTGGCAAGGTTACGTTCTTAAGATGAAAGCAGATTTAGTTCTCCAACATAGTAAGCAATCCAAATGTCAAGTACACTAAAACCCTGTTTATCACAAGGGATACATTCCAGTCACACATAGTAGATGAAAATCCATGATACATTCATCTTTATTTTTCCTCTTCACACATGCCTTATAAACACCTTTACACTTTATAAAAATACACTTTTCAAAGTATTAGCACCTGTTCTCACTCACACAGTTCTCCAAATAAGAGATAAAGTCTGCTTTGTTCAAGTTGTTTGTAATTCACTTAAAGTTTGTTAGTGACACTGAAAAACTAAAAGAGAAATAAAGATTGCATATGTAAACACCAACGGTCAACTATATCATATCATTTCTCCTAAACAAAGTCCGTTTCACTTAATGTTCACAAAATGTGAAACACTGTAGATGGGCTAACAGTAATAGTAATAATATGTTGGGCTATGTATACTCCTTCAAACAAGTGCTGCTTGGACACCCACTGAGGACACACAACACATACAAACAGAACATACCACAATACTCACAAGCATATATTCTCTTTGCTCTGTTACTGGAGTTTCGTCACCTAGTCACCTTCTCTGCTTCTTCTTTATACTGTAAAAACCCATTAAAAACGGTCACTTAAACATATGCGATGAAGCTGGGGACTCTAATGATGAACCACGATACCGTGGGGAAACACTGACTCAAAATTGCGCCAATTAAGTTTTTGTTATATGTTGTAATTCAATTCAGATTATTCAAATTCTTAAGGAAAGCTTTATGTTGTGATCCAAATTTAGGAGTTCATTTCCTTGAGGCAAACGTGGACCCGCTGCTCTCTACTGTAATCTAAAAAATGATACGCCTCAGGAATCACTTCCATCCATTGTTTCCATTGTCTATATACTCATAAGTTATTCCGTTGTTTTTTTTCTCCGCTATACATCTCAGACTTCTTGGACAGCACCATTTATAATGTCATGCCTCTTTCATCCTGGTCGTTGTCTGTTACCAATAGGTAAATTATGCACAAGTAGCATGTTCTGAATCATAATTGACAATAACTGCAATTCAAAGTAATGATAATAAGTAATTAAAATTTCACTAGGTGTCATCCGTGTGGTAGTTTTTTATTCATACACTTTTTTTATTGTTGATGAAAAGGGTCATTTTTAATGTCTGATCATCGTTGCTAACTGGTCAAGCACTCTTCTTAGTCCGTTTACCAAGACAAACTGATGTTGCCATGGTGATGTATTAGAAACTCACCTCCGACAAGTATTATTGAGGCTCCATTCATAAGCCTTTCTCTGGTTGTCGTCTTATTTTTCTGTGTCAATAAGTGGAAGCTAAATATCAATCCGTTCTCAAGGCTCAAAAGATTGTTCTTGACCATCCCAATCCGCGCCTTACCTAATTCTTGTCTATATTTTTTTTTCTCTTTAAATCTCACTTTGTAATGCAAGAGGCTCAGCTCGTTCATATGAGTTCAGTGAAATCTTAAGAGATTCATCATTACATATTTACTGGCTAAAGCTGATCTTGCTGTAAGGTCCTACCCTGGTCCCATTGATCTAGTGCGCATGTTCACTCCGGAGGTTACGGGACGTGCTTCCATTTGCATAAGGCCCTGGGCAAGGTTCTTTCCACCATTGATTGGCCTGTCCATGAGCGCCTCGTGCCTTCTCACATTGATCACTTTGTTTTTTCCTGGAGACAGTGCTACTCAGAGTTCAGCTGCAGCTCCGGTTCAGCAGACCTGTCAGAACAAAAAGGAGCCACACTGAAAGAGGAAGGACTGATGCAAGAATGTTATGTCACAGTGGACGGATGGATAATTATCTTTTACATTTCTCATACTTTTCCTTTAATATGCACATTTGTACTTTTTTCAGGACTAACTGTATGCAGTTGAAAATAGAGGGAATATTCAGTGTAATTTCTTAATCTAAATTCCATCTTCGTCTTGCTTCATCCTCTGAATTTGGGTTTGCTTTTGTTTCCTACTGAAAAAAAAAAATTCCCCCCAGAAATTTTCCTGTTATTTTTGTTGCATGGAATGATCTATTAATCAGATCTGTGATACTGTTTCATTTTGTATCATCGCGTGATTTTGCGTATGTGCCGTTACATGAATGTTGTGGGCTTTGTCCTTGATGATTCCAGAATACTGTTCATACGTGTGATTATCCACTGTGGCAGCACAGGGCTCAAGCCCCCATAATGCACCTCTTCTCTTTGTTCCTCTGCACAAGAGCAGTATGACGCTTTGTCTGCCACTCTCTAGATTCCCCTTGGCTCGTAGCCTCTGAGGCAAGGTCCCGCTCTCTCCCCTTTTTGCCTCTTCCGACCTCCCTCGCGCTGTCATTCATCTCAAACAAGCCTCCGACGCCACGGAGGATTTCTCCATACTTGTCTCTGTGATGTCAGTTTGCATTTTCAGACCGTCCTGTCATTAATTGATCTTATGAGCAACGCTCCTAGTTTTTGGTCACAGCTTTGCCTCATATAAGTCATATTGGTATACATATTTTTTTCATTATAGTCAGTTTTCCCTCTCAGTATCCTGACATCAGTCACTACATCTTAATGCCAGCCATTTTTTAGTATCCCAATGTGATACTTAAATTCAGACTGATTTTATTTTAGAAAATCCTACCGATACTTGTGCTATGATTACTTGAAAAGCTTTTATAGGTGGGCTTGAATGCTGTTTTTTTTTTTTTTTTTTTTTTTTTGGGTTGGGGGGAATAATCAATTGATTCCAATCACTGTGAATTTCAGTTAATCATGTCAGTGATGGGAAAAAATCTTTTGCATTTTTGGTCGTCATTGTACAGATGCCGGGGGTTTTTCGTGTTTAAAAAGAAGAGGGTCAAACATTTTGTACGTCCTAAATTTTCACAACATCCTGTTCACATTCTTTCTCTTCTGGTCCTTGTTTGCAAGCGTAAAATCTTGAAGGGATGTTTACTTCTTGTGCGACAGCTGATTTGAATTCAATTTTGAAAATGCAAATGATATATTGTCCTTTTAAAAAAAAGTGTCGGTTTTTCTCTCTGTGTTCTATTTGCATGTTTTTCTTGTGTCTGCTTTCCATTCTTCTCATTGTGGCATTTCCAGGCGTTCACCTGCTGTGTCTGGGTGAGTCAGATGGTTATGACCCAGGTCACCTTCACCAGCGAGGGAATACGCTCGCTTGACGTGAGCTTTAAATGTGCCACAGATGACATGTTGACAGGTCCAATGAATCGCTTGTCACTTGTCATTTTTCCTCCCCCTCCTTGCTAATTTAGGGATAAGAACACACAGAAAATGCAAGAGGAATCTTTAAGATTAATGCGTTTCCAAAATGCTACGTAGGCATAGTGAGAATTTATCACATTAAGTCCTATTTGCCTTTTTGTCCTCTCTTGATTGCGAATGGTTTAACTGAACTGAAAGCTGTAAGCAAGAATAATAAGTCTCCAGAACTGAAAAGAGTGTGCGTCTTTTTCTGAAAAGCAGTGAAGAACGGCGAGGCGGATCCTGGAGCAAATGTCAGTGAACTCATTGACTTGAGGATTGAAGTCTAAACCATCTTTCTCCTCTTCTGCTTTTCTTCTCATATTTTCTTTGGCTTATTCGCCTCTTGCCCACGACCCCTTTTTTGAGTGCTGATCATGGCATTGTTAGTATATACATTGCCGTTGCATTCTTCTTTAAGTAGAAAAGTGATTGACAGCAAATAAAAAAGTCGTACCAGAATCACTTTTGTATGCTTTGAATTGGCCATTTTTGTCCCTTATCTCTCCCATACGCTGCCCTATATCCTCTATTACTTATGGTGAGCGTGTGTTTGAATCCTTTATGGCACTTTTTTTTTTCAGGGGCGTGTTTTAGTTATGTACTTGCGGTAAAACATATTTAATTTTTTAAGCCCAGAAAGCTGACAGTGAAAGGAGATGAACTGTTTTATGTGCCATTTTAGGGCTTTATGTGGTGTGAAATACGACGAGGGTTGTAAAAGAGCCAAAAGCAAGGTAGAGGGAGGATGTACAAAGCAAGCGAGGGAGAGACTCAGCGTATTGAGAAGCTTGTGATTTGTTCGCAAGACTGCGAGTCGGAGGCTCACTGGAGGGGATGTCTTGATTCATGGCGCCGCATGGCACCCCACCTCCTGTCCCCAAAAATAAAAGTTATCGTACATAGGTATCGCAATTTTTCACATTTTATATTTGGTTAAAATGTGCTATTTCTTTCCTGTGATTAGGATTGTGACAAATGGCTTCCATATTTGTGAATCCTTTTTTCAAAAAAAAAAAAAAAACATGAAATGAACTCCTGAAACCCCTTGAAATCCTCCATAACAAATAAATTCAGGGGAAAAAAATATTGATTACTAAAGTACTGATTACATTGGTTTTCTCACGAATAATATAAGTCATGTTTTAAGACCAAGTGACACCGTTTGAAACATCCCAGTAATTTTGGTCCGTCGACTTGGAGAACCCCCAGAATTATTGGTGGATATTTTTAACTGAAACTTGTCAGCCAATTACAGATGTGATTCCCTGAGTACCAGATTGAAAAAAAACAGTCAAGGATCTCTGTTAAAAATAATCAACTTATACTGCTTTACTCTGAATTTGAAGGCCTTTTTCAACCAGATTTTGTATTGACACTATTGTACAAAAATTCTCCCCAAAAAGGCCCGAAAACACAATCTGTCCAGAATCCATCATAAAATTTTTAAAATTCTCTTGTGTATTGTTCAGTGGACCCCTGCATGCTCACATTTGGGGACCCACAGATTCGAATATCAGCAGATTTCTTTGCTGTTTTTTACGTAGGCGCAATTTTAATGGCCATCAATTGTTCACATATTTTTGCTATTCGCAGTCAGACCAAGTATGTGGTCACTACTAGTCGCCATTCCAAAAAAATAAAATAAAAAAGAATGAAGTCGACATTCCAACCAGACTCAGCCTTTTGACAGTCTGTCATTTTTTGGAAAATCTTGTCACAATGCAAGTATGATTTGATTCATCAGTTTGAGTCGGTTCCATTTACAGTTGGTGTCTCGTATTCGCATTTCCTATTTGGTAGCATCCCAAGTGGAAATTCTTGGGACACGGACATTTTCTTGTCATACAACTCCTACATGCTTCTCATCCTCTTCTTTCTTGCAGCACCAAAGGCTGAAAATGTCTTGCTTGTGTCACACTTCTTTTAACCTGTAAAGCCCTCCACAACAGCTGAGGAACATTTCGAATACACTAGCCACCCCCTATGCTCATGCTTGAACTTTCATCCCTCCCTTCCCTAGTCACCGACCCCCCCCCCCGCTCCACCTCTTCGCTCATGTGATGCCACTTGTGTTATGACCTCCTCACCACTAGCTATCTTCTCTGTTCAAGTGTCCCTTTGAGTCCAGTTGTTTATGTATTGTTGCTGGTTTATTTGGTCTGGTTTCTGTCAAACACTAGGGGGCACTGTCTGTCTTTTGCTACCCCTCTCCTCTCTGGGCTTCAAAACAAGTCTGTTTGTAGAAATGTGTTTTCTTCTGTGTGCTCCTCTTGTTCAAAAAAACAGTCCCTCAGTCTGTAATGGATGACACGGAGCAGCTTTCAGACAGGCAGGCAGGCAGCACGTCTCCTGTGGCCGCTGGGTCCTGCCTGGGCTCCGCCAGGCACCCGTCTGCAAACCCTTTTCTCCCCTCCGCATTCACACCCACCATTTCTGCTAGCCTAATGCAGGTCTGCGGGCTAATGAAAAGGGCTCAAGAGGAGCGACAAGTCATCTTCCAGACACTTGTGCTCACCTCTAACCCTCAGAGACCTATTCTGTATGACAGCCCAACATCCCCCTTGTCTCTCTGCCCACATTGGCACTCCGTCCCTTGGGTCACGCAGCAAAGTCTGCCTGCCCGGTTCACGCCAAACAGTGCTTGCCAAGCATGGCGTTAAACAAAGGTAGGAAGGAGCAAGGGGACAGGAGTGACTGCATTGTTTAGTCAAAGACTTTGGTGTAGACCTTGTCACTTTGGCGACATGCAAAGGAAGTGTCTTCCTCATCACTCTTGTTTCATACCTTTGTTGAGATTGTTTTTTTTTTTTTTTTGGTGCATTTTTTTCACATAGGCATCAACTTTTGTGACTCTGCAAACATGTATGTTGCTTCCTTATGACTACTGCATAATGAGATTTTTTTTTTTTTAATTCTTGGTAAGCAGACAGATGATGAGGGGTTTTTTGATAGTGCTAATTGGCAGCTCCCATCTAGGCAGCGTTGTGTTAATGGGGCTGGCTGACTTGAAGTGCCGCTATTGTTTTGAGGTGTCAAACTCAACGCAGAACAAAGAGGACGGTAGAAATGTGCTGTGCTCGCCCTTCAGCGTGTTACAAGGCAACATACACACATATTTTATACGAACACAAATCTATACATTTACAAATAAATACATTCATGCTGTATATTCAGTAGATATGAATCTGCTCATATGCACACACAAAATATCATGTTATCTGAAATCGTCATGCTTGACGCTTACTCCACACAGAAGCTTGCACAAACAACCATAAAATGAGGAGATAATCACTGCATTTCAACGTACCTTCCATATATGTGGCTTTTTTCAAGATAAAGTAATAAATATTATATACAGTTTTCCTTTCAAATTTCTCCAGCAAACACTGTAATTACCATATACCGACGAAGACCTGACAGAGGTGTAATAGTTAAAAAGGTAATTTGACTGCAAGTTGGAGTTTGGGTGAGGAAAGGGGTCAGTGTGCTTTCCTCCAACAACCCCCTCCTCCCCTGATGCGCCACTCTCTCTCTTTAATGGTTTATTCACGCTTTTCGAGGACTTTTTGCATGATTGACTGACAAGGTCTTTTTCCGAAATAGCATCTTCAGTAATGAGAAATAATTGACTCTCTAATCAAAAAGGGGGTTGATGGAATCCACAAACCTAGCTTTAATCTTCTGTGGCATTTCCAGCAGAAATGACAGTCCTCATAGCTTCAGGCTATATACCACTTTGATTTAATTGCTTTTTTTATAAGATTAATAATATACTTTATGGTGAATTGTGTATGGCAGTGCATACTGTGTATGAACGTCCCTCACCCTTCTCTCGGGCTGTGTTAAATCAACAGTATCTTCTGAATATATGTACTGTTTATATGCTACATTTTCTGTAAGGGAACTGCTATTTACCTCATTTTGTGCATTGCTGTAGTATTTGGTGATTTCCCAAGAAGGACTAATAACAAGTAAATTCAAACCAGTGCAGTTTAGCATTTGTCAACTTAATTTCAGTGCTCATAACTTCCATAGATACATTTTCTCTTCCACATTTGAATGTTAATCGCATAGCAATTTAAAGGAATTTCACTGATTACGTTTTAGATCATAAATCTGTTAAGTAGTTTGAGTTTTTGGTGGTTGGATTCACAATACAAAGGACAACATGTTAAGTTGTCCCTCCTGCCAATTATTGGTGAGTTCAATAGTGATTTAAAAAAATGTTTGAATGCGTCAAATTCACAGACATTTCGGTTTTTTACCTTTGGGTTTTAACTGATAAAGTTGAGGATTTAGTCAAATGTAGTTTTATTGTTTTATCTTTGAATCTTCCATCTAATGGTTTCTAAATTTAAATGCCTTGAGAAGTGTTTGCTTGATGTGGCAAATTAACTTGTAGCCTCTCCGTCTGTCCAATTTGTAAAGTCTTCAATCGTCTTTTCTTCAGGAAAGCCCGTTTTAAATCATGGCTAGTGGCAATGGGAAATTAATTTAAGATTGTTATATCTTTCCATTAATTTCAGTCGGCCTCCTGTATGTTTGGCTCTCTTATGTCCTTCCCTTGAGTACATGTGGATGACACAACCTGTTTCTTTAATAATGTTCTTTTTTCCTCCCTGTGGCACAGTTAGACAAGCAAATATTGAGAACATTTTAAAAAAGAAGAGAGAGAGGGCGATAACTTTCTTCATTTTTCTCTTTTTATGCGAACTTTCTTTCTCTCTTTGGCAGTCATATGGTCTTCATTCAGGGGATGGTTGGAGTGGTTCTAGAAGATAATCCTCCATAGATTCTCCTTTTCCAGCTTTAATGGCCCCTCGCACACACACACACACACACACACATGCACTTGCCCCCATTCGACCCAACTCACATGCATGCTGAGGCCTGTTTTGCCAATAATGTGCAGAGCAGCAGCCGCCTCCAGATTTTTTGTTTTCTCATTTAGTTCTCCATTTCCTCCCTCTTCATTCAGAGCTAAGGTGAACTTTTGTCTGCCTGGGATGTTGTTTTAGTTGTTCCACCTTTTTTCCCAAACACTATTCTTGAACTTGGCTTTCACATAGGAGTTGGTCCGTCTCCAATTTATCTGATCATTCTTTAAATCCTCAGCGTTCTTCACAAAAATGAAAGTTTGCAAATAACCTATATTGTCATGATAGAGCTATTTAAAAATGGCAGCCTGCATGCCAACTTTGGTCAGATGATATGTAGAATGTGTGCAACAGTGTCTTGGATGAGTGCATGTGTGCATGCATGGGTGCATGTGTTAGATATGGACCGCAACACCAAGTGGATATAATACGCATTTTTCCTGCTTTGGCAGAGCTTGAAAGCACACTGATTTCTGAAGTGAAACTCTTATTATACTTGCCACCAGAAAGCAAATATCTTTGTGTGTGTGTTCGTGTGACCCATGAAAGCCAGGACCCTAGAACAGGGGTGCTAAGACTTTTACCTTACCTTACTTTTACCCCAAGATCTACTTCTCAAGCAGCCAGCCTCTCGCAAGTTACAAATGGGGGGGGGGGGTGATGATGATGGTCCCAAACCGTTTTAAGATTATTGTTATGTTGCCTCCAATATTTAAAATACAGAATTAGCTTTTTGTCCACTGTATTGTCTGTGCTTTCATCCTGGATCAGGCTGTGCCAAAGTGGAATTTTAAAATTATACACCATCTCATCCTGCACTTTCTACTTTGGCTTCAGACCAAACCTTTCCCACTCGGAAAAGAGAAAAGCTCGTCCAGTTTAACCACTTTTTCTTTGATTATTCACATACTCTGACAATCATTGCATCTTAAGACAACAGCAGTCACTCAGATTCAAAAAATGTACGGGTGTGGTCAGTCATGCTCGCAGATAAAGTTGTGGGTGTGATTAGGGATGGAATCTCAAGACCTTAAAATTACTTACTGGATTAATATAACATAATTGTAAATTTGAAATAAAATAAATACATAACTCAAATAGAAAACTAAAATTTCAAACTCGGAAATGATAATCTCCAATTTCAACTGATATTAATAGAATATGATATAAAATGTTATTTAACATTTTTCATCAATAAAAATTCTTGATCTGACAAACTTTATCTGAAGAAAAGTTATATGCACTGGCCTGTCAAGGAATAAACATGAATGGTCTATACCCGCAATGTTTTGAAGATGCTGAAAGTTTAGTTCAACATAATCGGCATTAGGGGCAGCAAGCTAGTGATACATTGTGACAAACAGCGCGCAGTTTAGAAGGAACATTGGTTGACGTTTTTTTTTTTTCCCCGCATGCCGTCCAGCGATCGACCATCGCAATCGCCGCATTGAGCACACCTACTCTAGAATATAGTTTTTGATTCAAGCCATAGATGGCTCCCATCTGCGTGTGTCTTAATTTTGCCATCAAGATTCATATAGAACCTTTTCTTTTCATTGTCATTGATTGAAAACAACAGCAAACTCTCGAAACCTTTAACCTTTGAACCCTTTTACATTCTGTTCCATTCCTTATAATTCTATTATGTTCATGGTATTGTGTTGGGTTTTAAGGGAACAACTACAAGAATTAGTCATTAGTCACCTGACAAAAAAAGAGCCACAAGGAGTGTTCATAAAGTAGAATATCTGTGACACACTAATCCCTTTTTTTTTTTTTAGAAACGAACATGTTAAGTATGTACATTAACAGATGAAAAAAATGGGCATGGGGGCGTGTACATACAGTATAATGTAAATGTATGTTTATTTGTAGATCTATTGATATGTTTCGGGTGAATATGTGGTGTTTTGGTTTTGCACTTCTTAAAAGGGTTAGGCTTTGAATAACTTGAACTAATTACTACTCTGATTGGTAGTACACAATGATTCACAATGTAAAATGTATTATGTTTATATGTTTCATTGCTTCATTTATTTTTTCATTCTGCATGTTCAATATAAAATGTTCAATTAATCAATACATTATTCATAATTTTGACAAAGTGTGTGGGGGGGATCCAGCATTCCATCTATTCCTAGATTTGCACTAAAAAGGTATGCACAATGCATTGTAAAGTACTTTTTGCTTTAACCCATTTTGTAGGAAACTCCTATGAAGTCATAACCCCCTTGGGTTTTAAAGCAATTCATGAAATTTCATTTACAGTAATTCATTTTGACAGTATTTGGGTTCATACTTTTTTAATTATGAAATCTTTTCTTGTGTGTGTCCTTCCATCGTTCCTTTGAGGTCTGTAAGGTCACTTTCCCAGTACCTCTTTTAGGTTTTGCGCACAGCAACATCGTATACTGCTTTTGTTGGTCCGCAGTTAACTTGTCTCCTCCTTGCCAGAGTTCAGAGAGGGCTTATTTCTCCTCCGTGTCAGTATCGCCCTAAGATGCTGCACAGAAGTCTCAGCTTCCTCCTTGACACACCCATCTTCAGCCCATTCCATTCCTCCCTCCCTCCCTCCCTCCCTCTCTCTGTCACTGTTCCTCCTGGCCTGATCCATCCTGATCTCCAACATAGAGTCACCCATCCAACACTGTTAAAACAGGGTCATCCCGGTGTGCACTTAGAGGCTGTCCCTTTAACCTGCTCTGAAATACTTACGGCTATTATTATAGCTTATAAATCATTAAGAAACTTTAATTATACAAAATTTTCATGGTTGAAATGTGCAAGCCGACACATGGGAAGGGGAATTTAATGGGCCAGCAAGTCCCAGCACCGTGAGGGAAAATATTGAGGTTAGGTTTCTATTTTACAGCATTGCCGTAGGGTTGGGAGGCAAGGAAGAGGAGAAGGGGAGAGGGTGAGGGTGGGAAAGAGAGGGAGAAGGTTTGCGGAGAAGATGAGGCCTATCCGATCGTGTCCAAGGCAGAAAAACAGCTTTGGCTTTTTAAGTTTTTAGGCTGAAGCTGTTGAATGTGCTGAATGGGGCCTGCTGGTAGTAGTGGAATGAAAATGTCCTGCCCACTGTACATCACCCCTGATTTTCTTAAGTCAGATTTATTCTAATTTACACATGATGCTTTTTAGTCACCACATTGTAAGTCTACTTTGTTCAGGGAAGCTGGCTAATTAGAATGAGCCATTTGGAGAATTTCTTTATTGTCGCTCAATGATATGTGATCATCGCTCTGAATTTCATTAAACTTTATCTTCTCTGTTCTGTGTGTCATTATCAGGTGATTGTAAACAGTATATGACTATTTTGGGTACTGCACAGCATTTTATGGAGAAAATGTTGCTTGTTGGCTGTTTGATTTGAAATGACTAGAATTTTGTTGTGGTAACCATCACAATCATACATTTTAGCATATCCACATATTACAGAATCACTACAGGAAATACATCAGAACATCCGCAGAGTCGCACATGGCACCTGTAAAATGTAACCACTTTAGCATTGTCACAATCCAACAACACGATCAAAATAGTAAATGGACTGCAGACGGTATTTCACTAAATGAGATACAATATAATGTGTTTTCCTAGAAATATGCCTTTAATTTTTATTTTTGGGCTTGCAGTTTGAAGTAGTGTAGAAATGCATTACATCATACTAAGATCTTGTTCCCTTTAAAGTTTCATGAGTGGCAGAATATTCAAACTGTGTTTCAGTGTGATCGAAACCAAATCAATGAGTATCCACACTAAAGCGAACTATTTTTTTTTCGTAAAACTCTTGCACTGGATCTCATTAGATGAAGTTGTGGCCAGTCACTCCACAAAGATAGAGGCAAAGATGCTCCAGTATGTTGAAGGTAACTGCTGATTATGTAGATGGATCACTTAGCAACACCCGTGTGGAAGTAATATATGAAAGAAGAAAAAAAAAATGCACGTACCATTATGCATGACCCAATGCTCTAGCACATAAAAACTCACTCAAATTAATCATCAAGAAACTAAATCCATTTTCTTGAGTGTACAGCGATTGCTCTCAACCGGGCTATTATTGTTTATGAGCACTCATTACCCACAACCACATTTTTGCCCCCCCTCACTCCCCATTTTTTTCTTCTCCCCTCCTCTCTTGCCCTTTCTATCCTTCTCTCCTCCTCCCTCACCGTCTTCCTCTTATTTTCCATACGGGCACAAGTGAGGCGCAGCACCCGCAGCCGGTAGGTTTCCTGGCACGCTGCTTCTCATCCTCTGCCTTTTGTTTCCACCACTGGACAGCCATTCTTCACTTATGCTGTGTCAGTAAATATTTATTGCCCTTCCTTTTCCTCTCCACTCCCACTTGTGTGTGTGTGTGTGTGTGTGTGTGTGTGTGTGTGTGTGTGTGTGCACGTGTTTGATTGCATGTTTACATGCACGTTGAACATACGCAGTTGTGAGGCACCACTTTCCGCTACCCCCTCCCACCCGCCCCCCTCGATTTTGACAGTGTCACTCACCTAATTCCGCAACTCACCCAATCAGTCTCCCCGCCACTCCATCCTCGCTTCCTCGCGCTCTCCATCTTCGGTCCGTCATGCATTTGCCGATAAGCGGTGAAAGGAATGAGTGGAGGAAGTTGTTGCTGTTTTCTCCTGCTTCCTCATCCCTTACAGCCTCAGCCTGAGTTCACCGTAGAGGTGGGAGCAATGGTGAGAGTAAATGCATGTGACCTTAGCGCTCACAGCCCCTCGGCACACACAGAAACACACGCAGTCCAACTCCCAAGGGCCCCCATGGCATCGTGCTGCAGAGGGCTTCCTTCCTGCGGTTAAGACAAAGGAAGCTGGGGACTGACAGCGGACTTGGGTTTGCCACTTCAAAGCCAGAGGAAGCGCTGGTGTTGTCTCTTCCTGTGGGAGGGTGTTGGGGCATGGTGGGGGACAGACGCCTGTGTTTTCACAGCCAGGCATGAGTGTGTTTATGTGTGTATAAGTGGATGACACGGGATACGCAGGAGAGCTTGAGTGCACCGCACCCACAACTCTGTCCATCTCTCTCTGACCTCACATTTAAACTCGTAAACGCAATTGAACACAAATGGATCACCCCAATAGTAAAGTGCCACATCTACTTTGCCCTCTGTCCATGAAATTGTGGTTGTATTTCATGTAAACCTGCTCCAAACAAACACGTAGCAGACAAAAAGAAAATTTTTGGAGAGAGACAGTACTAGTCTGCTTCTTGACTACTCAAGCTGCCCTCAACCAAGGCATTGCATAGCCCCCTTGGCCAAAGTAAAACCCATTAAAAATTATCCAGACAACGATACAGATTTGTTTTTCCCATTTGTCAACAATATTGGATATTTTTTCTAACAATGCATCAATAATTGTCATTTAGGTCTAGGCTGCAGGTGCAGAGCTTATAAAAATCATACACACCTATGTTCAAATGCCAAGTTTTTGCAACGTAAAAAAATCTGACCAATAAGAGTCAGTTCAAAACCTTTTCCAAAATTCATGACTTGTACAACTCTGTTGAAAAAAAGAAATATTTTATACAGAGAAAGGAGAAATGGACAAGTAAATAAAATTTAGCAAAAACTCAAAACAATTTTGATAATGAATCCATCATTTTTAGATAATGATGCCAAAATATAAATATATATTTTTTTTCTTTTTTGTTAATGAATGTTTGTTGACATTATTTATAGTAAGAAGTCAAGGCCCATGTTTTTCTTGATGTGTACATCAAAGTTAAAGTGCATAAATGAATGCCTCATAGGATTCATTCTGACGCAATGTTCCTCACAGTGACTCTGTGATTTAATGGCATCCTTGTAGGTCAGTGGGTCCACTTTTCTTTGGAAATAAAGAAGTCAACTGGCATTGGTTCTAGCCACTCCAGTGACAATCAACATTATGAGCAGTATAGAAAATGGATAGCCAGATGGATGCAGTAATACTCATGTAAACATGGTCCGATTTCCCACGATTCCTTGCTTAAGTCCCTTGAGAACACATTGCAACTTAACTATTTCTTGAAGTCCATTATCCTCTATTGATTTATGGTGACAAAATCCTTAGCATCAGCCGGGGGTTTATGTTTGTTTTTTTCCAGCCTGTACTACTTTGCAGAGTTTGTGCTTTTCAGCTTGTCCAAGTAAATGTGTGTGTTTGTGTGTGTTTATCCTCGTGTTCCAGTGTTGATGTGTAAAGATTTATGGGGGTGTTAGTGCGTGTGTTGTCTAAGCTTCCGGTGTGCTGCCGCATGCATGTTTGTTTGTTTGGTGTCTGTTTGCTCTCGCTGCTCGCCTCGTACTCTCTGGCAGTGACGGGACAGTTAATCAATCAAATATTTAAGCAGTGCTTCAGTGCTCAGTGGGTAGTCTGACATTATCTGTGGCACTTGGCAGTACACAGTCCAGGCATGTTCAGTTGAGTCTCGTGTATGGTTATGAGGCTCTATGCTTCCCATCGTTGCACTCTGCTACCAACACTCTGCACTCTTCTTCCCTCTTGTCAGTCTTGTTCTCCGCTCATTATTTTTCTGCCTTCTATTTGCACTTGCACTCTGTTTATAATTGTGGCTTTTCACATTGGTTTTCTGACAGTAAGCAAGGCTCCTTAAAGAGCTCCCATCTTTATGTCTTTGCCTGCTTTCCTCTCTTTTCTACCCTTCTGTATTCTTTCTAGGGATAAGTCTGCCTGTCTCCCCAAGGGGATCTCCATTGTGAATTACCATTCTTTTTTTTTTTTTTGCCTAATTATCTAGTGGCTTTCACTGCCTTTGACACATAATTATCAAAGGCCTAAAAAATTGTCTTTTATTGTTGCTGGTGTTTGGATGTCGCATCAGCAGAGCATTCCCAAGCATGGGAGCATCACAAGGAGAAGGGAAAAAAGTGAAAAAATACATTTTTGTGTAGAAAAGACTAGCTTTGCATTTGGCGAGACAATGTCTCGTTATCTTACTGTGCATCAACTCTGACCAAATGAATCATTATTCTAATATCCTCATTGCTCTTTGCTCACTTACTTTACACATAAAAACATTTGCCTGGCCATTGCAGTCCACATTATATGCCGGTAATGACAATACAATTATGTGCAAATGGAACAATTATCTAGCTTTGTAGCAGGAAGCAGCATTAAATACTACATATTGTAGTTTGCTGAGAGGTCAGATGCAAGGGCCATACAAATGTGTATGTGTGTGTTTCGTTGACTGCCTCTGAACTTGCAGGGGGTTTGTCTATTTCACAGAATTTTTGAAAAGCTAGATTTAGCTGAGTTTTGCCAACCAGGCGCTCAGACATCTATCATCTTTTGGTCTCTGTGGCAATCGGACCCTCTTCAGCTACTTCAGAAGAAGATCTGGTTTTATTGAGGAGGGCAGCAGAGGGAAAAGGATTTCATAGTTCATCCAGAGTTTGAATGGATGTGAGGCGCAGCTGAAGTTGAGTCATTGCCATCAATTGTTACTCAGAACTATTTTCATGGTTCCGAAGGTTTTGAATGTGATGTGCAGTTGTACTTACATTTAAAAATTAGGATGGAGATTCTCTTGTTTCCTGCCACATTAAGCAATAAACAATTCAATCTGTGTACTGGTTAAATGATAGAACCAGTTGATCAGATTGGTTTCAACTATTTATTATCCAATGAACATGGACATCTAAAGTTCCTCTTCAAGTTCAAGTGAATGGCCACTTGTGAAGTGTGCTAAGCGAAAGCCATTTGTCCTATTGAGGATTAATAATTGTAACTCCAGTTCACAGCATTGTGTTTTTGTTTGTATTCATTCCTGTCTTTCCTTTATGTGTTCGACTCATCTACAGTCAACCCGACCATCCCACTCCACCGTGGCTAACCCCCACCTGAACCTTACTCTGCATATCCATCTGCTTTCACGTTACAGAAAAGGCCAGCACAGAAACCCCTCAACATCTGCATGTTGGTTTTAGCTCAACAAGTATAGCCACATGTCTCCGTTCCATTTGGCTGTTCGATAAGAGACACAACAGCTGGTCTGTTTGCTTGTTCAAGCATGTGTTTGCATATTGGATCAGCGTGTCTAGCATTCTGGATAACTTGCAGACAATGTAGGTAGTTACTGAATGAACACACTAGTGACAATGTGTCATCGTTGTTAGCTCCACCAAGGAGTTCTTTGGAACATCTGAGTTGGTGTTTTGTCAGAAATCATTGTTTCTTTCAAGTTATGTATTTTTATTTTTTTTACCAGGAAAAAATGTGTGATTTAGGACATTATGTCTCATATTTGTCTTTTGATGTCAAACATTAATGTCTTCACTCAACAGCCCAAAGAAAATTGAATTGGCCTCACTGTTCCAATACTAATGGAGGTGAGTATACAGTATATACAGTTCGGTAGCAGTGATGGTGAACTACTTAGTCCTGAGCCAAGTAAAGGTTTGTCTTTGGTTTGAGTCTGTGCTCCCTCTGTGCACCATTGTAGTTGTAACTATGAGTGCTAAAAATACTTGTTTTTGCTTTCCATGCTTGCTTACCGCAGTTGTCACTGTTGGTTTCAAGATCAAACTGTGCTGTAAAGATTACCATAATTTACACCCATATTGCTTTGAAGGCCTATTTGTCAACCTATTACCCCAAATGTTACAACAGCCAACCATATGTGTGCGATGAGAGCTGTCGGAGGGCCTGATTGATATAGGCTATGCTGGAAGATGGAGTTATTTAATCTTCACTTAAATCAGAGGAAAAGCCTTGTTTGGGAAAAGTTCCACATGTGCTTTCCCTCCTTAAATCATGGCACTCCTTAATTGTTTTTGAATGGGAATTGATCTTTGAATAGGGACTGATGGTGAAACATGAATGCATTCCGGTTAAAAAGTAATTAAACAATGTAGTCTATTGTTTAATTTCAAAGCAGTTACATTTTGTAAAGAAGTATGTGTTTTTGAGTGTCTTGTAATTAAAAACTCAAGTGTAAAGGACTGTGTTTTCACATAATTCTCATGTTGTCCAAAAGTCAGGGATTTCACTTCCAAATGGGGGCATTTTATCTTCATCACTACTACGACATCTCAATCATGTACAGTAATTGGTATAGGACGATGCATCTTTTTGCACAATTGTCAAAAAAAATTACTGACATTACATGACGTCACTGACCAAATTTGACCAATGTTTATAATCTACAACAGCTGCTTGGTAGTTTTTCTTTTGTTTGTGTTGACCAATGAGCTTATACAATATATCGCTTACAATTTTTATACCAGTAATTACTGAACAATCACACCAATATTATGCACTGATCCTGTTACAGTTCTTTTTCCACTCAATGTAATCTTGATTTTTGTTAGGCACTGAAAATACCAGCATTACAAACAAACATTACACCCATCAATTGAAACAGTGAAAATTAGTTTTGACAAGACTAACTCGATACCGAGCATGATTGAAGTTTTCCATGGCCAGTCCACTGTCTCCTGTTTCCTGGCCTCTGTTTATGGACCCTTTAGACACAGGGACCGAAAACAGGATCTTGCTGGACAAATCAAGTTCAGGATTGACGTTGCTACTCCCACAAGCCTTGTTGTGCCGGCAGAAATCTCTTCAACCATGCTTGGATGAGAAGGCCATAGAGACGATTTTATGTGTGCACTGTTGAGAATTTGTGTCATGGAACGGACATGTGCATGGATATTTTCATTGGCTTTTTTATTTATTTATTTTTAATAATAATTATTATTATTATTAGAATAATAATCCTAATATATAATACGAATTGGCCCATCAGAATGTTTCAGTTGGATTGTATGTTAACTGTTCAAGAATTTAATTGCGAGAGGGAATAAACTGTTGGAATGCCTACTAGTTTTGATTTGCATTGTTTGGTAGCATCCAGCCAAGGGAAGGAGCTGGAAGAGCTGGTGACCAGGATGTGGAGGGTCCTAGTTCGTGTGGCGTGCAAGTCGCCAAGGGTTGGTAAGGCGGTGCCGACAATTCATTCTGCAGTTTTAATTATCCATTGCAGTTGGAGTTTGTCTTTTTTTGTAGCAGCCTAAACGAGACTGTGATAGATGTGCACAGTACTGATTCAATCACCGCTATATAGAACTATCTCAGCAGCTCTCGTCATAAGCCATGCTTCCTCCTTCACTTTTCTACACTTTTTTGAAGATGTAGTTGTGTCTCCCACTAAAGGTCCTCTGAGACTTTAATTCCCAAGAACCTAAAAGTCTTGATTGTTAATACAAGACAGTTGGACTTCGTAAGGGGCCACTGTGATGAAGGATGCCTCCTCAAGTCCCCAATAATCTCTACACTATTTGGTGCGTTCAGCTCCCGCCTCTCCACCTCCTCCCAATACGCAAACACGTCACCGTCTTTAATGAGCCTGATGACTGGTGTCATCTGAGAACTTCAGGAGATTGACTGCCTGGTGTGTTGAGGTGCAGTTGTTTGTGTAGTGCGAGAAGAGCAGCGGGGAGAGGACACAACCTTGGGGTATCCTGTGCTGATAGTGGGTGTGGATGAGGTGGTGTCCCCCAGAATCACCTGCTGTGTTCTAGCCATCAGGAAGTTGTAGATCGACAGACAGATGACAGGTGAGACGGTGAGCTGGAGAATCTTTGAGGAGAAGAACGCAGGGATGATGGTGTTAAACGCAGATCTGATATCCACGAACAGGATCCTTGCATGGGTTACCTTGCTATCAAGGTGTTAAAGGATGAAATGCAGACACATTTTGAGTGCATCATCCGCAGACCTGTTCGCTTGGTAGGCAAACTACAGCGGGTCCAGCTGAGGACTGCTGATGTTGATGAGGCGGTCCAGTACAAGGCGTTCAAATGACTATATGACCACAGATGTCAAAGCAATGGGCCTTTAGTCATCCAGACCCAAGGTTGCAGGTTTCCTGGTGACTGGTATGATGGTGGAGCATTTGAAGCAAGTTGCACAGTTCCAGAGATCTGCTGAAGAGCTTTGTGAAGACTGGAGCAAGTTGGTCTGCACAGACTTTAAGCCAGGATTTGGGACACAAGGTATAGGCCCACAAGTTCGTTTTAGCAGAGATGTGCGCTTCGAAAGCTCCGCGAATCTATTACATATTTCACAGTAGGAAAAAGCCGAACACTACTCCAAGAGTCCTCCAAGATGGCAAACAAAATGTAGACCAGATGACAGAATATTTAGGCATATTTTATATTGTGGCAATATTTCTGAGGCAAAATCTAAAGTACTTTATCCAGTATAGTACTGCCTAACTCTGCTGCTCATTTCCCATTGCAGTCTCACTAAATGTACAGAGTACGATATTGTTAACCTATTGTTGAAAACCCTGTTCTCCTTTCTTCAATATTTTATCTTAATATGAAGGTCACTGAAAAGGCTCACTCCCAAGGTCTGGCTCCAGTGCTCCTTGGGGTGGGTCCAGCAGTGTGTGAAGTCTATTGTAGTACGGTAACAAGTCCTTTGTGTGACATTTTCCTTGGCGTTGACATTCAGAGGGGAATAGGAAGACGGTCCTGCAAACGCCACTTTCTGTGACATGTGAAGGGAAAAGGTATTTAGAATTGCAGCCAAGGTATTTGAATGTGCACAAGGAAGGACATTTGCTCAGTACGTGACAAGGACACGCCATAGTGGAGGAGCTCTTTCATATTTCAGTATGGTATAATGCTATACATGTGGTTGAATTTGTAACCACCATTTTCAAACGTAGGAGCATTGTATGAGGTGTAGTCTTGGAATATGTTGGTAAATTCAAAAGGTGCGTATTTATCATATTCAGTTTATGATAGTGACAATATACGATCTTCCATTTGGCAAGCAGTGATCATGTGACAAGTCACTGTCACATACTAAACTTTTCTTTTCCTCTTCACTGCAGATGAATCACAGAGAAACCGAAGTAAGGAACAAAGTGTGTGCCGTGGCTTTGACGGATTCGGCTCACAGCATGTGGCTCCAGGAGACCAGTAAAAGCACACAGGACTGGATGCATCAGGTAAAATGTACACACTGGCACACCAAAGTAAAAGGAAATAAGTGGACACTGACCAGTTAAAACATTAGGAGAACCCTTGCAATGTAATGAGACCAGATTTTGGAGATTAAAAGATATTAATCATCATTTGATGTGATATTGTATTGGGAATTATATATTATGGACATTAACACTCATGAATTCAATTTCATTCACAAGCTAGTCGGTTTTACAATCTTACCTTATTTTTGGAAGCTGCTGTGTACTTATTAAAGTGTCCAGTATGTTGTACAGTACATTAGTCCATTAATTCTGTCAATTTGTGGTCTGCACCACCTTCCAGACCCAAGCCTGCACCACATTAGAACTCAAGAATAATCATTTTTTGCATTCATCTTCACTCACTAATGCTTGGGCTGCCCTTCAATGTTGGTATATGTTGACCCTCTTTATATTTATAACAATATGCATGTGGTCAGTGTGCTTGCATGTATGTGAGGAAAAGCGTGACAGGTTCATTGCATAGACATGTGCACATTTGTGTATGGTTCATTTTTAGCAACTGTCTCTCCTGGTGTGACCTGTGCACCGCTTTCAGCACCTGACCTCCCTCAGTATGCACATACAGATTCAGACTAGCTCAAACCAGAACTGCAAAACAATGGTTGTCGTAACCACAAAACACCCATACCTTTATTTGTAAGCATCCTACTTTTAAATGCCTTGCCTTTTGATTAAGGGCAATGTACATGTTGGTTTGAGTAGTTGTTCAAGGTTGCGCTCTTCCCTCTTGACTTGCATTTCCTATTTTTGATCCATCCAAGGGATGCACAGGCCACATTATAATTGGGATTTTAAACGGTTTTCTAATTTTGATGAGTACCCAGAACAATAGAACTAAAATCACTTTTTTTGTCCACAAAGAGGAATGTGACGGGCAAAAATATATTGCTTATACTCATTAACCCAGTCTAATTACAAAGTTGTTTTTTTCTGAAATGCAACTATGCACTCCCTCTGTGGTCCATTGCATAAAAAAAAAGGAAATTGGCATTAAGTTGGGGCGGCACGTTGTAGCAACTGGATAGAGCGTTGGGCTCACAGTTCTGATCACTGGCGTTCAAATCCCGGCCCTGCCTGTGTGGAGTTCGCATGTTCACCTCTTGCCTGCATGGATTTCGGTTTCCTTCCACAACACAAAAACATCCATTAATTGGAGACTGTAAATTGCCCCTTGGTGTGATTGTGAGTCCGACTGTCTGTCTATGTGCCCTTCAATTGGCTGGTAACCAGTTCAGGGTCTATGCCGCCTCCTGCCCATTGATAGTTGGTACAGTGGTACCTTTACTTTCGAAATTAATCCATTCCAGAAATTGTTTCGGAACTTGAATTTTTCGTGAATAGAAATGCATTTTACATGTAAATAACAAAATTCATTACTTTCAACTTATGAATCCAGGCGTTCCCTTTTTCAGTAATTTTTCCACAACTTTCTGTTCCCTAACAAGGGTCTAAAACAGCTTAAACAATAGCTCCCCATTCCATGGCTTCAACGAAGAAATTTTCAGTGTCGCAGAGTGTCATTACCTGGTTGTAACAGATACAGAGAGAGTGGAAGAGTCACAGAAAGGTATAGAAATATCTTTGTGAATACTGTATATTGCTTGACTAATGATCAAGCTGCTTTTTATAGAACAAGGAACTATGATTAAGGTACTGAAACACTGAAGTGTTAAACAGTCAGACATACAAACTTCACCTTTTTTTCCATTCCACCACACGCTCACTGTCACTTTCTGTTATTTGTCTGAGGGGGTTTTACCATCATTCCATGTGCTGCGTAATTGCATATCCACTAATAAACACACACACACAGACACTAAAAGTAACACACTCCTCTTGGGTACACAATTTCAACAACCCAAACACAGTTGGATGTTCTATGTAAACTGTAGGCGTTGCTCAGTGTGATCGGACACACACACACACACAGTGGTAGTGCAGCACAGATGGTGCTTCGCACCACAGAGTGAAGCTTGCAGTGACCCTTGATAATGCTCATGATGGTGTATATATATGGGTGCCCACAACAGTGGGTGCATGTGAGGTCGGGGCAGCCCAGCAGTATACAGCTTTCTTCTCCTCGGACAGAGATAATTCCCTCCCTCTGAGGTCTGAGAGGTCACTGGATGGTGAGGAGGAGAAGAGTGTCAAAAGGAGGCGTTGGGATTTAGAGATCAGTGCCCGCTGGGTTGCGTTGTATGGACCAAATGGTTCAGATGAGGGGCAAATGACGTCATTGCAATGACGGACCAAACACAATCTAAAGGAGTGAATACCACATAGAACGTACAGACAATGGTTGAGGATGTCCCATGTCACTCTTCCATTGACTGACATAAACATTCAATTTAAATCCCATAGAGTGCCAACTGGAAAGGACACGATGGGAAAGAAAATCAGACCAAAAGGAAAGTGATGCAGAAGGACTAGAGAACATGAAGAGATGTATGGATTAAGGACGAGTCGTCCAATAAACACCAGCATGCATGTGTGTCTATATGCGTGCACGTTTGCATCCATGCAAGTGTGTGTTATGTTACGGTGTGTGTGTGTGTGGTGTGTGTGTGTGTGTGTGTGTGTGTGTGTGTGTGTGTGTGTTGTGTGTGTGTGTGTGTGTGTGTGTGTGTGTGTGTGTGTGTGTGTGTGTGTGTGTGTGTGTCTCAGAGAGAGAGAGAAATGTGAATGATGGTGTACAGCTGGCAGCCTGTCACAGTCTCCAAGGTGTCTCCTGTCACAGTACTGGCCTGCTGTCACACTCTAGTGGCCTGCCTAGAGCTTATATGAACACATACACACACAGTACACTATAATCATGAATAAACCATCCTAATCCGTACCTGTAGAGAGCAAGTGGAGAAAATGAGAATGGGTCGGACAAGAGAGCAAGATAGACAACTTTCTGAGAAGTTGGTATTTGACAGCTGTGTTACGGGTTTGGAGACTTTTGCAGTTAGTGCAATAGCACACAGCTCAGGCCAGTTTGTTTGTGAGAAATGAACTCACAAGAATGCGAGTAGTTGTATGCACACACATTGTATACAGTACAAGCGACAGTTTTATCTTTAGGTTCAGATCAATACAACAGTAGCATGTGATTTGATTCATTACCACAATAATCTGACTTGTTTCTTTACTAATTCTTCAATTGTCATTCAATGTAAAGATAAACTTGTCGATACATTTTACATATTTTAGTTTAAATGTGAAGGCTGAATATAAAAATATCACAACTTTTTGAAAAGTACTAATCAATTTCTGGCTCCTAAAATCCAGTTTTAAGTTACAGTGCTGTCTGGTATAGTAAAATTTCAATTGATCTATACCATATCTGGTTTGGCATTCTGCCTTTTGATGCCTATTGCAATTGTATTGTATATACAAGACATCCCTAAACCCTACGGGTGCAAAAAATCTTCAAAAACTTTAATGATTTGATTACAAAAAGAGTCAAAACAAATTTTCTGTCTCGATGATTCACATAGATCATTTTTGTTCTAATGCAGAAATAAGCACAAGCCTGGAGGTAAGAGTCCATAAAACAGAATATCCAGAATTTGTTCATTTCACACTTACTGGCTGACTCAACTGCACATTAGTTTATTTAATATAACTTACCGCTGCTCGGTAGAATGAAATGCAATCCCCCTACTGGTGGTCAATGGTAGATAAAGTGGGGGACTTTCAATTACTTTCTCAAACAAACATAATAAACATATAACAAGACTCGCCGCATAGCCACAACTGACACACACGCCCTCAACAGACTAGCTTATGGCTAGCCATTAACACCAGGGACTATCCTGAGACAAGAACAGCCAATTCTACACCCTCATTAGCTGACTCCCATGTCACTCACCAGACCAGGCTCCACCTCTTAAAGCCAAAGACATTTAAAGTTGTAGGTACTACAAAGTAGAATGTGGTGATGGAAATTTGAATTGTACAAAAATAATACCTGCACCTCATGCTTACTTCGTATTGTTTATTAATGCAAACCACACCTATCATCTTTCCTCCACTGGTTTGTGTCCCTAATGCGGAGCAGTTCAAGCAAAGAGGCATGGACCTCCCCATCTCAAATCCTTCTTCTAGGTCCCAAGAGAGGACGCCAATACCCTCTCAGGCTGTAGTCTCTCCTGGGTGTGCCCCAAACCCTCCTCGCAGGGAGGCAACTAGGCAGCCATAGTTGACATCCAAGCTCCTCTGGTCTCTCTCCATGTGGAGAAGGAGCAGCTGTACTCTGACTTACTGTATGTATTATACCAGGGGGTGTCTTTTGAGCCAGCATTGGAGGGCAGACGTACCTGGCACCATACCTCCATGGATCCACCACACCCAGGGAGAATCAAAACAGTCATATGCAATATGAAACGCAAAGTTGTCTTCCGTTGCTGAATCTGGTTCTTAGCAACTAAGCCACAGTCCATTCAACAAGCTCAATATGGAATCCCCATCTTTGCCCATGAAATTGTATTTGTGTTGCAATGAAAATCCACATGTAAAAAAAAAAAAAAAAAAAAGCAACTGCTGCTCATCCTTTATTATCCCATGTTTACTTTCATGTCCAGTGCTTTTATAAATACAGTATTTCTAGCTTCAGACAACCTTCTTCCTTTATACTCTAATCATAATATTATATCTGAGGTTAACCATCTAGCTGGAGGTCCATGTTTGTGTGCACATCTGACATAGTTCCAGACTGTCTGTCTAGGTGAATGGCACCATTGATTGGTGGACGGGCGTTACTTGAAGCGATTATGCTGTTCGTAGGAGGCATGCAATGTTATGTGCCATCCTTTTGTCATGGCTCTCTAATCCCCGCCAGCAGGCTTTGCCTTTATGTGGCACTGGTCTCCCACAGCACTGGTGGAGTGTGCATGTGTGTGTGTAAGTATGTGTATTATTTGAGCATTTGTGTGCACATATAGACTTAACTAATCCATTCCAACCTGGTGTTGGTGGTCAAGGTGAATTGAAGAGGGTTCCTTTGAAAGGCACCCCTCCTTCCCCTCTCTCCAGCCACTTTCAGGTGGCCCCTCCACGGCCCAGCTGACATATTCCTCCAGCATTGCCGGATGACTTATTTGACACAGAACGAGACACTTAATCTAGCAGTCAAGGCATTGTGCTGCAACCTGAAGGGTGCAAAAACCTACAAAATCACATTCCTGCTCCTATATTTTTCTGATCTCCTTACTGTTCTTAAACCTGGAGGTGAAGCAAGGAAAAATGCGGACTATATTTGGGCCACATTTATTTGAAATTCCTGTTTATTTCCCAGCACTGGATTGCAGCAAATCTCACATGAGCCTATTGCTTTTATCTTAATAACAGTAATTTCTCTACACATCCCAATGGAATTTTTGCATGTCTTATTGATATTTGCCAAGGATTTGTGTACACGGGGCAGATGTTTCATCATAATAACCTCCGCCATGAGTTTCTATATTTGTCTGTAAGCTTAAATTAAATATATCATGGGTGGGACAAAAGAGAAGTGCTGCACGTCAAACAGCCAGTAACAGAAAATATTTGTTTTGACGTCGCTCCCATCAACAACAGCTGGGTTAACTTACCCTTCAGCTATCTTCTTGGTTTGTGTTTTAATATTCCTACAGAAAAACAAAAACACATGAATAAGAAAATAGATTGCATCGTTACAGGCATGCACGTAGTGTTTGTCATGTTTGGGCGTTCGGGGAACTAAAGTGGGAGAGGGTTCATAAATTTGTCAGTCAGGGCCTTGGGAGTCAAGGTCGCTGAGTGCAAAAATGCAAAATAGCCTGTAAGCTTCTCGAGACCCCCCACAATTCAACGGCTGACCCACACTTACACCAGTAGACACACAAGTTGTTGCACAACGCTGTAATGGACCAGGGTGAAAGTAAACAAGAGCAGATAAGCAGTGATTCAGAAGGACGCCAGCTGCACATTGTAATCTCTTTACATGTTCTCTTTCTTCTATTGAACTTTTATCTTATCAGGCAAACGTCTTCTCCAAGCATTCCTTCTCAGCCGCCCTCTTTCCCTTTCTGCTGTCACCCTGGTTCAGCACACATACAAACACACACTCTCTGACAAGGGAAAATATACTTTATGTTTGCATCCCCCAAAAAATAAAAAGTCTCAAGTACTTTAGCAAAGACTTGAGCGAATAGTTGTTCAGAGTGACATTCGTACAGCTAATCATAGGTCCCTAATGTACTCCCTTCCCAATAAATTACACTTGTGACAGTTTTAAAGCCGTATGCTGATATTTTACACCAATCCTCCCTCGGTCCTGTTTCTTTCTTCTGCACACAACACAATTTTAGAAACTTCAATTGTTCCATTCCTGGCTTTAACTGATTTTCAGTATTTTCTATTGCAATTCATCAATAGCTATTAATTACCATTACTCACTTTTAAACTGCCAGTCTACTTGATAAATTGAACAAACATACAGTATTTGTTGTAATTGTGTGTAAAATGTTTGATTTTAGCAAGTATGTATAAAGAGGAGCCAAGTCTCTGGAAGATGAAGAGAGGTAAAGTAGATGAAGAGGTCCACTCCTTTTTCTGACAGTGGTGCTGTCAACCACTTGGGGGGTTTGAGACCGACTGTGTGTGTTTGCAGGGGGTTATGGGTCAGCAAGCTGGGCAGACTCCCTCCCCTGGTGCACCCACTGATTCACCATGGCACAGGAACTCGGCTTTCCACCACAAACAAACAGCAAGATGTCTAACCAACATGTCACAGAGCTTTTAATTGCTTGTTCCTGTCTCTTTCTCACTCTCCTCCCCCCTTCCTTCAGTTACACACTCACCTCTTCCTTGACTGCCCCCTTCCAGCTTTTCTTTGTTTTACTGCATCTTCATTTTCTCCTCCATCTCCCTTTTTCTAAATGTTTTGTTTTGTCATATCACAATTTGCATATAGGTGAGTTTCTTTTTTGAGCCGACATTCACCGGCCTCTCAAATTGGTAGACCTGCACATCTAAGGTCATACAGGACAAGAGGTTTAACAAAAACCCTGCCTCTGCAAACGTGTCTTTTATATTTACTAAGAACTCATCTCATAATGATGCAAATATGGTAGTTCTATGCCATTGCATTACACACACACACACACACACAATAATAAACATTACTCCTTGATTATTGAAGTCTCTCTTCTTGTTTTTGTGTGTCCTCATAGCATTGTTGTAACTGGGTCTCAAGTCCAGAACCTCTGGACACCCCCCTGGACTCCATGCTGCCAGACTGCCCACGCGTCTCTGCAGGTACCAAACCTAAAAAGACCCACGCAGTCTAACATTTGATATTTTCTTTTTTGTTTGAGATTGCTTTTACTGTTGGAATAAAAATGTATGACCAATATTGATACATTACATAGAGTATAAAGTGAACTGAGATTAGCATCACATTTTGCCAAAACAGATTTTGGCTATGTGATTTAACAAAGTTATTTAATGACGTTAAGTGAAAGGTGTTTAAATCAAGGGTCTAATGAGGTGCAGTTAGTTTTAAAGTACCTCAGACGTACAAAATGCTTATGGGTCAAACATTGTTGAAAGGCCCAGTCTCTAGGTCCACTATGTCTATTTACATTCCAACTCGTGTGATCAATAGGGTTGATTAGGTTGATAAGACGACCGACTGAGAGTCATCTCAAGCAAAGAAACCGAAGCTTGGAACACACATTCACAGTGTTCTTTCCCATTCGCAACTGTAAAGTTCTGTTTGATTTTGTTTCTATTTCTATCATCTTGGTTGCGCCCTCGCTTCCTCTTTCTTTTTCATCATTCACTCCCTCAGCTACATCGCTTAATCCACCCCTGTGGTGTTTGGCTTTCTGTCTCCATGCCCTCTCTGCAGCGGACTGGCCTTGATGATGTCACAGCCATCATGAGAATGTGTCCTTAATGCAGGATTAGGGATGAAAGCTGTAATCCTCAACATGACCATTGATAAAGAGATGATGATTGCAAGTGTTTTGGAAAACCATCATACATCCTAAAATATTTGAAAAACGAGCACATGACTCAAAAGGACATTGACAGCTATTATGGAGATTGAGAAGTCAGGAAATCACTCATAATAGTTTTACCCTTAAAGTTGATGTAAAATTACCCACACCAATGTTCAAACGCCAGGCTATTATGTAAAAAATAAAAAACGACATCAAGATAAATTATATATTTTTTTTAAAATCCTATAACTTTTACATTTTATCAGTCCACAACACTTTGTCCAACATGTGTTTGGGAGAAATCAAGTGTGTTTTTGAAAATTTTTCTAAATACAGTTGAACCTTTTGGCAAAAATTCCAAAAGGTATGTTTGACCCAAACAAAACTGTTCATCACCAAAAGAACACCATCCCTACAGTGAAACAATAGTGGCAGCATCATTTTCTGGGGTTGTTTTTCTTCAACTGGTACTGGGGCCTTAGTCAAGTTGCAGGGAATTGGGAAAGCAAAAAAAAAAAAGTGAAGTGAAGCCAGTGAAATGCCTACAAAACCAGAACAGGTGAAATATATTTGGGTTTTATCATGATGATCAAAAGGATTTTAAATGGTGAATGGTGAAGGTGTGTGCTGACTCCCATTCAACAAATTTCCAGATCATTTTTTTGCTGAACACAACCATATTACAGTTACAAGAGGGTGTGCATACTTGTGCAAAAATGTTATTTCACCCATTCAATTTGACTTCTCCTCTTGGAACTACTTTTAAGAACATCCAATTGAGTTGTACAGGTTTCAAGCCACATTATCAGTAGAAAAAGTTTTGAAATTATATGTCTTGGTCTCTTTTTTTTTTTCCACCCACAAAACGCTGGCATTTGAACACAGGTGTAAAGACCTTTTATATCCTTTGTACCTGTTTGGGACTACACAACAACCTCGTCAGACACATTTTCCTCCCCATTAGGACATTGTGGTTTATTCTCTCTATATCCCGTCTGTGAAATGCTTGTGAAAGTATAGGTCATTTTTCACATAGTCTACATGTCACTGAATCCCTCTCTTAACACCACTATCTCATCTCGGTCACTACAGCACCATGTTCCACACGGTGCTGTGTGGGTGGTACGTCTCGACATCTAACGGTGAATCAGCAACTTCAAATGTCAGCTAGCCTTCGATATAAAACCCGGACTGTATTTCATGTTCAAATGTCTCTTTTTGCTCTGGTGTTCAATGCAGCGTGAAAAAACAGCAGTCTTTTGAGTCCAGAGATCCAGGTCCCACTTTTTCAAAGCTGGCATAAATGGTACGGTTGGAGCACTAAACCATTTGACACCATGTGTGTATGTGTACGCTATTGACTTGCGTTCTATTGACTTAAAGCGAGCTGAAAAGATTCCAGGCTCAGGCCTGTTAACAAAGCTGCCAACTCAGCTTGTCTCTGGTCTTTTGGTAGCAGCTTCTGATGTCAAAGGTTGGCTCGGTCGCCTTTGTGTCCTTGGCAGCCTGGCAGGTTCGCAGGCAGCGGCAATTGTCGCGAGAGTCGCGCCAGAGCAGCAGAGGTGACGAGGTTGAAGGAAGGCTGTCATGGCACTGCGGCCCAGCACTTCAGTCAATAAACGTAGCGCCCTCGGCAGTCACCTCTTCTGCTACCATGAATTGTCCAATTGAGGTTGCTATGCAAAGAGTATGCAGTGTCCTTGTGTATAGGTGGGGGGTTGTCACTGTTCACACGATATAGTTTCTTAGCTTCAGAAAACATCACTCAATCGCCATTGGAATAAACACGCACACCTTTTCCTGCAAGCTGTTTGGCAGTTTGTAGAATGTCCGAGGAAGTTATAAATGCTCTAAAAACCTGCAACTTTATGCTATCATCACAACACTATAAAGATAGCTTTGCGATAACAAAGTATACTGTAGATTGTGTAGGTTCCAAAGTAAGAAAAATAATTACCCTAAGAACTAAAATAATGGCAAATTAATAATTTCCATTTATATATATATATTTGTGTGTGTGTGTGTGTGTGTGTGTGTGTGTGTGTGTGTCATCACATAGCTCAACATTTCTTGTCATGAATCCCAGATGTGGCTAGAAAATAGCCCAGTTTAATCGTAATATCGTGGAGAGGTTTTTTTTTTTTTTTTGATGTCTGCTTAGACTATGGCGCGAGGCCTGCTCAGGCTACCTTAAAAGGAAATGGGTTGAAAGTCAAGTCTTTGCTCCTTCTGCCTCTGCACCCATTCTTCTTCTTATGCCATACCTCACCCCTCCTCCACATGCGCGCTGCTGTGATGATATGACTACTGTGTTCTCCATACTCCAAAACATTTGGCTCAAGAGTAGAAGTGAAGGATGTCATGAGGAAGTTTGTCTGTTGTTGCGAGTCATCTGTGAGTCAGTGTTGGTATACTGACATGGAACTGGGACAGAACTAGAATTTCCTGGTAAAAAATGTCCAATCCATTAAAACCTAGACCCAAATCCTTCATACTTGTATAAAAGTATTTTCACTTCATTAGACTTTATTTTTCTCTATAGTAAAACAAATTGTTCCCAATTTAATTACCTTTAAATTGTCAAGCACCCAACCTGAATCTTTGCATATCGCCTCTATGCAAAGTGGAATTACTACCCTAGCCGCTAAGCTGATATTAAAAGCAGTTGGAAAATGGCATGGAGTGAGGTAAGCGCTTCCAAAACTGTCACTTTGAGGCAGGAGTTAAGAGTCAGGCACTTAAGGGAGGGGGAGAGTTTGAGATGATTTAGGTGTGATGAGCGACAAATGAGGAGAGGGAAACACCCCAACTTACCATTTTCAGATCCGCTGTTTGCGACGCTCAGTTTGGTGACCCATTTCTTGGAAAGACCGAGCTATAGTTCAAGGGGGGAAAAAAACTTGTAACGAATAGAACATGCCCGCAATTATACACACTTCCTGTTGAGTGATTACTCATTGTCCAAGCTGATCATTAATTACAACGGCTGAGCTCTCTGTAGGTAAACACTGATTAATGGCTAACAAAAATAGGTTAATGTCTTACCTGTACTTTAATTATCAAATATTCAGTTACAAGCAAACTAACACAATGTAGTAATTAAACCTAATATGTTTTGTTAAGGGGCTCAATGTCTTTTTCGTTTTTCATTC
Source organism: Syngnathoides biaculeatus (assembly GCF_019802595.1). Classification (NCBI taxonomy): domain Eukaryota; kingdom Metazoa; phylum Chordata; class Actinopteri; order Syngnathiformes; family Syngnathidae; genus Syngnathoides; species Syngnathoides biaculeatus. Next base: position 29,081,115 of record NC_084643.1, on the reverse strand, counting down.
CAGTTCGTTATTTTTCAGCACATGGACTGAGATTACACAACCATGTGTGCCATGCTTTTTTTTTTAATTGTGATTTTATTTTTTCATGTTTGGGTTGTTGTTTTTTTGTTTGTTTGATTTTTTTTTCAGTTTGAACCTGACTTGTTGACACGTTCAAAAAGTGAAATTAAAAATGTCATATTGCATATATTTATATATATATATATATAGTTTTAGTTTTTACCAAACATTAATTAGAATACCATGGTTAGCAACAGTATTCACAAAATAATATTGTTGAACTTCTTTTCCAAATGTTATTCTTTACGATTCAAATTTACAAAATTAAAGTATGTATTACCACATTTATTGACATTAAGAAGAGCAACGGACAATCTATTAATCTAACATGTTAATAAAGAAGGTCTTTCCCTTAAAAAAAGTTGTCATTTTACTAAAACAACTGGGGATCCAATGAAAATTGAGATGAGAACTGTTTTGAACCCCTAGCCTAAGTTTGGGAAACACACATTATACACACAAATACAGTAAATCTGTGTTTCACTTCAGGTTCTACACTAACCCTCACCTCCCTTATCCGTGCACTGTTGACCGTGAAACAGCTTTTCGCTTTCAGCACCCTTTCTCTACACAGATACGCGCACACACACACACACGTTTATGTGATGTCTTGCTCCAAGAGGAAACTTGGGCTCACACAAATTAACATCATCCACCTTGAACATCTGTGTTATTTCAGCTTGTTAATGTGGAAGTCCGCTCAGTGCCCTCAGTCGGCCATGTCATATTTCCACAAATGTGTTTCAGTGTTTTTGTAGCCCTACCGTGACATATTGCCGTGTTTAGCAGGAAATAGACAGGTAAACTCTGGTGAACCGCACTTTGGCCTTTGGCCCGGATACACTGTGACTGTCTCAGGCCTTGCGTTGAGTCACAGTTGTAATGAACCATTTGACAAACTGCCAATAGAAGATAAAATTTGATCAATTCAAATGTCATATGAAGAACTATAAGCTGCAATGCTGTCATATAGGATTACAGTATCTGAAGCAAGTATACCTCGAGGGTGTTGCCCTTTATTGGATGCTGATTCTTGATGAAAGCATCCTATCATTCAAATAATAATTTGTATAATACAAAATACTGAACATACAGGAACATTAGAGCACGTTTTCTGCAAAGAACAGTGTCTGAATATAAGAAGAATTTTAACAACTTTGAGGGAATTCAAGGCGTTGTGAGCAGCTAACGGTATGCTTCAAATGTAATTGGCGATGCGTTACAGAAAAAAGGACCGCCTTGTGTGCATTTGTTTGTAAGATGAATGAAAAAACTTATCTAACATGTTCCAACCTATTAATCATCTTCTATTCACACCGTCTGTTGTTTTTATTATGTGGAAACGGCGCAATTTTCCAAACCTGTAAGGTTTTCTAAACATCAACAAACATTTTTCCTTTCAGTCTTTTTTCTAGCCCAACAACCCAAAATAGGTTTTAAAGCACTGACCTAGCCTTGACCTGTGCAAGCTGGTTCATCTTTCTCTCAATTTTTCCAAATGTTGTTCATAGTTCAACAAAAAGGAAAGAAAGATGTCACAGAAATGTGCTGACATTTAGTACTTGGATTTCAAGCGCCATCAGCACATCTTACCTTCTTTTGACCTGTGTTTCCTATTCTCTTCTGAGAAAGAGATGAATGGGACACAATAGTTTTGCAGATGCGAGCTTGGATGCCCACAGTCATTGTCAGGTCAAACGTATTCCACGGTGACAAGGCAATCTGATCCGTCGCGTACGTTGCCTTTCTCGTGGGAACATTTCCTTTGAATCAAACACTTGATCGCTTTGATAGACTTCTTTGATTCCATTCGAGGCAACTGTCCCTGTTTATTGATCAAATTCAGTGCTTTGATTTTTTTTTTTTTTTTCCCTCAACCCATATCTTCCCCTACATCAGGATTGTCAAAGATAGGCCATTGCGGTCAATCGACAAGCCCTTGCTACATGACCAAGACAAGCGTGCTGCCATTTGTTTGTCTTAGCAGACAAACGGAGGTGACGAAGGCGATCAATACGTCGAGTTAATTATTGTTCGGGCATCTCAAAGCTGCATTTAAAATTTGTGTTTAGCTTATATTGTAGTATTGATTTAGGGGAAAGAAACTACTTTTCTCCGAGGAATTCATCCCGAGTTTAGTACTGTAATTAACTGTGCTTAGGGAAAGCTGACTATTCTACTTATTATACATTTACGATATTGATTTTTTTTTTTTTTTTTTACTTTCTTGGTTAATTCAAAATGTTTCAACATTGCCCCACTCCAACATCCTACCCACTTTAAATGATGGCCATATATATCATTTTGGGCAGATCTATCCATTATTGGCCTTCTTTCTGGAGTTGGTTCCGAGATTTTGAGTAAATAGTTCTCAACCCTAGAGAGGATAAAGCAGTACACAAACTGGATGGATATTTAAACACCTTTACACACACATTTTTACACGACTGCTAATTCTTTCCACTCCAAGTGTTCTTTTTGTTTGTGTGACATGATTGTTTTGATGTGATAATGGCATTAAAGACACATGTGGTTTTCTGCCCCGACATCTTGGCGTCAAATATTTTCTTAATAGGTGAAGCACACTTAAAATCTCATATATTCTGTCGCACACGCTTCAGTCTTTCCTTAATGAGTTATTGCTTAACCCCATGATAGAACTTAAAAACAAACCTCATAAGACACATGCTACCTGTCATAAGATCGATGATCTATTCATTAATTAATGTGTGCGGTATGTTTATGTTGCACATGCCCATAAAAAGGATTATGACAATATAAGAGCACTATTACTTTAACAGCACTGTGTGCTGTGATTATACTAACTAGAAGAATGTCAGCAAAACTCAATTTGAGGTCTTCAGTTCACATTTGCGTTCCATAAATTATCCAAGATGTTTTATAGCAAATAATTTTTTTCCACAACCATTGTTGAGCAGGAAATAAACCAATGGGGTTACAAAATAGAAGAGAGCCTGGTGTGCATAAATGAAAGTTCAACAAGGTTCAACAAAACACTTATACAATTTGCTGCAATATAGTGAGGTTTTATAATCTCATTATCATCTTAGTGCCAGATTTGCCCATGAGGACTGTTCTGCATTCACTTTTATTAGCTCCTTAAGATTTGTCCATTTGTCCTTCTACTACCAGCCAATCACTGGGGCACAATCTCCAGTAATTATGCCTCCCCTTCTTGTTTCTTTTTTCTATTTTATGTTTTCCACTTGCTTTCCTTACTGCTGTACTTATCTTTTTGCTAAAGGGCAAACAGAAAGTAGTTTACCTGATACTTGATTTTTTTTTTCTTTTCTATATGAAGTCATTGCAGCTACTCCATATCCAGGGAGTGCATAAATATGGGGGGGGGTTATATATAGATATTCAATTTTGTGTAATTTAAGCATTTAAAATTTCTTTATTTTTCACTCTGAAAATATTGTTTTGAATATAACCATTAGTAGCATCTTTGTTGTTGCACTGGACTTCATATACTGTTACTTTTTCACCCTATTTAAAAACTGCATTTTAAATTCACTTGGGTTACATATTTGTCTTATAGTTACATTTGTTTGCTGATCATGAACAAATCAGGGAAACGATGCAAAGATGTAAGAATTTGAGAAGGGGGCCGATACTTTTTCACAGCACTGTTTACACCATGGTCTTCCTTCTCCAAGGCCAGGGAAGCCAGGGTCAGATAGGGGAGCTAACATACTGCCTACAGTAAAGCAAGCCACGAATCCCCAAGCCTCTTAGCTGCTGTGGGTAGTGTCCATCCCTGGTCACACAGAGGGCATCCCCAGATTAGTGCTTCACGGACATGGATCTCATTTGCCCATATGGCCTCTTCTCATTGAGTTGATATAGGCTGTACAGTAATCCACCCCCCCACTCCAAGCCTTTACCCCTGACCTAAACATGTGGCAAACTACTTGGAAGAACACACAAACCTTCCAACACATTTGATGGCTGCTCTACTAGTGAGTAATGCTGATTGTGGAAAAAAATGTGGTCTAGTTTATTTTTGTTGGTTTTATTCAAGGTAATCCTTTTTTTAATATCATTTCTTGGCATTATATGCAGAATATAGTCCAATATAGACCATCAAATAAGAAATGTCATTTTGACATCTTGAATTCTGATGATTTTAGTTCAATCTAAAGTTCAAACCATAGGGTGAAATTAATCCAATAAACCCCCAGATGGTCACAGAAAATCATAACCACTGCTAGCATGAATAGCATGAAAAACCACCATCATGTGTGCTCAATGTCACTATAGCCTCATTGACAGAATTGACAAGTGTTGCAGTGCAAATGTGTACCCTACTGTACAAAAACGTCAAAATGACATACTGAAAACACTAAGCATGTTGTGCTTGAAACATTAAGTTTTGTCTCTCGAGTACTAGTTTGACATTTCCTATCATACAGGATACCATTAAGTGGTTTAGGACCATGGCCATCATTCCTGTTACCTGTTCCTGTTAAAATATGTGAAAAGTTCACACCATGCTTCATTTCACTCCACAATTGACTCCCTGCAGGTGTGACTAGTGAAACACACTAATCCTGTTTTAGCCTATGTAAAGGGTTCCCCATAGATGCCACCATAAGGTGAATTTAGTTAAAGGGATCAAGTAGATTAGTGCAGAGAGAGGCTAATCTATTGAATAATCAACCGAGAGTGTCACTGTAAACTCCGGTCGGTTCCTGATCCTACCAGTCCCACATCATGTTTAAGACAACACAAACCTCTATGGGGTCCACATTGACCCCTCCTGAGCAAATATACCAGAATATTCTCACCTTGTAAGAAAAAAAAAAATCATGAAATGCTTCCTGCTATTGCTTTCTTTAAATGCGACTTACTGTTGATTTATATTTAATGATTCAAACTTCTACTGAAGTTTCCAAGTCCAAATGTTGTGATGATCCCACATCTGGTGTGTGTGGGTGTGTGTGCGTGCATGTGTGTATGTATGTGTGTGCGCGCGCGCATGATTCTATTGACCGTCTACTATATCTGTCTTTATGTACTTAAAACTTTTCTGCCTCTGAAAATAAACTTCTATAAACTTCCCAATTTTCAACAATTGGGTCATAATTAAATTTATCATAAGTGTATTGATTATAAGATAGAAGTCCTGGAACTGGTGATGATATTTGTACCACAATAAGAAGTAAGACACTCACACTTGAGTCAACATAATTCGCTTTAAATTGTAATAATCTCATTCAAAGAAGTTTATTTTAATATGCACGTTGGTAAAAGTTGCAGTATATTCCAGTGGTGGTTTTGAGTCAGCAGCTGTGACCCAGAGGGTGCCATGTATTGACGGATATAAACTTTATTAACCAACCATCTCCCTGACAGGAAACAAACAGCCTGCGAAAACAAATGTGTGCTCAAATTTCAAAAACACCCCAATTAGAGGATGATTTTTTTCCCCTCCCCTCCCATTACCCCACGGAAACCAACACAGAGTAGATATGGGCAAGCAGTAACAGCTTGTTTGTGGTCTTGGAAGCAACAATTATAAAGTGCTTGGAGAATTGTTGTGCTGCTGATGCATGTTGTGACTGTGAGTAATGAGAGAAGCTGTGCTGTTGCCTCACTGAAATCTACGACTCCTAATCCTCAAACCTTGTCTCTGCCTCCTTCTGATGTGTTTATCCACCAGCACCCCTCTGACCATCAGCGGTCAGTCACCACTTTAGACGGTCCACAGTGACCTCTGACCTGTGTTGGCAGACTTCTCTGAAAATAGTCTACTAAGTCTCAAGTAATTTGGCAGTAACTGTATCATAATAGGTAGTTTGGAACTAAATGTGTCTTGCTAACTGCGATAATAATGCAATCATGTTGAGTATTTTTTTCACGCTTGATTAAGCCATATTGAAGTTACCTTCAATATTAGAAACAACTAATAACTATAACTTGCTAAATATTGTATTTTTTAAATTTAATATCCCTCTGAGACTATCACATAAAACTGCGCATTACAATCTTTGTAATGGGAAAATTTAGAAACTGCTGCTTCGTGTCCTCTCAAAATTATTTTGTTTGGGGTGTTCCAGGATATTTGATGTTTTCAAATGGACCTTGTGCTCTTTTTACTAGTTGATTTAAGACTTCAACCAAGAATCCGTGACACATTATTGACGATTTATGTCTTTTCTTGTCTGTAGAGGTGTGACAAGGCATTTCATGTCTTATGCATGTTTAAATCCCAAATGAGGGCGGTGGTTACAAAGTATGTTATCTCGTTATCTTGGAGCCTGCCCCCTCGTGCGGCGCTCCTCCTTCATGCTGTTCCGCCAGTATGTCGCCAATCGCAGGACTCACTTGTCAACGTGTACTCCTACACAAACTCCATGTGCGCGCAGATATCTGCATGTGCATGGATATGCTCAGCGACAGGCCCTCCACATGTAGACGCACTTACAGATACGCCCTCCCTGATACGGGTTCGCTCGCACGTTGGTCCTTACACTAAGTTTGGAAGTTGTGGCAGGTAAAACAAGTTACTCCACCATAATATGGACTCTTGTTAGGTAGTCCATCCTCGAACAAGCTGTAGTTAGGCAGCTAAACAATTCTTCAAAACAGAGGCCAAGTGCTGGTTTGAAACTGTTTATTGCCACTCCCAGTCTAAGTTTGATGTAAAGCTCAACATAAAACAGAGAATTACACAGTCAATTCAACCAAACCAAAATCATACACACACTTTCGCTTGAGTGGCTTAACACGGTGCAAACCAGGCTAACTAAACTAGCTTTGATGTGCAGTACTTGTAAACCTTTAAGCACAAACGTAGCAACACAGACAGATGAATTGTACAATACTCACAGGCTTATATTCTTTACCCTGCTTTATACCTATCCTTTATCCCAAATTGAGTACAAGAACTGCAGTGTAGTTGTGACAGTCTTCTATGTTTCTTTAAATCTACATTTGGTTCTGTGTTATGCCATCCATCGGTGGCCAATTCACTCCTATCAAACACAATATTTATTGACTGAATGCAGCTAATTTTGATGCACTAACTGTTGAATTGCTTACGTTTTATTTTATTTTTAGTTTTTAATTGTATTTTTTTAGAAAATGTAGTATTTTTTTATTTAGAAAAACTGCAAGGAATTTTTTTGACGGTATTATTTGAGGGGGTGGATTAGATTAGTGGTGTTTCCAGTCATTTCAGTGAGGAAAGATGAGGTCTCGAGTTACGAGCATGATCACAGAATGAATTCCACTCATAAGTTACCACTATATCACAAAAGAGACGTACGCATTTTTTTCCTCCACAGCTGATAAAAGTGCCATATGCTTTACTTGCCAAGCTCATTGTCCATAGCAATCAATTTTGAAACAAATTTTTGTAGAGCCACTCCCGATCAATTTGCTTTTCATATGCTGCAGTAGTTAATTAGGTTTGAAGTACTACAATAATAGAATTTTATCTGCCATGGAAACATGCATCTCCTCCCCCAATCATTGTTGCTTTTTCAAAACCCGGGCGCGAATGATGCTATTTCAGGAATAAAAGGCTGGAGTCAGTGTTCCATCACTTTACATCCATCTTAATTTCCTTTGTTCATCTTATGAAGTCATATTTGTCTTTGAAAAACTATGCCACTTGATCTTTAGAAGTCATCGCAGCGCTCACTCCTTACCCTGCCCTCCTAACAAATGCCTAAAGAAAAGAGCAGCTTTCCAGTGAAGAAGCAGAGTCAAAGCTTGTGGGTTGCACTGCGTGTTGCGAACACTTCACATGTCCTAAGTGAGGTTGGCACCAGCTGTTGGGGCAGCGTCTCGGAGAAATGGAGGGAAATGAATTGTGTTTGGCACCAGGCACCTATCAGGCAGTAATTAGTATAGCTAACATCCCAGATGAAGGAGTCAAGTCTAGGTCAGTGTAAAAAACTTCAAGGGTCTTAACGGGTAAGGGTCGGAGGCCAAGACGTGCTCCCTCCCCTCACTGAATATAAGCTCTTGCCGTGCATGCTCAGATTTGCTGAAATCTGTTTTGAACTTTGATCTTGAGGTGTCGCAGTCAGTCACATGTCAGGCCGGCTCCTGTGGATCACTCTCGATGTGTTCATGTTTCTGAGTAGTTCCTGCTTCAGACCTGCCCAACCCAACTAAGAGATTTAGCCTTCATAGCCTTTGAGGCTTTTGACATAGATGTTACATTACGGCTTAAACCCATGCTTGGGATTCCTGCCTTGCTTTGCCCCCAGGATCTATAGTCTCCTTCCACAGAGTCTGGTTCTTTTTTCACAATCATTGATGAGCTCCTTGTATGTATGAATGAATGCTTATGCACGTTTTGTAACACAATTTCAGCCAACCAGACTGTTATCCTATGTGGTAAGGTTGTTGTGCTTGAGCTTCATGTGTGTGTGTGTGTGTGTGTGTGTGTGTGTGTGTGTGGTGTGTGTGTGTGTGTGTGTGTGTGTGTGTGTGTGTGTGTGTGTGTGTCTGAGCCAGTGTGCCATTCCTGGTTCCTTAAAAGACCTTTAATCCTCTAATGCTACCATAATCTCTTTTAATACATTCAATATTAGTCGACAAATCACATGATAATAAACTGATATGAAAATGTTTCTACTCAATGACAGGGTTACATCAAGGATTTAACCATGAGGTTTAATCACACTTGACACTCTACATGTTTTGTTGACCATGGCAAAAGGTTTATGTCTGTTGATGGCCTTTAACCCTCAAAAATTGGAGGCTAAAATTTCATCAATCTCTAGACACAGACATGCATGTCTTTATTTACTTCAAATTCCAACATTATTCTTGACTTACATTCTCAAAACTAGAATTGGAAATGGAAAATACTTTTTTATTATTATCCGGTAGATTAAAACTCCAAATTTAAATTTATTCCAACACTCTGAGGGCATGCAATTTGGTGATCAATTAAAATTTGCACCTATGATTACTTTCCTCTTCAAACAGACAACAAGCATGTTTTTAGAACGTAGGAAGCTGGAGTCCGCTAAGAAAACTCACAAAAACAGGGGGTGAAAATACAAATTCGAGACAGGAACCCTGATGTCGAGGTTTGAGCGCAAGACTGTGAGACAAATATGTCAACCACTAATCTTGTTGCAGTTTACACTTTTATATCTGTTGTCAAAATATATGTGAATGTTTTAATCAGCTACTGTTACTTTAAATAAATAACTTATGATGATGAGAGCTAAAATGATAAAGTTCCATTTCCATTACTGTCTGTGGGATAAAAATGGGAATCCACTGTATATTTAACAAATGGTAATCTGCAACTTCAATACCTCGTGTCAAATCAAATAGTTTTGAAGTAAATGAGATTCTGCCTTTAAAGAGTTGACTTGAATGAACTTCAGTGCCTTTCATTTGTCCCTAATTCTATTTGTGGTACGTTTCATCTGATCTACTCTGGCCTAGTTTATGTATCTTTTTTTTTTTTTTTTTTTAACCCTAGCATAAACTAAGCCCTTATTCACGAAAGAGAGTGCCATTAGATCATTGCTCTCTAGGTTTGAACTTTTCACCAACTAAGCCGCTGTCTCCCCCCGCCCAGTTTCCTGGTAAACCCGTCGTTCACACCTGCCCCACCCCCCGGCCCCCACCCTTTACCCGCGCCCTCTAAGAAATGATATTATAGTGTTTGGATCATCCTCATTGCCTTCCTCCATACTGTAATCCTATTTGCTCTGTCATGTGTTGCTGTTCACAGATGGTGGGTGTGCGCGTATGTAGAGAGGATGGTCCAGCACAAACGCACACACTGCGCACTCAGTGAGGTGCTACAATATGGATGAGTGTAATATTTTGAATAAAGTTCACCCCTGTCATTCACTTTCATCTCCTTCAGCGATCTCTCCCCACCACCACCACCACCGCCCTGCCATCCTTGTTCTTTCCATAATGAAAATGTTAAACAATTTGACTGAGTGCCTGAAGCGCTTGAGGGAAGGTGGGGTGGGCTCCCACTTATTGTTGAATCAAGAGCAGAAAGGGAGCGAGAGAAAGCGCAGCAGGTTTTTGGACGTGCTCCAGTAGTTGGCGTCTCAGCGTCCACGTTTAGTTCCAGCTGAGTGCCCACAGTGGGCATTGCCGCGCTGCCTTCATTCTGACCTCTCAACCGAGGACCACTGCCGGCCTGTTTCCAACACCCCTTTTCATTTATTCTTTTCTTCTCCATCCACCCCCTTCCTCTTTGTATTGCATAAATGGCTTCATAACCGCACAAACAGAGATGTTTCAGGATTGATCTGTCACAGCAATGGACCACTGGGATGCTTTTAGGCCTTTGTAGTCTACATTATTACATCATTTTCTTCTGAAATTAATCAAACAACTTGTTGACTCTCATGTTTTGTTGTTTTTTTTTTTTTTTTTTTTTTTGGCCTCAAGGTTCTAGGTATCTCGGCCTAGATTTAAATAAATATATAAATTTTTAAAATATATAAAATTAAATAAATGTCAGATGTGAGCAACTTAAATTAATACATATCCAATAGGAATGGAATGAACACACAGACATATTGACAAATTGTGGCTCGATAATTGTAATTATTTTTTTTTTTACATCAAAAATAGCAACATCCTTCTGACTTTTGAGCCATGTCCCAAAATGCAAGATAATAGTAACCTGAAATATATTTCTGACATGCCAAGTTCCAGCAGAATTGACTTGATTACAAACTTGTAGATGTGGCTGATTGTCTATGTGTATACTAAATAACAAGCCACTTTCTCTGTCTCTAATATTCATCTTTGACTTGATTTTTGATTCCTAAAATAACATTTAAATGTTTTAGGGGCAAACTCACAGGTGACACTGCTCCACATGAATTTTTCCAGAAAAATTATTTGAGATCTGCAAAGAACACATGCATCTTGGCAACACTCAACTTTTATTTCCTCTTGTTATTATGTTAATCATCATTAAGATTAATGCTTTACAGCTGTTAGTGACATTTGCTTGGCATTTCTCTGACATTTCCTGTGTGGTCTGTTGTGCAAGTTAGAACTTTTCAATAAAATTATTTAATAATTTTTTGTTATCAAAATACATTAGATTTTTCTGGGGAAATATTACAGAATTCAGCTCTTTAGAATTGTTAGATAAATGTCATAATTATAAATAAATAAAATATGGGTCATCTTAATTCTATTCTATTTTGTTTAAAACTTTCTTTTTACAAGACCAAGTCCATTCTTTTGATTTAAAGAAATATATATTTCTGCCCAGTGATCAATGTAGTATGGCATAATAGGTTAATTAAAGACACATAGGTGTGAATGTTAATTATTTGTTTATATGTGCCTTTTTATTATTTATATGGGGACCAGCTCATGGTATACCCAGCCTTCTCGCCCAAGATAGGGAGGATAGGGTCTAGCATGCGTGTGACCCTAGTGAGGATAAGTGGTATGGAAAATGGATGGCTGGCATAAAGCTGCAGACCATGTTGCATGGAGATACTGTACAACAAGATGCAGTCAAGATGATTTAGAAGGTAAACGTTGCAATCTTTAACAACAGGAATTATTTAAAGTAAAAGAACAAATAGAAGGAGTTTGAGTTGAAGCTGTTGTTTTTCTATGGCGGTCTGGTGGGATGAGATCACAGAAGACGTTTTTACAGTTTGTCAGAAAGACAGATACCGTGATTAAGATTAAGTATTGACGAGCCCAGGGTCAGGCAAAGGAGCTGCACAAGCTTGAAATAAACTGTGTGGGGCGCATGGGCAGTCATTACAGTGCAGCCACCTTGAACCAGTCGATAAGCTATTATGACCATGCAAATTTTGGCCAATGCTGGTGGCTCGGATATCTGTATTATATTCCTACCCACCCACCATTATTGGGAGCCTGAAAGAATTTACATTACTGCTCTATGTGTAGACTAATGAGGACACTCACTCACAGTATGTCTTCGGTCTGAGATATATTGAAATGTTTGTATATTGATAAATGCCTGTATGGTAAATACTTGAAGTATTCTTGGGTTTGCACAGTTTATAATTTAGGATTATTGTTCCGGTACATTCTTAGTTATTCAAATTTATTCCCTGGGTTTTGGGTGTATTTTTGGATGGTGCAGTTGTTTTTTTTTTTTTTTTTTTTTTTTTACATCTCTTTTTTAGACTATCTATTAGCAATCAAATATTGGTCTACACATTGTATACCCCAGCTTCAGGGCAAGTGTCTGTTGTCATTTCGTCCAGGTTTCATCCAGAAATTGCAGTATATTCTTTGCTAGTTTACTTGAACACCAAAGTTATGGTAAATTATTGGCTCGTTTATATCCTGCGGTTTTTATGAATGAATTCTGCGCTACTACAATTTATGTCCCCAGATAGTATTGTGCCGAAGGCCGCACTATCCCAGACTTGACCGGGACTGAAGCCTACTGAGACAAGACACTGTGATAAGACCAAAACCATAAAAATACATTTTTAAATCATGACAAGATTGAACATTTAAAGTACTTCGCTTTTTAAATACAATTTGCTTTTACATTTTTTGACAACCAAAAATGTGGCACTTTTAAGTCTGTCTAAGCTCATGAAAAAAAATTAAATATCAAAAGAAAACAAAACGTATTTTTTGTAAAAACAAAAAAAGGTTTGATATAAAAATGAATACTTGAAGAAGAGCTTGGTTGCTTTCAAGGATCAAAAGAAAACTCCAGTATTTTGTGACCTAAATGTGCAAGGTGAACTCTAATAATAATTTTTATGAGATCCCTGCCATACAATGAAAAACTTAACAATTTAATTCATTTGGCATAAGATGCAGCCAAAGTATAATACCGGTTTAAAGCACGCTACTCAAACACGTGCATCCAAGACCAAGACGTTCAACTACCCCCCCTTTTGGTCAGCTGATCATGGGGGATGAGGACCTCCTCATCGCCCAGCATCACCCTCCTTAGGTTGCCAACTTCATCTCCTCTCTTTTGGGGCTTTTGCCGATCCTTACTTAGGGCTGGTACATAGCTTGGCGTCACTAGTAGCCTTCTCAAGTGGTGGCTGGTCCCTGGTTTGGGCCCTGATGCTGGTTGGGCCCTCATGCTTTCCTGGAGTGGTGCTGGGGCATGCTGGGTGGCAGGTGGGCTCTGGGGGTAGTTGTTGACTTGCTGCTGTTTTGTAGGTTGGTCAGGGTGCTCCGATGGGGCTGGAGGACTGCCCGGGATCGCCCACAGGATGGACACGCTGGCTTGGCTCCCCTTATGGGTGGATGGGGCCAAGTGTGTTAACACGGCAACGCTGTACACTAGTTGGGTGACATGGATTTGAAAGCGTTGTAATACACCAATGGGTTTCCATACAAATGCTATAGGATTTAATTGCTTGTGCTGGGACTACTAATAAATTGTATTAAGATGTCAACTCGCCACTTCTTAAAGGTGTTAACACATTATATAAGTACTCTACCTCACATCAGTAGCACTGCTTTGGTCATTACCCACCGACCTGTCCTACCTCGTTCTTTCCTGTCCTCTCTCATCCTGTTGTATTGGTTAGTTGTTGCTTGTCCTCACAAGATGTGTTCCCCTTCCTTAAATAAGAATGCAATTGATGTGTAAAGTTCCTTCTAGTCATACAGTATATTGTTCCACGAGGGTTTCATTCCCTATTCCTTTTTTCTATTATCTCTATCTGTCCCCTCAAACCCTTTTCTGTCTGGGTGCATTTTCAATCAACATCACACAATAAATCGTAAAAAGCGGGAGTATTTCAAACTCCTCTGTTACACAGTACAAACCGGTCCAGCGTTAAAGGTGTACAAATCCACCATTCTGCATGACCGTGCAGCTGAACAGAACAGGTTGAAAAAAAATAAGTATGATGTAATTTGGGTTAAAGGCTGTGCAAACACTGATTTGACCTCGGTTTTAGATTTATCAATAACAGTCGGGTGGAAGAACAGAGGAGAGGACTGTGCTCGATCCAGACCAACGTGCCCTGGCCATGATAGCCACAAGCTGACTGACTTGTGGGATTTCTCATTTGTTCCTTAAAGTTCTCTTATTTAACCATGTCTGTGCTTTTCTTTTATGTCAAAGCTCTCAACTGCACCTTGTTAGTTTCATAAATACACTTGACTATCGTCACGTTTTTTTCTTTTTGCCTTCATCTAACATTTGGTTTAGCTTTTTTTTTTGGTTTTGCTTTTCATCAGTAAATGCCATTTGGTTATACGTCCCTGGTTTAAAATGCCGTAGTAGAAGTTTAGGACAAGGCTTGTAATAAGAAATTAATATGTACAAAATAGTGTTTGTGCTCATACTGTGACACAGGTGCATTTATTACATTTCATCTGTGGATTAGTCAAAACAATTTGCGGCAGAATAAATGATCATTTATCATAGTTGCTAAGTTGCTATTGTTCAGTTCTGCTTCCACAATACATTTGAATTCTAGACTCCTCTTTTTATCTGCAGGTATTCATTCAAATACTATATAAATATCACTTGCTCTGTAATTTATTGGTTGAATTAATCGTCGACACACCAACCAATCTATCCAGTCTAGATTTGGGAAAATACTGTAACTAGTTTGGGATTTCACTCATCCATTCATCATCTGTATAACCTCTCCTCACAATGTTCCCACCTGTCTTCGGGCAGGACGCGGGGTACATCCTGAACTGGTTGCCGGCCAATCCCAGGGCACATGGAGACAAACAACAATCGCACTCACAATTTAGAGTCTCCAATTAATGTGTGTTTTTGGGATATAGGAGGAAACTGGAGTGCAAACTCCACACAGTTGGGGCTGGGATTTGAACCCCGGTCCTCAGAACTGTGGGGCAGACCCGCTCACCAGTCGTCTCCCATGCTGCTGGATTTCACTCATATTTTTTTTTTTCTTTGATTTAACTTTTTTGTGGCATACATTTTTGTCCTACCTGCCTGCTGTCACAGTCTTGCTGTACTTTGTTGTCATTGGGCAGTGTCAAGAACCTCCGGTACGGGGGCGGACCCAAATGTAGGTCTTCGAGCCAGAGGCATAATGTTCAATGTAGTTTATTCCGGTCCGAAAGGCAGAGGTACAAAACGCGAGGCTAGGCAGGATCCAAAAGACATGGAGCAAGATTCGATGACTATGTGGCAAACTAACAACTCAACAGGACAAGATCAAACAAAAGGGCATGGAATCGCTGTGACTACGGTTACTCTAACTTACGAATAGAACGGAGAGTCACACAGGCAGTGAATGCAACTCACTAATGCAAGGCAACGAACTGGCAAATGCCAGTGACAAAAACTCCGACTTAAATGCCTGTCTAATTACAGTCCCAATGTGAAACAGCTGTCACCACTGACAGCTGTCACTGCCCAGAGCAGTGGCGTGGCCACGCCCCTCTTGGCAGTGGCCAAGTCTTGCTCGTGACAGGCAGCTCTTCAGTCACTCCTCATGCATTCATTGGGCGGTCTCATATGTGATTATAAGTTTCATGGACCAAATAAAAGTCGAACTCTATTCAACTTCAGTGCTGTCGAGATTTAAGAATGCAGTAACACATTTGTTGCCCAAACTTGTGTGTTCAGTGGTTCGCAGATGGGCAGTGATTAATCAGAGAAGTAACTGTGAAGTACTTTGCCATTAGCCTGGAAAGCTCTGAGGCATTCTAATTGAATCAGAAAATTTGCGACAGCACTGTACTGAGCTATAATCGGCTAGCTGTTGCTTGTAGCAGGTGCCAACCCACTCAGCTGTGGAATCAGGTGTTTAAGTAACATTAGCAACAGTAAAAATTATTCCTTGACATGAAACAGTTCGATTTTCTGCCTATTTTCACATCCCAAGTCTGGAGCACAGCCACAAAGTCAGTGCTGCTTGCTTGCAGCACAAAAACAATAATCTCGTCACTCTAAAATAAATATCGCACAGTGGTTGAAATGGATTTATTGAAAGAGACTCATGAATAGTGTTTCATTTGGGGACATGTTTGAGGAAGGTCCAGTAGTACAATTTGATATTCTTAAATTGGGGATGTTGATTTGTTTCTTTAAATCCCTCCACTTGTTTTGTTCTTTTTTTTTCTTTCCTCTCGTCTGTATTTCCTTTATTTATTTCATTCTTACACTTCCCCCTTCTCTTCAGTAGCCTGCCAAGCCTGGGGTTTGGTAGCATCACTTTCAGATACAACTTGAAAAACTGACGAGGAATTAAAAATTAAGCACTTTTGAGCACTGGGAGAAGTTCTTTTTAGGGTGTATGTACAATCAGAAGTATAGGCGGCCAACTGAGGCTGCGGGGAGCAAGGAAGTGGGAGCCAAGACAATTTTTCTGTTTTGTCATATTGATCTCACCTCAGAATATACTGAATGGCACAATACAGAATTAGAGTGGAGGCTGTGACAGGAAAAAAAGGAAAAGTTCAAGATCTGAATGTTTGTTATTTTGGTGTGATGCCCAGCTATTCCCTTCCTTAAGAGTTCACAAACTGTTGTGTCATAGTGATGACGTCTGAGCTTTTGCTGGACTAGTTGGGATATTGCATCCCAGATAATATTTCTTTGACAAAAATGTACAGTGTTAAAAGCCACCGTTCAACTCCAATTATTGTTGATTGAAGAGCAATTTTTTGGAGTAGATTATATAGAATATCTTAATATATTAATGGATAGATGACTAAGAATATAGAAGAATCTATTAATCGATCTTTGTAACAAATTAATCGTCTGTCCATCCAGCAGAGAGAGTCATTACCAACATATTCCTCTCTTCCTCGATTTTGTCTCACCCCGCTGAGATGAATAATGGCACCAACGCTTGAACTATGGTGCATTAAAACGGGTAACTCGTAAGGTTTACTTGATCAACTTTTAAATAAGAAGACTCTAACAACCGCTGTGCCAAAGGCTCTGTGACAAAGTGTAACTTTGATGTTTACCGGGTCTTCTTAAGTATAAATTTGTGAATCGTTAAGCATACTACTGAAAATGGAGCCATAACACGTTTCCTCACACATCCCAAAAATGTGCTTGATAGGTTCATTGAAGACTCTGAATGACCCGTAGGTGTGAATGTCAGTCTGGATGATTTGTCGTTAATGTATGCCCTGCAATTGGCTGGTAACCAGTTCAGGGTGAACCCCACCTCCTGCTCAAAGATAGCTGGGATAGGCTCCAGGACTCCCGCGACCCTGTGAGAAGAATCAGCTACGAAAATGCAAAAAAAATAAAAATAAATTGTGTTCAGAGAATTGATTTGTTTCTCCTCTTGTCTTGGTGCAGTGACCATAATTTCCTCCCTCACAGATCTTTAGGAATCAAATCAAGCCTTTTATCAAGCTCTAGACTTTGGAATGAAAAAAGTGAGGGGAAAAACGTTTTTTGGTTTTTTTGGTTTTTTTTTTCCTCTCTGTATTGCTGAAGTTAAATCAGTGCTGCACTAACTTGGTGACCCCCAATCCCTCCTGTCTCTCATCCGATCCCATTTCACACTGAAACAATCATGAGATTACGCCAATCTCGGCCTTGGCCAAGGGCCCAAAGCAGTACAGAATCTGTTTGAACTTTGCTACAAATGCTCACTTTCTCTTGACTCCCTTTTGTATCGAGTTAGCAGCCTGAAACTAGAGTTGGAATTCACCTCAGTTAGATTTGGGTGACTTGATGGGTGCCTGCTTGATAGGCTATGGAGAATTTTATTGACAGTTTATAGGGTGTGTCTAATTTTCATTGAGAAGTCCAGTGCAAATTCCTCACACAGAGAGCCAGCAGCAAGATGACCAAGAGAAAAAAAAAACTATAACAAGCTGTAACTCTACTAACCCTCAAGGTACAGTACTCACTAGGCTTGGGCGTCGTTTGAAACTGAGCAATTCCAGTTCCTTATTTTGTTTCCAGCTTGAAACGATTCTTTTAGGGGGCTGGGTCAAAAGAGTTTGCATGGTTTAAATAATACGTATGCAAATTCTGAACATAGCATACAGGATTTTAGCATAGAATAATATGAACATTTGAGTCTGGGTTCTTTATAACCAGTATAAATATCAAACCTAAAAACTTAAAGATCCACTGTCCTGAAATGCATGATTTTTAGTATGTTATGAATGAAAAAATGCCAGCCGGTGTGGAAGCAGCCATTTTTTCACCACAAAACATGATTTTGACGTATATGGCTTTTTGTAACTCCCGCCATGAAAATCTTCTCGTGGGATTTCTTTTCAAGAAGAAGCATGAAGTGATGTACAGGGCAGTAGCGCACTCAAGCCATCTCGTCTTTTTGTACTAGTTTTACCTACTGGAAGGTAGCTTGTTGTTCCTTCATGTTAGCCAAAATGCCGGCTCGTTGCATTGTTGGACATTGCTCGAACACTTGGGAGGATGGATTTGCTCTTCATACTCTTCCAAAAGACCCCGTTCACTGTGAAAAATGGATTGCACAGGTGCAAAGGACGAGAGCTTCGTGGGTTCCAAATGATGTGCGTATACAGCTATAAAAAAAAAACCAATAGTTGGGGGTGGGGGCGTAATCCGTAAATCAGGGGTGCTAAATGTGTCGATGTGCGCATGGAAGGCTTCCATGTATTTTTCATTACAATATCTATTTTAGAACGTTTTTAGGAATAACACTTGGGCTTTAAAGGCAATGTGTGTGTTGACTAACTAATTAAAAATAATTCAGAGTTCAAATTAAAGACAATTTAGTTTGCCACCACCACCATTGGGCACAAGCACATTTTTGTGCACGTTCTTCGTTGGTTTTCACCTTTAGTAAATCAGGCAACTGATTTGCAGGTGCAATATAGGGCTTAACTTTACATGGAATCTAGTAGCTGGGTGAAACCTGAATTCGTCTGCCAAATGTGCTAAATTCCCATGCAGTAACAGTTGTGCATTGTGGGTGGAGTATATGCAAATTGTTTAATTTAATATGTGCAATGTGATTTATCAAACCTGAGAGGAATTGCACTGGCTTACTTTGCAGCAGAAAGGTAGGTACCAGCATAGCACAGGGAAAATCAGAATAGGTGTGGAGAACTTTTTTACTTGTGTATTTTTATAAGTCTGAGTTATCCAAAGTGCAGAACCTTTACAAACCCCAACTCCTGTAAAGTTAAGATGTTGTGTAATACGTAAATGAAAAGTCATAGACATACCCAACAAACTGTGCACATCTTGATTGTTCGTGCTTGCTGTGCGTGTTTTCCTATTTGGCAGGTATGCGTGAAGATAGGTGGTGTCAGCACAACAAAGGTGTTCCCTTGGAGATGTGCTTGACCGAGTGACATTGTGGTGTCAGAAAGTCCGTCTAAACATAGACCTGCTAATACCATATCTAAGTTGTGGTGTGTGGATCTAACAAGATTATAGTGAATTTGATAGGTGTACAAACTGGCAGAAAGACGTGAGGTCCTTGAACGTAAGTGGTGGATGACAACAGTGGGTATCCAACGCTCTTAATCATTATACAAGTCAATTAGTTGCACTTCATGTATTATTAATGTATTATAGAAGACAGTTGATGTTCATGAATCAACATATCTTGAACCGAACTGAAAACTGTCACAACAAAACTGAGATACAAACCGAACCGCGGATTTTGTGCACCGTTCCACCCCTAAATCGTAAATAGGGTGGTCTTCACCGCTTCATACCTGTTGTCAGCAGTGCATGGAAGACGTTCTCTATCGTATTCAGTTTAAGGAAACACACAATTTGGAAGCTTCCTAAAAGTAAATCTTCGTCAATCACATGCAGCACACCCACCTACAGCATACGCAATATGCTAGAGAGTAGATGCTATTTACCTCCCACTATTTGGGATCTTAAATCAGGCTCTAGGTAGGCTACGGCCCTTTCTAAGTGATGCAATCCAATGTAAATACATTAAACCAACCTCCAGACAAGGGAGTTTTGTTATCCATCCTTTCTTTTCCTTTTGCTTTGTTTTCTTTTTTTTTTTTTTTTTTGCTCAGTCTTGACGTGGAAGTCTGACAACATTCTTTACCTTTGATTTAACGGAATCCCACAGCCTAGCTTTCCTGCCTGTCACCAACCTTTACTTCCAAACAACCAACCTTCCTACACCCCTTACCCAACACCCTTTGAGTAAGACCATAAGTCTCAGCCCAAACCTGCCTGGGGGTTACAGGGAGTACCAAAGGTGCATTGAGTGATGTGGTACTCTGGCTGACCCGTGGTAGCTTGGCAAGGCTGCCTCCCTAATGAGATTAACTGGGTAATGCCGACTCTGTGTCTGTTTCTCCTGCCGCCCTGTCCAACCCACCCTGGGCTCTTTATTTAGCCAGCTGCAGGGCAGGGTGCGCCAGCATTCACAGGTCGAGGGCAGGACAGGACCCACATGCCCCAAGCCCCACATTTTCACCCCCCCCCCCCCCCCCCCCGCCCCCGCCATCCCCCAATTCTGTCTATCTCAACTGCCGAGCCACAGTTAGTTGTAACGGACATCATTCTAAGGTACCATTACTATACAGTTTTTTTTTTGTTGTTTTTTTTTTTGGGGGGGGGGTTATTGCTTTTGTTTGTCATGGTTTGTATTATCTCCAAATCATGAAGCGACATTGTTAGGTTATATTTTTGGATTTCACTGCAGCACACTACCAAGAGCTTGACCAAAATAAATGAGCGAGGTGTAAAACTCAGCGCAGCAAGGTGTGTGTCTCCGTGTTTGTGCGAGTGTTGTGTGGGCATCTGTGTCATTGTAAAAAAGATGGGCGCAGTTCACAATCGCTTGCGAATTTTCAAAAACACTCACATTACAATGTTGTCAGCAAACTTTTTTTAAGGGTTTGTGGGGCTTGGCTGGCAGCCAACATGCATATCACTGTTTTCTGCCCCAAGGCCTTTGCCTAACTTTGATAACCAGTGTAACTTTGAAGCTGGTTCTCACGAGAATTAGTGGGGTTTTGTGTTCCATTTATTTCAGTATAATTTATAGGAGACTGACATTACTTCAATATAGTATTCTGCTTGTTCTTCTCAATTCTCATGTGAAATTGTTTCATTGGTGTAGTTAATAGATATCATCTTGATCAAGTGAAATATTGTATTGTATATTTGTACATTTATACATTTCCTGAAATGCCGGCGGAATAGCTCACCCATACTCTGATCCCTTGAATCCTCCACACACTTGAAGCCAGCCAATTGAGTAGAGAACCCAAGAACACACAAGTGGTTTGATGATTGTTCATTGCAGCGTAAAGTGGAAATCTGCTCACTCTAACTCCCTACAAAGCCACAGGAGGATAGCTAGCCATACCAAAGCTGTAGCCACCAGCCTGGAGTCAACCAAGCAATGAGTTAGCATAATTATTGAGACATTTCAGCATGTTTTTCAAAGATAACACTAAATGTGTTTCTGTGACTGCAACAGTCTTACTCTTCAAGCCCTTCTGTCCTTTTGTTTAGATGGCTTTTAGAGATGTTATTATTACCCATTTTCGCAGCAAGCCAGTATAAGTGGTAATGAAATGCCCACACCTTTGTCACAGAGTGTTTTTATGAGGGTCCTCAACGCGCAGCAGGGTCTCCCATGGCACAGGTGTGCGCCCCCCAATGCGAGAATCACTTTTTTTACGGGAATGTGTGACAGCTCCTGTAAGTCCGACCGTGTGTGTGTCCCGCTTGGATGTGGCTTTAGGGCAGAGAGAGTTTCAGGTTCCACCCAAACAAACATACCCTACCGATCGTCTCATCTGGGTCCATATCAGTGTATCTACATGAAGCTGTGAAAGGTGTTCAACCCTCACAGTTGAAGTTCTATTCAGTTGTCATGCATTCATTCGCTCTGTGGGACTGTGTTCCAGTGTTTTCTTTTATGCCGATACCTTGTCGGCTCATTCTTCACTTCATAGCGACTCTTGATCACACTCGCATCAGGTTCTGACATTTAGCTTGAGAACATTGTGGACATGTGACACTCTGCCAGCAGCAACATTTACAATGCCACATCCATTGCTATATCCCATTTCCAGGTGTTACATCTCACCTCACTTTTCGCATAGACGCTGACCAGAACATGCTCTGAAAAGAGCATTGCATTCTCTCTGTCCTTTTTTAGGTGCCATTACAGTAAGACAAATCACAAAAAGGAATGGATGTGCATTCGCATACGTTAACATATGGTATCCTGTCGCCCGTTATGTCACACGGCTGATTTGGAGCTTTTTGAAAAGAGAAAAGGAGTCTTAATGAATGAAATGGAAATTGTGTGGTGGATTTAGAGACTTCCATGATAATCTCCAAGGATAGCTGCGGGGAGTTGGAAACATAATTAACTAGAGACCTTGTCCATCGACAAGGGGTCAAGGGAATCTCACACCCACCGCATCGTTTCACTTTAAGGCTTTGGTCTGCATTTCTATCAACAGAATTTCTGCCTCGGTGTTGAAATCCGTGTTTAAATGTTGTGTTTTGGCTGTTGATTTAATGTGTTAATTACTCATGCTTTCTAAAGCAACTTTTTTCAGATAAACACAGCTCATACTCCCGTTTCATTTCCAACCATCACGATGCTATGTTAATTTTTCAAATGAATCAAAACCTCTCAATGTCTCACACATGAGCAGGTTTTGTGTTAAATGGGATTTTGTGTGTTTTTTAAATGAATTGAAATGGACATTTTGGGCATTATTTGAGGATGAAAAATGATACATACTACCAAGTCCTCAGCTCTGAAATCATCATTAAAAAATACAGTGGAACCATCAAAGTTAACTCTAATCTGTTTTGGACATATTCAAAATACATTTTCCAGTATCGACAATTACAATTTGTTACAGACTCACACCGTTACTATAAAACTTTGCAGTCTTAATTTGAATGTGCATGGCATAATAAAGTCACATCTTATATGCACCTTATACATAATTTTATCTATGTATTTTTTTTATTTGTAGGTTAGTTGTCATTATGGCATGATAATAAAGTTAGATAAGTAAGCGAGAAGCTTGAGAATAAAAAGTGTTTTAGTAGAATGATGGGGAAAAAGTGAGTGAGAACATATAAGGTGAAAAGTGTAATCTGATTAAAAAAGTATGTAAGAAAGGATAGGGTAAAGTCAAGAGAGAGAACCAAATATAAAGGTATGTTGGAAGGGGGTTGGGGGGGGAGGCAACCAGAGAGAGAAAGTTGTAGAGAGCATCATGTGGATGTGAGTAGATTGTAACATCACACTGTGGATTCCCTTGTGGGACAATTGTAGATGCAGCACTCCCTCTTGCTGCATGCTGCAAGAAGAGGCTTTGCAAGTGCACAAACGTACAATAGTGAAAAGGAGAGACGAGCAAAGCAGAGAAAAACGCATTTCTCTCCCCAGGAGACACAGTAGGAAATTTGTGCTAGCACAAAGACTACAGTATGTAGCCAGTGTGAATGGATTGCAGATAGCTGGGGAAGAAGGCGAGAGTGCGTGGCAGAGAATATGTAAGGGGAAGGCTGCAGGAGAAAGGCAATATCGCAGGAACACAGGAGAGAACATCTTTGAGAAGTAAAATTGATCCGTAACTGTAAGCGTAAGACTGATGGGGAGTTTACAGCGCAATCAATAAGCGAAGGAGGTAATAAGCCAGTGTAGCAATTAAAGAATGAGTCAAACCTTTTTCTCTGTTTTGGTGCTTTCAGCGAGAAACCGTATTAACTCTTTGTGTTTTTGGTGTGTCTCTTAAGTTGCTGAATTACTGAAGACCTATTCCATTAAACTCAATGAATGGGTAAAACATTGCTTTTTTTTCTTACAATTAATGTTGCTCATGTTGTAAAAATCTTGGTATATGCAAAAAGATGGTACTATTTAATGGATGCAACACCCATAATCGTACAGTAAAAATCCAATATGGTGGTCCTTGAATAACATAAGCTACAGTGTTAAAACCTGTGGTTGACTGGGAGGGTGTCGACTCATAAAAGATCAGAAACAAGTTAAGCACTTCAAAGTGGGGGGATGGAAGACATCATTTTTAAAATTCAATTATTAAAGATGAAAATCAAGTAAAAGAGGAATGAAGGCAATGGGTCATCAAGCTATCATAAATTAAATATACAGAAACATTTGACTGCATTCCTTTCTTTGTTTGCATCATTTTAAGTGATTCCATGCAAATTGCGTATGCTGGTCGTGCTGTTGTATTTGGCTCGGTTGTGATATGTTATATATTGTCCATATTTTGCTACAGCAAATGACTGATTTTTAGTATGTTATCAATGAAAAAACGGCAGCCAACATGGACCCATGCGTTTTTTCACTACAAAACATGTTTTTGATGTATACAGCTTTTTTTTAACTCCCCCCATGAAAATCTTCTCGAGGTATTTGTTTTCGAGAAGAAGCTGGAAGTGATGTAAAGGAAAGACCTGCCCTCAAGTGCACTCATTTCCATTATTATTATCCATTTCCATTATTGCATCGTTTCCATTAGTTTTACCTCCTGGAACGTAGCTCGTTGTTCCTTCGTGTTAGCTAAAATGTCGGCTCGTTGCATTGCTGGACATTGCTTGAACACTCAGGAGAATGGATTTACCCTTCATAAGTTTGCAAGAGACCCGGTTCGTCATGAAAAATGGATTGCATGGGTGCAGAGGACGAGAGCTTCGTGGGTTCCAAATGACAGGTAGGTGTGTATACAGCTACTAAAAAAAAATAATAGTTTGGGGCGGACCACATAATCCGTCTCTCATAACGTAACAAAAGATCCGCAAACGAAATGTCTCGATGTGCGGGTCGGATGGTGTCGGGCGACTGCGTCGCTTCGGCTCTTCCTCACTCAGCCGCGTGCGACGACAATGCAGTAAAGCGCCCGGGCTCGACGGTGTTGTTCATCGCGTACTGCGGCGGCTGTGAAAAACCCCCTAAAGCAGCACGGCTCGGGTCCGTGATAAGCCACCTCGGCGCCAAAAATGACCCACACGAGCCGGCTGCGATGAGTCGCGATGGCTCATCTCCGCCGCAGAAGTGGATCAGACGGGAGGCGGTTTGGCCGTGATCGCATATAATCTGAATGTGGGTCGAAACAATAATGTAATATTGCCCCGGTAACTTCACTCGGTTGTGTGGTGTTCTCCTTTTCAAAAAGAGCTTCCATGTCAGAAGGGGCGTCGCCGTCTCCCATAGTTATGGTGCACCGCATGTTTTCATTGGCGAATGTCCAGGTGACGTCACGGACAGAGGGTGCAGCCAATATGGCGACCACTTGGATGTCGTAGAATGACACTTCTGCAACTTTGCGCATGGATAACGCGCTCTACGCTCACGTTTAATTTTTCAACATTGAAGTGAATAATGTTGTATGTATTTTTCATTACAATATCTATTTTAGAATGTTTATAGGGATGACACTTGGCCTTTAACTTACCATGCCCATAATGCTGATTGTTGCGAATCTTTATGAAATGTTGGCTCAAATAGCTCAAACAGGTTGAAAATAGGGACAAATCATTGATACTGTTGATAATTAATAACTGTAGACAATCCCAGACACAGCATTATTTACTGTATTTGCTCTGTCAACTTGCCACCTCCCTTATAGTGAACTGAAATTAGTGATGCAAATATTTCCCACATTAACACATTAACCAGGCCCATGAAAAGCCAATTTGGCTGATCAAAATCCCCTCCATCAAACGTGCTGCCTGTGCCTGCTCATTCTGGTGTGCGAACGCCGTTCTCTCACAGTTCACTTTTGTTCATAAAGTGGTTGTCGCTACTGAGGGTTTTAGTTAGCCTTCTACACTTCGACACTGCAGGTCTCGGGAGGCGCTACCGCCCAGCCGTTGCTGGCTGAGTCAACAGGCTTTACGGAATTTTCCTGCTGGGCAGAGCCCGCTGAGTCCCTCGTAACCAACCGGGGAAGAGAGCCTTGATAGTGGGTGAGCCTGTCTCTGCGCAGCCTGCAGCAGCTCAGCCCCTCGTTTAGTACTAAATTAAAGAACGGTACCGTGATGTAAAGTACAGTACAGTATTGGCACCATCCTCAAATTGTTTTTGCAGAGTTTTCCAAGGTTAATGTATAGATCATCAAACAAACGTAAATATCAGATAGATAACCCAAGTAAAAGCAAAATGCTACTTTTACTTATTAAGGGATGAAAACTATTCATTGCTACCTGCCCCTGTGTGGAAAAAAGTAATCCCTACCCCCTCCCTGTTCAATTCTGAATTAACTGTGGCTAATCAGATTTTTTGGTTCATTTTAACTGCACTTCCAGACCAGTTCAATGGAGAAATCCCTTAAAAGATCCTGTTTGACAGAGTGAAGTCAGACAAAAGATCTCAAAAAGGAGCAACAAAATGCCACAATCCAAAGAAATTCAGGAACAGACAAGAAATAAAATAATTGACATGTCAGTCTGGAAAGGGTTACAATGCCATTTCTAAATCTTGAGGATTTAAGGAAACGACTGTTAGAGCCATTGTCTTCAAATGGCAAAAACATAAAATGGTGAAAATTTCAATGCGCAAAACATGAATCCCACTTTGCCTGTGTCGGGCTGGCCAGCAATGTCAGTGGCCACCCGAGGTCTGTGCCGGTCATTCAGGCCACTTAGTCTTGCATCTGAAGTATATTACAATTATCTGACATCTTAAATTATCCTACTAATGACAACACCAAAAATTTTGACGACTAACGTTTATCATAAAATACAAAGTTTTCATTTGAGGTGGTTGTCTCCATTTCTTGAGCTCGGTAAAGTCCCTAAAATCCCCCTTGAGGATTATCTGACAAATAAATCATCTCAACATTTCCTGTAATTGATCGGAAAATTAACATTATAACAACAATATGTAGCATTTGCATTTTCAACCCAAAAAATAATGGACATTCAGACAAAATGTCCTGAAAGTGAATTTCTTTAGGTTATCAACAGCTGTTTAAAATGCTATGTTTACAACCCTGGGAGATTTCTGTTCGAAACAGTCACACAGGTCTGCCCTACAAGGTTTGCCTGGAGTGGATCGAACAAGGACGATAAAGGGGCTGCCATAAAAAGTCAATCATGTCACTTAGCAGTTGAGTGCTGATAAAGCTGTTTGAACTTTGAGGCCTTAAGTATATCGAGGAGAGGGGGACCAAGAATTCTTTAAATTATGACTGACTCGAGAAATATGGCCATAGATCATACACTTGACAACGTTTGCATGCAGTCACACTAACAAATTTATTTTGTTTTGTACGTGTAGCTTCATGTTGTTCTTGACCCTCCTTGGCTGGCCCACTTACAAACTCTCTACTGAAATGTTCTTTTGATGAGGGAAGAAGACGATATCAGTGTAAGCCTAAACTGATTTGATCAATCTTCTCCTTCTTCATAGGTTAACTTGACCTCCTCCGTCCCTTTCATCCTTCTTGACAAGTGTGAGTGTATTGATCAATTGATTGTATTTGCTGTGGACCTCTCAGCCCTGTTTCTCTTTTCTCAAGTCAATAGTATACGATTGAGAGTGACTACCTCTCCCCTCCATCAACGTTGTTAATCTCGTCTCATTCACATGGGCAGAACTGTTGTAACCTCCTCACTGGCTCAAATTTTTATTAATCGTGATGTGCTACAAGGTCAGGACACGACTGGGCATGTGTATCTGTTGTCAGCTGATGCTTTCAGATAAAGGTCTTCAGCACTCTTGTTGTGAATGTGCTGTATTTGCCTGGTGTGTCTGTGACAAGGTGTCTTCAGTGTGTAGGGTTTAATCAGGTTGGACAGCACGAGGTTGACTTCTGTCTGGGAGTTGTACCAATGAAGGAAAACCTACAAAGGAACATTTTGATTGGCCATTTTCAGAACAACATGATCTCACAATAACAAAAAAATCGTACATTAGGTTGTGCTATATCTATGGATGCATTCAGGAAATTCTCAGTGGCCCAGCTAACTTTGAGCAGAGCAACTTTCATTCAAAGTTAAATATCATTTGGCAGACTGGAATGTGTGGGTCAATGAAGAAGGTTTCCAGTGGATTATAACATAGTCATCTAAATAAGTGCATTCATTGTTTCATTCTCTGCCACAGTGTGTTTGTCACTGAGTTAAAACCTTTTCTTTCCTTTATATTCTGTAATTTGTTATAATAGCATAGCTCAGTTTGCCTCACTTCCTCTCATCAGCGTTTCTAATAGTCAGGATTTAGTTAATTTATTGCAACCAGACGTGTGCTTCAAACCCTCCCCTTGCCATGGACTAAACGGAGATAATTATTCATTTCTGACTCACGCATTTAGATGAAAAATGCTAACAGCTGGGCTGGAAACAGCTTATCAAAAGGTTAACTCTACCCCACAGTTGTCTGTGCCCACAAAGGGGAGCAATTCCAATAACAGTGGCATCGACAGAGAATGTTGTCTTTGCCTGCTGTTTTCTACATTGTTTTCACCCTTTGGATTGTTTTCCACAAGTTAACTTTCAATCAAGAGACAGGCCAGCTGTTGTTTGCGTTGTGATCTGTACATCGTTTATCCAGCAGTTGCCTGAGTGCGCAGTGACAGCAAAATGACACATACTGTATATTCTGCATTAACTTAATTCACCTTGTCATCCGTTGCAGCCTTAGGGTATAGATATTATATCATCATAATTACGTGTACACCAATTATATTAAATTTACATAAAAAAAAACATGGCAACAACTTGTCTTTTCATCTCTTTTCTAATTCACCTTTTAACTATTACGAAATGTGTTCCAAATAATAGATTTTCTAGTCAACGCCAACCAGGATGAAAATGAGAGATTGTCTCTTTTCTTCTACATTTCTGACATCTCCTTCAGTGAGATTCTTCTGGTTGTTGTTG
The DNA here is from genome assembly GCF_019802595.1 of Syngnathoides biaculeatus. NCBI lineage: Eukaryota > Metazoa > Chordata > Actinopteri > Syngnathiformes > Syngnathidae > Syngnathoides > Syngnathoides biaculeatus. Next base: position 29,052,278 of record NC_084643.1, on the reverse strand, counting down.
ATTGTTGATTTCCTCAACATCTTTTGTGTTGGGTTATCTTTTAACTGCAAGTCCACTTGTATGGTTCATTCTCTGCTTCAATCAAAGTTGTTTTCGTGAAACCTTTTAAGGCTTCTGATTGGCTAAATTTTTCTTATTGTCAGGAAATAAAGCGTTGTAAAACTAGAGCTGGGGGGTATTCTTTTTATTTTTTAACTGTATACGCATCGTCAGCTATAACTTACTGTACATGCTAATTTGGAATTTCACACTTCCTTTACCTTTTTCACCTTCAAACGGACCGTATCCCCACGTACACCTCTGTCATTCATTCATAGAGACACACATACGCCAAGTTAAAACAGTCACCCCTGAGGCCTTATGTGGAAGTGGTACTGCCTGGGAAAGTGATAGCGAGCAAAAAGAGACTCTGGAGCAAAAGAGAGTTATCTCTTTCGATGTCATTGAGGGGGCGCCTCTTTTCTCTCTGCCTCTCCTTTGCCTCTCTGTCTTCCTCGTCTGCAACTTCCCTCGCTCTTGTTCCCACTTGCTGGCTCCCATCGCGCTCGCCTCCTCCAGTGCTAGTCAGACAGTCCAAGGACGAAGTAGAGATATGCTGGGAGCAGTCGTCTGTCCGTCACAGAGTCTTTGAGGCTGTTCTCCCCTTGTCGTGACAGTTTGGAGATGAGTCCCACACCATTTAACCCCCTGATGCTATATTACAAATGCAGCACTTATCGTGACATACATAAGAGCACAATGCAGACATGTAAGACACACCTAGAGCACACTACTTCACTGTGTTCTTGAGGATATCGTATCTGTTGTGTTTTAACACTTGCAATAGCTTTACTTTTGCAGACTCCTCAATAAAGATATTGGCATAGAGTTAAAGAGTTCCTTTTCACGACGATGAAACATTTTGTTGTTGTTTGTTTGTTCTCCCGTCTGGACAAATGTGTTTAAAAAATTCCACATACATACAGAAACATTGTCAAAGTATCCCAGTTTCCAAAGATGTGCAAAAATGACTCAAAAGGCTTTAACATGCATGCCAACCTAGATGTTGGTAGGCATTGAAGAGTGAAGCTCCAGGGAGAAGAGATAGCGAGGATGGATGACTTCAAAGACTTGAGGTCAACAATATAGAGCAACGGTGAGTGTGGTAAGGAAGTGAAGAAACGGGTACAACCTGGATGGAACAGTTGGCGGAAGGTGTCTGGTGTTCTATGTGACAGAAGAGTCTCCGCTAGGATGAAGGGCAAAGTTTATAAAAAGTGGTGAGGCCGGCCATGATGTACGGATTAGGGACGGTGGTTCTGAAGAAACAACAGGAAGCAGAACTGGAGGTAGCAGAAAATACGATGCTGGGGTTCTCACTTGGAGTGAGCAGGTTGGATAGGATTAGAAATGAGCTCATTAGAGTGACAGGGAAAGTTGGATGTTTTGGAGACCAGGTGAGAGAGAGCAGACTTCGATGGTTTGGACATGTTCAGAGGCGAGAGAGTGAGTATATTGGTAGAAAGGTGCTGAGGATGGAGCTGCCAGGGAAAAGAGCGAGAGGAAGACCAAAGAAAAGGTTGATGGATGTTGTGAGTGAGGACATGAGGACAGTGGATGTTAGAGAGGAAGATGTACGAGGTTTAGAGGGACAAAGATGACACGCTGTGGCGACCCCTAACGGAACAAGCCGAAAGAAACAGAAGAAGAAGATTGTGCACCAACTATTTGCCTAGATCAAACCATCTTTTTTTGAATGCACACAAACATTCAGTCACATTCACAACAACAGGAATTTTAAGTCTTCAAGTGAACATTACATGTATGATTTTATAATGTAGGACGAGCCAGAGTCACAGGAGAAAACCCTCGTAAGCACTGGGAGAGCATGCAAACTCCACACTGGTAGGCTGGAGCCTGATCTTAAAGCCTCAAACCAAAAACTTTAAGGCAGGTGTGGTAACAATTTCTCCAACATGTTGTAAGCAAACTCTATTTCTGTAGTATTTATAGCCAAGTGGCTGCCGTCAAAGTAGAATTTTCCACACGCAAAAAATACATGGAACTTCAAATGCCTTCAAAATCTTTCAGAATTCAAGGAAAAAACAATTAACACAAGTTTTGACTTATTCTCATGCTAACATTGCTCATCTCACAATTTTAAGGCCAGTGTTTTAGGCATTTGACAGTCTTTGAAAAGGCCCCTACGAGCCGATTGGCAGATATTTTTAACTGAAACTTGGCAGCCATTTAGAAAAGGAGTTCCTTGAGTCGCGAATGAAATGACAGGGTTGAGCTATGTCGAGAAATAATGAAGTTACACTGTTTTACTGTAATTTGAAGGTGTTTTTGACCAGATGTTACAGTTTCACGTGCTTTTTTGAAATTTCATGCAACAAAATGACAGTGTTATCCCATTTGGTCAGATACCACCTCATTTAAATCGTGTACCCGCCGTTCTGTCTATTGGGTCTCCATTATTAAGTCATGCAGTGTATTGATGTAGCCTTGGTTCGTCTGGCTAAAGCTGACTAAAGAACATGGCCCGAGGGGCTGCGACCCTGAGCACATACATTCAGACACCTACACACAAACACAAAACCATTCCGTTGTCTGACCTCTCTCCTCACAGCTCATACATGCACAACATTGGAGACAGACTTCTCCCTATGTATGCGTGTGTGTGTGTGTGTGTGTGTGTGTGTGTGTGTGTGTGTGTGTGTGTGTGTGTGAGACACGGCTGCTGCTTTCTCTCAGACAAACAAGGGAAATCCTCCTTGTCTTGCCTTGTCCATCACAAGCCATCTCACTGTTCTAAGGCACGGGCGGTCAGCAAAGCTTCCCCCAACCTTCCGGGCCATGCTCCAAACCCAAGCGATTTATCCACCACACACACACACATGCACACATATTGTAGCAGGCTGCTTGGCTCCAGCCAGGTTCCCCTGACGCAGGGACACACGCAGACAGGAAGTTCGAGGGGAGGTTTGTGTCAATTTGCTTCTCTTTAGAACACTTGGGGTCTGACCCTCTCTCCAGCATGCGGTTTCCTCCCACTCCATCACTCCATAAACAAGCACATCCCCGCCACTGTAGGCCCTCCGGCCCGCCAACACTAATAACATTATTCATGTTTTGATTTGACGCTCTCCATCTACGTGAGATTTGAGGGTTGACTCGCGTAGATGTTTTTCTTACATGATTAAATGAAGTTGGTAGGACAAAACAAAATGTGTGTGTGTTGTTCTGTGTGTGTGTGTGTGTGTGTGTGTGTGTGTGTGTGTGTGTGTGTGTGTGTGTGTGTTGTGTGTGTGTGTGTGTGCGTGTGTGCGTGCGTATTTCCTCCTGAGTTTTCTATGATTACAGAAATGGCAGACCAGAGGAAACAGTGATAACCTGTCACCATTCTTCTCCTTGTGCCTTCCTTCATTTTTGTGTGACACAACCCTCACATTTGCATGCACATTGTGTTACACATGCACATATACAATAAATAGGAACCTTCCACTGATCTTGTTGAGTGTGTGTCAACTCCATTAGCACATTCCCTCGATAGGGCCAGAGCCCTCTTATCTATGGCGACCCATTAATTACACTTTGTTCCCTTAAGTGATCTATTTCAGACCTGTCCCACCCTCGACACCCACTCCCTGCTATCTCCATCCCTGGCCTGTTCCTCCCCCACATGACCTCTCTCCTCTTCTCCCTACTTCATCGCCTGTCCCCTCTTTGGGACACCTCCCCGACTCCCTGCCTCGTTTCTTTTTGCGCATAAACACACTCATATGCGCACGCTGTCACACGGGCGCATAACCTTCGGCTCTCAGAATCGTACAGGATCACAAGGTCGTGTGACAAGTAGCTCGAAATGTGAATAGCAGGTGTATGTGTGGGTGCCCATTTGAGACAAAATGCCACTTGAGACTCACATGGTGCTCTCCAAGTCTGTCCCGCTGTTAAATGTACATTGCAGGGAAAAGTGTGTGAAAATCACTGTTGTTTGGTCGTCATGTCCCCTTTTCATACCTTGGTGCCCACACTTGTCATAATTAGGTTCACCATGAGTACCCTTTAGAACACATTTTCAAACTCGTTTTTGGTGTGGGCCACATATAAATGTGTAATCGCCTAATATTATTACAAATTTACAACAAATTAAATGGGAGCGTTCTAACAGGACAAGCCAAAAGGTAAAGAATAAGAAGAATGGACAACTAGTATTGAAATCAGAAGTGAATGAAAACTGCCTAACCTTTATTGCTATATTTTTTTAAAGAGGGAAAAACAAATCCTGCAAATATCAATCAGTTGTGGTATTTCATCTAGCTACATGACGATGACACAGAAGTCCGTTTTGCGAGCCACATTAAATTATGTGGTGGGCCAGTTCTGGCACCAAGGCCTTGAGTTTGACACCTATGCTTTAGAAAATAATGTGGTGAACCTCTTATCACAGAGGATGTGTACCAGAAAAGGTACTATAGAGAGACCCTATAAAACATTTTGTTCTAGTTTTAGACCTCCCACACACTTCATCACATTTAAAATTGTTCAAAAATGTTTTCAAGTATTCCTTTCCATCTCAATTGCCACAATCCTCCAAATAAACAAGGTGGCCATGCTTCAAGTAGTTGAAGTTCACTCTAAAGTGACACATGAATGATGTTAACATTGTAGTGTGTATTCAAACACCAAAATGTTCAACCAAAGCATATATTTTCATGAAATAATGGTCTTAATAGTCTTAATGCTAACATATAATGCAAAACACTGTGGACTAACAGAAATTAATATTCAGCTAACAATACTTAGCAACACATACGAACAGAGCATCCAATAATACTGGAATAAACAAGTATTTTCTCTGTTATGTGGGAAAAATAACTTTTAGTGGAACTGAGTTGGACTTGGAGACTTTCTCGGCATCTTCTTTTCCGTCTTAGTTACCCTGGATCTCTTCAAGTAGACTTCAGGGCTTCCCAGCATGTAGAACACTGACACCAATGTACTAATTCAGATTTATGCGACTACAGACTTGCATAGTAGTAGTATACATGTTATAACAGTGGTTTAAAGTGACGTTTAGATTGACAAAGACAGCCAAACGTATCACGGTTCTCTTAGCTTTCAAATAAAATGGAATTTTCATGTGTTGGACTGTTTTTTTCTGAATTGTACAAGGACTAACAACTTGATTCTGATTCAGAGTTCATTTGTTATTGTCAATAAGAATAGTGAATCTGAATTCAGTGGGTGACTCCGAGCCCTAGAAAAAAAAAATTCTAATATTTCCATGAACTATTGAAATGAATTTGAATTTGGAATTGGTGCACTAAACGTCCACAACCTGGCAGTTGAAGGTGTGTGTGATCACCAGGGCGGTGTGTGCACGAGAGGGGGTGGGGATCTCACTCTCAAGGCTGTCTATTCAGTGGTTATTGTTCCTGAGTTCAGCCTGTCTTTCTTACAGGTGCAGTGGGGCCCTCTCGTGCCCCTCACCTCCTCCACCACCTCTTTTGTCCCTCAATGATCTGTGCATGTCTCAAATGGTAGAAGGTTTCATACTTGTGTGCAAGTGTGTGTGTTGCACTATGCCTGGCATTGTCCTTAAGGTGGCAAGGGTTAGAAAGTGTCTGCGCCATGTGTGTGTTTCAGACCTCATTGTGTTGAAGTGGAGTAGAGCTTGTGCGAGTAAGAAGGAAACGTGGGGAAACTTAAGTGCAGTAGCCAGTGTGCAGTTTCGATATGAATTTTGTTATATGAGTGTGCTAGCATTAGCACATTTTCGGTCTGTGCATTGTCTTGTGCATACAGTATTTGTGCCTATGTACTAAACATGCATATCTTTGCTAATATCCTATCGTTTGTGGGGGCCTGTCCTTTCAGCAACGCAGCTTTTCGGGACACTGTGTGCCTGGCCATAGAAACAGAAGCTTACCATTGCACCTCAAAAAGCCAAAAACAAAAACGTGTCAGGCGAGCTAGCAGCTCCGGAGTGTTTGCCATTTAAATCCCCAACAATGGCGCTGCACGCGGAACAAAGCGCCGGGACAGGCAAAGGGGACTGTGTAACGTTGACAGTGCTCGTGTCTCGTTGGACCCATACTCCTTCAAGGCAGTTTTTGCCCACATATATCTTTACTGAAGGAAAGTCTGTACTATATTAAATAAAATACTATAAGAAATTATTACTTAATGATTACGCTTTCACTACAGCATGAATCGTTCTCAGTGATGCCTCACAACGAAATAAGAATATGTTTCAATTTCAGTGTGGGTCACTTTTAATTGGCTTCGGTAAGGAGTTTGCAGGTTTTCCCCATACCTGTGTTATAGATTTGGACTCTGCTGATGATTCGTGATGACAGCTTGTTGATGACATCATCATATCTGGCTCTGTGTAAAAATAGCTTCAAGCACGTCCGAGCAAAGTACTGCCAACACCATTTTTTAACCAGCTCGGTGCTCTGCACACGCTGGGGCTGGCTAACCTATCTCGGCTGAACACTGTCCTACCACGGCTCCCATAAGTCACTAATGGTTGCGTCAATGGTGGCAAAGAAGATACACTTCTGACATGTATTTTTAACTAGCCGATGAGGAATAGCTAATCATGGACACACCAGGGGGGGGGTGAGAGAACAGGAGAAGACAGAGAAGGCATCCTAACCGCAAAACCAACGTGAAATCTTGACCTGCAAAAACCCACAAGAAGTGCTAAGGTGGTACATTATACTTACAACAGAAGTCTGGCTTGAACCTCCTTACAGCAGAGTGTAGGTAACTATGAACATCAAATTAAAACAGTTAAATCAAGTCTCTAGCGCAACATTAATAGGACCGCCACACGGGAGGCACCAAGGACATATATTTACAGTATATCAGCAATGTTATTCTTGTTCACTATTTTCTTTCAAAATGTTCTGGATATTAGAGAAAATAATTTCAAAATCTCCACTGTAATTTTTTTTTCTTTTTAATCAATAGATTTTGTCTGATGGAATATATAACCTTTTAGAATTTCTTTCATTACTATTTTTAGACTTGGATTTATGTCATAGACATACCTTTACTGTGAAGGAATTCCATTTACATCATGATATGAATTTTAGGATAGCAAACATTCATATATTTCCTGATTAGCCCACTTTTCAACTTACCTTTAGCTCATCGTATATTGGCACTTCCAGTTTTGTCAACATAAATTTATATTTCTACACATCTACACACGTGAGATACATTCATTGGTCCTGTTACAGTGTGTGAAGATGCCCATTTTTATGTATTCATATTGTATTATTTTTGGTGTCTAACGTATCCTTACTTCCTGTTTTGAAGATGTCACAATTGCACTTCCTTGTACTGTCGCCCCATCATAAAACCGATATAAATACATGTTTGGCCATGACGTCACACGCACGTAAATCCTGTTTTGTCTAGTTGTCATACATTTATACTCTTATCTCCTCCCTGCAGATTCTTACTTAAATTATTTTTGTCTTGTGAATATTCCTACTTCCTGCGTAAATTGGCACTGACTGTCTTTTCAACTAGTTAACTTTTGTACTTCAATTTGCCTGTGTGAATACAAATCGGCTTCAAATGTAAGTAAGAGTAAGTAGTATGTCCTCTTGCTGATTGATCAATTTACACTATAATATATTTAGAGTTGATTAGTAGTCATTTTATATGAGCAAACTGTCTACTTTTAATCCTTTTTAAGATTCCGGTTGAATGTCACAGATTTGGACTTTATGTTCATTATGGGAAGAAAATGCATATTAAGATGGATAAAGAATATTATATCTATCCATTTAGTTTTCGATTATGCCTGTCCTCATTATAGCTGTGCATGAACTGGAGCACATCCCATCTGAATATACCCTGGACTGGTCGCGAGGGCATCGCGGGGCACATACTGTATAGACAAAAAATCATTTACAGAACCATGAAAAAGGGTTTGCTGTCTTCTAAAATTAGACAAAGCTAACATAAAAAGTAGTTTTTAAATGGTGATTTTATTTTTTAAAGGGAAAGGGAGTATCTATTCAAAGCTACCTGGTCTTGTGTGAAAAATGTATCACCCCCAAAACCTAATACTGTACCTGGCTGGGCCACCTTCAGCTGCAGGAATTGAAACCAGGTGTTTGCCATTGCTGACAATGAATCTTTCAAATCTCTGTGAAGATATTTTGGCTCATTCTTTCTTAGAATTGTTTTAATTCGGTGACATTGCATGGTTTTTAAGCACGAACCTTTTTTAATGTCACACCACACAGCAAGGGAAGCCTGCAGTTCTTTATAGTTTCTCTTGTGTGATCTTTTGGATTGGTCATCACTGTGCTCTTGAGGTGATTTTTGTTGGCTGACCACTCCTTGGAGGGCTTCACACTGTTCTATGTTTTCTCACACTGTCATTTGTTGGAGTCCTAAAGGTTCAGAAATCCCTTTGTAACCCTTGAGAGATGTCAGTCACTTTATTTTTCACCTGTTCTTGAATTTCATTGGCTCATATGATTTTATTGCAGCTCTTTGGGATCTTTTAGCTGACCAGACAGATTCCACTGTGTGATGTCTTGATTGAACAGGTCTTGAGGTGATCAGGCTTGGATGTGTTCACCAAAAATGAACTCAGATTTCTCTAAAAATAGATTAGCCACAGTTAATTAAGGATTTACACACAAGGATGGCTATGTTTGAATATTTTTTTCACCTATAATAAGCAAAATGTAGATTTTAAAAGCTCATTTTATATTTACTTGGGTTGCCTTTGTCAGATATTTAAATTTGATCTTTAACATTAAACTGAGGACACATTGCAAAAAAATAATAATAAGTTGATAAGGGGTCATACTTTTTGAGGGCACTGCAGAGTCACCTTTAGGCCAATGGACAGTTCCGTTAACTTCCAGTTCCATTCAATTCCTGGATTCGTGAAGCAGATTTGCTAACCACTTGTTCACCTTCCACATACTAATTAATTGTTGCATTAGTTTATCCTGAAACATAAAGTCTCAATGAAGCGCAACCTATTGAATGTTACTAATAGGCTTCATTCCTTTTATTCTGAAGAGTCTCGTCCCATCTGCATGGATGACAATAATGCTATTGACACAGAGCGATACTGTCAAGGCCTGTTTGGCCTTTCATTTTCTACCGAAGCGAAGAGGGCAGAGTGTAACACTGGTATCAAATTGCCCGCTCTGTCCTTGGATTGGGGTTATCTTGTAAATACGCTGCTCCAAGTCTATAAAAGTGGGGGTCCTTTTTGACAACCAAGGCCACTCATTCACATCAATATAAAAAGGAAAACTGTGTTTGGGTGGGAACCTTCAAGGACCGAAGGCCACATGAAGGGAAAGGACAAAGAAATTGAACTCAAACACGTTGTGTGTGACGTACATCCTCTCTCAATGTTTTAACTTGTCGAGGATAGTTTCCCATGAAACTTGGTTTTACACAATTTTATTTTCCTTAAGTTCACTTTATTTATATTTCTCCTCCAAATTGATTATAAGGGTGCTTATGATTTCAATGACATTCTGCTTTCTCTCAATGTTTGTCTCATTTTTCATTTTTTAATTCCTAGTGAGTCCACACAATGGCCCCTGTAGCTAGTGATTCAGGTTCCTCATCTCAAGGCGTTTAATGAGTTCTGCCTTGTTTTTGTCCAACAATAGCACACAATAATGAGACAAGTAATTAAAAGCAGTACGAAGGGGATACGCAGATCCCACTTAACTGACTCGCATTAAAAATGATTTGCATTCTGGAGAAAGCAGCCATCGTGTTGCTTATGTAAAAGCAAGCCCTGTTTTGATTGTTGTCTTTGTTTTTCATTTTATTTTAATTTTATATTTTTGCTGTCCTTCTTGTTATTGTAGAGGTTTTAAACGTTAGTGCTGCTGGGATTTTTATTGAAAATTTGATGAATACCAAGGTATGGCATGAACAAAACGTGATTAAGAGCATGTCAATTGTTGATGTCTTTGCCCTGGGTGGAAGATATGTCGCGGTGGTGGTGAAGGGGAAGATTTAGATTTAATTAGGTTTTGGAGCGAAAACAAGTTTTGCATATTTTCTTCGAGAGCAAAGTTTCTGTGGCAGTGAGGATGAGCATCTGTCACCTGCCTGGGTTCTCTTTGACCGCATCTCCTATGGCAACATGGCCCACTGCCTTAACGGGGCCTAACGATTCTTGACCTTTCTGTGTCTATTAGCAAAAACATCCAAAATGGTGGTATACGCACACATGCATGCTCTAAGAACACGCACACACAGACACCCACCACGAACGATCATCTAATATCAGAACGTCAGTGGCGGAAATCCGACCGTCTGACAAGCAGGATACTGATAGCGATTCCCTGCCGCTGATCCATGCAACAGATAGTTTCCACAAACAGTGGCTGAGGTAAAGTTACATCCAGCAAGGGGCCATTCCAAAATGTGCTGCCTGGCCCCATACTGAGATAAAACAAAAGCTTAGTTTACCGTTGTTGGGAAATTGATAAGAAAATGCGTTGTTTGTGCTCCACTTTCATCAAAAAGGAAATGAGAAAATGTGTGCTTCTGCATTTTTTAATATTATCGGCATCGGTCCTTTATTGGTATTCTGTTTTTGTCATTTTTACTCTGACCGTAATTAAATTATTCACCAGCTCCTTTTTAAAAAAAATATACTTCATAATAAATGTTTAACCTGAAGTTAATTGTTTAAAGATATTTTATTCACAATTAAAGAAATGTATCATCACTGTACATTTCCCATGGCTCAAAAAAAATAGTGTTGTACAGAGACATGGCCCCTCTTTGCATCAGCATAATTACAAATCACTGAAACAAAAAAAAAGTTATAGATTCAAATAAAATGGGCCATTTGTACACAAGCAATTAACTGTTGCAACTTTAAATAATCTCACCCAGATGGAACCTAATTATAGTCTGCGCGGTTTGGTTCAGGCTGTCGGCGTATCACTCGGGGCGTCACTTTGGCTTTTCAGTCACCTAGCGCTTGTTTTGAAATTGGTGACAATCAGACCAGATTACCTTTTGTAACAGCGTGCGGCGTTTGCTGCATAGGGAAGAAAGCATGGCCCATAGCTATGGAGGAGTTTCTGTGTTTCCTTTTTAACAGCTCTCCTCCTCTCTTGTTCACTTTCCCCGCTGCACACTAACGATAACAAATGTGTGCGTTTGTAGAGAGAGGAGGGTAGATGTGAGAGTAAATGTTTGTGTGTATGTGCCAGCTGTGAGGAAATGCTTGCAAGTGGCAAATCGCTGTATGGCACTGTCGACACAGGGGATCAAAGTCAGTCAGTCAATTACCCTGAGAGGTCTTCAGTGACTGCGACAGAGGACGAGGCTAAATATAAGGGATCAGATACACTGACTGTGGCATAAGTGATACAGCCTCCACATGCGTGCATCTCTCACACACAAACACACACACTCACACGGGCTCAAAAACAAAGCCAGAGGCCAGGACTTGGACTGAAACTCTCCCTCAGTCCATACTATACAATACTGTGTTTTTGCATATATATATTTTTTTTTAAAAAAGGTTCTGAGGTTCTCACATTTCTGAGGTCCCAAGTTTAATCCCGGACCCACCTGTGTGGATTTTGCATGTTCTCCCCGTGCCTTGTTGCATTTTCTTTGGGCACTCCAGTTTCCTCCCACATCCCAAAAACATGCAACATTAATTGGACACTCTAAATTGCCCCAAGGTGTGATTGTGAGTGCGGCTGTTTGTCTCGATGTGCCCTGCGATTGGCTGGCAACCAGTTCAGGGTGTACCCCGCCTCCTGACAGCTGGGATAGGCTCCAGCACTCCCGCGACCCTAGAGGACCATTATGACCAGATAACTACCGGTACATGTAAATATTTCAGAAACTCTTCACCTTATCCCATACAGTATTAACACACTTGTTTTTAAAACAGAAGTCAATGATGATTACTTGAACTGCTGTTTTGGGCTGGAGGTTTATTGTACTATTCTGTGTGTGTGGGGGGGGGGTGCCATCAATGAATAATGGAAATGACAGGCTACGTCACACTAAAAAAACTGATTTATGGTATTTGAAGGAGGTAAGAGGATAGCAGGAATGTGGAAGCCAGCATTTAGCAATGTGGTCCAAAGTTAAGGTAGCTTCATTGCCTTTTACTGAAATACAATGGCTGAAATTAGTTTTTAGATTTTCTAAGTAAATATATTTGCAGAGGTGCTATTTCATGAAATTTTCATCAGATGTTGGGAAGAACCCAAGTAATCCATTCATACAACAAAAGTAAAACAAATGAGATTATTGATATATAAATAAAGTTGTGTTTAGTAATGTGAAATGACAGGGGTAAATTATTGAACACAGAGAGAAGGATGTGCAAAGAGACATCTATCAACAATCAAAAACAACAATCCAGCCCCTGTCGGTGTACATTAAGATCAGATGGTTCAGTCCTAATTGATGGCCTACAAAAGGGTCTTTTAGCCAAGGTGTGAGTCAACACACATCTCACGATGGCTTAAGAGCAAAGAACTGTCTGAAAACCATCACAAAGTAATTGTTGCAAAACTTAACGATGGCATTATTTACAGAAGCAGCTAAGCTTCTGAATGTTCCAGTGAGCGATATTTGGACCATAATAAGTAAGAAGACAATTATCCCACCATAAAGTTGCCTCGAGCAGGTGCTCCTCCAAAGATTTCTGACAGATGTCTGACAGTTGTACAAGAGCCATGGACCACGTGTGGAGTGCTTCAAAAAGACCAGAAATTAGCAAGTACTTTTATCACAAGGATAACCGTGAGTAATGTACTCCGCCACCATGACCTGTGGCGGAGTGTGCATGCTCACCACGTAAAACCCTATTAGTGGTGGTGGGGCGGGGGGTCCATATCTAAGCTTGTTTACCGTTTGCTCAACAAAATTAGTACTGGTTCATTCCACATTATTACACACAACTTAATTTCTGATCTTATTCTGTCTACTTTCTTTGTATGTGTGGATTACTTGGGTTGTTCCCAACAACTAGTAAAATGTTCATGTCAAAAGCACCTTTAGATATACATTTAGTCAGGGAAAATGGTGGCATATTAAATACTTGTTTCAGCTAGTGTATGTGAAAATGAATACATATATTTTCCAAACCCTATCAAGGCAGTTACTTTAAAGAAGTATTTTCAAGAAAATGGAAAATAAAAAACACTGGCGACAAATAATGTGATGTGACGTTGAGTATCGTTATAGACGCGTGTCACACAATTCCCTACTTAACATTCTTAAATGTCATACAAGTGTAAGGGAAGTTTACCACTGAATATTATTTCCATCAAACACTTGATAAGAAGTGATGGTGCATGGAGTAAGTTGCTGCTTTAAATACAATTCCCCCCCATAAAACTTGTGGTTCTGTTCTTCTCTTAACACCCTTTATTGAGGCTGCAAAAAACAAACAAGTGTGGCATCATGCGTTGTGGCAGTTTGGATTCCCACCTCAAAAGTTTTGTGTGACTTTAGAGCTGGCTAAACTCCAACTTCCACAACCTGAGGGGTGTTCAACACTCGTTGTACCTTTTTAAATAACAAAATCTATATAATGAGGCTTTATCTCTCAGTGAAGAATGTGCAGCATTAATATTTGGTGTACATTGATGGGGAAAGAAAGTGGATCCAGTCTTTATTTTATTTTATTTTTAAACAAAGTCATATTTTCTCATAACAGACACCTGACAGTGTTTCAGGTCTTATTGTCGGATTGTTGGTAACATATTTGAGTCATTTAGATAAGATTGCATTTATCGTGAACTTAATGGATGAATGTAGTTATCATTGTGATGAGGGGAAAAAAACACAAGGATCTTTTCTCCCCAAAAAGTGGAAGCTACCCAAAATATTATTTCAATGACTGGTGTTTTAGTTTAATTGGTCATCATTGTAGCCACTTACCTCTTGATAAACATTTTTATTCAGCCGCTAAAACGTCATCCTGTCATGTTTATGTATAGCTGGATGACATCTCATTGATCGCCAACATCTTTAAAGATATTAATTTGATTTGTGCCATCGCTGAGGTAATTCCCCCTCCCCCCTTTCAGTCTTTAGTGGCCCATGAAGGCTTGCCATTGGGCTTCCGCCTGTAAATCAGTGATCACATTGCATCTCTGACAACATCCATTAGGTGCGACACACTTTGGCAATTAATTGAAGGGTGCGCTTAGGCTGTTAGAGGCCTATTTAGTGTGTCAGAGCAGGTTGATGTGTGCGGGTGTTGTTAGGGGGTCAGATCTCAATTCAAAGCCGCCACCCTATGGAGGGGTGGGGGTAAAAGCCAGAGTCATCGCAGGGGCACGGGCTCATCTGCATATTGGCACAGAGACGCCCCACTGGTGACCCTTAACCGATGGGATAGGGTGGAGAGCCTTGCGGTGTTCCGTGGGAGTTCAGCGCCAGTTCAGGGTGAACGGTAGAGCGCTGCAGCAATGATTGCTTGTGCTGGGGGGATAAAAAGGACAAAACACGAGTAAAAAGTCGTGCGAGAGAAACATTTTGCCTCATATTGGATATAAATGATACATAAGCAGTGGTAGAAGGTTGTGTTTTGCTTTTCCAGAGGCACGTTAAAGCAAGCCCTGCAGAGGGAGCACACTGACCCACAATGTCGGCTTATTTGCTCTCATGATTGTCAGATGGCTAAATTTGACCCATGGTGCTGACTTGGATCCAGACCCCCACCTCCCCCATAGTGTCGGGCACATACAGAATCCTTCAAAGTTTACGCCCAAGCACTCTGCAGACTCGTACACACACAAACACACATCCATACACATCATCTCTATTAATGCGTACAGGCAGAGGTCAATCTAATAAACATGGGGTCGGCCCAGTGGTCATCAGAGGCCCGTCCATACTGAGAGAGCCTTTAAGGTGCTTCCTAATTGTATCCCCGCGGCCTTCTAAGTCTACCTTTTTTATTGCCAATCGCCAGTACATGTTGCAGAGGAAGAAAGAGAAAACAGGAAAGCAAGGCTCCCATTTTCCACCTTTTTCTGCTCACTGGGTGAACTGATTTTCGATACAAAGCTTATCCTTTTTTTAATCCTCCGTAGAAAATTAGGGGAGCCTATTTCAATATTCTTATCGTCGCAAACAAATACAGGTTCCGACAAAAAAAGTCTTAAATATGGAGATTAAAAAAAAGGTTCAAAACATAAAACGCATTACTTCCAGGGATGTATTCACTCACTCCTCCGTCTGTAAACACAAAAGTCTAAATATCTGCACTCAGAAAAATTTAATCTCCCACTGGGAGGTAAAAAGAAAAACGAACAAGAAGAAAGTCTTCCCAAGTTCAGTTACAGGTAGTTGCTAAGCAGCTTGAGCTTCTTGCCTGAAGGTTATTTTTTAGTTTAATGTGTGCCTTGCAATTCAGTTGAAACTATAAGCACTATTTTACATTAAAATTGGACTATTTTACAGCAGTTAACTTATTTGTATAATTCTGTGACAGTTACGAATGTTGTGTTACTCCATCACTGGATCCTTTATTGTTAAAATATTAAAGCAATTCATTTAATACAGTACAGTACAGTGGCACCTTGACTTACTTATCTGTGCCAACTTTTTTTTTTAGGTGCAAGCCATCGATTCATTACTTTGCGTTCTTACCCATAATTTTACTGACGAGGACGCCTCAGATATGGTATGCTTCAGTGAAGTGAAGGGGGGAAAAATGAACGCGACCATCACTGATACGCTTTGAGACATTTGTTGGACAGAGCAAAGAGTCAGGCACACAAATATAAAATGAAAACACTTACAAGGAGCCTGGCGAAATCGCGAAGCCTGGCGAAATCACTAGCATAGAACTGAGAGTGTGGGAAATGGCCAAGCGGTATCACAAGCCTTAATATTTAACAGGTAAGCCTAAAGATATCTTGAACTCAAACTGTGACTAAAATTGTAGATAGCGCAAACGGAAAATACAGATATCTACAATTCACTTGCAGGTTTTCGTAGTTCCAAAACTGGGTACCTGGAGTGGAATTGTAACTATCTACAATCAATCTAAAAAATAATCAAAAGTCATGTCAGAATGGCAGGGATGAGAATTTTCCACCGATCAGCGGATTTCCGACTTTTTCAGACCAAAATGACCATTCTCGAGATAAGCGCAAATCCGTTGAGAAAATTTCAGCTGGCGGTAGGGTATCGTGCGTCTGCCTCTCGGTGGTGGGCTCCGAGCTGCAAGTTCAGCTTAGTGCTAGCACAAGCACGACTATCATATGCCGTTCTAATTTGCTTGGTAGTGTAAATATTTGCATTTTGCGACATAAACATTAAAACTTGTTTGCGGCAGATTACTCGATCGGACAACAGAGTTATACAGTATAACGATCCAATCGTGTAAGTGGTTAATCAAGTTTCACCATTGCCATGTACATGTGTTCTCAGTTCTCAGAAATCGCAGTGTAACTTGTTAGTTAGCCAAGTAATGGCGCGTGGGACTTAGATCGCGCGGACTGAGCGACGGTGTGTTCAAAGTTTTACAATGGCAAAAGTGTTGGAAAAAAAGGATGAAGATCGAGCGAGGGCAATTGACAAGGATGCTGGAATCAAAAACTGTTTCAGACGGGCATGGGTTGAAAATAGTGTAACTGTGCAGATAGGACCGAAAACGGTATCAACATGTCTAACCGAACAGATACAAAAAGTGGACATTCCCGGCAAAGTGCTGTGCACTCTGTGTTCCGATAGGAGCAAAAAATATCCAGGAGGAAACTCACCCCTCCCCAAGCCATCGACAGACATTTTCAGTGTTTTTCAAAATTGGTCATTCTCATCCCTGGAATAGTTTTGTAGATATCTGAAACGTTGTTTTTGACATAGCAACACTGAAGCACAGATATCTGCAACAGGTCCAGTCTATCTTTTGATTGTAAAACTGCAGCTGGAGTCAGAGCTCCTAACCATGCCTTCTTTTATTTTTGATTATATATATTTGTTGATTAAAAGCAACACAAATGCGTGTTTTGGAAGGGCAAAGAGGGGTTAACACGATTTTGATTGTATTAAGTGTGGAAAACTGGTTTGATTTACAGATAAATTGAGGTCGGCACTTCATCATAAAATGACTTAAACTCATAAGTTACCACCGTATACTTGTATGAAGGTTGAATCTAATTTGAACTAAAAATGTCCCTGTAGCATTAATAAAGGTTTTCTCATGCCAACAGTTTGACCCTGGAACCAATTATTTATAGTGATGTTATTTGCTCTTTTATTCCCCCCAAATCTGAACTAATCAGTTGGGCATAGGGCCTGGAACAGATTGCGTTTTGACTTCAGAGGTTTCATTGTATCTTTCAGTCCTCTCACTGTGGATTTTGAGCAGGTCTAATGACGTTTCTGGTAGCGACCAGAAGCTTCCGTCATGGTGGGCGCTCCAGCGTTGAGCCGAGGTTCTTTTGTTGCAGCGATCGGTAGCTTGGAAGAAACTCAAGAAAGGGAGGAACGCTGGACGAACCTTCGGTGCATGTCCCAGATTTCCAAATGCAGTCTGACCCCAACTTGGGAACTGGCTAACCTGGAAGAGGTCATAAAGTAACTCAGCACGAGTGCCTCCCCCCGCCACGACCAGCCCACCTGATACAGCCCCCAAGTCACCTCTCCCCACTTCTACCTCCACTTCCCTCAATTGACTCTTTAGAACGAAGCACTAGCGCTCCACTGGTTTTGCTCAGGGCATCCTTTGTGCATAACTCGCATTTTGTTTGGAAGGCCTTAAATGGAAAGAAGAGTGAGCAATGGTGTTGATTATCAGCTTTCTGCTTGGATAACATATTAAGTGTGTCCCATTGGACCACCAGGTCAGAGGATCTCATGCTTCAGGTCTGAGGCGAGTCCTGAAATCATTATGTTGTTTTTGTTTTCTTCATTGTTTGATTGCAAATTCGCCAAAACTTGATTTCATCTCTGCTTTAAAGGGAGGCAGCTGTGATTTTAGTGTGGCTCAAGTTACTTGTTCCAGTTTGTTTAGCGTTCTATCGTTATTATTAGGGAACTTATGAAAACCTCCAGTCTTATATGTGAGTCCTCTCAACAAAGGTGAGGTTTAATAACATCTACGTTTGTGAGACTAAAGGCCTGCTCAGAATAATGTAAATGAATAAAAATCTTGCAGTGTGCATGTGCATGCAGCATTTCTGGCTCTCAATTCTGAGATTCTGCGTTTTAATCTCTGGAGTTTGCACTTTCTCTCAGGCTGGAATGCATTCCTAGTATTCCAAATTCCAAACAAAATTATCAATGCAACACTTTAGTTGTTGCTCACATGTTTTTATTCACTGAATACAAAGATGTATTTTTTTCTGTGAACACAAAGGCATTTTTTATTCTGTTTATTGTGAGCATATATCCTTTGTCAAGGGTTACCAAAACAGTAAGACTTCCAATCTAGTTAAACTCCACTCACGTGGCCTTTTATTGTGGTCAGCCTGGGCACACCTGTGCACTCATCATTCTGTTTAATCAGCGTATTGATATTGCCCTTCTGCGAGGTGGGTGGATTGTTCCGACAAAGGAGATGTGCTCACACACAAAGATTTAGAACGGTTTGTGAACAATATTTCCAAGAAATGAGGCCTTTTATATGTAGAAAAGGTCTTAGATCTTTGATTACAGCCCATGACAGTTTGGAACAAAAACAGTACTCTCTGTGTAAGTGTAAATGGTTGTTTGTTTGTTCTTGCTCTCTGATTGGCTGGTGACCAGTCCAGGATGTACCCTGCCTATTTCTGGGATAGGCTCCAGTTCAGTTTGTACAATAATGACAAACAGTAAGGAAAATGGATTGGAAATGTTTTTTTCTGTTCTCCTGCTAAAGCGCACAATTGTGTTTGTGTCGTCCGTTTAGGCACAGAACGCCACGAGTTGACCTCCTGGATGAGTTTTGACTCCATCTTCAGGTTCTTCGGCGAGATCGTGGAGGCGAAAAAAGATGAGGAGGCAGAGGAGACGTTCAACACTGTTACCACGCGCAGCAGCTCCCTCAAAAACAAACACCTTGATTTGTAAAACAACGTCACTGACTTTATTGGAGCGATAGTACAGAGCGGGTGGTTACGTTTTTTTTGCCTGTTTTTTTTTTTTATTTTGCTACCCTCCTTGCTCTGCTCCCCGGATGTCATTTCTCCCCTGTGGCTGCGCGCACAAGCATGATTCTTGTAGTTTTGGTAAGAGACAAGAATTCAGGTCAGTGTGTGTACATCTCAGTAACATTTTGCCTTACATCTCAATTAGAGCCATTGTTGAAGCAATATGTGCCGTCGCGTTTGTGGTTCCGGAGGGCAGTATAGCCTAAGATGATATGGGCTAAGTACATTGATCTGTGGTGCACCTCATATCAGCTGCCCTGCAGTTAGAGGTGACACGTTTGTTTTTTTTTTAGCTTACTCAATGTTTGTAAACTGCTCACCAACACCAAGGCCATTGTTTTTATGATGCCGTTGATGAGCACCTATGCACAACTTTTAAATTCATATACTGAGCTAAATTTAGAAGCATGCGGTTTACTTCATGATGTATTTATGTATTCCTCTTCTCTTTACATATTTCTAATAGATGCCTCCAAACTGATGACATTTTACGGTACAAACAAAGCCAAACCCAGTACGTGTGGAATGACTCGAGCGCGGGTCACTGAGCATATTCAAAATCACTTAAAGTCAGGGATCAAAGTGGATTTAAAGGATATCTCATTTAAACGGGAGCCATAAGTCAGCTCTCAACACTGACAAAGCCTCAATAGATGACGCATGTCAGGAAATCCAAGATCTCAATATTATTCTAAGCCTGAAGGATGAGGAAATTATATCTATTTTTTTCCCTACCGCAAAAGTCTTTTTCTTATTCATAGATGTGACAAGTCACTGCTCAGTTGCACGTAATCTTAAGTATGTGACACAAACATAACATTTTTTTTAAGTTTCATAAACCACTCAAGGCTCAACGCATAATGCTTCTAATGTGTCGCGACATTAGTCAAATCTCAAAGCCAAAGCTAAATCTCCTGATAGCATAGACATTTTCTGAAATATGTACTTTCCCCTGATTTCCCCCCGCCCCCCTCTCCCCCTCACTTTGCGTCGTGTCTATTGTTTAACTTTTAGCTGTGAAATCCTGTTTCTCCTCCATGGCCATCCTACGTGTGTGTGGCTTAATGCGTTTGAGGATTATCTTTGTGCTGTAATGAGACAACTGTGGCTGATGGTTTCAAGGCCTAATTTCCTTTTAATTTGATTCCCATCTCTGCTGCTTTCTGCACACACACAAAAAAAATGATGTGCTTATTATTTGATTTGATGATTTGGGTTTCCAGATAGCATTGCTCATCTTTCTGTTTTTCAGAAAAAAAAAACATATCTGCACATTTTTCCTCGCTCTCCATAATTGTAAATTGTCGCCTTGAGGGAACAAACAAGGCTCGGTGCTTCTAATAACAAGCCAAAGGAAGATCGAACTGGAGATGAAAGAGCAGCCCAAGTCCAAAGCGCAGTCTGCAAAGAAAGAAAAAGAGGATTTATTTTGCCAATTTTCATGAAAACATTCTTTTTTATGACCACATTCTTCTTTGTACTCCTTCAATAAACGAGATGCATTCATTTTGGGGTTTTGGGACACATCCATGTATTTAATTCTGTTTTCATTTCCTTTCTTACAATTTGAAATGTGATGCAAATCCTTTCAAAGTTTCTTTGTAGTGAGATTCCGTCAATGGAAGTCACTGTTACACATTTTAAATGCAAATAAAGTTTTACACATAGGTTATGAATTGATTTTGCTGTAGTTGAGGAAACTTTTTAAATTTTATTTTTCTTTTTAAACTTGTTTAAATGTTTTTCTATCTGTAAATATAGTTCCTATTGCACAGAAGTGGGTATGATTAACCATATCTGCTGAACAATATTTTTTTTCTTATGATGAAATAATACTTTCCTGAATTCAACAATACCTGAAGGTTTTGTATTTTATTTTATTTTATTTGTTTTTATATAAAACAAAAGTATCGAGTGAATAAATACCTGAATACATTTTTTAAAACCTTGCTTTTAAAAACAATTGCTGTATCATATTTTGTTTGTAATTATTGGTGTCTTGAGCCCCTCATCTTTGGCTGCTAGGCTGAATTATTAAACATCCTTTATACGGCTTTTCAAATCGTTTCCATTAATTATCATACAAAAGGTGAGAGCCCTTACAAATTCTGCTGACATTTTCACACTACATGATATCAATATGTTGTAAAAACAAAAATAATAATGATGTCGGCAAGTTTGGCTCAATTTATTACCACGTCAAATTGTCAGGTCTTAATCCTTGCATTGAAAAGACGCCTCATTTAATCCTCGTGACTCCTTTTTAAATGCATCATCTTTTACACACACACCTCCCCGCCAGTGTTAGATTCACATTGTGAACCCGTGGAGGAGTCCTTGACATGTAAAACTTTTCCACTGTTTGATATTTCAATTGTTTCATGCCGTCGAGAGAGTTGTTGTCACGCTTGCCTGCACCGGCCCTCTGTGTGTGGTTGTGTGTATGTGTGTGTGTGATGTGCTCACCCATCCCCTCCAAAGATGAACTGCCAAAGCAGCCAGTTGGAATGTCACCCTCCTGACACACACACACATTGGTGCGGATCACTGTCACATCACTATTTGCATAATGATATGCTCAACTCCGAGAAGGGAAGTAACCCCCAAATTTTACGGGTCACCTATCTGCAACAATCAATGTTTTATCGGCCCTACTCGGGGAAAATATCTTGAACAAGCGGGGCGCTCTTTCTTCTCTCACCTCCCCTCGCCAGCTCCGAGCCGTTCAATCCAGTGGCCCATCACCAACGATATTTCCAAAGCAGTTAATGCGTGGAAATGCGCCACCATCATCATTATAGTCACCTGTAAGTGCCAAAAAAAAAAATGCAGCCTTTCTTTTTTTGCGCCCTGTGCCGTTGTATATGTTTATCTTATTTAGGTCTTCCAAATGTAGATTGCACGGTCGGGTCCCGTGCAGCGGCCGCTTTCCTTCCAACTCATTAGATATTCATTGACTCGCATGAGAAGCGATTTAATCCATTGGAAAACAAGGCTTCCGTATTCTAATGAGAAATCCGCGCACCCACAATCAGCTCGATAGGAAAAAGAGGGAGGAAAGAATGCGCATGTGGCGCAAAGTGGCTTTGGGGTTCAGCGTGCAACTTTGATTTACAATTCGTGTCGTTTCTTCTTTCATCACATACACACACACACACACACACAAAAGTTTGACTGGGACCCTCTCTGTTAGAGAAAGAAATAATCATGTTAAATTTGCGGAAATCTGAAGGACTGCCTCTGGTGTCATCTTTTTTTTTTTCAGTTTCATCCTTGTTTGTTCGTCCTGCAGCTGTTTGTGACTCCGCCGTTGAGTCTATTTGGTTTTAATAGCACCTTTCAGGCTCTCTCCCCTCACCGCCCCCTCAATTACACCGCCTCTGATACTCTGCCGGACTCAACACACCCGCGTGCATGCAGTAAAAAGAAGGGGGGAGGCGTTGGGCGATAAGTACATATCAGGAACATGGGATGTGACTTTTAGAGATTTTGAACCGGTCGTTCCAGAAGATGCGTGAGTGGACGAAACTGCTCTTTTTTCACGTGATCTGTGAAGAAGTGAAACAGGAGAAATGGAAAATTTGTGGATTTGCTCCACTTTCAAATTGAGATCATGTTGACGAACGTGTACATGTAACTTGGTTCTGATTGCAAACATAACACGTCAACTTCTTTTTGTACAATTTTTAGCAGCCTACGACGCTTTGTAGTGCCACAAAAAAGACTTTCATCGGCTTAGGATGCCATTTTGCTGCGTTATTTGTTTGTTGTATATTATTTAAAACGAAGCCAACTCTTTGATTTGACGTCGTTTAATTAAACAATCCTAATTACGTTATAAGCCAAATAAAGTTTAAATCTGCGGGGACGTTGATGTTACAATGCAAGCCGATAACTTATAAATTTAATAAATGCCATTTTTTCTGAGAAGTTAAAAAGTAGGCAGAAAATGTGCGATTTATTTAATATTTGGAATGAACAAAATCCAAGCATATTAAAGGGAGAAAAGACATCTTAAAAGCCAAAAGCATTTTATTTTAGAAATATGCATTATTTGGTTTATTTTCTGTGAGGACCTTCCCCAAAGTAATTCGTTTAAATTGTGTGAATGATAATAATATAGACGCTAGATTTAAAAAGATAAATACGATGACATTATAGACAGATTAAAAAGTAACACCCATTTTCTTTTTTCAATACTGTCTGCGATGTTGTCAGAAAAAAAAATACTCAATGTCTTTCTATGGGCATTATTAATATGTCAAACGTGATGAAAAATAGCTTATTCCCCATCATCAATCGATATATCCCAAAAAATATTGTATTGTTCTGAAAGCAACGAAATGATGAGCTACTACCGCAGGAATTAATCATATCATCAACTTTAAACCAACGTTGCCGCGGACATGATGATGTATCGATTCGCAGGCTGGTTGTGCGAGAAAAAAAAGTAAATAAACGTCGTTTAACTCCACTGATAAGTGAACCTAATAATATTTCATATAGTAATCATTACCATATAGATTTCGCGTCGTTGGTGACGTCACGTTTCATTGAACAAGTGCAAATATTTGTCCAAACGTGGGGAAAAAAACACAAATTTGTGGCTTTAAATGTAAAAAATACAAATATAAAAACCCTGCAGGGTTCAGATTATAAATGTCTAGATTTAAAGAAAAGAGAGAGGGGGAGAGAGAGAGAGAGAGAGAGAGAGAGAGAGAGAGAGAGAGAGAGAAGAGAGAGACACCGTTCAAGGCAATATGAAATCCCACATTAGAGATGGATTTCATCATGTCCACGCATCCCTTCGAGGATCAACACGGAGTGGGCTGCTTGGGCTCCGAAGAAAAAGAAGAAGTTGTTATTGGAGAGAAGGAAAGGGGGGGGGCAACCCCTTTGCACCCTCTTCCTCATCACTCAGTGGCCAGGAAGAGATGAAGCTCCAAATGAACTTATTGCCATTCAGTCGACTGACAGCTGTGTGTGCGTGTGTGTGTGCGCGCGTGTTTAGACGCGTATTTCACGCTTCTCTTGCATGCCTCTTTGGCGAGACTCGGAATCTCCGTGGTTAAGCGAGTTAATATACGTGTGTTATGAAAGGGCCTGCAGCCTGACTGCCTCACCCACTGTCTCCCCCCCCCCCGCCCCCGCACCACCCACCCACCTCTTGACGGCTTAGTCTTTACGCCCATCTCTTCTTCTATCAGCCATTCTAATGTCCCTCATTGTGTTTGTCACCTGAGTCAGCAGGGAGGATGAAACGGGAGGAAGAGGAGAATCTGGTGATGATAGACAAGAGTGTGTGCGCGTGTGTGTGCGTTTGGTCCAGCCAAGTCTACTTTATTTCTGTTTATCCCCGCAGCAAAAGCTGTCAGGCGCCGGCAGATTGGCAGAATGTTTAATCAACTTATTTATTCGCTTTTGCTCCGTGAATGGGCGCTAAATTACACTTCGTTAGGATGTAATAACGCTCTGGCTTCTAAAGCTTCTTAAAGTACCCATTGGTAACGCTTTAAAGGGAACGCAATTAGTAGACACCTACCTGCACAATTTAAGAATCATAGTGATTGGCTCGAGAGAGATATGAATTTGACACAAAGGAGTTTCCATCTCCATTTACCTTTTTGACAGCCACACAATGGCAGTTCTTTTCTGCCCTTGTACGTTTTGAAAGTTTGACATGCGAACTTGAAGCACAACGCTCAAGATATTGTTCAAAGTCATCCTTTATACCTTTCAATTGTGATTTCGCTCTTAATTTGATATGGTGCAGGAAAAAAACGAATATAATGAGATGATAAAGTGGGGATGTATTTTGATTCATCAAATGCATAAAAAAAATACTTAGCAAATTAGACCCCCCCCAAAAAAAAAATCATTCTCCATATCGTCAACCCAAGAACATACTTGCCGAAATCATTTTTTGTTTTGCTGTCATGATATTAATACAAAATGGCAATGCGCCAAGTTAAAAAAAATGTTTTATTTTCTTTATAGAATCAATTGGACTCGTTTGTTAAATTTGGTGCGATTTTTACTCGCCCCCTGGTTCTGGTAGAATGTGAAACAAATCTCAAATATGTTTAATGTCAACAAAAAGGACCCATAATTGTGTATGTTTGGGGAAAAGAAGGCTATTTGACACTTCAAATTATTCAAAAATATCTACAACAATATGTAACTATTTCCATTGTAGATTTGGATTGAAGTTGTTTTTTTTCTTCATGTTGATTCGTGAGCTGCAAATACGACAAATGACCAAACGTTCATCATTTTCTGAACTGCCAGGTTTTGGATCATGCTTTTTTTTTCCTCTTTTTTTTCTTTTCTTTTTTTTGCCATTCTCCTTGTACTTTAACGTCCCTCGATTTAAAAAAAAACTTTCCCCGCCTCAATCCTGGTTTTTTTTTTATTGTTAAGAATGACATAAACTTGACTCATGTACTCTTGTAAGCGCAACTGTGCGGTCGTGGGTGACTGTGTACTGGTGCAGATGCCGGGGCCGGGGGGGGGGGGGGGGTCAGGTTGGGGGGGGGCATCCTCCGCTGCACCGCATTCAAAATTCTCCTGTCCAGTGTGATGAGAACAACCAGGCCGGGTGGTCGCAGCACCAAGGACAGCGCCCCGACGCCCCACACCCCCACTCCTCCTTGACCTCGCCTTGCTATCACATTATCCCCGCGTGGGACACGACACAACCAAGTGCGGACGTGGAGTACGAGAGAGACCAAAAGCTTTTTTTTCTTTACTTCTCGCGCCACTTCGAACAGAACAGGATTATGAATACTGCAAAACAATCTCACACAGAATATTTGCTCTGAATGCATCGCGCCATTAAGCACATAAAAGATATACATACATAACGCGTGCTGTTATTGCTTCATGTAGCCGATAAGAACAATATGCGATTTATTGCAGATGAATGTCGTAAATTCGGATCCAGAAACGCGCGTGCGTAGAAGCGTGCAATCAGCACCTGACGGACACTTAACACTTGATTTTGCTGCTAACTAACAACCAACCAACCAACCAACCAACCAAAAGCGTCATAGTACGTATTTTATTGTTCCGATGGAGGTGGGCTGCCGGTTTGGGTGAGGGGCTCGTGTTTGATGGAGCCTTCCTGAAGCTTTGAGACAGCTTGTTAATTAAAAGCCCCAGAGATGAGGCTGCTGTGCGGCAAGCCTCCGTATCAGTGCGCCGCTAAGCACTCTGACAGACAGCAAGTTACTTCCAAGACCAATCCCTCTCTCGCCCCCCTCCCTTTTTTATCACAGCATAGCAGTGAGATATTTTAATGCGTCCAAATCCCACTGTGGCTGAGAAATATCTTGTTTTCTACTTAAGGAATGACGACAAACCTCCGTATTCCCTGTCACTCCGCGAGGAGATCTAGAGCCCAAATGGCTGCTTTATGAGCTCCCAAATCCACGCGGCAGGCAGCTTAAAATGTGGCAAATTCGATTAAGGGGACGCAAAGAAAGGAATGTCAAAACGGATTGAATTAGAGACCACAGGTATTAAATACTTTAATAAGCTCCGGGATGACATTGATGGCGAAGATGCGCTCTAAGAGCATCATTAAAAACCAAGAAAGGACTTTTGAATGTATTGATTTATTTATTTAGTCTGCAATTGTGGCCACCTCGCATGTTTTATTCCGCCTTAATTGAACCCAAAGTCCAACCTTTGCCTGGGGGGATTTTCGTTTTGTTTTGTTTGTTTTTCTTCTTATCCATGTGTCAGGTTGAAGGCTTGTTAAAAAGGGAAAACAAAAGTACCGAGAGGAATATAAGACTTTGCCTATTGTTGTAAAAATATATAAATAATTCAAAAGTACAATGGTCGAGTAAAAGGTGGTCGTTGGAGAGTGGGTCATGATTTGACTGTGGTGAGGGGGCAGTGGTTCAGCTGCATGAAAAGCTGCTGGACCACACCAACACAGGAAAATGGGGTGGGGGGTGGAGGGGTGCGTCTCACAGTTTAAAAAAAAATAGATATATATATGATGGAACCTTTTTTAAAATAAAATCCCCAAAATACAGGCTGTGTCTAAAAATGATGAATGAACGACTATTACGTCAAACTAATTCATACATTAAGCCATCAAACTTCCCCCTAAACGCCTTATTATCACTCGTAAAATTAATTTAACGGAGATATTGGGTGGAATGTCTTTATTGGAGCCCCAGAGAGGAAGAAGCTAAATAATAATAATCATTAAAATATTGACAGGCCACACTGGCGATGAACAGGAGAAGAAGGACATTCTTGCAAAGAGAAAAGGGGGAATGCGATGTGATCAGGTTGAGGACTTCCAGTTGGGAGTCTAAACCGCAAAGTGAGGACAACGTCACTGTCGTAAAGCAGAAAAAAAAGAATGCACGGCACACGTGTGCCATGTCACGGCCACTTCATTAGGTACACCGCTAACTTGGAACTGCACTGCATCACGAACAACATGTTCTTTTGTGGTTGAGAAAGGATGTAGAAATAATACACACACGTACGCACCTCATTGTCGGGACCACAATTAAATCGTCGTTGTAAAGATTTTTTTTTTCATCTAGCTTTGTTTGTGAGGCCGTGCACTGATATTCAAAGAAAGATAACAAAGCACATTTTGATTGCATCTGTTTTGCAAAATAGATGTATTTCTTGATCCAATCTTGATGCGCTCCTTCAACTCGTTTATTTCTCTTTTTCCTGGTTTTGTTTTTTGAAAATAAAGCTGTGGCAGGCTCTCAAAGTGTCCGGCACATCCATCAACGTCACGCAACGACAAGTTGCAATTTAATCAAATTGGATCTGCAGCATCGTATTTGTATTTCTTCTGGTGGGGGCTGGGGGGCAAAGAGACAAAATCAACCAAATTCATGAACATTTCTTTGATATGATTAACGACTTTCGACAAATTCGAGTCAGATATTCGTTGGGTTTGAATCTCCACCTGAAAAAACAACAACACAATTTGATAATTATTCGTCCATTTAAAAATGAACACAATTCGTAATTGTGCTTGAACAAACGTGAAAAATATTTTCATGTGTGAGATTATTTAGCATGAGAAGCTATTTTGCTCTGTTCAAATATTATTCATTCCTTCGTGCCGTCTTACATCAAAACCTCTTCTTTATTTTAAATAACTAGCACCCATTAAATGCCCCTTCCGTAATTTACTTTCAAATTGAAGGGCTCGGACTGTGCAATATTAAACGAACACAAGCGATCATTATTACAGTCCACATTAGAAAACACAGTTTTTATTATTATCCTCATCATTAAAAGGGAACCACACAAATGCTCACGAAAAATAATGGACTTCCCCAGAGTTCACATCCACTTTTGGTGTGTGTGTGGGGGGGGGGGGAGAAGAAGAAGAAGGAGAAGAAGAAAAATAAGGAGGAGAAGGAGAAGAAATGTTCTTGTCGAGATGTGAGCTGTGCAGAGCGGCTCCGGTGTCATGGGGTCCCCCAAAGGCAGGGCGCCATCTAGCAAACAAAAGTGGCAACAATAACAGCCTGCGCGCACATACACACACACACACACACACACACACACACACGCACACGTGAGAAAATACAGACAGAAAAAATACAAGAATGAAAGAGGCGAAAAAAAAGGGGGGGGGGTGGATGTTGAAAGTCCTTTCCGAAACCAACAAAAAACGCGAGGAAACTTGAAATTCTGCGAGCAAATCACTTAAGAAATTGCAATAAATTAATAAAAATGCCACCAGCTGACTTCTAGACAAATATTTCTTTTCTATACATACATGCCAAGGAGGTTCCATAAAGTAATATTTTAATTAAATGTGAAGCTCGCATACTATTCGGTGTTCATTTAAAAACAAAAGATTAATCTTTTGTGGATAATTGTGGTCATTTATTTCCTTCAATTTTTTCACCGAAAGGAAGTATTTTTCTATGCGGTTGGGTCCTGAATTTCGTCAAAATGAGTAGAAATACTGAAGTTTGGCAACAACAAAAAAATCCCAAGGCCGCTTATAAAATTAAATATTGTATCAAACCCTTTCATCTTCCTAATTTCAAGCAACATATTTGCTGTCACTATAATGAGGAAGAAATTGGAACTTCAACTCGCAGGTTCTGTGACCCAAACACTCCGCTTGCACTGAGTGGCCTGTGACTTAGATCTTAAAAAATGTTTATGATTTTAAGAACCCCCCCCCCCCCCCGCAACCCGATCGACCACGTCCCTGCCACCGTGACAGAATGGCGGCTGACCTTTCAGGACCACGCCAAAAACTGCATCTCACGGTGCAAGCTATTCATTAATAATATAATCAGTGGCTGCAAATGAATTTGGACGAGGTGGTGGTCGTGGGGTGGGGCGCGGGGTGGGGGCTGAGGCAAAATATAACCGTGGATGCACCGAGATGGAGACTATTTAATGCCCACCTGAATCCAATATCTCCGCATTTATTTCTCTATGTGTGTGTGTCTGTGTGCTGGGGGAGGAGGGGGGAGGGGGCACCGAGCAGTCTCATTCAAATGAGATGCGCATGCGCGGATCTGTGCGTGGCCTTTGAAGAGAAGAGAGGGGTCGTGTCACTCAGCAGAGGGAAAGGGCCACTCGGTTCTACCCTCCTTCTCCTCCTCCTCCTCTTCATCATCCTTTCTACTCTCCCCTTCTGCGCCCCACCCGCCCCCCGACCCCCACTCACTCTTCTTCACACAACACGCGCGCGGATTTTCACCACTGGGCTCAGATTAGACCTTCTTTAAGGGAAATGAGAAGTGGGGGGTCTTCTATAGTCACAGCGGCGGTATGTGTGTGTACGTGGGTAGGGGGCGAGGTTGGGGGGGGCGGCGCAGTAGGAGTGGTGACACAGGTCCACAGTGCATGTGGACAAGGGAGTTCAAATAAAACGGCAGTGACCAATAATCAAAAGAAGACCTCACCTACAGTGACATTTCGAAAAGAAACTATTGGGTAATTTTTGCACGATGCTAGCTAGCTACTTCACATAAAATGGGAATCAATTTAGATTGGCCAAGATGGGAATTGACGATGGATGGATGGATGGATGGATGGATGGATGACAGAGATATATGATAAAACACAAGTGTTTGGTAAACAGCTACGGAATAAACGACTCAATGAATCAAGGGTCAGCCCTGTTCTTTTTTATCAAGACCTTGCCCCCAATCCACAAGGCAAGGTCCATAAAAGCATGACGGCTCGACTTTGGCATGGAAGAACTTGAACTCAAGCTCACAAAACACCTGTGGGTGAAATTGCAACGGAGTTGGACATCTTTCGAAGACCACAAATGGATGAATGGAGAAAAATATTTCCACTCTAAAATTGCAAATGTGAGAGGAGGCTACCCGTACATGTTTGTTTCTTCCTTCAAATCCCGTGTAGTCAGATGTTCAAAAAGTTAAATTCAATGAACGTCTCTTGAAGCAACAAATCTAGAAATAAAGCCAACTTTAAGGTTGGAGACGTGCTTAAAAAAAAAAAAAGCCGTCCCATTTATTACCAGGGATCAGGAGTGCACAGAAACGAAATAAGGCTCAGTGGATTATATCTTTACACACATTCTTCTGCCTGACTGAATGACTGAAACAAGCCTCACAAGCTGGAACAAAGATGGCTGCGCATGAATGAGGCCTGTGTTGGTTTTTGTCCTCAGAACATATGAATTCACCTAAAACGTCACGTGGGAACTATACAGTTTTGTCTTTGGATTAAAAATGTTTCTTGATACAAATCGACGTTTTAATATAAAACAAATACCACACCAAAAAGTAACAAAAGGAAAAAATGAATACAAATACATTTATTATATTATTTTAATTGTGCATGTTAATTGCAACAGACTGATATGGAACGATTCTAAGCGTCTATTATTATTATTATTATTATTATTAGATGGTAACGGCACGTTTCTGTCACTCAACAGGTTACAAAGATCCTCAAAAGTATGCTTGAAATTTACTATGACAGCTCCTAACTTACTTTTGGTCACGTGCGCCTTTCTATTTTACGTCATCGCATGTTCCACTTCCGCTGCAAACAACATTACGTCACATTCACATTTTTTGTTCTGCAGCCGCTATTGTAGCATGAGTAACATTTAGAGCAATGTTCAAACAAGTATGTCGAAGTGTGCGGTGCAAACCACTACATGCACGTCACTCAATCATTTGTAGCAGGAGCGCGCACGCACACAACAGGTCAGGAAGAGTAAAAAAGAAAAAAAGGCAATCTTACTTTTTTTTCCTGCAAAAATATTCCCCATCCGTATGCATTGATTTCCTCCCATTTTCGTCTTCAATCCATTTTCAATTTTTTTCGGAGGTGTTGGGGCTGCTGAGTCCCGCATCCACACAAGTGTTACTTCTCAAACGGGAAGAAGAGCAAAGATTGAGACATTTTGTTGGACGCCGCCTTTTTTTTTAAGTGCAGGGGTGTGGAGGGTGGAGAGGGGGGAGGTGTTGGGGGGGTCATTTCATCATGTGGGAGGTTGGGACACCAAGTTTGGACCCGTGACTGGCATTCCGGAGAGACATGCATATTTTAATACAACAATGCAGTGCACACACTGCTGGAGGAAAGAAAAGAGGGAGGAGGGAGAGGGGGAGGGGGGAGGAAAAAAAACTTTGGCGAGAAGTTAGCATCGCCTGAACAGCTGTCAATGTGGTTCCTATTAAGATATATTCTATTGCTTCTGGGAAGGACAGACGCTGTCACAAATATTTGTTTTGGTGATGTCATTTATTGGATTGTCATCGACAATTATTTACTTTTTTTCATCACTGAAAAACAAATACGTTTTTAAAATAAAAATATAATATTCCAACGTATGAACAACGTTGGCGTAATTGTGAGATTGTTTTTATATATGGGGTAGAAGGTTTGTTTGGATGATACAACTTTCTGGAAAACTTTTTTATATCACGTTTGAGCAATTATTGGCTTTTCACATCATTTGAACAGGTATAAAGTCTGTTTATGTTTCTTTGTATCTATCACAATAATGTATGCATAAAGTTGAAGTTAATTTTTGCTTTTTCGGATACGAACTTGTGTAGAAAAGTTTGAGCAAGTAGTTTTTTTGATTCTGTTAACTTTGGGATATGAATTGCTTTTTTTCACGTCTATATGAAGTGTCGGTAAAAAGCTGCACAAATGCTGTACTGTATTTACTTTGGTTTTTATCGTAAATTTATGTTTCAATTTGAGAAATAATTTGCCTTGTTTCTATAATATAAACAAGGAAGTTTGGGGTCTTATTTGCTTTTTTTCACCATATCAGGTGGCATCATGGCAGAAGTATTTGCTTTGTTTGTAGTATTTATAGATATACAGTTCGAGCAATCGTTTACATTTTAAAATATAGAGTAAAAAAATAATGCAAATGTTTTCTTTGCTTTGTACAAATTATGCTTAGCTTTTTTTGTTGCTGCAGTTTGAAAAATGCAAATTTTACTGCACAGGTCGGCATAACGTGCGAGCAAACAGTTTGAATTGTTATTGTGAATATAAGATAAGAAACATTTTTTTTTACATTGTACTTGAGTGGCAGCTACTTTATTCCACTATTTAGCAAGACATAGGTTTCTCTCATATTATTACCATTCCAACTAAATTTTGATTTTTTTTCTCTCTCTCTTCTGTGCTGAAACACAACAAATATTTTTCATACATGCAGGAATGAATAAAGCATTCGATCTGTCCACCACGGGGAAAAAAACGACAAAGACAGATGATCCTGAAGTAAACCGAGCGGTTCAAATGTCCTTCCCCCTTTTTTGGAGGGGGACTGGTTTAAAATAACCCACAATGGCAGTTTCAATTCCAAACGTCTCCCGCCTTCTATTTTGTCAAGTCACACACAATTGTATCTGTCCTAGCTAAATCCGCTGCGCTTAGCGCTGTCACTTCTGCACAGCTTTTACAACATCACCCCTCCTTCTCGTTCCTCTCCTCCTCCTCTTTTTTTCTGGGGAGGTTTCTGGCTCTTGTGCGGACGCGAGACGAGAGGAGAGAAGAGAAGAGAGAGAAGAGAAGAGAAGAGAAGAAGAGAAGAGAAGAGAAGAGAAGAGAAGAGAAGAGAAGAGAAGAGAAGAGAAGAGGAAAGGAAGAAAGGAATGAAGAAGGAGAGTGGTGGCTGTGATGAGAGCGAAATGAAGGGCCGGCAGGGGAGAGGACAAAGGCGAGTGCATGCAGCGGTGTGGAGCTGGATATCTCTGTTAGTTGTCAGCGTTTAGTCCATGGCTGTGGAATGCTAATGAGTGGGCTCCCCCCCCTCGACACCCCCCCCTCGCTCTCTCGCGCTCTCTCTCTCTCTTTCTAGCCGCCTCCCCTTCCTCCTCCTCCGCCTCCTCCTCCTCCTCGGGGAGAGAAAGCAGATCGATAGCTGACCCGATGGTTTTTGGCCAATGCTTTATTTATCCGGCCAGGCAATGATATTATCAGCCTTGAACGTTCTATACAGCAAACGTCTTCCTACATCAACACAAAAGGATCTGCTTACGCAGCAATCTGCTCTCACTGCTGGAGGATCGCGGATGCGCGCTTTTGACGCGCACCGAAATTAAACATGACTCGCGCTGACACATTGCTATGACAACCTGCACAAACATTAACGCGCGCACGCACGAGGAAGTGTCGCTTTGTGTTGCGTTCAGTGACATTCCGAGAAGCACCACTCGCTCGAGTTTGCCTGCATGCTGTACAAAATTAGAGATGTTTGTCCTTAATGAAAGCGTCAATAAACATCTTGTGATACTATTTTATTTGGCATTGCTTTTCTATTTTTCCTTTTGAGGAAAAGATGCAAACAAATAAAAGCGAGAGAAAGAACCTTCAAATACCGCGAATTGCGCCCAGACGGCACAAACCGGCCGGCCGGCGCACACTGAGCGCCAGAAGACGACCCGGGCCCACTGACATGTCGCAAGCATAATAAATGCTCTTCTTTCACACAGACACTTCAAACGTGAAATCGCATCCAGCTGCTTGCGTAAAAAGCAAACTAATAGTCTCTCGTGTTGGGAGTCATTCACTTGCGCTCTGATGAATGAGAGCGGACAAAGCTAAATGCTTGTTTAACGCTTTTTAGACCCCCCTAAGCTGAACTGAAAGTGGACACGTCCGTCTCCAGAAAAGTGCACTTCCCCCCCCCCCCTCGTCACTTCATTTTTTCCCCTACAGTGCCGGCAGTGAAGTAGCATTATGGATCCCTTTGACGATCGCCAAATATTTGAAATCCGCCAGGCTGCGATATGACGTCAAAGACATTTGAATGCTTCCCCTGGATTCCTGGGGTGTGTGTTTTCTTGTGTTACCCGTACACAACGTTAATTAGGAACACATGCCACTATTTCATCTGCCGCTCGCTTTATATAGCCCGTAGTCTAACAATTGTACGACAAAATGCTCTCAGCGAGAGGATAAAAGATGGTTATACTCTGGAGGGATTTAGAATACATTATGTCGGAGACAAGCAGCTGTACGCTGCGTTTAATAACCCAGCAAAGCATTTAGTCCACAGCTACATAAAACCACAACGACCCGCCTGCACGGGCTTTTTTCTCGTGCTCTTTTTCAAGCCAAACAAACAATTCCAACCCCGCAAGCAATCGAGCAGAGAAAAAACGTGCACAATTCTGCTAGATCACAATTTTCCGCGTCTTCTAGCTAAACTCCGATACGTAATGCTATCAATCAACAAAAAGCGGAAGTACACGACATTAAAAAAAAAAAAAACAATCAGCTTTTGCACCAATGCCACACGAAAAGCTTGACCCAAGTCGACTGGGAGTCCAATTTATCATCGCGCAAGGGATCACGTAAGGACAAGCAATATGGACACGCCTCATATAGAATAAAACAAGCAATGGACACACATCGAGGGAGGAACTCCCCCCTTCCGAGCAGAGGTGAGACGTACAGTATGGCGACAGGCGCACATTACCGCGCGATGCGTTCACTGCTCCCCCTGTCATCACAGAGTCAAAACGTGGGCCGCAACGCATCTGATGATTAACAATGAACTGCTGCTGCTGGCAGTAAAAAAAAATGACAAAGTCCCACCCAAACGTCGCGTTTGGTATGAGATTTTTTTATAGGCTAATTCGTAATGAAATGTGTCACTTTTCTCCACGAAGATGTGCAAGGACAGCGAGAATTGATGCTAAGTGGAACTCCTGTTTTGGAGGGGAGGGTGTGGGGTGGGGTTGTTGATACAGAACTTACTGCAAAAACACACACACGGTTTACACGCTATAAAGTACATTTCTCATGCTGACCATGCCTGCACTTTTGCAGCGGGGCTAATTTTATTGTCTTTATTTATTATTTTTTGCACGGCTGATGTTTTAAAAAAAAGGTAAAGGAGATTGGATACTTTGTTGGTGTTTTGTTTTTTTGTTATTTGGCGACTACTGTAATGCAGATCATCCGCATTGATTGTGACTTTTACTGTTGCGGCTGTTAAGGAGGAAAATGCTTGGGGACAGACATCGTTGCCTATTTGTCTTTTAATAATACAGTCACCATCACACAACTTCATCAACCGAGCCTTTCTGCAAAAAAAAAAAAAAAAAAAAGCTGCATCATGGAGTCAGCAAATTGAAGGCAACAACCAATAAGATTCAAGAAACAATGTTTTTTTTTCCCCAAAACGACGAAACAAACAAAAAATGTACTTGAAATGATATATTAAAAGTGCTTTTTGATTTTTCATGTCTCTCCTCTTTGACTGATGATCGCACTCATGGCCGCCGGGAGGGGGTGGGGGTGATAGGGAACAGGGAGGGGGATGCGGGCGTGTAAGGTGGATGTAGGGGGAAGGGGGAGGTGGGGGGTTCCCCAGATGTCCTCTCGGTAAAAATGTCCTGGAGGGTGGGGGGGCGGGTGGGGCATTTTGGGAAGGGGTCAGT
This sequence comes from Syngnathoides biaculeatus, assembly GCF_019802595.1. Classification (NCBI taxonomy): domain Eukaryota; kingdom Metazoa; phylum Chordata; class Actinopteri; order Syngnathiformes; family Syngnathidae; genus Syngnathoides; species Syngnathoides biaculeatus. The sequence goes on along the minus strand of NC_084643.1, from coordinate 29,016,223 downwards.
TTGTTGTTGCAGGTCCATCGTGTAGAAAAAAACAAAAACAAAAAGAACAAAAAACAACAACAACAAAAAAAGTTCAACCATCAGTGGTGATATTGTCATAGCGATTAGACTTGTTTCTTATTGTCTAAATTTCATAATATTTTTCCTTGTTTTTTTTTTATAACTTCAATTTTAATTCTTGGAGAACATAGCTTCGACAACATATACCGCACTCATTATAAGAAGCAAAAGGTTATATCAAAAATTATTAGTATAGAATCACAGAAAGCCTGGTTTACAACCAGAAAAAATACAAAACAGAGAGAGGTACATAGACACAGGACAAATTCTTATAATTGCTTGGAAACATTATTTTCCTGCTAAGTCTTGATTTTTTTTTCCTTACTGCGCATATGATGTTGTTCATTTCGTTTGTAATTTTTCTTACAAAAAAAGAAAATAAAGACTAGTATTTTACAAAATGACGAGTATTGTTCTTGAAGATGAGGGCGGATTTACACAGGTGTAAAGTCCAGTTCCACTCTTTTTCTGTACATATTCCATCTCAGTCCCAGAAGACGAGGAAAGTGGGGCGGGGGGGGGGGGTTATTGGAGGGGGCAGGGGGGGGGCAAAAAGTCTTCCAAAGTTGTCGGAAAAAGTCTTATATATAGCCTTGTTAGAGGAGGGTGGGTGCTGAATTTTGGTCCGTGTCCTCTCTTTGTGTACGTGTATTTATGGGTGTGTGTGTTTGTGGAGGGTCACATTAGGATCATTGGATGGACATGTAAGGCCAGTTGAAGCTGCTCCCGGATAAAAGCATATCCCTGATGAGGGTTTCAATAGGAGTTTTACCTACCAAGCGGACGAAGAAGAGCTGCTCGATGACGGACGAGGACACGGTGCGGAGGGAGGGCAGCCGCAGAAGGAGCTTGCCAAAGCGGCTGGGCTGGTTCGGGTACTGACTCCGCACGTACTCCTCCAGGGCGCACTGGGACTTCTCTTGCAGGCTCTCGATGTGGGCAGCGTCCGACAGGCCGCAGGCGTCTGTGACAAAAAAAAAAAAGAATAAAAAAATAATCATCCTTGTTCCCATCGCAACTTGCATTTGCGTTTACGTGCGTCTTGGGCTCATTTGGAGCAGCCCCAGAACCCAAACGAACTCAAAAGCGCACTTTTGAAATCATGAAATCAGCAAACATGAAGTCGACATTTTCCAGGATCACGCATCCTCAAAATTGTTCTCATTTGAGGAAAGCGAAACTGAACCTCACCCAAACAGCATTACGTATTATTTTAGATTTAGTTGTTAGGGATAAGGTACTTATTTAGAGGCGGGATACGACTCGTCTCACAATCAATATAATTTTAAATTGTAAATCCTAAATGCGTGTGAAAATGACCCCCCCCCCCCCCACCCCGGTGTTACAGTTCCATTGAATGAACACTTGATTTGTCATCCCGCTTTTCTATATCATATAAAGGACGACAATTGCGCTTTTGGAACATCTTTTGATCCGTCAAACAGCTTTTGCAAACTTGGTGTACACGCAGGAGCACTCGGTGGCCATTTTTCAGCATGACTCCTTCTTGACTTGACGAGCACAAACGTGCTGCTCTCAATCAGCCAATGAAACTGGCGTCCACACACAATTGACAAAAATATGGTCATCTTAGTGATACATAGTAATACAGTATGTGGTTGTAAAATAGTGTACATTCATTTTCATTTATTTATTTATTATTATTATTTTAAATGCAGACGGTTGGTGTTCCAGGGCCCAAGGGCCAGCGTGCTCTTGATGTCTGCACTCTGGAGATTCAAGTTTTAAGGAAAGCCAAACGGCCCTGATGAATGCGAAAATGCTCTGCTTGTAATGTGACCTAATTACTCTGCAGTAAGCTGTTAAGTCATTTCGCCTCTTCTCTCCATAGACCACTCTGGCCTGTTTCTTCGCTCTCTCTCTCTCTCTCTCTCTCTCTCTCTCTCTCTCTCTCTCTCTCTCGCTCTCTCTCTTCTCGCCAAGGAACCTATATGGGTGCTCGGCCGCTAGAAGCGATCACATTTATTATAAGAAAAAGAGGCGGGTTAAAGTCAATAGTCACTTAGCGAGAACATAAAAAGCTGCTGAAATGATTGTGTTGTGCTTCCGTTGAAGCAGCCACAACCTCAGTTGGAGACAGAACAAGCAGTATGAAGCAACGGTGCCACTGTCTTCGACTGTGTGTGTGTGGTTTTTTTTTTTTTTTTAGGCGGGGGGAGGGGGTGCACTCTAGATGGCATTTTTGGGCGAGGAAGGAAGGGCGAGTTTGCCGGGGGTGTACTTTTGAGCCTATTGGTGAGTTGTGAGCTATAACTCAGTGCGGCCCAGACACAATGACCTTGTGAACTCGAGGGCAACCCTGAGATCTCGGGGTGATTTAGCGTGACCTTAGCGAGGCTGCTCAAAGAAGCATGTATGCAAATCCCTTTGGATTAAGCCCGAGTGTCCCTTTAAAACCAAAGCAGGCAATATGCTTTAACTCCATCTAATCGAGAATTTTCTCCCTTTTCAATAAAAATGCAGGTGAGAAGAGAGAGAAAGGATACAGATGAATGTGGAAAGCTGCACACACTGCTAAATTGTCAATCAGACCACTGTGAGCGTGCGTGTGAATGTGTGTGTCCCGCACCCTAACCCAACAATACACTCTGACATGGGAGCACACACACACACCACACACACACACACACACACACACACACACACATACACACACACACACACACACACACACACACACACACACACACTTGCAAACCACCATTTACACAGCTTAGTGTAGATGTCAATAAGGGGCTGATGTCAGTCGACTGTGTTGAAACACGACCACCATTATTTATGCATCAAATAGTGACAGCGCGGAGGTTATTTATTTAAGGCAAATAATCCACGCCGCTGCTGGCAAAGCGCCACGCAGGAACAACCTGCTTTTGCTCCCCTCTCCCCCTCCGCTCCCTACACACGCACACACACACGCTCACACACACATTGAAGCCTATCAAACAAACGTAAGTGGACGCCGAAAAACATGACGTTGTTCCTTCCTTCCCTTCCCATTCGAGGGTTAATTTAAGGTGACTTGGCAAAAATCAGCCACGAGAATCGGTCAAAAAAGTGAGATTTGGCGAATCCGCGTGGAGATGCACCACGTCTTTGCTAGGTGTCTGGCCTATATATTTATATTTTTCCCATTTTGTAGGGTTGCCGTGTTACTTCTGGAAAAAGTCAGCTTGTAGTGTTTTACTTACTTAAATGTAGTCTATGTTTTCCACAGGTCTAGTTGGGATTTCAATATAATATAATATAATATAATATAATATAATATAATATAATATAATATAATATAATATAATATAATATAATATAATATAATATAATATAATATAATATAATGAATGGAGTAGTGAATATTGGCCCTGGGGTTCCTTCTTGTTGGATGCAATTACAAATGTGAATTACATAATATAATAATTAATTATTTAAATAACGATCATAAAATCTTTGTCATACTAAATCTAGCAAATATATAATAATTTACAGCACCGTCAGTTAATATAAAGTTACAAGTTTAAGAGTTACCTTTTTTTCTAAACAAATGTGGCACTGTGGTCTAAACTTGTGGGCGAGTTAACGTCGAAGTTTTCGGCCCGTGTTAGTTTCAAGTTGTTGCTTTTGCTTCTTAAATATGTTTTGATGATTCAGCCATATTTTCGGAGATTCAATATTATATTACGACTGAAATGACAAAAGAGTTGGGATCTCTAATAAAATAAACGCCGTAGGACTTAAATACGTGGCTAATTACTATTGCACTGTGCGATGCGTTCAGTGTGACGAAAAATGACCCTTCTGAACTGTTCCTCCGTCTTTCCCCTCCCGTGGATTATTTGATGTCGTGTTCTTGGCGGCTGTCACGCACTGACGGACTTTTGCACCTTTTAAGCACATTTTGTTTGACGTGTGTAGTGAACATTTGTGACCGTTCGTCTTCAAAACATACGACCACCCAGCAAAAACAACGACAACAAAGTTTTGGAGCGGGCTCTGTTCAAATAAAAGAAATAACGCCTGCAAGCGTGCGCCAAACATATCGTCAAGTCCCATGAGTTGTTTTTGTTTCCAAGTTGAGGCGCGAGCACGAAGGGTCCCGTGCGCGCGGCCGTGCGTGTGGTGCCCACCTGACGTGAAAAGCACGATGGCCTTGAGGCAGCTGTACTCTGCCGAGTCGACGTGCAAGGTCTTGAGCTTCTCCACTTGCTCCTGAAAGATCCGGATGTGGTCCATGAAAGCCACGACGCGGTCCGCGGACATGGGCGAGGCGTGCAGGCCCGCCGCGGCCAAGAGGGGGGCCACGTGGAGGGGCATGGAGCACTGGGCGGCATTAAGCACAAACAACTCACTCCACGTCAGCCTGAGAAGGGACACCTGGTCGGTGATCTGCAGGTCGGGAAAGAAAGGGATGTTTCTGGCCCACTCCACGGCGCTGAAGAGCAACCGAGCCGCCAGCTCGCAGATGTTCTCGATGCCCATGATATTGTTGGGCTGCATGCACTGGCTCCCGTACCGGGACGTGGGGTAGGGCTCGGCCCGCAGCAATAACGAGATGTATCCGGAGAGATAGCAATGGCCGTTGAGGGGGTCCCCGTTGGTCAGCGCGTACTGGCCTGGGTTGGGCTGGGTTGGAGGCATTCGTCCTCGCTGAACCGCTGACAAAAAGAAAGAGAAGAAGAGGAAATGTGCATCCAGGACTCACAAACATTGTTCATCGCGAGCAACGTGCACAGCAGGCTGAATTTGAACTTGCAAATCGAACGCAAAGTGGCCCATTTGGAACACGGAACTCTCCTTGCTTCAGTATTTACAATGTCACACACACACACACACACACGCACACACGCGCACACACACACAAACACGCTTCCACATATAGTCCACATTTCCGGCATACATTCATATTTTTGAAAGTGCACGACGCCAAGGTGAGCCGTTTATTACGTTGATATTATCGCGTGCTGTTTCTCCATAGCAACAACCCCTACAGCGCCCAAACATATTTTAACCGAGATTGATAATTCTCGCTCTAAATTATGTTGCTTTTGAATTTCATGCACATCCAAGCATCGCTTTTAAATAAAAGGATTCCTGTCATTGTTTTGGAATATTAATAAACCGCCAGTTCAATAAGTCCGAGGCTGAGCCTACACTGAGTGTGACCGGAACATTTCACATGTGAACGACGGAAGTCCGCCTGAATTCTGCCGAAAGGCCTCGACGCCTTGATGAAGTTGTGCAGTCGAGGCAACCGAGAGCACAAGGGGTCAAGTTGAGCGCCATGACTGAGCGAGTGGGAGCCGTCTGCTAGCTGAGACCAGCAGGGAGACCCGTGCGGGCGTCTCTGGACGCTACTTCCACACAGATACACACACACACACAACACACACACACACCACACACACACACACACACACACACACACACACACACACACACACACACACCACACACACACACACACACACACACACACACACTTCAAAGCCCGGCAGGAGCAATGTGCATTTATAAACAACAGAAGGAGGTTGACTGGTGCTTCGTATCGGTGCAGAAAAACCGGGCCCGCTGGCTGCAGCGAGAAGCGAGCAGACCAAATGCTTTGTTCAAGCCCTCGAAGGGTTCCGTCCGTTCGGAAGCATGCAAGTGCGCTACGCGCTTTCGAAATAGATATTCACCTTCCCGCCGCATGCCCACTTTCAAGCACTTCTTGAGGCGGCAGTACTGGCACTGGTTCCGGTGGTGCTGGTCGATGGGACAGTTCCTATTGGCGCGACACGAGTACGTTAAGTTCCTGCGTACACTCCGCTTGAAGAAACTTTTGCAGCCCTCGCAGGTGAACTGGCCGTAGTGCTTGCCGCTCGACTTGTCCCCGCACACCACGCACTCGATGTGCTGCTGGCTCTGCCCCGAGTTCTGGCTGCCCTTGTCCCCGGCGGTGCCCGGCGTGGACGGCGGTCCCGGCTGGCTCGGGGTCTGAGGAGTGTGCGGCGCCGCCGACGCCGCCTGCTGCTGCTCCCTCGACGGTTGCGCTGCTGGGTTGGGGCCGCTCGGGGGTCCTCCGGCCACGTCTTCCTGCGGATCGCGCCACACGCTAACTACCATTGCCATATCTCGGCCCCGAAAAGTGCTATAGAGCGAAATGGTCGCTGCTGGTTCTGGAGCGTGGATAGGAGAAAAAAGGAAAAAAAAGGAGCTCTTCTGCGAGACGGCTGCAAAGTCAAATCGGTGCGCGGAATCTCATAGAGGAGGAGGGGGCATCAATACATTCAGAATAGCGGCAGACGGCTGGAGGGGACGACCCGATCAGGATATGCGAGAATCGGGAGGCCAGTTCCAAGGTAAATTGCACTCAGCCATTCAGGAATCCCCAATCTTGAAGGAAAAGGCGAGTCCAGACGTGTGTGGGGGGTGTTAAAAAAAAACTGCACTTTGATAGAAAATAGCCACGAAAAGAGACCAATTCACATGAGCGAGTATTTCTAGAAATAAATAATAATAATTAAAAAAAAAACCTTCTTGTGGTGGGAGCTGGATCCAAAGTGCTGCGGTGTATAAATTCCTTTCTCCTTTTCCACCAGTCAAGTCTTCGCCGTGCGAGCAGCGCAGCAGCGAACGCGCGCACACACAAAAACTGCAGATTTGGCGCGGCTATATTCTTAAATAAAGCTCATCGTCATCTTCATCATCATCTTCTCGAGGCGAGCAGCCGCCAATAGAGTCCACGCCGTGCAAAGACTTTCGCCTGTCCTCCAGCTGGAGCCGCGGAGAAAAGATATCACAGAAGGGGGGAAAAAGGCAGCAGCGGCGGCAGCAGAAAGGAAAAAAAAACACAACACAACTAGTGGAATATGCAAGAAGAAAAAGAAGAGAGAGCCTCCAAAAATGCTTTAAAGGAAGAGGAGCTGCAGAGCAATGTTTCCGAAACGGGGGGATCTGCGCGAATGTCTGTATATAGTGAACTTTGACACTACTATTGAAACTGACACGTTTCTATGGAGATCGCTGCGCCTTATATGGTGCTCGTGTCAAGGAGCCAAGAGAGGGGCTGCTGGAGACTGATAATCAAAGGCGACTGACTGGCCAGAGCCCCGCATAGAGGAGGAGGAGGAGGAGGAGGAGGAGGAGGAAGAGGGGGAGAGGTGAGAGAGAGCGAGAGAGAGAAATGGGAGGCTGAGGTGAAAGCCAAGCCCTCTCTCGCTCGCCATTGGTTAGAGTCCCACTCGTGCTCTGTGTGCTGCAAAAAGTGTCCGAGTTTATAGATGGGCATGTTCAAACCACATCATAACGTTTGCTTTCTTAAAAATCTCATCAAACCCAAATAATGCACTCATTTCGAATATTAGGATCATTTGGAATGCTCTTGGATGGCGTGATTCATTTTTCTCCCTTCATATTTGGTTTCCACTGTTTTTACTTCTAAAGGACCACCGGGTGTCAATTTTTTTTTAATCTCATTTTTTTTATTCTTCTATTGATAGAATTCATCATTTCCGTCGAGCCGTCTCCACTGAGCGTGATTTTGGATATTTTTTGCAGCGTTGTCATCTCACCACTGGGGGCTCTCTCTTCTTCCCCCCATTTTCTATATTTTGGACAGCCACAATTTACATCGAGCTCACTCGCCTCGGCGCTGCTATTTACTTTGAAACCTGATTAGTATTTGTCGTCTATTGTGGCCAGAAAAGAAAGAGACAGCGTGATAGGAAGAAACCGTGTATGGACAGAATAAAAGAACGAGCAAAAAAATAGGGGGTAGACAAAGCTTTTACGCAGGATAAATAATCCACTAAAACTGCGATTGGGGTCGGGGGGTTCAACAGTGGTCTCAACTTGTGATAGCGCTATGTTGTGTTGGACTAGTGTCTTTATTCCAAAATGCAAGTGTCAATGCTTGGAAGGGAAGCTCGTGCACGTGTGGGAGCTTCGGCATGCGCATTGCGGTACATGCGCCGCGCAAAGCCTCCAGCGTCGCTGATTAAAATACTTACATTGCACTGTGAAAGAAACACACCAGGATGCAATTAGTAGAATTCTGCGCGCAAATAGCGCTTTACAAAAAAAAAAAAAAAAAAAAAAAAACTGAGCGCGCAAAGATGTGGCAGCAAAGAAAAAATAATAGTCAAAAAAAAATGCAGCAATTAGCCGGGTCCCTTCTTGTGAATAATTACATAGCCGGTGTCACATAATGTCTTAATAATGACGCTCATTCACAATCATGTGAACTTATTTGGGGAATTTGCATGGGGATTCCGGCTTTTTGTCTGAGGATTTCTGCAGGCTTTCTCCCTCCGTGCAAGAGAGTTTGAAAAAAATGGATCGCGCTGCCATCTAGCGTACATTGTACAATTACAACCTCCATAGAAGCGACTGCACAAGTCATTAAAGATAGATTTTTTTCAATAGGACAATGTTCGTTTTTTTGTGTTTTCCGAAACTATTGCGAGAAATAAAACTTTTAATAGATCAAGTTTTAATCTATAATATTCTTAGTATGAATGACACATTTGCACAATGGGGAAAAAAAGAGGAATCGAAACAAAACAGTTACATTCTACCACAATAAATGCATAAAGATAATGGTGAATGATATATTTTCACGCGAAGAGAAAATCACATTAAACACACAAATGCAGGCGAAGAATAGCCTAAAAATGAATAAAAACTATCAGTTTTAATGAACCAAAAATTAACACAAGTCCCGGCAGAGAATTCTTCAGGCACGTAGGAAAATTTGCAGATAAATACATCTTAAATAGGCAAGTGACCCCCGTAGGAAGCTCAGAGGAGGGATGGCTTGTTTTTTTCCTTCTTTCAAGTATTCAACAAGAGAGCTCTCTCTCCTCGTCGATGTCTCGGGCAACTCCACAGAAAACTCCCCGGCCATGTCTGCAGCTCTTTGAAAACGTGAAACCGACAAGATTAAATCAGACAATGATTTTCTTTTCTTTTCTTTTTTTTTTTTTTTGGGGGGGGGACTCCAAAGTGCATCATTAAGATTTAACTCCGCAGATTGGGGTCGTTGTGGAAAAAGCAGCGAGCAGGACAGGAGGAGAGCACACACAGAGAAGGGGAAGGAAAAAGCGAGAAAGTGGACCACAGCGGGCAGTTGAGGCGAGAAGCACCGCACCGAGCACCGGCTTCCCTCCCAGGAGGAGCAAAAAAAAGGCAAGTCATCTATCAGTTTTTATTTTTCCAGCGCACGTTCGAATTTCAACGCGAACCTCCAATAGCAACTTTGCCCGATTCAATGCACAACTTTTTGGTACGCGGCGGCCAAGCGCGTCTTTGCTGGCCGATTATCAGCCGTTAGCGGGGCTCCGCTGTCGGTGGTGCCCCCGGGAAAGGGCAGCAGATCTGGGGACACCGCGCGTGGGCAACCTTCGCCCGTCTTGGTGCGCCTCACCTGCACGCGACCTCATTTGTTATCAAAGAGATACACAGCGCGCCGAGATGGCGTCCAAAGATTAAAGGGCTGATTAAGGAGGAGAAAAGTGGGTTATTTTCACATCGTGCATTGCTTTGCGGGGCTGCACTCGAGTGCGCGTTTTTCATATTTGCGCCACATGCACGGAGGGTGATGAAAGTTAAGTTTAACACTCGCTGTTGCTCATTCATTAGTGATGCACTATTAATTAATTAAAAAAAGATAATATCACAGGAAACGTTAAATTTGGACAGGTTGACGTGCAATTTAGAATTTATTGAATTTTAATGAGAGACGAGACGACAAAGAACCAATAATTTATTTATGTTTGCCTTTATTCAGAAATGATGACAATTTGATTACCTCCACTGTGAACAAAACAAAACGCAACGGGGTCCGATTTCATAGCAAAAGTCTGAATTGACATTCTTTTGTATTTGCAACTTTCTGATTGGCGACGTTTTCAGGCTTTTGGATGTGAGAATTAAGAAGTTCGACGCCACCGTGTGTGTGTGTGTGTGTGTGTGTTGTTATCATATCTATGATGATGAATTGATGGTCACACTCTGGCTTAGATTTTAATATAGCTAAAAGACAGCAAGCAATAGAGGAGACCTGGAGGTCAGGAGCTCAGTCCCCTGCAAACCCCCATCCAAACGCCGCAAAGAGCACCATTTGCACTTCGGAACAGGAATCTACTTCAGGATCACATATGTATTTTCTATTAACTGCGTGTAATCACGTTTGTGTTATCAAGACTCAATCATTTGATGCACGCTATTTGAGGATGGACAGACAATCATTTGCACTTCCACGTGAGTCCATACACACACGAGAGTGCAAGCGCGTGTGTGCGTGCGTGTGGACCACAAGGCTCCATTAGGACCACATCAAGCTGACCCCCGTTACTATGCAACAGCTGCCAGCGTATCAAACACTTTTGTGTATGATCGGAACTCATTTAGACCATCAAGTAATTTAGAAACTCCCATAATGCTCACTTGTTGCTTACGTCATTTCCCCCCACATTTACAGTTATAACGATTGAGGACACGCGAGATTTGGTTACTCGGTACTAATGACGTACATTTGATTTTACTGTTTAAAAAAACGGCTATTTGAGTGACAACAATCCTACCCTTGAGTCAGACGTCATATTGATATAAAGGGATGAGAATATAGTGGATGCTTTGACGTAGTATGATTATGGATTTTTTTGTTTATAGGATGCGTATTTTCATATACATTACAGTGGTATTAAAATTTGTAAACATTACTTTAAAACAACATATCATTTGTCACAAATGAAGCCAAATTCAACTAAATGCAATATATAATAAAATATATTAGATATTAGGAAACATGCATATTTCATTTGAAGTAAATAAAAATACCCTACCTTAAGTTTTATTTTTTTTTAAATCAGAAAATAGGCGTGTGCATCCACGTGCCTTTAGTGTGAAAAGGACGAAGATTCTTTCGTTTTCTTTTCCTTCAGGATGAGCAACTTCATCATTGACTGGCGCTGAATGGAAAGTGACCGTCGGTCTGAAAAAGTGCAGTGCGGACATTTAACACCACATGCAGACACCTACAACAACGCGCACCATGTAATAGTTCTGCCAAAACCCCAAATCTAATCAATTATGCATGAATTACGACTTGATCAGTGTATGTGATATACTTTTAATCCCATGGTATAAAAGGAGTTTTTGTAGAGGCGTGAAGTTGTTTTTATAGCATTACGATAACCCTCTCTGTAACAGAATACATATATGGGGACTATAATTGAGCGGAATAATAACAACGCCTCTTTCAATTAAGTTTGAAGATGGCTTTAAGTTACTGGGACAGTCCGTTAACGCTCAGGCCAATGGCTTTATTGCTCACTAATATGCTTTTTTTTTTTTTTTTACAGCGTCGAGTGCTAATTACTTCACAGACTACGATGACCACGTCCATTAGCGCGTACATCACGATGGTTGGTGCAAAAATTGAAGAGAACATGTCAAGGAGTAAACAACGTTCGGCAGAAACGAAGATATATAAACACATATCTGATGGTTGCAATAAAAGTCAAGTATGATAAGAAACCCTCCGGTGAAAAAAATATTAAATAAGTAATGTCTGACTGCTCTTAGTATTTCAAAAAAAAAAGAAAAAAAAAAAAGAAGAGGCCAAAGCAAACGCGCGCGCGCGTGTGTGTGTGTATGTGGGGGGGGGGGGGTGCGTGGCGAGGAGGCATCGCGCCCTTCAAGTAATTTATTTTAAGGGAAATGGGAGGGCAAAGGTGGAATTCTTAAGAAATTCAACAAGGATAAGGGAGCTTTAGGAATTCTGCACGCAGATTACCTTTCATCCCATCCACACATTAGCCGACAACACACAGTAGAAATATACCCTTGCTAAACTACAAAAAAAAAAAAAAAATCCAGATTAGCCCCCATGCAAGCACAAAGAGGAGTAGTCCATCACAAGTAGAAAAGAAATTGGAATATCCAAGTTGTTTGGGAAAAGGAATAAGTGTATTTATTAAAATTAAATACACCCTCCTGACATTCACTTCATTTCACGATATGAATGAATGGGAATGAACGACAACCTCAAAGATCCATCTGAAGTGGTGGAAAAATGGAGATAAGGCTTTATCACCAGTTGAGGATTTTGCCTTGCTGTTGAAATTTTTGCTTACTAACTACATCACAAGTGCATCATCCCCGGCCCCACCCACCCGTGCCCACCCAGCCCTCATTTACCCACCAAAACCAACACACAGCAGGAGCTTAATTAGAAATTTAGTCTAGCTCAACCATGAATGTGATGGAGCTCAGACTGATGACAGGTCTCGTTCACGGCCCAGAGAAAATGATTTTTTTTTCTTCTTCAACCACAGTAGGTCATTACGAATAAAGCAATTGCGGAAAATATGAACAAAAAATACATGCATGTGGCACAAATTCATTGCACCTACCACTGGCCAACATTAGCACACCTACACAAAGAATGATGCCTCAACAATAACAATTAGACATTGACAAAAATAATCAGGTTCAGTTGTTGTTGGTTTTTGACTGGGGGCGGGGGGGATTCGAGGATTAGAGCTTCCCTCTTGACTTTTTTAATACATTTTTCATTCACACATTGCTGGAAAAAAAAAACAACACTTGCTGGAAAAGTGGCTAAATAGTCAAATGCGAACAATATTATTTAAATGTTAAGCCACAGTAAAGATAGAGAAGCTTGAAATCATAAAATATAGATATTGTAACCCTAATATGCTTATAAAATGCAGACCAAAAATGGGCCTTAGACTTATTTCTTCGGAGACTTTTTATTTGAAATCCAATGCACAACATGTAAAACACGTGAATTGAAACTGAGTTTTGTGAGCATTTTAGACATTTCATATTATCACATTGTAGATTACAACTAACGTCTGTACTTCCAATTAAAACAGAGGGCTGTGGTACTGAATGCCCACCTGAGTCGTTTCCGAGCTAAAACACTAACGGGAACCTGACAACATGGACAGTTAGCTGCGAATCATAGGAATGTGCTGCAATTGTGCATATATTTTACTTTAAGTGGGATACTTGCACCACAGCATTGGAAGGCAGCTTATTGCTCTTTGCAGATATAGCGCTCACGTTCGAGCCCAGTCTGGGAGAAGTAGAAGCTATTGTTTGGAGCAAACCATTTTTGAGGCAATAGAAAGGGGTGCTGCTTTATTGATGTTTAAGTGTTACATTCAAACTAAGTACTGTATAGTTTTAGAATATAATAGGTTCTCTAAAAAAGGACATGAAGTAAAAAAAAAATAAAAAAAATATATATTTTTGGTCCAGGATTCATTTTAAGGCTGCTCCAGCAAACCCCAAAATATTCTAGAACCCTCCCCCAGTTGTTATCATATATATATATTCAGAAACGTTCACAAAGTAAGCATAATATTAAAAGCAAAGATGGTAGCTCTACTGCCATGCACACCGCATCCTCAATAGTTGCGTTACTAAATCACGTTACGTGTTACCTTATTAGTGTATCGAATGATTTTTGGATTGTATAATATATTATGCAGGTGAACCAAATACAATGGCTGATGCCCCAGTTCTACTTCAAGATCCGGTTTCCAATAATCGCAGATATGGATGCTGGGTAAGGCAACTGGTGTGTAAAGTTTTAATAAACTGTATATAACCAATTCAAAGTTCAGGAGATTAGCATTTAAACAAAGAAATGAGTCCCTTCTCTCTGCCGTCATACAAGATGACAAAAGGCCTCCAGGGTGATTTTCATATTTTGCCTTGGAAAGGTGTGTGAGGCCATGTGTGGAAAAGAGTGAAGTGAAGGTGGTCTGCCTGTGTTTAGTGTCCAAAGCTGGCAGATTGTGACCTTATCAATGTGAAACTCTTAAGATAAATTATTCATAGCACCTGTTAGAAGTGTCTTGCCAAAGAATGACAATGATGTAAGATTTAAAATGCGTCTCAACACCAGGGGCCTTTTTTTCAAGTGGAGTTTCCCCAGGTGGGACGCTGCAAACACTGAATTAAAAACGCATCTAATTTTAGTATGGAAAAGACACTGCAGCCTTTCCCAGTAAGTCCGAATGTGACCTGATCTCCTTGCTGGGTGAGTGCGTGTCCCCCATTTTTGGTGACCTGCTCCCATCGGCCTTTGGTTCTGAATGTGCGTTGTGTCTGCTCGCAGGCGGTGAGCAACATGGTTGCCCGGTGTTCTGAAGCCCGGCGGGATGTGTCAGTGTGGTGCGAGGACTGACACGGGGGCGAGATGCACTTCATGGCTACGAGTCGTGGGCTGAAGAAGTTGGTCTGTTTCATTTCTGTTTTTTTTTTTTGAGGGGGGATGAAAATATCGTTCAGTCTTCACTGGCGTTGTCACAGAAGGTGTCGTTTACAGATGTCGTTATTATTGGGGTTGTTTAGACTTAGAGTGATATCTTTTTATATATGGAAACATATATATATATTATGGGTTTGTGGGGGGAGGTAGACCACCACGAACTACAATCATAATAAAAAAACAAACAACCTTATTGGTAAATAGATAACTATGACAGTCAAAAGTAAGTGCTATTAGTGCAAAGGTCATCATAATGTGCAGTTTTTTGTGGGCACACTTGGGCTTCGCACAATATTTTGTGCCGAACTGTCTGTATTGCAAAAAAACCCAAGGATGGACATTAAGGATGTGTGCACTTGAGGCTGAATTATGTGAGATTGATGAAGGCGAAACGTTCTCACAGGGGAACATGTTTTTGTCGACTTGACTATCTCTCCCTATTTCTCTATGTCATCAGCTTCCCTCAGATGTTCCCCGTGACCTATGACCTCAGAGTTGGGGTCAAGCCCTGACAAATAGGATGGCAGCGTTCGGACCAGAACTGCAAACATTCCACAACAATCTCGCGTCCTCCTCCGCTCGGCTCGTATCCGTGATGTGTCACCGGACGCTGCACTCCCCCCTTCCACTCTGACTTGGGTAAAGTTCTCATTAGACAAACATGGTTTATTAAGTTTGCTGTGGGAATCTTAAAAGACACATTTGAAATTAAGAATTACAACATGAGTTACAATTTAATTTCCCCTAAACATCTCGGTTGTTTGGACATGGGAAGTAAACAAAATAGCATGATCCAGTGGATATTACGACCTAGTACACAATGTGAATGTGTGTGTGTGTGTGTGTGTGTGAAAAGCTTGTCAGTGATGTCAAGGATGAGAAATGTTGCAGTGTGGTTTTTACACACACTGCTGGCTCTCGCATTTCCGGCAACATTTCTCACTCTGCCTCCCTCGCACCATCCACTCTGCTGCAATATCCCCACATTTTTCTATCCTTTCACATCAACCCCCACCCCCACCACCCACTGCACACCACTCAACTACAACCACCACCCCTCCCCCACCCTTTCTTCACAGGCCTCCTCTGCCTTCTCTGGTCATTCAGTCCTCCTTTTACCACTCTTCTCTTCTCTCCCACCCTCACCCAGTCAACCTTCGCCTTCCTCCTCTGTCTCCCTCTGCTTACCCAAGGTGTGCAACTACCTGTAACTGTTTAAAGATATACTAAATGTTGTTACGCACTAGGAAGCTAGCCAAGGTAAGTGGCACATCCTTGATGGTAACAACATGGTGTATAATAATTTCCGTTGTGTTGTTTGTGTCCGAACGATACTTGTGGGATGACCCAGCCTTCCCAAATGTCAACCCTCTTTCCCCTAAAGCTCCAGCCACCCCACACAGCTATAAAAACAAAAACAGTCACTGTGGATGCACGTCAGTGAATCTGCCCAAAGTAAGTTGGGACACGGTTGTGTAATAATGAAACTGTACTGAAAGACACTGCAATCCAAATAAAAACCTCAATCTCCAAATGTGAGTTTGCTCTGTTCCCACTGGATGAATTGTGATATCATTTCACTGTACATCTGCTGCTATGTGTGCCATCAGAGGCTGTACACGGATCTTGCGGTGGCTAGGAATGTTTCTTCAAAGGGTGACTGATCACACGATGCAAACACACAGATGGAGCTGAGCTCAAATGTGCCGACTAACGGTGCACTGGGTGCAGCGTATGTGGAGTCGGCTCGCTATTAAAATGATAGATGCTGGAGGACCTTTTTGGCCTTCTCTGCCATGCGATCCCTGTAACATCTGGATATTGGTGTACATCAGGAATGCAACAGAGTCCATTGCTAAAATTAATTTCACTTAGTAATAAAAGATGTAAGGCAAAGTTGTGCGACGACCACATTAAGAAAAAAAAAAGTGGATCATATGAAAAGCTTCAGCATCCTGATGTTTTCCTTTTTTCGTCATCGGGTCATCTTAAGGAATGTTTCAATGAAACATTCACAGTTTTTTTCAGTACTTCATGGCAGATGACGAATTATGGTTCTATTCCCAAAAACCATGAAGGAATCCAAAATAACTGATTTGTACTGTACTATCTTGGACAGAAAATTGAACAAAAAGTATGTGCAAGCGCTACAGACTGCTGTTCATTGACTCGTTGACCAGGAGTCACCAGAACAGTGTGACAAAAACGCATTTCGTATCAAATGATAGGTCATCCTCTTGTCAGTGAAAGACAAATTCAGAGAAGATGAAACAAAATATTGACCTTCAATTGTTGTACTCTGTTCTTTCATGTTCCACTTTGTTCCCGTATTGTGCGTATCATTTCACATTTTTTACAAAATCTGACGCAGCTACAGGCGACATGGTGGAGTAGCT
Organism: Syngnathoides biaculeatus; assembly: GCF_019802595.1. Classification (NCBI taxonomy): domain Eukaryota; kingdom Metazoa; phylum Chordata; class Actinopteri; order Syngnathiformes; family Syngnathidae; genus Syngnathoides; species Syngnathoides biaculeatus. The sequence continues at coordinate 28,999,465 of NC_084643.1, read as the reverse complement.
GTAGAGCATTGGCCTCACAGTTCTGAGGACTGGGGTTCAAATCCTGGCCCCACCTGTGTAGAATTTGCAAATCCTGGCCCCACCCGTGTAGAGTTTGCATGTTCTTCCCGTGCCTCTGTCGGTTTTCTTCGGGCACTCCATTTTCCACCCAAATCCCAAAAACTTGCATTGACTGGAGACTCTAAATTGCTGGCAACCAGTTCAGGGTGTACCCTATCTCCTGCCCGATGACAGGTGGGATTGGATCCACCACTCCTACGACCCACGTGAGGATAAGCAGCTCAGAAAATGGATGGATGATGCAGCTACTGTGAGGAAATTGTGGAAATGTAAATCAGATCAGTGTTTACAATGTCAAACAGTATGGTAACAAGCTGCAATAAATGCAAAACCTCTTGGGGGAAATGTGGCTTTATGATTTCCGTTTCTTCCTCTTCTCTCTTTCCTGTGCTGTTTGGGCATTAAGGGTCAGTTCACGCATTGCATTTCCAGTGTAAAGAAATGATTAGCACCGCAAAGACAATCTCACCGACAGCCATCAGTTTGAAGTTTAAGACTGAAGTGAGTGGCAGACAAATGGTGTGATGGGCATTTAGGCAAATGTGTAAGTTATAGCAATGACGCCATTGGGAGCTTCTGTTGTTTATGTGGCTCCCTCCGCCTTCTGCTCTCGGTGTCCGTAAACGGCTGAAAGACGTTTAAAAAACAAGGAGAATAAACGTCCTCAAAGCTCCTGGATTCCCTTCCACCACCCACGGTTGCGGCTCTGTTTTGGAGTGTGGCTGACTGCCCTCGTCCCGCAGGGCATCAGCCCCACTTAACCCCTCCCCATCTCAACCAGGAAACACCCAAACACCCCACCCCCCATCTTTACCGACCCCCAGTCCTGCCATCCTCCTGCCTCACTCACTGATTCAGTGTGTAAAAGCACCCCCTGAATGATGGATTACTGTGTCACCACAGCCTGCGAAGGATTAATTTGTTTCATTGATTTCTCTTTAGGCAGAATGCCAGCGTCTGCCGTTTCCCACCTTTTCCTCCAAGACTCGCAGCTGTAATAGACGGTAATGGCTTAAGACAAATCAACCCATTTCTTGTAAAAATAGCAGCGAATAACCCTCCCTTGTCAACCAGCCTGCACTCTACTCACACACACGCCGGGCGTGGTGGTATGAGGTGTTGAGGTGTTCTCCGTTCCCCTCAGCCTCTACCACCCCATCTGGCTATGATTGCACAATGCTGTCCTTCCACTTCTACTGAACCAGAGTAGACCATCCTAGCACTCCTAGCAGAGCTATACGTCTGTGGTACTTACACATCCCTCTCCGGCCTCACAATGGATGGCTAATGACAGAACTATCTGGGAAGGGAAGGGGGGGAGTCGGCCCATTCTCGCCAGTAATGGAAGCGGTTACTGCTATTCCCTACACACCTGCAGGTTAACTACCGTGATCTATGGTAAGACCTCAGTGCACAATGTTGAATGTGTGCATTCACGCTGAAGAATAAAAGCAGGTCTGAACAACATCTTTTTTTGCGTGTTGTTGCTTTTTGCTATTGTTATATGTGTTATGGAGCATTGCCCAAGTGGTATCTAAAAAATGTGTGATGCTACGGCTTTCAGCAAAGCAACCTTACAAAGCGGCTTCCCTGACATCTGCTGATTTAACACAGCCGTAAGATGCTACTACATCTTTACAAGCCTGTCACTACTTTGAACAATGGGAAACCCAAACTGCCGGTAACATTAAGCACACCACTACAGGCTAACTGTCCTCAAATGCTTTCCAATCCCAAAGAGATTTATGAGCAAGACCAGATCCATTAATCCATTGTCGATTTGCTGTGGCTGCCCGGCGGGGGACTTTGGTATCAGATATCATATCAGCCCTTTGTAAAGCAGGGTACATGGAAACCCCATGACTCTTGTTAAAATTCTGTATCCAAACAGTATGGATTGCTATGTTTGTTTTGATTTTAAAATGCCAATTGTACAATTCAAATTCCCGTGTGGCTATACACTATAATATGATACAGATATACCTAAATGAGAGAAGCTAGAAGCGAGTTACAAGATACAGAATACAGAATACAGTTCTTGCAGTCATTATGAAACAGTGGCAGACTGTGGCTGAGAATGGCAGCACAACATTAACATGAATGCTTAACTCTCAGTTTACACAATGACACTGTTCAGGGCCCCAATACTGCTGAGTACGGTTGAAGTAGAGCCAGCAGACATCCGTGATAATGACCTCTGCTGCAGCACAATCTCATCAGCTCCTTGAAATCAATGGAGCGGTGTCTACAAAGCTTTGAGCTCTGGTTTGTGCTTGGGGACAGACCACTGGTCACCTGCTGCTCCACTAGATCCCCCTGCTAAGCTGGCCTCTCCTGGGTAAACCGCCACAAAGCCCCCTCATGTCTGACACCAACAGGCCCTTCAAATTCCACTCTTAGATGCAGGATTAGGTAATCTCCTCATGATACTGTCTTTTTCTCAATTTCTACCATTCTCTGCACCTCTCTACTCTGTCAGTCATCATACCTTAAAACCCTCCCTTGCTCTCTTCGGGCTCTTGAAGTGCTTGTTCAACTAAGGGTACATCTATCCTCAGGGGTCCTTACGTTCTTAAGTGCCTCCAGAAAAGGTTAGTTGGCAGGTAATTGTCCAGCTGTGGTTGGGCTTATCTTAATTGTGGGTGCTTCAGCGCAGGCTACACTCCTTTGATGAAGAGATTGTATGTGGAATGAGGAGAGACGCAGGGAGCATAGGTGGAGACAAAGGTTTTGCATTGCCATCTATTTTCAATGACTTGTATATACCTGCAGCAAGGGCAACCGGCTTTACACTGTATGTATATATATTACATACAGTATATATTGGTGTCTTGATCATCTAGGCCACTCTCCCATGCATCAATGTATGATTTCCATTTCAAGTCGCTCAATATGTGTTTAGCCTATTGATCCCACACATGCAAAAAGCAATGGTGACCCTGCGGTGTTGAAATCCAAATGCTCGTGGTGCCACCCATTCTAAATCTATACTTCTATTAGCCATCTGATCATATCTATATCCATGTCAATAGGAGCCTTCAGGGGAGTTAGTGTTTGCATTGCCCCAGTCAAAGGTTGTGACTGACCAATAAAATATTTCCACAGTGCCATCAATAATGCTGACGTGCAGACTAATACAGTAGGGGCTTGTGGGTGGGGGCAGGAGGCCGTTGTGCCGGCTCCAAGTAGAATGTATGAAGAGGAGGCAGAAAGGTTACCGGGCAGGCTTCAGCGCCCCCTGCAACCTCTACCCGCTCGTATGTGCGTTTGATAGTGACAGGAGCAATTATAAAGGTATATTTCAGACAGGTCAAATGGGAGAGGCCAAAGTGGAGAACCTTTCAAGCACTGGCTGGAGTCAAAGGTCAGCATGGACACGGGACATCATGGAGCGCCGCTGGGCTGGGGGTAATGGAATAAGAGCAATAAAGACAAAGACTGATGAGACATGGAGAAAGGAAATTTTTAATGACAATACATCACACAAGGCGCAGCGGATCCAAATCTCCAATTACAGCACAGGCTGAGTAGCTTCTATTCAGCACAAAACGCTCTTTGTGCTGCATGTGTACTGTATGCTTTCTGTGCGCGCATCACGCTTCACGGCCTTTAAATATGAATAGGCCAAGGTCAAGGAAGGTCAGGCTATGCATTTAGCACCGGTGACCAATGCCAAATGTAAAGGTCAAAGTGTATTTGCCCGACTCTGAGCCGTACAACATTTGGTCTTCCACATTTAGTATGCATCCCATTGGCAGTGATTTATGGAGGGAGATAAGCGTTGGGATGGGAAGAAAACACTGTCTTTCTCCTACCCCGTCAGCCTCGGTAAATACACTACTCACTCATATCAATCACAGTGTCACAGTGAATCGCCAGCGTAGGCTTCCTGTTCAGATTAAAACTGTTCTTTTTTTTCTTGCTCTGCTTTCTCACTCAAGCTCTGGGGAGCACACTGGCTGTATTGTTTCATATTAGCATTTCAAACAGCTGCGCTACAAAAGTAGTTATATGTTGAAAGTCAGCAGTCTGCTTTTAGTTATGTGCCACGCACCATGAATAGATTCCAAACTCTATCAATCATACACGGTGCAAGCAAGCATTCAATTAATCATGAAAATACAGAGTGAAAAAAATGATGGAAGAGTCGAATTAAAGTAAAAATTAAACGACAGTATTTGGTGTTGATTATGCTTTGTTGGAATTTATGAATAGGTTGGTAGAGATTCTGATGAATGCTGAGAAATTAGGTTGATCAGATGAAAAACCAAGGCGAGAAAGCAACTGAGAACTTTGAGCCTGATAACATCCATCAGCGTACATCATAGCAACTGTTGGTAAAAATGTGACAAATTCATCATCAATTATCTAGCTTGACCTTCATCAAATTACTCAGAGTTGAGCAACTTTTTTGATTAAACAAATCACTGTTGCTTACAATCCATTTCTTTTCCTCTGCAGATTGAAGTAAAAAAGGCTGTCCAGCATTTTGTATAAGTAGCCACTCTTGAGGGGCGGGGGCGGGTCTTGACCACGCAAGTGATTTTACTCTATAGCCCATCTTTTTGAGTTTTGCAAGCCCCTTGAACATGAAAGTTTCTCATGTCCTCTTTGACCAACTCAAATGTGAAAACCAGCAGTCAGTGGTGCACCATAGGCTTTTTCAAAGTACTCCCAAGTGGTTCTGAATCGAGCCAGAAAAGGCCAAAAAGAAAACACTCTCTTGAAACGCATGCCAAAATGGAAACACGGTCTAATCTACCTTTTTTTTTTAATCCTGAAGCATGTTGGCCTGTTTTCCTTACCTTCAACAGTAATAAATTCTTCTCCTTATTGCATCGTATGTTTTCCCACTGTCAGATCAAAAAGGGATAATGCACTCCAACAAGGAACTAGTATGTGTACATTTGCTGATACGTTATGTCTGGTTTCCTTTTAGTCTGTAGTTCAACTTAACGTATCAACCTAAAAAAAAAATAAAAAAAAAATAGAAGTTGCAGTCGCCAAAATTGAAATTTTTCCCATTGTTACAAAATGTTTGTTTGGATTCATGAAAAGTAATGTGCTGTAGAATTATCTGAAATCAGATATTACTTTATAATAGTACATTCATATAAATACAATTCAGTAACTGCCGGAAAACATGAAAATACGTTGAGGGAGGATTTTCCATTTTGTGTGACTGAAAAAGGTTTAGGTTAGAATATAGTACAAAATGTTTCTACTATGAATTCCCTCAAAGAGAAATAAACATTTTGATTAGTTTTGTTTTGTTATAAATCAATTGCTGTCATGCTTCTTTGTAGAAAGAAACCACAAGCCATGGAGATAAGTTTGAATACTGAATATTTCAGCTCATAACATTTGGTAATGCATCACTCATGGGTCTTAGACCTTTGAAATGTAATTTGTGTAGACGATGTAATGACTGTTGTTAGGTTTTGTTAACTGTTACAACAAATTCTTTTCTTTCGCAAGAGGTTTCAGTGGGACTATAGTATATGATAGCAATATGAGGTGTAATACAAACTTGAACAATGTGGTGTTTGGTATCTCGAGCAATATGACATTTGTTTGCTTTCCTGAAAGGTTGTGATTTCAGAAATTTGAGCAACACAAAAAATTTTGGCTTTGAGACGCAAAAGACCATCCAGCTCCCTGGCATGCAACACCAACGCATAAAAAACGTTCAAAAGGTTCCGTACAACATCCCACATTCATCTCTCTTGGGCCTTCACCGCAGGGCATTGGAACAACATCAGAATCTATTACCAGCATGCAGATTCGGCCCTGCCTGACAATACAAATCATGATAAGATCGAGCAGTGACTCCATAAACACCCGAGCTTACAATATATATCACATCATATGAGCTGGGCTGGAAAGCACTTGTCATCCCTTGCAATCGTCTATTTGTATGGATAGACCCAAGATATGGATATCATTATATTTCTCTCTGTCTTTAGCCTGTGACTAATACTGCTCTGTTCAAGCAACAGATAGAAATGATAGAAGTGGTTGTGCCTGTTTATCTGTGGGGGCATCAATCACTTTGCAGTCAGAGTTCCCACGTTGCTGCTTGTGAGGGAAGATTTATGCCACCGTACGTCAAATCATCAGACTGCTCCAGTGAAATATGATTTCATCAATAGGCCTAATCAATAGTGCATGCAGGCCTGCGTAATTATTACACAGATCCGTATTAATAAAAGTGTCACGTAGAACGTCGGCTACATGGGTTGAGGTGAGAGGCTTTTTGTGGCCGTAAAATCTTTGATTAGCTGCGCCATGAGGTCAAATCTTTGATACGCTACATCTTAGCAGTCAGGCTAAGAAAAGTTTGAAAAAAGATTTGTGTGACGCGATCCATGTGTGTAAAGAGCATCATCTTCATTGAATTGTATTTCCTTGCACCTCTACAGACATTAGAGATTACAAACGCTTGAGGCGTGGATGGCTGTCTTTACTCGAGTGACGATCATTTGTTCCGAAACAAGGCAATCCAAGAATGGAGGGAAGAATGTCAGAAAGAAATTTGCATAGCAAAGTCAGTCAAATATACACGCATACAGTACAGTAAGTATGGCAAAACCAGTGAGCGAGAGAGCGAGCGTGAGGCAGGGACCAATGAGGCAGTTTATATCGGGATTTTTGTCTCACAGCCGCGGCCTCCTGGGAGAGAGGGGTCTGCCAATAACACTTAAGAGACAGAGCAGGAAAAGTAAGTGCTTTTATTACAGCTCATCGCTCATGTAATTTCTGGCAGCATTTGTGATTACAGATCAAGTGATTGACTAACTACACATTTGGCAGCTGAGTTATGAACCGGCTTGCCTACCGTCCCAGCCCAGCCCAGCCGAGGCAGACTGTACGCGTCAGCTGTAACTCATCCCTCATCCCGGGGCGCTAAATCAAAGCGCGCATTGCAGCCGGAAGAGTTAAATAATAACTTGAGCTTTATTGTAAATCTGTCAGAAATTAAACCTGCATGAAAATAGTCTTGGCCCAGATGTTGTACTGCATGGGGTGAAAATGGTTGGCTGCGGGGGATCAATAGGGCCTGGGGTGTCGGTATTGATGGATGACAGGTGTGTGTGTGTAAAGAATGGGTTGGCGAGGAGGTTCCACGCTGACAATGGACACGATTCCTATACTCACACATAACACACATCCACACCAAAACAAAACAAAAGACAATGGAGGGGGTGGAGGGATTATGAGCGCACATGTCTCAGAATTATGAGCGTTTGACAACTCTGTCAAGTTACTTTGTTCATTGTGTTTCCGGTTCCAATTCCAGTTCCAAACGTTTCTTGATTCTAATTCATTTTGTGGGCTGGATTAAAAACATTTGTCTTGTCTTTAAACATGTTGATTTTTTTTTTTTTTGAGAAAACAAGGATTTAAGTTAGGGACATTTTAAACCACAAATCAACAGAAAAAAATCCTTCAGGACTTTATACTCAAGGGCAGAGTTCATGGGTGCATCAGTCACAGTAAGTTGTTCAGGTTGCTGTTGAACCAGACCAACTCACAACCACCACCACATTTGACTGTTGATTTGATGTACAAAATGCTGATACATTTATGGCAGATGTAACAAGACACACACGTTCCAAAAGTCCAAATTTTGTGTCGTCAGTACATAGAAGATCCTCTCAAAAAGTATTGGAATGGATTCTGATGTTTTTAATTATCCATCCATCATCCATCCATCCATTTTTTGAACCGCTGATCCTTGCGAGGGATCCGGGAGTGCTGGAGTCAATCCCAGGTCTCATTGGGCAGGAAGCAGGGTACACCCTGAATTGGTTGACAGTCAATCGCAGGGCAAATGGAGACAGACAACAGTTGGACGGATTTTGCTATTTATATGTAAAATGCATTTCTACTTACGAAAAATTCAAGTTACAAAACTATTTCTGGAATGGATTAATTTCATAAGTGTAGGTACCACTGTACCAACTATCAATGGGCAGGAGGCGGCATACACCCTGAACTGGTTGCCAGCCAATCGCAGGGCACATAGACAGACATTTGGACTCACAAACACATCTCGGGGCAATTTCGAGTCTCCAATGAATGTATATTTTTGCGATGTGGGCTCAAAGCAGAGTGCCCGGAGAAAACCCGCACAGGCACGGGGAGAACATGCTAACTCCACACAGGTAGGGCTCGGGATTTGAACCCCGGTCCTCAGAACTGTGAGGCCAATGCTCTACAGCTGTGCAACCATGCTGCCTGTTTTTAATAATAATGTAATCAAAGACCTCAGTTTAAATGCTGCCCCTTCCCAAGGGTTTTTTTTCCCGTAATGTTCCAATTTTTCATTGCCCATCCTCATTACGTATAGTCTTATCCCTGAAACAAATCAATTTCCTGACAGTGAGCAGAGACGTAGTAGCATGAACTTGCGATTCCTGCCACAGAGATGTGCAGCCTTGAAACCACTCCACCGTGAAATGTCTTACAACGGGCCAAGATCTGGAGGGAGTCCGGGATAGGGGATGCTCATGTTTTTAATAATCAACATACTGCAAGCATTACATTGTCATCAGTGCAATTCAATTGTATGGAGGGGAAATCAGTCATCTGAAGTGGAGTCAAACACTAAAAGGCTCCTGTAGACAGCTTGAACTGTAAGTCTGCTTTAGATGAAGTCAATGGTCATAAGTGACGACTGGGATGTGGGTAATAGCAGTGTATATCATCTGGGAGCTGATCTATAGTTTTTCTGGTCATTGTTTGGAGTTTTGTCGTTGTGTAAGAGGACAGTTAGCCAATATTATTTGAGAGTGGCTTCTGTTTTGGTGGTGTTGTTTAGCTGGTTACTGGAACATATACTGTAAATCTTGATTTCAAATACTACACACAACTAGACATAGTATCAAGCTTCAAAGTTGAAATGAGATATTTTTTCCAGATTCACTCCTGGATGGCTGCCCATCCTGAATCTGGTTCTGTTAAAAGGGAGTTTTTCTTCACAACTGTGGCTCAGTGATTGCCTACAGGGGAACATTGTCAGGTTTTTGTAAAGAATGTAGTCAGCTTCACAGAATAAACACCCTTACAAAGCTTCATTATGTTTTGGCCCTCTTCAAAACAGAATTGAATTGAACACGACTCACCGATTTCTTTGAGACCTTGCGAGATTAAGTTTAGCGTATTGGGTGGAACCTTAAAGAAGTTGGAGAAAGAGAGTCCTCTATTGGTGGGCCTGGACAGCTAAGGACTCGCTCGTCGAGGTGGAGAGGAGCTGTAAACTGGAGACTTGAGGCCAGAGTGTAATCTCACACATGAACCGTGACAAGATGCCACATTCCCATTCACAGAACCCGCACATCTCTGGAGGTCTTGGTTTAGGCCCGAGCAGGAGACTCATGACAACTTGGGACAAAGTTTGGTTATCACTTCCAGATTTTTGGACTGACATCGACAGTTTTTTTTCTTTCCCGAAGAAACAAAGACATACAGTAAGGAGAAAACACATAAATCAACATGACAGCGTATTTCATAGCTCTAAAATGCTTGGTTCAATTTGCTGGACTGAGATGAAAAGTCACATACAGTACTATACAGCTGATGATTCTAACAATCTCAGTGGGAAACTTTATGATGACACTAAATAATCTTGATCTAGAAGAACAACTGTGCCCAACTTCCTGCTGTTGTCTTCTTGTTTTACTTTTAGATGCTTTTTGTCCTCAAATCGTCTTGCAGCAGCATAGTGAAGTCGTACCTCAGGGCTGCCAAACAGTTCATGTAGTCTTGCTTATTTAATCCTATCAAAGTGATTGAATACAGCGTCAAGGTGCACACGGTCCCTTTAAAACAGGCATAAAGGTAAGGGTGATTCCAGTCACTCTTTACTGTTACTCTTTACAATTTGATGTGAAGTTCCCCATTTTGTAAAATTCTTGAGGAAAAGTTATGTAGTAAATAGCAGAACAAAGATAAAACTATCAATGTTTACTTTTCCAGGTTAATTGAAAAGTCTTCCATGAGTCTGTCTACTACACTTATCTTTGCTGTTTATGTACTGTATATATATATAAAATTAATCAGTGCACGGTAAAATTGCAATTGGTCCTATTAAGGAGCTTAAATCTAATACCAGTTTTATGCATTGCTGTGGGCTGTGTCTGTGTGTCTGTGTGCACCCCCCCCTTTTTTTTTATGATTCACCAGCTCTCTTACAGAACGTATGTACTTCTACGCAAAAGCCATGAAGATGCACTGACACGCCAACACCATTGGGGCTAAATCTGTTTTCAAAAGCGTACAGTACTACGTTTCACTTGGTGTGTGTCAGTGGAGTGCTCATCGACATCCAAAAATCCTACAACTTGAAGCAACGACATGTAACATGTAAAAACGCAAACACAACGGTGCAATCATAATGCAAAAGAAACAGTTCATTGAACGGTGCAGCAATAATTGACCCCATTTAAAAAGCTTGATACCAATTAGAGGGCTTTGAGTGTAAATAATTGAAGAGATGTCTCCAGAACACACAAATAATTTTTTACCATCATGCACGTGCATTTGCATATCTGTGCATGTGCACTAGCATGATTTCAATATCTAACTATGCATGTTTGCACACAAGCACACACTGCTCTGGAAACAGACTACTTAATGAAGCCTCCACCGAGTGAAAGTAGAACAGAAATACATACTGGCCCATTTCTGGCTTTGGTTCACCCTCCCCTCCTCTCATGCTCTTCCACGCTTTTCTTCACCTTCTCCAAATCATTTGTTTTATTAATGTTTCGTTGTCTTCCTCTTTTGTCTCAATGAGTTGAATCACAACATCTAATTTATAGCTACAGGCAAACAAACTTGTGCAGACAAGTCTGCTGATGAGAGGGATGACTGAGAACATACGTGGTGAGCAGTGTGTGTCAACTTTAAAATGATGTTTTTTTTTTTAAAATATGTGGTTATTTACATAAGGAAATGACAACGTGCGCATAAGAATGGCTGTGATGCCAAATGAAAAAGGCTGCGCACTGGAGCAGAGGCGAAGCGAGACAGAGGAAGACGGGCAGAGAGAAAAAAATCTCGTGACACTGAAGTGGGGAGCACTCAGGTGTGGTGAGAGGATTATACAAAACCCGAGTATAAATGACAGTAAACACCTGAATGACAGAGACGCCGAAGGTGGGAGCTTGGGCGAGTGCCATAGTTTAGAAGTCCTTGCAGAGAACATAATCAACACTTTTACACTATAAAGGTTACGTTTTAGTGTAGTATGAGGTGTTTAAGAACAGTTCCAGTAATGATGGCACAAAAGATACACAGTATATGAAATCCAAACTCCAAGTTTTCCCCTTTGAAGTAATCCCCCTGGCGTCAAGCACACTTTCCCAGGCTTCTCTGCCACGCCTTCATGCACTGCTGGAAGGATTCTTTTGGGATCCACCGCAGCTCCGTCGTCATGGCCATTTTGATGTCGTTCACGTCTTTAATACAGGTCCCTTGAGTTTGGGAGTGAGGAAAAAAAAAAATCACATGGAGCCAGGTCAGGTGAGTAGAGAGGTTACGCCATAGGAGTGATGTTTTTCTTGGCCAGGAACTGTCCGATACTCAGGAAATTGCGAGCAGGACTTCGTAATGCTGAAGTCTGAGCAAATGGTTTATCATGACAAACCAGCCACGTCACGTCCTGCCAATACTCTCACCTCTTCTCACGTAATGAACGAAGCTACCCCTGCAGGATCTCTTTGTAGACGTGCTGCTCGGTTGTCTGACCCACACTGAAAGGGAAAACTTGTAGTTTGGGTTTGAAATACATGTCTGTGAAATTAGTCCTGTAAAGTTTCTGACATGCTTCACACTCACGATTTGTAGTGTACGGACAAGATGCGAATGAAGCGTATGCTAGGCACACACACGCACACCCCCACACGTGCACATACACACACACACATGCACACCCACACACACAAACAGACACAACAAAGTGCTAAGTATGTTATTATTAGGTTATATATTTATTGTGATTTTTCCATGTTAAATTGAAATTGTGATATAGACAGCAAATTGTTTAAAATCAGAGGAAAGCTGACAAGTATTTTTTAACCCATTGCAACTGAGATTTTGGAAAGTTTGGATTGCATGGATTATAGAGAAGATATTTGAAAGATACTTGATTGATGTAAACAATATCTGGTTAATGCAAAATTGGAATGTGGAATAAAAAATGTGAATGAAACTATTACCTCCTTGGTGAAGATAATGAATGGAGTTTTTGGAAAGCAGGTTCTGTCCTTTGTGTGCATGCGTGTGTGTGTTAGTGTGTGTGTGTGAGTGTGAGTGTTTGTGTAACTGAGGAGGCATCCAGTGAGTTCCAGATCAACTATGCTCTATCAAGCCAGTCAAGGGAACATGAATATGGAATACAGTGCAAGATAAGGTGGGTATGTTTGATCTTAACGCACCTGTTTTTTTTTTTCCTTTCTCCTGCGACAAGGATTTGTTTATGAGGTCTTGGAAGTCAGATGCAGCTCAAGTCAATTTAAGCATCAATTTCATACTCTGTATATGGACAACAATTTTAACATCAATTTTATAGTCTGTTTATGGCCAACAAATAAAAAGTAGACCTGAAGTTCTATGTTGTGGTTTTTAATCTCAGTCAAGGTTCTGTAGGTGGGAGACAATGTGAAATATTTGTGGAAGGCACATTTGATGTTTTTTGTTGCTTTTAACTTTTCATAATTGACTTTCAGTTCAGTTCAACAAGAAAACTTTATTCTTCTATATCAAACATCTCCACAATGTGTGAATTGGCGAAGGCATTAAAAAAATGCAGGTGACATGCTAACATAAACATAAATGAAGTAGAAAGCAAAACTACTTGAAGTTTTGAACATTTTGAAATATATCTGCAAAGAGCTATATTATAAATTACACACAAAAGATTGCATAATCCTGTGTCAGTAATTGGGATGCGGTAAGGGGTGAATTTCTGCCCCTTAAAGAACAATCTGTTACATTTGGAGGAGAGAAACACGTGTATGTCCACAGGAAGAAAAAAGTGCAGTCATAACAGGGAAACGCTGCATTCTTATGAGTACATTGAGCATTCAGAGAGAGATTTTTTTAGCAAACCTGAGGCATAGGAAACTATATTTCACGCAGCATTGTCAACATGATCCAGCTATTTTTTGCATGGTATTTATTTATTTTTTTTGTGTGCATCATTAGCAGCAGTGCCAACACATTTGCCGCCTCTAACGGGATGCTCAAATGTGATTTTAACCTTCTGACTTGGGGTTAAATTCCAAAGAGAGAGGAGCGTGTTGCTTCCTAAATCTGCTCTTAGTTAAATCCCTCACCTCTGGAGCCATATCACTGTACATCGCAGACTCGACATGAAGTATGACCCCTTCCCCCCCCCCAACCGCGACGCTCTCCTTCCCCTTGCAGTCTTGGAAGATAGAAGAGCACAGGGGAGAGGCATGCCAAAGCAGAAGACACTTTTAAGCAAAGATTAAAGGTTTTCTTTTTAATCAGTCATTTGGCAGCAATGTTAGCATTTCACCCTGGTGTGGCTCAGGATCAATTTTTAATGCTGCGGTGCAGAGAGCAGACAGGGTGATTGGCAGAGTGAGAAGCTATTTACAAAGGGTCTATTTACAAAATTCCCATAGAAATACACTGAGGGCACAATTGACATCTCTCACAGAATATGAAATGAGCTCTTTCCCTGTACTCGCTCCGTCGTGAGGCATGACCTCAGTCATTCCCTGATGAGCCCCCGCTTCATGTGCATGCATGTGTGTTTACTCTCGTATGGCTCAAATGCAGGAATAATAAAAAAAAGATCTACATCCCTCTTCAGTTGCATTGTGTTATACGTTTTTGTTGCATTGCCGGGGGCTTGGTATCTAGGTCAATAAAGTCTGCCATAAACAAATATGGAGAATACTGTACAATGCTAATGATGAAAATTGTTTGATAGGATTCCGTCCCTTATTGTTTCCCATGCTATAAACAGTAAAGAACCCACAATAGCCGAATGTCCGTATAGTTTTACAATTTGGAGTTCAGCTACAATATGGGGGAGGGTTATGCTTCTCAAATCGAGCAAAAATTCAGAAATTCAACTGGAGTCATGCGTGAAGGCTCTTAAGTGCTATGCATACTGTGCATCGCGAAGGCTCAGGAAATCATGCGAGACATCAGTAAATCTTGACAGACTTCAGCTCTGTGTGCATCAACTCCACATGAAAGTTTTTCTTTTTTATTGTGACGTGACCAGAGAAGGGGACCAGTGAATAGGAACGCAGATATAGTTCAAATAAAGGACAGGTACACAAGTTACAATGAACTGTTTTACTCGTTCATGACAAATAGGTATATCATAAATTATAATTGAATAAATACATTTAATTACGGATGTGACAATGGGACCAGTTTAACCATGAAATGGGTTGCTGTAATTTAAATTACTTTCATTCTAATATGCCACTGCCACCTAGGAGTTATGAAAAAGCTGTAGCCTCAAATCTTATTCCAATATCACAGGTACATATGACTGCATATATGTACATCTTACATACACAGCCAGAATTTGTCAATTGTTGTTTTATTCTTTTAATCTGACTGATGACAGAAGACCAACCATAATCAATTTCTTTATGGTTATGATTACTTCAACGATAACACTTTGCTGAAATGGTTGCCAGTTTAATCCAAGTCCTTCAAGGCCCTTCCTGTTTTCTTTAAATAATTGTACCATCTTCCAAATATAGCCCAAGTAATCAAAAATATGGGTGCAGCTGTCTGTTTTTCTCATTTATTATCTTTTTATCATTTATTTACTAACTGTGCTCCAGATTAAGTAATTATATTTTAGTAAGAATGGGCTCAATAAGACTTTAGAGATAAGATTTTATGACATAGAATATTGACTTGGCTTTTCCTAGGAGGTTGACAAGCATCCAATTCAAGGATATACAATTTTACAACAAAAATGAGCAGATGAAACATTCAGTACCTCACAAGTACATGTTTGAATAGACCTGAAACTGATGTTCCTCCCAGTTGGCGCTCCACAAACCCAACCTTGGACTACTCCGTGTTTATGTCAATTCATCCAGCCATTCATCAATCCATTCACTCACACAGTCAACCAGCCCTCGAGCTGACCAACACACACAACATTGATCCAGTGATTGACCCTAGACTGGCGGATCAATAGTCTTCTAAATGGCATCATTGTAAGCGCTTAGGCACAATAGCCATGGTTGTTTGCGCAGTTCATTTCCAAGGAAGCAAGGCTGTGTAGGGCTCTATCCCAAGTCAACACTCCATTTGATTCTACTTTCGTTCTTACGTATTCTTTTCTGTTCAAAGGTAGCAATCTATACAAACTACATGTAATGATCCAAGACGACCCAATACTTGCTAGAGAAACAGCAACAATAGCATGGCACACATATTCCAAGAAATACTATGACTTCAATCAGTTTGGCAAATGTATATTTTCAAATAGGATTAACTCGAAGGAACCGTAGTCTTGCAGAGGTTAATATTCTGTGGCACACAACGTGAAACCAATTGTGTCCTTGTGTGCTTCTTGAAACACTTTTGGGTAGGAGCTGGGGCCAACATATTGGCATTAAAAGACTGGAACTCTGACAAGCCGAGGAGTTCTGTCACTGTGGTTCACGGTTCTTGTTAGCCCAGGTGTCGACATGGTGGAAATGCTAGCATGTGTGTGTGTGTGTGTGTGTGTGTGTGTGTGTGTGGTTGGGGGGGACTTTAGACAGCAGCCCTACTTCCACCTCCTCACCTGACACCTGCAATAAACCAAAAACTGGGCCAAGGTGCGATGTTGTGTATGTATATGTGTGTGTGTATATGGTATGCGCAATGTGTGCACCCCCAAAAAAGGAGCAAGTGTGCGCTACGCTTGTTGCTGCTGTCACCAATTTGTCGGAGCCTCGAGACAGAAGTAGGAGTAAGGTGAGGGAGCTGGGGCTTGATAAACACAGAAGCCCAGCTTCGATTTCCCATCCAGTCCACTTTAGAAACACATGGCTCTTCCTGGACACTCTCGGCCAGATGAAAGAGAAGGAGGAGGAGAAAACAGGGGTAAAGACAGGAGGCCACAACAGAGACTTGTGATGGGCTTTCAGTGAGTAAAATAAAATAGCTACTCTCTGTGGGGGAAGGTTAAGAGACAAAGTGATGAGCGGAGGTAGAGTACATAGTAGAGGATTTGATGAAGAGTCCAGTGGTGAGGTTTTGGATGCTGAAATACAGATGGATCAACGGCGATGATGAAGATTGAAATGCGGTGAATGTTAGTAGATTGGTAGGTATAAATACTGGGATGGTGGATCGACAGACAGGAAAGATGAAGTGAATACTTGATGGACTAGTGGATTAGCACAAGATAGCTGAATAGCTAAATGGCTGGTTGGATGGATTGAGGATTTGCATAGATAGATGGGTGGATAGGTAATATAGGTTAAATGGGTGGATGAACAAGCAAGTGCGTATTGTTACAGTCGCTATATATTGTACGTAGTGAGAGAGATTGAAAGATATAAAGTGGGTTTACTTTCCTTCATTTCCCAACCTACTTACAGTATATATACTTGAAACAGTGCCCATTTTTCTCCCCGCCACAGTATTCCCTTACCCTCCATTATCACTTTGCTTGGAAACAAGTTGCAGTGTTCCGCCTTTCAGCCAATTTCAGAAGTTTAAAGCCCAGCTCCAGTTGGGTGTCAGCGAAGGAGGTGG
Source organism: Syngnathoides biaculeatus (assembly GCF_019802595.1). NCBI lineage: Eukaryota > Metazoa > Chordata > Actinopteri > Syngnathiformes > Syngnathidae > Syngnathoides > Syngnathoides biaculeatus. The sequence continues at coordinate 28,982,641 of NC_084643.1, read as the reverse complement.
GGCACCGAACTACCCTCTGCCCCCCTGGAGAGTTAAGGAGGATCACATTTGAACCCCCACCTCCCCCCCATCCCTAACTAAACCCCACCCTACCGTTCCCCTCCCTCCTGCCTTAACACCAACATAAGAGGACAAGTGTGGGCTCTAAGCACCAGTGATCAAACACGAGCGGCTGCTGGGTGCGTTCGGCTCAGGACGGTTGGCCTAATAGGATTGGAAGCCCCCAGGTGAGCCAAAGGACACCTCCAATCAGCCTGATTAGCCAAAGGCAGAGCAGCGTTTCGTGCTGATGTGGTAGGGAGCAATGCGCACTCCTAAAAGGATCACAGGGGTTGTGGAGAACATCAGTGAAGTTGTGAAGCCATGGATGGCAGTGCATGTCAAATTTGGTGCGAGATGATGGAATTAAGAAATTAGGGAGAGTCCCATATTTTTTTATTTGACTGTTTGGACATTTAATACCGTAATCTTGTCTAAAGGGAGTATATGTTGCACCTGCTGTATATGTGATTTCAGTGCTGGTAGGCCGAATAAACACAAACATTCCTACAGTTACATATACGATACATAAACAGCATTTATTCAAACACGGAGGGAGTGCTTTTATAAAGCCATCGGAATCCAAAAAACAAAAACAAAATAAATAAATAAAATAAAATAATTACCAGAGCCTGAGCTCATCTCTGACTAAGCACAAGTGATCCAGCATGCAAAACACACAATATAATTAGCACACATCAAGCTGCTGGGTCCAACTGTGCATTAACGATGCTTCCCTCTGAAATGAATTATGACTTGATGAGTGGTGAAAGTGAATGAGGGCGGACTTTAAGGACAAGAAGACATCATTTGAAGTCGTGGAAGAGAAGTCAATGAATGCAGAGTGGAGCGTAATATACCAAATGTGGATTTTCATATTCTACTGAAGTGCAACTGCAAATTTCATTTTAATCAAGCAGAGGCGAGCACTGTTAGACTACTTAGGTAAAGTGAATGCCATCACGAGCCGGGTACCACAGGCCACATCAAACAGCTATAAATAGATGAAAAATGTAACATGACGTTGTGGATATCCACTAAAAGTGAAACTATTAAAGTGGAATGAAAAAAAAAAAAACTCAATTGCTCTTGTAGAGCTGCATATGCATTCATTATCGCTGAGCACATCTGAACCAGACTTGCAATGTTACAAAACTCACTTCCTATACCAAGTAACATGGCCCAAAAAGTGGCTGATTAGGACAAGTGTGAAAACAGAGTCAGTGTACTTCAGGGCAAATGACACATTGGACCAGTTCACATAATCAAATCTATTACGTTATTACTGAACCACAAATAACATGGTGCGATTGTAAAGGAAAAAATAGATTGCGAGAAGAAATGCGAGAGTTGTGGATACTCTATTGAAAGGTTGGCTCCATCCCTTGATGATATTTGTATATTAAGCTAAAGACTACACACTTCACTTTTTCATCCCCAGGTACAATACTATATATATATATATATATATATATATATTACACACACACACGCACACACACTCGCACACACGCACACACACACACACACACACACACACACGCGTTGAAACATTTCAACTGTGAGTGTTTTATGTCACAGATGTACCTTTTGGCCTGACAGAGGCAAAACCTGCGGGATCCAAATCCTTTTGTGACTGGAATGCTCACTGAGCCGGGAACCACGGGGGACGTGACCCCACAGAAGAAGCTTTCCACCTGCTGAGAATATGAACAAATATTCACACACATTCTGTTTCATCTTGCCACAGGGTGTACATGTCATATTACCTCCCTCCCTCATCAGCGTGTCCCTCAGGTTGATTGTAGGTCTACTTATACAACCCACACAATTACTGGTATAGTGGAAATAGCAGAGCTGAGGCCCTACAGGGATTCAGATGCCAGTCTACCTCAGATTAGCTTGTTCCTGATCCTTATAACTTGTGATTTCTTCCGAATTGGAGTAGAAACACTGACCTTGAATAGAAGCAGTTAAATGGAGCAGAGAATTACATCGTCAGCTTGGTTTGGTTTAAAAGAGGGAGTTAATGTACAGCTCTGTACTGAGATGGTAACTCTTCTCCCATGAGACATACACACACATGCATACAGACACACACGGGGAGCTTTATCTGCAGTTAGTTGATTGAAAAGACATGTACACACACACGCAATGCACTCTTTGCTATCAACAAAATCTCAAGCAACCCATCACTCATCTAAGTGTACATATTTAAGGCCTGCCACTAATAAATGGGTATTTACCACCTATATTGAGGGGTGTTTAGTACCATAAACCTGGCACACACTGCTCAAAAGCTCTTTCAGGGAATGTTACAGCAATATCGTAAGCAATTTTCCAAAGTGGATTACAAATTTCCCCATCCGATTTTTATTGCACATTACAATAACTTAACTAGATCTAAATGTTACGCATAAATGGAGAAATACGGACTGCTTAATATGCAATTTTTCTTTCTTTTTTTCCCTTCGAAGAATCCTTCTTGTGCAAACCCTGCCAAGCCAGGGAGCATGCTGGTTTCTGTGGTGGGGGAGTCAATAATCTTTATGAGGTGGGTTTTAATTACAAGGAGATAACAGAGTATCCTCCTCAAGGCAAGCTTCCATCAATCTCTATTCTGCATCGAGCCGCATGCAGCCTCAGCGGGCACACATGCACATTTTTATCTTTTAATCTCCAAGAAGACACCCTCGCAAACGCACAAGGCAACTGTTGCTCAATGTCGCCTCCGCCTCCCCGCACACAAACGTCCACTAAAACAAGTAAGGCATGCTTGCGCACACGCCGACTGACCGAAGGATGCAGGAACACAATGGCAAAGTGGCAGGGTAATCCGCCTAGAAAGGTTAAGGCTGATGTTTTCCCAAATGATGACAATCTAAGAGGTCACATCAGTCATGTCCTAAGGTCGGCCTTCCCATAAAGGTCTTTGCTTAAGTAATAGTCATATGTACACTGATTCAATCTTCAGGAATGGGAATTTTTGTTTCATACTTCAGTCGGCATAGATTTCAGAAAAACAAAAACAGAATTCATCATCCATCGAGAACAGAGGTCTACTTCGAACCCTCTCAAACGTTTTGCAGATGTTACTGTATACACATATTGGACTTTTACTCATTCAGTTATAACAGGAAAAATGGTGACTTGAAGTCAGTTTGACCTCTACATGTAAATTAATTAATTAACAACAGTGTTATCAATTTTAACTGTTTCACTCAGGTTTGTTTTCATCATTAGCACTTTGTGCTTCACGTGCATAACAGACTTTTTTTTTTTTTGTCACCGTTTCAATCTATTGGTGTCTGCAATCCATTGACATTGTTTATTATGACAATCATATCCAGGAGCTGCTCACTTGTATCATGCTTGTCTTGCCATCATTACATACTTGCATTAACTCCACCATGTTGTACCTCATCGTAACACGTACTGTACCAATAGAACACAGTTGTTAGTGATCAAGCCTTTCATTTTTTCTCTTTATATGTATACTTTGAGTAAATCATTAAGCCCTAAAAGCAGATCAAAACAAATGTAAAAATGAAAGGAATCCAGATTTGTTATACAAGAGTGCATATACATTGTTATTTCTCTAATTGCTTTACACTGGAAAATGCATGATCATTTGTATTGCCTAGGTTCATAAATCTAAATTCAGATTTGCCTTTGACTCACACGTTATTTATTCATTAAAAAAAAAAGAAATACAGACATAAACCCTACAAGTTAACATACACTACATATATCTTTATTAGCACATGCAAAAAAAATGGTACTTGCAGTATATTTCTGTAAATGTACCCTAGGTAAGGTCTAATAATGTACTTTAAAAATTGCTGTGATTTTTTTTTGTCAGGTGACAAGCAGTGATGGAGAAATGGTACATTCATGGCAATTTTATTGTTTTTGTTTGGCTTCACATAGACAACTTTCCAAATATCTATTATGATAAAGCAACAATAAAAAAAACGATAGTGCCACTAAATAGAGTGCAGACATTTCATTTGCATTTGTTGTGGTCTAGGTTTTGGTCCAAATGAACTTTCCTGAGGGAAGAGGGTCGAACTGGCTGTGTAAGGCCGTGCTATAACCTGACCTAGATCCTCTTGAGTCCTGGAGAGATACAAGTCCTGGATGGACGGGAGTCTGCTGCCAATCACTTTTTATCATAATTCCCAGTGCGCTGTAGTCTAAGCCAATCCCTGGCAATGCCACCAGCGAAGCACACAGTGCTGGACAAGGTGAGGATGGACCTGATGATGGTCATGTACAACTTGACCAACATCTTGATAATGACCTTGAGCTTGATGATGGTCAGCTCCCACTTGAAGTCCCGGGTGATGACGCTCCTCAGAAAGCGGAAGGAGTCCACCATGAAGATGGGGGAGTCTGAGTATGAAGGGGCACCGTCGGGCTGTGACTTTCCTGAAGTCCATGATCATCTCCTTTGTTTTCTGGATGTTTAGACTATAGGGTGTTTCTTTTTGCATCAGGGCACCTGCTGACACAGATCAGACTAACGCTATTCACAGGCTTTGTGACATGAAACTTCGCAACATGAGGATGTGAACTAACGTCAATAGAGAAGATGCAGTTGAGATAACTGATGTAAAACAAAGGCTGTGCCTCTTAATCGTGCACTTCTACTAATTGCAACAAAGAAGCATCAGAGATCAGATTGTAGAATCAACATGGTCAAATCAATTCAAGATGTAGATAACAGGCCACAATCTTTTGCAATTTCATTGTCGATAAAAAAACAATTAAGATTCATTTGTGCGGGGAGTGGTATCAGAGTGCACATTGTGCTCTGCAATTATGGTATGACTGAATGGCACCTTCCAGCAACACAAGGGCCATGGGGCTCAAACTAAAAAACAAAAAAAGTCAAACTAAAAAACATAAAACTAAACAAAAAAGTCCTGCAGCAACTCACTCCACACAGAATGTGGATACAATGCACGGAAAAACCATGCCATAAACCTACACATACTGGAAGAAAAATTAAATTCTTTTTATGAAATCATACAAAAGGGAGTCTGTGCTTTGCTGTGGTTTTAATCTTTATTTTGGTGCAAAAAGTCAAAAAGACAATGCGCAAAAAAAAAAAAAAAAAAATCTATTTCCAAAAACAGTAGCTCTGGGGATGTGAACATTTCTGGTGATCTTCCATTGCAGGTTGCATAATACAGTGGCCCTTTTGAACTTAAACTGCTCGCATGTTTTTGTGCTGTTCCTGTTTTTTCCTGCTTCCTCCTGCACAGATCGAAGGCTTTTCCACATGCTGCTAACAAACGCATCGGCCTGTCTTGGCATATGTTTGTGCAATATGTGTTGGTTTACATGCAAGCGTGCCGTGTTGTAATCTGTGTCTTGCTTGTCCCAGTGTGTACCACAGTGAGGATTTGCAGATGAGTTTTGCAGCATATGTTCCTGCTGTGACCGTGTGTACTGTATGTGGATGAATATGTGGTTCCATTAGTGTTTACACACATTTACAGAAGTGAGCGATACTGGCCATACCTGAGGTCCAAGTTGTAATTTTTTTGTATTTGTGTTTACGCTTGCCTGTGTGGTACTGATGTGTGTGGCTGTGCGTGTGCATGTGTGTGTGTGTGTGTGTGTGTGTGTGTGTGTAAAATAGCGCTGGCTGTCAGGTGCTGCTCCGTGCTGTGCCGGCTGCATCTGGAGCCATCTGTGTCGAGGCTCAGTGGGAGTCGAGCGGATGACTTTAATGTACTTGAACCCCAGACAGACCTTTCCCAGACAGTCGTCAGTGTGAAAGCAAGACAACTGGGCCCAGTCGAGCTGAACCGGCGGATCTGGGTGGTGAGCAGCAGACAGACGCTTTGGTTACACTATAACCCCCCCAGTCTGACTCACTGGGGAGACTCTGGCAGCCAGATACACACAAACACGTGAATGTTTTTCAATGATGCTGTAATACTATTTTATTGTTTTATGTCACAGGACACTGTGGGTATCATGTGTCTCTCCTCTCACAAGTTTGTGCCATCAAACAAAATGCTTTTGTCTACTTTCATATTGTTAGCTCTCCAAAGACAATGTAGCTTGTGTATGTTGTCGACATGACTGCACAATAGTGAAACAGATTTGAAATAAACTTTTTTTTTTCTTACTTGGCCTTGGGTGCAGTGTTGCCACCTCCTTCCGAAGGAAAGTCGGCACTGGTTATTTTTTTTTTTTTTTTGCAGGAGTAATTCTTGCTATTCTAGCTATAGTAAAATTGGTTTGAGTAGTGATATATGTAATTTTGATTTGATCAACAGGGGTGCACCAGATGATTTTTTTTCCCAGACCAAATATGTGTACATTACTTACTTTTCTACTAATATTGTTTATAAACACAAGAACCTCTTGAAGACAACTTTAGTTTCACTCAAATGCTAAACATTTTAGAGTACCAAATTGTCATTGCTGACATTGTCGCAGTGCTCCACTGCAGCTTCGTGAGCAGGAGCGCGATTGGCTGAGCCAGAGATGGACTGCACAGAGGAGAGCTCGAGGCGCTCGATGCGGGTCTGCGCCCGATCGGAGTTCATCATCCACTTCCGGGGCATTTTTTAATTTATGCTCTGCAAAATGGACCATGAACTCTGACTGTGAGCTCCCCTCTGTGCGGTTCGGCGTTGGCCAAGGTGGCTCATGTGGTCGTTTGTGTTTACCTTAAAGATTCCCCGCACAGCAGACATGGCTCCGTCTCCACCTGCTCGGAAGACATGTGTATGTCGGCCCGGTAAAAGTGTAATGGTGACATGATAAATTTATGAATACGTGGCATCTTTATTCATACTGGTATCAGTTCATCACTAATCAACAATAACAAAAATCAATCTTAATGTACAGTATCTTTGTACTATGTATATGGATATATTTCACTCATTAACACCATTTGGTTGTGATAAAAGAAACAAGCAAAGACCAGGCATAATCGTCTTACGTGAAAATATGTTGATTGGTTATTTTGACTTTCTCATGCGATAACTGTGGGACCAGCACAAAAAAAGCACATTAATGCAATTGTCAGAAATATATCTCTTCTTATTCTTTTGCTGCTTATCATGCAGAGAAAAAGGACATGAATTCAGAGTCAAAATATTGGGCTTTCTCTACAAAAGCCCCAAGATGACATAATGGCTGGAAAAGCAATGACTTCCATTACTATCCAATCACATTGCCCTCAGACAGCTCCATGGAACATACATTGTAAATTGCTATGATATGCTATGATGTATGTAGGTGACAGTATATGTGAACATTCAAACAGAATTTTTGAACACATTTCAATTTCAAGATCTTACGAAAGCGCAACCAAACCAAAGAGCAACAAGCAATGCAGTTTATCACCACCACCACAAAGCAACGGCCCAGTAATGATCTTGCAGCAACAATATGATTAGTGAAGCACAAAATCAATTAATGCAGCAGCAGAATCAATAGGTGTCTCTCACCATATATATCCTGCAGTTAATTAATAAACAATAAAGACATTAAGCAACAGAGCATCAGACTGTGGCAACGACCGTCATCAGTCATGACGTGTGTACTGATGGCATCAGCAGGAAAGCGACGGGAAAACACTGACAGATACAAATGAGAGTGGAGTGAAATACTGAATACACCCAGAGGCTAAGATGCTGTGACAATGTACACACACATCCAAGGGCGTGAGCGTGCATAAACTTACAAAGAACACTCATGCATGAGGTTTCCAATGCGAAGGAAACACAAACACGCATGGCAAAATCCTTTCGACTCTCCTCTCTTTTTAGGGCAAACAAATGCATAGTTGATATAATAATGTTCATTTAAACACTTAAAACACATGGTGACATGATGATATCAATTTGGAACAAGCCCAGGATTGAATTTTGTAGGAAAATCACCCTTAGGCAGGTACTTGTGAAAAATGCAGAAAAATGATCTCTTGTGATGTTGCGTTTATATGTATTCTTAGCCTTATAGCATAGTTGACTTAGTCGCACAGTATTTAAACATTTCTGGAAAAAAGCAAGACAGAAAATACAATCTCAGAAAGCAGATTAGGTTAAAAAAATTTTTTACTAGCTATATAATGCTCTAGCAGAAAAACAAACAAACAATGGTTAAAACCTACAAAGTGAGTAAAGTGAAGCTATTTAAATTAATACCTCTCTGACAATGTCACTTTAAGCTTAAAATTGATCTTCATCCGGGCAGAAACGGTTGATAGTGTACCTAATGAAGTGTCTGCTAAGTTTATCATGTTTGCGCTTGGACATTTGTAAACAAATGTGTTTGTGCTCCCTGCATGTGCATCTAGCTCGCAAAGTCACTCATCACTGACAATAAGACCGATAACGAGACTTTGTCTTCTGTTTCATCTGCAATCAAATGAAACCCTTTCCCATCATCCTTCTCCCAATGTAACCTTCACTAAAGTGTAGTTTTCGTGAGAAAAACAGATTTCTGTGCTAAGAGAAAAGTGGTGTCCTCCTCGTTGTCCTCATTATTGAAAGCTTGAGTCAGAGAAGTCAATTACAATAGATGTTTTTTTCAATTAATTGCGAGTGGCTGCACTCTGTGACAAGTTCAAGCAACAGCTGACGCTGTCGTCAGATGGCTGACATGCGGAACGCAACTGTGGGCTGAGGACATGTGTGTGTATTAGGTTTATAGCGACTGTTATCGTCTCACAGGTTAATTCAATAACCAGTGACGACAGCGTTAACTGCTGGGCACATTATTATTATGATTATTATTTTAGATCGTAATCTGACTCACGATACACGGGAGTTTCAAAGATTCTTGCCTGCACCTTTTGATGTTACCATGCCGCCATGTTTATTCCAGCTGTGGCACACACTCCTGACATCATTCAAATCTTTTCTCACCTCAATCATGTGATATGGCGGGGGCCGTCCGTCTTCTGGTCTCAATAGTGGCGAAACAATAAGATTTCTATCTGTAACGAGATTACCAGCCATAATAGAGTTAGAGTTGCATCAGTGTATGTGGACCTTTATTAAGTTCATGACCTTTTGCTATTCTACATTATACTTCTACTACTGGTGGAGAGGGGCCTTCAAGCCCCAGAGAGAGGAAGCTATCAGCTAAGAAAGGAAAAGTTCAAGATGGCCCACTCATCTGAGTTCCACTGCAGCTCCAAACAAAGTGTTATCTTTCAGGACGTGGGACATTTGCTATTTATTTATTTTTAAATGTTGACTGGAGTGGTTTTCGGTGTGACACTGTGCAGCTGATTACAGCGAGAGTCTTAATCAGGTGGCGCAGTCTGCTCGGGGCCCTCGGGGCTCGCATTGCGCTACATCCTGTCAGACTGCACAGAGAAACAATCAATCATCAGGAGAGCTCCGAGATGCAGGAGGTTGGGAGGATGGGAGAGATGAAGCGGAAGGTGGTTAAAAAGGGGGGGGCAAAGGAGCATAGGTAGAAGAAGAGAGGGAGGAAATGGGGATTAAAAGTAAGTAGATGAGAAGAGACACAAGCCTGACGACTGAAACTAACTTGGAGTTATGAAGCTGCTCAATTGGAAGATTAAAAACTCAGCGAGTCAACGACAACAAACAATGTTCATGTCAGAGCTCATAATAAGTGACGACAACACTTTTCATTGCTAACCCTCACCCAAATGTCAATGTTACCATCCTGGCGAGACATCTTCCTCACACTTGCCTTGTAAAAGAAATCTCTTTTGGCGTTTGGTTCAAACGACCTCACGGATAAACAGGAGGAAAAAGAATCGAGAGAAGGGGAGCGGAGGGATTGAGGTGGGCCGACGTTTTACACCGTCTGGGCTCTGTCTGAGGCCGCTGCAATGATGCGGCTCTTTAGAGAACGTCTTAAATGAAAGGCCAGAACAATCCTCCGTGACAGGTGGGATCCTTTATATCTAACAGAGGAGAGACATCACAGGGCCAACAACACACACACACACACACACACACACACACCACACACACAACACACACACACACACCACACACACACCACACACACACACACACCACACACACACACACACACACACACACACACACACACGCACTCACACACACACACACACACACACACACACACACACACTCACACACACACACACACACACAGAAGAGTATTCTTTGCCTATTTGAATTGCAAAGGGCCATGCACAGAAAACATAAACTACAGTGGATTCCACAAGGAGAATTCCCTGCGCTGTCCATGTGAAGATGAGCAGTTGAAATGGACAAAGAGCAGATCCCATAAAGGTGATTTATAGAATTTAAAAAGATGTGCCTTTTTGGCACACCATGAAGGATATTAAGTGCTCGGAGGGAGGGATCGCACACAGATCCCCCACAAAACCTTTTAATCTTTATTCTGGAAAAATAGATCTTCCCCAACTCCCCAAGAAATGGGAGACGTCTGCGAAAATTTATGTGCGAGCGCAGGAGACAGCCTAAATGATATGAAAAGAAAACTGGAATCTGCCTCAGTACTGGAGGGCCAAAAGAGGAGAAGGTTTGTCTTGCCTCCTGGGCTAACCCCCTAGAGAAGTCATTCTCGCCCTCTGAAAAAATCCAAGCTCAGGAAAAACAACTCAGTGAACTAAAAGTGCATAAACAATTTAAAAGAAGTGACAGAAACAAGGTCGCCTACTGGCTAAAATGGGAGGGGTCGGGGGGAGTAAAGGACTGAAAGGGAAATCCGCAGCTGACAAAAGGGGCTCAAGCATCGTACATCAAGCACTTGTTACCTTACCCGGTGCTTGTGATTGCGCATGACTGCAAACAAGTCAGTGATAAAAATCTGAAGAAAGATGAGACCGATCAGGCCGACTTTAAAGACCATCAATCACGGCTCTGTAAGCTCCAATATTATTAGTTCAAGTAAAGCTGCACTCTTCCATTTTATGGACATCATAAAGGACTTTGGTGTAGGCGGGGGGCAGGAGAGAAAGAGATCCCCCGGTGTTTTAACTAAGACCGGGATGGATGTGTTTGGAAAAGCGAAGGGGTGGATGCACAGCGCTAACTGTGGTAACCTTAACGGAACAGACCTCGGCAGGGGAAGGAATGTGTGACGGGAGTGTGAGGTCTCACTTACAAGATGGAACGAAAAGTGGAGTCCACGCTTCTGTTTTGGCAGTGCGATATCTATATCTATGTAACAGATCAGGTGCAGTGCAAATTAAATGATGTAATGTTTATTTATACACTAACCAATGCATCATCTTAGTGGGTGGTGTATAGATAAACTTGCACCAGATCCTAACATTAACTAGATAATGTACAAAAACTAGCCCCAACTGCTTAGCCATGGGTGGAAGAGAGCCGTTTATCCTCACAAGGGTCTTGGGAGTCCTGTAGCCGAGCTGTCAGCTGTCTTCAGGAAGGAGACGGAGTATACCCTGAACTGGTTGCCAGCCAATCGCAGGGCACAGAGAAACAAACAACCATTCACAGTCACAATCACAACTAGGAGCAATTTAGTGTGTCCAATTAAGGTTGCATGTTTTTGAGATTTGAGAGGGAACCAGAGTGCCGGGAGAAAGCCCACGCAAGCACGGGGAGAACATGCAAACTTCTAGCAGGCGGGGCCGGGAATTGAACCCCGGTTCTCGGCTCTGTGAGGACGACACTCTAACCAGTTGTTCCACAGCGTCGCCCAATATGTAACATTTGTTCTTGTATTTTCTTTTATTTATTTACTTTCTGTAGCTGGCATGCAGAACAACAACAAAATCAGTTTAAAAGTGTTTACTGAAAATACAGATAGTAAGGGTACATTTACAGTGTTTACTTTTTTGAAATGCGGTAATGAACATGTCAGGGTAGTGGTGGGTGACAGAAAATCCCCTACGACTCATAAATATCTTCTCATGTCAGGAGGAGCTTCTACTGTGATCCTGAACATGGATACAGTAAGTGGTGTAGATTATGTACCACAGAACAACCCATTACTTACATTCATCCATGAATGTCGCGCAGAAGTCAGGTTGCAAGTGATACATTTGTGTTGGTGCAGTATATGCACACTCTGCTGGAGAAGTGCAATAATCTTGAGCAAAACAGAAAATGATCCGCCATTAATGTTTTGGTTGTGACGTACGGTTGAAGCCAGAAGTCTACATAAATCTGAATCCCACTGAAAATTTGTGGGCAGATCTGAAAAGCTGTGCGCGTGCAAGGCAACCGAAAAACCTGACTCAGTTACACCAGTTATGTCAGGGGGAATACTTCAAGATTCCAACAGAGTGCCATTAGAAGCTTGTGGAAGGTGATTCAAAAAGGTTTGACCCAAGTCCTGAAGTTCAAAGGAAATACTACTCCAAACTAAGGTAATGTGGGTAAACTTTTGACCTTGAAGAAAATATAAAATTCTCCATCCATTTTCTGAGCTATTTATCCTCACAAGAATCACGGGAGTTCTAGAGCCTCCAAGCTTTCATTGAACAGGAGGCAGGATACATCCTGAAGTGGTTGCCAGCCAATCGCAGAGCACAAAGACAAACAACAATCACACTCACAATCACACCTAGGGGCAATTTAGAGTGTCAAATTAATTTTGCATGGTTTTGGAATGTGGAAGGAAATCGGAGTGCCCGGAGAAAATCCACACAAGCACGGGGAGAACATGCAAACTCCACACAGGCAGGGCCAGGATTTGAACCCGGGTCTTCTGAACTGTGAGGCCAACACGCTAAAGAGTCGACAAACCTTATTTGTCAAACTGTATATGTTAAAACTGTCTTCAGGACCATGTCCCTCTCTGACCTCAAGTAACACCTTAATATTAATTTGAATAATTATTGTACAAGTGGGCATTTCATGACACGAGTAGCTATTCACAAACTAAAGGCGTGACCCAACAGTCTGTCAACCATTTGCATATGCACAATTATAATTTTTTCGCTGGATTGTTTACCCGGGTTAGCAAAAAAAAAAAAAAAAAACAAAAAAAAAAAGGGACAGCTTTCTAGTTGAAATAAAGGGTAAACATCTCTAACAGCCATGTGCTACACTAACACAACTGCATTTTGGTGGGCTTGGACGGCCACCAGCGCTGATGTACGAATGAATGGTAAAGTCACCATTCTCACTGGTACATCAGATCACCTCTCTTATATTTTCAATTGATTGTACATTCTCCAAAAGTACATCGAACTGGTAACGTTTCATGCTTGACATTTCTTTGAGTGAGGGTGCATCCAAAACTTACCTGCAGTTTGAAAACTGCTTGCAGTAGCTTTAATGCATTTCATTAAGATCATTTTGACTTGTGTGTTTTCAGGCTTCAGAACATTGTTGTGTAAATGATCAGGCAAAATGACTCAGCGTTGAGCCATTCAATGGTCTGAAACTGTCTTATAAACGTCACCTATAATGTCTGTAGTGACACTGATCAACTTAATTAACATTTAATATTACCTCTCAAAGGAATTTCTGACCATTTTCTGATTCATGTGTCCCCCCTCAACTTTCTCAGTGCCTGCCGACCACTGAGGACATAAAGGAGAGCGTGAAGTCCATCACTGCCTGCTGAATAGCTGCCCTTTGTGCTTCTGAACATCATTCACCAGCTGAAAGGACCCCAAGTGCTGCCATAGCACCTCTGTGAGCTGCCTGCTTTAAAAGAGCTCACATGCCCATTACTACTTTAACATATTAAAAGAGACCAAGAACAACCTTGTACGCCATTTGCAATGAGAATTGTTCCATCACTTTAATTTGTGTCAAGGACAACAGGTACAACCGTTTCATTTTCATTTGATTTTTGTTTTTCTAGATTTACACTTGTGTCAGAGGATGGTGGTTGAGAGTATCAACAACACAACCATCTTTCACCTTGGTTCTCCATCAAATCCCAGAGGCCTTAGCTTGGTTTGTTAGGCCTGACAGTGGCAGACCAGGGAACAAAAGGACTGCAGGGTTTAGGGCTGCCCTGGAATGTCAGCGGGTTCACATTTCACATGCAGATGCGTGACCCCAGAGCCCTTTAGAGGGAAGGTGTGCTTTAACCTCGCCAAGAAGTAAGAGGAGGGGGCAAAGGGGGATCTAGGGGCACCTTAAGGGGAGCCAGAAATGGAGGAAGGGTAAAAAATAAGTTTGCACTGCTTGCATTTACTCCTCCGATGGTAAAGTTTCTCTGCATGTCTCTGTTGGTCTCCCAAAGCTCTGCTGAATGGTGTTAAACCTCACTTAAAGAATAGCATAATTGTCGCTATCCAGAAAAGTCGTCAGAGCTATCTCCTTTATGTGTGGTCTGTGATGCGCCCCCTCTTCCCTTACTTCCAAATACATAAAAGCATTAACTTTTTAAGTGCACACTTAGGGTTTTTCCCAAATGGTTGAAAAGGCACAATGGGAGGGGGTTATGTAAGGCAAAAGAACTGTGAGCTCCACAAAAGAAACCAAAGTTACTGTCATATGCTCTCTGTAGGCCGAGCCAGGCACAGTTTCAACTCAAGGGCTTCACACTCCTTTAACATATTCTGCTTCCCTCGCTCTTCTGCGAGCGTGCTCTTTCCTTGTTCTCTCGCTCCCACTTTACTTTGTTTCTGATAGCTCCAGCTTCAAAGGCAACAAGACCTTCTGCGAAAGCCTGAAAACTCCACGCGCATTTGTTTGTTTTGACCTCGAAGCCCCCTCCGAAAGCTGTGAAGGTTCGACTTTCAAAACATACAAGTGAAAAGAAAGAAAGCAATTTTGGTGCTGGCTTTTTATAAATTCCTTTTTTTTTTTTTTTTTTTAAATGAATATATTCTATTCGAAATGTCCCTACCAATGGTAGCATTTTGGCACGTGAATGGAAATGTTGCAATTTTTGCTCCCAAGACTAACTGAGTGGGTTTTTACTAAACATTGATTTTGCAAACAGAAGGAAACTGCTCTTTAGACCATTTGGCAATTTTAAAAGCAGTCATACACCAATACCCCAGAAAGAGTATTCAAAATATGCTTTTGAATAAGCATTTTGTGATGTGTCTATTTGTGGTTTTAACCACGAAGTCCTATTGCCAACTAAAGTGGTTGTCATATAAACATACACTAAAAATGGGATTTATTCACACAGGGTGTAGATGGCTATGCTTCACTGTAAAATGCTGCACTCAAAGCACGAGTAAGTGAATTGAAGGGTGAGCTGCCATAAACAATTATCAGTCTAGACTACACAAAAAAAGAAGATTAGGACTTGTTAACACAAGTTGAGCGTGAACGAGTGAGTAGGTGAACTATGGGAGCCATGGAGATCCCTCTTGTCCCTATGAAAAGTCAGTAGAGCATATTTGAGTCTATTATTGGAAGGTAAATCTATATAATGTTGCTTTAAAAGGGACTTGGCGGTAGAGGTTCAAATTCCAGTAAACACTGCAGTTTGCTAGAAGGTGATAATGCTGTCGTCATCATAACAACATTGATGATTATGGGCATTTTCTCTTTTATCTGGTGTAAGATTAGCCTATTGAGATTCATCATACTGCAAATTTATTGTATATGTACATGTACTTGTTTGTGTGGGTGCTGTTGACACTGTGCATTGAGGATGCTCTGCATTTAGCAGTTCTTCCATTTAATAGTTGAGACATCTATAGCATCCGTAGGAAGGCCAGGGGAGCAAGGGAGCAATCTGTAGACCTGTGTAGCCATGGCAACTACACAAGGAATAGGCTAGATGTCAGGCCAGCATGGCTAAATTACCCATTAGAGAAAGCAGGGAGGGGAGAAAGGGAATACTGGTCAGGGCACAAGAGGCTAATGGGGAGATAAGATGGCCAACATATAGAAGACACACATGCACACACACGTGCTCTCACACGCACACGCACACGCACATGCACACACACTTGAATGTGAACCCACACACAGCAGTGGGTGCTGTCATATACAGTAAAGATGCTGGTGATTCCAGTAGGAATAACAAAACGAATTGACTCATTCAACGTAGAACTACACTAAGTATACCAGATAATCTTTGTGCGCATACAGAAAATGCTGATGTGCAATACAATGAATCAAAATGTGCACACAAGAATACAAAGGATATAAAGTGAAGACAAAATGATTTTAATAAAAGCCCCCTCTTGGAGAGATTGCGTGTGAATGTGTGGAAGATGTATTTATAGGAAACTTCCCATGAGATCATCTGTGCTCAGTCTCATAGTCATGCTTGAGTGTGTGTGCATTGGGAAGGAATACTGTGTTATTGCCTAGTTCCTACACTGTACATGGTAGTGCACAAAAGAAGAATTTGTGCAGGTATGGTAAGCCAAAAGACATTCGAACCCACTCATTTTATCCATACTGTAATTCCAAACCACACGCATACAAATCTTATATTTGGTGCTCAAAACGTTTGAAGCACACAAAAACCAAGTGCAGGGACGTGCAACACATGCAGCAACCAGCCTTGCACAAACAGACTTTAATGCTGCACGTTCATTTGCATGCGCCATAATTAGCGTCAGGCACACAGAGGCTGGTCCTGGGGGAGCGCTGTGATAACCACTTCCCCTTCTATTAGGGCACTCATTCCAAGAGTGTCAGACATTGCACATCTTCATTGTGGGGCCTGCAGCACCGCAGTGGCGTAGCTACAGATGAAGCAGGCGAGACGGCGGGGACAGGGAGGCTGCGGGGAAGGATCGAGGGAAACGCGATGGACGACGTAGGGCGCGAGAGCGAAGAGAAAATGTGGCGCAAAAGAAAGAAAGAAAAAATATGATTGGGAATGGGACGACTTATAAAAGAGAGGAAGGGGACAAAAGAGAGCTGCACATGGCGAAGGTGGTTGCGCATTGTGCAGCAGATAGAAAGACGGACATGCTGGACGGAGGTAATGAATGCAGTTATTAAATTGTTTCAGCTGCAAAGAGGTCTATTCTTACGCTATTATAAAGGAAACAATTTATCCCCACTGATCAGCCCTGTCTCCTTTCTCCTCGCTCTCTTTGATCTGCCAGCATATTGCCTTGATGTGTCCCATTCAATAGCGAATCTGGGGCAATTTTAATGCTTTTGTACCTCGCCACCGCTCCACTTCTCCCTCCCTGTTTAAAAATAGCTGTTAATTATAAGTGCAGTTTAAATGTCTCTAGTGACCCAGAAATGCAGGTTGGAGCGAGAAGAAGGGACTGAGCATCTCCAAGTTTAAAAAGTGTGAGACATTTTTTTCAACTCTTCGACATGCATTCTTCACTCCCTCCGTTCACCCCCACCAGCACCACCATATTCCTTTGTCTTCTCCTTTCTCCCCTCCTCCTATGATTCCACTTCTCCATTGCCTTAGTGTTCCTGCACTTTTCTTCATCTCCATCTCTTTCTCCTCTGTGCCGTTTGTTGAGCTAGTTGAGAGTGAGCAGGGCTAGATGATGAGGGATTTGGCTCTTTCTCTCCAACACACCAGAGAACTGCAGCGAGACATTGGAGACCATGACTGTGAAACCGCTTCAGTCTGCACATTGTGTGCACTTGTGTGTGCGTGTGCTCCTCAACTTCCTCCTCTCATGGAGCCGCAGGAGTGGGATGTTAAAAGGAAAGGCGTGTGAAGGTGTGCTAGGTAGCGTGGTGTGATGCAGAGGCACTGCTATACCTGTGGGGAAGAGAAAGGACTATGCGGGGACCTGAGGTGTGCACCTGGGGGTGGGGGTGGGGGGCAGTGTTATAAATAAAGCATTAGCCTCTTGAAGGGAACAAAGATGTGAGGGGCTGTCTCCGCAGCTCTCTTTCTCCCCACTAACTCTAACTAACAGTAAACCCGCAGGCATGTACATGTACTCCTTTCATCGCTGAGGGGGTACATGTAACACTACAAAAAAATAAAAGGGGGGAAAACTATGGGACTGTCTTTTGTAAAAATCTGGGCAGTTACTCTTTACTTGCCGTGATGATGAGGGAATGATATTAAATTGCTGTCCAATGAAAAGCATGAATCTCCAAACCCATTGTTTTATCCTCCCCAAAAACTTTTGGGAAACCATTTTTAAGTTAAAAAATTAATATATTTGGAGACATTTTTTTCAAGACAGTAACTATTCATAGTTTAGCATCTCATACTTGACTGCGCTCTTTTATACCCAGTTAAAAACATAAAATTAAATGCAACTCAGTAATTTTTCTCACATATAGTTCAACTAGAATAAACTATATGTTTGTAAACTTGGTCATTTCAGATGAACGCATATTTGTTTGGCACAGTTCTTTTACACCGGATGGCCTTCCCGACGCAACACCTCTGCATTTTAGCCAGGGAGGAGGATAAAAGCACCTGGTATTCCCAGGCGGTCTCCCATCCAAGTTCTAACCAGGGCCAAACCTGCCTAGCTTCCGAGATCTGACGAGATCAGGTGTTCTCAGGGTAGCGTGCCCGTAGGCCTTTTTTCCCCCCACAGAGTAAAAAAATCAAATTGACCAAACCGTTTCTTATTGGTGTGAGAATGTAAACAGAAAGCAAAGCAGAAAGTTTTTCCTCTTTATAGTCCCTCCACAAGCAATTGCAGAATTTTTGCTTAGAATTTGACCAATCAAAGGTTGAGTTGGGTCTATACCTGATTTTAATTCAGGTGCTTTGAACTGATGATACAAACCACAGCAAAATGGAGTTTGATTAAAACTGACCTGTGGGTGTTGGTGTTAAAGAACTCAAAGTCGCTCTTTGCACTTTGTACCAGTCCTGGACCTGCTTCGAACATCGTGTCCAGATCCGTTGATTAGTGAGAGAACTTCATAGTGTTCTCATGCACAGTACCATTCCCTGGCCTCAGCACAGTTGGAGAGGTCGACTTTTGTTCATACACAAGCTCACGTGTGGCATTGACGTGTCATACAATATAATTAATGCAATCAACCCTCCCATCTGTTACTAATGATGAGCCAGGAAAGTTATATTATAACGTGATGGTGTACATAAACATACGGATGTGGCTATCGAACATGCCTAGTATGATCCTGAAAAGGAAATGACTCAACCACCTCGAAAGTGTGGGGATTTTGTAATTGATTTGCTCATGCACAATTGCAGGAAGGTGCCAGTTTTTGCCTTACTATCATAAAACGGGAAGAAAATTCTGCTGCTTCAACATTATCTGGATGTGCATTGTGCTAATCAGTCAGATTTTGCAAATGAGCAAATAACCTGGGTGGTCACTCATGCAATGTATAGCTCGGGCCCTTCCTGGGGCTTGGCGGTGAACGAGATGTGCTGACACGATGCTGAGTGGGATTTCACTCACTGATAGCAGCCAAGCACAAACCCATAAATGACAAAAATGTAGAGAGAGAGAGAGAGAGAGAGAGAGGAGAAAGAGAGAAGAAAGAGAGAGAAAGAGAGAGAAAGAGAGAGAAAGAGAGAGAGAGAAAATAAATTGCTATTAAATCATGAACATAATCTAGAAGGATTTTTATTTTTTTTTTTAGACATCACTTTGAACGGAGGGATTCAGACCGCCTCTCAAAAGATTGACAGAACCCTGCTTGACACATTCCCTCATGTCACAAGCTACATTTGCATTCAAGGCGTGTCCGAAAAGTTCCCGGACTGATGTCACCAAAGAATGACAAGTTTTCCCCTCGGATGTAATCCCGCTCCCTGCTTCTTCTGCCACACTTCATTCACTTCTGGAAAGATTCTTCTGGGATCCTCTGCAATTCTGGTATCACAGACATCTTGACGTCATACATGTTAAAAACCACTTAAAAAGTCCACTTAAACTTGGGAAAGAAGGGAAAAAATGACATTTAGACAGCTCAGATGACGTTCTTCTTGGCCAAAACATGTTAGATGCTTAGGGCATTGGACCTCATTCCCTAAGACATGCATACAAATCTCACTCTGAACGCAAGTTTCGGTAATACTCAAAATCACAGTTGGATTCATGACGTGCGCACTGGCCAACTTTCTTTTCTTCACCACTGTGGGTACGTTAATGAATCACAATTCATCACATCTCAGTCAGTTTAAATAATTGTCAACACATATTATTATTGATCCATCCATTATCCGAGCCGATTATCCTTACAAGGGCCGCGGCTGTGCTGGAGCCTATCCCAGCTATCTTTGGGCAGAAGGCGGGGCACCCCCTGAATAGGTTGCCAGCCAATCACAGGGCACATAGAAACAGCCAACCATTAACACTCATAACCACACTTAAGGGCAATTTAGAGTCTCCAATTAATGCATATTTTGGGGGATCTGGGACAAAACCAGAGAGCCCAGAGAAAACCCATGGAGGCACAGGGAGCACATACAAAGTTCACACAAGACCAGGATTTGGACCCTGGTCCTCAGAACTGTGAGGAAGGCACTCTAACCAGTCATTATATAATTTTTTCATTTTATTTATTTTTTTTCCAAATGAATGAGTGTAATTTCAATATGCTGTGCATCTTTGGCAAAAGATACATCGAATTTTTCTAAAGCTGATCATTATTTGGACATGGTCTGAGGATGTTCTTAATTTTGTCACTGAGGACATGCAAGTTCAATTACGGACATATTGATGAAGTGCAAGTTTATGTGTCATAGATGCGCCCAAACAATTTAAACTCCCATCTGTGTGTATGCAGTTAGTGAATTAGGCCCATTGTGAGCAGGTGCGTTGTCATGGTGAAGCAGCGACAAGCGGTCCCGTCACTTCACTCTCTTCTGTTGCTGCTCATTGTAGATGTGCTGGTTGATCACCGGGTCCGCATTGAAGGGGGAAAACTCATAGGTTCTAATTTGTAGTTTATGTAATGGCAGTCATGAAAGATTTTAGACACACCTTGAATATTTCCCTCATGAAGTCATCTTAAAGTACAGAATTTTAAATCATTTATCTGAAATTTCAATGAATGGAAGAATGAACGAATAAATGAATGAATCATCTGAAAATTGAAAAGTCTGGACAAGAAGCCAGTGTTTATTTATTCACACCTCAGACTATTTTATGCACCAAACTCCAGTTCAAATTCAAATTCAAAAACAACTTTAAGTAATGCACAAATTGTCTCAACAAGTTTTGGTGACCTGAAAGTAAAAGATGACAAATAGTAAAGGGAAAGAAATGACATTGGGACGATGGTGGGTGTGACATAGGTGTTAATGACCTTGATAAGGGACCAGGGATGTGGACGGCCTGAGGAGAAGATGTGAAGCGTTGCCGTGACAGCAGTGTCGCAGTGCTGGTGACAAGACGAAATGAAGAAGACTCACTTCTTGGCTGGGGTTGTACATTAGCACTGTTTGCCAGGGGCATCAAGGGGTATTGTGTGTGTGTGCGCGCTGAGTGAAGTATGAAGGCGCCCCAGCTGAGGCCTTGCACGGTGACAGCGGCAGATAGGAATCTAATGAGATAAGAACGTATGCAAATGAACCTGGCCACAGTTCATCCTAATCAGCTTAGCGCTCAGATAGATATCAGCTTTCTGTCACACGCGTAGTTTCACACGCAGAATGTAAAACAATCGGCGCTAGATTTTTCATGGAACGGATAAATACAATGCACACGAACAGAACTATTCATACACACTGATTAAGTTATAATATGGTAAAATGACTTGCATAAATGTACATGAAATCAAACTGACATGGATTTATGTGCCGGTATTGAACATTTTCATCATGATTCCAGACATACAATGCTTGGTGGTGTATATTGGTTGTAAAAATAAAGATTAAGGACCAGAAGAACCTGACCTATTTAGTATGTTTTGGTTACTTTTTAATTACTTTTGCTCACTTGTGGAAATTGATGTTACTTTTTGTGACATAAAATATGGTAAACTATATGTGCTCATCTTTACTATTCAGTGTACTGTATCACATGCGGTAGTCGGGAGCTTTTCTACACATTATTGTGGGGTGGAATGATCTGAAAGATCAGATAGACAGTTTGACCACAAACTAAAGTCTTATCCTTTGGCTTCTTTTTTTCATGATCAGTGGAACAATTTTTTGTAACTTTGCTGATGTGTGCAAGTCGGCGTTTTTAAAAGAGGCATTCTGAGGCGCACCCCTGTGGGAGTGATCACAGACTTGATTCTCTGACAATCAAAGTGGCTCCTCTCGTTCCCTTTAAAATCTCACAGAGACATCTCTGTGGGGAAGATGATGCAGCTTTTTTTTTTTTTTTTTTTGCTGTGGAGTGGCCAGCTGGTGGGCTGATAATTACTGGGGTGAGCAAGAAATTGAATTGGAGCGAGTGGGTGGGGCACAGGGGTGTATGTGGTGCTGATCATGGTTTGTGACGTTCAAATACCGGGGGTGGTAATGCATATTCCCTCGGAAACCCTTTCAACAATTAATCCTGACACACGTGGTGGTGGACCATTGGGGTGAACAGTGTCGTGGCCACATTTTTTTCTGGGGTGCCCTTTACCTGCTGGCTCCACTTATATGCAGCAATCTGTACCTGAAGGCTGCTGTGGCAACTGACAATGTGAGTGGGTACCCTTATGAAATACAGCATGAGCTGGTGATAAACTCTGGTGACTTAATTATGTCCATAGATCTCATGTACAAAATATATCTCCATTCCCAATCTGCCGAGCAGATCCGCCTTCTACTAAAATGTCTTTTGTTATTTGGAAGGAAATAACTCAATAACAGTGGTGCTGTTATCCTGAATATGCAATGAATTGGTACCATCCAGCAGTTGAGATATGAAATGTCAAACCTCTTCTCCGAATCCCCCTCTGCCATCTTCAGTTTGTCGAAAAACAGAGCAACAAACAGAGAGCACCTTGCTATAACTATTTTGGTTGATTGTATAGTGTTGGCCCCCGTCTTCTTTGGCTCCTGTCCCACATAGCATTCATCTAATGAAAACCTGGCTGACTGACATGCTGGCGCTCTCATCACAGTTCATTGCCAAAGGTTCGTCTTCCCTGCATGAAAGTCACTCGGCTCTAATAGAGCTTTTATCAATGGCCAAAAGAAAGCAAATAACCTCACTTAAAATTAGTAAGAATCCACAAGGTGAAAGGTTGAAGCGAGGACAGATTATACTTAAGGGAACCTATGATGGTAAAAACCTGGCAAAGTATGTTTATCAATCTATTCTGAATGAAAATATACATTTACAACACAATTAATGTATCTACATACTGCAGTGGATAAATTCTCTGGCCACAAGATTAGACATCACTACATTAACAAATGATGAGCAATACAATGCACATTGCATTATATATTTTTCTTTATGTTATAGCAACTTAAGTTATCCTGACTTTCTGACCCTACTACACATAATATATACTTTTAGGTCTTACTGGGAAACAAAAGTCAACAGGAATGAATTAAACAATGGGGATATGTTCTCACCCTGCTCCTACCCCACCTCACCTTCCATTTTGGTTACCTCTAATGGCTCTTACCCCTGTCTCACCCTTGTCAATCTCATCCCTCCCTCATCTTGCTCTCTCAGCCAGTCTCTCATCACTTGTTCATAACTTCATAGCAGTTGCAGGCAAAGTCACAGCTCCCATCAAAGAGAAAAAGACTTGATATTTTTAGGCGAGAACTCGCTTTGAGCTGTTGCTCCACTGAGAATAAACTCCGTCCAAACACGAATGGCTTGTTACACAGAAGAGCGCAGGAGATAAACCTTCCCCTCAAGGGGTTAGCTGCACCATGACTGCACAGAAACTGTACGCAGGCTGTACACGCCAACACCTTTACTGCCCCCTTGCTGTCCTCTGGATGTGTGTCAACACAGTGAGCAGATTGAGCATGGGCACATGCCAGGGTGTTCTGGGAAAGGCTCCAAAGAACATATTTGTTGAATAGGGAGGAGAGCGGAAATGGCCTGGCACCGACAGGGAGGCATGGTTATAAACGTCGGGTGATGCAAGGGTGACACATGAGGTGGTGAGTTGAGTCACTAGGTGAAGCTAAGGTTGAGGGACGGGGAGGGTGAATAGGAGGGTGACTCTTATGTTTGTACTGACTCATCACTTTGGAAACGTGGATACTGTCCCAATTGATTAATATGATTTACCATGCTGGTGTCTGGGACTCAAATACAAAGATCTTTAACCTTGGAGCTTGACGGGATAAGGTTGTGTACATGTGGTGCGAAAAAACCCCCAAAACATTTGTAATGCAAACTCTTTGCATGTTTCTGGATTGAGAAAGTATAGTTTGGTAGAATAAAACAGCAGGTTTGAAAGTCAGATTTTCAAAATGGCTCATTGACTAGCAGTTTGCAGAAGGCCTCCCACAATGCAACTTAACATTGATGTTGATAAGGTGTCATATTTGTCTGCAGGTGTTTTATTGTATATTTCAGGGTTGACCTGTCATGTACCAGAATACCATGTCAGGGTTTTATACTGACAGTGACACATTTAAAGCCAGAAGTTTATTTACACTTTGCAAATCAGTTAGTTGCTACAATAATGAGAGGGAGAGAATTTTTTCAGGGATTTTATATTATTTTCATCGAGGTCAAAAGTTTCCATTCATTAGCTACATATGGAGTAAAATTTGCTTTGAACTGCATGACTTGGTCAAACACTTTGGGGAACCTTCCACAAGCTTCGGACAGTACTCTGCTGGAATCCTGGCTCAGTCCTCTTGACAAAACTGGTGTCACTGAGTCAGGTTTGTCGGTTGCCTTGCTCGCACTCATCTTTTCAGATCCGCCTACAAATTTTCGATTTGTTCAGGGTGTACCCTGCCTCCTGTCCGATGACAGCTGGGATAGGCTCCAGCATTCCCACAACCCTTGTGAGGATAAGTGGCTAAGAAAATGGATTGACGAATATATGTTCTTCAGCTCCATACCATCTCATGGTGCAGATAAAGTGAGATGCATTCAAATATCTTGTGAAGTTATGTGAAGTTAGCAAAGCATCGTTAAACAAGCTGTGGGGTTAGGTTTTCTTTAGCAGCGCTTTGTCCTTTAATGTCACACACAAGCATGCAGACACATGCACACATTTACAGTACACAACACATAGCACACATGAGCATCGCCTGTGCACGAGCTGGTATGCAGAGGTCATGCGTCGCATATAAACTGGAAGCGGCGGCTTCATGTACATTCTTCCCCCTTGACAACTACGCTTTTTCATAAGCTTCAGCAGTCAGGTGGGTACTGCATTCTCCGAGGGGCAGGCACGACATTGTTAATTTCCGTGGGGTTTCCGAAGTGTGTGCAGTGATTTTGTGTAAATGTGTGATGCGTGTGTTTTCAAGGTAATGATGTATGCCAATGGAAAAAAAAATCCCATTTTATCTATACAGTATCATAAATACACACATATCTGTATGAATTGTGCTGAAAGGCATAACTTTTCTTTGTATGGTTCTTCTTCCTCATGTGAGCGTGTCTTTTATCCATCTGCATCAATCTCCTCCCCAATGAGGGTCTACAAATAGACGTGCAAAGAGACCAATCCCTGTTCCATTGAGGATTATAATGAAATGGACAGCTTCATGCCACAGGGCTGGTCTTGATACCCCCATAAGCTTGGTATTTCCTGCCCAATGGGAGCAATAATTAAGGGGGCGCTTGGCGGCCTCTGAGTCTAACTCCCTGAGACTTTTAACAGCCTCTTGCGCAGCTTGGAGGAAAAATAACATTATGTAGCCTGACAAAAAGGAAGCGCTTGTACAGACTTGTACATATTGTATGTATTGTAGTTATAGTACAGTAATATGAATGTAATTATATAAGTTACTTTATTTAACTTAAATGTCTTGCACTACTTGCAAGTTACTTTTATGAGAAAAACTGCTGAAAGTAAAATTAATGACTTCAACAAAATAAAAGATAAAAATATGTTAATAAGTCTACTTTTCATTAATCTTATGTACACTTACCCAAAAATATAGCCACTACTTAACAGAAAATTAAGAATGTCTAAAGCAAAAATAGCCCTAGCACCCCCCCCCAAAAAAAAAAACAAACAACAAAAAACATTACTTTCCACAATAAACAAAAGGTTATCAGAAGGTAAATTTTGTTGCTGGATGTAATGAATGTTATGTACATAAATTGAATAACGTCAGAACCAACCAGCAGCGCTTCTGTAAGGTTTGATATGGAGATGGTCCAACGACTGCATAAACAATGACCAAAAAGTCGAGCGATCACAGCAATGTCCAACCGATGGCAGAACTCGGACAGAAACGCAAGCCACACCAAAGACCAAGTATACATGTTGACTGATGATTTCAGAATCTTGGCCAGTCTGAATTTTTACTAAATCTGAGTCAGTAAATTTCAAAGTAAGATTGTAATGTATATAGCATGGTACTAGCAACATCTTAATGGCACTGCCATGTGGTTGTTTTGTAAAGTAATTGCACCATTTTTCTCATGTGACACCAGACACTTGTCGTGAACAAAATGGCATTGCCACATATACCATTGGACATGTTATTACACGTTATTACACACCTGCCAGTATAAACTCCCACTTAGAGTCAATGACTGACCAACACAGCTCACATTTTGGTACCCTCAAACGACACTTCTTTTCACCCTTGCTTTTGACCATGATGATTCATAAAGCGATCCCTCCAAGGAGCAGTACAGGGGAGGGAAACAATTAGTGTGTTAGTAAACAAGTCCACCAGATCCCGCCTCGGTGTTTAGTTTGCCCCGCCCAACCAAGCAGGGGGTACTTTGTAAGGGAAGGTGGAGATCGTTAGACCACTTGAGCGCCACTTCAGGGTGCAAACAGGAGACAGAGCAGCAAGACTCCCCTCGAATAACTTTTTTGTGCACTTCAGGTTAATCATTGATAATAACACGTAGATTTTTATTCAACAGAAACAAAATTTGTTAAATGTTAATTGAGCTGAATGAGACTTCATTACCTGCTAAAAAGTCATTTGAAGCTAATGAAAAGATTAATTAAGATGGGACAAATACCAGCTTCCATCAGCGTACTGCATCTACTTTCATCACTGTCTTTATGTGACTGTCAACCTGGCATTGGACGTGTGTGCGTCTGTGTGTGTGGTGCTAAAGAGAGGGGATAGGGCAGGGGGTTCAGGGCAATGTAAGGTAATCCTTTAAGTGGGAGACTAACTCTTTCAGAAAGTAAACAGCCGAACAGTTGAGGGAGAATTGTCATTGGGTCGTATTACCGAACAGCAAGAGTGCCCTGGGGCATTGTGAGTGGTTGACTAAGGAAAGCCGTTTGTGTGCTCTTGTCTTTCTGTCTTTGAGTGGCGCAACTCTTGACATCCCACCTTTATATTGTGTCAAACTTTCTCTTAGTGTGGACGCTTCGCCAGGATGAGGGCCTTTCTACCCATTACGTGTACGTGTACTGTACATCTGAATCCATGTTCAATGTTTTGTGCAGTCTTAAACCACTGTGCCAAAAACCCAAGCAGATGTCTCGTCAGTGCGCCACCAAATTGAAAATACCACTGATTACGTCCCAATTCACTTACAGCCCACTAAGTGATGCATAACACAATCTGTTTATCTGTGCATGATTGGGCATGTGTCCTTGAGCATGTCTCAAAATGTGTGTGTTGTGTGTGTGCAGGCATGCGTAGCTGGCGTGTTAGTGTTTCGGGGTTAAGGGGGGAAAAAGGACGACCCTGCACAGCTGACGGTCAGCCATGCAGGACAGAACAACACAATAACACTCTTGTTAACCGGGACATGGCATACCTCCCACCTGTTACCCCCAGAGCCACACACAGGCACACATAAACTTGCACATGAGGAGACACGGGCCGGGTGTACACTTTTTTTTTTAGTACATGCACTCACCCTGTACCAGGTGCTTCCCCGTGATGGCTCATTTGTGTCCACTTCTTCCATCATTTAGCAGCACTGTCATTTATCTCCACGGCTGTCAGAGGGGTTCTCATCACTTAGCCTACGTCCTGTCTGCCTAAACAGGCCTCTCAAGCTAACATGTTTAGTCTGGAGAGCAATGGAGAAGATGCAAATGGCATACTGACGCCCCAAAAAGTGGCCATCGACAACTACTACACACCCCTAGAGCGCTCTCAAGATGAAACTCCGCAGCTTGTCGAAACAAAATAAGCAAAACCCTCCATTTTGGATGCTGGCTTTGCATCCTGTTTACGTTCATCATTCTACAATGCTATCACACTATTTATGGGTTCTTTGTTACTGTATATTCAAATGCTTGCTATGTTTAGAAAGCAAAGCCACAGGAAACACAGTTTAGACTAAATCTATAAAAGTTGGAGACTTTGCTCCTGACTGAGTTCGAAGGTGGGTGACTGAATGAGCTGGCGAAACCTTCAGTCAAACAAAAAATAGGACAGTGAAAAAATATTGGTTGGCTGACCACCATTTAAAGTGGTGGCGCAGGAATGTCTTCGACTGGCCACTGGAGTCATGGGAAATATTTTTGTTGAACAATAATGCATTGGAACAGTTAAAGTCAAACACAATCTAACTTCAGATTTTGAATGGTTTATTTATTTTTTGTTTTGTCAACCATTGTACATCCCATAAGTGTAGTATCTACAGATACAGTATAGTAATGAGTTCACACCCTCATGGATGCATATTAATCATTTAGGGTCCAGAGTTGCTGAATCAGCACATTGAGGAAGCATGGGCTCGGGTATCCATTCCTTGGGCAACTGGTCCCAGGTATGTAAAGCAGACTGCCCAGCCTCTCCAAGGCCTCACAACCAGGCTGCACAAGAAAGACCTACCGCTCACCCTTGCAGTTAACTATGAATAAACAACACTCAGTCTTAACGTCCACAATGCGACGGCGAATTGTAAATGTGCCCACACGTACCATTTTATTACACTCTTGGAGTACGTCAACATGTAAAAATAAGTTGGCTACTTCACTCTTAAATGTTATAACAAAGCAAATAATGTTTTGAAAAATCTTACTGTGGCGTGTGGGAGGGAGTTTGTGCTTGTGTGTGGTGGGCTTGGGAGCAATAGGGTGCAAAATGAGGAGCCAGCAAAAAAAAAAAACAAAAAAAAAAACAACCCAAAAAACAAATTCACAATGCCAGCCCAACTTCCAAAAGTGTGAAAATCTCTATAAACCAATCAGCTCCAATAACAGGCAAGACTGAATAGATGAGAAACAGAGGAGGCGGAGTAAGAGGCTGTGCAGGGGACACAGAATGAACTGGCCTCCCCCATTCACTTTTAAATTTCCTCCACAGTCCCCTGCACACTGTTAATTACTGGCCAGGCATTCCCCTGCCACCTTTTCACACATAACAAGCGCCTCATCCAGACCCACCGCTGGAATATGCCCGGAGCCAAAGGATCAAGAGCAATTATGGCCCTAAGCTGGACCCATTTCTTCCTCGCCCACGGGGTGCGCAGAGGGTGTTTAAACAGGGAAAGGAGCCGAGCGGCAGTGGTGGAAGTGTTATTTTTCCCACAACATAAATGTGTCTGTTTATTTCTTGCTTGCATGCTGAGCGCACATCGAACAACTAACCGTTAAAACACACACACACACACACACACACACACACACACACACACACACACACACACACACACACACACACAAATACATTTGTCATTTGTAAAAAACACCGAGGATCAAAAGAGAAAGGAACACTGCAGACCTGCGCTAGGACTTGTAATTGCCATTTATCCAGAACAACTTCTAGTAGGACCTCCAGTGATGATGGATAATCAATGAACAACGAAGGTATGACAAATGGATTTGCACAGAGTGGAGCGGAAAAAATGAGCGGGGGGTTAGAAAGTGGAAAGGGATGTGGACTGTTGTGTTGGAAAGACAATACTCAAGTCTTCATCAAAATGTTGATTTTGTCTGTTTGAGAGCACGTGCATAGCCACACACGCGCAAACTCAGGATGGGTATCTCGGTCAACATAGAATATATTGACTGACTGCAGGCTTATGGATGACTAAGCACACACGTACACATTCACAAATTACAGCTCTGAGAAGCAATTGGTTTCCTATATAAGGAGGCCTGCTGATGAAAGGTCATAAATGCAGTTATGTAAATAAAACAAATGAAAAGCAGGAGCTAGGTGGTGATGCTGAGAAGGACCAAAAGGGACCATCAGCTTTTCATTATTTGTGCTGCTCTCTTTACTTTCACCAAGGGGAGAGTGAGAGATGCCATCATGCAGGCATAGATGCCATCATGCAGGCATGACATAACCTTTTCACATGGCTGATGATAACCAGCGCCTGTCTCACAGCTCTGAGAATTGGGGTAAAATGAGACGCATCAATGTAATTTAGGGCATTCTGCTTGGCATCGTTAATAATACTATTCCCACGTGTGGTAATTCCAATATCCCAGTTTGTCATATATGGAAGGTGCACCGCTGTTATGACCGCCTGTATCAGCATGATCGAAGTGATAATTTACATCACATTTTTATTTAAAATACACGATATACCTGTATTTAAAGGTGCAACTAGGATGTTTGCTTCTGTGTCATCCTCTAACACTGTGTCTGTGTCATCGACTAACACTTGTTGAATATGTACAATTCCACACTGTTTATTCCTGATACAAATTGATTTTTTTATGGGTAATAATGACAACTTTCAATTGTGTTACAGCCCTGTAACAAGTTGTTTTTCGGTGATTTCCAAAACAAAACACGAACATTCCGTACCATCGCTCTGGAAGCCAACCCAATGCTACAAAGGACCTAAAATATTATTTTATATTTATATTTTAATATTATTATCCAAGAGTTCAACATATCTCAGGTCTGTCAGCTGAGCAGAGCGTTTACAGTGAGAAGAATGGCCTCGTCTACTTCCTGTGACACGGCTCCACTTCCCATAGTGTGCCACTTAGCATATACAGATGAGCTAATCTGAACACCTGCCTCTTTTCCAGTAAATAAATAAGTCCTTTACCGCTCCTCACGACCCATGCGCCTTTTCTTGTGCATGCCGATTCCTCCCTCCCCAACTGTGTCAATGCTCTCCATTTATTTCCCGTCCTCTCCATCAGTCGGTTTGAGTAAAAGTAGAAAAAACAGAAAGGGGCTCATATCATCGGCGGGCCAAAGGTGAGTCGCCTGGGGAGGCAGCAGGAATGAAATTCTCCCAGTCCCATTTTAGCAGCCATTCAGAGCACATTACTCTGGAGAAGGAGAAACTTATAAAGCCTCCTGCACTTGAACACATTTCTGAGTGTTTACGGCACACAGAAAAGGGCCGCTGTCCCCGTAGCTCAGTAATAGATTCCCAATTTGGATCCTCCCCTTTAGCGGCTCCCTCTATTTTGCTTTATCACTCCATCACCTCCTTACTTAATTCCCATTTTCACTTTCTCTATCTATTTCTTTGTGGGCGTCCTGTCCCAACCCTCCACTGGTGGCACATCAGTTTTGTTTGGGTTGGCTGCTATAGTAACTGCGGAGGAGGGCTGATGGCTTTGTTGATATAACTTTCATCACCATACCTTTCACAGTCGTTTACTGTAAGATACCTTTGGAGAAACGAGAGTTGCCTGTTAGTGAAGTGGCATATGGATTGGATTACTTTCATACTTTAAACGATGCTTAGTATCTGGCGAAATGGGGCACTTCATTACAATGGCAAACTATAAGAAATTGGGATCAAACACTGTTCTGAAGACGTATGCAAAGATATGAAAAGATATATGCGGTAATTTTAGAAGTCCTACTTCTTTTCCCATTAGTTGCACCATTAATGTAACAGTGAGAGAATAAAGACATTTTCTAGGTAACCCAATTGACTTCAGTCAAAAGGTACACTAGCTAAACTAAATCACGCTCTTAGGCTATAAAGGCGTGACTTTCCTGAAAGCCACAGTAATTACATAAAAACCACTTAGGTGGAAGGGCGATGTCGAAATAATGGTTGTTAAATTAGCTGATCTGTCAGATACAATGGTGAGCAAACAGCTTCCAGCAATACTAGGCATCATTGCTATGCTTTCATGTGTTCTTTGTATCAGTTATTTATCTATTTATTTATTTATTTGTATGGTGTGATATTTTGGGTAAGCGCTGGTCAGACATGCCGAAACAGATAATTTTGAGTCAAAGTGTGTCAATTATCAAGATAGGGTGCTATTACCTGAAGCTATGATTAACCTATGCACTCCTCCTAATTTCACAACCAAGTGGTCATTGAATAGCATATATCAAGTTCTTTTAATTCGGTTACTATTTATCATTTTTCTCTATTCCTTTTGGCTAATTTGAGATGAAGGTACACCATAAATGCCTATTTCCCAGTGATACAGTTCCTTTTTTGCGAATGGCTACATAATTGATTTACACAGGTCGTGATATGAAAACACGCCAGTGCTTGGTGTAACTCGCTGAGCGAACATAAGGAAACTGTAACATTCGAATGTGATTGCTTTGAAAATAGCAAAATATAGCATTTCAACACAATTTTGGAGTGTCTATGAAGAGTAGTGCAACAGGAAAGCAGTGAGCCTCACGTTGCTCCAAAATAACATACAAAATACATATTCGGTGGCTTCTTATTCTTTATATTTTCAATATAATGCATAAACTTCCAGCCATCTATTTTCTGTACCGCTTATCCTCACAAGGGTCGCGGGAGTACTGGAGCCTATTGCAGCTATCTTTGGGTGAGAGGCGGAGAACACCCTGAACTGGTTGCCAGCCAACTGCGGGGCAAATATAAACCAACAACCCTTCACACTCCCATTCACACCTGCGGGCAATTCAGAGTTGCCAGTTTACCTCACATGCATGTTTTGCGGATGTGGGAGGATACCAAAATACCCGCAACACACAGCCACGGGGAGGACATACACATCCCACAAAGGCAAGACTGGATTTTATCCCCAGGTCCTCAGAACTGTGAGGCAGATGTGCTAACCAGTCATCCACCGTGCCCGCCATGCAGAAACTTCAAATTCAAAATAATTTCTATGGATTAGTAGAAATGTTATGTAATACGTATGATGTATTACTTATTAGTTTGAATAGGAGCACATTTCCATGTGACATGAGACCAGTTATACTTGGCATTATGCAAAAATGTCTACCTTTTCTTGGTAAACATAAAGTGAGAGACACAGAGGAAAGACAAAACTCACTAGTTAAAAATCTCAATGCCTTGTCAGAAACCGTTTGCAGGAGCTATGCTCTATCACAAGTGACTGTTTTTTGGAAGCCTACTGTTTAGACTGGGTGGCAAGCTACCCATCAGTGACAGGCCGCGAGCCACTGGATGAGGGGACGGGCCAATAGGATCTGGCAGGTGAGACTTGGCCTGGAGTCAGATCGTGGTGGTCCAGCTGGGGCTAAGCAGCGGCCCAGCAAACAGAACCACCGTGCAGGTGTGCTGACACAGACAAAGATGTGACGTGTCATTGATGGACTCTGACTGAATTTGGCTTGATCCAGATCAGCTTTTATTTGCGTTATGGTCAGAGTGGGAAGTTCACAGATTGTCTAAAATTCTGCATGTTCAATGAAAAATGAGGAAAAAGATCCATTTAGAAAGATCTTGAAGAGACAAAGATTTTTTTTTTTTTTTTTTTTTTTACTAAATCAGGCAGTTTTGACATTTTGCTTGATTTCTCAATGAATAATGCATATGTATATGGTATTTGCAGGAAATGGGAATCCATGGTGTCCATTGTTTTGCTGATCAACATTTGCATTATTGTAGCCGCTCTAGTCTACTTCCAATATTATTTACAAAGACTCCATAATAGAAAACTGAAAAGGTTTGTCAGTTCCGTTGACCATTTTACATAAAGGCATGCTTGGGTTTAATGAACAATATTCCATTTATGTTTTCTTCTCACAATTTCCCAAAGTAGAAGACACAAAAGAGACTTACACTCCCCTTTTGAGACTATGGGGAAGGGGGTACTTTAATCAAGATTGTGTGCAAATGAAATGTCACGCCCTTTAATGTGAGAGCACTGTGGGAAATGTCGAAAGAAATGTCAAGTGGTTGCGGGGATGGGGGACCAGAGGGACCGATATCTTCCATGGTACAGTAGGCTGAGGAGCCACTGGGCATTCCCAACCTTAACAGTAAGATAAGAAAAGTGAAAATGGATTGGTTTGAACCTCAACAACACGCACTTGGACTCATTTACAAAATAGCAAGAGCACGCCACACAATTTGGTGACAGCTTGAAGGGAAGTTTTCTCGATGTTCTGTTCAACGGGTTTAAGTGCAAACTTTAAAGGGCCCGACTAAAACCTTTCCAACTAAATTCTTTTCCAAAATTGCACTGACACAACACTGATGTCTTATAACTGAGAGGAGGGTAGTTTAGGGGACAATTGAGATAAACACCTAAGGAAGAGAAAGTAAATGGATTGACAAACATCGTTATTGAAAAGTATATTGTTGCATATACTTTTCCAAAGTACCTGTATTTTCTTTAACTGACAGTCAATAGGATTGGCACAACAGCTATTTATTTTAAGATATTCCCTTTGAAAGCGCAATCAGCTTTCATTAACCGATGTGAGCAGATTTACCTAAGAGGCCTTTCTCTCCTGCTCCTCTGCAGTCGTCTACTAAAGGGTTGAAATTTGACATCCTTAAAGAAGAGAGGGATTATTTTCCCTCACTGATATAACGGCCCACCTGTCACAGAGAGTTAGCAATGATGCCCTCTCACCGACAGGTACACCATCACCCTACGCAATATTACACAGGGGAAAATTAAACTATTGGAAAATAAGGACATTGAGTACGCCAAGTAGGCGAGACATGGCTGCTCATATCTTGCTGATGAAATAATTCTTCCACTTGGGAGGTGGGTAGAGAAAGTAGCGAATAGGGTCGATGCAGACACATCGTGCTGGCTGTAAGTGGAGAGGCCTGTGGTGGAAGGGAAAGTGTGCTCAGATTCAAATTAAGTGTGTGGCAGACTGTGCACTGTCAACTGCAGTTACGTGTCATACACTTCCTGGACCATCCTGGTCATTTATTTCCTATCTCTACCCTCCATTGCATCCTCTTGGGCTACCATTTTAAATAAATAAATAAACAAATGTAAACAGGACATGGTCATCTCTGTTAGCATCCAAGGATTAACAATGGGAGCCGTGTCACATTTTGGATAAATTTACACTGGCGGTGCAAGGGCCCAATTGTGATTTAATGCATATACTGTATGAGTTTTTGGTTTTTTTTTTGGACTGTCAATTTCAGTACAGTTGAAGTACACTGTATTTGATGTTTCTGTGATATTTATGGAAAACATGAAACAATTCCCATGTGCTGACGTCCAAACTGTCCATCCATTATCTGAGCTGCTTATCCTCACA
Organism: Syngnathoides biaculeatus; assembly: GCF_019802595.1. Taxonomy (NCBI): domain Eukaryota; kingdom Metazoa; phylum Chordata; class Actinopteri; order Syngnathiformes; family Syngnathidae; genus Syngnathoides; species Syngnathoides biaculeatus. The sequence continues at coordinate 28,947,373 of NC_084643.1, read as the reverse complement.
AGTGTTGTAGGAGCCCTGGAGCCAATCCCAGCTGTCATTGACCAGGAGGTGGAGTACACCCTGAAATGGGTGCCATTCAATCCCAGGGCGCATGAAGACAGACAACAGTCGCACTCACAATCACACCAAGGGGCACTTTAGAGTCTCCAACGAGTGTATTTTTTGGGATGTGAGAGGAAACTGGAGTGCCTGTAGAAAACCCATGCAGGCACGGGGAGAACAAGCAAACTCCACACACGGGGGGCTGGGATTTGAGCCCGAGTCCTCAGAACTGTGAGGCAGACGCTCCAACTAGTCTCACCACCGTTCCACCTACGTGTAAACACCATGCAAAGAACTCCACAAACATCAACACAAGCAATAAAACACAGGTTCAAATAATAAAGAAGAAATTGAGCAAATATTAAATGTAAAACACATCAGGCCTGTCTCCTGTGCTATTTTCCCTTTACAGTACTATGCCATATATTGAAATTGTGACATTTGGGGAGTAAAAGAACTGTATGTGTCACATCAACCATGCAGTGTACCAGGCAAATTTTCAGTTCTCCTTTCTCAGCCTTGATCCGACCATCACTGCTCCTTGACCCCTCAACCGTATAACCGTACTATTATCTCAACTATTATCATCAGGGAGGGTATAAAAGTCCATTTTGGGGGGATGTGTTTTGGAAGTGTGCATTCTAAGAAGCATGACAATGTCTGTAAGAGAGTTGGTTTTGTAATCAATATTATCATGAATCATGTGATTTTTGAGATAAGTCAAACTTCCTCCACTGCGGAATTTAGTAGGCAGTCCATCACAGTTGACATTCTCATATTTCAAAACTGGATTAAAAAAAAAATCTTCCTCAGACAATCCTCAACTTTTTCATTGTTTTTTTTTTTTACTAACAAGACAATATACTTTTTGTATGATTTCACACTTTCATACATGACTGAGTTTCTCATAAGAGACTGACCGAGTGCACATGTATCTGCAGCAAAATTTGCACTGCTTTGAAATGTAACGGGACTTTTGTGGGACCACACAAAAAGATGGACAAAAAGATATGTTCAAGTCTAGATGATTGCGGACATTAAAAGCGGGCTGAAAATTGACGGAAATCAATGATGATGGTATAAGATTAGCTTGTAAGGATGGATACACAACCATCCAGTAGTTTGGTTAACCTTCATTAGTAACTTGAAAACTATTGCCTTTTAATGAAGTCAATAAATATAAGCGAGGGAATCTGATTTCTATGTGCGCATTTTTATGCACTGTTGCATTTGCATAGGCAAGGATGTGCTTTCAGTGCATATTTGAGTGCTTAAAGAGGTGATTTAAGGCTAAGACACCCCTACAGGCCCACATCCACCTCTGCAGCACAGTTGTAGTCATGATCCCTTGATGCCAATGTCCCTGGGGGAAAAACAAACATTTAGCCATGATGAAAAATCATGTAAGAAAAGCCAATGCTTGGCTAAAGTGCATTTACGCATATTAACACAGCCTGCTCTTTATCCAGTCGCATCATATCATCCTGGGGAGAATGTGACAGTCTGGGCAATCCAGCCATGCAGTCACACAATTATTCAACTATGTGAATTAGCTTTGGGCTGGTGGCCAGATGTAGCAGGCATAGTATTCAGCCTTGTGTCTTTGCTTCCCCTGATACTCAAAGTGCTGCAGTTGCTGGCTCAGAATTGTGACAGTTTGAGAAGTGGAGTGGTCTTTAACCTCTTTGGAACACGAATGCCAAGGTAAATTTGTATTTATTGCATCTTGATTTGCTAAAAAAATTACACTGCGCCCCTTGAGATAAACTTTATTAGCAAGACAAGTGTCAAAGTGCAAGGTACAGGATCCGAGCAAATTATAGTTGAGGTTAATGCAAATGTACTATATGTATAACAAAAAGGCTGTGTAAATTTACAAGTAGTAAGCTAACAACATATACGGTATGTTGTTATAGATGTTTCACAGCAAAGGCAACACATCATCACATAATACAAGTATGGGTGGCACACCACAATGACGACATGGCGCATTAGTGCAACAGTACATTACAATCATAGTAGATAAATATATATATAACACAGCTTGCAATTTATGCACTATATTATCTCTATCATCTATTAGTTCCTTTACATTCTTAATACAATCTACAGTTACAAATGGAGGAGTCCAAAGGAGAGCGAAAAATTAAATTTTCCCGCCAAGCAAGCCCTTATCCTCACATGATATTGTCTAGGTGAGTTGAGAAACTGGGAGTTTGGATCCTTAAAGAAAGAAAAATATATCAATTTTGAGTAAGGACAGCTAAGGAGATAGAAGAGGAAGAATGGGACGGATAGGAGGAGAGGGCCGACTGTATTCTATTTCCAGCTGAGTGTCAAAATGAATTTCACATCTTAATATGGAGAAAGTGCTTACTCTCCAAAATATGGAAAAAAGTGTTGGCTGTGGCCGTAGTGAAGCAAAGGGATGAGATGGACTCAAGAAATGGGCTGAGGGGCTTGGGAGGTGGAGGGGTGGGGAAATAACAATGAGAGGGCTCTAACGCTGACTGTAAAATAAAGAGAAGTGAGAACTCAATTAAAGGCAGGAAGCTGACAGGGAGTAGGGGGGCTGGCTCCAAGGTGCATAGCGGGAGGCACTGATAGTAGGGGACTCTCCTGCCTTAATGAGCTTAGCTCCAGGCCAGACTCACTGGTTGGCTGGCTAAAAACCAATGGACCAACTGGCCACTAGGATCACTGTAACGCCATAATTTGTGTGAATAACTACGCAGACTCTGCTGAATCGTTCACTGGATATTAATTACAACTTCATTAGTATCTGCTTGTGTATCAAGATTGTCTTTGGCAGGTTTATCGTCTCTTGCCTTTGAGGAATGTAAAGCCTACCGATAGGATGTCTTTCCAGTAATCATTATTGCTGCAGCTTGTGCAAAGCATGACATCAGCATGAAATTGCCGCAAATGTGGGAACAATTCTGAGAATAACAGGTTACAGGGGAATACTAACCCTATTTGTGCACCATTTTGTCTGTGTTCCTAAAACAAACAATATCATATTATAACCCTTTTTGTATTTAGATTATCACTAACCCCTTGGGTAAGAGAGGCTAATTTTAGGAAATTATTATTTCCATTCCTGCATGGGAACCACTTTTATTTTGTTCTATTCTGAAATCAGTTGTCATCCATTCTGACAGGCTCAAACCCCCACCCACGATACTTAGATGAAACATGAAGCACTTTGCTTTATAAGCAGGAAAAAACTCTGCTCGCGATCCTGTATGCATTTTCTTTTCTCTTTATCACCACTTTAACAGCAGGAGTAAAAGGAAAGACAAGCAGGAAAAAAAAAGAATCTTCCAAGACTGCCAAGTGGCAAAGTTGAGTTAAAGCTGGAGCGTGGAATCACATGAAGCAAAGCCCCTGGAGGGAGCGAGTGAAGGAGAAAGAGAAAACAGAGGGAAAGGAGATAGAGACAGTGTGATGGGCCGCTGCTGTTCAGTGTTGGGGATGATAAAACAGTGGGGGTGAAGAAGGGCCTTGAGCTATGATAAACACACACATACACACCCAAGTGTCTCAACACTAAAGCACCTGCCTCTCCATGGATGGGGTTGATTGCACAGTCCTGACTCATCCTTGGCTACATGTCAAACCCCGGGGAGGCTCCGATTGGCATGGAGATACTAATGGAGTGGAGCAGGAGAGCTGCTGGGAATGGCAAATCTCCGGCTGTGGGATGCAGCGGAAGTCTACGCGGGATCAGGCTCTCGCCCGTCAGCCCTGAGTTTTGATCTACAGCGAGGCACGCGTTTGATGTCTTAATCATCTCCCTCAATCGAGCTCGGGGAGGTTTGGGGATAGGAGAGCGGGGTGAGGTGAGGGTGAGACGGGGAAAGGGTATGCGGCGAGGCATCGGGGGCAAGCCTGCGGATGTGAGCCCTGTGTGGGTAGGCAGCCCATTTGTCTCTGATTACAAGGTCTGGTCTGCCTTTTCCATCTAACCCACTTTGGATTTGTCAAAAACTTTACGGATAATTGTTCAACTCATCTGCACAGAATACCTGGAAAACCCCAAAGAAGCGGTGCGCCGCTCCGCCAGAAAAGGATGCTCGAACTACGCTACAAAGATGAACTTCACAGGAAGTGTGAGTCAAAGAGTCTCTGGGATGATCATAAGCGACGCAACTGGGAACCAGAGTTCAGTACAATCCAATTAAATCAACAAGCAGTGTCGTGAGTGGGGAGCAGAGGGCAGAAAGCGAGAAACGGAGAAGGTTCAGAGACGGAGAAGGCGAGCAGAGGAAAACGAAAGAATGTGGAGATCAAGATTAAACAGTCAGATAAAAGGGGTTCATCAAAAGTTCCAGACCCCCCACCCATGGCGTCTCCTCAGCGCTAAGTGTTCCACGGAGAAGCCTGAAGAACTGAATCAACTGATGAGCTGAGGGAAGAAAAGACAGACATAAGGAGTAAAGGAGAAGCCCCCCCCTCCACACCTCCCACACCAGCACTGCCATCAAGAGAGCATCGCAGCAGGTCGCTCAGTCAGAAATAATCTGCAATTAATAAGTTAACAAAACAGGGACTTGTCATTTACCAAGTGATAGTGCCACTGAACAAACTGATAGAATAAACATGCCAGTGCAACAGATACCCTCCAAAACTCAGAGGGGCAACCATCTAGAAAGACGGCTTTTATGCTGAGGTCTCTAATGTAAATTTAACTGCAATGCCATGGTTGGAACCCAGTTGGGAGGTTATTAATAAGTACTCAGTTTGCATCATGCTCAGGGTCCACAGGATTTTACACTGGATTGAATGTTCATCATTACAATAGGAGGAGAAAGGCTTTCAATGAAGTCCCCTTGACTCTTTTCCAAATGTGGCGATTTTGCATCAATGATCGTCTTGTGTTTTCAGTTCAAAAAGTAACATCTCTTTGTTGTATACCATTGTCGACTGCATTTGTTTTGTTACTTCTTAGTGATTTACTGAGGGGGTAAATGTTAGAATAAAGTGTCAGTATGGCAATTTATAGGAACATGTGATTAATTTACTTTAGAAGAGGGCGAAAAGCTCCGAACAGAGTTCCAGTATCTTATACTGGCTACCTGACTATAGTATATACAGTACCTTAAATCACTGTTAACAGCCCCGAACACGGACTAACAATGAATGCTGAAGATTTGCCAAAAGAGTGTTTTATTACAGTCCAGGAAAATGATTTAAAAACAAACAAACAAACAAAGAAATACATAATCCCTCACAGATCTGAAGACCAGGATTCAAATCTTAGCTCCACCTGTGTGAAGTCTGCAAGTTCTAATCCTACCATCTTGGGTTTTTGGGCACTCCAGCTTCCTCTCACATCCACAAAACATACACGGTAGGTTAATTGAAGACTCTAAATTGCCCATAGGTGTGAATGTATGTGTGGATGGTTGTTTGTTTAGATCTGCCCTACAATTGGCTGGTGACCGATTCTGGGTGTACACCGCCTCCTGCTCGAAGATAGTTGGGATAAGGTCCAGCGCTCCTGTATCCCTTGTGAGGTTAAGTGGCTCAGACAATGGATGGATAAATACATGAACAAATCAATAAATATAATTCCTCAACTTAAATTTGAAATATAGTATTGATCAGCACTGCATGTGTGGACTGAGCGAGTGCATGAGTTACTACTGCAGATTAAAGTATATTATACTTAGGCGTATGAGGCAGAAATTATGGGGCGGTTATCATATGAAGATAGTCTACAATTTTGCAAACTGATTTCCGTATACAGAATGCATCAACGGTTCCACTGACAACACACTTAGCCTTACACTGCATCCTACTTTTACAATTATATGCTTTCATGCAAGCTGGATAGGAAATGTAAAGATTAACTTTAGTCACAAGTGAGGGGGATCAGTTCAGCAGTTTACACAGAAAAATTTGAACGTGAGTTCACTAAATGCTATATACCCATTGACTAGCGTGGGCTGTAATTTACCCATCAAGTAAAGTTGGCATTCAATAAAGATATAGAAAAATATGCTCGAAAAGTCAACTCTGAAATGTCCAACATTCCAGAAAAATGCATTTCAGTCTAATTCAGACCTAAAAAATACACTATAGTCCATTCTTCTACCCCCAAATAATGGTCCATATTAACTCCAAACCCCTAACCACTGAATTTAATCCATCAATTACCCAGAGAGCTGCTGCAAATTCTTCATATGGCTTGCAAATTGTGGCTTCCCTCACTCTCCCTTCTCCTTCACACACTCGGTCTCACGGCAGATTTGCCGCTTGCTATATTTATCTGGGACCGATGCATATTTATTTCTAATTCTTACATGGCTGCAGGCTGTGCCGTGATTCGCCATCCTCAACCGGTATTAGTGGCCCTATAATAGGGCTTAGAATTACATGTGGAACCCTGTTGGAGTCTCATGGCTGGATTTAAGGTAGGATTTATCATGTTCAGAATTATTCACTGCTGAAGCGCCTTTCCGGGCTGCATGAAGAAAAGCGTCTGGGTTGTGAGACCCAAAAAGGGCCAGTATGGAAAATAGGGAGGGTGGAAAGGCAATAATAGGATGGAATGGAAAGAAGGGAGGAGTGGAAGTGCAGGCAAAAGTGTAGTTGGATAGCGAATTGGATGGAGAAAAGGAAAACAGGGATTTTAGAAAAACTTAATTTTAGCTGAGCACACAGAATATCCTGGGATGAAGATGAGTTGTTTGTTATGAAGTTTCTCTTTCAAGCAATCTTGCTTTCAGTAGCTTTAATGGCTCCTGCTAATTTTTTTCTGTCATCCACAGTGAAGTCAAACTTTGTCAAATAGTATCTTTTCTGATCATTCAAAGTAATCGTTTTAATGCATGCAATACTAACAACGGTTGTAAGCTAACTTTGCCCACTTCACAACAGTTCTTTTAAAACTCATTCCTTCTATTACTAAAACATATGTCACATTGCATAAAACCAGGAATAGCAATTTCTGACAATTATGGAGGAAAGACACATTGGAAACACTCGTCATACCTGAACACAAACTGTAAAAATCTATGCACCCCAGCAATGCCCACAAATACATATAAATAGAATTTAAAATATCAATAGTATTTATTTACCATTTGTTAAAATAATTTCTCTGTGGAACTTGGTGTTTAGATTTGTCATTGGCATAATTGATGATTTGATTGTTAAGATAGCTTTCAATTAACAATCAATTAATCATGCCTTGGAGCAAAAACTGCTTGGCTGCTAGCTACTGAGGAGCTCTTGAGTAATTCTCAACTAGTTGGTGGTCGAACAAAGAACACGTCGATTATGGAAATCAGTACAATAGACTAATGTTGCAATTTTGATTAAGGCTGCCAAAATTGCTGCCAGTTGCATCAGACTAGAAGAATTACTAACAAGAATATAAACAAAACTTGCTACATTCATATTTAGAAAATAGCTGTAATTTTTTTTTGCACAAATTCCGACTGCATAAAGTCATGCCTGCAATCCGCAATTGAAGAAACATGTCACAACCAAGGGTGCGGTTGTTATTTAACAACATATGATGGAAAACATCATAAGAACTTAGTTGAAAACTGAATATAGACATACTTATGAGCGAATGGAATGAATACTGCAACTTTGGTAACCCCTCTTTGTTTTTAGTGACTGTTAATAATTGACAACTAATGACTGCTTATTTTGGTTTCTCTTAAAATAATTACCAGTAGTTCTGCCCTTTCTTTATTTCTAAATCACAAAGCAATGTTTTGCTCTTTTGTTCACAGCAGACTGATGATGCTATTGCTGAAAACACATGCAGTCAATATTATTTCAGATGTGAAAATTTGTAACTTTGAAGGGAATTTAAAATATAGTGTAAGCAAAAAAAAAAAAAAGTCAAATAAACAACCACACTATCTTAAAATGGAAATAAACAACCACTGTCTATCCCATATGGAACTGCGATCATGAAACATGGATCTGGAATGACTCTCAGGTAACAACAACAAAGAGCACCGAGCAGCTTGACCTTTGCAACTGTTGGCAGCAAACCAATCATGAGAACCCGGATCGGAACATGTGCCCCAGGCCAAACTCACTGCTCACAGCGTGGAGGAGAAGGACGACGACGAATGGAATTTGGCTCAGCCACATGATGCCAGAGGACTTGCACCCCCTAACACCTCCACACTCATCCACAAATCCTTACTCTGTTCATTAAAAGCAACAATGCAGATCTATACTTTGTAGCTTGAGTGGCACTTGTCAGTCACCGTTTGTACACCTCGTTATGACCCCTTCCACAATGTACTGAGATCCAATTAAAGTTAAAATCTCCCAGTATCAAATATTTGTCATCACTCTTGGACAGAAAATTGTTGTGATTGTAGTTTACATTGGTGGTGAAAAGCATTTCATTTTACAGAGAGCTGTTTCTAATATTTGGTCTAATGAGGGATAACATTTTCTCAACCTGAATCAATCCTGCACTGCATGATGCAAATATGGTGGTCCTAACCACTCAACTTCATTGGCGCTGCCTGTACTGAATAGAACCAGTCCTGTTAAACCGCTGCATGGTCTCGGTCACCATGCTGTAGCTCAGTTTCAGGGTGTTACCAATCTTTTTATAGCCTATGAAAATCGTCTTGAGCCTGATTCGCCAGATCACCAGATTCTTTGCCATAAGCAATCAACCCATTCACACATAAGACTTTGTAGTAATGAGTCATATGACACTGGGGAGGTAATACCAGGGTAACTGTATTTACTTCCGAGTGGATTCACTTTTGTTGCCAACAGTTTAGCCATTAATGGCTGCGTATCGAGTTATACGGTACATTGTTGTTGTACATTGATCAGTTTCCATTGTAGCAGGGTGTCATTTCTTCAGTGTTTTCTGAAAATCTAACAATATATTTACAAATATGTGAGGGCTGCATTCACTTTTATGAGATACTGTTCATACAAACTTTTGAAACAAACTTATTTGTAGGGAAAAATAGTGATTAAATTCAAGAAATTCGGTATGAAGTATGGGTATACTGTACAGCATGTTCGGCTTATGTAAATCTGAAATCAGTTTTGGCCCAGACTTTGGACCTTGGTGAAAGGTAGTAAGCGCAGGAAAATACACGAGTTGTGGTGAGGATGACATAAGTAGGCCATTTGTTCAGTGAGCAACAACTATTGGAATAACAGGCCCATGGCCAGCCCATTGCAACCTGACCCTAATCTCGTCTCTAATAAAATCAAACCCTCTGTCACTGTGCCTATTGACTCCCAAGCAGCCCGTTGATACAACAATCCCACGCATGCTTGTACACAATCATGCAAATACTCACTGGCTGACAGACACATACCCAACCTGCATGCCTGTGAGAATATAAATAACAGCGGTGAAAATGTATTTTAGTGAAACAGTACAACCTCCCAAAAAGATCATTCGGTTCACAATTAGATTACCATAAGAAACAATATGTCTCTAAATTTGCGTGAATCTTCAATATGTATGTATGAAGCACCACGAGACCGCAGCAAGTGTCATCAGAGCTTAGCCAGGAACCAATTAAAATCAATTTGAACTTTGTACTTTAACCAGACACACAAAAGTAATCCAGGCAGGATCAAGTACAGTTTCCATGCGATCACACACTGACCCACCGTGTTGTACATGAACTTATGTTCTTTTTTTTTCCACGTGTTTCTTGCATTACATTACCCACAGTCCAATGACAGATGATGTTGGCTTTAAGGGAAATTCTCTCTAGAATAAAAACAACGATCGTGTGTTGGGTGAGTTTGATAGACAAGACGCTGCCATAGATTGATGGTGAATCACGGAGAGCTTTTGCTGAGACAACATTCATTCTGCACACTTGTTTAGCAAGTTGAAGGTTTCCGGTGTTGTCTGTGCCATTTTAATCATTTATAGTGCACGAGATGGATGGCATATTTCCTTCTCCGCGTCTCTCTCTCTCTCTCTCTCCCTCTCTCTCTCACCCCTTCCTTGAAAGTAATCAGTTTAGCTGTGACATTCTGTTTTTCCGTGGTTTCGCTGGATTAGCTGTCAATATTTAATTAATTTGCTCAATGCAGAGGGTAAAGATTAAAGAAATGTATATTGGATTATCAAAAGCAGAGAGAGACATGCAGACTGAGAGGTTGACTCACAGCAAAAATCCAACCAATTACATTGGATTATGCGACTTGTTTGGCTCAAGATATGAGTCTACATCCGATGCCATTATTACATATATTACAGTCTGTATGAGACATTTACGAAAAATAACATTATGTACGCTGGGAGTGCCATTGCGGGAAAATGTTTAATAGACTATGAATGATGCTAATCCAACAAAATCCAGTGAAATGTGGAACAAACCAATACATCTCCATTAAATTACACTAACACAAAACTGTGTTAATGCAGAGCAAAGATCAGTGTTGGAAATGTGATTTATAGATATATTTCTTACTATCTTACATTTTTTCCCCTAAACAATTGGCACTTATCTCAAACCGCAAATAAAGTACCTAGTTTTCATCAGTTTGTGTTAACATCCTTTCCTTCCACTACAGTTCATTCACATCTGCTTCACCTCCCAGTTGAAGCTTTTTCTCACCTGGTACATATTTTACCAACACACAGATGTACAAAACCAAGTCCATACATGATGAACAAATGTAAAAAAAATAAAACCATATTTTTTAAAAAAACAATGATGTACATGAAAACAAAATACAGTAAACAAAACAGAAGACCAGGTTGCAAAATAAAGTTAACGCCAACAGAAAGGGTTATGCAAGCAACTGTGGCTGTGTAAACCCGTGTGTATAACCATGTGTGCAGGGGCGTTGTATCCAATTAATTGGATACTTTGACCCCACTTCCGTCTGTTCTAATTTACCAAATCCACTAGACATACTTTGAATGCGCACACTGCCAATATGGAAACTTCTTTCACCCCCATTAAATTCAACCAAAGTGATGGCAATGTGCGCAAAGGCTGCCCAGGACTCAAACGAGCCCTTTTAAATGTGATTTCGAGAAGGGGGGAGTCTGATACAGCAAAGAAGCGGCTCGTATGGAAGAGATCTTGTGTAAACAGTCTGTATAAGGGCATTATATTTTAAATCCCACTTAGGCCAAAGCTTAAAGGTAATGAATAGAATTATGGGAGTACTGTGGGGTTTTACTAGGGAGGTCAAAAGTTCAGTCAGGTACTCTCTGGACCAAAATCTTAGTGTACATTGACAACACTCCTAACATGTCACAAGAGACAGCAGCCTTTCCTCTGTGGTCGTGATTTTGTGAATAATTTTGTACACGTGTATGGTCAGAATGGTACCTACTGTTACTAAAGATTTATTATGCTTACAGTGTTATGTTGCTGTGCAACATAATATTTATATTATTTCCCTATAGGATATTTCTAAATCAGAAAGGAAACATAGCAGAATTTTTATAACATCACTTCTTATTTTGTATGATCTTCAGGCAAATGGATGTTTCAACATTAGCCAGGCTAACTGGGTTTATGTCTGCCTGACCAACGAGGAACGAGAAAAAAATTGTAGTAGCTATTGTTAAACTTGTAGTAGCTATTGTTGTAGCTGAAAACAACTAACTCTATGGGGAAAAGGCAGCAAAGAATATTGTTCATTGTCATGCTTGCTAAAGATTTAAAAGGTTACCAACATTGCAGGGTTGTAAATTCTCTTTGGGAACTGCTGTAATAGCTTTGGGATTATGGAAAGTGTTGTTTTTGGAAAGTATCAATAATCTACTATATTTATGATGGAAAGGAGGATTTGTGGAACTTGCTGACTTTTTCGGGGTGCTTCCACTTGCTATTCTGAGCCTTTATCCCAAGATGGCACAGCAGGGGCAGCCCAAACTCACACTTCTCTACTATTTCAGGGCTGATCCCAACAGGATTCACCCGTTTGTTTCAAAAAGTACCTTTGGAGTCACTCTTAAAAATACCTAAATTTGTTTGGAGGCGAATCCATTAGGCGATGGAACACCCTTAAATTCATCAAATAAGTATAAATTATATATCAGTTTTGTCTTTTGAATCTAAAAGGCCCTTTCAGATATGGTTTTGGAGCTCAGTCCATTCCCAGTTTACAAATTGTGTCTAGGTTTTCTTTTTTAAGGGATGCTGTGGTAAGCCTCAACAATGCAAGAATCTTACATTTTACATCTTCTATCTGTATCCCAGAAAGACAGAAGACCAAAAACAAGAAGAATTCTTTGTGCAATGACATCGTTTTGATCCTGCAAACAACATATCAGCAAATCGATTCAAGTCTCAAATGTGGTTTCAAGTATAGGTCAGTCACTGAGCGCTTCGGATGGAATATACTCCTGCTGAGTTAACAGTCAATTTAATGTGCTACAGAGGTGCATATTAGTTTGCGCTTGGTCTGGCTTCTGTGCTCAGATTAAATTATAGTCATTAAACTGACCCATTCAGTAATAGTTAAAAAGACAACACACTGAAAATCCTAGACTAAAAGCCATGACCTTGCTTTGCCAGGTGACACAAATAAGCACAAAGCACATTCGGCCTGTGCGGGAATGACCAATCAAAGACTCTGGGTTTTCTCTTGACTTTTAGTATATTACATCCAAACTTTGCAAAAGTTACATTGGACTCTTCACACTAAAGCGAAAAACTGTATACCAGACAGACGGCAGGAATTATCCATGCTGCAAACTGCCAATCCTCTCACTCCCACACAACTGTTAAGAATCCAATCAGGTTTTAAAATACTGCCTCAGCAATTTCCAACCCTGAGGTGAGACTCCAGCCATGCATGATGTCATTCAAGACCTTCTTGTGTGAAATCTGCAAATCTGGTGAGACTTCAGTTTAGTGACAATCTAAAGCCTTATTGTTACAATTAGAGATTAAAAAAAATCTTTGATGTCTTTCAGTTTTTGTGCAGCACAGTAGTTTGTCAGGGGCTCTCCTGGCTACTCAGGAGTGCTTTGAGGATAAGAATAAAAATAAAAACATTACTCCAGGAAGAGTGGTCAGTTTAGTCTTGAGCTCCCAAGAAAATTTCAGTAATTCTCTTCTGCATCTTCACCTTTATGGGTTTTCCAATCAAAATAGTTATTTGAGATTAGAAATTTTTAAAACATTAGAGGCTGACCGGTGTCCTGGAATGTTCCTTCATTCCCAGGTGGATTAAGTAGGATGGCAGTGACCTCCATTTATGAAAAGCCAATTATGGATGGTTCAATCTGCATCAAGCAAGTATAGATCTGTTGTGACTGATTTACAGCACAGGGAGTCCTCGGTCTACGGGTGAGATCCATTCCTACAGTAGCAACTTAACTCGAATTTCGACTTACGTCGGATTTCATCATTAAAGTCAGAATTTCCATCAGAATACTTTGTATAAAAACAAATACATTGAAATAAACAAGATGATGTACTTAGCATTACTGTTGAGAGGTAGATGGAGAAGAAGAAGGGGAGGCTATGCTTAGCTATTGCGAAGGAACCTTGTCCTCAATCCTCTCCATCTCGACAAGTATCAAAGAACCTTGTTTTCTGATCTTTCTATCTGATATAGGAATGGAAGCCTTCACATGCGCTAAAATACAGGCTTTGTCTTTAATAATTGTCACCACGGTAGACCGGCTGAAGCCGTGGTGGTCTCCAATCTCTTGATCTTGAGCTTCGTTTCCATGGTAATGGATTTTCTTTTGGCTGCAGAAGCATTGCTAAAAGAGACAGCTTTTGTCTTTGGGCGATAATGTTTAAAAAGGAGGGCGAAAAATGCAAAGATACTCCTGGCGGACAAACATGGACAAGCATTAGCCAGACAAAATGGCGGATGGGGGACGGGCCTTGTAAAGTCGAAACGTCTTAACCCGAGGACTCCCGCTACATCTATTCTGAAAGATAACATTTGAATGCAGGGTTTGTCTGAAGGTCATGTAATAGAAAGAGTAACACGTTTTAGTTTAAAAAAAAATTTGATAGATAGATAGATAGATAGATAGATAGATAGATAGATAGATAGATAGATAGATAGATAGATAGATAGATAGATAGATAGATAGATAGATAGATAGATAGATAGATAGATAGATAGATAGATAGATAGATAGAGATAAAGTAAAAATAAAGGGAAACAGACAGTCTGAGATGTGGTGAACCAAATGCAAATCATGAAAAAAAAGACAACCTTTAAACGTGAACATTTTGAAAAATGTCAAGCCCTCTTTAAAAGGCATGTACTGTAGCTCCCAATATAACATTTTCAGTACAATATATGCTCACCGTTTTTTTGTGAGTCCAATGCTATATCATTCTTATTGCTTGCTGAGTCATTAGTTCCAGCCATTGCAACAATAAATATAGGAGGTCATATTTTTAATTAATACCAAAATAAAAAATGTTCATGCAAAATAAACCTCCCTACCACACAGGAAGGCAAATAAGCATCAGTAACAAACCAGAAAATAAGGACACATTATGACTCATAGGCAAAGTGGGAGAACTCTGGGTAGAACAAAAGGAAGAGAGGGATGGAGAGGGTATGATGGGAGAGTTAGTCGCTCGCTGCACGGAAAATTCAAGGCTGTCAATCAAGTGCGCACCCACAATACTCTCTCTCTCTCTCTCTCTCACACACACACACACGCAGACCATTTCTACACAAGTCCAGATGCACCTGGAGGAATCCAAGCAACCCAGGAAAGCATAGAAGTATATGTGTGTGTGTGTGTGGGTGTGCGTGTGTGTGCGTGTGTGTGTGCGTGTGAGAAGAAAGAACCCAGATGTTTCCTCACCCTTGCCTCTGCCGGCCCGCCTGGTGGGGTGTCTGAGGGCCGTGGACGTGTGCACTCTGTTGTGACTAGTACCAGATGTGCTCCAATGACCCAAATCACCTAGGCAGTAGACATGCCACATCGGACGACTCTTCCAAGACCCACCGCACAATATCACACAAATATCACACACACACACCACACACACACACACACACACACACACCACACACACACACACACCTGTTTCCATTCATGTGTCAGACTGATAGAAGTGCTTCCTGGGTAAACTTTTTTTTTTTTTTGCCAATCACTTTAGAATTTTTTTCCTTTCAGCTTTTCTTGCTTTTTCTGTACAATCCTGTATTAGTTTTTTTTTTTTTTTGCTCATTTTAAATTCCCAAACACAAGGAGGAGTAACAACATAAGACAGTAGATGTTTCTTTCTCTTTTTTCCCCTCACATTTCTGATGTTAAATTAGCTTAGGTAAATACACCTGCATGACCTCAGAGTACTTGAAAGGTCAAAGTCATTCAAACATTTAAAGAATGATAATTGAATTACCCTTGGTGCCGAATAACTTTAATTTGGTAGCTGCGCAAATTGCTTCCAGCTTTTATATTGTCCAACCCCTTCAACATGTCCTTTAGTTGTGAGTTCATATTTTTATCAGGCAAAATGTTTAAAACAAACTCTGATTCTCTCAAACTCATGCACCCAAAGTTAATTCCGGTGAGTTAAATGTTCTCTCAGTCTGTTCTTTTCCCCATTGTGAGTAACACAAGGAAACATACTTGGGAAATTTACGACAGGCGCTAAAGCTAACACGAGCGCTTCACCAAATGACCTTCATCCCACTGGCTTGATTTATTACGTTAAATAAAAGTATGCATGGTATGACTGACTTTTTCACTGAAGTGGGATTTGGGGGGCCCATATTAGAACTGGCTCAAGGGGAAGGTTTTTGGCTGAGGCGGGGCCCCATTATGCAGTTTGACTGAGGTCCACATGAAGAGCAAGCCACAATGCCCTACAAGAAGTCCTCATTTTGATCCTGGTCCATTGCCAGCTTATCTACTACCTGAGTCTCTTTGAAGAGCGACACATTGGCCAGGGTATTTAACCATGCTGTTTGAGGTCCTGGGGCTGGGAGCACAGAGAGGGGAAGGAGAGGGAGCGAGAGAGGCAAGAGAGATGGAGAGAAAGATGTAAACGGGAGGACAGAAAGTGAAAAAGACTGCAGTGGCAAAGGCAATAGAGGCTTGAACTCTGATGAAATAATCCAGTGTAGAAACAGACAGAAAAGACAGACAGAGGGTGGGAGGGAGGGAGAGAGAGAGATGAACTCCAGCAAGAGCAAACATCCTGGTGACCCCAAGTTGTTTCAAGTAACCTCTTAGTCCTTCTTATTACCCAATTAACCCCTGTTGCATTAAATTGACCAAAATGTGTATGTTGGTAATCCCCAAAATATTTTATGTATGACAGACCCATAAGTACACTACTGAGACCCATTGTTACAGTTGGAAATTGCTGACGCAAATATTACTGTAAGTCCACAAAACACATTTGTTATAACCATACAAAATAGAAAGATAAAGGCTCCTTTATACCAGCACGTGTGCTGACTGCACTGATATCACTGCGGCTCTCCCATGGGTAGTTTGCATTTATACTCAAGCGCGCGGTTTCAAAATATTGTGCAGTACTTAAAATCAGAGGTGTCGCTACGGCTGGTATTGGCTAGGATACCACAGTGTGGAGTTTTGTCAACAAAATTTGGTCATTTCTGGGAGCCGTTTTTCTTTTCTTTTCTGTAACCTTAATGGTGTATGAAATACACTCTGGGGAAAACAACATAAAATTTACATTTTACTGGTCAGTGACAATATCCATTCATTCATTTTCTGAGCCGCTTATCTTGAAAAGGGTCGTGGGAGTGCTAGAGCACATACCAACTATCAATGGGTAAGGAGGCTGGGTACACTCTGAACTGGTTGCTGGCCAATTGCTGGGCACATGGAGACAAACAACAGTCGCAGTCACAATCACACCTAGGGGCAATTTAGGGTCTCAAAATTAATGCATGTTTTTGGGATGTGGGAGGAGGAAACCAGAGTGCCCGGAGAAAAGCCACGCAGACAAACCTAACCTAACCCTAAACCTGAGGGAGAACAAGCAAACTCCATACAGGCGGGGCTCGGAATCGAACCACAGTCCTCAGAACCGTGAGGCCAACGCCGTAACCAGTTACTTCACCATGCCATCAGTGACAACATATCCATCAATACTAATATGTGCTGATGTACTTCCATCCATCCATTTTCTAAGCCGCTTATCCTCACGAGGGTCGCAGGGAGTGCTCGAGCCTATCCCAGCTGTCAATGGGCAGGTGGCGGGGTACACACTGAACTAGTTGCCACCCAATCGCAGGGCACATATAGACAAACAGTCGCACTCACAATCACACCTAGGGGCAATTTAGAGTGTCTGATTAATGTTGCATGTTTTGGGATGTGGGAAGAGGAAACCTGAGTGCCCGGAGGAAACTCACCCAGGCACGGGGAGAACATACAAACTCCACACAGGCGGGTCCGGAAATGAACCCAGGACCTCAGAACTGTGAGGCCAACGCTTTCCAGCTGATCCACTGTGCCCCCGGGATATTACTTGACAGATAAATTTTAATCAATAAACATTATGAAAATCCAACACTACCCACTTGGAAATTTTGCAGCAGTCGTTTCCCTGTACTGCTAGATTCTTATGAGAACACATTGGTAAAGATATATATAGTCCACAAAATCATCATTGAGTTACTCTCTAGGCCAATTAAAGAAACCTGCCATTTACTGAAGAAGAATGAAATAACTGTTTGCAATTTCAGTGCTGTATTTATAATAACCAAGAATCTTTGCGAGAGAAGAGCTGTGAAAGACCACTGCCGAATGCGAGTGCTGGGCTTTGATATAGTTTCTGGGCTGCAACTTTGGCAGCATGTTAAATATTAATAACGATTAACCCAGTTCAAGCTCTGCAGCTGAGAGTACAGACAGAGTTCAAAGAGTCTTGTGCTCAATGCGGGCACGCTCTGCTCTCCAGCAGTTTAGCCCTGCTATCAGGAGACTCCCTCTCCTGCTCCTGCACCATGCACCACAGACCCAACTGGTCTTTCTAACTTCAACTTGCATATACAGCAAACATGATAGTGCACACACAACATATGTGAACTGTGTACATGCAGTTCTCACAGGCTTTAAAGACGTAATTAGCCAATAATGAAAAGGCAGCCTGGGTTCAACTCTGTTTTTCTCTCTTGCTTCGCTATCTCTCCTCCAAACTGGCCCACATACACCCCGTCCCTCCCACCCTCCCTCCTCCATGAACTCCTGATAAACTCAACCTTTCAGAGCTACAACATTCCTCAGCTTGGCACATTCACCCCCACTAAATGGGTTCGGACACCTCGGAGATCAAACACAATCTCCATTGTGCTGCAATTACCCAGACCTCTGTCTCAGTTCCCCTGCCCTTCACCCCCACCTAGCACTTTCCTTCTTTCTTTCATTCGTTCTTTCTATCACCCGCTCTTTCCCTCCTCCCTCCCTCTCTTGTACACCCACTCCTACATCTCTGGTCCATATCCCTCTTGCCCTCTGGAGATGACGCTTCTGACGCACTAAGGCCTCAACAAAAGCACACTTTGTTTTCATAAAGTGTCTTTGGAGAGGAGTCTGGAGCTATGGAGATCTGTCAGATGGGAAGTACTGGCTGGATGCTTCACAGTGCGCTGAGAAACCAAGCATGTGTACATTCGTTAACACATGATCCTGTGACCCTTTCTGCTCAATTGCGTCAATTTAGAAGGGTTAACTCTTTGCTGCACAGGTCAGAGGAGATGGAATTCTTCGATACAATACGGAATAATCATGGGGAACATTTAAGCTTTCAAGGTTCAGAGATCTACATGGTTAATTATGCCCTGGTACTGATACCCTTGATTTAAATACAATAGATCTGTTTCATAGAGTTTTAAATCTACATTAACACAGTCCATAATCAATACATTAGTATAGCAATTTCTGATGCCCTTTATATGATTATATTCAAAACATTGCCTTAATAAAAAGACAAGTGAACACAAAGGTGAACAAATTCAACATCTAATGCAAAAGCGAACTTTAGCCATTCTATGGTGCGGATGCAGAGTAATAACTTTGCGAGGCTAGAGAATGTCACTTCATTCACGATTCATCCACAATCCATTCACCATCATTCTCAAAGTACATATGGTACTAGAAAAACTTAGGAACTCTTACTTTAAATAAAAGAGAAAGAACTACAAGTGTAAATTATTTTGTGCATTTCTATAAGCCAAGAATGATGACATTTTCACTCACATTTCATAAAGTCTGTTAATAATTAACAAATAAGAAATATTACCAGAAAAGGAATAATTGCCTGACATAAAAGCGTGAAGAGAATCAAAACATCTGTACTGTGAGTAAATTTGGGAAGCACGGGTTAGTAGTAAAATTTCTGGTGTTTAGCCCTTTCCGCCTAATCATGCTGAAGGCACAGCGCTTCGGTCTGCAAAGGAAGGTCACACTGTCTGCTTTTGTGTCACCCATGATGCATCTACTGGGGAGTGCTGCCCCACTGTTAGCCATTATGTACCGATTAGACCTGATTATCTCTGATAGAAAAGTGCCAGTTGGTTTCACTCAGTCTGACAGTTGCAGCACTTTGTTTAACCTTTCAACTGCTGGAGCTGTCACCCTTAAGAACTCTCCAGCAGGACAAATAATGAGGAGCGGGAATCAAGAGGAGGTAATGAGGAAAAGAAAGACTTCTATGAATCAAGTGTACTGTATAAGTACAGTACATCCAAACCACTAGACTTTTAAGGCTCCAGCAAAAAGAATTTACATTAATATTATATAAAGTGAGATGAAGTTGGGCAAAACAGTATTCAAGTGGTTACCAAGCCTGCCTGCAGTTCTGCAATTCAGGGTTTGAATCTCAGCTCTGATCTCGCTGTGTGGAGTTTGCATTTTCTCTCCATGCTTAAATTCTGTTGTCCCCAAAATATGCAATTTAGGTTTACTGAAACTCTAAATTGTTGACGGAACTGTGATTGGTTCCAGCTGAGGAGGATCACTTTGGAAAATGGATGATACCAAACAGATGACAGTGAGATCAGCACTCTTCATTGAGACCCTCATTCGGTATTGTTTGAAATTAGCCTTCAAGAAACTGAGAAAAGAGTGCCCATCTCTTTAAAGGCTACCAAAAGTCCAGCTCCCCACAAAGCCATAATAGGTCCTTCCTGGCCAATATCTCTTCTTCACAAAACGTTTCCTGGAAATAAATTACAGTAGAGTTTTGTATTTGACTCCATAACATATTGGCAAAAGGAAAAAATGCATAAAAAAACTAGAAAATAAAAGCTTCTTATCTTCAGCTGCACATTCTTCTAGGAACGTTGGCCATGTGACACAACGTGAACTTGGTCTAACGTGCTTCATGAGTCTTCACGGATGTACCCGTCAGACCTATTCATTTTGCAGCTCTTCCTGCTCCCTCATCGACAGACAGCATGAGTTATCTGAGACAGAATGAAAAGTGAGAGTAGGGACAGAAAAACCGGTCCGGGATAACATGGAGCAGTGCGCTGCTCAGTTTCTGTGTCCCTGGCTTGTGTTAATCTCTCTGAAGAGACAGATGTGGCCATGTTGGGTCAAAGCCACTACATCAAGAGCAGTGGGCCTGGACAGCTGACCTTGGTCTGGGAGATGGGGGTGACAAGAGTGGAGGGAGTTGCCTTTGTGTATGTTGGGTTACAGAGGGCAAGGGCAGGGGGAAATGCACGTCTGTATGTTTGTGGCAAAGATATGCGAGTGAATTTTGCAGAATGTATCTGGCTTTAAATGCACACAATGACACATAAGAGCCTCTGTAGCTGAAGGTTTGCGGCATAGCACCAAGGACACATGCAACAAGGTGTCAAGCTTGTGGTCCACGTGTTTCTTTTCCATATGTTGACCCTGGATAAAGCCAGTGGAGAAAGATGGAGCCCACATAGATACAAACAGAGGGCAGAAAAGGTCAATTCACATCCCCTTACAATCCATGGGTCTATTAAGTTGATATATTTTACATGTTTAACAAATTACATAATGCTGCTTGACTGGATTGGCCAATTGGAAATATTTCAATTATCCTGAGTTTCAGTAGCTGTCATCGTAATTGCCACTTGTAGGTTGTGATCATGGCCTTTGTTCTTCCTCTTAATTTAATTTTTGCACGTGTTAATCTGAGGTACGATAGGTGTCCTCCCAAGGTGCACCTCAGGTCAGAGGAAGGGGCCCTGGAATTAGGCATCCATTCTGAAACAGACAGCTGGGCCTACACCTTTCTATTAATATACATTAGGACACACAAACACACGTATGCACACACACAGATAACAAGACTCTAAACTGACAACAGCTGCCTATCTTTATTAATCCCTCACTCTCATTAGGTTAGTGAGCCCCAGTAGGATGTTTGGCTGAGGTTGTGACCTCTGAACCCGATTGGCCACTTTTTTTCCCCCAAGTTTATATGAAGAGAAACATAATCATAAACCTGCACCTCCAGCTAACAGTCAAATATAGTATTTGTGTTGTACCTCGTTATTCTAGTAGTTTTCTATGTAGCTTTTTCTGTCTGGTCATAGCAGGGGCTGGAGGCAATGCCAACCGATTTGAATGGTGAAAGGTAGACTACACCTTGTGGGTCCTGGTAAGCAGTTAATCACTGGTCGACTGGAAAAAGTGTAATGTAGGACTTCAGATGAAAAGTCATACCAAAATGATGTGTATTTTATTTTAAATGGTTTTACAAAATTTGATGAGGGGATGAAGGAAGTGTAGTGGTTCACATATCTGACATCCTTGCAGCTCTGCCTGGGATCAATTTCCTATTCCTTGCTCCACACACTTTCACCCGCCGATCGAGTACTGCCTTTCTACCAGAGTCATAAATCTTCAGTGCTTTCTATGATCCTGAACATGATCCTGCTATGATTCAGTATGACTACAATGGTGTATTGTTCACTTCCCCATGTTTCAACGAATGTTTCAATAAAATCATGATGTTGTAATATACGTCTTTTCAATATCATTCATACTTTAAATTTCCGGAGCCGCTTATCGTCACAAAGGTCGCGGGAGGGCCGGAGCCTAGCCCAGCTATCTTTGGGCAAGAGGCGTAGTTCACCCTGAACTGGTTGCCAGTCAATCGCAGGGCACATAGAAACAAACAGCTTGTTTAGCCACAGCTCCACTGGGGCAGTCTGACAGAAGTGTGGCTGCCATTCTGTGTCTGCGGCCCCTCCAACTACTCCAAACTTCATTTCAAAACACGTTAAACATACTGAGCAACAATATTACACGAAAAGCACTTTCCTTCCAAGAAAAGCACTCTGTGAACACTGGGAAATGACAGCAGCCGGACCCAATCCAGGTTCAATGAATCTAACATTCTGAGGGTCAGAGCACTTCCACCTCAGAGGTAACCTCAATGATTTTGTGAATCAAATCAAATTGAGGCTAGACATGATGTGAAGCATCAACGTTGACCTGATAATCTCCAAGCACAATGAAGCACAGCTGACAAGTGCCCTGACATGGCCCGTGAACTCATCTCACATCACATTCACCTCATTAAAGAGTGTCAGGTATATTAAGGAAGCGATACAGACACACTTCATTGGAACAGCTTTTTTCTTTCAGGTGGCAATGCGCCATTACATGCATTGTTAGAAGAAAATTCATTATCGGCCCTAAATTTGTCTCTGTCTCTCATTAACAGAGGTTATGTCTCTTAACCCCTATTACAAGCTCAAGACAATTATTCCATTAGCCTGCACAATTACTGCAAACAACTCTCAGTCAAGAGTGATGAGTTGCTGCACTATGAAGAGGGACGATTTATCATGGGATTCAGCCTTGTTTTAGGATTTCTTTAAAAGGAAAAATACACAAGCGTGTGCCTTTTGTAATGCTGTTGGAGTGATGCCGATAGAGTAAAGGGAAGAAATTACACTGATGAAGAAAAACAGGTTGATAGGAGGAAAAAACATTTTCTTTATATTGTTTAAACAACGGATGGCACAGTGGATCAGCAGGTAAAGCGTTGGCCTCACAGTTCTGAGGTCCAAGGTTCAATCCCGGACCCAGCTGTGTGGAGTTTGCATGTTGTCCCCGTGCCTGTATGTGTTTCCTCCCACGTTCCAAAAAACATGCGACATGAATTGGACACTCCAAATTGCCCCCAAGTGTGATTGTGAATACACCTGTTTGTCTCAATGTGCCCTGCGATTGGCTGGCAACCAGTTCAGGGTGTACCCCACCTCCTGCCCGTTGACAGCTGGGATAGGCTCCAGCACTCCCTGTGATGATAAGCGGTGAAGAAAATGGATGGCTGGCTGGATTTTTAAACAACTTGGGGGGGCGGCTGTTAATCTAAATACTTTAAACTTAAACCCTCAATGCCATTGTGTGCATTTATGGGGCTGATTATGAAAATGATGTATCTCCAAAATGTCTTCATCTTGATTTGAATTTTGATCCCAAAACAACAATAACAAAAAGAACTCTGTTAAAAAAAATCTAAATAATTTTTTGATGAAAATACTTTTTATTAAACACTGACAAGTGTGTAAGGACATTACATTAAATAATGAATCACATTACTTTGAAATCAACCACTGTGTTATTCTTCTATAGATATAAAAAAAGAATATTATCATTCATAATGTATTTAAAAAAACTGGCCAGGATGCTTAATTTAACTTAACTGGCATAATACACTCAACTAAACTATACTCAACTACTTTTACGGTCATTTTTTTTAGATCACATTCCGCAAAACAAAATAAATGGGATGTCATTAGCATCCAAAATGTATAGCATCCTTTGGGTCCCCTCACACTGTTATGTTCTTTGATCATTGCCCCAGGAGGTCGATAAGAAGATTAGGCGTGATTTAAGTCATATCAGTGGAATTTGAGCACGGGACCTGAATGGACAGAAGTACTGAGTGCTGCACCTATATTGTGCTCCAAAACACAAACCGCTGCTTGTTTATGACCCACATTGGTACCAATCCAGATCTTGTCAACTGTCATTTGTCCCTTACCTCCTTAATGTACATTGCTACCTTGCAAATACTTACTAATCCGTCAGATGTACACGTATATGTGCTGACTTGCGAGCATTTACCTTGATTCCAGGGACTAATACAACTCATTTGCAACTTCTGAGTCAATGGCGTAAAACAGGACAACTCAACACTAATTATGTTCACTTTGTCACAAGTTTAACATGCCTTAATACACCCACTCTTTATACTGTACATGCATCCACACACAGGGCGGACTCTTATGGACAATCTACTTTCCATTTACGTTGCAGGTTTAAGTCGCAATGCAATTCAGTGCCTGTATTAATAAATTTATTTTTTGATTTTCAAGTTAATCACAGTGTATCTGGAAGAAATAGATACAGAGTGTTAACATCTGGCAGTGACAACATGTTATGTAAGCAATAATCAGTGAATATAAAGACAAATAAATGTTTATGCCTTTTAGTTTGTCGTGACTCACTCTAACCCCAACTGCTTTAAATATATGTAACTTGGCAATTCTTTTCCTTATTTAATCATCTATCTAACGTATCATATTTAATCCATATTTGATCATGTTTTTTGAAATTTAGTTTTAGCTACCTTTCTGTGTATTTGTGTGAGTGTTTACTAGGGTTGGGCATCAAGAATCGAGAACAAATTGGAACAGCGACTACCGTTCCGGTTCTCCAGGAACTGTTCAGATTTTAAAATTTTGGTTACCAGTTTTGATGACCAGTCCTCCGGCCACAAAGAAGAAAAACAATGAAACAGCGTAAACTAACCAAGAAGAACGTGCACAATGACGTCCTTGTGCCCAACAGTGATGATGGCAAACAAAACTGTGTCTTGACTTTGTTAAAATGAATGAACAGTTACTTCACAGCAACGCTTGGAATAGAATTACAGTATATCATGGAAAGCAGGCTTTCACGTAGTGTACCGTCTGACACGTTTTGAGTCTCAGCCTACACCGCGTGGCGCTTCAATCAAGTCAACTCTGTTAACTGGATGAGTGAAACAGGATAATGCGTCTATGAACAGCATCGAGACAGCTAACAAAGTCAACGGTTGCTTGCACTTAGAACTGATGGTTTTTAACATTTATTTTAATCATCAAACCAACATAAAGACAGATGACACACACACACACACAAACTTAATGGGATAAAACGTCACTGGAGCAACTTTACATCAAATGGGACAAAATCCCGTCACACAGTATCATAAACACTCAACTCGTGCTTCATTGGTGGGAGGGAAAAGATTGTTTTATAGCATTTGGTTCCATCCATGAGTAAATAAAAAACAACAACAAACAATAAAAAAAAAACCCTCGGGCCATCTGCAGTCACTTTTTGTGCCAAAATGCTGAGTTCTAATGCATACCCCATAAAATAAAAAAGCTACAATCTTAAAGCAAGAAGTCAAGATAAAACTTACACATATACACCATTTGACATGATGAAATAGAATACAGGGGCAGCTAAATAGCAATGTTAAAATAAGTACTTCAACAATGCTGTATTTAATTTTTAGCTGCGATGTTAACCGATGAATATTAAGTCAATCGAGTTCATTTCGTACACATTGCCTTTTAGTTTGTAGGTTAACTATTAATACTGATTCTAAAGAACCTCAAGACAAACATTAAATTAAATCCATACTGTGGCCAGATAAGAAAATGGATGTTCATAATTTGGACACCCTTTATCTAACCCATGTAAACATGTTTAACCCAGCCCCCTAACAGAATCAGAAACGATAATCGTTTGGAAGCAGAATCAAAAAAAGGAACCGGAACCACAATCGCTCAAATTCAAACTAGGGCATTTCCATCATCAATCTGTGTGTTTTGATGTCCGTCACAGTGGATGTAGCCGCGTCACAGTGGATGTAGCCGTCTACTATGCAGCAGTTGCATTGGCATGTAATTCATCTGGCATTTTCATGAACGAATGGAACCAACTTATCTGAAACTCAGATCTAAGGATATCTGACCCATGTATTGTTTTCCCCACTCTACGGTGACATGACCCACATCTGAATTGAAACACGAGAGCAAAGAAAATCGCATTCATGTCAATAGACTCTTACAGTGTAAATCCAACTCCTGTAACACTCCCTTTTTCTGCTCAGTGGGAGTACAGGAGGGCAGTGG
The DNA here is from genome assembly GCF_019802595.1 of Syngnathoides biaculeatus. NCBI lineage: Eukaryota > Metazoa > Chordata > Actinopteri > Syngnathiformes > Syngnathidae > Syngnathoides > Syngnathoides biaculeatus. Next base: position 28,921,234 of record NC_084643.1, on the reverse strand, counting down.
CGTGCAAAGGGCAGAGGCGAAGGGGGCGGTGGCCCCCGGGTATTCACAAGGGCGTGGAGGGGGGGGTTGTTGGGTCCAAATGGGTTTTGTTGAGCATGAAAATTCTCCAAATCCCTATGTCGACAGAGTGATTGAAAAAATAAACGAAGACCAGCAGCCAGGACAAGGGCGATGAACAAATTAGCAAATCGAGAATTGTTCATTTGTTTGATTTGATTTTGCTTGGATCACTTAGAATGAAAGGTTGATCATTTGAATTGGAAGTGGTGACAAGTTTTACTTTTCTGGGGTGACAAACCAAGAGTAGTTTATTTTTTAAAGAAAGTGAAAAGCAGACCTATACAGTGTTTGGTCGTTTTCATTTGTATCATGATCTTCCGTTAGGTCAGTTGGTAGCTATAACCCATCATAAAAGAGGGCACGTCCGCGATCCTTTTCTTTTACTAGGGGTGGAGACATCTCATTGTGCCAGGCCATGAGAGCGCTTCAAGGATGCTGTTCCCATATCTTAAAGCACAAGCTCTCTGTGCAGTGACAGTCATCCACACAACAGCGCAGTAAAACCCTGGGGGTGAATTCTTAAGTACTGCTGGACCATCTGTGGAGGTGGGCTTGGAGCTTTTTAGACTGACAGAGTTTGGCCACAGGGGTTTTTACTGACAGGCATATTAGCACAATGTGCTTCTCGGTGTATCAGTCGCTCTGCGTGGGCTGGAAATTAAGGGAAAAACCAAGCCAGATCAGACTAGAGTGGGCCAGATCTGACATAAATCACCATCATTTCTAAGACGTATAAATAACCCCCCTCTTGTGTTTGTGTAACCTCTGCAGGCACCTTCTGTTGGCCTAGCCATACACATTATACACTTGGACACATATTTTAAAAGTTGCTGAGCAGACACACGCATAGGCCAATGTCTCTGGTCCATTTCTCATCCACTGTGTTAGCCCTGGAGCCTGTTAACCTGACTCCAGGAGAGAAAAGGTCATGTTTGGGGCTAGAAAAGGTGTTTCTGATGAACTGGGTGCTTGGTTTACACAGACAGTGAGTGATGTTCAAGTGCTGGCTGCATGAAGGATGAGGTTGAGGAAATTAAGAGGAGGTGCAAGCGCCAGTGAAAACGGCGATTTTCTCACTTAGTTTAAGGCATTTGAACTTTTTCCAGTCAACACTGAACCGCCTTGTGTAATATCTCAGGCACCTCTCGGCATGTGCTTTACTTTGGTCCTACCAAAATTGATCGGATTGTGATCATTGTTAAAGTAGAAGGCTAGTTTTAAACTGGAACATAAGTTAATAATAATAGAATGAAAGTTCTGTAATCAGAAGAAGTAAAACTAAGACACGATGCTTGGTCTAAATCATTATTTTGTTGTGGGGAGCCAGCGGGGAGTCTGTCTCATTCATTTTGAAAATTAATTCGGAGTGTTTCTGCACAACCTGAAACAAGCACATTCTCACACGCTTATGCACCACCCTCCCCAGTTGAGCCAGTGACCTGCAGTTGACCATATGAACCCTTGTCCTGAGGTCAGGTTAGGGCCCACACTTCAGGGTCAGCAAATGGTCAATTTGCATGCTAAGAACACTTCTGTCTAAACACCAAAACCTTTTTACAATCCTGATCTCTGTAATTAACCGGGACAGGGAAATGCACTTTTATAGAAAAACACAGTCAGGTGTTCATTGTCATATTTCCTAGATTGCCACATCCCTCCCGTTTGCCACTCCCAGAGTGCGCAAACATATACCCACCTTGATTTCTTTTGTAAATATGGTTGAAAATAAAACTGTTGGAAAATACTCCTTAATACTCACAAAAAAAAGGAGAAAAAGCTTATCTGGTGTCACATCTTGTACCATTCATTAATATACTGGTTTGAGTCCAAGAAAACTAAAATGTCTTAAATCACAAAGACATTTCCAACATCAAAGACAAATCTCAAGAGTGTGTGGACTGAAGACGGAGAATAGATTCCATTTACATCATAAGACTGCTGCATCTGCGATTGGCTGGCGACCAGTTCAGAGTGTATCTTGCCTCTCACCTGAATTTAACTGGGATAGGCTCCACCACACCTGCGATGCTTGTGAGGGGAATCATTAAAGAGAATGAATGGAACTTAAAATCCTCTGTGCAGTTATTGGAGCCTTCATGTCATTTGTGACATTTTGAGCCTAAATTTGATTATTTCTAGTTACATTATTTGATATAGAAAAAAAATATTGACAAGTCCAGATTTGAACAGGATCCACTATACTGCTAATGGTTTTCTGCTCTTATTATCATTATCTTGCAATAGATGAGCTACAATTTACTTTCCTATCAACTACCATTGCATTTTATGAAAATTTAACAAGTATTGGAGTGACTGACACAGCACAGAATCTTTTAAAAAGATTGGATTCGATGGTGCCTTTAAAACCAGCTTAGTATACAGCTAGGCAAATGTTATTAAACATCAGTTGTACTGAAAGTATCATTACTCTGTTTTACTTTCAGTATGTGTGGTATAATCCCCAAGTCATACATAAATCCAAGAAAGAAAAGCAAAGGTTCAAAGGCACACAAAAGCTAATGCTTTTCTACAAATTTACCCGTAGCACGATTGTTCTAATAGGTTATAGTTCGCCTATTTCCTATGACAAATATAGTGGATATATAAGACAAACGGTGCTTTTTATCACGTAATTGTCAATTTCATAATTACGGTTGAAATACACAATTCCATACTCCAAAGGACTCATGAGATTTTATATGAATGTGCAGACAGTTGTCTGTGTACAGTATACAGATTGTGCTTTAGGAGAGCGACCCACTAACATCTAATCCAAAGGCCGCAGCCACTCTAGATAGCATCTTCATGTGTAGCGTGAACAGCCCACTCTGATTACCATGGATATAATCATTTCCCCATCTTTTTTGTCTCTGCTGCTGGTTACACGCAGGAGCACCTGTCAATCAAAGTGTCCACTAATTCACTCCATATGAGACTCAACATGCGGGGAAGTCTGGAAATCCCATATTCTGCCCTTTTATTTCCCCTCCTGGTAAGTGGACAAATTTCCTTATTGACATGAGCAATGCGGTGCTCGCTGCCGGTGGAAGGAGATAATCAGTTTTTTCTCCTTTCACAAGTTCACTGTTGCTTATTTTTAGTATCGGTGATGGAGCAATAGATAGGGCGGAATGTGATGTCATGGATCTGTGGTGTTTCCCTGAGCGCTCATGTTTTGAAATAATTAAATGTGATCTCTTGTGCCCTTGATCCTGGGGGGTAAAGGACCACAAGCAGGTGAAATGAACCACATAATTGAAAAATCCAGAGTGCAATCCAAAACTAAGTGGTCTTCTGAAACCATAGCACGGTGGGCACAACAAATTTAATAAATAACTGCTGGTCACTCTAGGGGGTTTGGGCGAGAGGCTGTCAAAGAGGCCCAATGTTTCCAGGCTTGCTGGTCGTCCGCCGGGAGCGGAGGTGACACCCAGTGTGTTGTCAAGCGTAAATCCCGATGCAGAAGGCCCTTGCAAGATGGGTGTCCACATATCAAAGGTCTCACTGACTCAGGCTGCCATTTGATCTTCGCTCAGGAAATTCAAAATTCCAGGCAGATGAGGGGTGAAACTGAGAGGCCCTTAAGCCCAGCTTGTGCTAGTGATTAGAGGCAGCTGTTTCGATTCACGTTTCGAAGGACTTGAACCCTGCAAGCGGCCACGTTTTTACATGGCTGACCGGAGCTTCGACCAGCTCGGATGGAGGTGGCCATGACTGTGGTACTAGAGGTGTGATCAAAAATGTAAAAAAAAAAAGGACATTGTTCCGAATGCTAGAGCAAAAACAAAATTTAGGCTTCTCTATGCTGCACTAGTCACTCGTTACAACGAAGGTAATGATGACCTTAGTGGCCTTTGTCAGTGGTGAAAGAACATGTAAAGTGAAAGGTGAAACAGGTGAGGCACACAAAGGAGAGACAGAATGAGTAGAGTGATAAAAGGCGAGACAGTGAATTAAAGAGATAGGGAGAGGAGTGTGACAGACACCCAGAGAATGAGGGAATGGGCGCAGAGTGGTGCAGGCACATAAACGATTAGTCCACAACACAAGCTGACAGCTGGATCCATGACCTTGGCTGGATTTGAGCACAACAACTCAGAGTGTTCATTTGCATCCTTTCCATGCAGAGTGAATTAGATACAATTCTCATTCAGTCAGCAGGAGTAGGAGGAACTCAGAGGAGTCTAAAAGACCTTCGCCAAGTTTAGAGGCGGGGCTTGAAACGATGTGACATTATAGACAACCTTCACATGACTCAAAGTCCTCTTGGGCACATTGACACATTCGCATAGAGTCATATTACTAAAAGTCAACGATAGGACACTTAGAGGTGTTAGTGTGGAGATTGTAGCCCAACTATTTATACTGCCATGTAAGTTGGGAGACATGCCCCTGTTATTAGAAAACGATCTATCTGTCCTTAAACAGCCTTAGAGGTCATAGACATGTTGTGATCTGGGTCAAAGGTGAGCAGCTGATATGTCAGTCAGTGAATAATCACACTGAAGGACTGATACTTTCACATCAATACTGACCTGTTTTTATTCACACTAACACCATATCTGTTAATCAATACCACAAATACAGACAGGCCTTAAACAAATGGCCACCAGAAAACAAGTATGAACAGAAAGTGGAACTACACCAAAGACTTGACGTTCATCAAAATCCAAATTATGTGACCTTTCACCCCTATTTAACCTTTCGAACTCTCTATTCCGCACCTACCTGTAGATAATCCTAAAGTAATGACTCCCTTATCAGGAGGCAACAAGAGTGGCCCATGACCTTACATGACCTTCCTCTGATATCTAATACGTGATTATTTGAGGGGCACTTGAAAAAGAATAGATACTTTCACAGGATGTTATTAGGGCAGGGCTAGCCAAAGGACAGATGCTATTATAATCAGTCAACAGAAACCATTTCATAATTGATCTAAAGCCATCAGTGGTGAAATGCAATGCAATCACACAAGGTCCATTATCTGTAATTGTCAACCTGAATATAAAGACATGAGCAGAAAGCTATGGAAATAACAGCAGTAGCTTGTCATTTGTGACCCCTGCTTTGTAATTCGCACATGTGTAAAGAAGAACCTTATGTCTGGTCTTGCTGCCACCCGTATGCGCTCTGGGCCATGCCCCGGATTTATTGGGGCTTTCACACTCCACCACCATGCATGACAAGCTAGTGATCTGAACCTAGCACAGGACTGATAATTGGTCAACTGCTGCCAGAAGCAGTACAAAAAAAAAAAAAAAAAAAATCCCATGACTTCCTGGCCTCTGCAGAGGTACTGTGGTTGTGTAAGCAAGCTTCTTTTGAGCACACTGCTGCGAAAACACATTTAGGCCAACAGATGGGGAGTGATTGTTCGACTACTAAGAAATTGATGTTTCTCGTATTACTGTTAACGTCCATTGAACTCACATGCCCATTTAGGTGTTAAGAGGCTATTTGTCTGAATGGTGATTGGAGTACTCAGGAATGCTATAAAAAAAAAAAAGCATTTCATTTAAAAACTTAATTAAGGAACTGAGTTTGTCTTGTTCAAGAGTGCGAGATATTTTTCTTAGTCCAACTGCATCCATCCATCAATGTTGTATCAGGTTATCATGTTCAAGATGACAACAAGCAATAGAACCGAAATCAGCTGATTTAACGGATAAAATGGAATACATTCTGGACTGGGCAATTTTGTCTGAATTAGATTAAGTGGGACTCAATATGCTGCCAATGGTGTATACAAATACTAGTAAGTTCCAAAACACTTGACATTTTACAACAAAAAGTGTTAAGACAATATTATGAACAGAAAAGTAATGATATACTACTGACAGATCGACTGTCTTTGTCCAATGACAACCATGTATGTCACATTGTATTTTATAAAACATCCCAGAAGCAACTATCATTATTAGCTGGGCTAGGCTCCAGCACTTCCGTGACCCTTGTGAGGATAAGCGGCTTAGAAAATGGATGGATGGATTGATGGAAGCGCCGCAATGTATACAGTATCTACAAGTATATTTTCACAAGCATCCCTACTGTGTGTCTTGTGTTAGTTTTTAAAGAGTTTAGTCCGTTGAAGTGGACACACTACTAGCTTTGCAGAGTTATTTCTAGATTCCAAAAGTCATTTTGAAACTAATTATTTGTCTGTTTTCCCTTGTTATTTTTTCATTTTAATAATTTCAACAATTAGCCATACCATGTGGAAATACGTTAACCTTTATGCTTCCCAAATTTATTGATTGTTAGCTGGTTTTTTATTTGTGGCTTGGTTAACCAGCAGCCAACATACAGCTGCACAAGTGACATTAAACCCAATACTGGAACGCACTTCAGTCTTGTGGCTGTGGCTTTTTCCAACTTTATTGTGTTAGGGCTAATTATATTTAATGTGTTGTGTTGTAAACCATTTATTTTCAAAATACCTTGTCCTAATCACCCTTGGGCTTGTATATATAAACTGCTAAATTGGTTAACAACACCGAGTCTTCTCATTTGGGGTTGGTTTTGGTCAAAGTGTGTCTGTGGGCTTGCAGATGGGCAGTAAATCAAGCTCAGTGTGGCTTTAGAGCGCAGTCAAGAAGGAACAAGCAACACTTCACTTCAAAAAGCCTTGTCAGAAACGTTGATTTTACAATTACTAAATGTCCATTACACGGGTACCTAACAAAGCTACACTTTAAGACATTTCAAACGAGCAACACATGTTCAGTTTGTTTCCATTTGTGTGGTTTCAATAAACAGTGTCCGTGTCAGTTTGTTGAGTGCAGGAGAACCGAGGCAAGACAGACTATGAGTGAATCTAAAAATGCAACCTTTGTCTACTTCTGGCTGACTTGCAGCTCCTCCATTGATGTCAATGCAGTTGTGACAAAAAGAGCAATTGATATAATCTTTGACAATGACAGGCATTTTAAAAGGCCTAAATCTACCCTCTTCTGTATTAAGCAACCCCAAAGCTGATTTCAATTGCAAGATCCCCAGTCAGGGTGGGGGGTTAGCCAAGAAAGAGACAGACAAGGGAGGAAGGAAAAAAGCTGGTAAAAATCTTGCTGGCAGGCAGAGTGGAGCACCAACCCTCAACCCATAGCCCGTTGACTTAGATTAGGGGGCGGATCAAAGACTGGATTTAATCTGGGCCACTGGGCAAGGGTGGGGATTATGGCACAGTGGCACTGTGCGGTACTTTGCCTTCGCTACACACACCTTGGTGTGTTGGAGTATGAAAATGCTCTCACTGAGCCCATTTGTAGTGCACAAACACCAATACATTTGTGCAACTATGGATTATGGCAACGTGAAATCTAAAAACCAATCCATTTTTGCTCAGATTAGCCACTGGCAATAAAAGGCATTTTGGGGAATATGATGTTGAAAAAAGAAAGTGTTTCTTGTGAAAAAAGGGCTCTTAAATGATCATAAAAAGGGATACGAAAAGGCAAATTGCTCCACTCCTTCCTATATTTAAGAGGACACATCCCTTTATGACCACAAGTGCAGACCTTCAAAAATGTCATTCTACAAGTTATCAATTCGAGTCACTGATTGTGTAGTGGTACATTTGCCTGACCTCCGTGCAAGCAGTTTGGGTTCACTTCCCACCCAGTGACAGTATGAATGTGAGTATGAATGGTTGTCCGTCTCTTTATGTGCCCTGGAACCTCCGGGTTTCGTCCAGTATGCTTTTTGCCCAAAATCAGTTGGGATAGGTTCCTGCACCCTTCGAGCCTGAACAGGATAAGCGGTTTAGGAAATGGATGGTCATAAATTTGGTGTCCTGACCTGAAGGTAGTAATATAATATCACAAATTCCATTGATGATGTAAGAACAGTTCATATACTGTACGTATAGTAGCAACATTAGTATGATGCACTGTTTGATTAACATGATTTGATGCTTTTAAAAACAAAGACTGGCAAGTCCTGAAAATATTTTACAGGGGAATTATTCAAAAGAGTCCTAAGAGTCAGGTCCATGGTGTATTCTTTGTTTTCCTGGATTCATGACCTGTAATGTTACACTTTTATATCATATGTACATCATGCAATGTACAGCAGTTTGGTCATTCCTGTTGTTTTTAAATGAGCTTGAGAAATACAGTATATTTAGATTGGCTCGGGATGAATCCACAAGTGAGTTTATTATTATACTTTGGCTGGTGTCTTTTTTGTAAAAAATGTGGTGACCATGGAAACATAAAAATAAAAAGTGGTGCTGTGCTGTGTGCTCAGTATAATAATTCAAAATAGACAATGACGAACAACGTTAAGTTGCCTTTATGTGAAGCCCCTAAGGAGTCATTTCCGCTTGCAAGTCTGCCATCACATTGGTACGTCATCAAGTTAAGGGTTAATATATAATGTAATTATGATCATAATAACAACTGAATTTTAATTAATTCCCGTGTATTTTTTTGTAATTTGGACTAACTGGAGATCAACAAGCGTGTCAGTCAAGATTGTGTTCACCCACAGATGTTTTACTTTACTTATGTACTTTTGTAGGGCCATCCCCACCTTCATGAAGTTCCTCATACTGATTGCACAGGTTTCCGAGCGATTGGAAGTACAATACACTTCAAAGATGTTTTGACGGGACAAGTGGGAACAAATCTACTGCTAAATGGCGATTCCATCTGAGCCACGCCACCCCCAATTATTAAAGAGACGATGAATGCTGCTCCACGTAACAAATTTGTACGCATTCATTTAACATGAAAATTATGATTTTCTTTTTTCTTGTCTCACTTAAGACCTCCCCTTGGTGGAGGTGAGCTTCACAAGTTGTTTTGATCTCTGAGTCAGTTTGTAAAGTGCCTTTGGGGTAGATGTGAGTTCAGCCTTCCCCCAAATCTACCCACGTACCCCTTAGGCAAAGCTCTGAATGTCTTTAAAGGAGTAATGGGAAGACGTGCCAGAAAAAAAAAATGAAGTGTGCTGACTTTTCTTTAGTCCTCCTCAAACTTCTCCCACTTCTTCTACTTGTGCTTCATGCTACTTCTATCGTACATATGTAGAATCTTTCTTTAGTTGAACATAGGGGTCTTGGCTGTCCACCGCTGAATCAAAGAGCAATATCTGGGGAGTGGGAGGGGGAGGGGGGGGGGTCTGTGCTGCTCTCAAAGACTCTCTTGTCTGGGGAGGCCCACAGAGAGTGCACCAACCAGCTCAAAGGCCAGGTCATTTATCAAAATCGACCAAATGAAAGAACCCAAATAGCTTTGGCTTCCATCTCTTCTTCTCTCAATGTCTCTCTATTTCTTGTCTTCTTTCTCTCCTCCGTTCATCCTCGTTATCCGCCTTTGTGAATTCCGATGGGAATATGGTAATCGCACTTTACTGATGTTGCTTGTAACAGCATGGGGATTGGACGTTTGGAACTGGGGGCCTCTTACTATGGGAGTACGATGCTTTTTATTTTTTTGTATGTCGTGAGTTGATTTATCAGGCAGTGGTGGCAGACGTCGAGACCCTCAGGGTGAAAGGCTTTAACCCGAGGCGTGCTGCATGGGTGTACGTGCGAGCACTGGATGCTTGTCCCAGTCATCATGGTCCTGAGCTCAAATGAATGGCTGTCCATTGGCAAGCGAGGGATCACAAAGGCCTCATCTGCATATTTCAGGTAGACGCAGTTTTATATGAACTGACAGGGGTGTGACAGGCACAATGGTGGTGGGGGATGTCATAAGGCAGAAACTCAGTGTGAGTTTCCGAATATTGAAGAGAGGAGGTCTGAACTTTAATGGCAGCACTTACTACTTACCAGCGCTTTTCCTGCGTCTGAATGAGAAAAATCAATGACAATTAATCCTTTCCAACATAATAAAAAAACAGAAGAGCAAACAACGGCTTTATTTACCCATCTGTGTCCATGTCCCCTTTGCACTTTTGTGTAGGCTGCTGGCCTGCATATGAACAGGCCAGAGGGCGTGCACACACACCAACACAGACAAACACACACCGACAGCTGACACATTGGGCTAGTTCCGAGCTGCGCTTCCCTGCTTTTCTCTCTCAGTCTCTCCCTTTGTCATTAAAGAAGGAAACGTGTTCTCGCTCGGTTTGTTTGTTTACTGGTTTCCACTGCTCCTCAGGGAGTTAGGAACAAAAAACAAAATTTGTTCTCAGCTGGCCGCCTGCATCGTCCCTGAACACTTCTCCTTCTTTGCTTCCCTTCCTCTCCCTTTCTCAGCATGGATGAGAAGATTACATATGCTTCCTTTCTGAATGAGCTCACTTGTAAATAATAGATTGATTTATTGTGTGTTTGTGAGACTTTCAAAGATTTTTTTTTCCTCCAACTGAGTGTCACAGTGGGGCTTCACTTTTTCTCAGCGGGACGATTAAGATAAGATTGGATATGCATACAGTGAAAGCATATTTGGGGCACGTACACGTGTGGGTATGACAAGAGAACACAGGAAACTGGTTGACTCGTAATTGTGAACTTAAGTCCATTATAGGGGACTTCTTGTTTAAGAATTTGGAATGATGAGGAAGTGAACAAAAATCTTTTGAAAAATACACCAAGCAGATTTTGCACTACACAATATACTGAACTATCACTATAAACGCAATGTGGGATGTAATATAAGAGCTTGATTTCGTGAAAATATTATAATTATTTTTTTAAATTACTCAAAGCGCTCAGTTATGAAGCACTTTTTGTCAGAAAGGTATTAATTATACAATATGCCTTCAATGTTAGTTAGTAGTGGGACCATTTTGCCCCTGGATAACTAAATAAGGTCAATAAACATTTTAAACACCTCACAATATGATAGAGCTTAAAGAATAACAATTGGTGTTTTCAAATTTGTTTTGTTTGACTTATTCGTTACTAGTCAAGGGTCACACCCTACTGGGATTCTGTGATAGAAGCATACATATACTTTGAAATTGCCAACAGCCATTCCTAACCTCAATGCAATCATGAAGCTATTACGCTAATAATCTTTAAAAAAAAAAGATTGTGGCATTGATTGGATAGGAACAAAAAAACGGTTTTGCAACCGTTCCCCAAAATCTCTTCATTTTTTTAAATTTAAAAAAATAAAAAAAGAGGAGATGGTTATGGTTAACTTAGAAAAAAATGAAGAGGTTGATGAAGAAGGAAGCGGGAACAGGATGGAGGTTTGACCTATTCCCTAACATGCACATTTTTCTGTATGTGTCTTGGTCACTAGGCAAAAAAAAAAAAAGAAAAAAAATACTTCGATACAGGACAGAAAGATTTTAAAAAAGGGGGGGATGGTACGTTAATGGAAGAAGAATGGCCTCTAAGATAAATGCATGCAGGCCAGAGTGGTCCGACTCCCCCACCCCCACTCTATACTGGCCCACTACCATGACATCAAAACAGAAGGGGAAAACATCTCCTCTTTGAGGAAGAACCTAATTTAATTTGTACCTCCAAAGAGGGGTAAATATGTTTGAACTGTCTAGCCAAGCCCAATTGGGTTCTCACGGGAAAAACTGCTACGCATAGGATATCAAGACTGCCGCATCACAACTTCACTTTCCAATTTAATCACATTTCTGGGCCCTTCTTTTCTTTCACTGCCCTCCCTCGCTCCATCTGTTGCTGCGCTGTTCGTCTCGTGAGGCAGTCACTCCCCGCTGTCCGTGTTTCGTGTCATTCCGGCTCCCGGTGTTCCCCGGGGATGATCCCTGTGACCTTCTCCTGTCTTACTGGAATTTGACGTCAAAGGTCTTGTAGCTGAGAATGGAGTTTTGTTTAGTAACAAGAATGACCCTTTGACTTTCCCGCTAGTCAGTGTCCCACTCACGCAGTCTCTCACTCTCACACTCCTCCTCATTTGCTCTGCCTCCTTCTCTCCATTCATCGTTCTCCTCTCACCCTCGCATCACTGGATCTTCCTTTCCCTGCCCCTCGCTCTCGCCTCTGGTCTCCCTCCCTGGCTATCTCATGTATTATTTCAGTCTACAGGGGCTCAGGGTGGAAATGAAATATGGTGGCGAAGCCTCAATGGGCATGCTCATATTCTGTGTAATTACCTTGGGCCGAGGACCCGGACCCGGCTCGGTATCTATAAATCTGTGCCTCTTGCTGGCCCCGGCCGCCTTTTGAAACTCTACCCTGCCGACGCATTGCGGTGAGACTCTGACCCATGACCTTTCACACCGCCAGGGCTGCTGGGAGTGACCTGTGACCCTATGGTGGGCTCTCTCAGAGGCTGCTCAGTCTGACCCCTCTGAGCCTCATGACCTCCTAAGTCACAGCTGTGCCTGATCTGTCCTTAGGGGCTAGAGGGGAACACGTCAAATAGGGAAGTTCTTTTTTTTGGGGGGGGGAGGGGGTATCGTGAGAGGGTGCGCGGTGAGTTGATTTGTACGACTGGGAACGCGGTGACTGAGTTTATGTACGTCGTTACATCTACATACAGTCGGTGGGTCACTAAAACAACGTATGTCTTACAGCCCGGGTTGCAACATGTAGACAAGGTCAGACAAGCCATCAATCAAGCATACAAAGGTCACGGGCCCCCTAATGGTTGTGTGTCTGTAGGCAATGCTAATGTCATCTGTTAAATAAAACTATGTAGAGATGATTTATCACAGCATATCGATCCTTAAGACACATCCAATCCACAATGAAGTAAAAAGTCAGAAATGTCTAATGGTATGGAAATTTAATGAGACACGTGAGTGCTTGGGTCACTTTGTGTCTGCTGTTATTATTAATGCCTGTGTTGTGATGCTGACCTCTAAATGTGTTTTCCTGTTTCTTAGTCCTCTCGGTTAACATTATCTGATCTTCTAATCCTACCTGTTTTGGCATCTCCACCTGAAGAGTATATGTGATGGTAAAAATGTGACTTTTTATTTTGTTACATTGTTAAAAAGTTTCATGTAAAAATGATAATGAAAAAAGAAAAAAAAAAACGATGCCCATTCCCAAGGAACTCCTGAAGCTGCTCATCTCTACGATGGGCCCATCCCTATTAAATCTAAGATAGTTTAGTCATCAGCCTAAATTTGGGTTGAGCATTTTACCTGTGGGTTTAATTTGGTAAGTCTCTAATGGACAGAATGAGCGTATGCTTGGCTGGAAGAGTATAAGTAAACTCTTTAATTTTTGAGTGGCATGCAGGCAACACCAGCCCTGTGCTCCAACATGCATGAATGAATCTGACTCTGGTCCTCCTCTGTTTGCTGTATTTTTTTTTTCATTGTTTAGCCAGAAACAAAATAGTTACTTTTGAAAATCTCCACTTTATGTTTTCTGTCTCCTAAATGGTGTTGTTCAGAAAAAGAGGAAAAAAAAAGAAATAAATCAACTCATCCCATTCATGTCCAACCATGGAAACTTCTCACCGTTCATGCCATTCTGTCAGTTTCAACAAGAGGGGAGGGGGCACGTGCTCTGGACCAAAGAGGAAGATCTTCTTTTAACTTTTCCACTTTAGTCCTCTAGCTGCTGAGCAAAGAGTCTTGACCTTTCATCCTACCGTTCTTTTCCTGCATTTATTCCCTCTCTGTGTATATGCACAGGGCCCGCTCCCCCTTCGGCCTCCAGGTCCCCACATCGGACCAAAACGAGGCCTCTGTGACCTGCAGCTGTGTTTACTGTCAACACAGACTAGTGTTAGGACAGCTGGGAGAACAAGAGAAGGCCAGACAGTAGAGCGCATGAGCGCACATAGCCAGGGCAGCATATGCTAAACATGCTCGTGCACACACGAGTTGGTTAAAAAAAAAAAAAAAGCACAAACACAAAATATGTTCCCAGAATTGGTCAGTACACACAATGATACAATATGTAATCATTCAAAGCCACCCAAAGGTTATCTTAGTTAGTATGGGCCCGAAATTGTGGCATCACTGCCACCATTTTTGTGGTTCTGCTTCAGAGGGGTGCTGAAGGCATTAGCCCACTGGTCACACACCTTAGGAAGGCAATGCCCTCCTCCATTACATGCAAATAAGGAGTAAAGCAACTAACACGTGTATTTTTTAGCATTAGTGCCAGTAGGAATGTGAATAGATTTGTCCCTTTACCCTGAGAATATGATTACCTGCACTAGAGCAAACAAAAAACTTTGCATTGAAGAGATTTAAATTCAATTATACAACTTAATCTAACTATGGTCAAAAAAAAAAATGTATTAACACACCTAGACTGTTAGGAAACCATATTCCTCTCACTTGTATATACTCCCAATGATCAAAATTTGCATTAACTCCTAAGAGAAGAAGATAAAGAAATTTAAGATGAGTTATTGCATTGACAAGGAAATACATTTAAGATCATAACATTTTGAAGTACTCGATTGGGACAGAAGAAAAACATCTATTTTTGATGCAACTTATCCTCATATGACATGCGAGAGGCTGACTGCCAGCCAATCGCAGTGCACATAGACAGGTACATTGACAAACAAGCATAGAATCTCACATTGAAACTATGGACAGTTTCAGAGTCTTAAATTAACCTAAAAGATGTATGGTTTTGGAATGTGGGAGGAAATCAAAGAACCCGGAGAAATCCAACTCAATCACCGGGGAATCCTGTAAACTCAACAGAGGAAGGCCAGAGCTTGAAATCAAACCAATCCCCAAAATCTGACGTGTGAGGCCAATGTGCTAAACACTCCAAAACCGCTAGAAGAAAAACACACACACTGTACATGTCCAAAAATTTCATCATGACGGACTTGAAAAGCAGGATAACCAAATATCCCATACCATATTTCAACATCAAAAGCTATATTAATAGTAAAACTAATGGTTCTGTATTTTATTCGTCAGTTAAAAAAAAACCAAGTAAAACAAGCATCTACAGGTACAGTATGTCTTTTATTGTGTGTGGTTCAGGTGGTAGAGCAGGTGGTCCAGTGACTGAAGGGTCACTGGTTTGAGACTCGGTTAAGGCAGTTCCGTATGTCCAAGTATCCTTGGGCAAGACACTGAACCCCACTTTGCTCCCAGTAGGTCTGGCAGCCCCTTATATGGCACCAGTTGTGCATTGGTGTATGAATGTGTGTGTGAGTGAGTGAGTGAGTGAGTGAGTGAACGAGAGGCTTTGTAAAGCGCTTTTGGGCACAAGTGTAGATAAAGTGCCACGTATAAGTGCGGTCCATTTACTATTTACTAATTGGTCTCAGCATATCTATTTTGATGATGTTGACTAGCATCTACTAATTATGACGGGCCCTTTTTAGTCCTGTATTGTTAGTAAAAAACACACTCCAGGAATATTTACTACTCTGCTTGTATCAGATCGCAAGTTCGGCACTCTTCCTTGTTGAAGCTCCACCACAATCCAAGCTGAAAGTAGCATGGTCGACATACGGAGCAGCTGGTCAAAGACTGAATTGTACTCAGGGCATCAAAGTGGCTCTTCACAGAGAAGCCTGAAAAAGTGGAGGAAAAGAACTGACAACGCAACTGATGCATGTAAACATAGTCCGTGACATATCCTGTATTCTCTCATTCTATAAAGACTCCTCTCTCTTCCTCTGTACATCTGACTCAGTGTGGGACAAACCTTGATTCACACACTCTGCATCCTGTCTTGCATGGCTGGCCACACACACTACAAGCTCGGACCGGGATCTTAATGCGTTTCATGGGAGCCTGCAAACCCCTTCCATAGTTGTGGTATGGCGCTCCACATGTGTTGTGTCAAGCATGTGAGAAAGGAAGCTCCACAGGGAGAGGGGGGGGAATTCCCGTCTCAAGCATACCTCATCATCAGATCATAAACGATGTGGCCCGTGGTTGTTGACCATACGACTGATGGTGGAAAAAGATATTGACGTCAATACAACACATGGACAGCTGACTTTTAATATGCAATCAGTGAATTCTTACAGCAATAACAATCCCATTGACTGCACAATGTACTGTCACTGTATGCATCTTTAATAACAAATTTTTGCTTTATGCAATGTGAATAAAACCTTCACTTATACCCACATGGAAACATTTTGGCACGGCATCAATTACATTAAAAAACAAATAATAAAGCTGTGGTAAAATTCCCTAATCTTAAGGCCAGTGTGGACTAAAAAAATTATCTGGGAAAAGGCACAATTTCAATGATTTAGAAGAATCACCTCAGTAAATTCATAAATTATCCAATATATTGTGTATAAAAGAACAGCTTCAGAAGGATGACAAAAAAAAAAAATCACTACCGCATCTGGGAAAAAAAACACCACGGCAATTTGCGGCACACAATTATCTTATACTAGTTCAAACCCAACAGATTAATTGATAAAACAATTTTGTATGCGTTTAACCTATAAAAATATGAGTCAAGTTGATTCCTCCTATTTCTGAGCGCAAGTCTAAGTGTCCATCACTTTGGAAAGATTTAAGAAGAGTGAGATCATCCACTCTTTAAAAAGGTATTGACACTTCCTCATTGCTATTGACACAACCCATCAGGTGCCAGGGAAACTCCTCCTGAGAGGATATTGACCTCCTGTTTTACAAGCCATTGGTGCACACGCTGACTTGTCCGTACTGTCTGTCATTGCTCACAGCATAAATAGAGTACAGTAAAGAGTAGGGCAGCCACAGATAACTGAGCCTATTTGCCTCCCTGTCACCTGACACAAAGCTCATGTGTTCTCCATCAGTCTGTTTCGCTATGGTATGGTTTCCATGGAAACAGAGCTTGTACGTGTGTGAGTGTATGTATGTGCTGCGAATACTGTAACGAGTGTGAGTTATTATTTTTTGGGCCACGATTTATCTCGCACTTGTGCTCTTGTTGCTGTGTCTTGCTCTCTGGCCCTCCATCTCAGAAAGTCAACCAGTGTGTGAAGCAATCAATATCATTAATCAACACAACTCAACAGCACTCTGCTCTGCAGGGAGAGATGAAGAGGCACGGGGGAATGTCAACATGCCGGCCCGGAGTCGTCTTAGGCAATGATACATATCACACATCACAGGGATGAGGGCAGAAACAAAGAATGGGAGACGGAGCGGGGCTGGAGAGGCAGACTGAGCGAGACAGATCGCGGTGGGATAGAAGGATGCATTGTGGGAAGCGGTGGAAGAGGAGCAAACAAGCGAGCGCCAGAAAAAGAAAAAAAAACTTGAGCTGGAGAGATATAGGAGTTATTACTCGGTTGTCACCTACAGTATAAAATCCCATATGACATCAGAAATGGAGTAGAGACGCTCATTTGTCTGACTCACTGTGAGATAGCAGTATAGTCAATATGCAGTGTGCAGTCGCTATTACACCATCTACTGGAGATGCACCCACATATACCTTCTCATTAATGCACACTGACCATTACGCAAACTGATGACGTTCCCAGTACAGTATGTTACCAAGTGTGGTCAACTTGTTCGTTAACAATGAAATTCAACATCCCAAAAAGCAAGATTCTTGCATTTCATATGCTAAATAGTCATTGAATGGGTGTGTAATGTGAGTATTTTTTTGTGTGTGTAAAAAAGAAAACTTAGAGGCATCTACATTGGCTCCTGTGAGTGACCAAAATGCAAACGTGTTTTCTAAACATAGTTTATGGAACGAGTTGGGCTCGATGGTTTATAATAACAATATATGTTTCACAAACTGTTACTGGTACTGTAGTGCTTCACTCAACTGACCTAGATCCAGTTTCAACCCAGTTGTGGGTTGTAAATGTGCGTGACTGGTTGTAATGTGCCCGTGATCTGCCTTCCACCTGACCTCAGCTTGGATCGGCTCCATGCGGATCACTACGACCATAAACAGAATTAGGGGAGTAGATAATGGATGGATCTCGCCATAAACACGACACATCTTAACTTTTAGAACACATTTCATATGTATCATGCAAACTGCACTTCTAAAATGGCATGTCTACTCCTCGTCTTTTCCAATCTACCAATACAGACATCCAGCAAACAAATACATGCAACAAAAATATTTTTAAAAATGTAATTTCGGCACACACACATTCGACACAGATTATGAAGCGAAGCCGAGTTGTTGTCCTAAAAAGCTTGTTGTGTCAGAAAAACATCGTAAACATTCATGTAAATGTCACCCAACGCAACAACATTCACATTTAAGAAATGTGATTTCTTGGCTTTTGGCTTACTCTTCCTGCAAAAAAAAAAAAAAAAAATCACTGAAAGGATTAACGGATTATCAAGTGTCTTGCTGTAGTAAGTAGTATTCCGGAGAAGCGTACTCCTTTGACACATCTCACTCCCACTTCTTGAAGTACCAGCGCTTGGCAAAAGGTAACATGATACCACAAATTAGCGCAAAAGGGAGTGGGGGGTAAAAAGGAAACAGAGAACAAGCTCAACTGCAGTAATAAAACATCACCTCCTCCTTTTGAAGTTCTGTGAGAAGGTTTTGAAAGCTACATATGTTTCAGCAAAAAAAAAAAAAAAAAAATCTCTCTCTCACGCTCTCTCTCTCTCTCTCTCTCTCTCTCTCTCTCGCGCGTTAGCTGTCCTCATAAGCTTTACCACAAAACACATTTTGAATACCCTTTTCTTGTATATACGGTACATGTGTTTGAAATTTAACTCATTGAAGTGATGATGTCAGTCCGCTGGTATTCCTTGGTTTTCTAAAGATTACCACGTTTATCTAATAACATTGATATTAACAGGTCCTAAAAACCTTCTGCTAGACAAACAAAATGCCAAATTGACATCTTTTAAAATCTGTTTTCGTTGACAATTGTGATTCTTTCCCTGCCAATTTAAAGTTGAGAGTTCTGCTGCACCTCTCTACCTTTCTGCCTTTTCTCTCTGTGGCCCAAAAGAGTGGTGTGGTGATGACAGCACTAGTGGTCACAGGCTGTAGGTTTGGTAGGTGGAAGCATGTCAGCGGCGCTTTCGGCAGTGGGACTTGGAGCTCAACGCTGTCACTTAACTCCACTTAACAACTCTGAAGAAATGTAGGTTTTCAACTCTTCGCTTGTCTAACGTGTTTGCCACATTATTCAGAATGTGTACAGTAATTATTTAATTTATTCAGACCTTTATAGGGCCATTGGTAGTGGAGTGGTTTGCTCAATTTGGAATAGTTGGAATGGGATCTGTTCCCACTCAATGTTCCAGTTTTCCTGAAATTAGCCCATAAGCGAACTTTGGTCCAGTGCCACATAAAGTGGTGTATTGGTGGGTTTTCTAGTTCATTGCAGAATTGGGATTCCAAAAACACATGATCTTTAATTTCTCAATGAATAATGCATGCATCCTAATTAACACGTTAACTGTCAAGAGCCAAAAATAGGATTGTTCCTAGATGCTGACCCAAATTAGGGTTGCCCAGGCTTCGTTGAGGTCTGATTCATCTTTTGTTCTCTGTTGTCTGATGACTCCGTAAAGTTCTGATCGGCACAATTGGACTACACCTCATATACATTCTCAGGGAGCTTGTGCATTGCTCCCTGACATCTTTAGAGACTTGTTTATTTCCACGAAGGTGCGGAGGACCAAACATTTTGCTGCATTAATATGCAGCATCAACTAGGGGAGGCAAAGGCGGGGAGACGAAACGGGAGGAAAGGGAGAGATGGAAGTATGGAGACAGACCTTCTTGCGCTGCCGCTCCACGACGAGGCAGATTATTTTAAGACTGATTGAGACGCCAACGTCAGACGGATTGGGAGCGTGAAGGCAATCAGCAAAAAGATAAGGAGCTGTTACCTGAAGACGCAGCACTGCGCTGGCTGTTTGGGTAGTCCTCCCTGCACTGTCTGATAACAGCTTACTTTTAATGACCAGTGAAAGCTGGCAGGAGATGGACACTAAACAGATCAACCTCTCCTCCCCTCCGGCTGCGCCTGGCTCTGCTCACCAGATATACCCCCCAACTCCCCTTCTCATTCCGGCCCTCCATTTCTCTTATAGTATATCTCTCCATCCTACCATCCATCTATCCCTTAAGCAATGCTAAAAGCAAGACTGCCAACATCTGCTCCAGCCAAGCACCAGAACTCGTAAATACGTGCATCCAATAAGGCAGTGCACACTATCAGAATCCACTCACTCACATGAAAACAATTGCCATATATTTTGGTCAAAGATACTTCTTTTGCAAGCATTAGGCGTACAGTCAAAGTCATAAAACAACACAAGACCGCATAGTTAACATATTCACAAAAGCTTTCTCTTAAGCCTCTTCACATTAAAAAGGTAGACATTATTGCGCTTGCCTCGTCTTGGTGGATTACAATTATACAGGGATTCTCCTGCAGGGTAGAAATGTGTTGCTTTCAGATACAGGGATCCATTTGACTACAATGTAATTACTGTACAGGAGCTTCTGATGCCCTCGTCAGCCAAGGATTAAGGAGACTCTCACACACCAATTGCTCTCACCTTTGGCTTCTTCTCTTCACCTCAAACCGTACGAACAATTTGTACTAATTTTCTTCAACTCATGTTCACTCCATCGCTTAACAAAGCGATCTTTCAATGGCATAACTCTCAGCAACACCTCTCAGCCTATAGGGCAAGTAAACTGATGGGCTGTTAGGGGTCAGCTGCCAGTGAGTGACTGGCCTAATAGGTGAGGCCAAAGGCCCGAGTTGAAGAACCAATGAAAAACAGCAGTCTGCTCTTTACCCTCCGTTGGACCCCAGTTAGATTGATCAGATCTGGACTAAAGGTGGTCTGAAGTAGAATACACCATGGAAATTTTGTTAAAATTTGATTAGACCTCCTTTCCATTTTGAGTTTTATAAATGACTAATTTCTGATTGCCATTATTAAAACAATAATGTTGAGTGAATGACTGGAGTGAGTAAGTGGGTGGGTGAGTGAGTGAGTGAGTGAGTGAGTGAGTGAGTGAAGAAATAAGTACTAATCCTAAGAATAAAAAAGTCGATAAACCAAGACAGGAGGTTGCACATAAATGACAAAACACAATGGACAAACAATGAAAAATAACAAGAGGAGGTCAGACACTGACTGAGGATTCTCAACATCACTGCCATCTTTTCCACTTCTTTTTCTTTATCCATTTTTCCCCTTCCTTCTTCCATCATAAATTTTCTGTGCCAATAGCCCCCTCACCCTAACCTCGTCTTTGTAAAACACAGTTCTGACATCAAAGAAGCAGAATTATTAATCCTACCAGAGGTATCTGCTCCCAGTGTAGGGATCAAGAACCAGGTCGCGATAGATGGAGGTTGGGGGATGAAGGCATGGCTTGGGGTGCGGGGGGAATGGATGATGAGGAACGGCAGGAAAACAGAAGACGGAAAATGAATGGGGGATGCAAATTACAACATTAAGCAGCTCGAGTAGGGAGCCCCGGTAGTTGACTAATCTCAAAGAATAAAGCTGGTCTCACACACAATGGCCTCACAGTTAGCATTATAGCACATATTGCTGCCATGTAAATGCGTTTTAACACCTGATTTTTAACATAATGGTCCAAGGAGGACATTATAACACTATAGAAACAATACAAAGCACATTTGTATGAGATAATGAGTCACAAAAACAGACGGGTAGTGTTGACACCTGTGCCGATGCAATCACACGTAGCATTTAGCCAGTGAATAATCCCCTACTGAAATGATTCCACCATACTTTGCCAGACTTTCCATATGTGGAGTCAAGGTGTAGGTGTTAATGAGCCAAGGAACACATGGAATAATGTTGTTGTATGACTCCACAAGCGGCCGGTTGACTTTGTTTACATCTACAAATGCAACTACAATACTCTGTAGTGCATCTTCAAGTGAATATATATCAAAATCAGGAGATCTCAATTTAAGATTCCTTAAAAATATTTGGCAGTGTGGTTGTTTTAACAGCCTGACATTTGTTTTGTTTCCATCCATTTGTCCTATCTCTATTAAAACACACAAAAGCAGCACTTCTTATCCAGAGAACCATAATTAATAAAAACAAACCAATTTCATTCAGTCCAAAAACAAAGTATGTTGGTTGGAATTGCGACAAGATTAGTTAGACCCATAATATGTTTACCCATCGTGCTGTGGTTGAAGCTGCGATGTATTAAAACCTTAACTGAAGACAGCACAAACAAACCCCCTGCAAAGAGAATCAATTTGGATGAAATATGTGTTTTGTCTTGAATTGCTTATGCTACCACCATATTTTATATATTTACTAAAACCGTTGTTAGGTATTGCTTGAATTCAGTAGTAAAAATGTGCCACAGTTAAAGGAGAGAGTTATAGTAACCTTGTTATTTCAAGGTTATTTTTGCTTTTATTGATTTGTATGAAAATCATATGCCCTTATTCCATCTCCCCTTTGAAATTTTCCTACAGTAGAACTTGCCATTTTTTTTGGGAAAAAAACATTTTCTTTTTTATGAGATTTCAAGACAAAGGGAAGCCCTAGCCTCAACAAGGAATATTACAACAAGGAAGAAGACTATACGGTACATTGGTTGGTTGGTGAAGTGGACGCAAATTCAAACCAGTAAGACTCCAAAGATGTTGAAATACTGTTATTGTCTAGCTTTATGTACGTGTTCTAATAAATTAAAGGATGGTGACAAAGTAAACAAATCAGAGGTAAACCAATGTACGAGAAGAGATTTAGTCTGAGAGGCTCCACTGTGATGTTGACATTCTGTAGAATCAAAGTGGAGCCCTCTAGTTATAAAGGAAAAGATGAATATGCTGTGTTGTGACGAGTCAACCACAGAAATGAAAATAAGAGGGCTGCAACCAATTGGCAAAGGCAAATATGTGGCATCTTTGGCATGAGACACAGCACAGCGAGGGATCCCCACCACTCAAGATGAAAACAGATCAGAAGTTGTCAAACCAAACCACTCCAGCCTCATAAACATCTGTTGTTTGTGTTATGTATTACTTGCACTTACTGAGGTTTTACATTCTAGCCATATTTATTTCCAACGTATGACCAGAAATACTAGACTCTTTCACCATCTTCAGGATACAAATTGATGACAAATCGTCATTCAACTTTGGTCAGTTTTTAGATTATTGCCGTCAATTTATGGAAAAAAAAATTGTGGACTGACCTCTTGAGTTCAAGCTTTGACAAGGCTGAAATGCATGGGAATACATCACATACTAAGAAAGGTGACAAAACAGGAAATACTTTTACAGATTTCTTCCTTCTGGGCTTGAGGGGCAAATAACTGTCACTTTCATTTAGGCCTGCATGCTTTCAGCCCCCAATGCCTGGTCAACAATTTGCAGCAGGGGATCTCTGGACTAAATATTGTTTTTAATATGGGACCCAGTGTAATCGAGCGGAGAACAATTCACGTTTGGGACTATAAGGAATCATACAAGTTGCTCCAGGTCGGGGTTGTGGGAGTCTAGTGCTCTTAAACTCTTTCTAGCCCTTTGACTGGTTTTGGTATTTATTAGATTTTATGCTATGCACTTAATATTTTTGGGGAGTTATACAATGAATTGACCGAGACAGAATATCAAACTGGAGAAACTAAATAGTGGTTCCTTGCTCTTTCCCTGCTACCAACTTCCTGTCTTGCTCTTACTTAAAACAGTATAAAATACAGTATGCATATAAATTAAAGTGATACAAATTACACAATCCAAGCAATGTACAACTACAGTTATATTAATAATAGTTTCATTCCACCTAAGTTCAAAACTCTTGCAACTCTACATGATTGTGTGTCAGAAAAACATCATGGGCAATAGTGCAGTTAATATTGTAGAAGTTTGTATGGAATTTGGAAGTTAAAGATGTCATATAGTCATACTTGTCATGATCTGTGTCTTGTTCATGATTTCATTTTGCCTTGACTATTTTTGTTCAATGTTGTGTTTTGGCCTTGGTTTTGTTTTGTTGTCTGGAGTTTTGTGTTCCCTTGCCCATACCTGCTCTCGTCAGTGCTTTTCCTCCTGTGTCACTCAATCAGATCTTGCCATTGGTGATCCTTTTTGCTTTTTTTGGAGTGGGATTATTGTTTTTGATCCTACACTCCATTATCCCCCCAGCATTTTTTTAATAAATCCATTTTGCTCCTGTCTTGTGTTGCCTATTTCCCTCCGCTTGGTTCCTCTTCCATTCTGCCCCCACTCCTCTGCAACGGACACTCCATGACAACATAACATCCTTTGTAATTGTTTCCAAATTGTAAAGAAAAACAAAACTGAGGTTGTACAACAGATCCCTTTTCCCAGATAGTGCTGCAGCACAGTTACCCCCTCTTCTCTAGTGTGCTGGTGGGTCAACCAGAAATACATAATCTTGTATGAAGTCATGGTGTTATTGCAACTCCCCGATTTTGTGAGTTTTTTAAAATTTAGGTTATACCAATGAAAATCAGGACCAGGTTACAGATCGTTTAGTCGGGGATCCGGCGTGAATTTTATGCATGTTGTTTGGGTTCCGTTCCTCCTCAGTGATATTGAGAATGTGAGTTGGAATGTTTGTCTGTCTGTATTTGAATGTAGACTTCCTTTCAGCTGGGATTGTCTTGAGGTCCCGGCACTGATGAACAGGATAAGTGGTGGAAAATTGAGAAGTGGATGGAAAGCACAAGGGAGAGATGGATGGAAGAGTGGATGGATACAAAGGCCAGACAGGAAAGAAACAAATACTAAAATTGTGAAAGCAAAGTATTCAAAGTTGTACAAAGTTATGATTTTCAGAGAAAACAAGTTTTCAACAATGCTTCCGAAACGAATGGCAATAATACCACATAACTGTCAGACAAGCAGTTAATTTTTTCTTCTTCATACCTCCCAATATTAATCTGCTCTGTTGTATGGTTAACCATGCAAGGTGGCAAAGGGAAATATTGCATCATTTATAGAGCAAGAGTAACTTTGTGTGTTTGTGTATATGACCCTATATGAGCAAATCTGCTGATCTTAAGTCCACTTCTTCCGCTCTTGTTGGGTTTAGTGAAGTTACAGCACCTGAGCACAGTTGCCCAAGAGTGCTCACACTAGTTAAAGGCTCTAGACATAAGGTATGCTTTACAGTACATATCAACCAACCTGTTTTATATGAAAGTGAATTAATGGTTTTTACAAAGTACTATTAACTACTTATCTATAAACTTTAAAAAGAACCATGTACACTATATATAATTTAGAGAAGAGTCTCCAAACCTGGGTATTGTTTTTTTTTTTCCATAGCGCTTGTCCTCACTAGGGTCATGGGCGGGAGGCGGGGTACACCCTGAACTGGTCGCCAGCTAATCGCACGGCACAAAGAAACAACCACTCATTCATAGTAACTTTCAGACCAACTACAGGCAATTTACAGCCTTCAATCAACCTGCCTAACAATCCACGCAGCCACGGGAGAGCATACAAATGCCACACAGATGAGGCCGGGTTTGAACATGGGTCCGCAAAAATGTGAGGCACCTGTGCTCACCAGTCGTCCACTGTATCACAACTTTAGTTAATTAGTACTAATTAGGATGAAAAACATTCAAGGTTACACCAATGCAATTTAAGATCAGGCATTGAACTACGCACAATGACCATGTTTGTGAAGCGATACAGAGAAAAGCTGCATTATAATATTTTTTGTATGGTGTTTGCATTTGTCCTCGTGTGTAAATGTATGACATGCATTAAATAAGAGAGCTAAATGAAGGAAAAACTAACAGCAAGGATGGGTTGCAGGCAGAAGCCTGTAAAGCTTCCTGACCGAGGTCAACTCTCTCAGATACACATCACTAAGAGGAGCTATAAAAGTTCAAGAGGAGGTGTCTTTGTCAGCCCAGAGAAAATAAACCCGAGCTTTACTATACAAGGACATCAACATGGAACACATGGGGGCGGGGCTGTGTAACAACAACAAGCAACAAGGACAAAATCTACATCAATCATTCAAGGACATATGCAGTAAATCTATGGAGCAAGGCAATTTATCCATGAAGATTTGCATCCACACACATTTCCAAGCACATGCTCATATAATGACTTCCACTTTCTCAGCCTCTCAATGCGGACCAAAGAAAGGATGTTTGTAGTGGGATTTCACACCATGACGTATCCAGATCCAACATGTTCCAGAGAGCTGAACCATGATGAGAGGTTAACCAGAAACGACTTCTCTTGGGTCTCCGGGGGGAATAGATCAAATCGTTTCACACTATGCACTCCTTTACACACAAATCCAAATATTTTACATAGACACAGGCAAGTGAAACACATGACCACATCCAGGTAACCCTCACAGCCCGCAACACAGGCAGCATAAATAAGCAACAAACAGGCTGTTCATCATGGCTTATTGGTGTATGTACATGCCGAAGGTTTGCTGGAACATGATTGGTTAGCGCATTCATCAATCTGATAGTGATCGGTCCTATATAGGAGAGATAAATCATTAGCTCTGCAGGGGCAAATGCATGGCATGCCAGATAGTGATTATTGATGGGTTAATCCCAAGTCCATGGCTTTGCATTCAGGCTAAAAGCCTTAGGGTCTATCATGCAAAATGTTATTATCGCCTTTGTATTAGGACATTTGTTAGCATACAGGTATTTCAACAGGGGTAAAATTTGCTCTAATGTGCAATTTAATCATCCATCCATCCATCCATTTTCTTAGCTGCTTATCCTCACAAGGGTCGTGGAATTGCCAGAGGCATCCCAACTATTTTGGGGTAGGAGGCGGGGTACACCCTGAACTAGTTGCCAGCCAGTCGCAGGGCACATAGGCAAACAATTTCAGCTTCATTATATTTTGGCACTGCCCATTCATCAATTTTCTGCTGCTTATCTGACATCAGTTCGTGCAGGAAATAGCTTTACCAGGGACACCCAACCACTTAATCCAGCTCTTTCAGGGGATTCCAAGGCCTTCCCAGGCCAGCCACGTGATGTGGTCTCTCCAGTGTGTCC